>NC_133661.1:215082247-216580547 GCF_037893015.1 Macrotis lagotis
TGCTAGGTACTTGCTAATCTCTGAAGGTACAAAGACAGTCACTGCTTTGGAGGAGTTCATAGTTTAATTGTTATATTTAATGTTTTGTAAACAATGGGCTTATTTTTCTCATTTTTTTCTTGTGAATATTCATGCATTAGTTGGCAACATTTAATAATGACAATGACTGAATTTCCTTCTCTTCTATGATTTTATGTTTTCTGACAAGTTTCTATATGCCATTTATTCATATGCATCTTCCTTACACCCATCATATTTTTAAAAATTTCCTTGTTGATCCTTAACAATTGCAATTCTACTCATACCACAGTGAAATAGCTTCTTTGTTAAAATTTTATTTAAACTTTTGCATCAACATTCATTGTCTTCTAAGTATTTAAGGCATGTGTGGATCAATTTAATTAAAAAAATATAGAGGAGCCAATATGGAATTCCTAGGTGGAGTCAAGATTGAGAATTGACCAATGGAAAAATACTGAAGAAAATAAAACTCTAAAAAGGTAGACTTGGACAAATGGAAGCAAATGACTATAAAACATCAAGATTCCAACAAAAAAAAATCCAACATATAGAAGAAAATGTAAAGAACCTCTTAGGAAAAAAATGACTGATCTGGAAAATAGATCCAGGAGAATTAATCTACAATTATTGATCTAACTGAAAACAAAGATCAGAAAAAGAGACTGGAAAATATCTTGTAAGAAATTATCATGGAAAACTGCCCTAATATCCTAGATAAGAAGATAAAACAATACTTGAAAAAAAATCTATTGATCACCCCAAAGGGAGATCCCAAAATAAAAACTCCAAGGAACATTGCAGTCAAATTTCTGAATCCTCAGCTAAAGGAGGAATACTGTAAACAGTCAAAAAAAAGAAATTTGAATTCTATGGAGCTACAGTCCAGGACTCACCAACTTCAGCATTAAAGGTCCTGAAGTATGATATTTTGGAGGGCAAAGGAACTTTGATTGTAATCAAGAATCGACTACCCCACAAAATTCAACATAGTCTTTTGGGGGAAAGATGGACTTTCCACAAAATAGAGGACTTTCAAGTTCACCTGATAAAAAAGACCAGAATTAAATCGAAAATATAGTCTTCAAATGCAAGACTCCAGTGTGGCATAAAAGAATAAACAGAATGAGAAAAAATGTTAATAAGAGTAGACAGTCTAAATCCCTGCATGGAAAGACAATACATGAGAATTGCATTTTTCTTAGGAGAACTGAAAGGTGAATACTTAGACAACAGATGTGTGTGTGTGTGTGTGTGTGTGTGTGTATAACTTGAGAATGTTGTGATGATACTTTAGCTATTGAGGATTGTAGCCCCACTGGGATAATAGGAGGGAGTGTACTTGAACTGTGGATGTGGGAATAAAGTAATTATGATGTAATGATGCTTTTAGCTTTTGAGGGTTATATTTCTATTGGGACAGCTGGAGAGAGTATAATTGGATAGAGTGTGTCTACTCATACCTAGAGTGTAGGTATGAAGAAATTATGATATAACAATGCTCATGACCCTTGAGAATTATACTTCTATCAGGACAGTTGAAAGGACTATACTTTGACAGATGTTGTGGGTATAAGACAGGGATAAAATAATTAAGACATGGTAAAATAAGACACTGATTAAAATTAAGACATGATAAAATAAATAATGTTGTGGGCATGCAACAGGGATAAAATAACTAAGACATGATAAAAGGATTATCCTGGAGAAAAAGGTGTAGGAATTAGAGAATAAACCACATGGAAAGGCACAAAAGAAGTATTATAGAGATAGAAAAAAGGGGGAGTGTGAACACTGTAAATCTTATTCTCAACAAATTTAGCTGAAAGAGGGAATAACAAAATCAATATGTAAATATGTTAAATACTTTCGTGTATCTTCAACCTATATTGAATTTTTCACTGTCATGGAGAGGAAAGAGGTAAGAGAAGGTGGTAGAAAAACATATAATTCAAAAACTTGCAAAAGGAAGATTGTTAAAAACTTATCTTTGCATGTAATTAAAAAATTAAATTAACAAAATTAAAAAATTAAATGTAGAGATGAGATACTATACATGTACATATGTATCCTTTGCTGGTTTCTTTTGAGTCATGATTCTTTAAATGTTTTTGTTTGGTCTTAAATTTTTAGTAGTACCTTCTATCAATACTGATTATTCTCTTCCTTTCTTTGAAATAACTTGAAAATTGGTTCTTTGCATGCCTTTGAAATTGTATTGGTCACATGGGGGTGATGATCAACCTTGATGGACTCACTCATTCCATCAGTGCAACAATCAGGGACAATTTGGGTCTGTCTGCAATGGAGAATACCATCTGTATCAAGAGAAAGAACTATGGAGTTTGAACAAAGACCAAGGACTATTACCTTTAATTTAGAAAAAAAAAAACATGATATCTTATTGTCTGATCTTGCTATCTCTTATACTTTATCTTTCTTCCTTAAGGATATGATTTCTCTCTCATCACCTTCAATTTGGATCAATGTATACCATGGAAACAATGTACTGCCTTCTGTAGGGGTTGGGGGGGAGGGAAGTAAGATTAGGTGAAAAATTGTAAAATTCAAAACAAATAAAATCTTTAAGTAAAAAAAGTAATTGCTTTGCTCACAATATAGATTTCTTAAGAATTTTTTTCTTTGATAAAGTGCGGCAAGTCTTCGTGATTTCCTTTTTTTGCAAGGCAATAGGGTTAAATTACTTGCCCAAAATCACACAGCCTGGTAACTTTTAAGTGTCTGAGTTCAAATTTGAACTCAGGTATCCCTGTCTCCAGTGCAGATATTTTATCCACTGCATCACTTAACTGCCCCTCTGATTTCATTTTTAAGAATAAGAGTTGCCAAAGAAATGTAAATTGAGGTGATTCCCATCAATTGGGGAATACCTGAAGAAATTATGACATATGGATAGGATAGAATAATATTGTGACTTAATAAGTTATGCAGAATCAGTTTTAACAAACATCTTAGAAGACTTATATGAACTGATACAATGTCTAGTGAGAAGACCTAAGAAAACACTTTACACAATAACAACAAAATGGCCAAAGCAAACTATTTTTTTGAAAAACTTAAAACTTTAATGAACACATTAACAACTATAAATCCAGAGAATTCATAATGACATATGCTATCCTCCTCATATTGATAACTCATGAACTCAGTGCAGAATGAGTCATACTTTCTTTTCTTTTCTTTTCTTTCCCCTCTGTCTTTCTTCCTTTCTTCCTTGCTTTCTTCCCTCCTTCCTTCCTTCCTTCCTTCCTTCCTTCCTTCCTTCCTTCCTTCCTTCCTTCCTTCCTTCCTTCCTTCCTTCCTTCCTTCCTTTCTTTCTTTCTTTCTTTCTTTCTTTCTTTCTTTCTTTCTTTTCTTTCTTTCTTTCTTTCTTTCTTTCTTTCTTTTCCATAGATAATAAAGGGCTTTCTTTGGCCATATAGTTATACATTTGTAATAGGTTACTGACTTCTCAATGTTTGAGAAGGAGAATGAAGGTGGGAAAAATTTGGAACTGAAAGTATAATAAAATTGAATAACAGTTTAAAAAGCTTAGAGTTATTGTTTCCTTCCATGCTAAATTGATTACTTTGAGAGTGAATCCAAAATATATTGTTTCCACTACTGCTACTAATAAGATTCATTCACTGCAGAAAAATTGGCAGATCTGCTCTGGATCATGTATACTTGTTAATTCCATATTCTAAATAAAAAGAAAACTCCAAAAGACTGTTCTCAAGATAATTTGGTTTATCTGGGCTCCTCACTAAATTCTCTGCAGGGTTATGTTACTATCAAGTACTTTTTGTTGCTTTGTGAATTTATAGTGCCCATAACCTTCCTTTCTTTTGTAATTTATGTTAGTTTTGTCTAAATGTAGTATTTTCCCCAATTGGCAAGGAAATTGATATTGACTAGATTAGGGGTTTTTTTTGGCCTCTTCATTGTAGCATTTGTCTTTGATGAAGCCAATTCCATTAAGTTGATTATTTATCCCTCCAAGGAAGACCCCTGACTCATCCTTCCATGTAACTGAAACTTTTCAGTGTTTTCTAGCTAACACACCTTCTCTCAATCCACATATTTAGTATTTGACCAAATCTTGTCATTTCTATATTCATAAACTCTTTCAAACATATCCTTTTAGTTCCTTTCACATTGCTACTACCCTAGTTTATTACTTCTTGCCTAATTGTTTTTCTATTATATTATGACAGTATCTTTCTAATTGGTGTCTCTACTTCAATTCTCTCCTCATTTCAATCCATCTTCAACTCATCTGACAAATATTATATGGTCATTTAAGATCATCCATGCCATTTTCCTGTCATTATTCAGTTGAATCCAGAGGTTCCCCAGGTTAGAGAATCATTTCATCTGTTAGATTTTTAAAATTCTTCATAATTAAGTTGATATTTGAGCAGCTAGGTGGTGTAGTGGCTAGAGCACTGGTCCTGGAGTCAGGGGGACCTGGGTTCAAATCTGACCTCAGCCACTTAATTGCCTAGCTGTGTGACCTTAGGCAAATCACTTAACTCCAATTCCTTAAATTTTTTTTAAAAAAGAATAAAGTTGGTATTTATAAACTGATCATTTCCTATCTTTCCCACTCCTAGCATTTTACTTCTATGTATCAGCTCCATGATCAAACAATGCTGGCTAAACTGCCTTTATTTGTGCCTTTATTACTGACTGTCCCCCTTTTACTAACTGTCCCCCATGTGTGGAATGCTATTTCCTCAACTTCACATATTAACTTCCCTGACTTCCTTAGATCAAATCTCACCTTCTTTAGAAAGTCATTCATGGTAACCTATGAAGCTAGTACTTCTCTATTTTGCCTTCCATGTACTCTATATCTTTCATTTTCTTATTTTCATTTCATTTCAACTCACACTTTTTGAATGCAGGAATTGTTTTTGAATTTTATTTTTCTTTTTTATTCCCAGTTTTAGCACATCTTCAGCACATCTCAGTGACTAATAAATGCCCATTGACTGACAGGATATTATTCAGATCTGCCAGAAATGTATTCTCAAGCTGGTTGTTTGATAAATCATCCAAAACACATTTAGAAGTACTGACTGCTAAATTGTTATTTTTACATTAACAAAAATGAAGTGATTTTTAACATTCCCTGTTGTCTTTTTTCAGTCATTTTGTCTGTCATTTCTATTACTATTGGGATCTATTTTGTGTTTTTCTTAGTTTTATGGGCCACAATGATTTTTTTTAAAGTCTCTCATTCAGTGGCCAAACATTTGATGATGAGCCTTCTACCATCAAGATTGGTTTTGGAGCTAGAAAACCTTGTTTGTTGAGCTCAAACTTGAGATAGTTTCAGTTTGGTAGGACCTCTTGTAATTTTCTGTCTGTTAAACTTAACCTCTAGTCATCACACATAACAAGAAAATAGTAGAATACAACTTTTATGGATGGAGGAAAAAAATCATATGTATAGACATACACTCTCTCTCACATATTTAAATGGATAGAGACAAAGAAAAAAGGAAAACTATTGATAATGGTGGAGCAAATTGAAAAAAAAAGAAGAGACCCCCAATAATTTGAGAACTATATTGTCATAGGTTACTAAGCCATTCTATAAGCATACCAAAGTCAATTGCAGAATCATTAGGAACATTCAATGATAATAAATTCAATTGTTGTCATCAGGGAGGCAAAGAAGACTTTAGACAGGTAACAGGTTTTTTTTTAGGTTTTTGCAAGGTGATGGGGTTAGGTGGCTTGCCCAAGGCCACACAGCTAGGTAATTATTAAGTGTCTGAGGCTGGATTTGAACTCAGGTATTTCTGACTCCAGGAACAGTGTTCTACCCACTCCACCACCTAGCTGCCGCCCAGGAAACAGTTTTTCATCTGTCTTTTCTAAAGAAGGTGGCATAGCAAAATTTCCATTTCCAGATGGTCCTTTTGAAATTCATTTGGGAAATACTAATTCTTTTCAGATATGACTTGGATGAGATAGTGTCTGAGGTTATAAGATTCTGGAGTCAATGCATGGACTGTTTCTAGCTTAATCAATAAACCAGAGGTCAATACATCACTGAAACTGGATGGCATCCACATTTGTTTTTGAACTATCTGAAGGGTGAATCTGTCAAACTGTTGGTTGAAAGTATGTGCTTTGTTGTTATAAACTACCATTTCTCCCATAGGCTGCCATTTTGTCATTCTGACTGTCATCCCTATGTAGGGCTCAAGAAGGGAAAACTGAATATTATAGACTTTTTATTCCAATTTGGAAAGTTGATGTAATCTATAACAAATGGAAGGAGCACTGTTCACCCAGGGGAAACATTCATTGTCTACTGAAGGAAATGTAAAGAAAAGCCATGCCTAATTAAATCCCTTAGAGATATCTGAAGGATAAAGGAAAACCAGGAGATCTGAGTTCTTTGAATTTTTTGAAAAAAATTCAACAAGGTTCCAAAATAAAAGCTATTTCAAAAAGGAAAAATCAAATGAAAATTTTATGACATTAGGGAAAGCTGTTTTAAAAAAGTAAGCAAAATGTTAGGATAAATGGGTAATTTCACTGTAAAATATATAAATAGTGGTCTATAAAGAGATAATCTGTAGGATATCTCATTGAATCCTTCATTAAATTTTCTGAAAGGGAGGGGTCTGTGAATTGGCAGGAAAATATCTAAAGTCTTAGGAGTGATCAAAAAAAGCAAATGCTTTCAGTGTCTGAAGGAATAAGGTATTATAGCTTGTGAAAGAATAAGGAAAAATAATCTATATTATATTTCTAGGATTATGCACACTAAACTATCAGGAATATATTAGTTTATAATTAAAAATTTTCACTCCTTGTCCCCATTGAAATTCTTTCCAAGTAGGATCTGAATCTCTCTACTATCAGGTTAATTTTAGGGAATACCCATACCCCCTCAGACCAAAACTTCCAGGGCTTCCCTGAGGTTATAGGGGTTCATATGCTTACATTATTTTCCCCCTAAATAAGCCTTGGGGAAGTCTTGTTAAGGTTAAATCAACCAGGGGTTATTATATTATTGGCAATCCTACAAACTACCTGCATTTGACAAAAGAATTCTGTTGGAACAGTCTGCTCTCTTGCTAAGTACTTAACTATTGTCTCCCTTTTCCTTGACCTCTGTATGACCAAGATCATACTTCAGAATTACTGCTTCTAACTTCTACAACTTAAATAAATTTAAATATAAACTAATATTTGTCCCAAAACCATTCCTAATTTTTGATAAATGGATCACCACTTTTCCAATCACTTATATTTATAAGCTCAGCATCATCTTTGACTATTCATACTAGCTAGTTAGCTCACTGGATAGAGCACTGGGCTTGGAATGAAGAAGATCATCTTCATGAATTGAAATCTGACCTTAAACCCTGGCTAATTTTATGACCCTGAGCAAATCACCTAATCCTGGTTGCCTTAGTTCTTTTTTGTTAAATGAGCTGGAGCAAACCCCCCCCCCCCCCTTATACTAAATTGGCAAGCCTGCTTAGCCCAATTCTATAATACTTGATTCTGGCTCTAGCATTAGTCACCTGTGTAACCTCCAAGAAATCATTTCCCTTTTTTATGCTTCAATTTGGGGATGAGTAAGGAAGATGAGACTGTATAACCTTGAATATCCTTTTCAATTCTAAATGATCCTAGGAGCAGTTAGGTGGTACAGTGAGTAGAGCACTTGCCTTGGAGTCAGGAGGATAGGAGTTTGAATCAAGCCTCAGACACTTGACCCCTTACCAACTGTGTGACTTTGAGCAAGTCAATTAACTCTGATTGCCTCACATCCAGCACCATCTCCAGTCAGCCTGATTCATATCTGGCCACTGGATTCTGATGACTCTGGAGGAGGAAGTGAAGCTACTGGCTTAATACAGAATACTCTCACTCAAATCCATTCATGTGCTTGTCATGACATCACTTTCCTGATGATATGGTCTTCAAGAATGAAGGATAAAACATCATCAAGTGATCCTATGAGTCTTGCCCTCATTTCTCTCTCCTCTAACAAACCCCACTCACCAGCACAATATTAATCTTCCTACTCTACAACTATGATCATACCACCCTTGACAAAACAACAAGCATTTAATAAGCTAGGTGCTGAATTAAACTATTCCTCATTCATCAAATATATTCTAAAATTGTCTACCTTTGTTAATGAAATAGGGGAAATATTGGTCAGAGAAATATGTTGCTATAATTAATCTGAGCATGTATGTTCCCCTATCTTCACCATTTTTTAAAATTATTGAAATAAGGTCAATGAATCTTCTTTAGTTCCTTGCCCCTCCCTGAAATCTTATCAACAAAACAATGATCTCTTCTCTACTCTGAAAGGATTAAATCTTTGAGTTATTGACCCTCACCAGTATATCTCTCATTACCTCATCTCAGCTTGCTGAAAGACTTACTCCCTACTTACCCCTTATAAGTTCACCCTCTATTCAGTTGACTTACTTGTCTTCCAAACAAACTAACCCACTCTTAGAGATCATGATTCTCCATGTAACCACTCTTGCTGTTATATTTTTCCTTATTGTAATCCTCTCATTGCAGCATATATTGTTAATGTTACTCCTATACATTTTTTTACTGCTCACCCTCTCATGGTGGTTTAGATTGTTTAGGATGCTAAGGGATTAGGGATTAGGGATTAATTAGGGAACAGTGGTTTCCTGTCTTTAGTCTTTCTTTCCATTAATAAACTTTTTTGGCCCTAAAATTTCTTCTAGGTCAGAGTCAATCTTTGAAGTGAATTCTTTCAGGTTTGCTTATAGCCCTGAAATCTTTAGTCAGACACATTTTCCCCCAGAAACACTAATAGTTTTTCTAATCCCATTAATCAATTAAGGTGATTATTTTATGAAGTTTTCTTCCATTCTTTCACCAATATGAAAATATTACTCTTAATACAAGCTCAGAGTATTTTGTCTCTCTCATGAATTTATATTTATATATAGTTATGCATATATATATATATATATATATATGAGAATAGGGAATAGACTTGTAATTTCATATGTTATAGGGAACTCTCAAGTGAAGAACCTCTATAATGACGGTGAACTTCTTCTTTGTAATTAATAATCTTAGAGGGTGAGGACCTTAGAGCATTGAGAATTTGAGTTTTACCCTGAGTCAAATATCCAGGTGTGGTGAATAGAAAACTGGATATGAAATCAGGAAGATATGAATTCAAGTATGGTCTCAGTCTTACTAGGTATGTGTCCTTGGTCATCATCTAATCTCAGTTTACTTCAGTTTTATCATCTGTAAAATGGTAATAAATAATGAAGCCTACTTCCTAGGTTTATTGTGAAGATCAAATGATATAATATCTGTAAAACATTTCACAAATCTTAAAATTCTATATAAATGTCAGTTGTATCAGGTGTCAGGTGTGAGACATTATTTGTGGTTTTAAGGTCATCTCTTTTTCAGTTAAATTAAGTATATATGGTACCTTATTCTGCAGATTAGATAACATGAAATTTAATAGAAGTGTTCATATTTATCATTATCATCATCATCATCATCATCATCATCATCATCATCATCATCAGGTCTAATTTTGAGTATACTGCCTGGCATAAAATAATATTGAACTAAGCCTGAATGAATGAAAAAAGAATTTACATGTTTCTACAGATAATATTTATGAACATTACCACAGTGGATGTTGAAAATTAAGCTTAATTTGTGCTTAAGTGACCCAAGAGTATATGTAACACACCTTTAATTTGTTCCCAGTCAAATTTCTCATTATATAAATTCAGAACTTCAGTGGTATCTTTCTTTTTAGGGAAGTCTATTAAAATGGAAATATTTGTGATCTTAATAGAACTAGGAATTTGACTCATGGAGCATGTATTCAGTGATACTGACTGTACTTTTCTTCTTCCCCATAAAATTCATACCAACTATTAGATTAATAGTTTAAAAATATTTTTACACAGAAATATATCAATTAGCATGGTCTGAGACAAACTTTAATACCGATATAGGAAAATAATTTCATTTAAAATAATTTTCTAAGATTAAGATGTCATATATGAAGTAAAGTATATGAATACGAGTCCTCAGGTAAAATCTTACTTGTTTAAAGAGACTTCTAAATAATATTATTAAGTAAACTAAACTTTCTTGAACATGGTTACAGGAAGTCAAGC
Source organism: Macrotis lagotis (assembly GCF_037893015.1). Taxonomy (NCBI): domain Eukaryota; kingdom Metazoa; phylum Chordata; class Mammalia; order Peramelemorphia; family Peramelidae; genus Macrotis; species Macrotis lagotis. The sequence continues at coordinate 215,092,456 of NC_133661.1, forward strand.
AATATAGGAATGTGCTGAAATCTGAACAATAGCATACAAAAATGTAAACATTTCCTGTTATAGAAAAGAAAGGAGAAATATATTTAATTTATTTTTAGGTCTAAGGTTATCTGCAAACAGCTGATGACTTAAAGGCAAATAATTTCCCCAGGTCAAAGACGAATTGCAAGAAAATCTTAAAGTATCTAGTAGACTAAAGTGTTGTACCCACATGAAAACTTCATTGACCATAGGGTCAGTAAATAGAATGGATATAATTAATATCTAGGATCAGCAAGTCCCAAGGGGTCTGTAAAGAGCCATATGAAGGAAGGCATGATAAGAGGAGGGTAGGGAAGAGTAGGGAAAGATAAGGGAAAGACAGGGGAAAGGAAGGGAAGGAAGGAAGAAGGAAATAAACATTTAAAGATTCCTAAGTTCCTTTTATGGGCCATATACCATGCTAAGCAATTTTCATATATTCTCTCATTTTTGCCTTAAATAAGTCCTGGAAGGTATATGGCACCATTACTCCCATTTCATAGGTAAATAGAGGTTAAGTGACTTGCCCAGGGTCACATAGCTAGTAAGTATGTTGAAGCTATGTTTGAGCTCAGGGCTTGATAAATCCAGATCCAATTCTCTAGTCTCTGTGACATGTAGTTATCTCTAAGGAAACACCATGGCAAAAATTATAAAAGAGTAAAAAGAAAAAAAAGCAAAAAATAAAAAAGTACAAACCTTCTAAATATTCAGGAGATATTATTATTAATGTATTTCATTTGCTTTCTTAGCTACTCCTCCCCCACAAATGGTATATTTAAAGAACTCAAAATGAATGGCTGCTAGTAGGAATTAAGTTTCCATGTAATGGAATAAAATTCATCAGTACCATGATCTTACCTAATAATCTAATCCAATCTGATTGAATTCTGTTATGTTTTAGAAGAATAGTTGTCATTTTGAAACTTTAAATTTGCAATGTTAAGTTCACATTTTTGAAAGATAAAGATTACTAAGAATAGTTATTTAGTACTTGGGTTTGAGTCTAGTTCTCACAATCCTGAGTTGACCAAATTCAGAATTGAAAACAATAATGTATATTTAAATGAAAGCTAAATCTGAAAATGTCATTTGGAAATGTTTTTTTCTTTTTAATTTATATTTATGAAATGTTCCTTTATTCTCTTTTGGCCTTAGAGACTATTCTGAGTCAACTGAAAAGTTCAGTGTTTTTCAAATTTGGTTTGAAATGTAGTCACAAGGAACAGTTCCTGCAAACTTTTTCTATTTTCCGTACACCTGAAAATCCTTATTAACAAGGTGAAGGGCAATCATTATGTAAATTTTAAAAAGCTAGAGTTAGGTCCACCCTCAGATAACCAAAGAAGGAAAAGAATAGACAGTGAAAAGTATATGAAACCAGATACAAAATTCAGTGACAAGCCAAGTAATTAGGTATGGATTTAAATGGTTGCCATTCTTAAAAGCAAGGTTAAAGGAATTCAATTTTCTGGAAATTTTACTTTGGAGATCTATTTATTTCTTGAATGACCTAACACCTTATTTTTTTGTTGATGGACAAACATTTTAAATGAAAATCCCAAAGGATAGACTAGTTTTTCTCCTGAAAGAATAGCCAACTGTTTATGGGTTCTGAAAGAAATTCATCAATGACAATTTTAGCATTAAATTGAGTACACAGTCTCACACTGAAATCTGATCTGTGCATGTGAACAAATTGGAGATTTCATCTTAGAAATTTCTTGTCTAAAAAGCAAGAGTAGGGAATCAATACACACTATATCCAGGAAATATATATATATATATATATATATATATATATACACATATATATGTATACATATGCATATATACACACAAACATAAAACAAAGTTTAAAAGTCATAGGCAATTGTAGATTTTACTAAGAGATCAATTATATAGTTACCATAGCAACAGAGATTTTTCCTGATTAAAACTTCCTAAAATCTGTTTTTGAATTCTTTAGCAGTACAAGGTGAATCTGATGTCAGTGTCTCAGACAGACTGTGCATGGAGAAATATGTCATTTATTTTATTTGCCAATTCCTGATTTAAGAAGCTCAACATAGCACAAGGTCAACTGGGATTAGATAAAAGTGTTTTAAAAGAAAGGTGAAGGAGCAACTTATTAAAGATAATCTATAAGTTGTTAAAAGATTCCCACTCTGATACTTAAAAGACAAAGACCTCCTATCTGGTTGTGGAAAGAAGGAAAAAACAAAACAACAACCACCATGAGAATGGTTTGTTTTTTTAAAAAAAATAATTTTTCAGAAATGAATTTAAAGGAAAATTATTATTGATGTGTATATATATATATATATATATATATTAATGTATAAATTTTTATTTAAACTCTAACACATGGTAAGTTAATTTTGTTGTGTTTTGTTCAGATGTTTTCCTCCATGTCTCTCCTTCCTTGGGACCTTTTGTACACACACACACACACACACACACACACACACACGCACACAAGTATATATAAAGACAAAGATATTAAAGTGATTTGCCATTTCCTTCTCTAGATTATTTGCAGATGAGGGAACTGAGTTAACAGGATTAAGTGACTTGCCCAGGGTCACACAACTAGTAAGTGTATGAGGTCAAATATAAACTCAGAATGATGAATCTTCCTGACTTCAGGTCTAGACTATTTATCCACTGTGTCACCTAGTTGCCCATAAGTTAAGAGGTAAGTTAATTGGAAACTTTATTGAAAGAAAGACTTATTTGCAGTTTCTTATTCCTAGAGCCATGTAAGAGATAACTGTGGGGAGACTTTTTCATCTTTTCATCTATATATATACAGTAGGCAGCTAGGCGCAGTGTAATAGAGTGCTTGGTCTGAAGTCAGGAAGACTCATTTTCCTAAGTTCAAGTCTGGTCTCAGATACTTACTAGCTATATGACTCTGGACAAAGAATTTTTTGCCTTAGTTCCTCATCTATAGATTGAACTGGAAAGGAAATGGCAATGGGCTTTTTGATGACTAAATAGCAGTGTTTTTAAATTAAGACCATTTTCCTAATTTTTTGGTAATAGTGATAACTAAGATTTATGTAGTGCTTTAAGGTTTAGCAAAGTATTTTTACAAACATTTCATTTAATTTGTATTCCTTGGAGAAAATTACCATCTTAGAAAAATATGAAATAGAGCAGGTGATTTTTGAGTTTTCTCTTGAGAAGAGAAGCAGTTATTTCTTGCATTTTTCAGAGAGTTGGTATACAAAATAACAAATTAACTATCAGCTCTTATATGATATAATGAGTATATGATAAAAAATTACTACCTTTTAGATGTGTTACTATTAATGAAAAATTATAATCAAAGGTTGAACATCACAAGTCAGGAATAGAAAAATCTAATAGAGAAATACTATACTGTATGTTCATCAATTGCCTTATGAATCTAATCACGATGCTTCTGATTTCCTATCTAAAACTTTCTTCTTGGTCTCCACTATCCGACATGTTTTGCATTCTTTGTTAGAATGTTTCTTGAGGCCAAAGTCTGTCTTCATTAATTTCCCCAGCATTTAGAACAATACTACACATAAAAAGTACCTAATGTGCTTTTTCATTCACTTATTTCATTATTATTTTAGCCCAATTAGCATAATATTCTCTTGAAGGGGTAATAGTAATTGTTATTATTTTAGTTAAGTTTTTATACTAGTTTTTTATTAAAAAACCTCAAGGAAGTATGTAAATAAATTTTAATTGCATTAAAGAAAGAACACCCACAAACATATCATTACTGAAATTTAGGGCATGGGGAAAATGAACAAAAAAAAGGGATAAGGAAGAAAGAAGTCGTTATGCAAAGTTTTAAAATAGATGACTTCCAGTGAAGGATGGTATGGAGCTCAAATAGATTCAAGGATTAAGTGGTAGCAAGTCAACAGCAAGCTTTTATTAAGCAACCTGTTTGTGTTGGACATTGTGCTAAGTTTTGGGGAGGCAAAGAATGTCAAAATGACATTTCCTGTTCTCAAAAGCTCATAGTCTAGCATGGGAAAGAGGAGAGGTTTTTCCTAGATTGGGTAGATGGTCTCTGGCATGTCATTATATGAAGGTTTACAAGTAATTTTCCCTATCCCTTGTATCCCTATCCCTACATATCTACAGAGGCTCTTTTTGCTTAAAGTTCTCCATTAGTGGTGGATTCTTCCCTTGTTAGAATGGAGGTAACCTATGTATTATCAGTCATTAGAATTTTACCATGAATTAAAGGTTTATCTCTAGGAAAGTGGACCATTGATATAATGGCAAATAAGATAACTTCTGAAGAAGAGTCAAGGGGTGGCTAGGTAGTACAGTGAATAGAGCACTGGTCCTGGAGTCAGAAGTACCTGAGTTCAAATCTGGCCTCAGACACTTAATAATTACCTAGCTGTGTGGCCTTGAGCAAGCTACTTAACCCCATTGCCTTGCAAAAACCTTTAAAAAAAGAGTTAAGTACAATAAAATATGAAAAGAGAAAAGAGAAACAAAAGGTTACTATGAAGTTTTCTCAAGTTTAATTATTTTGTCTGTATTGTTTTCTGGAAAAAGAAATTTCTAAAGTAATGTTTAGTCCTATATCCAGAAGGTTTTTAATATATGGTCACTGTTGGCAAGTAGAAGGAGGGGGAAAAAATCCTGGCAAAGGGTAAAATTTCTACAATTAAATGTATTAAATAGGAAGATGTATCTCATGGAGCCTGAAATAGGAAATATTAGGCAAAGAAGGAAAATGATACAGAATTTTTACCAAATAATTTGAATAGTTTATAAATCATCTTTATTATAATTCCATATTAGTCAGGGATCAATTTTCTCTATGTACTTCAAAAGAATTATAGTTTCAAGTCAGAAAATTCACATGAAGGAGCTATTATTGGATACATGAAAATATTTTCTAATGTCTTCTTTTAGCCACTGATTCTTACATGGTATTTTCTGTGTTCATATTAATTGGCAATTTTTTCTCTGCCTACATTGTAAAATTTTTGGAGGAGAGGACAATTTTGGGGATCACTTAAGTAAAGTTCAGAGGCCCTCAAATCATTCTATTTGCATTTTATAAATATCAAGAGAGAAAAGTACTAATGAAAATTCTAATTCTTTAAAATATACTTTCTAAGTCAAACCATATCTTCAAACATATTTCTATTCCTATATTTGTGTGGACTTAATGATATATCTTAATCATCTCAAAAAGTTTTGTAAATTATTCTATCAATTATTTCCTTTATTTAATGATTATTCAAAACGTCTTTTCCCTATCTCCTTATTTATCACTGTTTTCAAGATGTTTTTAACTCGATAACCATCTGTTTAACTCAGGTATATGTGATATGTAAATATGGATACAAGTTATGTTTTCTTGAGGAATCTTCCTTCCCCAAATGTTGATAGCAATCCTCTCTACCCGTCTAAGACTTAATAGATAAGTAATCTAGAATTTGTAAGTTAAATCAAAGAAAAGTGGTTTTTCCAGGGAAACATAACTAGTAAGTCTTGTAAACTGAGTTTGTGTTCAGATATTTCATCTTTTTGAAGATTGAAGTCCACTACATCAAGGTCAAGGCAAACTACTCCTTTAAAGAATCACTTATTTTTCTTATCAAAATTTTGAAAATAAATCACATATATTAATTAGGGAATGATAATAAATAGTACAATATATAATGAAATGTTATAACAGAAAAATAAAGAATATGAATCATTAACAGAAAAATGATTAGTTTGTATAAATTGATTTATGGTGAAGAAAACAAAATCAATAAAATATATAAAGTATTTACAAAATGTAAATAAAAACAACTTCTATATGAAATTGAACTCAGATGAAAGGCAACGAATAATGTTGGTTCCAGATGTACGCCTCCTATCTCTTACTAGATTATTAGAGGTATGGAATGTTGCCTATTTTATCACTGTTGGTAAGGAAGGCTCCTATGGGGGGATGAGGAAGAAAAGAAAATGTCTTGTTTATAAGATCTGAATAAATCTTTTTTTTTTAATGTGAAAAATCATTCATAAAAGACAAAAACAAACAAAAACCTGTTAATCATCACTCTATATGCAAAAGGTGAAAAAAGTCTGATATTCTTTATGGGATAGTGGCATCAAATGTATTGTTTTTGATATTTCAGATGGAGTAGACAAGTGTCCTAGAGATCCTTTGACAATCAGAAGCTTACCTTTGGAATAGGTTTCTGAAAGCTTACTTGGATATGAGTGCTCCATGAGGGACCACTCACATTTTAATAACTAGCTGTAGACACCTAATGAGGTTGAATAATTACAAAGAGTTACATCAGTTTCTATGACTGCACTTACAGTACAGCAAAAAGGGCACATTTCCCCCACATGATAATGTACTTTGTATTAATTATTGATTATATGCCTAAACCTTTTATTGTTATGTGGCATATTCTCATAAAGGATGGTTCATTAACTATAAAATATTGTATTCATTATATGTAAGAATGCTCAATTCATTGAATTCGGGGTATGGGGAGTAAGGAGAGAGGCATGCAGAAGGAAGGATGAAAATAGTCATTTTATGAATGCCATTGGCATGAGAGTTAAAAAAACAACATATGAGGAATGAGAAGGAGATATTCTGGCATATCCTAGATCTCATAAGGTTAGCCAATGTGTGCTATGTTTTATTACAATTTTCCAAATATACATAAAATAGCTTAAAATACATTGTTTCAGAATATTAGGGACTCACTGAAATCATCAACAACTGCAATGGTTCTTGCTCACTGAAAATTATGGAACCATTTGTCAGCTGTTCTCCAAGGCTATTCTCCCATGATCACAGACTCAGAGTTGGAAGAGAACTTGGAAGTCATAAAAGTCTTTCTATACTTAAATAGAACTTGTCTCCATATCTCTGAAGAGTGTGCTTCCAAGTTCTTCTTGAAGACCTGTATTGATGAGGAATTCATGACTTCCAGAGGTGAAATTTTTGGAAAATCTTACTGAATTAGGGAGTTATTTCCTTAAATATACTGAAATCTCCTCTGTCCTGTTCTCTTTTGCTCCTTATTCTGTGTTTTGGTTCCAAACAGTTAAATCTTATCCCCTTTCCATATGATAGCTCTTCAAACTTGAAAATAACTATCACATGTCCTTTATGTCTATTTATCTTAAGTTAAATATTCTAAATTCTTTTAATTGATCTTCATAAGGTATATTTTCCAGTTCATTTTATCAAATTGATTGTCCTCTTCTAGATATTATCATCAATATGTCATCCATAAATTATTTCAGTATTTGGGCTGTATTGAGACAATGGATTTCTCTCCTCCCTTTTAGGAAACACTATGCCTCTATTAATGAAACCTAAGATGATATTAGTTTCTTGTTATACTGCAACATTTCTATTTCTGGATGTTAAGATTGCACATTAAACATACCATAAGATTTACCCTAAGTCCCTCTTTCTCCTTGACTTTTCTGTTACTGTTAATGACTCCCCTATTTTGATGATAACACAGCTTGATAGAAATATCAGTGTACACATTAGAAACCATGATTATTAGCATGACTTGCCCAAAGATCCACAAGTAGTAAGATAAAAAGGCAGAATTTGAACAAACGTCCTCTCGGTTCAAGAACCAGTGCTTTTTCCTACAAACCAAATAGTAGGCAAAATTTTTAAAATTTAAGTGAAATAAAAAGAAAGTGATTTGCAAATTTTATCAATTCAGTCCTAGGTATTTGGAATGACAAAGTGACTCCATATAATGAATACCATTTTTCTGGTTATGGAAGCAATATAGGTTTTCATATGGGAGAGAACTGGAATAGGAATTTTGCCAGAGCTTAACCCTGGTAACTCAAGAAGGAGTCATCATAACCTCTCATGATGGCCATCTGAAAGTACCCTCTCCTTTCTACTCACAGCTGTATTGCTAATTAAATAGAATGGGTTCAATTTGAGCTGAACATTAATGGTATAATTGCATTTCTGTAAGTAATTAAAACCTTATCCTACTTACACTGACAGATGGTTTGGTTGAAAGTTTCGACTGTGATGGAGAAAATGTGGATAAGTGGATCCTAGAGAATAGAATCACTCTCATATTTTGATTGCCCAGAAGGAATTCCCATATTACTTTACCCATATAAACTTTGTTATGGAAGACAGTTGTTGGATTGCAATTTTTTTATCCATGCATAGCCATTACTTCAGTGAATCTATTTCACTTATAGCAGTGCAGATATTAATTCATCATACCATTCAGTTTGAAGCTTAGAATCTTCTTGGGGAAAAATGTTTCTACTTCAAAGTGTAGATAATACATTTCACATAATTTCCTTTTTGATTCAGCTATTTATTCAAGTTTGTTTACTCATATAAATGATGAAAAGTTTTAAGGAAGACTCCCAGAGGGAGTTATTCCTTTATATTCCTTTATCATGTCCATAAAAGTCCCATTCCCTTTGAAATTTATCCAAGAAGAGATATATATATGTGTATATATATATATATATATATATATATATATATATATATATATATATATATATATATATGAAATAGGGGCAGAAAATTCTCAACTCATATTATTGTATCCAACCAGGCAGTCTCATTCTATAAAAATTCATTCATTTCTCAATTAGACAATCATAGCAATGTGGTAGCCTAAAGAAAGACATGGAATCTCAAATTATATGCAGACAGGCCAATTGTAAGACATAACCAGTGGCAACATGCAAATCTAACTCTGCTGCAATATATTTCATGGGTAAAAACCAATCACATGTTTCACCAGCACTATTGCTTAAAATTACACTGCATCAAAGATTTTTTCATAGAATTTGTAATGAGTCTCAAAAATTTTTTCATAGAATTTGTAATGTGAGTCTCAAGTTTCCAGAAAAAAATGGCCAAGGTCATTTGATAGGGAAGAAAAAGTTTGTAACTATAATTCAGTTTAACAAACATATTTTAAGAATCTACTATGTATTGTACATATAAAATCTATATCAGATTACCTGTTGTCAACAGAAAGAGTGAGGGAAGGGATGGGAGAGAAAAGGGATGAAGGAGAGAAAAAAATGTGGAACTCAAAATCTTATAATAAATGACTGTTGAAAACAATCTTTACATGGAATTGGAAAAAAATAAATAAAGGGAAATCACTTAAAAAAGAATCTACTGTATACAATGTACTATGCTGGTTGCTAGAGATAAAAAATAGTAGATAATAATACGGGTGCTGTTCTCAAGGAACTTACCCAATAATGGAAACACACAAAACAAAGTAATTTTGATACAACAGAAAGTACTGAATCCTCCTTAAAATGATTAGATAAAAGTGAGGTAGAGCTCATTTTTCACTTCACCAAGGATATGAGAATGAGATGATGGAAGACTTCCTTCAGGAGAGGTCATTTTATGAAAAGACAGCAATGAATAGACAGGGTATGGGAATATGTGAGAAGACAAGTAGTTCAGTTTGATTGGAATGTAGATTCTTTGAAGGACAATGATATGAAGTAAGGATGTATATAAATAGATTTGAGAAAACTTACAGAGAGTCATAAATGTTACATTTATTTTTTAATAGGCAATATGGAGTCATTGAATGGCTTTTAATATAGAAATAGTGTCATAGTGATGATTATTTAGGTAACAATGTGCAAAATGGATGGGGAGGTGAGAAATTAGAAGCAGCAAGACAAATTAAGAAGTTCTTTCAATGAATTAAGTGAGATGAGATGAGAGGATGAGTTAGAGTGGTTATAGTAGAAATGTCAAGGACAGGTTAGATGTAAGAAAAATTATAAAGGTAGAAATGAAAAATTGTCAGTTGAACAGATTGTGGAGTAAGGGAGAAAGCAGAATCAAAGGTGATTGGTACCTTTAGGTGTTGAAGGAGTGGTGATTTCATTAATCATAATAGAAAAGTGAGGAAGTGATATATGGAGGAAGATGATAATTTTTGTTTTAGATGGTAGACTGACACAGCAGACTTTTGGAAAGAAAGAACTGAAGCTCTGGAGATAAAATTGTCATAGAGACCTTGAAGTTACCTAGGGAATGAGATTTCCAAATGGTTGAAAATGAAAAGAACCCAATAGAAATTTGATAGAAATTTAGATAGATAGAAAAATGGAAATTTAATCATGTTTAAGTCTCTTTAAGGTTTATCACATATTTTTGCCTGTCTCTTCTTCTAAATCTTGACTTCATTATTTCAACCCCTATTAAATCATTTTACAGCTCCTATGTCATGAATATTCTTTGAAAACTTATTCAGTACTTTAGGCTGTAGGTGATTGTAATGGCCATTCTTTATACCATCATAGAAAGATCACAATTCCTCTACTCTTTCACTTAGTTGTATGTTACTGTGGATGACAAAATTCATTACTTATTTGGTAACCTTCTAGTGATGAATTTCTTTGAATTTAGCTAAGGGTGATTCCTATATGATAAATGACTAATCCACATTAGGGGTCTACTCCTACTCTGAGACCTTCTAGTTTCTGGTGTGACTATATTGCTGACTTATTTGTACTGTTAAAGAATGATTTATTTGGACAATAGGGAAATGAATCCTGACTTCAATCTCACCCGAACTGAACATCTAGAAACCCAGTGTCTGTGTGTGTGAGTGTCTGTGTGTGTGTGTGTGTGTGTGTGTGTGTGTGTTTCAGTAAGAGTAATTAAAGTGCATGTGGTTTATTTTTTGTATTTGAAATGAGATATATTACATTAAATAATTCATTTCCAATATTTTTTTTCCTCCTGTCAATTTGCCAAACAATCCCTTGTAATTAGGATGGTAAATCTTTCCTGCTAGAGGGATTATAGAAATGGGGTTTTATTCACATTTAGTATGCTGTTGGGGGCATGCTGAAAATGTAGGAACCATCATTGCTGCAATAAACATCTCAATCCAGTCCAAGAACAATGTCAAGAGTTGTTTTATCATTACAGTACACCCGCATATGCAAGACCTCCCACTACCTGTCTATTACTCCAATTATGGATAAAGTTGTTGAAATACTCTTTTTGACAACCACAAAGTATGCATGTATATGTGTTCTTTCTCTGGAAATATCAATTGTTTGCCTTTTTTTCATCACCTATTTTCCTTTTTACATGAGCAAATGTGATACTTTATCTTTTTTTTTAACAAAAAGATTGACTATTATTTTTCCACAATGGAAATTGAAAGGTCAATTCAGTAGACTGTAAAAATAATAAAAAAACAAGATGTTTATTATATTAGATTAAAAATAAGAATACTTATTTTACTCATCTTTTTGTAGCAAAAAAATTTTTTTTAAATCACCTTCAGGACTTCTGGCCAAGATGATGAAGAGAAGACAGGCACAGTTCTAAAGTCTCCTGATCTCTTCCCCATCTATCACATGAAACAAACCTCTTAAAAGAAATCTGACCCACAAAACCCAGAAAGAAAAGCCAGGAGAAAGAACATCTACCTCAGGATTTGTCTCCATCAGCAGCTTTGGCCAAATTTGGGCAGGTGAGTCTGGGCTCAGAGGGAGCATCAGCCCCAATCAGCTAGATTAGCAGCTGAATTGGAACCAGGAGTCTGAGGGCCTGAGAGCCTGACCTGCTGGATCAGCAGTGGGGCTGGATAGCAGGGGCTTGAGTCAGCTAGGGAGCGGAGGCACTAGTGTTGGGGCTGTCTCAAGGAGCTTGCAGACAGGGCTGCTGGGAGAGTTCTGGTGCAGGAGAGCTGGGGACACCATGCCTGGGCTCCTATAGTCTGAGGAACTCAATAGTCCTATTGCAGCTCAGACTTACTCCCAGAGCAAACAAAGGCAAGCTACTTCTGCCCCAGGCCCAGGTGTGTGAGCAGAAGAACCAGCCCAGCTGACAATGAGAGTAAATTACCTCAGGGCAGGGTAAAGCCCACCACTGAATGAAGGCACAAGAATTCAATAGCTCCAACTCCTCCCTTCAAGCAAAGGGAGAAGGCCTCAATCAAGGTCACAGACACTCCAGAGAGGGCAACCAGCACCTCCTACTGGCCAGCCGGAGAAACTGCACTCAGTGAGTAAAGCCTTTAGTGATAAGGGGGTTGTAAAAGGAAAAAAATGCAATCCAGTAAATTAAAAATATCTATATCCCAGCATGGCAGGGGGAGATTCTTATAAATCCTGAGAATTGTAACTCTAACAGAGAGAATATCCCAAGCCAAAAATTATGGACATTCATGACCTATCCTTGAGACTGCTATCTAAAGAGATGTAACTGACTTTAACCCCACTTGGGAGAAAGACTCTAATAACTCTCAGGAATTTTGACTCTATTCAATAGAATATACTGAACTAGAAGGGACAGACACTCAGAATTTTCTATGACTTAGATAGAATGATCTAAAAAACACTACCTCCTTAAAAAGGGGGACAAGGAAAAAACTGGAGGAGGGAGGGGTTTGAATGGGATAAATCTCATTACACTAAGAGGTACAAAAACCTATGGTAATAGAGGAGAAGAAGGGAGCAGATGAGAAACACCTGAATCTTCTTCTCATCAGACTTGGCTTAAAGTCAACCTATACATACTCAGTTAATTTATAAAACATCTAACCTTTCAAGTATTAAAAGGGGAAAGGGGGTGGGGGGAAGGAGAAAGGGAAGGAGAGTGGGAGGACAAAAGGGGAAATAACAAAAGGAAGGGAAGGGAAAAGGGAAAGGGGAAAGAAAGGGGAGGGTGTGATATAGGAGGGCAAACACACTGAAGGGAGTGGTATTCAGAAACAAAATACTGGGGAATATGGATAAAGGGGGGCAAGGGTGAAAAATACAAACAGAAGGAAGATAACACAGAGGGCAATAAAGAATTAGTTATCATATCCTTGAATATGAATGGGATGAACTCTCCCTTAAAACATAAGCAAATAGCAGAGTGGATTAAAAATCGGATTCCTACAATATGGTGCTTACAAGAAACTCATTTGAAGCAGAGAGAGATACATATAGAGAAAAGGTAACAGGTTGGAACAAAATATATTTTGCTTCAGCTGAAGTAAAAAAAGCAGGGGTAGCAATCTTATATCAGACAAAGCAGCAGCAAAAATAGTGTTAAAAGAGATAAGGAAGGAAACTTTATCCTCCTAAAAGGTACCATAGACAATAAAGTCATTTTCAATATTGAATATATATATATATACACCCACTGGGACAGCACCCAAATTCTTAGAGGAAAAGCTGAAAGAACTAAAGGAAGACATAGAGAGCAAAACTCTACTAGTGGGAGACCTCAACCTCCTGCTATCAGATCTAGATAAATTGAATCATAAAATAAGCAAGAAAGAAGTTAAGGAGGTAAATAGATTGTTAGAAAAATTAGATATGGTAGACTTATGGAGGAAACTGAACGGGGATAGAAAGTAATACACCTTTTTCTTTGCAGTACATGGAACTTATACAAAAATTGACCATGTGCTAGGACATAAAATCCTAATGATCAACTGCAGAAAGGCAGAAATAGTGAATACATCTTTCTCAGATCACAATGTAATAAATGTCATATGCAAAACTGGGCCAAGGAGATACAGACCCAAAACAAATAGGAAACTGAATAACCTCATTTTAAAAAATGAGTGGACCAAAAAAACAAATTATAGAAAGAATCAACCATTTTATCCTAGATAATGATAATAATGAAACAACATACCAAAACCTATGGGATTCATTCAAAACAACTCTCGGGGGATATATTATAGCTTTAAATGTTTACATGAATAAATTGGAGAAAGAGGAAATCAGTGAACTAAGCATGCAACTAAAAAAAATTAGAGAAAGAACAAATCAAAAATCCCCAATTAAATACCAAATTAGAAATTCTAAAAATTAAAAGAAAAATTAATAAAATAGGAAGCAAAAAACTATTGAATTAATAAATAAAACCAAAAGTTGGTATTATGAAAAAACCAATAAAATTGATAAACCTCTGGTCCATTTGATTAAAAAAAAGAAAGAAGAAAACCAAATTGCTAGTATCATAAATGAAAAAGGTGAATTCACCACCAATGAGGAGGAAATTAAAGTAATGATTCAAAATTATTTTGTCTGACTCTATGCCAATAAATTTGATAATCTAAGTGAAATGGATGAATATTTACAAAAATATAAATTGCCCAGGTTAAATGAAGAAGAAATTAAATACCTAAACAAAGCTATCTCAGAAAAAGAAATTTAACAAGCCATTATTGAACTCCCTAAAAAAAACTCCAGGGCCTGATGGATTCACAAGTGAATTCTACCAAACTTTTAAGGAACAATTGGTTCCAATTCTATATAAACTCTTTGGAAAAGTAGGGAAAGATGGAACTCTGCCTAACTCTTTCTATGAAACCGATATGGTGCTGTTACCTAAACCATGAAGTGTTCAAACAGAGAAAGAAAATTATAGACCTATTTCCCAGATGAATATAGATACAAAAATCCTAAATAAAATCTTAGCAAAATGATTACAAGTTATCACTAGGATAATACATTATGATCAACTAGGATTTATTCCAGGAATGCAGGGTTGATTCAATATTAGGAAAACTGTTAGTATACTCAATTATATCAACAACAAACCTATCAGAAATCATATGATCATATCAATAGATGATGAAAAAGCTTTTGACAAAATACAGCAATCCATTCCTATTAAAAATACTAGAGAGTGTAGGAATAAATGGACTGTTCCTTAAAATAATTAGCAGTATCTATTGGAAACCATCAACAAGCATTATATTCAATGGGGAGAGGCTAGAGGCATTCCCAATAAGATCAGGGGTGAAACAAGGGTGCCCATTATCACCACTACTATTCAATACTGTATTAGAAATGTTAGCATCAGAAATTAGAGAAGAAAAAGAAATTGAAGGAATTAGAATTGGGAAGGAAGAGATAAAACTCTCACTCTTTGCAGATGACATGATGATCTATCTAGAGAATCGCAAGAAATCATCTAAAAAACTACTGGAAACAATTAGCAATTTTAGCAAAGTTGCAGGTTATAAAAGAAACCCTCATAAATCCTCAACTTTTCTATATATGTCTAGCAAGATACAGCAGGAAGAGCTAGAAAGAGAAATCCCATTCAAAGAAAGCTCAGACAATATAAAATACTTGGGAGTCTATTTGCTAAGACAGACTCAGAATCTTTTTGAAAACAATCATAAAACAATTCTCACACAAATTAAATCAGATTTAAATGACTGGGCAAATATCAACTGCTCATGGATAGGTAGAGCTAATATAATAAAAATAATATAATGTAATAAAAATATAAATTCGACCAAAACTAAACTATCTTTTTTAGTGCCCTACCAATCAAAATTCCAAAAAATTACTTTAATGAGTTATAAAAAATTGTAAGTAAATTCATATGGAGAAATAAAATGTCAATAATTGCCAGGAGCTTGATGAAAAAAAGTGCAAAAGAAGGTGGCTTAGCCCTACCTGATCTAAAATTATATTTTAAAGCATTAGTCTTCAAAACTTTTTGGTATTGACTAAGAAATAGAGTAGTGGACCAGTGGAATATACTAGGTGTAAAAGCAGGAGATGATTATAGTAATCTGCTGTTTGACAAAGCCAAAAGTCCAGCCATTGGGATAAAAACTCCCTTTTGATAAAAACTGCTGGGATAATTGGAAGTTAGTATGGAAGAAACTTAGATTAGAACAACACCTCACACCCTTTACCAAGATAAGATCCAAATGGTTACAGGACTTAGACATAAAAAACAATACTATAAGCAAATTAGAAGATCAAGGACTAGTTTACCTGTCAGATCTATGGAAAGGGGAGCAGTTTATGACTAAGGAAGAGTTGGAGAACATCACCAAAAACTAATTAGATGATTTCAATTCCATTAAATTAAAAAGCTTTTGCACAGATAAAACCACTGTAACCAAGATGAAAAGAAATGTAGTAAATTGGGAAACAATCGTTACAACTAATGATTCTGACAAAGGACTCATTTATAAAATATACAGAGAACTGAGTCATATTTTTAAAACAAAAAGCCATTCCTCAATTGACAAATGGTCAAAGGATGTGCAAAGGCAATTTACAGATGAGGAGATCAAAGCAATCCATAGGCCATATGAAAAAATGCTCTAAATCATTAATTATTAGAGAAATGCAAATTAAAGCCTCTCTGAGGTACCACCTCACACCTCTCAGAGTGGCCAATATGACCAGGAAGGATAATGATCATTTTTGGAAGGGTTATAGGAAATCTGGCACACTGTTACACTGCTGGTGGAGTTGTGAACTCATCCAACCCTTCTGGAGAGCTATTTGGAACTATGCCCAAAGGGCAACAAAAATGTGCATACCCTTTGACCCAGCAATACCACTACTGGGTTTATACCCTGAAGAGATGATGAAAAAGGGCAAAAACATTACTTGTACAAAAATATTTATAGCAACCCTGTTTGTGGTGGCAAAGTATTGGAAATCCAGTAAATGTCCTTCAATTGGGAAATGGCTTAGCAAACTGTGATATATGTATGTCATGGAACACTATTGTTCTATTAGAAACCAGGAGGGATGGGATTTCAGGGAAGCCTGGAGGGATTTGCCTGAACTGATGCTGAGTGAGATAAGCTGAACCAGAAAAACACTGTACACCCTAACAGTAACATGGGAGTGATGTTCAACCTTGAAGCACTTGCTCATTCTATCAGTGCAACAATCCAGAACAATTTTGGGCTGTCTGCAAAGGAGCATGCCATCTGTATCCAGGTAAGGATCTGTGGAGTTTGAACAAAGTTCAAGGACAATTCCCTTTAATTTAGAAAAAAACAGATATCTTTTTGTCTGATCTTGTTACCTCTTAGACTTATCTTCTCTTCTTTAAGGATATGATTTCTCTCTCATCACACCCAATTTGGATCAAGGTACAACATGGTAACAAAGTAAAGAGTGACAGATTGCTTTCTGTGGTGGGGTGGAGGGAGCGAAGTAAGATGGGGGGGGGATTTTAAAACTCAAATCATATCTTTAATAAAAATTAATTTAAAAAAATAAAAAAATAAAATAAAAAACAAACAGAAACAAAAATTTTTTAAAAAAATTTTTAAAAAGGAAAAAATAAATAAAAATCAGCTTCAGAGATAATGTTCTGGTCTTGGTCTGATCCATTTTGATGTTTGCATCTGAATATTCTTGTATTTATTTAATATCTTAAATGGATAATATGCATACTAGTTTAATCAAAAGACTGAATTATTTCTAGAATAATTGAATTTTTAATATGAAAGCATTTCAACAAATCTATTACCCTTACACATGAAATCAACATGTCTGTCATTATTTTCCTTTTCTTATCAACAGAATCAGTTAATGAGTTTAGATAAAGTGAATATTATCTTAATTTTATGTGGTCCCCATTATAATACATCTTAAAGATTAGAAGGGAAAGAAAAAATATGCAGTCATATATACATAATGTCTGTCCATTTAGGGTGCACTGGGATGATTGAACTAAAATAAAAAAATGCTCCTGTCTCAATTATAGACAACTTCATGGAAAAAGACTGATTTTGAGTTGAGTCCTGAAAGTAATAATTAGAAAAAAGAAAACCACAACTGAACTTCAAAATTACTGGGAGGAAAAGCAATAAAAACTATGAGAGTCTGGAAAAGAAACTTGGCAACTCAATATCTTATTCTAAGGAGAAAAATGACAGTTGAGAAAAGGAAAAAAAATCATTGTTTCTAGGGAGCAGCCTTCTTTCTTTATCCTGACCTCATAAAGGGAATGTTACCAAGCCTTTTCTCCCTGAGTTTTTTAAGGCTATGTACATGTTTTCAAAGACCCTAGCAACAAGAATCATTGCTGTCAAATACAAAACTATATAGTTGCTAGGAAATAAAGGAAAATAAACACTAAAGTCAATCAGTTAATCACAGAAATAATGGTAGAATGCAGGTTTTTCACTATATGTAACTTGAAGAATCTGATGTTTCTTTACTTGTTATCCAAATACTAATCTGGGTACCTGCTATCTTCAAAAGAATAGCTTAGTGTACCTGTTTACTTATGTTTATGAACCATAAAAACTTTTATTTATTCCTGATTTATGAAACATGAAGGATTATTTTTCATGGAAGTTAAGACAGTTTAAGAGACTTGAAATACAAGGTCCCAAACAGATAAGTTTCTCAAGACATTAAAATAGTTTTTCTATCCATCACAAAACATCAGGAAAGGAATTCATCATTCCTATAACTAATGATGTTCTAATTTGAACATAATAATCTGCCTCTCAATCAGTAGCACTTATTAAACATCTTCTCTCTGTCAGGCCCTGGACCAATAAGTGCTGCATGTTGGGAAGGTGGGAAAATATGCAGAGATATTGGGTGAATTCAGTTATGGTACTGGATGCTAATATTTCTTAAAATGGGAACATTGTTAAAAATAATCTATTTATTTCTTCTAATGGTGCAGTACAAAAAAGAAATATGAGGAACTAAAATAGCAAAACGAGCATACTTTATTTAAGTCAATGGGTCTAGGTAACTTGCCCAAGGTCACACAGCTAGGTAATTATTACACTACTGAGGTCACATTTGAACTCAGGTCCTCCTGAATCCAGAGCTGGTGCTCTATCCACTGCACAACCCAGCTGCCCTAAGCATATTTTTAAAATCCTAAATAGTACATGGTAGATTGTCAGTGTGATTACCATTTGTCTGAATTCTAATGTTGGGAGGTAAAATTGAGAGACTTATAAATCTCTCATTGGACTTGTAGGTAATAGTGGTAGTTGTGGTAGTGGTAATGATCGTGTCAGTATTATTATTATTATTATTAATGTAATAGTATTGTTTATATGATACTCTAAGGTTTGCAAAGCATTTTAGAACTTTTGGGCAGCTAGATAGTACAATGGTTAAAATGCTGGCCATGAATTAAGGAAGATCCATCTTCTTGAGTTTAAATCCAGCTTCAGATACCTACTAGCTATATGACCACAAGTCATTTGACTCTTGTTTGCCTCAGTTTCTTCATTTGTAAAGTGATTTGGAAACAGAAATGGCAAACAACTCCAGTATCTTTGCTAAGAAAACCCCAAATGGAGTCACAAAGAGTCAGGAACCATTGAAATATAAATAATAAATTTTAATCTCAGTGATAGGTGGTATGATTGTTCTCATTTTATAGTTGAAGAATCTAAGGCAGATAGAGGCTAAGTGATTTGCCCATGGAACACAATTAGTAAGAGTCTGACGTTAAATTTAGACTGTCCTTTCTGATTCCAGGTTCAATGCTCTAACCACTGCACCCCCCCTCAGCTTCACCAACAATCCCTGGATTTTTGGTAGCAACCCCAGAGCTAGTTAACATTCAAATACATCCTATTCTATTCAATTTTTAGAAAACTTGGGAAAATTTGTGAATATCACTAATAAGTACTGAATCAGAACATTCCCCAACTCATCTTTTACCACTCTTTCACTTTATATATTTAAGAAGAAATAAGCTATTAGTTGGTTTAGTTTATCAGCTCCTTAGAAATAGGGAACATCTTTTCTTTTGCTTTTTAATCTTTCCATAGTGCCCAATATGGTGCATTCTAAGTATTCTCCATTTTATTGTGAGACAATATCCTTTTATTTCTAGCCACCACATAATGTTATATTTAGTATTTATCACTAGAGTTTCTAGATGCTTTGACAATATATACATTACACGGGGAAGAAAGGCATGAGAATGTTCACTTTATGAGGTTAAAGTAGAGAAATATAGTTTCCCTCTTGGAAATATGAATCCATTCCCCTTTCTTTGACAAGGCTTAGCTTGTGAATGATAGAAAAATGGAAATGGGGATTTTTGATGCTTTTCCCCCTAGTGACGGTTCACAGGAACCAAGGGAGAACAACCATTTTGCCGACAACTCAGGTTTTTAAAATCACATGGGATGTGTTCAGTAAACAAATATAATTTGAGTTTCACATTAGGAATAGAAACTGAACACTGCAGTCCTAGAACATTGTCACAGTGATGCATTGGAAGACAAAGCTACCTGTTAAGTTCTGAAATGAGGAACACACACACAAAATAAGCTTTTTCCCCCTAAGGAAAATTGCTCAGGGAAAGGAAAGAAATAGATTATCCTGTCTCCAGAGCACCCTTTGACTGTGGTGTCCTCAGATACATTACAGTAGCTGATTGGTCTTTCCTGACATAAAGACAGTCAAGGCTACAAAAGGTCAAGAGAGCGCAGTGTGAAATCCCTACACGACAGTATAGAAAATTTAAAGGACCATAGTACAAAGAAGCAGAAAATATTGCTCAAGGAGATGTTATAGATTCTTCTCTTGGATAAAAGCAAAATAAACCCACAATACCAGTGATTTAAGGTTTTATAACAAGAGCAGTCCAGTAGTACATGAATGCAAATACCCAAAGTGAATGAATTATATTAAGCCCAATCAATCAATTAATCAGTAAGCCTCTATTTATTTATTTGTGTCTAGTTTTCTATGTTATTTTATTTTTTCCAAATATGTGAAAAGATAGTTTTTAACATTAATCTTTCTGTAAGTTTTTGAGAATAAACTTGCATTAAACACTATATATCACAGGCAACTATGGTGGTATAGTGGATAGGCTACCAGATCTCAACTCAAAAAGACTCATTCAGGGTGGCTAGGTGGCACAGTGGATAAAGCACTGGCCTTGGAGTCAGGAGCACCTGGGTTCAAATCCAGTCTCAGACACTTAATAATTACCTAGCTGTGTGGCCTTGGGCAAGCCACTTAACCCCATTTGCCTTGCAAAAACCTAAAAAAAAAGACTCATTTTCCTGAGTTCAAATTTGGTCTTAGCCATTTTCTAATGTCTGAGTGTGTGATCCTGGAAAAAGCAGTTTAATTCTATTTGCCTCAGTTTCCTCAGTTGTAAAATGAGCTAGAGACAGAAATGACAAACCACTGAAATATCTCTGTCAAGAGATCCCCATATGGTCTCATGAAGAGTAGGACAAGACTGATATGACTGAACAATGAACAACATGTGCTAAGTGCTTCGAATACAAAGCAAAACTAAAACAATTCTTGCCTTCAAGGACCCTATACCAAATAGTAATTGAGATTATAGGTATATAAAAGGTTACATATAAGATATATACAGACTAGATGGAAGATTGTTAATGCTGTTTTTGTTGTTTTTTTTCTTTCATTTTTGAAGATGAAAGATAACTTTAGAGGGGAAGACACTGGCTGCAAATTAGACTTGGAAATGTCTCTTCAAAAGATGACTTCTTAAATAATGAAGGAAAACAGATTATCTAATAGAGTTGAGAATGTTCAGGTATAGAGAACTCTTCGTAGAAAGGACCAGATATGTGTGCTATCAAATAGAAACTTCAAATGGGCCAATATGTCTGACTGCATCACAAAATGTGTGGGGAGAAGGAAAGTGTAAGAAAATTGGGAAGGCAAGAAGAGCTTTGGATATGAAGTTTGAAAATTCTGAAGAGCAGTAGGTGGGATGCTAAGTGTTGTAATGAATGGGGGCGGGGTTAGACTTGGAATCAGGAAGACCTGAGTTCAATTATTTTTTCAAATACTAGCTGTGAGAGCCTGAGCCAGTCACAACCCCAATGAGATAATAATTATAAAGTGCTTTGCAAATTTTTGAAGTTCTGGAAAAATAGTTATTATACTTATGATTACAAGCAAAAGATTCTAAAGAAATTATTGATCCTAGGGTTAAAAGAGGGCTGATGACATGAGGTTGCTAGTTCAATAAATTGTTCTTCATTTAAATTTCATTTCTAATGATGTGTCTAATTTTAATACTGAAAATGTTTTATCACTCTTTGAGGTTTAGCCATGGCTGAGTTCAGTGGTTAGGATCATAGGCAACAAAGATCTTTAATCAGATAGTAGTCAGATAGATACATGACTTTGATGAGCAAAGTTCTATCAGTGAAGTTTGACTGTCCTTAAATTTGACTTGAAATGCTCAATAGTATTTCTTTATTAAGAAAATGGATTGTGTTCTGCTTCTGAAGCTTTTTCCAATGCTGGGAATGTCCTTTTCTACCCTTTTGGGATTTGGCACTAATAAATCTTTATGTGTCAGTACAAATACTACCTTTTCCATGAAGATTTTCCTCATACCCTCTATTTTAGGGCTTATTATTCTAAGTACTCATTCTAAGTACTTTGAATTTTCTGTGTGTATATTTTAGTTGACTTTTCTGTGCATATGTTATCTATCCAAAGGAGAATATGAACTCCATAGAGAAAGTCATGTATTGTAGTGGATTAAGTGACCATGTGACTTCTGAAAGATATGTGTGTGTGTGTGTGTGTGTGTGTGTGTGTGTGTGTGTGTAAATCCCTCCTTTAGAGCTTTTTTTGCATGACCTTGGGCAAGTTACTTGACCACTCCCGACTAAAATTATCATAACTGTAAAATGGACCTAATAAGTTACCCCCCCACCCCAGTCAGAGACTTGAAAGCATCAAATGATAATACAAGTAAACCTAATTGGCTTAAAACTGCGTTAAACCTTTTGGTCCTGAATAGGTAAGAATGTGCTAATAGATGTTTAACAGCTGAAGGAGGATGAGAATACTCATAGGACGCACTTTTTTTTCCCTAGAGCACATCATTCAAGAATTTATTTATTTTGAGTTTTACAATTTTCCCCCCTAATCTTACTTCCCTCCCCCCACCCCCTTACAGAAGGCAATTTGCCAGTATTTACATTGTTTCCATAGTATACATCGATCCAAATTAAATATGATGAGAGAGAAATCATATCCTTAAGGAAGAAACATAAATTAAAAGAGATAGCAAGATCAGACAGTAAGATATCCGTTTTTTCCCCTAAATTAAAGATAATAGTCCTTGTTCTTTGTTCAAACTCCACGGTTCTTTCTCTACATACAGATGGTATTCTCCATCTCAGACAGCCCCAAATTGTCCCTGATTATTGCACTGATGAAATGAGCAAGTCCATCAAGGTTGATCATCACCCCCATTTTGCTGTTAGGGTGTACAGTGTTTTTCTGGTTCTGCTCATCTCGCTCAGCATCAGTTCATGCAAATCTCTCCAGGCTTCACTGAATTCCCATCCGTCCTGTTTTCTAATAGAACAATAGTGTTCCATGACATATCTATTCCACAGTTTGTTAAGCCATTTCTGAACTGAAGGATATTTTATTGATTTCCAATTCTTTGCCACCACAAAAGAGGGCTCCTATGAATATTTTTGTAGAGGTGATGTTTTTACCCTTTTTCATCATCTCTTCAGGGTATAGACCCAGTAGTGGTATTGCTGGATCAAAGGATATGCATAGTTTTTGTTGCCCTTTGGGCATAGTTCCAGCCTGCTCTCCAGAAAGGTTGGATGAATTCACAGCTCCATCAACAATATATTAGTGTCCCAGATTTCCCACAACCCTTCCAACAAAGATCATTGATCTTTCTGGTCATATTTGCCAGTCTGAGAGGTATGAGGTGGTACCTCAGAGATGCTTTAATTTTTATTTCTCTAATAAGTAATGATTAAGAGCAATTTTTCATATGACTATGGATTTCTTTGATCTCCTTATCTGTAAATTGCCCCTCCATACCCTTTTATCATTTGTCAATTGGGGAATGGCTTTTTTAAAAATTCTACTCAATTCTACGTATATTTTAAAAGTGAATCCTTTGTCATAAACACTAGCTGTAAAGATTGTTTCTCAGTTTACTACATTTCTTTTGATCTTGGTTACAGTGGTTTTGGCTGTGCAAAAGCTTTTTAATTTAATGTAATGAAAATCATCTGGTTTGTTTTTAGTGATGATCTCTATCACTTCCTTAGTCATAAATTGCTTCCCTTTCCATGCATCTGACAGGTAAACTAATCCTTGATCTTCTAGTTTACTTATAATATTGTTTTTTATGTCTAAATCCTGGATCCATTTTGATCTTTTCTTGGTATAGGGTATGAGGTATTGGTCTAATCTAAGTTTCTTCCATACTAACTTCTAATTTTCCCAGCAATTTTTGTCAAAGAGAGAGTTGTTATCCCAATAGCTGGACTCTGTGTTTATCAAATGGCAGATTACTATAATTGTTTCCTGATATTGCACCTAATCTATTCCACTTGTCTACCACTCTATTTCTTAGCCAATAGCAGACAGTTTTGATGACTGATGCTTTAATAATATAATTTTAGAATTGGTAGGAGTAAGCCACCTTCTTTTGACCTTTTTTTCATTGAATTCCTGGAAATTCTTGACTTTTTATTTCTCCATATGAATTTACTCACCACTATTTCTAAGTCTTTAAAGTAATTTTTTGGAATTTTGATTGGTAGGACACTAAATAGGTAATTTAGTTTTGGTAGAATTGTCATTTTTATTATATTAGCTCAGCCTATCTATGAGCAGTTGATGTTTTCCCAGTTATTTAAATCTGATTTTATTTGTGTGAGAAGTGTTTTATAATTGTTTTCAAAAAGTTTCTGAGTCTGCCTTGGCAAATAGACTCCCAGGTATTTTACATTGTCTGAGGTTCCTTTGAATCGGATTTCTCTTTCTAGCTGTTTATGCTTCATCTTGGTAGTCATATATAGAAATGTTCAGCATTTATGAGGGATTATTTTGTATCCTACAACTTTGTTAAAGTTTCCTATTATTTTTAGCACTTTTTTAGATGATTTTTGGGGATTCTCTAAGTATACCGTCATGTCATCTGCAAAGAGTGAGCGTTTTGGATCTTCCTTCACAATTCTAATTCATTCAATTTCTTTTTCTTCTCTTATTGCTGAAGCTAACATTTATATTACAATATTGAATAGTAGTGGTGATAGTGGGCATCCTTGTTTCACCCCTGATCTTATTGAGAATGCCTCTTGTCTCTCCGCATTGAATATAATGCTTATTGATGGTTTCAGATAGATACTGCTTATTATTCTAAGGAACAATCCTTTTATTCCTACATTCTCTAGTGCTTTTAGTAAGAATGGGTGCTGTATTTTGTTAAAAGCTTTTTCAGCATCTATTCATATCATCATATAATTTCTCATAGGTTTTTTGTTGATATAATTAATCATACTAACAGTTTTCCTAATATGGAACCAACCCTGCATTCTTGGAATAAATCTTACTTGGTCATAATGTATTATTCTAGTGATAACTTCTTATAATCATTTTGCTAGATTTCATTTAAGATTTTTGCATCTATGGTCATCAGTGTCATAGGTCTATAATTTTCTTTCTCTGTTTCAACTCTTTCTTGTTTAGTTATCAGCACCATATTGGTATCATAGAAAGAGGTAGAGTTCCATCTTCACCTATTTTTTCAAAGAGTTTATATAAAATTGGAACCAATTATTCCTTAAATGTTTGATAGAGGGGCAGCTAGGTGTCATAGTGGATAAAGCACCAGCCCTGGAGTCAGGAGTACCTGGGTTCAAATCTGGTCTCAGGCACTTAATAATTACCTAGCTGTGTGGCCATGAGCAAGCCATTTAACCCCACC
Source organism: Macrotis lagotis (assembly GCF_037893015.1). NCBI lineage: Eukaryota > Metazoa > Chordata > Mammalia > Peramelemorphia > Peramelidae > Macrotis > Macrotis lagotis. The sequence continues at coordinate 215,117,981 of NC_133661.1, forward strand.
ACCTTGCAAAAAAAAATAACCTAAAAAACCCCCATTGCCTTGCAAAAACCTAGAAAAAAAGTGTTTGATAGAATTCACTTAAGAAGCTATGTGACCCTGGAGATTTTTACTTAGGGAGTTCAATAATGACTTGTTGATCTTTATTTGAAATTGAGTTATTTAGGTTATTGATTTCCTCTTCATTTTACCTGGGTAACATATTTTTGTAAATATTCATCCATTTCACTTAGATTGTTAAATTTATTGGGATACAGTTGGGCAATATAATTATCTCCTCATTGGTGTTGAGTTCATTTTTTTCATTTATGATACTAGTAATTTGGTTTTCTCCTTTTTTTTAAATCAAATTACCAGAGGTTTAAAAATTTTATTGTTTTTTCATAAAACCAACTCTTGGTTTTATCTATTAATTCAACATTTTTTTGCTTTTGCTTTTATTCATTTCTCCTTTAATTTCTAAAATTTCTAATTTGATATTAATTGTGTGTTTTTAATTTGTTCTTTCTCTAATATTTTTAGTTGCATATTTAGTTAATTGATTTCCTCTTTCTCTAATTTATTCATGTAAGCATTTATAGATATAATATGTACCCTGAAAGCCATTTTGAGTGAATACCATAGGTTTTGGTATGTTATTTCATTATTGTCATTATCTATTAAAAATATTTAATTCTTTCTATAATTTGTTGTTTGATAAACTCATTCTTTAAAATGAGGTTATTCAACTTGCAATTAGTTCTGAGTATATATCTCCCTAGCCGAATAATGCACATAATTTTTATTGCATTATGATCTGAAAAAGATGTATTCACTATTTCTGCCTTTGCCCTAGTTCATGGTCAATTTTTATGCAAGTGCCATGTACTGCAGGAGAAAAGAAGTATGTTCCTTTCTATCCCCATTCAGTTTCCTCCATAGGTCTATCATATCTAGGTTTTCTAACAATATATTTACCTCTTCAACTTTCTTCTTGTTTATTTGATAATTAGATCTGAGAGTAGGAGGTTGAGGTCTCCCATTAGTCAGAGTTTTGCTGTCTATTACTTCCTGTAGCTCTTTCAACTTCTCATCTAAGAATTTGGATGCTGTTTCATTGGGTGCATTCATATTTAGTATTGTAATTACCTTATTGTCTGTGATACCTTTTAGGAGGATATAATTTACTTTCCTCTCTCTTTTAATTGTAACTGTTTTTGCAGTTTCTTTGTCTGAGATAAGGATTGCTACCCCTGCTTTTTTCACTTCAGCTGAAGCAAAATATATTTTTCTCCAAGCCTTTACCTTTATTCTATATGTATCTCTCTGCTTCAAATGACTTTCTTGTAAGCAGTGTATTATAGGATTCTGGTTTTTAATCCAGCCTGCTATTTGCTTACATTTTAAGGGAGAGTTCATCCCATTCACATTCAAACTTATAATTACTAACTCTTTATTGCCCTCCATGCTATCTTCCTTCTATTTGTATTTTTCCCATTTTTCCCTTTGCCCATATTCCCCAGTGTTTTGTTTCTCAATACCACCACCTTCATTGTGTTTGCCCTCCTGCATCAACCCCCCTTCTCTTCCTTTCTCCTTTCCCTTTTCCCCTTCTTTCCTTGCTTCAATTAGTTCCCCTTTTACTCCCCCTCCCCTTCCCCCTCCACCTTTCCCCTTTTAATGCTTGAAAGGTAGGATAAGTTTCTTAACTTAACTTAGTATGTCTAAGTTAATTTTAAGCCAAGTTTGATGAGATAAAGATTCAGGTGGTTCTCACCAACTCCCTTCTTCCCCTCTATTACAATAGGTCTTTTGTACCTCTGATGCAATGATTCAGTCTCATTCAGTCTCCTCAATCCTCCCATTTCCTTATTGTCTCCTTTTTAAAAGAGGTACTGTTTTTAAATCATTCTATCTGAATCACATAAAAGTTATGAGTGTCCATCACTTCTGGCTAAGTATATACTCTCTAATAGAGTTACAATTCTCATGATTTATGAAACCCTTTCTCCCAGGTGGGTATATAACCATCTTATTTGATAGCAGGCTTTTTCTTTAGCCCTTTTTTACCTTTTCATGTGTCTCTTGAGCCTCCTGTCCAATTTTTTTTTATTTAGCTCTGGTCTTTTCATCAGGAAATATTGGAAGTCTCCCATTTCATTAAATGTCCATCCTTTCCCTTGGAAGTGAAGGCTCAGCTTTGACAGATACTGGATTCTTGGCTGCATTCCAAGTCCCCTTGCTCTTCAGAATATCTTATTCCAGGCCCTTCAATCCCTTAATGTTGATGCAGCCCAGTCCTGCATAATTCTTATTGTGACTCCTTGGAATTTACATTTTTTCTTTCTGGCTGTTAGCAGGATTTTTTTCTTTTATCTGATCATTCTGGAATTTTTCCACAACATTCCTTAATGTTTTCATTTTAATGTCTCTTTCCAGAGGGGATTGATGTATTCTTTCAATAACTATTTTGCCCTCTGGTTCCATGATATCAGGGCAATTTTCCATCCTATAACAGTAAGTTCAGGTTTTTTTTCTCTTCAATGTTTTCAGGAAGACCTATAATTCTCAGGTTGTCCATTCTTGATCTGTTCTTGAGGTCACTGGTTTTGCTGATGAAGTATTTTACATTTTTTCTATTTTTTTTTTTGATCTCTTGATTTCATTTAAGAGAATCTTGTAGTCTTATGAAGTCATCAGTTTTCATTGATTCCATTCTTTTTGTTCAGAGAAGAATTATTTCATTTACTTTTTTGCAACTCCTTTTCCAGTTGTTCAATTCTATTTTTGAAGGAGTTTTCCATTTGTCAATTGAGCGAATCATTTTCTTTTTGCAGTTGTCCAACTGAATATCTGAGAGTTATTCTCATTTTGTATTTGTCCGAATGTATTTTCCAAGTATTTGTTTTCTTGTTGCAAGGTGTTAATTTTCTCTTGAGTTTCTTTTCCCAATTTTTCCAAATGAATTTTAAACTGCTTCCTGATTTCTTCAAGGAAGCCTTTCTGAACTGGAGACCAATTTTTATTCTCCTCAGAAGTGCTTGATCTCTCTCTGGGTTAGAATCTATTTCTTCTAAGTATTTCTCCATGGCCCCCCCCTTTTTATTTCTAGGATCTTGTGTTGGGGGGGGCTAGCTCTTGGAGCTTTGCTTTTGAAGATCCTAGAGGCTTTGTTCACTTGGCTTAGTAATTCCAAGGGTCAGCCAGGAGGGAGAGCTGGTTGCTTTCTCTAGAGTGTTTGGGGCCCTCAGCAGCAGGGTCTGAGCTGATCTTGAATAATGTGCTGAGCCTTGGGGGGGGGAGTTAATCTCTTTACATTGAGTGAACTCTGTTGAGCACACTGTGTCTAAGGAAGGGGGATCATTTTGAAGATTGTTTTTTTATCATTATTATTAATCTTTTACTATCTCTTGTACCTCAGCCTTGAACTCACCTCCTCATTTTCTCTACCTAATTTCATTGGCCCATCCCTCCCAATACTATGAATATATAGTATATTTTCCAGGGGTCCCTCTACCAACATTTACTAGAGAAAGAATTTTTAAACTTTTTTTAAAGAAAATGTCATGTGTCCCATTGACAGTGGGGTAAAGTCCACTGGATCGACTTCTCTGAGTAAAGTTTTTAAATGCATAAAATAAAAACCATATCATTACATGGAGACCCAGTTACATTGATAAATCTTTATCTTTCAATTTTATGGATCCCTTCAAAATTATTTAGCGCTCCTTACCTAGACTTCAGAATCATACAATTATATATCAGACCTAGAGGGAAATTTATCTGACATTCAGTTGTTGTTTTCTTTATTTTATGGATAAAGTATCTCAGACCAAGATAGGGAGATAGTGGCTGGCATTTAATAGTTGTGGCAGATAATTCACATAACAATTTATAAAAGTTATTTCCCTTAGTGGGCAGAGGTATAACTTGGATTTACAAGGAAGTTTTATGCTTTGTGAGTTTATTGGAGGTTAAAAAAAAGGAAGGAAGGAAGGAAGGAAGGAAGGAAGGAAGGAAGGAAGGAAGGAACGGAGCCAGGGAGGAAGGAAAGAAGGAAGGAAGGAAGGAAGGAAGGAAGGAAGGAAGGAAGGAAGGAAGGAAGGAAGGAAGGAAGGAAAGAAGGGAAGGAGGGAGGGAGGAAGGAAGGAAAGAAGGAAGGAAGGAAGGAAGGAAGGAAGGAAGGAAGGAAGGAAGGAAGGAAGGGAGGTTGGAAGAGAGGATAGAGCAAGGGAGGAAGAGAGACAGGGTTTATATCCTAGGGTTTCCTAGAGGCTGCAGAAAACAGATTAATCCCACACCCAATAATCTCTACCACTTTGAGATGGTTCTTCTCTCCTTGATTGAGTTGAGTTGTTTAACCTCCAAAGAGATCTTTTACTAGAATTTTTTGGTTGTTGTGTTAGTTATACTATATATTAAGGTTGATTTCTGTTTGCTGGGGATTTTTTGACCAAAAAAGGAATTATTAACTATTCCTGATATTCTTTGTTTAGTGGTTAGAAAGAACAGGCTAAATTATAAAATAAGGATGAATCTTTCCCATGAGAATGATCAAGGACATCAGTTTTTGTCCTCATTCCATATTTATACTTCTAGACTAGAAGCATTTGAAGGGTGGTAAATAGATATGATTTGCCTGATATCCTCTTTTGAAAACTGGGGTAGACTACCTATTCTTGGCAGTCTTGTATGTTGCCTGCCCCTCCTTCAGCAGCTCTCCAAAAAGGCAAACCAGATCTCAGAGATTCAGGACGTGGTGCCATTCATGCTGCCTACAAGCCACAGAATATATTTAGTTAATCTATAATCCCTATAAGATGTTCATAAGGAAACCACCTGCAAACCTGAAATTGCTATTTAAAGTTGAGTTTAATTATTATTATTATTATTATTTTATCAAGAATACCAAGGTTCTTTTCATTTTTCAGTGAAAATGCAAAGAAAGCTCATGAATGTATTATGTTTGGTCATTTTATTCTGTTCCTTTTCCATTGGAGCAGAGCTCTCCCGACCTCTGGAGCAGTAGTCCACTTCATGTAGATGCAAGGAATAGTTCTTCCAAGAGCCTATTGAAATAATTGTTCCCAGTGACCCAGATTGGAATGTAGAATTTGTTTTCACATAGTAATAACCAACTAGAGTTTAAATGACTTGCACAGGGTCCCACAGCTAGTACACAATAAAGGTTGAATTTGAACTCAGATCTTCTTGATTTCAGCTCCAGTATTCTGTCTAACCAGCTGCCTTAATGATCCATGAACTCAAACAGGAACACTTTAATAAAAGATGGTTTATTTCCATACTATTCTAGAACTACTTTAGAACTGGGATATAGATCAACCTAGGAATCAGGAAGTTATACATAAATAACATCATTTTTATGATAACATATTTTCTAAGTTCTAGTCAAGATATAGTGGAATGATTATTTGATTATTTGATTGAATCCTCAGCCTGTTACTGTCTCACTCTGTAGCCTTGAAATGACACTTCTCTCTGGACTTCAATATCCTTCTCTATCATATGTGGGACTTGAATTAAGTGAGTTTTTATGGTCTTTTCAGTTTTTGACATTGTAGCATTCAAAATTGCAAATAAATTTTGCAAGCACAATACATTCAACAATGTGGACTGTATGCCTTTGTCAAAATAATTCATTTAGTTAATTGCAGAATCATGAAGAAAACTCAGCTATACTCTGTTAACACTGGTATTGTTTTGCAGTAATATTGATAGCATTTAGTAGACCCTAGCATTTACAAAATTTGTCATAAAATCTCATTCTCACCAGATTACTTGTTTATGTTAAGACAGCTCCATTGTCTATACAGTCTCCTTCCTTTCTAGGAGGTGAGCAAAACTTACATCTTCTATTTAAGCTTTGAACACACATAGTTGAAGGTGCACCAACTTTTCTATAATATATATTTAGGATGGTCTAATATTTTCCTTGGGAGAAAAATTCTTGATGGTGTTACCTCTGAGCACAATTCTATGATGAATTTAAGAAACTCATAGGTACAGCATTGAAAAGAAAGTTCTATATAACCCTGAATCTTTTTTTCCACAACTCCTCTCATCTTAACTGAGCATTCGATCCTTCAGTTCTTACAGTTACTTTTCATGTCAAAGAGGAGGAACATGACAACCTCTTTCTGAATTTCATTTGTGGTATTGGCATCATTTCTTTTTGTAAACTGTTTTCTTATTTATTTGCTTTCCTATTTCTAAAGTCATTTTTATGTGGTGAAGGGGGACATTGTTTGCAAGATTCACTTTTTTCATTTAATAGTTTTTAATTTTTCCCATTTATGTATAAAAATAGTTTCCAACTTCCATTTTTGTAAGGTTTTGAGTTTCAGATTTTTCTTCCTTCCTCTTGTTTTTCTTCCTTCACAAGACAGCAGCAAGCAATCTGATATTGGTTATGCACACACACACACACACACACACACACACACACACACACACACATATATACAAAGAAGATTCACTTCTTGATTATTTCTTCCATTCCAAGCTCAATTTTATCATGAAATCTGAATTCATGGTATTTTATTAGACTCAGATACTATATTCCTTCCAATCTTTCCTTAAGCAGCAAATCATCTACACAGTTTTTCTAACCATTTCAGTTGGCAAAAAGTCATAACTAACAGAAGAAATAAAAGATTTTTCTAGAGTGCCAAATTTGTTCCTTATAAGTGAACCATTTGCATCAAAATTATTCATGGAAGATTAGTAAAGAGTTAATCTGTAATCTCATGGCTTTCAAGTCAACAACACTGGGGCAAGATTTACTTGACAAGTGAAGAAGTCCTCAAGCCATTCTTTTAGATTGAAGGAGCTAGACCAAATGAAGACTAGATTGGAAGACTCCCAAGGATAAAAAGCAAAATGTGAAAGAGAAAACCCAGTCCCAGACTTTCACCAGTACCACATGTTATATGGACAATGCAAATAAAGGAAAGGAGGATTGGCTCTTTAATCACAGATAGTTTCCATTTGTGGGGAATGACTCATTGCTAGAGTGGTGCTATAAGGTAGAGGTGTTTAAGAAGTTGGATGTCCATTGGAGGAAGGAAAAGAGGTGTCTTGACTCTTTATTGTTCTAGGAGAGTTCTTTTTGTTTCTTAATTTTTTATTTGCTTTGCTAAAAATGTTTCTAAATTTGATATATTGTTACCCATGAGTTCACATGGGGCTGAGAATTCTTTACCTTTCCCGTAGTTCTCTAGACAAGCAACATTTAAATGTTCCCAGGAGAAATTCTGGGTTGAGGTATGATCCAAAAGATATGTAGTTTATCCAAAACTATTTCCTCAAATATATACTTAGTAACCTAAGAGCTCTCACTTAGGCACAACAAAAGAATCATAAGTAAAACTGATTGTCTCAGATGTAAATATACAAATGCACAAAGTATAGATCATAAAAAGATGAAATAAATAAGCAAGCTTAATACAGAGTCAAAGTACAGGGTATGTATACTTGAAGCTTAGTTTGTTGGAATCTATGCCTTTCCAGAAGGTTCTGAAATGGTAAAATGGAGCGCGATAAGCAAAAGTTGTTGGAGGGGTGGCATGGTGGCATGAAGGCAGCATTTCCTGAGAACTCCAACCCCCCAAATCCCCACCCCAAAAAAAGGATGGCTCTAGCCAAAATTTAGAGGGGAAGAACCCACAGAAAGACTGAGTGATACATTTTCCCCTTCTAAGATAACAAAGAAATACAGTGGGAAAGGTGTGTTCCACCCAACCAAGGTTTGGAAATAAGCCAGGGTGCAGCCCAGCCCAGCCCAGCCCAGCCCAGAGATCACTGGCAACAGCTTGAAGGTGTAGTGAGAGAACTCTTCTGCACCTGGGTGAGTGTGGAGTGAGGAGCACAGCTGCAGAACCTGCAGCGAGAATTGGGAGAAAGCAGCCTGCACCCCCAGAGACCATAAAGGAAGTCTGCAGAGATTTCTCTACTCTCCCTGGGGTAGGACTCTGCTGTTTTCCTACACTCACATATTGCAGTTTGGGCTTCCATACTAAGATAGTTGGATACCTCCTTATAGCCCTAGGGCAGAGAGTAATGCTATAGTCATGCACATATCAGAGCACAGGCCAAAGCACAAAAGACCTTGGAGGAATAAAGGTCCCAGTGGGGTGTCCCCCCCAAAAAACACAACCCCAAAGCCCTAGAAGTTATGTAAATTAGTCTTGGGCTGGGGAAATGAGCAAACAACAGAAAAAGAAGAATCTGACCATAGAGAATTACTTTAGTCCCATGGAAGATCAAAACACATACTCAGATGATGACAAAATCAAAGCTTCAGTATCCAAAACCTCCAAGAGAAATGGAAAATGGTCTCAGGCTATGGATGAGCTAAAAAAAGACATTGGAAAGCAATTAAGGGAGGTGGAGGAAAAATTGGGAGGAGAAATGAGAGCAATGCAGAAAAATCATGAAAATCAAATAAAAAATTTGGTGAAAGATATACAAGAAAATACTGAAGAAAATAATACATTAAAAAAACAGTTTAGACCTAATTGAAAAAGCAAAACAAGCAAAAAAATGAGGAGAAGAATGCCTTAAAAAGCAGAATTGGCCAGCTGGAAAAGGGTATAAAAAAGCTCTCTGTAGAAAATAACTCCTTCAAATGCAAAATGGAGCTAAAGGAAGCTGATGACTTTGCAAGAAATCAGGAAGAAATAAAATTCTTCCAAAAAAGCCAAAAATGAGATGAAAATGTGAAATATCTCATTTGAAAAACAACTGACCTGGAAAACATATGCAGAAGAAATAATTTAAATATTATTGGATTATCTGAAAGCCACAACCAGGAGAAGAACATAGACTTCATATTTCAAAAATAATACAGCAAATTTGCCCCGAGATCCTAAAAGCTGAGGGTAAAAAAAAATGAGAGTATTCACCGGTTACCCCTTGAATGAGATCCCAAAAGAAAAACTTCCAGGAATATTATAGCCAAATTCCCAAACTCCCAAATCAAAGAGAAAATTCTAAAAGCTGACAGAAACAAGCAATTAAACTACTGAGGCTCCAAAGTCAGGATTACACATGATCTAGCAGCATCTACATTAAGGGCTAGTAGGGATTGGAATATGATATTCTGGGAGGCAAAAGATCTTGGTTTACAACTGAGAATCAACTACCCAGAAAAACTGAACATCCTCTTTCAGGGGAAAAGTTGGACTTTCAATGAAACAGGACTTTCAAACTTTCCTATCAAGATGAGCAGAGCTGAACAAAAATTTTGATCTTCAAGTACAGAACTCTGGTGAACCATAGAGGGAGTGAAAGAGGGGGACTAACTATAAAGAACTTGATGATGTTGAACTGTTTGTATTCCTGCATGGGAAGAAGATATTCATAACTCATATGAACTTTCTTATTCATAAGAGCTGTAAGAATGATCATATAGAGACATGACATAGGAGGGTATAGTGGTATGATGTGGTAAAGTGATGGAGTCAATGGGTGATGGGGGAAAGTATTGGGAGGAAGGGAAAGGAGATGAAGAAGATGCTGAAAGAATTCATATAAGAGACAAGAAAAAGCTTTTGCAATAGAGTGGGGGGGAGGCAAAGGGGGAATGAATGAGACTTCATTCTCATCGGGAATGGCTCAGGGAGGACATGACATGCACACTTAATAGGGTGAGGAAATCTGTCTTGCCCTGGCGAAGGATGGGAGGAAACGGATGGGATGAGCAGGAATGGGGGAAGGGAAGGGAAGAATAGGTAATAGAAGACAGGGAAGATCGAGGGAGAGGGTACTCAGATGCAACACATTTTTGGACAGGGCCAGGATGAAAGGAGAAAGACAACTGAATAAATGAGAGTGAGGAGAAATAAAGTGGAGCTACTAGTTGCTAGTAATAGCAACTGAGGGAAAAATATTGAAGCAACTTCTCTGGCAGACGTATGATAAAGAAAGCAACTCATCCCAAAATCTGAACACAGACTTAAGTAAATTTATCTCTCTCTCTCTCTCTCTCTCTCTCTCTCTCTCTCTCTCTCCTTGAGGTTTCCCCATCTTCTTGGGGGGGTATGTTTATTCTTATGTTTACTCTTATAACATCTTATGACATTAAATTTACATCAGTGTATGGCATGGAAACAATGTAAAGACTATCAGACAGTCTTCTGTGGGGGGGGGATGGAAGGGGGGGGGATTGTAGAATTCAGAGCCTTGCAAAAAATGTTGGGTACATATTACTATTTTTATATTTAGAAAACAAATACGGACTTCAGGCCAACATGGCGGAGAGAAGACAGGCACAGTTCTAAAGTCTCCTGATCTCTTCCCCATCTATCACATGAAACAAACCTCTTAAAAGTAAGCTGAACCAGGAAACCCAGAATGAAAAGCCAGGAGAGGAAGATATACCTCAGGATTTGTCTACCGCAGCAGCCTTGGCTGAGTACTGATGGGTGAGTCTGGGCTCCGAGGGAGATGCAGCCTGGGATCAGCCAGATTAACAGTTGAATTGGATCCGGGAGTCTGAGGGCCCGAGAACTAGACCTGCTGAATCAGCAGTGTGGCTGGACGAAAGGGGCTTGGGTGCATGGGGAAGCAGAGGCGCTGGTGTTGGTGCTGTCCTGCTGGAGCTCGGGGACCAGGCTGGGGGAAGAGTTCTGGTGCAGGAGAACGGCCGACACCATCCCTAGGCTTCTCGGCTCTGAGAAACTCTGTGGGCATGCACAGAGGCCTCTCCTCAAACAAAGGCAAATTTCTTCTGCCTCAGGCCCAAGAGTGTGAGCAGAAGAACCAGCCCAGCTGAGGAATGACCTCAGGCCAGGGTAAAGCCCACCATTGACTGAAGGCAAAAGAATTCAATAGTTTCAATTTCTGCCTTCGGGCAAAGAGAGAAGGTCTCCCAACCAAGGTCACAGACACCCCAGAGGGGGCAACCAGCACCTCCTACTGGCCAGCCAGAGAAACTGCACTCAGTAAAGCCTTCAGCGATCTTAAGCCCAGGTGAACCAGCCCCCCTCCAACTCAAGGTCTTAGCATAATGAAGAAGGGTCAGCGGAAAGGTGGATCCATAGAGAAATTCCTGGAAGGGAAAGACCCCGACTCAGAGAGATCTGGAACCTCTGAGGAGAATACAACCTGGTCTCCAGCACAGAAAGACTTCCTTGAAGAAATAAGGAAGGAGCTTAAAAATTTGGGAGAGACAGTTAATACCTTAGAAAGTACAATTGGACAAACACAAAAGGAGAATAAATCTCTAAGATCATCAACTGGACAATTACAAAATGAGAATAATTCTCTCAGATCCTCAAACAAGCAAATGCAAAAAGAAATTAATGCTCTCAAAACCTCAATTGGTCAAATGGAAAGCTCTTTCAAAAGTAGAATTGACCAATTGGAAAAGGAGTTGCAAAAGGTTAATGAAGAAAACTCATCCCCTCAAAAAATAATGGAGTCTACAGAAACTAATGACTCCATGAGACAGCAAGAGTCAGTTAAACAAAATCAAAAAAGAGAAAAAATAGAAGCAAATGTAAAATACCTCATCAACAAAACCACTGACCTCAAGAATAGATTGAAGAGGGGCAACCTGAAAATTATAGGACTTCCTGAAAACATTGAAGAGAAAAAAAAAGCCTGGACTTAATATTACAGGATGTAGTGATGGAAAACTGCCCTGATAACATGGAATCGGAGGGCAAAGTAGTTATTGAAAGAGTACATCGATCTCCACCAGAAAAAGATCCTAAAATGAAAACACCAAGGAATGTGGTGGCCAAACTCTAGAACTATCAGATAAAAGAGAAAATCCTGCAAGCAGCCAGAAAGAAACAATTTCAATATCAAGGAGCCACTGTAAGGATCACGCAGGACCTGGCTGCATCAACTTTAAGGGATCGAAGGTCCTGGAACGAGATATTTCAAAGAACACAGGAGCTTGGAATGCAGCCAAGCATCTACTTTCCTGCAAAGCTGAGCCTACTCTTCCAGGAAAAAGATGGACATTTAACGAAATGGAAGAATTCCAAAAATTTCCGATGAAAAGACCAGAGCTAAACAGAAAATTTGGACATCAAACAGGAGGTTCAAGAGATACATGAAAAGGTTGAAAAAAGGGGGGGGGTGGTAAAAGAAAAAAATGCAATCCAGTAAGTTGAAACTGGCTATATCCCAGCATGGGGGGGGGGGGGAGGGAAAAAGACTTTCATAAATCCTGAGAAATGTAACTCTAACAGAGAGAATATACCTAGCCAGAAATGATGGACATCCATGCCCTATCCATGAGACTGCTATCTAGTGGGATGTAACTGGCTTTAACCCCACTTGGGAGAAAGACTCTAATAACTCTCAGGAATTTTGACTCTATTCAATAGAATATACTGAACTAGAAGGGACAGACACTCAGAATTTTCTATGACCTAGATAGAATGATCTAAAAAAAAATACACTACCTCCCTAAAAAGGGGGACAGGAAAAATACGGGAGGAGGGAGGGGATTGAATGGGACAAATCTTGTTACACTAAGAGGTACAAAAAACCTATGGTAATAGAGGGGAAGAAGGGAGAAGAGGAGAAACACCTGAATCTTCTTCTCATCAGACTTGACTGAAAGTCAACCTACACAAACTCAGTTAACTTATAAAACATCTAACCTTCAAGTATTAAAAGGGGAAAAGGGGAGGGGGGGATGGAGAAAGGGAAGGGGAGTCGGGGAAATAAGGGTAAATAACAAAAGGAAAGGGAAAGGAAAAGGGAAAAATGAAAGGGGAAAGAAAGGGGAGGGTGTGATATAGGAGGGCAAACACACTGAAGGGGGTGGTATTCAGAAACAAAATACTGGGGAAAGGGGAAAATACAAACAGAGGGAAGATAGCACAGAGGGTAATGAAGAATTAGTAATCATAACCTTGAATGTGAATGGGATGAACTCTCCCTTAAAACATAAGCAAATAGCAGAGTGGATAAAAAAACAGAATCCTAATACGCTGCTTACAAGAAACTAATCTGAAGCAAAGAGATACATATAGAGTAAAGGTAAAAGGTTGGAGCAAAATATATTTTGCCTCAGCTGAAGTAAAAAAAGCAGGGGTAGCAATCGTTATCTAAGACAAAGCAGCAGCAAAAATAGATAGCATTAAAAGAGATAAGGAAGGAAACTTTATCCTCCTAAAAGGTACCATAGACAATAAAGTCATTTCAATATTTAATATATATGCACCCAGTGGGACAGCACCCAAATACTTAGAGGAGAAGCTGAAAGAATTACAGGAAGACATAGAGAGCAAAACTCTACTAGTGGGAGACCCCAACCTCCTGCTATCAGATATAGATAAATCAAATCATAAAACAAACAAGAAAGAAATTGGGGAGGTAAATAGATTGTTAGAAAAATTAGATATGGTAGACTTATGGAGGAAACTGAATGGGGATAGAAAGGAATATACCTTTTTCTCAGCAGTACATGGAACTTATACAAAAATTGACCATGTACTAGGACATAAAAACATAATGATCAACTGCAGAAAGGCAGAAATAGTGAATACATCTTTTGCAGATCACAATGCAATAAAAGCCATATGTTATACTGGGCCAAGGAGATATAGACCCAGAAAAATTGGAAACTGAATAACCTCATTTTAAAAAATGAGTGGACCAAAAAACAAATTATAGAAAGAATTAACCATTTTATCCTAGATAATGATAATGATGAAACAACATACCAAAATCTATGGGATTCATTCAAAACAACTCTCAGGGGATATATTGTAGCTCTAAATGCTTACATGAATAAATTGGAGAAAGAGGAAATCAATGAACTAAACATGCAATGAAAAAAATTAGAGAAAGAACAAATCAAAAATCCCCAATCAAATACCAAATTAGAAATTCTAAAAATTAAAGGAGAAATTAATAAAATTGAAAGCAAAAAAACTGTTGAATTAATAAAACCAAAAGTTGGTATTATGAAAAAAACCAATAAAATTGATAAACCTCTGGTCAATTTGATTAAAAAAAAGAAAGAAGAAAACCAAATTGTTAGTATTATAAATGAAAAAAGGTGAACTCACCACCAATGAGGAGGAAATTAAAGTAATAATTTGGAATTATTTTGCCCAACTCTATGCCAATAAATTTGATAATCTAAGTGAAATGGATGAATATTTACAAAAATATAAGTTGCCCAGGTTAAATGAAGAAGAGATTAAATACCTAAACAACCCTATCTCAGAAAAAGAAATTCAACAAACCATTATTGAACTCCCTAAATAAAAATCTCCAGGGCCAGATGGATTCACAAGTGAATTCTACCAAACATTTAAGGAACAATTGGTTCCAATCCTATATAAACTCTTTGGAAAAATATGGAAAGATGGAACTCTGCCTAACTCTTTCTATGAGACCATCGTGGTACTGTTACCTAGACCAGGAAGAATTAAAACAGAAAAAGAAAATTATAGACCTATTTCCCTGATGAATATAGATGCAAAAATCCTAAATAAAAATCTTAGCAAAATGACTACAAGAAGTCATCACAAGGATAATACATTATGATCAAGTAGGATTTATTCCAGGAATGCAGGGATGGTACAATATTAAGAAAACTGTTAGTATATTCAATTATATCAACAGCAAACCTATCAGAAATCATATGATAATATCAATAGATGATGAAAAAGCTTTTGACAAAATACAGCATCCATTCCTATTAAAAACACTAGAGAGTGTAGGAATAAATGTAGTGTTCCTTAAAATAATTTACAGTATCTATCTGAAACCATCAACAAGCCTTATATTCAATGGGGAGAGGCTAGAGGCATTCCCAGTAAGATCAGGGGTCAAGCAAGGGTGCCCATTATCATCACTACTATTCAATATTGTATTAAAAATGTTAGCATCAGCAATTAGAGAAGAAAAAGAAATTGAAGGAATTAGAATTGGGAAGGAAGAGCCAAAACTCTCACTCATCACAGATGACATGATGGTCTACCTAGAGAATCCCAAGAAATCATCTAAAAAACTACTGGAAACAATTAGCAATTTTAGCAAAGTTGCAGGTTATAAAATAAACCCTCATAAATCCTCAACTTTTCTATATATGTCTAGAAAAAAACAGCAGGAAGAGCTAGAAAGAGAAATCCCATTCAAAGTAACCTCAGACAGTGTAAAATATTTGGTAGTCTATTTGCCAAGACAGATTCAGAATCTTTTTGAAAACAATTATAAAACACTTCTCACACAAATCAAATCAGATTTAAATAACTGGGCAAATATCAACTGCTCATGGATAGGGAGAGCTAATATAATAAAAATGACAATTCTACCAAAACTAAACTATCTGTTTAGTGCCCTATCAATCACAATTTCAAAAAATTACTTTAATGAGTTAGAAAAAATTGTAAGTAAATTCATATGGAGAAATAAAAAGTCAATAATTGCCAGTAGCTTTATGAAAAAAAAATCCAAACAAAGGTGGCTTAGCACTACCCGATGTAAAATTATATTATAAAACATCAGTCATCAAAACTGTTTGGTATTGGCTAAGAAATAGAGTGGTGGACCAATGGAATAGACTAGGTGTAAAAGCAGGAGAGGATTATAGTAATCTGCTGTTTGATAAACCCAAAGAGTCTGGCCATTGGGATAAAAACTCCCTCTTTGATAAAAACTGCTGGGATAATTGGAAGTTAGTATGGAAGAAACTTAGATTAGACCAACACCTCACACCCTTTACCAAGATAAGATCCAAATGGTTACAGGACATAGACATAAAAAACAATACTATAAGCAAATTAGAAGATCAAGGACTACTCTACCTGTCAGATCTATGGAAAGGGGAACTGTTTATTACTAGGGAAGAGTTGGAGAACATCACTAAAAACCAATTAGATGATTTCAATTACATTAAATTAAAAAGCTTTTGCACAGATAGAACCAATGTAATCAAGATCAAAAGAAAAGTAGTAAATTGGGAAACAATCTTTACAACTAATGATTCTGACAAAGGACTCATTTCTAAAATATATAGAGAACTGAGTCATATTTTTAAAACAAAAAGCCATTTCCCAATTGACAAATGGTCAAAGGATATGCAAAGGCAATTTACAGATGAGGAGATTAAAGTAATCCATAGCCATATGAAATCTAAATCATTAATTATTAGAGAAATGCAAATTAAAGCTTCTCTGAGGTACCACCTCACACCTCTCAGATTGGTCAGTATGACTAGGAAGGGTAATGATCATTGTTTGAAGGAACTTAGGAAATCTGGGACACTGTTACACTGCTGGTGGAGCTGTGAACTCATCCAACCCTTCTGGAGAGCTATTTGGAACTATGCCCAAAGGGCAACAAAAATGTGCATACCCTTTGACCCAGCAGTACCACTACTGGGTCTATACCCTGAAGAGATGAGGAAAAAGGGTAAAAACATTACTTGTACAAAAATATTTATAGCAACCCTGTTTGTGGTGGCAAAGAATTGGAAATCCAGTAAATGTCCTTCAATTGGGGAATGCCTTAGCATACTGTGGTATATGTATGTCATGGAACACTATTGTTCTATTAGAAACCAGGAGGGACGGGATTTCAGGGATACCTGGAGGGATTTGCATGAACTGATGCTGAGTGAGATGAGCAGAACCAGAAAAACACTGTACACCCTAACAGCAACATGGGAGTGATGTTCAACATTGAAGGACTTGCTCATTCCATCAGTGCAACAATTGGGAACCATTTTGGGCTGTCTGCAAAGGAGAATGTCATCTGTATCCAGATAAGGAGCTGAGGAGTTTGAACAAAATACAAGGACTATTCCCTTTAATTTGGAAAAAAACAGATATCTTATTGTCTGAACTTGTTACCTCTGAGAATTCTGTTCTCTTTAAGGATATGATTTCTCTCTCATCACACCCAAATTGGATCAAGGTAAAACTTGGAAACAAAGTAAAGACTGAAGGAGTGCTATCTGTGGGGTAGGGGTGGGGGAGGGAAGCAAGATTGGGGGGGAAATTATAAAACTCAAATAATATCTTTAAGAAAAAAAGAAAACAAATACATGTTTAAAAAAAGTTGTTGGAGGAAGTGAAATATCATTATGAATAAAGGTATATTCATATTATATTCAAGAACAACACATTTGTGTTATTTATAGAATTGATTTCTGTAAATTGAATGGATTTCAGTTTTTTAAAAAAATCACAGTTAAAAACAGCTTCACTTTTTCTAGAATGAACAGCATTTTACTCATAAAAGTTTTCCATAGCTTGATCACATTTGATCTTTTGGATGCCATATCTCTTGAGTGATACAGCAGCAAAAACGAACAACAACTTTGAATATAAAGTCATTGGCATAATGTTATAGAGGAGAATATGAGGAGATATCACTTCATAAAACAGCAAAAGCTGAGGGAAAAATGAATTTACAAGAAGATTGGCATAAGAACCAATTAAGCACCACATATCCTGAGGGCATTTAAGGATGCAACTGGAAGGAGAACGACAAAAAAGAAAATTGAAAAATATTTGCAAGCATTTCAGTAACAGGCTATTTTCATATTTATGACATTAGAAAGACTACATTTGGAATCAAACATTGAGCTGTATAAGGAATTAAAAGGTTGCTAAAGAAAATAAATCTGGAAAAAAGAAGTTGGATTGGACTTTGTATTCAATAAATAGAGTATTGGAAATTACAGATGTGTTTTTACACATGTGTGTATATACATACATGTTAGCACGTGGTGGGTATTTATATGTGCATATGCAGAATTATATAATATATAACATGTGCAGTATAACTATGCATTCATGTCCACATATGTATATATGTGATTAACTTTAGATCATTGGAAGAGCCATACTCAAGATACCTGAAAGAGGAGAAGATAACAATAGAGAAGTTGTTTATGGGTAGGAACTTTTATTTTTGTTTGTATTCCTAGACCTTAATGCAGTGCTTTGTATAACATAGACAAGAAATGATTGTTGAAATGAATTACATTTAATAAGAAAGATATTCTGGAAAGACTTATATGAAATGATGCTGAGAGAAGTGAGAAAAATCAGGAGATTATTGTGTAGTTTAAACACAGTATTGTTCAATGATCAACTATGATAGGTAGACTTAACTCTTAGCAATACAGTTATCAAAGACAATTCTTAAAACACTTCTGATGGAAAATGCCATCCATATCCAGAGAAAAATCTATGGAATTGGAATGCCAGTCAAAGCATACTATTTTCACTTTTTAAAATTTGTTTATTCTTCATGGTTTTTCTTTTTTGTTCTGACTCTTCTTTCACAGCATGACTAATATGATAACATATATTAAAGGGTTTTTTACATGTATAACATATATAAGATTACTTGCTATCTTAGGGAGGAAGGGGAGGGGAAGGTGAAAGAGATAAAACTTTATAAAAATGAATGTCAAAAATCATTTTTGCATAAAATTTGAAAATAAATAAAAATAAAATATTATTACAGAATTAGAGAAGGGTAAATGTTCTAACTTAAAATAGAAAACAAAACCAAAAACCTGTAAAACCATAAAGCATATTTTATAAGTTGATGAACATGTATTCCTTTATAGCAAAATTCTAGGATGTATAAGTAAATGAAAAGGCAGTGAACAAGAGAGAGATAGGATTCCCAGGAAACAACATTCCAAAATAATTCCATTTCATTTTTTTTAAACAAGTATCTGGACTGATAAGTAACAGGAGAATGGTGTACATATTTTCTATGTGCTTAACTTTATTTTTTTTAAATTTCAGGCTAGAGCAGGGATCTATTGTTTTGTTGATTTCTGGAATTGAATGGATTTCAGTTTTTTTTAAAATTGAAATTAAAAACAGCTTCACTTTTAATAGAATGAACAGCATTTTACTCATAAAAGTGTCTTTTACCTAGAAGCAGGGATTTTTTGAGTCCTTTCCATGGGGTAAGTTGCTGCATAGAGGTTTATCATTTCTACCCCTCAAGGAATAGGAACCCCAATTCTTTTGGGAAACAGAATGAAGGTGTCATCTTCTGAAACTTCTTCCTACTGAGAAGAGTCATTCAACTTAGTACATCCCCTTCGAGGGGGAATTATCTCCTCTTGATTTTTAATCTTTTTCTTCAGGATTAAGATATTTGAAACTATCCCTCTGCCCCTGTATAATCTACTCTCTTAACCCCATATATGCTTGTTTCCAATATTTCTAATCTAAATCATTTTTATGTATATGAACACATAATCAAGTCCCTTTGTCTATTTCAGATAGGAGTGAGATGTGTTGCCAAACCCTAACCACTTTGTCTTCCACATTTATATGCTTTTGTTTTCATACACCACAATTATGAGAAATATCAAGTTCTATCCTTTTCCCACTCCTTTCTACATTATTTTATTCCTTTTATTCACCCTTTTAAATACCCAGAGAACAGAATCAATCTACCTACTTGGGAACTATTTTCCTTTTTAACTCTCCTAATACTCTTTGAAGACTTTATTGATTGGAAGTGAAATTTCTTTCTTAGTTCTGTATTAATGTTGGCATTAAAGCTTCATTTAGACTGATCCAGTCACTCAGATAATATTTACCTTTCTAGATATTCTTGACTTTTGTGTGTGTATTTCAAAGGTCTAACCTCTCAACTTTGGTGTTTTATCAGAAATTCTTCCAAAGCCTTCTTTTTTTTCACTAGAAATCCATTTTCTCCCATTAGGATTAAACACAGCTTTGCAGGTAAATTGTTATTGATTATAAATATTTCTCATTATAGAATATATTTTGGTTTATCTTCATTAATTATTAAAGGTCTGAGGTTTTATGTGATCCTGACTAATTTTTGGTACTTTTATTATTTTTTAATTGACATGGGCAACCTAGATTTCTATTCCTGAGAATTAAACTGTCTTTTTTTCCCCAAGGAGGAGGTTATTGGTGTCAACTATCTTTATTTTTCTCTGAAATTCCAAAGGAACTAGACAGTTTTCATTGATTTCTTGAAATAGGAAATTAGAAAATTTTTCTTTTGGAAGGGGATCATGAATTTTCCCCTTAAGAGCCCAGTAATTTATAAATTATATTTCATTGACCTGTTCTTTTAGGTCAATTGCTCTTAATATTAAATTCCTTCAAGGTTTCTCTCAAAGATTTTATTTCATTATAAAAATATCTTGCTTAATTTTTTTCTCTAGCTATTCATGTGGGTCTTGTGGAAAATCTACTTTTTGGGGGGGAATGTCTTCTTATAGTCATTATAGAATTATTTTTTCCTTCTTTCCTAAGTTATCTATAATAATAATATTTATAAATTCTTTTTATTTATTTATTTTTCCAGTTACATGCAGCAGTAGTTTTCAACAATCATTTCTTTTCCATTTTTCTCCTTCCCTCCCTTTATTCTCCCCTTCTCCTGAAAAAAACGTAATATAGGCTTTCTCTCTAAATGCAAATAGCTATATATTTATATAACCATGCTAAACATGGATCCATATTAGCCATGTTGTGAAAGAGGAATCACATCTAAATGGAAGAAAAAAATGGAGAGAAAAAGACATAATTCATAAGACAACTTTTTTTTTAATGTTGAAGATAGTAAACTTTGGTCTGCATTTAAATTCCATAGTTCTTTCTATGAATATAAATAGTAGTCTCTGTGATGTCATTTTGTATTGTCTTTGGCTATTGTACTGCTGAAATGATCAAGTCCTTCATAGCTGATCATCATCCAATGTTGCTATTAGTATGTGTAATGTTCTCCTAGTTCTGCTCACTTCACTCAGCATTACTTCATAGAAGTCTTCCCATACTATTCTGAAGTCTCATCCATCATGATTTCTTATAGAACAAAATAGTGTTCTATCATATTCATAGACTACAATTTGTTCAGCCATTCCCCAATTGATGGGCATCCACTAAATTTCCAATTCTTTGCCTCTACAGAGTTGTTATAGATATCTTTGTATATTTGGGATTTTTACCCTTTTTCATAATCTCTTCAGGATATAGATACCAGTAGTGATATTACTGGATCAAAGGGTATGCACATTTTTATTGTCCTTTGGGCATAATTATTTCCTTGATATTCTTGATCTTTTTGTTCTTCTGAATGATTTTAGTTACCATTTTTTTCTAGTTCACTAAAGTACTTTTTGGTTAGTTTGATTGGTATGGCACTGAATAAGTGATTTAATTTAGATAGAATTGTCATTTTTATTATATTGGTTTGTCTTATGCATAAGCTGCTGATGTTCACCCAGTTATTTAGATCTTATTTTATTTGAGTAAAATATGTTTTGTAGTTGTTTTCATATAGTTTCTGAGTCTGCCTTAGAAGATAGACTTCCAAGTATTTTATGATATCCATAGTTACTTTATTGATTGATTGATTGTTTAATTAAATTGATTTATTTTAAATTTTACAATTTTCCACATATCTCACTTCCCTCCCCCCCACCCCCCACAGAAAGTAGTCTGTTAGTCTTTACATTGTTTCCATGGTATACATTGATCTAAGTTGAATGTGATAAGAGAGAAATCACATCCTTAAGGAAGAAAAATAAAGTATAAAAGAAAACAAAATTACAAAATAAGATAATGGATTTTTTAAAAATTAAAAATAATAGGCTTTGGTCTTTGTTCAAACTCCCCAATTCTTTCTCTGGATATTCTCCATTGCAGATATCCAAAAATTGTGCCTGATTGTTGTACTTGTCCGCAGTTTCTTTAAATGAAGTTTCTATCCAGTGTTTCTGTATCTTTTTAGTAATATACAGAAATGCTAAGGTTTTTAATTTATATAAATATTTTATTTGTTTTCCAATTACATCCAATAGCAGTTTCTACCAATCATTTTATGTAAGGTTTTGAATTTTATAATTTTCCCCTCTCCCTCCCTTCCTCCCCGCCCCCTCCAACAAAAGGCAATCTGATAATCCTTACATTGTTTCCATGATATGAAATGCTAGGGATTTATGAGGGTTTATTTTATATCTTACAACTTTACTAAAGTTGCTAATTTTTTCATGGTGTTTTTTCAGATGATTTTCTATGGTTCTGAAAGGATAACATCATATCCTCTGAAAAGAGTGAGAGTTAATTTCTTTATTACCTATTCTAATTCCTTCAATTTCTTATCCTTCTCTTTTTTTAAAGCTAACTTTTCCAAAACTATATTGAATAATAGTGATGACAAGGAGCATCCTTATTTCACTCCTGATTTTATTGGGAATGCTTCTAACTTAATACATATAACACCTATTAATGATTTTAGATAGATACAGCTTATCATTTTAAGGAATATTTCATTTATTTTTATACTCTCTAATGTTTTAATGAGAATGAGTACTGCATTTTGACAAAATCTTTTTCAGCTTATATTGAAATAATTATATTATTTCTATTAGGTTTATTATTGATATGGTCAATTATCAGCACCATATTGGTGTTATAGAAGGAATTTGGAAGAAATGTTTCACCTATTATTTTCAGATAATTCATATAGGATTGGAACTACTTGTTCCTTGAATGTTTGGTAGAATTCACTTGTGAATATACTTGGCCTTGGAAATTTTTTTTCTTAGGGAGTTCATTGATGGCTTGTTCAATTTCTTTTTTTGAGATGTGGTTATTAAAGTATTTAATTTCCTCTTCTTTTAACCTGGGAAGTTATTTTTGTAAAAATTCATCTCTTTCACTTAGATTATCAAATTTGTTATCCTACAGATGGACAATATGATGATTTAAAAAAATACAAATATGGCCCATGTTTTCTTTGATTTACTTACTTCTATAACTTCACTTCCTGAATTTGGACTTTGTTGCTGGAACCAGCCCCATTTCCTCTCCTTTACCCTACTTAGACATTTTTAGATGGTTTGCTTAGTTTCCTATGCTAAGCTTTCCCTCTCCTTGGATTTTAGAGGGTTTTATTTCTCTATATACAATGCTTTTATTGTCTCAGAACAAGTTAGAAACTCTGATCCTAGGTGTTTTGTGTACTGCTATGCTATTCTTGTCATTGCCATTTCCTGTGGCTTCCAAGAGAATTTCTGCCTACCCTGTGACTTTCTTTACCTTTTGAGTAGTTTTAGGAGTAAGAGAAAGGGAGACTCCACTTTATGGACTTATAATTTTTTCAGATTACCCATATTTCTGTCCTATCTGAGAGGCTGGACTTTGATGCAGTATTTTTGTTTTGGATTTCCTTTCTTATTGCAACTTGTCTTCTTTTTTAAGGTGCAATATATTATTAACTGTAATTTCTCAATAGATCATTATTTGGATTAGTAAGAATGCTCTCTCTCTCTCTCTCTCTCCTCTCTCCAAAAGGTATAAGGGAGCTAAGCTGCCTATCTCTGCTAAAATTTTCATGTTGAACCACTGAAGAAAATTTAACTAGATTTTTAGCAATGTACTTTTGAAAGGCTCTTATATTATCCTTATATGCAAGATGGTGAAATTTGGGCTATTTGATAATTCAGTGTATTGGATTCAAAATTGGATGCTCTCCAAGTGTTCTCCTTAAAGGTTCTATGGTAATATGAATTAAGGTCTCAGGCTTAGCCTATTTCTTCTTTAATGTATTTAGTAATAATTTTCATAAAGGTGTAGGAGACAGGCCTTTCAAATTCATATGGCACAATAAATGAAGGAGGGATTGGCAACATATTTGATGACGACCAAGATCCCCAAAATATCTTAAAATGTTGTGATTAATCTGCTATAATAAACTTGGATATGATTCAATAAGAAATCAAAGGTGTTGATTATAAAATATCAAAGTCTTATAACTAACTTTGAAAGATTAACTTCACAAATATTTTTAAAATGTTTGGAAGATTTTTGAATTTATAGAGTGATATAATCTCTAAGACTACCTAATTAAAACTTAGATAATAAGGGGCAGCCAGGTGGTACAGTGGATAGAGCACCAGCTCTGGAGTCAGGGGTACCTGAGTTCAAATCTGGCCTCAGACATTTACTAATTACCTAGCTCTGTGGCCTTGGGCAAGCCACTTAACCCCATTGCCTTGCAAATAAACTAAAAAAAAAAACCCAAAGACAAAACAAAACAAACAAAAATTTAGATAATAAAGACAACAATGTCAAGATCAAAGGGGAGGAGGAAAGGTTTAAAATACAATTTGGCATTGGCTTTATTTACAGACCACATCTGAATTATTGTGTTTAGTTCTGATCTTCTTGTTTTAGGAAAGACATTAATTAGTTAGAGTGTCCAGAGGAAGATAACTAAGATTGTCAGACATCTTGAATTCAGATTAACAGTGCATAGAGTGCTAGAGCTGGAGTCAGGGAAACCTGAGTTCAAATCTATCAACAAACATTTTTTAGAAGTGTGACTGAGGGGGTAGAGCCAAGATGGCAGTGTGAAGGCTGCATTACCCAGAATTTCCTTTCCCCCAAATCTCCAAAAGCCATCAAATTACAACGCTAGCCAAAATTTAAAGGGGGGGCAGAACCCACAGAAAAGACTGAGTGATATATTTTCCCAATCCAAGATTACTTAGAATTTCTGCCAGAAAGTTGTGTTTCACCAGGATGGGGAGTTGGGAAAAAACTCTGGTCTCAGCAAAACCCAGCCCAGTGAAACCCAGGGATCACCAGGAACACTTGAAGGGCTGTGAGAGAACTCTGCTACACCAGAATTAGTGTGGAGTGAGTAGCATTGGCTCAGGACCTACATCAAGAATTGGGGGAACCGAGCCTGCACCTCCAGAACACAGCCCACAGACAGAAAGGGAGTCAGGAGAGACTGTAGAAATCTCTCTGTTCTCCCTGGGGCAGGACTCTGCTGCTTGCCCACATTCAGATGTGGGTTACAATTTGGACTTCCATACTAAGATAGTGAGGATCCTCCTCACATTTCCAGGGCAGAGGGGAGTGCCTGTGGTTATCTACATATCAAAGCATAGGCAAGAGAGCATTAGATCTGGGAGGAATAAAGGTCTTAGTAGGGTGTCCCCCCAAAAAAATACCCAAATAATCAGAAGTGCTGTAAATTAGTCTTGGGATGAGGAAATGAGTAAACAACAGAAAAAGAAGAATCTAACCACAAAGAATAACTTTAGTCCCATGGAAGATCAAAACATACTCAGGTGACAACAAAATTGAAGCTTTAGTATCCAAAACCTCCAAGAGAAATAGAAAATGGGCTCAGACTATGGATGACATCAAAAAAGACTTTGAAAAGTAATTAAGGGAGGTGAAGGAAAATTTGGGAGGAGAAATGAGAGCAAGGCAGAAAAATTATGAAAGCCAAATCAGCAGCTTGATGAAAGAAGAAAATAATATGTTAAAACCAGTGTAAGCCAAATGGAAAAAGAAAAACAAAAGATGAATGAGGAGAAGAATGCCTTATAAAGCAGAATAGGCCAGCTGGAAAAGGAGATAAGGAAACTCTCTGAAGAAAACTCCTAAATCAGGACACAATACTTCAAAACCAAAACAATGAAAAATTAGAAGAAAATGTGAAACATTTCACTGAAAAAAACAACTGATATGGAAAACAGATTTAGAAAAGATAATTTAAAAATTATTGGAATACCTGAAAATCATGATCAGGAAAAGAGCCTTGACATCATTTTCAAAGAATTATTACATGAAAATTGCCCTGATATCCTAGAAGCAGAGGGCAAAATAGAAATGGAGAGGATCCACTGATCTCCCTGAGAAAGAGATACAAAACAAACAACCCTCAGGAATATTATAGCCAAGTTCTAGAACTCCCAAGTCAAAGAGAAAATATTACAAGCAGCCAGAAGGACATAATTCAAATAGCATGGAGCTGAACTCAGGATCACACAGGACTTAGCAGCAACTACATTAAAAGCTTTTAGGGCTTGGAATATAATATTCTGGAAGGCAAAAGAGTTTAGAATGCAACCTGGAATCAACTACCCAGCAAAACCGAACGTCCTTTTCCAGAGAAAAAGATGGACATTCAATGAACCAGGGGAATTTCAAATGTTCCTGTTGGAATGGCTAGAGCTGAACAGAAGGTTTGATCTTCAAATACAGGACTCAGGTGAAGCATAGAGAGTGAAAGAGAAGGGGAAAATATGAGTGACTCAATGATGATGCACTACATGTATTCCTGTATAGAAAAATGATACTGATAGAACTCATATAAAACTTCTCATTTAATAAAGCAGGTAGAAGGAGCTTTTATAGATGAAGCACAAGAGAAAGCTGAATTTGAAGATATAATGTGGTGTAAAAATGGAGTCAATAGATAAAAGGGAAATGTAATGGGAGAAAGAAAAAGGAGAGGAGGAATAGGCTAAGATATTTCATAGAATAAGATTTTTCTTTATTACAGTGAGCTATTACAATGATATGGAAGGGGGAAGGCAAGAGGGAATGAAGGAATCTTCGCTCTCATCACAGGTGGCTAGGAGAAGAAACAGTATATATACTCAATGGGGTACAGACATCTGGAGTAAGGAGAGAAGGGGGATGGGGGAAGGGGGGACATGAGTGATGGAGGAGAGGATGGACCATGAGGGGAGAGTGGTCAGATATAACACATTTTCTTTTTTACTTCTTGCAAGGGGCTGGGATTGGATGGCCTGTCTGGGGCCATAGGGCCGGGTAGATGCTGGGCCAAAGGGGTGGTATGTGGGCTTGGGGCCTCTCGGCCCCAGGGCCAGGGATTTGTCTGCTGTGCCACTCAGCTACCATTCACAAAGACAGAGTGAAAGGGGAGAGAAAATATAGCACATGGTAGTGAGAAGTACGAATGAATGGAGTTGTGATCAGCAATGGCAACAGTAGAAAAATATGGACATAATTTTGTGATAGACTTATCCTAAAAAAATGTGATCCACCTGCAACAGAGCTCGTGGTGTTGGAACACACACTAAAGCACATTTTTATTATTATTATTGTTATTGTTATTATTATTATTATTATTGGGGGATTGCAGGGCAAATGGGGCTGGGTGGTCTGTCTGGGGCTGCATAGCTGGGTGATTGTTGGGTGTCTGAGGCTAGAGTTGGACCCGGATATTCCTGGCTTGAGGGCCAGTGCTCTAACTGCCACCCAGCTGCCCCTACTATTATTGTTATTATTATTATTATTACTATTTTATTTTATTTTGGGTCTTTTTTTGTTTTTTTGCAGGGCAATGGGGTTGCAGTGATTTGCATGGGGTCACACAACTGGGTGATTGTTGATTGTATGGGGCCAGATTTAGGCTCAGGTACTCCTGGCTCCAGAGCCGGTGCTCTGTCCACTGCACTACCTGGCCATACCTACAATTATTACTATTATTTTTATTTTAATTTTAATTTTTTCCCCTCCCCTTTACTTTAACACACATGTGGGTCTATATTTTTTGGGGGGAGTGGGTATTATGTTTACTCTTAAACAAGAATATTTTATTAATATATAAAAATATTATTTGTACAAAATAAGAATAAATAAATTATTTAATTAATAAAAGAAAGGAAAAAAGAAAATAACTCCTTCAAATGCATAATGGAACTAAAGGAAGCTGATGACTGCAAAAAATCAGGAAGAACTAAAACTCTTCCCCAAAAAAGCCAAAAATTAGAAGAAAATGTGAAATATCTCAATTGAAAAACAACTGACCTTGAAAACAGATCCAGAAGAATTAATTTAAAAAATATTGGGCTACCTGATATCATGACCAGGAAAAGAGCCTAGACTTCATTTTTCAAGAAATAATACAGCAAAATTTCCCTGAGATCCTAGAAGTCACCTCCTGAAAGATATCCCAAAAGTAAAACTTCCATGAATATCCTAGCCAACTTCCAAAACTTCAAAGTCAAAGAGAATATACTAAAAGTTGCCAGAAACAAACAATTCAACTACCATGGCTCCATATTCAGTATTACACAGGATCTGGGTGCATCAACATTAAGGACTCGTAGGGATTGGAATATGATATTCTGGAAGGCAAAGGACCTTCTTGCTTTACAGCTGAGAATAAACTACCCAACAAAATTGAACATCCTCTTTCAGGGGGAAAGATGAACTTTCAGTGAAACAGGGGACTTTTAAAGTTTCCTATTGAAACAACCAGAGCTGAACAGAAAGTTTGATCTTCAAGTTCATGGTGAACCATAGAGGGGTGGATGAGAATGACTAACTATGAGGAGCTTAGTGATATTGAATTGTTTGTATTCCTGCATGGGAAGAAATATTAACTTATATGAACTTTCTCACTTATAAGAGCTGTGAGAAAGAGCATATAGAGACAGAGCACAGGAAGAAGTGTAATATAATGGTATAATATAGTAAAAATATGGAGTCAATGGGTGATAAAGGGAAGTACTTGGAGAAAGAGAAAGGAGAGGAAGAAGGAGCGAAGATATTTCACATAAGAGTCAAGGAAAAGCTTTTTCAATGGAGTGGAATGAGGGAAGGCAAGCTGTAATGAGTGAGCCTTCCTTCTCATCAGAAATGGCTCAGAGAGGAAATAATATACACACTTAATAGGGCATAGAAATTTATCTTACTCTAGTGAAAAATGAGAAGAAAAGGATGAAATTAGGGGGAATGGGGAGAGGGAAGGGAGAAATAGATGACAGAAAAGAGGGAAGATTGTGGAAGAGGGTATTCAGATACAATACATGTTTGAAAAGGACAAAATAAAAGGAGAGAGAGAGAGAATAGAATAAATGAGAGTGTGGAGGAATAGTGGGAGGGGAAAAAACAGCTAGTAATAGCAACTGTGGGAAAAATATTGAAGAAACTTCTCTGGTTGACTTACGATAAAGAAGGCAACTCACCCCAGAGACAGCGTCATTGGAATCTGAACATAGACTGAAGTACATTTTTTTTTCTCTCTCACTATTCTTGAGGTTTCTCATCTTCTGGGGGGGGGGAATAGGGTGGTTTATGTTTATTCTTATAACAAAATTATTGTAATAATATAAAATAAATAAACCAAAAAATAAAAAATAAACATGACTAAGCAAATCACTTAGCCTCAATCTCTTTAATCAGATAGCTCAACCATAAAATGGAAATAATATCATCTTCTTCCTAGGTTATTTTGAGGATGAAATTATATAACTTCAAGAATATATTTTATTAACCTTATATAAATGCTAGTTATTATTTTATGACAATTAATTAGACTGGAGAAGAGAAATGCTAGGAAGTTTTAGTAATTAACTCCAGATATTTTATTGAGTTTTATTTGGAAGATGGATTAAGATGAATTCATCTTGGCCTATGAGGCAAAACTAGGTGCAGTAGTAAGATAGTTCAGAGTTATGAATTTTCATTTCATGTAGAGGAAAAATATCCAAAACTTAAAGGGCTTCCTTGGGAGGTAACAGGTCTTTGACTAAAGATATCTGGTTAGTGATATTTTAGAAAAGAATTTTGATCATGTTTACAATGCTTTACATGGCCTTTCAGGTCTATTAAACTCTGTGATTCTGATGTCTGTGAATAGGTCTATAGATAGCAAAGATTAATGCATTTTCTACTTATTTTTATATAGTCATTATCTCTAACTCTCAAGAACCATAACAATTTTGTTGAAAAGCTAAGAAAGAAAATATCAAAATAGTAAATCCCAATAAAAAGGACATTGTTTTTCATTTTTTCAGTATATTTGTTTCACACCCCACCCTGCTTATTTTTCCCCCTCTTAGTTCCTACAGCTAGGTTATTGAAATACTGGATGCCAAGGAAATTAGCACATCACTATTCTTAATTACCTAGGTGGCGTGTGTGTGTGTGTGTGTGTGTGTGTGTGTGTGTGTGTGTGTGTGCATGTGTGTGTGTGTATACTCTGATTCATTCTATTAAAAGTAAAGTTGTTTTTAATTGTACTTTGCTTTTAAATGAAATCCAGGGTCCTTCAATTTAAAGAAATGAAGTCTAGAAATATTTCCAAATGTGTTTAATATTCTGAATGCATAGCCTGATTTAATCAGTGGCGAACACTAGATATTCAAATGAATGAGCTTCACAGACGTAATCAACAATATATTACCCCTAATTGAGTTAAATGCCAAAATGAATTTAGGCTATTCTGCAATGTTGTAAAATGCTGGTAATTTTACTTTATAGTGTAATCTTCTTTATTATGCACAGAATTATGGGAAATTAAGGTTTTTTTAGTTTATAATACTTCAATTCTATATTTCAACTGAATTATTTAGTTTTAGTTACAAGAGCTTAAATGATTCTGAATCCCTGGAAAACCTTTTGTGAGTTAAATGGCTTATCTTGCTTTAAGTGCAAAGTTTAATTCAAACTGTCTAGTCCTAAGAATCTCTGACAGGTTTGACTTAATTTTCCCTTTTTTGTATGGAATTTCAAGGTGTCAATAATACTGAAGCTTCAGAAGGGAATAACTGGGTAGGGGTAAAGAGTCCTAGTGTACTCAAATGAAATGATAATTGTCTTGGTTAAATATATATATATATCTGCCTACAACTCTATGTGCCCAAACCCCCTCCTCTGTGAATTTGAATTTCAAAGGATCAGTTCATTTAGTAAGTGCTTATTTTGTGCCAGTGTATCATAAATCATGAAAAATACTGTGTGTGTGTGTGTGTGTGTGTGTGTGTGTGTGTGTGTGTGTGTGTGAATGTGTGTGAAGGATGACTGACAGAAAAAAGTCTGGTTGACTTAGAGGTGCAGATGCATGTTTTAGAAATAGTATCTGAGAAGAATTTATGGAATGGGTTCCGTTAAGAAAAGGCAAAACCTCTTCTATAACAGATTCCCGAGTTATGGATCCTTTCTCAGAGTAATATTTTTTAAGTAATAAAAATGTTAAAATAAATTGGAGGTTAGTACTATTAAAGATGTATTATTTCTTCTCCAAGTTTACAGATCTCCTGACATCTAATTTTAAGTTTCTTGGGGTGTTTGTGAATTCCTCATTATGAACCCTTGGTGAAAGAATTTTAACATGGGAATATAATTATCAAGAAATATTGTGGACTTTCTATCTCTAGAGTGGAGGAAAGACTGTATTTTAAATGACTGACGACTATATTAGATGAATTATATTCAGTTGATATTGAAGTAAAGTATTCATATTAACTCATTTCTCTTGAAGAGTTAGATGTGCCCAATACCATATAAGTTTCTGTGGGAACATAAAAAGATTATTGAATTTCAGAACTGTAGCATTCATACTCAAAAAAATGCCTTCTAAATTGTACCTGACAAGTGGTCAACAAACTTTTGAATACTGTATTGATTAGCAACCAACTAGCTCCTATTCCATAATTGTATAGTTCTATTTTTTTTACATTTTAACATTTTATTCGTATTCCAATTATATACAATAGTAATATGTACCCATCATTTTTTGCAAGGCTCTGAATTCTACAATTTTCCCCTCCACTCCTTCCCCCCCCCATGAATGCTGTCTGATACTCTCTACATTGTTTCCATGCCATATGTTGATGTAAATTGAATGTATTATAAGAGTAAACATAAGAATAAACATAAACCCTCTCCCCCCAAGAAGATGAGAAACCTCAAGAATAGAGAGAGAGAGAGAGAGACTTCAGTCTGTGTTCATATTTCAATGGCTCTGTCTCTGGGGTGAGTTGCTTTCTTTATCATAAGCCCACCAGAGAAGTTGCTTCAAAATTTTTCCCTCAGCTGCTATTACTAGTTGTACCTCCACTCTATTTCTCCCCACTCTCATTTATCCTTTTCTCTCTCTCATTTCATCCTGGCCCTGTCCAAAAGTGTGTTGAATGTGAGTACTCTCTCCCTTGATCTTCCCTGTCTTCTATCACCTATTATCCTCTTCCCTCCCCCCATTCCCCACCCTCTTCCCATCCCTTTCCTCCCATCCTTCTCTAGGGAAAGATAGATTTCCTCACCCTATTAAGTGTGTATGTCATTTCCTCCCTGAGCCATTTCCAGTGAGAGTAAAGGCTCATTCATTCCCCCTTACCTTCCCTCCTCCATTCCATTGAAAAAGCTTTTTTTCTTGACTCTTATGTGAAATCTCTCAGCTTCTTCTTCATCTCCTTTTCCTTCCTCTTAATACTTTCCCCCATCACTCACTGACTCCATCCCTTTACCACATCATACCATTATATTTTGCTCCTTCCTATGTCATGTCTATATATCCTCCTTCTAACAGCTCTTATGAATGAGAAATTTCATATGAGTTATGAATATCTTCTCCCCATGCAGAAATACAAACAGTTCAATATCATTAAGTTCCTCATAGTTAGTCCTTCTCATCCACCCCCTCTACGGTTCACCAGAGTCCTGTACTTGGAGATCAAACTTTCTGTTCAGCTCTGGTCATCTCAATAGAAAAGATTGAAAGTCCCCTGTTTCATTGAAAGTCCACCTTTTCTCCTGAAAGAAGATGTTGAGTTTTGATTCTCTGTTGTAAACCAAGATCTTTTGCCTTCCAGAATATCATATTCCAATCCCTATGAGCCCTTAATGTAGATGCTGCTAGATCCTGTGTAATCCTGACTATGGAGCCTCAGTAGTTGAATTGGCTGTTTCTGGCAGCCTTTAGAATTTTCTCTTTGATTTGGGAGTTTTGGAATTTGGCTAAGATATTCCTGGAAGTTTTTCTTTGGGGACCTCTTTCAGGGGGTGACTGGTGAATTCTCTTGATTTCTATTTTACCCTCAGCTTTTAGGATCTCAGGGCAATTTTGCTGTATTATTTCTTGAAAAATGAAGTCTAGGCTCTTCTCCTAATTTTTAAATTATTTTTTCTGGACCTGTTTTCAAGGTCAGTTATTTTTCCAATGAGATATTTCACATTTTCTTCTAATTTTTGACTTTTTTTGGAAGGGTTTTATTTCTTGCTGATTTCTTGCAAAGTCATCAGCTTCCTTTAGTTCCATTATGCAGTTGAAGGAGTTATTTTCTTCAGAGAGCTTCTTTATGTTCTTTTCTAGCTGGCCAATTCTACTTTTTAAGGCATTCTTCTCCTCATTTGCCTTTTGTTTTGCTTTTTCCATTAGGTCTATACTGGTTTTTACCATATTATTTTCTTTAGTATTTTCTTGTATATCTTTCACCAAGCTTTTGGTTTGGTTTTCATGATTTTTCTGCATTGCTCTCATTTCTCCTCCCAATTTTTCCTCCATCTCCCTTAATTGCTTTTCAGTGTCTTTTTTTGAGCTCATCCATAGTCTGAGCCCATTTTCTATTTCTCTTGGAGGTTTTGGATACTGAAGCTAAGATTTTGTTGTCATCTGGGTATGTGTTTTGATCTTCCATGGGACTAAAGTAATTCTCTATGGTTATATTCTTCTTTTTCTGTTGTTTACTCATTGACTTAGCCCAAGACTAATTTGTTTTTTTTTGGGGGGGGGGGCACCCTACTGGGACCTTTATTCCTCCAAGGTCTTATGTTCTCTATTCTGTGATTTGATATGTAGATGGCCCTTGTACTTCCCTCTGCCTTGGGGCTATAAGGAGGGATCCAGCTTGGTTATTTAGTATGGAAACCCAAACCACAATATTTGAGTGTAGGTAAACAGCAAAATCCTACCCCAGGGAGAGCAGAGAAATATCTGCAGACTTGCATTATGGTCTCTAGGGGTGCCGGCTGCTTTCTTCCTATTCTTGCTGCAGATTCTGTTGCTGGTGCTCCTCACTCCATACTCATTCTGGTGGAGCAGAGTTCTTTCATTGCCCCTTCAAACTGTTGCCAGTGATCTCTGAGCTGAGCTGCACTGGGCTGGGCTGCACTGTGGCCCCAGCTTTTTTTCCCACCCCCAGTCCTGGTGAAACAGACTTTTCCTGAGGAACTTCTAAGTTGTCTTAGACTGGGAAAATCTATCACTCAGTTTTTCTGTGGGTTCTTCCCCTCTAAATTTTGGCTAGAGTCCTCATTTCTTTGTTTATTTGGAGTTTGGAAGGTAGGAATTCCCAGGAAATGTTGCCTTCACTTCACCATTTTTTCTCCACCATAGTTCTAATTTTAATAAGCTATTCTGTATATCAAACCCATATTTGATTGATGTTCACTCATTTTGCCTAATTCTGCCCTCTGAAGTCATAAAGGGAAGGACTAATCTTTCATATGATAATTTTTCTAATATTTGTATATAGGCAACATC
Organism: Macrotis lagotis; assembly: GCF_037893015.1. Classification (NCBI taxonomy): domain Eukaryota; kingdom Metazoa; phylum Chordata; class Mammalia; order Peramelemorphia; family Peramelidae; genus Macrotis; species Macrotis lagotis. Next base: position 215,152,016 of record NC_133661.1, read on the forward strand.
TCCCTCCTACCAACTTCAAACTCTGCCTGCATAACTTCTCTAAGCATTATATTAGTTTTAATTACTGTTCATCAGTCATGGATTTTAGTTACGTTACCTTTTTTGCTATCCTATTCTATACTATTCCTATTTACCAATATCCTTTCTAAAGATCAGTGCCCCAAAATGAATAAATGCAATATTAGAAACTGAGGACAAAGAATGTTGACTTTCTTATTTATTTTTACGTCATTTTATTTTACTTTTTTCAATTACATGCAAAGATAGTTTTAAACATTCATCTTTTTCTAAACTTTTGATTTTAGATAAGGAGGTTAGCAAGCAAACTTCTTACTTTCTATAGTCAGAAAACCCAGTCCAGATAGGTTAAGTGAATTGTCCAAGGTAATACATATGGTAAATTTTAGAGAAAGGAATTGAATTTAAAATTTTCTGATTCTGTCCAGTATCTTTATTATATAATTAAGTTCTTTATAACCAAATAAAAGCATCTCATTAGTAACATCTTCTGTAGATTCACTAAAACATCTTCAGGATAATTCCAGTAGATTAAATCATAACAGAAAAAAAGAAAATATTTTATGCTTCTCCCATATGATTTTGATTTCTTCTCCTTGATCTCTGTATTTTGAAAGTTTTGGAGAATGTGTGTATTTGGCAAAGAGAAAGCTATTTGAAATTGCATTTTTAAATAGTGGTGTGGTAAATGTTTAATAACCTACTCTGAAAATATGTGACAAACTTTTAACTTTAATTTTCATTATTAACATTTATCCATTATTCTCTTTAGTTTAATAAATAAGAAAATGCATCAATCCTCATTTCTAGTATTCACCTATTTCCAAGGTATAAAAGCATACATTGAAATTTTTATAGTCCTGCTGCCCTGAGTGAGTGAAAGCTGACTCCAGCACACTTTTGAGTGTTTTTGTTTTTTGTATTTTGCAAGGCAGTGGATTTAAGTGACTTGCCCAATGTTAAGCAACTAGGTAATTATTAAGTGTCTGAGAACAGATGTGAACTCAGGTCTTCCTGACTCTTTATTCACTATACCACCTAGCTGCCCCTACACTCATGAAGTTTTAATGGAACTTGGATGGAAAATTGAGGTTAACAAAATTGTCTTTGATACTAATATTGGTTGAATTAAGCAATATTTTTAGATAGAAAATATGTGATGTAACTATCTTTCATATCTTGTTAAATGTTGGTAGATGATAAATTTTTGCATCCTATATGTGGCAATTATATTTTTAGCATTTATGTTCATAATGCACTTTGATAACTAAACTATTACTTCATAGGAATAACTGAGCTATAATTTGTTGTAATGATGACTTATTCTTGATTTGCTATAACCCCCCCATTTCTATTTTAAAAAATTCTATATGCCCCAACCATTTATTTCATTCATATTTATAGGCATTTTGAATATTGATTTCATGTGGAGCTTGATTTTGGAGGACTTTTTCATTCCCTCTGAATCTCTGCAAGTTTTATATACATATACATACATATATATATATGTATATATACACCCCCTTGTCAATCTTTACTTTTTGCTAAGATAAGTGAATTAAGACCAAGGGATTCACTAAAGGTCAACAAATATGACTACAATGGGTCATAGGAAGCAGAACAGCCACCAATACTCAATTGCAAAATCTTTAACAGTGTTCCAAAATATTTCTTAAAACAGCAACAACCACCAACTAATAAATTTCTAGTGCTTCACCAAGAATCAGAGCTTAATATATGGTGGGTCCTTCTCGGATTCTGTTAAGGGGATCTATATATTGAAGTAACTGAAGCATCAAAAGGATCTCACAAAATCATTTCATCTATAACATTTTTGTTTATTATCTCATAGGGTCAGCCATTTTTGAAAAAAAAGAAGCCATATTTCCTAGTCCCAGGTCTCCAACAAAAAATTAGTCATGTAGCCTTACACAAATAATTTAATCTTCCTGAAATTGTTTTCTTACCAATAAAATGGGTGTAAGAATACTTGTCCTTCTTACTTTACAGACTTATGAAGAATTATGAGTTGTTTGTATAACACTCTATAAATATTAAAGTACTATGTCAGTGTACTATTGTTTCTGTGTTGTGAATGATATGTATCTCAACAAAATGGAAAATAATTATTGAGGTCTAAAACATATAACTATGGATTTAACTTTCTAAATCCTGAAGTATATAATTTTCTTGATTTATATCCCTTTAAGTCTCTAGTATTTTCACTATGATAAGGCTAAGAATGGTTTTTCCCTTCATCTTGGTTAACTTCATTAATGTTCCCTTTTCTATGTACTGAGAAAGAGCAATCATGAACTAACTCAAATGGAATTTATCTCTAAACATTATCCAAATTTCTTGTCATTTTCCTTTTTTTTTATCAATAATTGCTTGAATTTGTTGAATTGTCAGACAGCAGCAATATCTCATATATATATGTACATATATATATATATATATATATATATATATATATATATATACTCTCAAAACTTTTGGTTCCTCTTTTATATGAATCCTAATATCTTAGGTCTGAACAATCTAGTGGGTCATCTACCCTAAAACTGCCTTAAACACTTGAATTCCTTCCTTAATACAGGGTATATGTTTCTGAAGACACAATGATTTCATTTTACAGCCATTTGTATACTCCTTGAGCTCCTTTAGGAAAATTAACTCCTTCAGGGCACTGGACAAAGCCTCTTGCAAAATATTTACTTTCTGTTTGTCACCCATTCCCACCTATTTCCACTCAGGCAATTCTAGTGACTCCCTAATACCACCAGGATCAAATATAAAATGCTCTGTCCCCTCCTAACTTTCTGTTCTTATATTTTCTTCCCTACTATTTACTTTTCCAATCCAATGATACTGGCTTCCTTGCCATTCCACAAAAAAGACATTCCATCTTCTAGCTCTGCACATTTTTTCCCTAGCTCTCTCCCCTGCCTGGAATTCTATCTCTCTTTCTCTTTAGGGGTAAATGATAGAAAGCTGTAATAATCAGTTTGCTGCTGAATTTGCCTCACAGTACGATTATGGGAAAAAGAACACTTGTTCAGGAAAATAGGTCAAAGGTGGTGGAAATCGTCTAATTATTAGGTTGTTTGAAGATACTAATTCACTTCAACTTTTTTCCACTTTAGTCAAATCCAAGTCCCTGGGAACTTTAGTTTAATCATTTGTTAATACTTCACATTTTCTAGGGAAACCACTAATAGTTGTTGTTGCTGTTAAGTATCAAATATGTAGAGAACAATTTGGAAACTTAACATAAGTAAACTCTTTTCCCCTTTATTTTCTCCTCAGTATGTGAATGGTTCCATGATATGTCACATTGCTTTTTATGAAAATTTTCAAAGATGTGTTTTACAAATCCACAATTATATGGTGCTGTAGATATCCAGCTCCCATGGCAATTTCCTAATAACACTGAACAAAAATGTATCTTAAGAAAGCACAAGAAGCCATTAATGCTGAGAAAGTTGCTTAGTATTTATAGTATGAAGTAAAACAAGATTGCTGAGAGTGATTTCTGAGAGTCACCACTTTCTTTTGAATTTCAATTTTCTAAAGAAAAAGTCTAAATTAATGGGAGATATTTTTCCTCCCTTATTTCCATTTAAATAATGGGAATGAGCGATGAATTACATATACATTAGCTATGTATTGTGCAATAATGGGATCACCAACCTTCAAAGAATCTCCAACAGTTATTTTTTTCGGATTTATAAATTCGTTGCTCAGGTAAGATTATGTAAGTAAAGAAAAGTCAATTATATGAACCAGATATTGATATAGCATTTATTTAAAGATCTTTGATAATGGGCAGTCCTGAGAACCACACTAGTAGCTGTCACTCAACAGATAACTCATTTAAGTTTGACCATTTCCTTCGTCTCAAAGTTGCTAAAGCATTCAACTTGAATTTTGACTTTGAGATGTAGTAATAATTTAACTAATCTATAGTATACTTCATTATCTGTTTTTTTCTAAATTTAGCTTAGAATTATTTTGAAATATGTATTTTATAGAAATACTACTGTGATTAATAGGGAAAAGAGGAAGAGAGTTTGAGACACAGTTATATTTATTCAAAAGTATAATAATGTGCATCATTAAGGTACGGTTATATTAATTCATGATGATCTTGTCTGCCCAAAATTTAATGTTCAGATAAATGTATATTTAATGTATATGAAGGTATGTATATTTATATAAGTATGTATATACATTACATTCTGTTGATCAGAACTTTTGTCTAGTATAAAAGTATATAAATGTGTATAAGTATGTACTTATTATTTATGCTCATATATATTATATACTAAATATGTTTTTGGACACATACACATTTTTTTAGCTTATGTAGGCATATGTATTTCATACTATTCTGTATAAATATCTATATATTTAGCATATATGCATGTCTCTATATATGCCAATATATATAAATGCATATCTGTGTATGTACATATTATACATTCATGCATATATTCATCCTCCCTTTGTCCCTTCTAAGAAAATGAATCCCGGGGCGACTAGGTGGCACAGTGGATAGAGCCAGCCTTGGAGTAAGGAGTACCTGGGTTCAAATCCGACCTCAGACACTTAATAATTACCTAGACATGTGGCCTTGGGCAAGCCACTTAACCCCATTGCCTTGAAAAAAAATCTAAAAGAAAATGAATCCCAAATACACTGTGTATGATATGCCTATTTCATAGGATGCATTTCATGAGCTATTGCTTGGAAATTTAGAACTTAATTTAGTTTCTGACTTTAGAATGTCATTTGCTTCTTGTGATTATCATATATTAATGAGGTATTGGTGGATTTGTGTGGTTTTAATAAACATCTAACTGACAAACTAGAAATCCTTTTGAAGAATTTCATCCCTAGTGAAAATGGTCAGTATTGTGCTTTCTTTTATTTTTTTTTTTGCTTAAACTTAGCATTTTTCAAAGAAAATTAATTTTTAAAGCACATTCATATTCACTTTGTTGTAATAATTGCTTACATCATATATTCTTTAGATTCTTTTTATAGAAGGCAATCTCAGTACAAGACCTGTTTTATTTTGCTTTCCTTATCTATCCTTAGAACCTAACTTCATTCCTGGCATTGTTGTTTGTTTGTTTTATTGGACCTATGATTTTATCAGCTCCCAGTGAAGAGCTTTTCCTACCAATGTATATCTTATTGGCAACTCATAATTTTAGAGAATTGGCTGGGGCACTAAGATGTTCAATGACTGACAGAGACTAACTCCAAACTCTCTACAATATCATAACTGCTTCTTGAACCAGGTCTGCAGTAGGTACTTAACAAGTGTTTGGTGGAATTAAATGGGATTAAACTTTCAGGATGAATATGTTACTCAATATGAATTGTGTTCCTGAAGTTTTTTGAGATACTAAATCCAAAATACCCTATGTTCTTATAGTGATTTTTTATGATTATTTAGCTTATAACTATCTTAAAACATCCTCTGGGGGTAGCATGGTATAGTGACTAGTATACCGCTTTAGAATTGGAAGGATCTGAGTGCAAATCATGCCTCAGACACTTATAAATTTTATGACCCTGTTTGACAAATAATATAATCTTCCTTACTAATTTCCTTTTCTATTAAAATGAAAGGACTTGATGGTATCTAAGGTCCTTTCTAGATCTCAACATAGGATTCTATGTTTCATTTGTTTCTCATTAATATAATATCATTGTGTTTTAGAACTAGAGATGATCTTAGAATAAAATTGTTCTCCCTCCTTTAATCTTACACAAAAAATGAGGACTAAGAAGTTGTTTACTCATATTCATCATGTATAAGATGAGTTGGCACAGTTATTTTTCTGAATGAAATTAAGCTAGAAGTTATATCTAGCAAGATCATGCAAGGTAAAAAACAGATCATAGGCTTTACAAGGTAGGAATTCTGTATTAAGTTGGTTTACAGAGATCAGGAACTAGGATTAATATGCTAAAAAAGAGAGGATCAGGGATCTTGACAAAATTTCTGATCAACAGAATGTTAAGAAGCAAGATCAAAGATTTTGGGCAACATGAATGAAATTCTAGGCAAGGAGAATTGTCAGCAAGGATGGAATCTGACTCTGAAACAACAGTGGAAGTAATTATTAAAAAGAATAATTACTTTAATTGACTGATTCAGTGAATCAGGGATTTTTCTATTGTCCTATCAAGAGTCAAAAATAGTCATAAAATGTGAGTGATTGTCATAATGTGAGCAAAAATAGATTCACATGACACCAGAGAGAGTAAAATGCTAGATAGTGAGGGTGTCCTTGATTAAAAAAAAATAGAATGGTGGAACTTGGTAAATTTTTAGTACATTTTAATAGAATAATTGCTCTTTAATGCCTAAGGGCTATGACTTTTTACCTTGACAAGTCACTTGGGGGAAACTTAAAAAGAATTTGACCAGATATTTTCTGAGAAAGTCAATCAAATATTAGGGTTTTTTTTAAGGTGTTTTTTTTGCAAGGCAATGGGATTAAGTGGCTTGCCCAAAGCCACACGTCTAAGTAATTATTAAGTGCCTGAGGCTGGATTTGAGCTCAGGTACTCTTGACTCCAGGGCTGGTGCTATATCCACTGTGCCACCTAGACACCCCTCAAATACTAGTTTTGACTATAACCTATGAAATGACTGAGCTTCAAATGATCATCTATTAATTGCAATATTGCTGGGAATAGAGGAAATATAGTTTTATCTGCAATGTACTTATAACATTATATTGAAGTAACCTTCCCTAATGGTATTGATTTCAGATCGTGACCAGTAACCATAATTTTTCTCAAGAAAATGAATTAATTCACAAAATATCTAGTTAATCTATAAACTATGAAGATTTCAAGCCAGATTAAATTATCTGTCAATTATCCCATTGTAGAGGAAGATCCAAAAACCCCTAAAATAAGCCAATGACTTGATGCCACCATTCACAGCTCAAACATGATAGTGGTTGTCTATTGTTCTTAGCTTTACCTCCTATTTCAAAAATCTAGGGTAATCTTGCTGTCTTTAAATATACCAATTCCACAGGCTGTAAACTAATTGTACTGTTGATTTTTTGTATTTTTTGGTAAATGTTGTTCACCATCGTGGTCATTTAAAACTTTGGGGAGGTTCAGGCAATGCAGTTTTTGTGTCCTGATGCCTTTTTGAAACCATCAAACCAGGCAAGGTGTTTGTTAGGTTGATAAGGATGCTACACTAGGGTCATTACTTTCAGTCCAACTAATCATTAATTTTCTTAAATTCCCTCCTCCAAACAAAACAAGACAATGAGAGAGAGGAGAGTAATTCAAGTGTTCCTGTGGTGCATCAGGGATGGGAGAATTGTGCATCCTTATTTCACTGCAGGCAATAATTCTAGATACCAAGAGAATAATTTTTTAGAAGACTCCAGCAGATAAATTTTTATTGGTGTAAATAATTCAGCAGCTTGTTATAATGAAAGCACTTCACTTTAAACATTGCCTCAGTCTGTCTTAGATGTGCATAGAGGTATTCTACCGGCTACTTCTTGAGTGTTATACCGAGATACACACTGGAATTTTTTTTACTGTTAATGATGAATTGTAGGTCTTTAAGGAACTGAGTAAATTTCAGTGGGACTTAGTTCAACTCTTGCTAGCAAAGGAAAAGCTAAGCAGAGTGTAGGGGGAAGCAACAAAGAAAAATAATTGAGATTTGCTGGTCATTATGTTGATCTGAGAGGTGGTTTCATAGCCATAGCCCATCTGGAGGTAAGTTTTCTAGTCTTTCCTGCAGGGATCTTATGAGGAAGATTAAAATTTATATAGGGCAAGTATAATCCTCAATAAAATTTAAAGGGAGAAACAAGTTTCTGGCATCTTGAAGCTATCTTCTCAGGGACTCACAGACAGGAATGGAAAACAGGATTATAAAAAAGAAAAAAAAATAAACTCCTAGAGAGATAAAAAGAAGAGCTTACTTTAAGAATAGGAAACAAAATTGTCTTCACTTTCCTTTTTGGGTTACCAGTGACATAATTTATGGTATATTTCATCTACCTACATATTTCTGGAACTTTTTATGCTCTGAGGATGAGTACCATAATTCCAAGTGACATTTTGATCACTGTTCTATCTTTCTTTGAATCCTTACTGTGCAATTAGACACCAAATCTAGAAGCTGAAATTAGCAGATTTTACTTTTTGCTTACTGGGCTAACCTGATGAATTTAGAGTTGATGCTGGAGTTTTAACAATTTGGTTTCAAATTTAATATTTACATGATCAGAGCAAAGTGAGCTCATGAAAGAAATTCCCTAGACTCATTTTGCATTATTTTCCAAAGCTATTTAGGGACACACATATACACATTTAAATATATATATATATATATATTTCTCATACATATTAATATATCAGTATTTATCAAAACATGTGTTATAAATATTTATATATGTGCCTGTATGTATATAGAGATATAAAGAGGAGAAGTCAGGAAGTGAGGGGAGAGAGAAAGAAGAGGTCGAAGGAGAAGAGAAGATAATGCTTGCACAATATTGTGCCTTCTAAAAGCTCCTCTAGATTGGAGGCAAATTCTGGATCATCACTCTCTCATAATAATAACTTATGAGTAGCCCTCAGATGCATTTATATATACCAGCACACTCAGAGGATTCTTTACAGTGAAACACAATGCATTAACAATAGGTTTATGAATAACAATAGGTCCATGCAAAGCACTCACAATATACATATGTGATATGCCCTCCTACAGGTTATTTTTCCATTACCTGTAGGGGCAGGAAAAACTCAGAAAGGATGTAGAGCATATTTAAAAGATGTACACAATAAAAGCAAAATTTTTTTAAGAATAACTTTGAACAATGAAGTCATTTTGACTATTATAAATCCCCAAATTTGTTTTAAAGTGTCTATGAAGAAGAATACTATCTGCATCCAGAGAAAGAATTGATAGATATATGTATAGAATTATTTTACATATGCATACTTATTTGTATTAAAGCCATTATAAAGACTATAGCTATCTCTAAGATAGAATGGGAGGAAAAAAGTAAAATTGCAGAATAACTTTATTATATATTTAAAAAGAATGGCAAGTTGTATATATATATATATATATATATTCAATTTCATGTATAATCATCCTTTTTATTATACTGTTATGAAAATGCTTATTTTATTCCATGAATTAAAAATTAAATCAACTTTTAAAAAAAGGTATACACAGAGGGGTTCTTGTGTGACTTGAAAACATGAAAGAGAGAGCTGACAGTAGGAAACTGTACGACAAACATATTGTGAATCAGCCTGACAAGGTCACAGGCATGGAAGGCACACACCTAGGGAGGGAGCACACATACATAAGATATCTCTTACCTTCAGTACCCATAGAGTTTCTAATGCTCTGTAGTGATGGTTTGAGACTGCTCAGTGCTTTCTGTTCTCTGCTAGACAAAATACCCTGTCTGAGAGAGCATTGCATCTCTGAGTTCTCTCCTACCATTTATTGGGCTTCAGCTCTACAGGATGATCTGTTGTTCTTTGTTATCATCTGATAAGCAGTAGTGACAAAAAAAGCTTTTTGATGAGAATCAGGCTATTTCAATGTATATACCCAAGGGTATAAGGCATCATGTCCTTCCAGGGAGATAATAAAAACTAGTTGAATATCTTGGGTCCAGAGAAGGGAGAAAATTAAAATTAGCTGAATGTCTTGGGTCAAGATAAATTATTCTTTTGTTATCTTTTACTGACTTGGCTAACCATTCAAGATTATCTTTGAAATCTTAATTATTTATTTGCTTGTTTGTCTGTTTGTTTAATTCTTTATTTAGTTATCTATTTATCTATCTATGTATTTATTTTTATTTATTTATTTATTGCATATTAGTCTTGTTGTAAAAATAAATATAAACATTCTAAGATTAAAAAAAACTCCTAAAACCCAAAGCTTGACAGGATGGCAGGTCACCAAGGTGAACAACACTTAAAAGAACTTTTATGATAGGCATAAAAATAAATCTAAGTGAGATAGGGGGTCTCCATCCTTATCTTTCTAGGTCTTCCTATTTACATTTTGTATTGTTTTGTATTTTGGTCTCCACAAAACCTCACTGGTCTCCCTACTTACTGGCACTGTTTTCAACTGCTTAAAGTCCAGGAACTAAGTCCTCCTAATAATACTTGACATTTATATAGTGATTTAAGGATGAAAGGCATTTTACATATTATTTCATCTGAACTCACAATAATCTCATGAGGTAGGGACCCAGGTTTTGCTGACTCTGAGTCTAGTGCTCTAACTAGGTCATACTGGCTGTTTGGATAATATGCTCCCTGAGCTTTTTCAGTATGTGATAATGATGATGATGATGATGATGATAAAAAAGGTAGAATAATGGAATAAAATGCACTGCCACAAGAGTTTTTTTAATCTTCTGAGTATGACAATCAACAAATTCAACCTGGAGACTGTCTAAGAGACAGTCTTTAACTTTGTGACTAGGCTGTAGCCCAAAGAGATCCTCAGTTTTCAAGTAGCAATGGGAGGTAAGGCTCAGCTGATAAACTCTTAGAGTCTAATATCTATAGTCTTTCTCCTGTTTTTCTGTCTTTCTTTCTACACACACACACACACACACACACACACACACACACACACAGATACACACACCGAGAGACAACATCTGTGTATTCAATAAAAATGATTATTTTGAGCTTTTTTTCATTACTCAAGGAAGGCTACACGAAGAAAATGCCTCCTATAAGATGAGAAGAACATGATGTGGCAAATAGCAACAAATGATAAGTAAATTACATTTAAGCTTTACATAAATTTTAGGTATGAATTCATATAATTTTTAATGAGTCCTTGATAAAACTGGCCTTTCACAGCATTCCTAATGAAGATAAGAACTTTGGAAATATGTAGATATTGACTATCTGTCTAGGTAAGCCAGATGTTTTGTCCTTTTCTGCTATTAGGTCGCATATTTGATCCTGTCACTGTCATTTATGTTGTTACTACAAAGGACATCTCAGTCTAGTCGATAAGTAAATGTTATCTTGAATTTTATTTCTAGCTCTTGCTAATTGATGATAGTTTCTAGATTAGAATCATAATGTCAGAAGAGGAAAGTTAAATGACTGACATGTAGTCTCATAGCCCAAATTTTAAGATATTCTTTATAGCTGCTCTGAGTGCAATTCATCACAGTATGACTCAGCTGATGTTTTTCTAATACAAGTAAGTGACCCAAATATTTTTCATATTATCTGCTTTATTGTAGATTAAAACTGAGCTGTGTGCCATAAGTGAAAATGAGAATAAGCAATAGAACATATATAAGGATTTTTTAAAAAAAATCAATATTATATGTTTCATCCATGTTTGCTTTGTGCCACATTAATTCCATGAATACAGTTAGGAAAACAGAAGTATGAAACTCACCCAATATTTGCATTGACTTACATTCATTTATTCATTAGAAAATGTTTAGTAAATACTTATCATATGCAAAGATTGCAGAAATTAAAAAGACAAGTAAGATGCTAATCTGATACTGGTCCTTACAGTTCAAAAAGGGGAAACTAGCCATAAGAAGTTATGCAAAAATATACATGAGATGTCTATCAGTTCAGAATATATAGTGAATATACTAATAAAAATCATGTTGTTGTTGTTGTTTGAAGCTGGAAGAAACAGAAAAATTTTACTTGGGAAGATAAGGGAAAACTTCTTGGAAGAACTAAATCAAAAAGGATGGGTAAGATTTGAAAAAAAGTATTAATCATGAAATAACTGAACAAGTATAAAGGAATTAGCCTTTTGGATAAATAGTTCAGTTTCTCTGTAGCATAATATATATGAAAAATATACATATAGAAGAGGCTCATATACATAGTATGCATAAAACTTGTACATAAAGGGCATGTAGAAAAACCCCCAAAATATAAGGAAGTAACAGGTTTTTGTAAAAATGTTTAAATGTTATGATAAGGAAATTAGACTCCCTATGGAAAATTGAGTCATTGAATGATTTTTGAGTGTAGAGGAAAAAAATGTTGTAGCTCTGTATAAAGCACATTTAATATAAAGAAATGTACTAGGGATGTGCCTCATATCTAATTGCTAAAGGTTGAGTACATATACCTGGCATGTGCTTATTGTGGACTCCAGGTGTATGTGCTCAACCCTTCACAATCAGAGGTAAGACTCAGCTCTGGCTCCTCTGCCTCCCCTTCACCCCACATCCTTAGTATAGACCTATGGCAACCTTATAAATAACTGATTAGAAAGGAAGCTATGGACACCAGTACAAAGTCTAGTGGGTTTAGGTAGGAATCTTAGAATTGTTTTAATTAGCTTTTTTTCCTAATTAGTGGCCCTTAAGGGAATTTTTTTCTCCATATAATTATAGATTTCCTGTACTTCTCTCTCTCTGTGAAAACTACTTGTTCATATCCTTATACTATCAATTGAGAAATTATGCTTAATTCTTATGAACCTGTGTCAATTACTTTTATCCTGGAAATGAGACCTTTTTTTTAGGTTTTGGCAAGGCAATGGGGTTACGTGGCTTGCCCAAGGTCACACAGTTAGGTAATTATTAAGTGTCTGAGGTCGGATTTGAACTCAGGTCCTCCTGACTCCAGCGCCAGTGCTCTATCTTTTATATTTAGGTCACACTTTAATTAGGAATTTATCCTGCTATCAAATGTGATTTTGTCTAATTCCAATTTCTTCTATACAATTTAGAATTTTTTCCAGAAGTTTTTGTCAATCATTTATCCCTGTAAATGGGATATCAGGGCAATGGAGATATTTGTTTTTGTATTTCGTATACCAAGTCTGTTCCACTGATAGATCCCTCTATTTACCAAATTATTTTAAGATTTACTGTTTCTATTATTATTTAAAGTACTGGCATTGCTAGATCTTTTACATTCTTGCTTTATTACATCCTTACCCTTGAGACTTTTTCAATTTTTTGCCTCTAAGAATTTCCTTATTATCTTTTCTATTTTTGTAAAGTAATCCTTTGACATTTTGATCATTTTGACATTAACTTAATTAATTAAGGTAGAATTGTCATTTTCATCATATTGATTCATCCTAGCCATGATCAATTAATACTTTCCATTATTTAGATCTATATTTCTGGTAACTGTGATTTGTAGTTGTATTTAGATAGTCCTTGTGTGCATCTTGGTAGGTACACTCTTAAGTACTTTATTTATTCTGCAATTATTTGAAATAAATTTCTTTTTCTTTATCTATTGAAATCTTTGGTATTATATAGAAATCTGATGATTGATGTGGATTGTAGTTTTGCTGTAGTTATTAACTAGTTCATTTTTGTTCATTCATTAGCATTCTGTAAATACGCTATGTGCAAAACAGCGTTGATTTTGTTTGTTTGTTTTTATACCTTTTTCTTTAATATAGGTTAGCTAAGAACTAATAGTAGGATGTTGTCATTGATAATGAATCTCAATTGGATTCAAGAATTCAAGAGATACTGTGGAGGATTGTATCAGAATTGAAGATGAGATCTTTATTAGAAAAGGACCTACCCAATGATAAAATCATTCTTTCCAGCCCTGAAATATTATCTTCTAGGGCAACTTTATCAACATCATCATGAGAAATGTTTTACATAAATAATAAATTGAATTATGTTTTTCACAACTGATAACTTTGAGGTAGTGTTGTTTACTGATGTATGGGCACTGATGGGGCACTGATAATGCTTTATAAGAAAAGAACAGTGGCTATAGAGTCAAAAGACCTGGATTCCAATCCTCCAATCCTGTTTCTATTATTTATTACCTTTGTGACTTGAAGTTATTAAACTATCATTGATTTCTGATTTTCCTCTATAAAATGAGAGATTTTGACAAATTGGACTCTGTAGTCCCTGCTAGAATAATTCATATGATCTAGGATGTCTTGTATATACAACAAATGAGCACAGGACATCCATACAATTATTGAATGGGGAGCTGAAATATGATAGCTTCATGCAGATCATAGATGAAAGACGTTTTATAGACTCATTAATATACATCTGAAAATGAATCTGTAGCAAACAGATTATCATTTTTAAGACTTGAATTAAGTTCTTCAATGCAGTTCCTTTATACAGATGTTTAAAAGCATGCATATCATCAGTACTGCATGCTTTTAACACAATGTTATGTATCACATTTAGTCAACATTTATATCAGTTGGTAGGACATTGTGGAAACATTTATAAACACTATTAGAAGATAGGCACCATAAATAGGATCTTTTAAAAATGATATGAAGATATAGGAATATATTTATATACATTCATATATATTACTATAAATATATAGACATCTATCTCTATTTCCAATAAATACATGAATTGAGAAAATTAACTTCTCTGAAAAAACAAATGATTTTGGCTTGCAGGCTTCACTCATTCCTGATGTTACTCTTGACAATAGCTTATATTGTCACAGTGAAGATGGTACATTTGATTATTTGGATACCTGTCATGCCTAACAGGAGGATGATTGTAAAAAAAATAAACCAAAAAATGAAACCAGGATTAATCAAAGTAGTATTATAATTTTCTGCAACACCTGTTTCGACCAGCTGCCTCTGATTGTAGAGCCTGTTCCCTGAGTTCTCCTAAATTGCACAATAAAGCAATTTTGAAATCAGCAGAGTCCAGTGTCATTCTGCCAAGATGGCAGCTGAATGTAAGAGCATTCAACCCTTTGAGATACCTTCTTTCATTTTTTTAGATTATTCCAGGAAGAGTGAAGTGAACAAAGGAATTAATTAATTAGGCTATTAACCAAATGGTTCTTGTTTGCAGGTAAATTATATAACTTTGTTCAAAAGCTTCATATGAACATCTATATAGATGAAGAGAGAAAACTCCAATGTTGGGGCTATGCTTTCCCCCTCTGAACTCAGAAACTAAAAAGAAAGACTTAGCAATGAATGACTGTAGCCACATCTACTCCACAATATCATTAATTATTATGATTGCTATTTAGGGTAGACTATAAATGTTTAAGTCATCGTACTATATTGTCTTGAACAAAGTGGACATACAGGAAATGCTGGAGAACCTTTGGATTTTTCTGAAAATTTGACTAAAATAAATGATTAACATCTTTAAAAATAAAGGAATAAATGTTCAATTAATAAACAAATATAGCCTTTGGCTAAAATAGCATAGAATAGTATAAAACTGTATAGATTATCATTTTTTGTGAAGGGTCCCACTCCCTCCTTCTATGTTTTCCCATAGGACATGCTGAACTGAGGATAGATACTTATTATGGAAAGCATATAGATATTAGGATTAGATTAGTATAGACCTTATAGAAATATAGATATTGTGCTCACTGCCAGTAGTTGATACAAATTTGCCTGTGAATCACAATCATGTCCTGATGTATCCAATACTTCTCCAAACAAGTTTGCGGAGTCATATTTCACAGTCCAGTTTTTAGGATTATATAATGAAATTGATGGGAAAAATACTGTCATTTTATCTATTTTCTTTCTTTATACAATTGTATTTAATTCCCTCAATTATATATCAAAAATATTTTTAGCATTCCTTTTAAAAAATTTTTTGAATTGTGAATTTTTCTCCCTCCCTTCTGAAAATGGTAGGCAGTTTGTTATAGTTTAAACATATACTACCATGTAAAATATATTAGTTTCAGTTGAAGAAAGAGAAAAAGATCAAAAGCGAGAAAAATACAAGTAAGAATAAAATAACTGACAAAAATATACTTTAATCTTCATTCAGAGTTTATCAGTTTTATCTAGATATGGATAGCACTTTTCTCCATGAGTTCTCTGTACTTGTCTTTGATCATTATGCTTCTAAGAAGGGCTGAATCATTCATATCAGATTAGCACACAATGTTGGGGATATTGTGTACATTGTTTGCCTGATTCTGCTCATTTCACTTTGCATCAGTTCATGCAAGGTTTTCTAGCTTTTTCTGAAATCTGCACAGATTTTATTTTTGCACAATCGTACTCTATCATATTCATATACCATAGCTTGTCCAGTTATTCCTTAATTGATGGACATCCCTCAATTTTCAATATTTTGCCACCACAAAAGGGGTTATAATCAATATTTTTCTACATATGGATACTTTACTCATTTTTAAGATCTTTGTGATACTGATCTAGTTGAGGTTTTTCTAGATCACAGTTTGGTTGCCCTTTGTGCATAATTCCAAATTGATCTCTAAAGTGCTTAGATTAACTCACACCAACAGCAGAAGTGCTATCCTAATTTTCCCATATCCTACCCAACAATTATTATTTTCCTTTTTTTTTGTCAAATTAGCCAATCTGATAGGTGTGAGGTGCTATTTCAGCATTCTTGAATTTTCATTTCTCTAAACAAGAGTGACTTAGAAAATTTCTTCATATGTGTATAGATATCACTGATTTCTTTAACTGAAAACTTATTTATATACTTTGATCATTTATCAATTGGGGAATGGTTTGTATTCTTATAAATTTGACTAGGTCTCTATATATTTGAAAAATGAGGCCTTTATCAGAGACACATGCCACATAGGTAATTTCCCCAGTTTTCTGCTTTTCTTCTATCTTATTTGCATTCATTTGTTTTTACAAAAACGTTTTAATTTAATTTAACAAAATTATTTTATATTTTATTAGGCTCTCTATCTCTTGTTTGGACATGAATTCTTCTCTTAAACATAGATCTGATAGATATTCTATTCTTTACTCTTTTCATTAGTTTATGGTGCTATCCTTTATGTCAAAATAGTATAGCCAATTTGACCTTATCTTGGTACACAGTGTGAGATGTTGCTCTATATTTAGTGAACAATTGTTTTCCAGTTTTTCCAGAAGTTTTTGTCAAATAGTGAGTTCTTCCAAAAGCTGGGGTCATAGCATTTATCAAGCACTAGATTTTTATGGTATTGACTCCTGTGTCTTATGACTAATCTATTCCACTGATCTACCCCCTTTATTTTCTTAACCAGTATCAGGTAGTTTTGATTAATATTGTTATATAATGAGGATTGATATTACTAGATCAAATTCCTTTGCATTTTTTGTTTAATACTCTTGATATTCCTGAATTTTTGTTTTTAGATGAATTTTATTATAATTATTTCTTTACTCTATCAAATAATTTTTGGTAGTTCTATTGCTATCGCACTGAACAAACTAATTAATTTAACAGAATTGTTATTTTTATTATATTGACTCAGCTTATCCATGAACAATTGATATTTTTCTAATTGTTCAAATCTGACTTTATTTGTGTGAAAAGTGCTTTGAATTTGTGCTCATATAGTTCCTGGGTTTGTCTTAGCGGGTACAGTCCCAAATGTATTATAAGTTCTACAGTTATTTTAAAGGAATTTCTCTTTCTACTTATTGATGTTGGACTTTGTTGGTCATATAAACAATAATTATTTATGAATATCGCATACTGCAAATTTTCTAAAATTATTATTTTAAATAAAATATTAAATTAATTCTCTGGAATTCTTTAAGTATACAATCATACTGTCTTCAAACAGTGATAGTTTTAATTTTCTCATTGCCTATTCTAATTTCTTTGATTTCTGTTTCTTTTCTTCTTGCTATAGTTAACATTTTTTAGAATAATACTGAGTAGTACTGATAACTGTCATCCTTGCTTCAACCCTAACATTATTTGGCAGACTTCTAGCTTACTCACATGACAGATAACACATATACACTAATGGTTTTAGAGAGTTTTTGCTCATCATTTTAAGGAAAACTTCACTTATTCCTATGCTCTCTAGTGTTTTTAATAGGAATGCATGCTTGCTATATTTTGTCAAAAACTCTTTCAGCATCTATTGAGTTAATCAAATAATTTCTGATGACTTTATTATTGGTATGGTCAATTATGATGATAAATTTCCTAATATCTAATTAAGCCTTCATTCCTGGAATAAATCTCACCTGTTCATAATATATAATCCTTGCTGTAATTGCCTTGTAAGTATTTTGCTTAAAAAATTTTTTTTGCACCAGGGAAATTGATCTATAGTTTTCTTTATCTGTTTTTGCTTTTCCCTTGTTTACATATCAGCACTATATTTCTGTCATAAATGGAGTTTTGTAGGATTCCTTCTTCACCTATTTTTCCAAAAAGTTGATATAGTATTTGAATTATTTATTCTTTAAAGTTTGGTAGAATTTGTTCACAAACTAATCTGATCCTGGGGTATTTGAAAATCCTTTTTTCTAATGTGGAATTATTTAGGTATTCCATTTCCCGATCTATTAATCTAGGTAATTTTTATTTTGTAATATTAATGATCATATTTATTGGCCTATAATTGGCCAAAATTATTTCTAATGATTGCTTTAACTTCTTCATGGGTTGTAATTTCACACTTTCTATTTTTGGTACTGTTTTTTATTTTATTTGTTCTTTTTTGAAAAGTGAAATTATTGGTTTATCTATCTTTTTGATTTTTCTTAAAAAACTATTTCTTAGTTCAAAAGTTTTTAAAAATTTTATTAATATCACTTTTGATTTTTCAGAATTTCTTATTTGGTGCTCAATTGGAGATTTAAAATTTAGGGTTTTTTGGAAGATTTTTTTTTTTAAATAACTGCATACCTGATTTAGTTGTTCTTTTTTCCATTTTGATAGTTTGAGAAAATAATTTAGAGAAATAAATTTTCCCCTATGTATGCTTTGGTTACAATCAATAAATTTGGTTATGTTGTCTTTTTGTTGTCATTCTCTCTTTTTTTTAGGTTTTTGCAAGGCAAATGAGGTTAAGTGACTTGCTCAAGGCCACACAACTAGGTAATTTTTAAGTGTCTGAGGTCAGATTTGAACTCAGGTACTCCTGACTTCAGGGCCCACAGTGCTCTATCTACTGAGCCACCTAGTTGCCCTGTTGTCATTCTCTTTAATGAAATTATTGTTCCTATGATTTGTTCTTTGATCCAAATATTCTTAAAATTAAATTATTTAATTTGCAATTACTTTTAATCTATCTTTCTACTGCCCTTTGGTGAATATAATTTTATTGAATTATGATCCAAAAGGAATGCATTTAATATTTCTCCCTTTAATTTTGAGGTTTCTATGCCTTAATACATGGTTGCTTTTTATGTATGTTCCATGACCTTCTAGAAGTGAAAAGGTATATTGCTTTCTGTTCCCATTCAGTTTATTCCAAAGATCTGTCATATCTAACTTTGCTTATCATTCTATTTACCTCCTTTATTTCTTTCTTGTTTATTTTTGGTTAGATTTATTGAATTCTGGGAAAATACAGAATAGTTTTGTTGTCTATTTCTTCCAGTAACTCACTTGGCTTCTTCTTAAAGACTATAGATTCTATACTACTTGATGCATATATGATTAATATTGGTATTGCTTCATAGTCTGTGCTACCCTTTACCAAGATGAAGTTTCCTTCCTGATATATTTAATCGTATTAATATTTATTTTTACTTTTACTTTGTCTGAGAGCATGATTGGCACATTTCTTTGTAACTTCAGTTGAAGCATAATAGATTCTTCTCCAGTCCTTTATCTTTACTATGTTTGTGCTTCAAGTATGGTTATTTTTAGACCATATATTGTAGGATTATGGTTTTTAATCTATTCTGCTATTCATTTCGTTCTGAGGGAGAATTCAACCCATTGATATTCGCAATGTATTTCCTTCCATTATATTCTTCCTCCTATTTTCCTCTTTTTTCCACCCCTTTCCCTCCTCACTTAATTTGTTTTGCTTCTGTCTGCCACCTCTCTTAATATGCTCTCCCTTTTGTCAACCTCACCTTATTTTACCACTTTACTTAAGCCCCTTCCCTCATACTTCTTTGTCTAGTAAGACAGATTCCTATATCTACCTGATTTGATGTATTATTCCCTTTTCAATCAAGAACAATGATAGTGAGATATAAGCTATAAGATATAAGCTATAAAATATAAGCTATGCTCTCATCAAACCCTCTCATCTTGCTTCCCACTGAAATAGGTTTTTGTGCCTCTTCATGTGGATAATTTATTTGCATTTTCCTTCTCCCTTCCTTCTTTACCCATTGTACTTCTCATCTCATTTTTTATGTTATTACCATAAATTCCTCTTATTCCCAATGCATGTTTTTCTTGGAGACATTGGATGCAGAAGCTTTGACTTTGTTACTTTCTTATGGTTGTAAATTTTGATTTTCCTTATCATCATAGTAACTGTCTATAGTCAGATATATTTCTTCTATTGTTTGCTCATTTCTCCAGCCTATGACTTGATTTTGATTCTTTAATAAGGTAGGGGCTCTGCTTCCAGGGTGAAGGATGTACTGTCCCAAGTATTTAGGGGTTTTTGCAATTGTTTTCAGAGATACTTCTTTTGGGTTTTTTTGGTAAGGCAATGGGATTAAGTGACTTGCCCAAGATCACACAGCTAGGCAATTATTAAGTGTCTGAAAATGGAATTGAGCTCAGGTCCTCCTAATTCTGGGGTCAGTGCTCTATCCACTGTGCCAGTTAGTTGCCCTGCAGAGATACTTCTAAGAATCAGCAAGTTTAATTCTTCCAAGTTCTTATGCTCTAAGGAGAGATTTGTATCACTCTCCTGACCTGTGCTCTCATCTGTGGGCAACCACGAGTAATCCTTTCTTCCCTGGAACTGTGAGGAGGCTCTTTGGTCTGCTTCAGCTTTAAGTTCTGTTGTATTTCTACTCCTTTTCCTGGGACTGTGACCCAATATTTCACCCCAATCTGATTGTGGGCAAAGCAGCACGGTCTTACCTTATTCTGCAAGAAACTCCTACATTCTCCTTCAGAATTTCATTCTGTTCGTAGCCTAAGAGCTCTGGAAGTAGCTGCTCCCTAGGCCTCTTCCTTGTTTGCTGGAGTCTGATTTGCACAGCTGAGGCTTGTGGTTGGTTGTGCTCCAATATTACCATGGTGTAGCTGACTTTTCCTGCTGACCTTCCAAATTGTCCTTGGCAGTCTCTAGGCTGAGAGGTCTGGAAACCACCACCACAGCTACATACCCAGTCACCCTGCCATCTATGCTTGGATTGCTGGGACTGGTTTGCTCTACCCTGCCTGCACTGTGGGTCCTTTCTAACCCTGGTGCAACAAACTCTTTTCCCTGATGTTCCACTGTGGCCTGGAAAATTGTTTTGCTTAGTCTTTTTGTGGGTTCTGCCTTGCTAGAATTTGTTTAGAGACATTATTTAAAGACATTTAGAGTGGTTTCAAGAAAAGTTGGGTGAGTTCCAGTCTTTACTCTGTCATCTTGACTCAACCCCTCCCCCCATACCCTATGATATGATTTTTGAGAATTACAAGTATCATCTTCCCATGTAGGGATATAAGCTTTTTAGTTCTATTGAATTCCTAGCCCCTTCCTTTTTTTCATGCTCTTTACCTGCTTATGGTTCTATTGTATCTAATTGAGCTCTAATATTGCTCAAATTTTTGGTTTACTTCTGGTCTTCTCCTGATGTGTTTGGAATCCTTTTATGTTATTAAAAAAAGTCGTTTTCCTCCTGATGCATCATGCTTAATTCTTCCAGGGAAGTGATTCTTGGTTGTAGTCCCAGCTCCTTTCGTTTATGGACTATAATGTTGTATGACCTCTAAACTGTTAGTGTTTTAGCTGCCCAAGCCTGTATTTTACTGACTATGACTCCCTGATAATTGAATTGTTTATTTCTGTTGACTTGAAGTACAAGTTTCTTGGTTTGATAGTTCTGAAATTTGCCTAATGTTCCTTGGAGTTTTTCTTTTGGGATCTCTTTCCTTGAGAGCATTGGTGATTTTTTCTGATGTGTATTTTGCCTTCTGTTTTCAGGATAGCCAGGCAGTTTTCCTTAATAATTTTTTAAAAGATACTCTTCACTTACAGCTTTTGGCACAAAAAGTCTGAAATAGTGCTTCTTCTACCCTGAAAACATTGCCTAAATTTAAAAGAAAAAAAAGCATGATTTTTGATTATGACTTTCAAGTATTCCCATATTTTGATAGTATCTCTTCTGGATCTATTTTCCAGATCAATTTTCCATTTTCTTCTAATTTGTCATTCTTTTGAATTTGTTTGATTGCTTTTTGATTTCTCCTAGAATCATTGTTTTCATTCACCCGATTTTAACTTTTCATATATTCTTTTTCTTAATTAACTTTTGTAATTTCTTTTTCATTTGACCATTTTAGCAAGTTTACAGTTTTCCCCCAGTGGAATGTTGCATTTCATTTTCCATTTAGATAATTCTACTTTTTACATTTTCCAAGATTTTAACTCTTTTTTCATAATTCTCTTGCATCACTCTCATTTCTTTTCTGAATTTTTCTTTTACCTCTCATATGAGATTTTTTATGAAGATCTTCCATGAGATCTTTCTGGGCTTGAGATCTTCCCATTTTTCTTTGGGGTTTTTCCTATAGGTGTTATGAACTATTGTCCTCTTCTGAGTTCCCTGTCTTGGTCTTCTCTGTCACCATAATAATTCTCTAAGATCCTTTTTTTATACTTTTTTTTGTTCATCTTTTTGTTGACCTTTTTTTTTTCTTTTAAATTTAGGTACTTTCAGGGTAGAAGGAAGACTATTTCAGACTCTTTGTGCCAGTGGCTATAGGCCTTGACTGTTTACTTAACTCTGCATAGCCCTAAGTTCCATGGGGACCATTGTCTCTGGTTCTGCACTGAAGAGGTGTTGTAGGGAAGACTGGTGGTACTGGTGGTTATAGGGTCTTGCAGTTTATCTGGTATTGTGTTGGGATCCTTGTGATACTGAGGCTGATGGGGTGCTTCTCTGTTTCCCTGGGGCTACACTGAAGTGGTGGAGGTGGACCTTCAGAGGATTCCTATTTACCCAGAGCTGTACTAAAGAACAGGGTGGTTCTTGGAATTAGAGTGTACAGTTTACCCTTACTAGGCTGCAACAAATGAAGGGTCCTGGCATTTGTTTATTAAACCACACCAGAGCTCAGGATCTCCTGGTTCTCTGATTTAGGGCTTGTTGAAAACTTCCTGTTCTGTACTGTATTTGGCCTTACAATTCTTTTAAATTTCTTGCATGATTATTCTAAGATTTGTTTCATAACGAAACAAATTCATAATTTGTTTTATGCAGAGGGGAATATGGGAGAGTTATACTGACTTATTGCTTACTCCACCATCTTGAAAACTGGAAGTCTTATTTAATATTTTCAATATCCAAGATTATAATTAATTGAAAAGGTAGATTGATAAAGTAAAGAGTATGGACTTAATGCAGTAGAGAATGTCCATGGAGGGATGACCAAGATGTTGAAGAGCTTTGTGTTCCTGACATATGAGGAACAGCTGTTCCTGAAAGGAAGAAATTTACAACTTGATGACTAGAAAAGAAAAATAAAAACACTACTATAGAATCACAGTTACCATAAAGTGGAGGGAGCCAGATTACACTGTATTTGATATGCCCCCTCACTGGTAAGGGATTCAGTATTTCCTTGTATATCAAATTACATTTTTTAATGGTTCACAGGCCTCTTCCTCATGTGAAATTTTCTGGAATTTTGAAATTTTAAATATTTATATTTATTAAGATCTGACATACATACATATTTGTGACTAATGGTAGTCACATCAACTTCTGCTTTGGAATATTTATAAGATCTATCTACCATATCTGAAATTAATACTTCTCTCAAATTAGAACCGCAGAATCCTTGCCCTTTTCTCCAGGTTTATGTTATGTTATTTATGTTATGGCAGAATTCACTAACCTTATTAGGTCACACAGTTAGGTAATTATTAAATATCTGAGGCTGGATTTTATTTCAGGTGCTCCTGATTCCAGGGCTGGTACTCTATCCACTGTGCCACCTAGATGCACTTTAGTTTTTCTTAACTGTGTATTTGTTTTATTCTCAAATAAAATGCAAACTATCTGAGTACAAATACTAATTTCATTTTTGTATCCCCAAAATAGAGCACTTTAAGTCTCAAAATAGTTTCTTTAAAAAGTTGCTGAATTAATTGAATTTGACCTGGTAAAAATGGAACTTTAGTGGAACATGATAATGATCTTTAAATAATTAAAATGTTGTCAGGTGGAAAAGAGATTAGATTTATTATGGGTTGTTCAGAGAACAAAGATAAGTAAGTTCAAAGGGTCAAATTTACAGAGATGTAGATTTTTGGCTCATTGTGACAAAGAAATTTCTTTTTATTAATTAAAGATTTTATTTATTTTCACTTTTACAATTTTTCCCTCGATTTTACTTCCCTCCCCCCACCCCCCACAGAAAGCAATTTGTCAGTCTTTACATTGTTTCCATGTTGTACATTGATCCAAATTGAGTGTGATGAGAGAGAAATCATTTCCTTAAGGAAGAAACATAAATTATAAGAGATAACAATATCAGACAATAAAATATCAGTTTTTTCCCCTAAATTAAAGGGAATAGTCCTTGAATTTTTTTCAGACCTCCACAGTTCATACTCTGGATACAGATGGTATTCTCCATTGCAGACAGCCCCAAATTGTCCCTGATTGTTGCACTGATGAAATGAGCAAGTCCATCAGGGTTGATCATCACCCCCATGTTGCTGTTAGGGTGGACAGTGTTTTTTTCTGGCTCTGCTCATTTCACTCAGCATTAGTTCATGGAAATCCCTCCAGGCATCCCTGAATTCCCATCCCTCCTAGTTTCTAATAGAACAATAGTGTTCCATGACATACATATACCATAGATTGATTTCCAATTCTTTGCCACGACAAACAGGATTGCAATGAATATTTTTGTACAAGTGATGTTTTTAACCTTTTTCATCATCTCTTCAGTGTATAGAACCAGTAATGTTATTATTGGATCAGAGGGTATGCACATTTTTTGTTGCCCTTTGGGTGTAGTTCCAAATTTCTGTCCAGAAAGGTTGCATGAGATTACAGATTCACTAAGAATGTAAGTGTCCCACATTTCCCACAATCCTTCTAACAATGATCATTATCCTTACTGGTCATATTGGCTAGTCTGAGAGGTGTGAGGTGGAACCTCAAAGAAACTTTAATTTGCATTTCTCTAATAAGTAACGATTTAGAGCAATTTTTCATATGACTATGGATTGCTTGGATCTCCTCATCTGTAAATTGCCTTTGCATATCCTTTGACCATTTATCAACAGGGGAATGGCTTTTTTTAAAAATATGACTCAGTTCTCTGTATATTTTAAAAATGAATCCTTTGTCTGAAACATTAGTTGTAAAGATTGTTTCCCCATTTACTGCATTTCTTTTGATCTTGGTTGCAGTCGTTTTATCTGTGCAAAAGCCTTTTACTTTAATGTAATCAAAATAATCTAGTTTGTTTTTAGTTATATTCTCCATCTCTTCCTTTGTCATAAACTGCTTCCCTTTCCATAGATCTGACAGGTATGCTAATCCTTGATCTTCTAATTTGCTTATAGCATTGTTTTTTATGTCTAAATCCTATATCCATTTGGATCTTATCTTGGTATAGGGTGTGAGGTTTTGGTCTAATCTAAGTTTCTTCCATACAAACCACCAATTTTCCCAGCAGTTTTTATTCAAAGAGTTTTTGTTCCAATATCTGGACTCTTTGGGTTTATCAAACAGCAGATTACTATAATCGTTTCCTGCTATTGCACCTAGTCTATTCCACTGGTCAACCACTCTATTTCTTAGCTAATAGCAGACAGTTTTGATGACTGATGCTTTATAATAAAATTTTAGATCGGTAGGGCTAAGCCCCCTTCTTTTGTACTTTTTTTTATTAAATTCTTGAAAATTCTTGTTTTTTTATTTCTCCATGTGAATTTAATTACAACTTTTTCTACCATTAAAGTAATTTTTTTTTTAAATTTTGATTGGTAATACACTAAAGAGGTAGTTTAGTTTTGGTAGAATTGTCATTTTTATTATATTAGCTCTACTTATCCATGAGCAGTTGATGTTTGCCCAGTTATTTAAAACTGATTTAATTTGTGTGATAAGTGTTTTATAATTATTTTCAAAAAGTTCCTGAGTCTGTCCAGTCAAATAGATTCTCAGGTATTTTATATTGTCAGAGGATACTTTGAATGGGATTTCTCTTTTTAGGTCTTCCTGCTGTATCTTGCTAGTGATATACATAAATGTTGAGGATTTATGAGGATTTATTTTATATCCTGCAACTTTGCTAAAATTGCTAATTGTTTCCAGTAATTTTTTTGAATGATTTCTTGGGATTCTGTAGATATACCATCATGTCGTCTGCAAAGAGTGAGAGTTTTGTCTCTTCCTTCCCAATTCTAATTCCTTTAATTTCTTTTTCTTCTCTTATTGCTGAGGCTAACATTTTTAATACAATATTGAAGAGTAGTGGTGATAATGGGCATCCTTGTTCATCCCTGATCTTATTGGGAATGCCTCTAGCCTCTCCCCATTGAATATAATGCTTGTTGATCATTTCAGATAAATACTGCTAATTATTCTAAGGAACAGTCAATTTATGCCTACACTCTCTAGTGTTTTTAGTAGGAATGGGTGTTATATTTTGTCAAAAGCTTTTTCAGCATCTATTCATACAATCATATAATTTCTGATAGGTTTTTTTTATATAATTAATCATACTAACAGTTTACCTAATATTGAACCAATCTTGTATTCATGGGATAAATCCTATTTGAACATTATGTATTATCTCAGCAATAACTTGTAATCATATTGCTAATATTTTATTTAAGATTTTTTGCATCTTTACTCATTAGGGAGATAGGTGTATAATTTTCTTTCTCTGTTTTAATTCTTCCTGGTTTAGGTATCAGCACCATATTGTTTTCATAGAAAGAGTTAGGCAGAGATCCATCTTCCCCTATTTTTCCAAAGAGTTTATATAGAATTAGAACCTATTGTTCCTTAAATGTTTGGTAGAATTCACTTGTGAATCCATCAGGCCCCAGAGATATTTACTTAGGGAGTTCAATGATGGCTTGTTGAATTTCTTTTTCTGAGATAGGGGATTGTCAAATTTAATGGCATAAAGTTGGGCAAAATAATTTCTAATTAGTACTTTAATTTCCTCCTCATTGTGGTAAGTTCACCATTTTCATTTATGATATTAGCAATTTGGTTTTCTTCTTTCTTTTTTTGAAATAAAATTGACCAGAGGCTTATCAATTTCATTGGTTTTTTCATAAAACCAACTTTTGGCTTCATTTATTAATTAATAGCTTTGTTGCTTTTGATTTTATTAATCCTCTCCTGTAATTTTTAGAATTTCTAATTTGATATTTAATTGGGGATTTTTAATTTGTTCCTTCTCTAATTTTTTTAGTTGCATATTTAGTTCCTTGATTTCTTCTTTCTCTAATTTATTCATGTAAGCATTTAAAGATATAATACATATCCCCTGACAGCACCTTTGTGGGAATCCCATAAGTTTTGGTATGTTTTTTCATTATTGTCATTATCTAGGATAAAATGATTAATTCTTTCTATTATTTGTTTTTTGATATACTCATTCTTTAAAATGAGGTTCTTCAGTTTCCAATTGGTTCTGGCTATATCTCCCTCTGGCACAGTGTTGCATATGACTTTTATTGCATTGTGATCTGAGAAAGATATATTCATTCCTTCTGCCTTTCTGCAGTTGATCATTAGGTTTTTATGTCCTAGAACATGGTCAATTTTTGTATAAATTCCATGTACTGCAGAGAAAAAGGTATATTCCTTTCTATCCCTGTTCAGTTTCCTCCATAAGTCTAGCATATCTAATTTTTCTAACAATCTATTTACCTCCTTCTTTCCTGTTTATTTTATGATTTGATTTATCTAGATCTGATAGTGGGAGGTTGAGATCTCCCATTAGTAGAGTTTTGCTGTCTATGTCTTTCTGTAGTTCCTTCAGCTTCTCTTCTAAAAATTCGTATGCTATCCCATTGGGTCCATATATATATTCAGTATTGAAATAACTTTATTGACTTTGGTACCTTTTAGGAGCATATAGTTTCCTTCCTTATCTCTTTTAATGCTATCTCTCTTTGCACCTACTTTGTTTGAGATAAGGATTGCTACCCCTTTTTGTTCTCCCCATCCTTTTCTCTGTCCCCCCTCCCTTTTTCCCCTTTTAATATTTGAGAAGTTAGATGGTTTTTAAGTTAACTGAGTATGTGTGTAAATTGACTTTAAGCCAAGTCTGGTGAGAAGAAGATTCAGGTGCTTCTCATCTCCTCCCTTCTTCCTCTCTATTACCATAGGTATTTTGTGTCTCTTAGTGTAATGAGATTTACCCCATTCAGTTCCCTCCCTCTTCCCATCTCCTTCCTGTCCCCCTTTTTAAGGAGGTAGTGTTTTTAAATAATTCTATCTAAGTCATCATCACTTCTAGCTACGTACATTCTATCCAATAGAGTTACAATCCTTGAGAGTTATTAGAGTCTTTCTCCTAAGTAGAGTTACAGCCAGTTTCATCCCATTGGATAGCAGTCTCATGGATAAGTCATGAGTGTAGATCACTTCCTGTAAAGTATATTCTCTCTGTTAGAGTTACAATTCTCAAGGGTTATGAAAATCTTTTTCCCATGCTGGGATATAGCCAGTTTCAACTTATTGGATAGCAGTTTTTTTTGTTTACCCCCCCCTCTTTTTTAACCTTTTCATGTGTCTCTCTCTTGAACCTCCTGTTTGATGTCCAAATTTTCTATTTAGCTCTAGTCTTTTCATCAAAAGTTTTTGGAATGCTTACATTTCATTAAATGTCCATCTTTTCCCCTGAAAAAGAAGGCTCAGATTTGCAGACTAGTGAATTCTTGGCTGCATTCCAAACTCCCTTGCTCTTTGGAATATCTTGTTCTATGCCCTTCAATCCCTTAATGTTGATGCAGCCAGGTCCTGCATAATCCTTACCCTGACTCCTTGATACTTAAGTTGTTTCTTTCTGGCTACTTGCAGGATTTTCTCTTTTATCTGATAGTTCTGGAATTTAGCTACAACATTCCTTGGTGTTTTCATTTTAGGATCTCTTTCTGGAGGGGATCCATGTATTCTTTCAATAACTACTTTGCCCTCTGGTTCCATAATATCAGGGTAATTTTCCATCACTAGATCCTGTAATATGAAGTACAAGCTTTTCTTTTTCTTTTCAATATTTTCAGGAAGTCCAATAATTCTCAGGTTGCCCCTCCTTAATTTATTCTTGAGGTCAGTAGTTTTCCTGATGAGGTATTTTACATTTTCTTGTTTTTTTTCTATTTTTTTAATTTTGTTTAACAGACTCTTGCTGTCTCATGAAGGTATTAGTTTCTGCAAACTCCATTCTTTTTTAAAAGAGGAGTTTTCTTTATTTACCTTTTGCAACTCATTGTCCAAGTGGTCAATTCTCCTTTTCAAAGAGCTTTCCATTTGACCAGTTGAGGATCTGAGAGAATTATTCTCATTTTGTATTTGTCCAATTGTATTTTCCAATGTTTGGTTTTCTTGTTGCAAGGGCTTAATTGTCTCTCCCAAATTTTCCAATTGATTTTTAAACTCCTTCCTGATCTCTTCAAGGAAGTCTTTCTGTGCTGGAGACCAGATCATATCATATTCTCTTCAGAGGTTCTAAGTCTCTCTGAGTATGGGTCTTTTCCTTCCAAGAGTTTTTCTGTGTATACACCTTTTTTACTGACCTTTCTTCATTTTGGTAAGACCTTGAGTTGAAGAGGGGCTGGTTCACAGGTGTTTGGTGTTGGAATCCCTACAGGCTTTACTCACTGAGTGCAATTTCTACAGCTGGTCAGTAGGAGGTGCTGGTTGCTTTCTCTGGAGTGTCTGTGACCTTGATTGAGGCCTACTCCCTTAGCCTAGAGGGCTTGATTGAAGCTGTTAAATAATCCTATAAATTTGTTGTAATTCTCTATATATTTAGAAATGAGACTTTTGTCAGAACTCCTAGTTGTGAAGATTGCTTCCCAGCTTTCTACTTTCCTTCTGATTTTGGCAGCATTGATTTTATTAATGCAAAAACTTTTTAAATTTAATATAGTCAAAATCATTCATTTTTCAATTTATAAGGTACTCTTTTTCTTGTTTGATCATGAATTGGTCCCCATTCCAAATATCTGACAGAGTATTTCTTGCTCTATTACTTTATCTATGGTGTTGCCATTTATGTCTAAATCTTATACCCATTTGATCTTATTTTGGTATAGAGTGTAAAATGTATGTCTATGCCTAATTTCCCCCCATATTACTTTCTAGTTTTCCCAACAATTTTTGTCAAGTAGTGAGTTCTTCTGCCAGAAGCTGATGTCTTTGAATTTGTCAAAGAGTAGATTACTGTAGTCATTTAGTACTGTTTCTTTAGAACCTATTCTCACCCACTGATCCTTTACTCTGTTTCTTAACCAGTACCAGGCAGTTTTAATTACTTCCATTTTATGGATCTTGGTAGAGCTAGGCCACCTTCCTTTACATTTTTTTTCATCAGTTCCCTTAATATTCTTTGTTGTTCCAGATGAATTTTGTTACTGTTTTTTCTAGTTCGGTAAAATAGTTATTTGATAGTTTGATTGGTATGACACTGAATAAGTAATTTAATTTGGGTAGAATTGTCATTCTTGTTATATTAGCTCAGCCTAACCATGAGCAATTGAAATTTTTTCAATTATTTAGATCTGACATAATTTAGGTGAGAAGTGCGTTACAATTGTGTTCATAGAAGTTTCTGGGTTTGTCTTGGAATGTAAATACCCAAGTTTTTAATGTTTATAGTTACTTTATATGGAAATGCAAAAGAAGTTTTTTTTCAATTTTTTTCAATTTATTTTTGTTCTCATTTTGTACAAATGTTTTTTTACATTAATAAAATATTCTTGTTTACAAGTGAACAAAATGCCCCTCCCCCCCATGAATATAGATAGACTTGTTTGGGTGAAAAAAGTAAATGGGAGAGAAAAAAATTAAAATAAAAAAATAATAATAGTAATAATTGTAGGTATGGCCAGGTGGCGCAATGGACAAAACACCAGCCCTGGAGCCACAAGTACCCGAGTCCACATCCAGCCTCGTAACCCCAAGAATCACCCAGCTGTGTGACATGCAAGCCACCTGATCCCCACTGCTTTGCAAAAACCAAAAAAAAGAAAGAAAAAAAAAGACCCAAAATAAAATAAAATAGTAATAATAGTAGGGGTGGCTGGATGGCAGACAGAGCATTGGCCCTTGAGCCAGGAGCACCTGGGTCCAAATCTGGCCCCAGACACCCAAAGATCACCCTGCTATGTGGCCCCAGGCAGGCCATCCAGCCCCACTTGCCCTGCACCCTCCCCCAAATAATAATAACAAAAAATGTGCTTGAGTCTTTGTTCCAACACCAACAACTCTGTCATGGCTGGATCTCATTCTTTATGATAAGTCCACCACAAAAGTTATTTCCATATTTTTCCAACTTTGCCATTGCTGATCGCAACTCCCTACTTTCTTATTTCTCCACTACCATGTACTCTATTTTCTCTCTCCTTTCACTATGACTCTGCTGTAGGGTCACTGAGTGGCACAGCAGACAGATCCCTGGTCCTGTGGCCAAGAAGCCCTGAGCCCCCATACCACCCCTTAGGCCCAGAATCCACCTGACCCTGTGGTCCTGGGCAGGCCTTCCATTCCCAGCCCCTTGCAAGAAGTAAGAAAGAAAATGTGTTATACCTGGCCACTCTCCCCCCATGGTCCATCCTCTCCTCCTTTATTCACATCCCTACCCCTTCCCCCTGCTCCCCCCTCCTTCTTACTCCAGATGTCTATACCCCAATGAGTATATTTGCTGTTTCCTCTCCTAGTCATCTCTGATGAGAGCAAACTTTCCCTCATTCCCCCTTGCCTCCCCCCTTCCATATCATTGCAATAGCTCATTGTAATAAAAAAAAATCTTATGTGAAATATCTTGGACTATTCCCCCTCTCCTTGTTCTTTCTCCCATTACTTTTCCCTTTTTTTCTATTGACTCCATTTTTACACCATATTTTATCTTCAAATTCAGCTTTCTCCTGTGCTTCAACTATAAAAGCTCTCTCTACCTGCTCTATTAACTGAGAAGGTTCATATGAGTATCATCAGTGTCATTTTTCTATGCAGGAATATATGCAGTTCATCCTCATTAAGTACCTCATATTTCCCCCCTCTCCTCCAATCTCCATGCTTCACCTGAGTCCTGTATCTGAAGATCAAACCTTCTGTTCAGCTCTGGCCATTCCAAAAGGAACATTTGAAATTCCCCTGGTTCATTGAAAGTCCATCTTTTTCCCTGGAAGAGGACATTCAGCCTTGCTGGGTAGTTCATTCTTGGCTGCATTCTAAGCTCTCTTGCCTTCTGGTATATTGTATTCCAAGCCCTACGAGCTTCCAATGTAGTTGCTGCTAAGTCCTGTGTGATCCTGACTGGAGCTCCACGATAT
The DNA here is from genome assembly GCF_037893015.1 of Macrotis lagotis. NCBI lineage: Eukaryota > Metazoa > Chordata > Mammalia > Peramelemorphia > Peramelidae > Macrotis > Macrotis lagotis. Next base: position 215,184,485 of record NC_133661.1, read on the forward strand.
TTGAACTCTGTCCTTGTAATATTTTCTCTTTGACTTGTGAGTTCTGGAACTTGGCTATAATATTCCTAGGGGTTGGTTTTTTGGAATCTCTTTCTCTGGGGGATCAGTGGATTCTTTCCATTTCTACTTTGCCCTCTGCTTCTAGGATATTAGGGCAATTTTCCTGTAGTAATTCTTTGAAAATGATGTCAAGGCTCTTTTCCTGATCATGACTTTTCAGGTATTTCAATAATTTTTAAATTATCTTTCCTAAGTCTGTTTTCCATATCAGTTGCTTTTTCAATGAGATATTTCACATTTTCTTCTAATTTTTCATTTTTTTGGTTTTGAAGCATTGATTCCTGATTTCTGTTAAATTCATCAATCTCCCTGAATTCTATTCTTTGTCTGAAGGATTTGTTCTCCTCAGAGAGTTTTCTTATCTCTTTTTCCATCTGGCCAATTTTGCTTTTTAAAGCATTCTTCTCCTCAATAACTTTTTGAACTGTCTTATCCATTTGACCTAAGCTGGTTTTTAGCATGCTATTTTCTTCAGCATTTTTTTTTGTATTTCCTTGACTAAGCTGCTGACTTCATTTTCATGTTTTTCCTGCCTCTCTCTCCTTTCTTTTCCCAGTTTTTCTTCCAACTCCCTCAATTGATTTTCAAAGTCTTTTTTGAGCTCTGTCATAGCCTGAGCCTAATTTCTGTTTTTCTTGGAGTCTTTAGATGCAGGAGCTTGTGCTTCCTCATCTTCAGACTGATTATTTTGGTCCTTTTTGGGCTCATTTGCAAAATATTTCTCAATAGTCTTCTTTTTGTTTCTCTGCTTGCTCATTTTCCCAGCCTGGGCCTGGTTTGGGGTGTTTCTTGAGCTTTTGGGACCCTCCCACAAGGGTCTTAGTGTGTGAGGCTCTGTATTCCCTCCTGGTCTGTGAATGACCATAAGCACCTCCCTCTGCCACTGGGCTGAGGTAGAGGGGGCCCTGCTGTTCTATGGGGGGGCCTAGACTGCTATCAGGATCTGAGTGTGGTCAGAGCCCCAGAGTTCCATTCCAGAGGCAGAGGACAGAGCTCTGCAGTCTCTCTTCACTCCCCTCCCTCAGCTCAATGGGCTCATGTGCTGGGGGCTCCTGCTTACTGGCTCTGCCTGCTTCTGTTTCCTGGATCAGGGCTGGGGAAAGACCATGCTGCTCTTTGTGTGCCCTGAGTGCTGGGCTCCACATGCTCGCTCTGGCAGAGGTCCCCCGCTGTTCCCCCACTTTGTGCTCGTGCTCCTCGGGGTGCAGGGCAGGAGACTCCCCCGCTGCTGTGATCTGAGACTCCCAGCACCCTGGGGCTGCCTCCGGGAGGCTGAGGTTCTTTGGCTCTGGCGGGCCACCCCTCTGGTGGGCCGCCTCACCAGTCCCGGGGAGCAGAGCTTTTCTGCTCTTTTCCAGGTTACCTTGAGTAGGAGAACTGCCTCACTGGGACTCTTTGTGGGTTCTGTCTCTCGAAAGTTTAGTTAGAGTCCTTAGCTGATGAATTTTATCAGAGAGCTCCTAAGACTAGATCCCTTCTTGTCACCATCTTGGCTCCGCCCCTCCAAAAGAAGTTTTAAACAGGCTTTGCTCTGTTTTCAGACTCCATAGAGTTTCCCCCCAGATATGGATGGCAGTTTCCATAATAGGTCTTTTATAATTCTCTTTGATAACTGAAATTCTGAGAGGAGCTGTGTCCATCATAGTTGATCATCTCACAATGTTACTGATAATGTGTCAAATATTCTCCTGATTCTTCTCACTTCACTCAGTATCAGTTCATCCAAGTCTTTCCATGCTTTTCTGAAGTCTACCTGTTCATGATTTTTTTAGAGAATGGTAGTACTCCATCACATTCTTATACCATAATCAGTTCAGCTGTTCCACAATTGATGGACATCTCCTCAATTTCCAATTCTTTGCCACTAAAAACGTCTGCTATAAATATTTTTGTACATGTGGTTCTTTCCTCCCATTTTTTATGTTCTCTTTGGGATAGAAACATAATAATAGCATTGCTATATCAAAGGGTGTGCAAATTTTATTGCCCTTTGGACATAGCTCTCCAGGATGACTGAATCACTTTCAACATTCCTCCAGTCATGCTTTAGAGACCCAGTTTTTCCACATTCCCTGCAACATTGTCATTTAACTTTTTTTTAAATTTTAGCCAATCTGATGGGTGTGAATTAGTACTTAATTGTTTTAATTTGCATTTCTCTAATCAATAGTGATTTGATACATTTTTATATGATCATTTATCAGTTGGAGAATGACTTGTATTCTTATAAATTCGACTTCATTCTCTATATATTTTAGAAATGACTTCTTTATCAGTAACATTAACTATGAAATTTGTTTATCAGTTTCTGCATTCTTTCTAATCTTGGTTGCATTGGTTTTATTTGTTTTTAATTTAATGTAGTCGAATTATTATTTTGCAATTTATAATGTTTTCTTTCTCTTCTTTGGTCATAAACTCTTCTCTCCATTAATCTGACAAATAAACTATTCTTTGTTCTCCTAATTGGCTTATGGTATCATCCCTTTATGTCTAAATCCTGTATCCATTTATACCTTATATTGGTATAGGGTTTTGTGCTCTAGAATCCATTTAGAGACTTGGTTAATGTTTCTGATGAAAACTCAGGAGAACTCAAGGAAGTTCCTGAATTCTCTCTGTCTTCTTGGCTCTACCTCCCATATTTTAGTATATTTTATATATTAAAATTTTTAATATATTTAAAAATTGTTATAGTTAAAAATATTCAGAGTTCAATTTTCAGATAATTTAGAGGAAATTCATGTTTTGGAGGAAAGTGATGAATATTATCCTGGAAATTCAACCAATAATAAAATGCAAGCTGAACTAAAAACAATAAATAATTTATATAATATATGATAAATAATAATAATAAAAAATGAAATAAAAGAATATCAGAAAAAACAATGTCTTAGAAAACAAAATGATGGAGTGAGTGACTATACCTTAGTACAACAACTATTGGTTACTTTAAATGGTTGATTTTAATAGTTAACAACATTGTGGACAACACTGTCAAATGCTGCATTTATCAAATTCTATGAATACTTGGGAAAGATCAAAAGAATTATAAGTTAAAATTTACTAGGATATATTTTAATAAAGAAATGAGCTCAAAATTTGGGGTAACTGTGATTTGGAAAGGAAATTATTGAATATAAGCAAATTTTCATATTTCAAGGAAGGAACAAGTTAGGATTACACTTTAAGGATGAATTAAAGGATTTTTTTAACTTGGAGTGAAATTTGAATATGATTTAAGTTATCAAAAAAATCTACCCTATTCAACCTGCTATAGAATATAATTTGATATAGGAGTAAACAAACTCTCTGATGTATATAAGCCTCTTTTGTCTTCTTTTCCTGGAATGACCCACATTCAAATTCTGTTTTGCAGTTTTGTATAAACACTGGTATAATTAAAGAACTTCTGCTAAGTTGATAAATTGTTAATTGTCTTTTTAGCCCAAATGATTATTGACAAAGGACATGATCTCATCAATAGGGCTTCCCAAGTTTTTGTTCAGATCAGTAGAATAGTTTTCAAGATCAATAAAATTCTTTACCCCTATTTTCTTCATAATTTTCCATTGATGAGCAATGTGTGGTATTGGCCTGATTGTAATGGAAACTACCTCAGTTTGAAATCCTAATTTCTTCCTATGTCATAGTTCATGACCATATTCTTGATGGTCACTAGTGTTTCTGATTAAAAATATTAAAAATAAACATAAAACTGAGGAAGTGGCACAGTCTTTTTATATGCCACACACACACACACACACACACACACACACACGCACACACACACATATATATGTGTGTGTGTGTGTTTATATATATATATATATATATATATATATATATATATATATATATTAGTCATGGAATTTTTACTATAAGTTAATGGTGAGATTTTCAAAATGACCTAGTAAAGGTCAATGTATTACTCTTTGTTTGATGAAAACTTTTGGAAATTATCAATTAATTTTAATAATATTTTAAGAAAAGATCTGTTACCACATCTTAATTTCTTCTCTCAAAAGTAGATATCTTAATATAAGATTTCATGTGTTATATATCTTTTTGTTGATCAAGTTGGTTACTGAGGGACAATTTGATTTGGTAGCATGGTATATTGGAAAGAACATTTAATGGAGAATCAAGATACATGCAAAATAGTTCTGATTCTGTTACTAATTTGATGTTTGACCTTGGACAAATACTTTTAACTAAATTCTATACACATTTATTAAACACAAACTGTTTGTAATATCCTATTTTAGCTTAATGGGATCATAGATGCTGATTTGGAAGGGACCTGAGAAATCCCAGTCCAATCAACATGTTTTATAGCTGAGGAAACTGAAACCCATCAGATAAAGTAACTCCTCCGAGGCCACAAATATAATGAGTGGTAAAATTTGGGAAGATATAAAGATGAAAACTCAGCATAGTTCATGCTCTTAAAGGGATTATAATCTCTCAGAATTGTGACATATTCAACCCTGGATTTGAACTTGGAGGACTTAACTTGAATCTTCTTTATATATATATATATATATATATACACACACACACATATATATATATATATATAGATCCACGGGAAAGTTATTTAATATTTTTTTATTTTTTAATATTTTTTTATTCCTTGCATAACTTTTAAAAATATTTATTTATTTTTCTAACTATATGCAAAGATGATTTTCAATAATCATTATTTTGCAAAGTTTGAAGTTTCACATTTTTCTCCCTCCCTTCCTTCCCCTCCCCATCCCCCCTGACAGAAAGCAATCTAATATAGGTTTTGCATATTTTACATGTTAAACATAAATGCATATTAATCATGTTGTGAAAGAAGAATCTAATTGAAATGGGAAAAGCACAATAAGAGAGAAAAAACATAAAACATAATACAAATTTTAAAAATTAAAGATAATAAGCATTTAGCTGTATTTAAAATCCATAGTTCCTTCTCTGTATATGAATGATATTTTCCATTAAAAGTTTTTTTGAACTCTTTGATTATTATTATATTGCAGAAATAATCAAGTCCATCATAGTTGATTGTCATCCAATATTGCTATTAGTGTGTACAATGTTCTTCTGTTCTGCTCCCTTCATTCAGCATCAGTTCACTTTCCTTCCAGACTATTCTAAAGTCCCATCCCTTATGATTTCTTACAGAACATTAGAGTTCCATCACATTCATTTGCCACAATTTGTTCAACCATTCCCCAAAAGAGATAATATAAATATTTTTACTCTTTTTTGTGATCACTTTGTAATACAGACCCAGGAGAGGTATTGCTGGATCAAAGAGAATGCACAGTTTTATTGCCCTTTGGAAATAATTCAAATTGCTCTCCAGAGAAGTTAGATCAGTTCACAACTCCATCATTAGTGCATCAGAGTCCCATTTTTCCCACATGCTCTCCAACATTGATCATTTTCTTTTTTCATCATATTGGTCAATCTGATAGGTGTGAGGTGGTACCTCAGAATTGTTTGAAAGTGCATTTCTCCTGAGGTGGACCTCAGAGTTGTTTTAATGTGTATGTTTCTAATTAATGATTTAAAGCACTTTTCATATGGTAATAATTTTAATATCTTCATCTGAGAATTTCTTTTTCGTGTCCTTTAACCATTTATCAATTGAATGACTTCTGTCCTTATAAATTTGACTCAGTTCGCTATATATTTTATAAATAAATCCTTTGTCAGAAATACTAGTTGTAAAATTTGTTTCTCAACTTAATGGCTTCCTTTTAATCTTGGTTTCATTGGTTTTATTTGTGCAAGAATTTTTTAATTCAATGTAATCAAAATGATCAATTTTGCATTTTATGGTGTTCCCTATCTCTTCTTTGTCATAAATTGTTTACTTTTCCATAGGTATCACAGTAAAACTATTCCTTGTTCTCATGATTGGCTTATGATATCACCTTTCATGTACATATCTTGTACCAATTTTGACTTTATCTTGGTATAGGGTCTGAGATAGTAGTTTTTGTCTAGTTTATACCATACCACCTTTCAGTTTTCCTAGTAGAATGAGTTTGTATCCTGAAAACTGTAATCTTTGGATATATCAAATAGCATATTACTTTAATCATTTACTACTATTTCTTTTGCACCTAATCAATTCCACTGATCCATCATTCTATTTCTTAGCCAGTATCAAATAGTTTTGATGATTGATTTTTTAATAATATAATTTTATGTCTGATATAACTAGGCTACTTTCCTTTGCATTTTTTTACATTAATTTCCTTGCTATGCCTGATATTTTGTTCCTACAGCATGAATTTAATTAGTATTTTTTCCTAGTTCAATAAAGTGTTTTTTTCAAAAGTTTGATTGGTATAATACTGAATAAGTAATGAAATTTAGGTAGCATTCTCATTTTTATTATATTATCTCAACCTACCCATAAACAATTGACATTTGCCCAATTATTTAGATCTGATTTTATTTGTGTGAAAACTGTATTAATGTTGTTTTCATAGCAATTTTGAGTTTGCCTTGGCAGGTAGATTCCCAAATATTTTGTTGTTTACTGTTACTTTAAGTGGAATTTATCTCTTGCTGCTGTGTCTTGTTGGTAATATATCAAAAAACTGAAGAGCTATGTGGATTTTATTTACATTCTGCAGCTTTGTTAAAGTTACTAATGTTTCACATTGTATTTTAGATGATTTTCTAGGATCCTCTAAGTATACCATTGTATCATCTGAAAAGAGTGAGTTTCGTTTCTTTATAACTTATTCTAATTCTTCAATTTCTTTTTCTTTTCTTATTGGTAAAATTAATATTTCTAATATAATATTGAATAATAATGCTTATAATGGGTATTCTAGTTTCCCCCAATCTAATTGGGAATGTTTCTAGCTCATCCCCATTACATATGATGCTTGTTGATGGTTTTAGATAGATGCTACTTATTGTTTTAAGGAACATTCCATTTATTCGTATCTCTCTAGTGTTTTTAATAGGCATGGATGTTGTATTTTGTCAAATGTTTTTTCAGCATCTATTGAAATAATCATTTGATTTCTATTAGGTTTGTTATTAATATGGTCAATTATGTTAATAGTTTTCCTTATATTGAACCAACTCTTTATTCCTAGTATAAATTCTTCTTGATCACAGTATATTATCCTAGTGATAACTCACTTTACAGGCTTTACTAATATTTTCTTTAACATTCCTATATCCATATTCATTAGGGAAATTGATCAATAATTTTTTTGTTTCACCTCTTCCCATTTAAGTATTAACACCATATAAGTGTCACAGTAGTTCTTCACCTTTTTTTTTTTTTGCAAATCATTTACATGGAATTGTTACTAATTATTTCCTGAATGTTTAGTAGAATTTGCTTGTGAATCTTTCTAGCCCAGGAGATTTTTTTTCTCAGGGAGTTCTTTTATGATTTATTCAATTTGTTTTTCTGAAATGGGGTTAAGTATTTAATTTCCTCTTCTTTCAGGCTAAGAAATTTATATTTTTGTAAATAATAATCCATTTCACTTTGATTATCAAATTTATTGGCATACAGTTGGACAAACTAGTTCCAAATTATTTATTTAATTTCCTTCTCATTCATCTTTTTCATTTTTGAAAATGATAATTTGCCTTTCTTTTTTCTTTTCAAAAATCAAATTACTCAGAGGTTTATCTATTTTATTGTTTTTTCATAAAAACTAATTTCAGATCTTAGTTTTATTTATTAGTTCCATAATTTTCTTACTATTGATTCTTTAATTCTCAGAATTTCTAATTTGGTATTTTCTTGAGGATTTTTAAATTTTTCTTTCTATAGCTTTTTTTTTACTTTCATGTCCCATTCATTGATCTCTTCTTTCTCTATTTTAGTAATGTAAGCATTTAGAGATATAAAATTTCTCCTAATAGCTGCTTTGACTATATCTCAAAAGTTTTGATATGTTGTCTCCTTATTGTCATTGTCTTGGATGAAATGATTAATTATTTCTATGATTTGTTGTTTGACCCATTCATTCTTTAAAATTAGTCCATTTTAGTTTCTGATTATTTTTAGCTTTATCTTTCCATTGTCTTCTATTTCACATGATTTTTATTACATCTTTATGTGAAAATGATGCATTTAATATTTCTACCTTTCTGCATTTGATTATGAAGTTTTCATGCTCTAATAGTCAGTTTTTATTTATGTGTCATGTACAGCAGAAAAAAAAGGTATATTCCTCTCTATCTTCATTCATTTTTCTCCAGACATCCATCATAACTAACTTTTCTAATATTCTATTCACCTTCTTAATTCTTTTCTTGTTTATTTTATGGATAGATTTATCTAATTCTAAGAGAGGGAAGTTGAGGTCACCCACCAATACAGTTTTGTTATCTATATTTTCATTTAATATCTTAATATTTTAAAAAGTTTGGGGTGGCTAGGTGGTACAGTGGATAAAGCCTTGGCCCTGGAGTCAGGAGTACCTGGGTTCAAATCCTGTCTCAGACAATTAATAATTACCTAGCTGTGTGGCATTTTGCAAACCACTTAACCCTCAAAAAACTAAAAAAAAATATTTTAAAAGGTTTGTTTGGAGAATGAATTTAGAAATTGTAAAAAAGTATAGATTGAAAACTATTGTGACTCAAGGAGACCAGATAGGCAAAAGCAGAGGAGAGAAATAATGGGGTGGTGTCAAATAAAATGATAACAGTAAAGAAAATGACATTTGGAAATAAATCAATAAGACTTGAAAAATCATGGAATGGAAAAAGGAGAATTTCAACACGTTATAGGATAAAGTTTCATATTATATCTTGGACAAGACAGAAATGAACATATTAAGTTGTAATATAAAAATTCAAATACAACTAAATTGAATGACTAAAATAAAACCCAGTAGAATAACTTTCAGATTAAACTCAGGAAGCCATTTCCATGTAATCACAACTGAGAGCCAGAGATACTGTATTCAAATCTCAGTGCTATTTTTTTTCCACCAATGTGAAATCAGGTAAGATTTATATTTTCTTTGACTTCCCTTTCTTATTTCTGCAACAATGGGGTTGCGTTAGATGATGTCAAGGTCACCTTACAATCTGATACTAAGATCCCCTTAAGCGCTGAAATTTTGAAATACTTAGAAAAATAAATGTTTCTCAAATCTTTCTTTGCTGAAAGTTCCTATATGTCCTTGAATGTTCTCAAACTTCAAAAGATAACACAGTGCTACATTAGACCCTCATCCAATATAAATGTTTGTGTGTTTATGTGTGTAGATGATAAAGGGACTTTGTGAAGTCCATGCAATTTAGGACACATATATGTATATATGTATGTAGCTGCTTTGGTAGAGTTGTTTTTGATATGTTCAAATCTTTGGGATGCATTTGAGATTTTCTTGGCAAAAATATTGGAGTGGATTTTCGTTTCCTTTTCCAACTCATTTAATAGATGAGGAAACTGAAGTAAAGAAATGTTAAGTGACTTCCCCAGGGTCACTCAGTTAACAAATTTCTGAGGCAAATTGAATTCAGGAATAGGAGTTTTCTTGAATTCAATCTTGGTACTCTGTCCACTGTGGCTTCCAGGTAAAATATGTTGTGTATATTACTGTGTGTATGTGACTATATGAATATGTGTGTCTTATGGATATATGCATTTATATATATATATAAATATATGTATATATATATATTTGCATAGACATGCAAATATAAACACAATCCAAATATGTAAATATATGCATGTGCATCCACATATACAATGTGTCACAGCTTTGGTATATGTGTTTTAATACATAATAAATATATATCATAATTAGGACATTTGTATCTCTTTATATATACATATGTTTATGATGTAGTATTGCATGTCAGGCTTGCAGCTTCTGTCTAGGAATGTTTATGTGTTGTCTTGTTTTCTGACTACCTTTAGCCAAGTAATTTTCTCCCTGAGAGTCCTTATAAAACAAACATACATACATATAGTAGGGGCAGCTAGGTGGTGCAGTGGATAAAGCACTGGCCCTGGAGTCAGGAGTACCTGGGTTCAAATCCGGGCTCAGACACTTAATAATTACCTAGCTGTGTGGCCTTGGGCAAGCCACTTAACCCCATTTGTCTTACAAAATCCTGGGAAAAAATCCATACATATAGTAAAGGGTAGGGGACAGCAATTACCGGCTTTGGGCCATACATTTATTTTTGAAAGTATCTCTGAATTAAGGGAATCTATGGTACTCAAAAATGTGTGTTGTGCTATCTGTATATGAAGATTACTACTTCAGTGAACTTGAGAGTATATATTGATCACTAAGAACTCTAAACTAGACTCTTGTCACCCCAGTCTCAGGACTCACCTAGTAACAAGAGTGCATACAGATTGGTAGGGTCTTGCATCTCAATCAAAGGAAACATTTTTCTCTTTTTTTTAGAACTACATGAAAAAAAATTCCTCTCTTTCAGAACAATTATTCACCCCATTCTAACTGTCCTAATTGCTTGCATCAATGCATAGGATAATTGAAAATCTTCTTCCCTTTAGGGTAGAACTTTAGTCAAACTAATACATTTAGAGAAGAAAACAAAAGCATTAAGAGATTACTAAGAGACAAGAGAAAAGTTATTAAAATGTTCTCTTGACAACCAAGTTTCTAAAAGAGCAGAAAAAGATGTTGGTTTTGCCTTACTAAGTGACCAAATGTTTTCTAAGTTTCAAAACTAAAGGTGGAGAGCAGGAACTTTTTGATATTTGGCTTCAAAAATAATTCCATAAGGATAAATATAAATTTCTTAATCTTCAAATTCTCCCAGGCTACTAAGCTCCAGATTTAGGGCACATTTGCTATTTGGCAGGAGCAAAACAATACAAGCAAGTATTAGAAAGGTCTTCAGGCACAAAGTATTAGTTGATCTAAGTTTTCTGCTTTTGCTTCTTATGGCATATGGGCTCTGAAAGTTACTTTTAAACAGTTGCCAAGGCAACCCTCTTTAGTTTGAAATAATACAAAGCTATATGAGTAGCTTGTTATTTCATGCCAGGCACTCTATCCACTGGAAAAATTAGACTACAGTGAGATAGAGTTCATTGTCTGAGGGCTTAGTGTATTCTATGTGACTGATCTTGTCTTGGCAGGTGGAGTTTTAGGGTGGAAAAAGGACATTGAAGGTCATCTGGTTCAGTGATCCTCACCCTTTTTCTTTTCTTTTTTTTCTTTCTTTTTTTTCTCATTGGATAGGTAGAATGGCATAGTGGATAAAATCTTGGATTTGGTGTCAAGAAAATCTGGTTTCAAATCTTGACTTACTACCTGTAAGACTTCAGAAATTCACTAAAATTTGCAAGGCATCAGTTTCCTCATCTCTAAAATGTGAGAAGTAGAATATAAATCTCTAAGGTCTTTTCCCAGTCTAAAGCCTATGATATTCTTTTTCTAATCAGGAAGACAAAATCACAACCAAAGAGTTCATTTATTTTTTCCAATTGATATTTTATTTCATTTCTCCAATTACACATTATGAAAGTTTTTCAACATTCAGCCACATTCATATGCATATTTATAAGATACATAATTTCCTTCCAACCTCCTCCCCTCAAATGTAACAGTCTGGTGAATATTACACATTTAAGTTTGTATTTAACATGTTTACAGATTAGTCATTTTCTTTATGAGGAATTAGGACTAAAGGAAAAGAAAGAAAAACATGAGAAATTTTTAAAAATATATTTTTAAAAAATATATAGTGTTCATTCAGATCTTGTGGTTTGGTTTTTTTTTTATTGTTGTTGCTTTGTTTTGTTTTAGTTTTCATCATCTGGATGTGAATAGCATTGTAACAGGTATCCAAGGTTGTCCTAGTTCTCTGAACTTCTGAGAGGAGCTGCATCTATGGAAGCTGATCAACTCACAGTTCTGTTGTTAATGTCACTCAGCATCAGTTCCTGTAAACCTTTTCAGGCTTCTCTAGATTCTGACAATGGTTTCTTATAGAACAGGAGTACTACATAACATTCACATACCACAACTTTTCCAGCCATTCCCCAGTTGATGAACATCCCCTCAATTTCCAATTCATTTCCACTACAAAAGGGTGCTATGAATACTTTGAAACATATAGCATATTCCCCATATTTTATGATTTCTTCTGAATATTAGCCTAGAATTGGTATTTCTAGGTCAAAGAGTATGATCAGTTTTATTGCTCTTTGGCCATAGTTCCATATTGCTCTCCAAAATGGTTGAATTAATTTATAACTCCACCAACAATGCATTAATGTCTCAATCTTCCCACAGCCTCTCCAACATTGATCAGTTTCCCTTTTTGTCATCTTAGCCAATCTGATAAGTGTGAAGTGATACCTCAATTATATTTTAATTTTCATCTATCTAATCAGTAATGATTTGGAGAAAGTTTTTAATATGATTATATATAGTTTTAATTTCTTCATTTGAAAACTGTTTGTTCATATCCTTTGACCATTTATCAATTATGGAATGATATATCCTTATAAATTTGATTCAATTCTCTATATATTTTATAAATGAGTCTTTTTCAGAACCCCAGGCATGAAAATTATTTCCCAGTATTCTGTTTTTCTTTGAATCTTGGCAGTTTTGGTTTTATTAGTGTAAAACTTTTTAATTTAATATAATCAAAATTATCCATTGCAGTTTATGATGTACTCTAATTCTTGTTTGGTGATAAATTTCTCCCCTTTCCATAGATCCAATGGATAAAGTATTTCTTTATCTCTTCACTGGTCTATGATATCAACCTTTATGTATAAATCCTGTTCCCATTTTGACCTTATTTTGATAAAGGGTATGAGAAGTGGGTCTATGCCTAGTTTTTGTCATGCTATTTTCCAGTTCTATCAACAATATTTGTCAAATACTGAGTTATTACCCAAGAAACTAATGGTTTTGGGTTTGTCAAACAATACATTACAATAGTAATTTAGTACTATTTCTTTTGAACCTATGCTAATTCATTGGTACTAGGCAGTTTTGATGACTACTGCTTCATAAAATAACTTTAAATATGATAGAGAAAGGCCATTTTCCTTTACATATGTTTTTCATCAGTTCCCTTGATATTCTGGAATTTTTGTTGTTCCAGATGAATTTTCTTGCTGTTTTCTTCTAGCTTGGTAAAAGTTATTTGGTAGCTTGATTGTTATGGTACTAAATAAGTAATATAATTTGGGAGGATTTTCATTTTTATTAATATTAGTTTGATTTAAGCATGAGCAATTGATCTTTTTCCAGTTGTTTAGATCTGACTTTATTTGTGTGAAAGGGACTTTGTAATTCATGCAGCTTCTGGGTTTGTCTTGGGAAATAGATTTCCAAGTATTTGATGTTATCTGCAGTTACTTTAAGTAGAATTTCTTTCTATCTTATGCTCTTGGGCTTTGTCATTCCTATATAGAAATACTAATGATTTATGTACAATTATTTCATATCCTGCTACTTTCCTGAATTTTTAATTATTTCAAGTAGTTTTTTTAAGACAATTTCTTGGGTATTTTAGGTATATCATCATATCACCTGCAAAAAGTAAAAATTTTGCTTCCTCACTGCCAATTCTAATACTTTCAATTTCTTTTTTTTCCTCTTATTGCTAAAGCTAACATTTCTAATGCTATATTGAATGGCAATGGTGATAATGAGCATTCTTCTTTCACCCTAGTTCTTATTGGAAATGCTCCTAGTTTAACCTCATTACATATAATATTTATTGATGTTTTAGATAGATACTGCTTATTATTTTAATGAAAACTCCATTTGTTCCTATACATGCTAGTATTTTTAATAGGAATGAAATTTGTATTTTGTCAAAAGCTTTTTCAACATCTACTGAGATAATCTTGTTGGTTTGTTATTGATATGTTTTAGCATGTTGAGTGTTTTCCTAATATTGAACTGGTATATCCTGCCTCCCTGGTATATCCTACCTGATCAAGGTGTATTGTCCTAGTAACAGCTTGCTATAATCTCTTTGCTAAAATTTTATTTAAGATTTTTGCATCAATGCTCATTACAGAGAATTATCTATAATTTTCTTTGTCCTTGTGGTTCTTTCTGGTTTAGGTATCAGCACCATATTGGTGTCATAAAAGAAATCTGACAAAACTCCTTCTGTTTTTATAAAATAGTTTATGAAGAAATGGATTTGGAGACTTTTTCTTAGGGAGTTTCTTGATAATTCCATCAATTTATTTTTCTGAAATTGGGTTAAGTATTTTTCCCCTTCAGTTAATCAGGGAAATTTGTATTTTTGTAAATATGCATCCATTTCACTGAGGTTATCAAATTATTTACATATAATTGGGCAAAATAACTTTGAATTATATTTTTACTCTCTTCTTCATTGGTAATGAATTTACCCTTTACATTTTTGATACTGGAAATTTGGCTTTCTTCTTTTTTAAAAATCAAATTAACCAAAGGTTCATCTATTTTATTTGTTTATTCAAACAAACAACTTTTTGTTTTATTTATTAGATCAATGGTTTTCTTGCCTTCAATTCTATTAATCTCTACTTTGATTTTCAGGATTTCTAATTTGGCATTTTATTGGAGATCTCTAATTTATTCTTTTTCTATTTTTTGGTTGTATATCTAATTTATTGATCTCTTCATTCTCTATTTTATTCATATAACCATTTAGATATAAAATTTTTCTTAAAAACTTCTTTGACTCTATCCCATAAATTTTCATATCATATATCATTATTATCATTTTCTTGGATGAAATGATTATTTCTATTATTTGCTGCTTTGATCCATTTGTTCATTAAAAATTTTTCCTTTGTTTCCAATTAATTTTTGGTTTATTTTTCCACGGTCCTTTATACATGTAATTTTTATTGCACAACAATCTGAAAAGCGTGCCTTTATTTATTTCTACCTTCCTGCATTTGATTATAAGTTTTTTATGCCCTAGTACATGATCAGTTTTGGTATAGGTGCCATATACTGCAGAAAAAAGGATATATTCTTTTCTAGTCCCATTGAGTTTTCTCCAGAGATATATCATATTTGTTTTTTATTTTATTCACCTTTTTAAGGTGAATAATTGAGTTTTATCCAGAGATCTATCATATTTTATTTTATTTAATTCACCTTTTAAACTTCCTTTTTGCTTATTTTGTAATAAGATTGATTTAGTTCTAAGAAAATGAAGTTGAGGTCCCCTATTATTATAGTTTTGCTCTCTATGTCTCCTTGTAATTCCTTCAAGTTCTCAAAGAATTTGGATGTTATAACACTAAGAACATTTATGTACATATACATATATGCATGTTTAATAATGATAAATCCTCATTGCTTATGGTATTTTTTAGGAAGATGTAGCTTCCTTCTTTATCCCTTTTAATGAGATCTATTTTTGCTTTTGCTTTGACTAAGATCAGGAACACCACCCCTGATTTTTTAAATTTCATCTAAAGCATAATATATTTTACTCTGGTCTTTTACCTTTAATCTGTGTATATCTCTATGCTTCAAATGTGTTTCTTGTATTGTAGGATTATGTTTTTTAATCCATTTTTGCTATCCTCTTCTGTTTTATGGAGAGTTCATCCCATTCACATTAATAGTTAAGATTACCAATTCTTTTATTTTCCCCCAAAGTTATCTTTCTCCATTTGTACTTTTCTCTTTCCTTGCCTCTTATTCCTCCTCACCAATATTTTACTCCCTTTCTCTTTTAACTTTTCTTTTAACTTTTAACTTTTGGTTTACTTTCACTTATACCTTCAGCTTTCTATCACTCTCTTCTTCCCTTTTCTTTGCCTATCCTTTCTCCTTTCCTCCCACTTCCCTACAGGGTAGGATAGATGTTTAAACCCAATTGGGAATGTATGCTATTCTCCCTCTGGGTCAAATCTATTGATTAGGATTAGCACAGTGTACATACCCTCCCTTTTTTTCCCTCTACTATAATAGGTCTTTGTAGCACTCCTCCTGGTGTTATTCATGCACTAATGCCTAGCCTTCTTCCCCTTCTTTTTATGTTTTCCTTGTTTTAACCCTGTCCTGAACTTACATCCCTTTTGTCAAATTATACTCCATTTATCTGATCTGATAGTTACTATCAATCAAATTTCAACCAATCAAATATTGCTTGATTGATTTCTTGATTGATTAATAAACTCAAAGTACTATCAACCACAGCATGACCAATCAAATGTTGCTTGATTGATTGATAAGAAGCATTGTCTACTAGTGACTAAGTACCCACTCCCACTTCTCATTAGAAATATATTTCTCAAGAGTCATTAATTACATCAAATTATAATCACTTTATATCTTACCCCCTTTTCAAGTATCCCACACAGACATACAATTCTCATGATTCAAAGCATCATGAAAAGTTTAATTATTTCATGAACTATTTGTTTGCCCCAATACTCCTCCAAATGTAGCCAAAATCTCAAGCTAAGAAAAATATTTTCAAGTTTTCATGTCTAGTCTCTCTAAGTATATTCTCTCCCTCCATCTCTATAGTACTCCAACCATAGCCCTAAAATTTTCCCCAACCAAAGTATCAAGTATACTCTCTCCTGTATTCCTCCCTTTTAATCTTTCAATCAAGCTCAACTTCATTAACTAAATTATGGATAAAGATAAGACCATTTCCTAATTTCTTTATGTTCAACCCTCCTAAATAAGTTCCATCCTCTACCCTCTATGGTACTACAAATCTCTAAGTATCTAATAAAGTAAAATCATTTAAGTTTTAATTAAATACAGAATGTCTAAGTACTCCAAATACTGTGACGCCCTGAGGTTTTCTCTTAAGAACTTTACAATTGATTTATAAGATATTGTGAGACACTGACACAGGATCACCCAACACAGGATGCTCTCAACAATGAAAGTGCTGAAATCTATGAACAATACAGGATAAATACAATTCAAAGGAAATGGGAGACATATAAGTTTAGAGTAAACACTCCAGCTTTTTTCTTGGAGCATTTGTGCAAGATCTGTGGTAGAGCATTTGGAACTTGTATGGGTCTGATCATCCTCAGTCATATGCACTGTAATTTGTCTCATAGTGATGTCATTTTGGTCTTCTTCAATAGAAGGACAAGAACCAACAATAGTCATAGCCTCTAAGTTTTATCTCTAAGTATATTCAACCTTTTAACTATCCTAAGAGAAATTCAGTACTCAAGAATTACAAGTGTTATCTTCCCACAGTTTAATGTTCTTGAATAACATTTTTTCCCTTTCTATCTTTTTGTGCATTTCATGAGTCTCATATTTGAAGATGGTATTCTCTGTTTAGTTCTGGTCTTTTTATTAGGAAATTTTGAAAGTCCTCTATTTCATTGAACATCCATCTTTCCTCCTGACAGAATATACTGAATTTTGCAGGGTGGTAAATTCTTGAATGTAATCCAAAGTCCTTTGTATTCTGAAATACCATATTCCAGGCCTTCTGATCTTTTAATGTTGTAGTTAATAAGTTCTGTATAATTCCAATTGTGCTTCCTTTGGGTTTAAATGTTTTCTTTTTTGACTGCTTGCAGTACTTTCTCCTTTATTTGAGAATTTTGGAATCTGGCTATTATAGTCATTGGAAATTTTATCCTGAGTGTCTCTCTCTGGAGGTATTCTGTTGAATAACTGTCTAATTTGTCTTCTTGCTCTAGGAGATTTTGCTCTAGTAGTTTTCTCTGATAATTTCCTGAAAGATAGTTTCCAGGCTAGTTTTTCTGAACTAAGCTTTTTGATAGATCAGTAATTGATAAATTCCATCTCCTGGACTTATTTTTGAGGTCATTTGTTTTTCCGATGGGTACCTTACATTTTGTTCAATTTTTCAGCTTTTTGACTTTGATGGAATTTTATTTTTCACAGATTTGTTGAATTCTATTTGTCCAGTTCTGATTTTTAGAGTTTTATTTTCTTCAGTTAGTTTTTATGTTTCCTTTTCCAGATGGTCATTTTTACTTTTAAAAGAGTTGATTTCTGGGGGTGGCTAGGCTGCTCAGTGGATAGAGCACTGGCCCTGGAGTCAGGAGTACCTGAGTTCAAATCCAGCCTCAGACACTTAATAATTACATAGATGTGTGGCCTTGGACAAGCCACTTAACCCCATTGCCTTGGAAAAATCTAAAAAAAAAAAGTTGATTTCTTTGGTCAAGATTTCATAATTTTCCTTCATAGCTCTCATTTCTTTTTTTTCCATTTTTTTTCTTCTTTTCTTTGTATTTTTAAATTCTTTTTTAAACTTTTCTATGAGATTTTGGGTTTGAATCCAATTCATAGACTTACCATGTAGGTAATTTATCACTGCTTTCTTCTGAGGTGGCATTTTTATCATCTATATGTATAGTAGTTTCTGTGGTTAGCACCCTTTTAGCCTTTTTGCTTTAGCCTTTTGAGCTCTGTTCCTGGGGTATAATGAGTATAGAACAAAGCTTTTTGTGCTGGGGTTGGGGTCTGATCACTGGCTTATCATTGGCTAGGATGTTGCCTATGTAGTCCAGGTTGTCTCTATTTATATCCTTTTTTTTTGTTTAGACTCTGCTTATGAAGTGGTTTGTTCTCAGCCCAGTCCTCTCTTTTGCCCCACCATTCTCAGGGTTCAGATTTTATTTGAGGTTGGGACCCTCCCTGCTAGCTTGCTGTATAGCTCTGGGATCTCAGCTATTGTTTAGCTGTCGGGACTAGGACTGTACTGTGGCTAAGAGCCTCCATCTGGCTTTCCAACTCTCCCACTTCCTGACTTTACTTTCCCTTTCCTCCCAAGAGACAGACTTTCACTGAACATCTTCCATGATATCTAAAGTTGAAAACTTGTTTCAATCTTTTCTTTTTTCTTTTCTTTGTCTTGGGAAAGGTCCAGGAACATGGTAGCTTCAAGCTGCCGTTTTGGCTCTGTCCTGGAAGTCCTGAAGATTTCTTTAAAGTTTCTGCTGGGTTGTTGTGTGAGTCTGTGTGTGTGTGTGTGTGTGTGTGTGTGTGTGTGTGTGTGTGTGTGTATGTGTGTGTGTATATGTGTGTGTGTGTGTGACAGAGAGAGAGAGACAGAGAGACAGAGACATAGAGACAGAAAGAGAAACACAGACACCGACAGACTGAGATAAAGAGATATTTATGAAACACAAGGGGAAGGAAGGAAGAATGTAAATCATCTGGAAATATAATAATTATTTGATATGGAACAAAGAAGGAATAAATAAGTAGTTCTTGAATGGGGGAACAGATTTTAGAAGAGATTACAAAGTAATTTAAATAAAGTGGAAGAAGAGTGAATGAACACTTAATAGAAAGATGATCCGCAAAAGAATGTTTTGTAAAGCTAAGAGACTAAGGAAAAAGAAAAGAATGGCTTTGAAACTCACACTTATCCAGATAGGACAAGAGAGAGATATAAATAGTTAAATAAATAAGACATAATAAAGACAAATTATTATTTAAGTAAATTCAAGGAATTTGGTATTCTTTCATATTTGCAATCAATGCTTTAGGGGACAGAGATTGAAGGAAAAATAAATATCAAAGGCCATCTAAAGAAAAGTTTGATGAGATTACAACAGACTGCACACACCTACCTTACACTTGCAAGTGAACTTATTTTCACCCTCTGTCATTCACAGGACTCTTGAGTGTGGGAATGCCCAGGCAAAAGAATAGTACTACATGAACATTTGACTAGCAACTTCCCAGCTCTTACTCTCTCAAACCCAGTGTTTCAGAATCTTCGACTATTTAATAACCTTATCCTTATCTCTCTATTTTCTTATTCCCATTCACATCAAAAGTACCCTTCTTGAATTCCCATTCAGGTCTACCTATTTCCATTGTGCCCCTGGAAAACACCCTTGCATCACTGAGTCTGCCCTTGGGCCTATTCCTCTCAGATACTATTTCCCAGATCCAGTTTCACCAAAAGACTGATTACTGTCCATCCTCTAGGACTGGAGTCACCCTTCTTTGCATGCTCTCCAACACATTGGACCATGAGAAGGAGTAGGTAGGTCTTCTCCTTGTTTCCCCCTGCTATTTCCACATTTTTCCTCACACACACAATAATTCAGTATGTTCTCTTTCTCTGATGTTAGCCCTCTCTGGATATTTCACCCTATCCAGATCATGATGACAGATAATCTGATATTCCTCAGTTATTCTTTCTCCTTTCTCAAGTAGCTCAGTATAACATAATTCACAATCTTTCCTTTTAACTCTACCTCTAATATTTTGTCTATGGATTTCACCATATATTGATGTTCATGGTTAACCATAACATCATCAACTCAGCCTCCATAAGCTATGCTTTCATATGACCTCAGCAACACATAGAAATGGTTATATTCTTGAACTACTTCCATCATAGGTCCATTATTAAGAACTCTGAACTTTCTCTGGTAATCATAGCCTTTTATCATTACAGCTTTTCCTTTGTCTCACTCCTCCTGAGAATTTACAGTGGTCTGATCAGATTCTTGCCTGGTAAACATTTCTTACTCCCTCCTTTTCAGAGGGAGAAGAAAATATAGGCAATTTGGTTGAAGGCTCTATCTTCTCTGCTACTGTACCTTCAAAATATGTATAAATTTTCTCTACTCTCTAATTTTTTTTTTCAAGTGATCTTTCTCTTCCCCAAGTACAATCCCTAAAATTATATCTTTGATCCTGCTAGCAGAAGAACCTTACAGCTATTTTGGGATACTCTCTTTCATTAATATTTAATTTCTTCTTATCCCTTCTTCCCTGATGCTTGCATACATGATCATTCTCCCACATCTTCAAAATTCCTTCATTTGAACACACCATCTGTTAGATATTATTCGTTGTCATTCTTGCCATTCACTATCAAACTTCTAGGAAAAAAATCAGTCTCTACTCACTGCCTTTTTCCCCCTTCTCTCATCCATTTTCCCAATCTCTTGCAATTTGACTTCAGATCTGATCATTTAGCCAAAACTGCTTTCTCCAAAGATGTCATTGATGAATGAGGTTTTTCCTTTTTCTTTTTTGTAAGGTTTGTCTTTGTATATTCTCACATTCCCCCCATATAATTGCATATGATATTGCACAAAAAAAAGAGAAACTAAAAAAGTAAAATTGAAAAGCACATCTACTACGTCTTAAGTGTTTAAGTCTGCAAAAAAATAGGTGAACAATCTTCTCTCTTTTCAAGGATCAACCATGATTATTAAAATTACATGGAATTTAGCTTTTGATGCAATTGTTCTTACTATTTACACAATTGTCATCATAATGAAGATGGGCCAGCTAGATAGTTCAGTGGATAGAGTTCAGTGATGTATCTGAATCAGGAAGATTTTCTGAGTTTAAATCTGGCTTCAGACCTTTTGCTAGCTGTGTGATCCTGGGCAAGTCATTTAACACTGTTTGCTTCCATTTCCTCATGTGTAAAATGAAGTGGAAAAGGAAATAGAAAACTACTCCAGTATGTCTTCCAAGAAAACCCCAATGGTATCACAATCTGACATGACAGATAATGACTTAACCATAATAACAGCAAATGTCATTATGTATTCTGTTTTCCTGGTTCTGTTTACTTAACTTTGCTTCAGTTCATTTCTCTTAAACATTTTCAATATTCTTCATATTTAATATTTCTTGTGATGAAATAATTTATTTATGCATTGTCCATTAAAAAGTACCTGCCTTTTCCCCCAATTTTTTTGCTACCATTCTCCTCCAAAAAAATGTTGCTTTAAGTATGGAAATGCTGTTTTCTTTTTTTCATTTATTTGTAGCTTATATCTACCAGTGGGCTGTGAGTCAAAGGGCATAATAAGACATTTTGTTACTTTCTTACTTAGGGCTTTACAAATTGTTTTTAGAAAGAGTTTGACTAATTCACAACTCAAACAATCAAAAATATACTAGAGAACCTCTATTTCTATAACCAGCCCAGCTTTGATTATTGCTGTCTTTTTTTCACTTTTAGCAGTTTACTGACTGTCAAAACTTACATGTTATTTAAATTTTCATTTCCCCATTCCCCATTCTCCATTTGAAACTATTTTTCATATGGTTGTTAAGTATAAGTATTTTCATTTTCTTCCTTAAGAACTGTTTGCTCATATCTTCATCTTTTAAGGAATGACTCTTGATTGCTCATATTGTATTAGTTCCCTCTATATCTGAGGAGCAACTAAGTGGATAGAACTCTGGGCCTGGAGACTTGAACTTCAATTTGTCCTCAGAAGCTTAATAATCCTGTTGCCTTGGATAAGTCACTTAACTTCTGTTTACCTAGGAAGCAACTGTGTGGCTCAGTGGATAGAATGCTGGGCCTGGAGTTAGTATAATATGGGCTCAAATCTAGCCTCAGATATGTACTAGCTGCCTGGACAAGTCTTTTGCCTTGATCCACTAGAGAAGGTAAAAGCAAATCATTTCAGAATCCTTGCCAAGAAAACTCCAATGACAGTACAGGTCTGTTAGGGTCCATGGGGTAAAAAAAAAAGAGATAGACATGACTGTATGAGTGAATGACAGATAAATCAGAGAAATTTAAGGCAAATATTTTTATATTGAATTTATTCTTTTAATCAAAGACATTTTATTTAAAAATTATTTTATTTTTATTTTAGGTTTTTGGCAAGGCAATGGGGTTAAGTGGCTTGCCCAAGGCCACACAGCTAGGTAATTATTAAGTGTCTGAGAGGGGATTTGAACCCAGGTATTCCTGACTCCAGGGCCAGTGATTTATCCACTACGCCACCTAGACACCCCTAAAAATTATTTTATGCAACTATTCAACTATGTATCTTTTGTTCTCTTACAGGATTAGAAATCATTCCCCTAATCAAGGTTATATAAATAGTACATAAAATAGTTTTTCTTTTATTTTTGATGTTATAACCTTTAATATTTAAGTTATATTTACATTTTAGTTCATATTATAATATTGTTAAACATGATTTTCAAAATCTAACTGTTTAAAAATTACTTTCCAGGTTCTTGCCAGATAGGGAGTTCATTATCAAATAATATGTGTTTTTAGACTTATTGAAGACTGAGTTATTGAGTTCAATATTTTCTGAATATTCTCTATTTAATCTATTCTACTGGTTACTTTTTCTATTTTTTTAACCCACATCTAAATAATTTAGATGATTATTTTTTATAATATAATTAGTGGTTTGCCAGATATATACTAATCATATTTTTAAAAATTGTCATTTATAAGCCCTTGTATTACAGGGTTATTTAGTGATGAGTTTTGCACCTTGTCAAGGCATTTCCCTATGCCTACTCAATATCATGATATAATAGTGTGTTTTTGAGATATTTTTGTTTGGAACAGGATTATGTTAATTTTTTTTCTAGAACTGAACTATTATTCATTCCTTTTATCAACTTATCTTTACCACTGTGAAACATATCTGGCTCCCTCTCTCTCACTATATGTGTATATATATATATATATATATATATATATATATATATATATATATGTGTGTGTGTGTGTGTGTGTGTGTGTGTGTGTACATACATATATATATATACTCCTGTGTTTTTGGCTAAAATTTTATTAAAAGCTTTGCCTCAATATTAATAAATGATAATTATTTAGACAACTCTTTGATTTATCTTTTTCTAGTTTAGGTAATATTACCATACTTTGTTTATGATAGAAATTTGAAAGATTGTTTTCTTGCTTGCCTCAAGCTAGGTATAACAAAGAACATGGGATATCCTTTCAGGAAAAGAGAAGGGAAGGGACCAACCATTTTTTAAGTGTCCACAATGTGTCATACATGATAATAAATATTTTGTAAATATGGTTTCATTTGATCCTCACAACTGTGCAAGTATGTGGTTTATTATTTTATTTTAAAGTTGAGGAAACTGAGTCAGATAATGGTTAGAAGAGTTGTCCATGTTCACATAGCTAATAATATCTTTTTGACTCCAGGTGCCATGCTCTATTACACTGCCCCTGTTGCCATATAATGACCAATAATCAAATAATGACCTCCTAGCAGAGGGATGAATTTAGTATACAAATGAGACTGATAGTTTTGGACATTCAGTGAAGAATAATTTATTTAATCTCTTTGAAAACTTAGTGAAGCCTGAAAACTTAACTTTTTTATACTCTATTTTCTTTTCACCAAGAGCAAAGTCACTGTCAGAGATTTTACCCTGACTGAAAGTTAGACATTTCTTGTGACTTCCTGGTTGGTTTATATTTGCAAAGCTATATTTAGTAAACACTTATTTCAAGGCTACAATATAGGCTACAGAATCTTTCTTATATTCTATAAGAATAGAGTCTTTGTAGATTGAAGAAGTTCTTTGTGAGTTCTTATGTTCGAAAGCAAAAGCTAATTATGTATTCACTAATCATCAGCCTGAGTAGCAAAAAACCTAGGTTTGAAACAAGATATGCCCAAGTGAGATTTTTTTTCAGGGGTTAATTTTGATGGTTGGTTGACAAGACAGCAGGCTCTTGTGGTCCAATAAATTTTCCAAATTTGAGTGGTAGTTAGGTAGCTCTCGATATGGCTTCCTAGAATTTTCTTTTTGTACCAGAAAAGTCCTGAGGCTGATGTGTTAGGGATGCTCCCTTTCAGGACAGAGGTGGGGATGGAGAGACAGAATGGAGACTGGTGGGGAACAAGATTCTCTTTAGAATCTTTTGATAAGCAATTAATTGGAGGATTCATTTCTAAAATATATTAAGGACTGAGTTAAATTTATCAGAATACAAGGCATTCCCCAACTGATAAATGGTAAAAAGATAGAAACAGATATCTTTCAGATGAAGAAATTAAAGCTATCTATGGTCATATGAAAGTATGCTCTAAATTATTATTGATTAGAGAAATGCAAATTCAAGTTACTATGAGGTACAACCTCACACTTTTCAGATTGGCCAAAATGTCAAAAAAAAGAAAATGAAAATGCATTTTGGTGGAGTTGTGAACAACTATAATGGACTTGCTCTTTTTAGCAATACAATGACCAAAGGCAATTCAAAGGACCCAACCTTTCTGGGAAAAAAAATTTGGAACTAAGCCCAAAGGACCAAAAAACTGCATACCTTTTGACACAGAAATCCCACTACCATGTCTGTATCACAAGAGATCATAAGAAAGGGAAAAAACCCACATGTACAAAAATATTTATAATATCTCTTTTTTTAGTGGTAAAGCATCGAAAATTGAGGGGATGCCCTTCAATTCAGGAATGGATGAACAAAACCATAAGAATGTGATAGAATACTACTGTTCTGTAAGAAATCAAAAGCAACCCTTCCATGTAATTGGAAAAATTAAGTCAAAGTTCAATAAAGAAGAAAAAAAGAAATCATGGCCAGCTAGACTTTCTAGAAAAGCCCAAGATTTTCATGAATTGATGCTGAGTGAAGTAAGCAGAACCAGAACACTGTACACATTAACAGCAACATTGTGGGATGATCAACTATAATGAACTTGCATTTTTTTAGCAGTACAATTATCTAAGGCAATTCTAAAGGACTTGTGATAGAAAATACCATCTACATCCAGAAAAGGATCTATGCAGTCTGAATACAAAACAAATCATATTAATTTCAATTTTTAAAAAATTGTTTTTCCCCCCTCTTGTTCTGATTCTTCTTTCACAACATGCTTAACTTGGAAACATATTTAATAGTTAGAAATGTATAACCTATATTAGATTGTTCTCTGTTAAAGGGAGGGGGAAGGAAAAGAAGGGAGGGAGAAAATTGTGGAATTTGCATTTAGTAGGCAAACTAAATAAATAAATATATTAATAAGGGGAAAAGAAACAAATGATTGATAGAGATGAAAGTATGGGTTTTGAATGTTTCCTGGTTTACTCCAAGTTAGTATTTAGGGGATATGGAGGTTCTCACTTGCCATATCAAATGACTGTTTTTACTCTTCCTTGTATCCTCCATGGTTATGATACCTGCTACATAGTAAGTTCTTATTAAATAACTTGTTGATTGAGGAATATTGGTCCTGTTTGGTGGATACTTATTTGTGAAATTATAATATAAAGAAATATTTTCTCAGCTACTGCTAGAAATAGAATAAAAAAGTAAGAAGCAATTAAAATTATATAGCTATATATGATAGTAGCCAATTAAATATGACCATAAGGCTTCCCAAGGAGTACTTTCTCTAAATTGCCTAGCCAGTGCCCAGAGGATGCTTTTGGGATGTTCTTTCAAATGAGGATCAAAGGCCTCTGATTCTCTACTTTCAGATTTTAACTTTAAACTTAGCAAAAATAAGCTTTATTTTCCCCTTGGGAATAGGAATATATTTGTGTGTGTATAAACACACATATGTTTTTACATATATGTGTGTGTGACATTTTAGATATGTTAATTCAGATCCTAAAGAGAAGGTAAAGATCCTAACATGGGGGGAAAGTCTTCAGTTTTAATATAGTTCTCTGTGTGACTCTCTCTGGCTTTCTCTCTCTTTCTCAATACAAATAAATACACAAATGCAGAAGCATAAATATACATATATGTATATGTATATATGTCTACAAATATATATGGAAAGATTAGTCTGTTTTTGATTCATAACAATACTCCAGATCACAATAGATTATTCCTTTACATAGCACCTCAGATGATTTATTTGCTGAATAGTTAAAACAAAGCTTTTTAAAAGGGAAATATTTCGTCTTTTTTTTCTTTTCTAAATGACTTCATTATTTGAGCTAATTCAGCAAGCATTTTTAAGTGACCACTGTCTTCCAGGTTCTGGGCTAAGTGTCCGGGATGCAATATGACAAAAATAATCTCTACTCACAATTACTCTTTAAAAAGGGAGAAAACAAGAGCATATATATATATATATATATATATATATATATATATATATATATATATGCTAAGTAATTATAAAGAAAAAACATAAAAAATGACTGCATACAAATTAATTTGAGAAAGAGTATACTAGAAGCTGAGGGCATTAAGATAGACTTCTGGGACAAGATGGTGCTTGAGATGCTTTTTGAAGGAAGATAGAAATTCTTTAAGAAAAGAAGGGAAAGAAACACAGGCCAGCCACATGGAACAGTGCATGCAAAACCATGCAGATGGGAATGACAGGGTCTTATGTAAGAAATGGAGTCAGTCCTTTTGTCCAGATAGAGTTGGAGGGATTAAAATACTATTTGAATAGAAAATGGATCACTTATGAAGAGTTTTAAGAGCTAAACAGAAGACTTTTTATATGATTCTGGAGGCAATAGGAAACCACTGTAATGTATTGAGTATAAGAGTGTCAGTCATTTATTTTTAATGTGGAATATGCATGTCTAAAATTACTCTTTCCTTTCACAACATTTCTTTATTTTCTCCCCAATTTCCCAGGCCCTAACAATAATTCTGAATCCCCTTTGTCAAGTTATACAAACTCTGCATTTCAATTTCCATATTCATAAAATGAGGTACTTGGAAGAAATGACCTCTAATGTCCCTTTCAGGTATAAATTTATGACCCTATGAACTCATTGAATTTAACACTGAACTTCAAACTTCTATAGTCACAATCCATGCATGAATGGATTTTGCCTGTTGATTGACTATAGACTAGTATTAATAAAATTTGGGCTAATTTTCACACATTTCTGAAAGATCTTTAGAACTTAATTTTCTGGGGTTTCAGGGGACCCTAGGAGGCTTAATGATTAGGTTGAACTTTAAATTGTTATTATTTCATTTGCAATAACTGCCAAATATTATTTTTACCTATTAAAATGCAAACAGAGCATATACTATTCCAATTGTTCTTACCTTGTATTTTCAGATGGTAGGCTTCTAGAGTAAGGTTTCTGAATCTCTGGCATGATATACTTGCAGGAATGTAATAAATGAAAATGAAGCTTGCAATAATAACAGATTTACAAAAACCCTTAGATTGAAAATGTGACCTTAAGGAAGTGAAGTCTGTTTCAAACCTTTGTCCTTGCTTTCTAAAAATGCCATATTTTTGATTGACAATGAGCCAGTTGCCCATTTCCATTTTTATAATTGGTTTTAGAATGACTTCCTTCTGACACAAGACAACAAAAGCCCTTTACATAAGCATTAAAAACATGAAGTTGCTTGGGCAACTAGGTGATGTGGCAGAGCACCAGCCCTAGAGTCAGGAGGACCTGAGTTCAAATCCAACCTCAGACACTTGATACTAGCTGTGTGACCTTGGGAAAATCACTTAACTCCATTGCCTTGCTTATAAAACAAAACAAACACAAAAAAACAAACCCAAAACATGAGGTTTAGTTTAGGATGATGTTGAGACTTAGAAACTTTTGAAAATGTCTCAGTTTACCTAATATATTAACAGAATTTCACCAAATGTCAAAATCTATAATCTGTGCTTGGTCTGCTAGAGTGGTTCAGATTTTTTAAAGTATTTAAGTAAAACACCCAATAAAAGCAAGGAAGGGAAAGGTAAATTATTTCGATGAGACAATTCTATTATATTTGTCTATGAGAATCTTGGCTAAATACTTAGGTGAACATGCATAATAAAACAAAACAACAGCAACAAAAAAAAAGGCTGCTTATGCAGTTTTCAGCTTCAAGATGCCAGAAGCTGCCTTGTGATTTGGGTTAACAAATGCACACATCTCATTCTTTTGCTTTCCAGCTACTTTAGTTATACTTACAAAACTGTGATTAAAATAAGACTGGTGTACTTTCAGCTCATGGCTATGTTCAAGGCCGTAAGGGAAATATTTAATCAGGATTTTTTTCCTTAAATCAAATGGGGAGTTTGCTTGATTTAGAGACTCAGTAGCAAAGCAGGAAGACTGTATTATGCAAAAGCCTAAGTACTGTATATGCTGTTATTTGTCTAGGTTGGCAGAATGAATTAACGTCAATTTTTAAAATCAAAATATAAAGTAGAACTATATAGGATTTGGCCTTAAATGGAAAAAAGTGAGCTTAATTTTTTGATTTTCCATAAGCTATAAAAATTTTTAAAAATCAATGCAATAGGAATGAGAATCTATAAAGCAGTTTTAAATCAGATATCTATTATTAAAACTTGATATCCTATATCTAGCTCTCTGTCTATCTATCTATCTAGATAGATAGATAGATAGACAGATAGATAAACTGCAAGTTTTTAAACCAGGAACTTCCCCCAATAGAGAGTTGTCAAAAATATAAATCATTTGAGAACAAGACATATAAACAATTGGCATACATATGAAATGTTCTCTAAATCAATAATAATGAAAGATCACAGTGAAAGTGTTCTGAGATTTTACTTTATATTCAGCAAATTGGCAGATATGGAGAAGATGATGAAAGATCAAGTACAATTATAAACTGAATTGTTCTAGTTATTTTAGTAAACAATTTGAAATTATGCAATAAGCGTATATACAATGCAAATTATATATTGCATTATGCATAGCTATCTATATCATACATCATCAATTGTCTATATACCTATAATCTATCTATCTATCTATCACCTAGATAGCAAAAAAATCATATATTCCTAACATTCTATAGTAATAAAAAAGACTGGAAACAAAGTAATGATCAGGAAATTGATGGCCAAAATGTCCTAGATAAACATAAAAATATTTCAATGTAAAAAACAAAAGAAATACAAACTCTTCTAATCCAAACTTCATTTTACAGATATAAAAACTAAAGCTGGTAACATAAATTGTCTTGCTGGAGGCCACACAGCTAGAAAGTGGCAGGCTTAAATTTTTGATGCCATGTCCTCTGACTCTAATTCCACCCCTTTCAATACCATATTGACTAGATATTTACTGAAATAAGGAAGACTTGATTGAAGTGAACCAGAGTGAAGAAATCAGATCTGAGATAACAATATTCATAATGAATTTAGTGTTATAAATTAAATCAACAATAGAAGACACATGATTACAAAAACCAATCTAAATTCTGGAGAACAGAAATGAAGACATGAGGGACAGGTAGGTGGTTCATGGGTAGAGCACTGGCCCTGAATTCAGGAGGACCTGAGTTCAACTCTAGCTTCAGACACTTGTCAATTACCTAGCTGTGTGATTTTGGGCAAGCCACTTAACCTCATTGCACTGAAAAAGCCAAAAAAAAAAATTGCTTAATTGTTGGGCTTAAGACAAGGTTCAATTTGGAGAACATATATGTTTAGAAATGGCTAATATCAATATAAAAAGTAAAATATCAATAAAAAGGAAGGACAATAACAATTTCATATTTAATAAATGAGATGATGTTTTCTTTATTGCCATTTCTACTTTTCTTTTATATTGTTCAATGTATCTTCTGGGAACCAGATTTTTGCCTGTTTCTAATGATCTCTTTGCAAATTAATATAAGGTTAATAAAGATGTTCCAAATTCCCAATTCTAATTATTTAGCTATCAGTGCCACTAATTTCCTAGGAGACCGACAAACTAACATTTTTTATGAGTGTATTTCATTAAATACCTCTATGTGTGATTCTAAATCTTAGATTAATTTGTTAACCATGTACAGGGTATCTTTTTTTGACTCCTTTTAAATATTTAAGAGAGTTTTATAGTTTATGGATGTGCATTTTTTAAATTTCTAGTGCAAAAAGTGATTGGAATATTATCGATAAATGAGAAACAAGATACCTTAAAAAGACTGTTAAGTTTAGAGTCAAAAGAACTAGATTGGAATCTTTATTCTGTGAATTACTACCTATGATACCTTAGGCAAATCATTTAAAGATTAAGTCTTAGGTTCTTTATCTTAAAATAGGAAGTCTAGATTAGATGACTTCTAATATCTCCTCAAGTTCTAAATCTCTGATCCTTTGCTCTATAGATAGATAACCTACAAAGTATCTAACTTTTTTTTTACATAGGAAGGAGGAAAAGAGACAAAATTTATGGTCTGATCTCTTAGTTTAGAACACCATCCTGAGGAAGGAACTTTTTTAAATTAATAAATCTTTTTTCCAATTTTCTTAGTTCTGAGAAACAAATACATTTCTCCTCAAACATGTTACTACTTTCATTAAAGGATATTTTCATGCAGTTGAGTACATTACATCATCTCCTCTTCCCTCCTCTCCAAAAAAAAGTACTTAGTAAATTATTGCCTGTTTAAACAAATAATTTATATAGATATTTTCTGTTTACTGTTGCCTATTCTTTAAGGTTCCCCTAAATAAAACTCAGACTTTTACTTTAAATTTCCATGTTTATGTGAGTATTGTCATTGCAATCAGTAAAAGAATAGAAGATTTCATTTTTCTTCACCTGAACAGGAAATGTAGGAGAAATAAGGATAAGCAATTGCCATTTAAAAGTTAATCAATATGATTGACTATGTAAGGATTTCCTTAAGGGAAGAAATCTGATCATTTCTTCTTCCTTGGATAGTTCTATTCTCATACATAAATCCTTAAGCCTTCTCTAATCACATTAAATGTATTTAAAATGAGATGTCTGAAGAAACCAAGAGAAATTCAACTAAGTTATTCACTAGAATTAATAATTCTATTAGAATAGTCCATTGCAAACAATAGAGAATAAGACAGTCATAATTGTCATAATATTTTTGTTAAAAATTATTTATTCTTTAAGATTTAAAAAATATTGAAATAACCAGGAATGTACATTTTATGATTCCTATGCCAGCATTTAAAAATAATTTGAAATACATGTCTTTAAGACATCTTATCCAATAGGCAGATTTTGGAAAAAGGCCTTTTTATCTGTTGGACAAAAGTGTCAGTAAAACATAACTTTCTACAAGTAGAGCCATTATCTAAATATCTAAAAGGCCATTGTCAGAAAAAAGCAAAGAAATTCTATTGGAAAATCCCAATCTTTTCAAGAGGCCTTGCAATGCAGGTACAATTTGCATAGTATTTGCTTTACCCCTATGGAGAAGGGGGAATGGAAAGGGAGGGAGAGGAATCTCCCAGGTCAGGGGTATTCTTTTGATTTAACTTTAGCTTGTCTTTTCCATTTTACTCATCCAGAGCAGCAGTACACAAGTAATTAACCTTTCAAGAAG
The DNA here is from genome assembly GCF_037893015.1 of Macrotis lagotis. Classification (NCBI taxonomy): domain Eukaryota; kingdom Metazoa; phylum Chordata; class Mammalia; order Peramelemorphia; family Peramelidae; genus Macrotis; species Macrotis lagotis. The sequence continues at coordinate 215,216,537 of NC_133661.1, forward strand.
ACAAGTAACTTCAGCAAAAGATTAATGCAGAAAAATTTGGAAAGTTTAACACAAAGTCAAAATTTAAATAGTATTTTGGGAGACTTCTGATAATTTTATATTGATTTAGGATGCCTGCTCCTTATATAATATTGTCATTTCCTTTACCACTATTACAAACTGATATTCCTTGATTCAGTAATTTTGCAATATATGTAAAAATAAATTAGATGAAGTAAATTCAAAGATCAGCATATTCAGAGATTTTTCTTGACAAGTAGGAAGCATCTATACCAGTAAAAAAAGATCTATAGACCAGGCATGATGCTTTTCTTTCTGACATTACCCTACTTTTCACATTTTAGTGTAAATTTGATTATTTTATTGTATATTTTTCTACTCTATCTAACTATCTGAAAATAGATAAGTAGTTAAAGGTTATAAGCTTGGTGTTCAAAAGAAGAAATTCAAATTATTAACAACTATATGAATTTTTCAGGTAACTATTAATAAGAAAAATGTGAAATAAAATAGCTCTAGGGTTTTACTTCAACCCAAACAAATTGACAAAGATGGAACTAGTCAATGTTGAAGGTGCTATAGGAAAAGAGATGTTCTAAATATATTTTTGGTAAGCCCAACCATTATATAAAACCATTTGGAATTAAGGAAGACAAATGGCTAAATATTTTAAACCCTTAGACCTTAAGATCCCAAGATTCCTCTTTTTTAAAGTCAAAGAAAAGGGGGAATAAGTTCCTACTTTTACCCAAATATTTATAGCAACTCTTTTCTGGAAATAAAAAACAAGTGATGAAACAGGTAGACATCAATTGGGAAATAACTCAACAAATTGTAGATATGAATGTAATGGAATATTATTGCAACATTTGAAATGATAAAAATGAATTCAGGGAAAAGTAAGAAATTATTAAACCAAGAGTAAAGTTAACAGAATCAAGAAAATGATAAGAAAAACAATGAAAATTAAAATAACAATGAAACAATAAAAACTTCCAAAAATAACTACATGAAAATAACTTATTTTTCCTTACCTCCACTCAGACTAATAAACTACTGTGTACTCATAGCATTTGAGGGAATTAGACTTCCTGGGGCATTAACTACTTCTATAGTCTATCTAGTGTGCCTTTATGATTTTGTGCTAATGAGAAATAAGTTCTCTTTAACAATCCAATACTTTCCAAAGTAACTGATTAAGTTTTGTTGATCTTTTTTTCAGAAGAAATATGCACCATGTACTATCACTTTTTAAGTATTGGTGAACCACACTTAAGTGTGACCTTCAGTATTATGTTAATGCAGTTAAATGTTCATCATTAATTAAGAATATTTCATATAGAAGAGTTCTGAAATTACTCTAACCAATTAGTTATTTAAGAAATTATTGAAATGATAAATTACCATAATCAACAATCATTACTGAAATAAGATAATGAGCACTTTCAAAATACCAACTGTCTAATTTTTTGGAGTGTTTTCAGTTAGTTTGTTCATTGACCATATGCTTGAAGCATGATGCAAACTGGAAAAATCAATACATAGTCAATGGTATAAATGCTTTTCAAGTCAAAAAGGTAAAAAGCTAAAACAATATTCCAATATATCACTGAAATTTTGACTGATGTATGTGTCAAATAGAATTTCAGAAAGGAAGAGTGAACAAAAATCAAACACCCAGATTAAATTTCTCTCCTAATTTCTTAAATAGGCATTTAATTAATTCATTTACAAGTTGTAAATTAAGAAATTATATTTTTCAACATTCCAGTTTTCAATCAAATGATGTGTTACTTCTTATCTGTCATTACTTGAATACTATTAGAATATTAATATGTATGCATATTAATATCATTTAAAAAACTTTACAAAGCACTCTTTTCATAATAATACTTTGAAGTTGATAGTACAAATACTGTATTATTTTCCCAATTTTTACTGAAGTGGTAATTAACTAAACAAGATAGAGTAGTAATAGGAAGTAGGATAGTCCCCATCCCCTTGATAATTCATCCAACAAATTCATAGAAATACTGGCAGACAAAATTCTATTTGGAAAACCCAAAGAAAATTGCAGGGAAATTTTCTTTTACTTGCCAGTTCAGGTCACCAAAGAGAAATATACAGAGGACTTTGAACACTTTAGATAAGGTCCAGCCAAGAGGACAACTGTAGGCAAGAGTTTTCAAGGACAGGGTCTGAAGTGGGCCTTGTAGTTGTACACTAAGGAAAGAAGTCCCAAATTTAGTACAGATGTACCAGAGTCAGTACCAGAGTCATCTGCCCATTCTGTCTCTCATATTCCTGAATAGTGTTTTCCATTGCATACTGAGGTGATCTTTGACTAGATATGGTGGACCAGAGTATTAAGCAGCTTGAGACTTGAGATTATGTAAGAAAAAAATTAAAAAAAAGAAGCAAGCAGCATATGTGTGACTTTGAACATAGAGCAAAATCTTAGATATATCTTCAACCTGATCTGAAACTTGTAGTTGAACTTCCGGCCAAGATGGTGGAAAGAAGACAGGCACAGTTCTAAAGTCTCCTGATCTTTCCCTATCTATCATATGAAACAAACCTCTTAACAGAAATCCAACCCACAAAACCCAGAAATTAAATCCAGGGGAAAGAACATCTACCTCAGGATTTGTCTCCCACAGTAGCCTTGGGCGAATCTGGGCAGGTGAGGCTGGGTGCAGAGGGCAGATCAACCTAAATCAGCCAGATTAGTGGATGAATTGGAGCCAGGGAGTCTGATGGCCCAAGAGACGGACCTGCTAGATCAGCAGTGGGGCTAGACTGCGGAGGCTTGAGTTAACTAGGGAGCAGAGGCATTAGTGTTGGCACTGACCTTCTGGAGCTTGCCGACAGGGCTGTGGGGAGAGTTCTGATACAGGAGACCTGTGAATATCATCACTGGGCTCCTCTGGTTTGAGGAACTCTGAGTCCATGCCTCCATTGCAGCTGAGGCCTCTTCCCAGAACAAACAATTGCAGACTACTTCTGCCTCAGACACAGGTGTGTGAGCAGAAGAACAAGCCCAGCTGACAATAGGAAGAGGAATGACCTCATCCCAGGGTAAAGCCCACCATTGATTGAAGGCAAAAGGATTCAATAGCTTCAATTGCTCCCTTCAAGCTAAGGGAGAAGGTTTCAATCAAGGTCACAGCCTCTGCAGAGAAAACAACCAGCAACTCCTACTGGCAATCCAGAGAAATTGCACTCAGTGAGTAAAGCCTCTAGCGATAAATTCTTGCAAGGAAAAGACCCTAACTCAGAGAGACGAACCTCTGAGGAGAATATGATCTGGTCTTCAGCACAGAAAGACTTCCTTGAAGAAATAAGGAAGGAGTTTAAAAATCAACTGGAAAATTTGGGAGAGACAATTAATACTTTGCAACAAGAAAACAAATCCTTAGAAAATACAATTGGACAAATACAAAATGAGAATAAATCTCTCAGATCATCAATGGGGCAAATGCAAAAAGAAACTAATTCTCTCAAAAGCTCAATTGGTCAAATGGAAAGCTCTTTCCAAAGTAGAATTGATCAATTAGAAAAGGAGTTGCAAAAGGTTAATGAAGAAAACTTCTCCCTAAAAAAAAAGAATGGAGCCTGCAGAAACTAATGACTTCATGAGACAGCAAGAGCCATTTAAACAAAATCAAAAAATAGAAAAAATAGAAGAAAATGTAAAATACCTCATCAGCAAAACCACTGACCTCGAGAATATGTTGAAGAGGGGCAACCTGAGAATTATTGGACTCCCTGAAAACATTGAAGTGAAAAAAAAAAAAAAGCCCGGGCTTAATATTAGAGGATCTAGTGATGGAAAATTGCCCTGATATCATGGAGCCAGAGGGCAAAGTAGTTATTGAAAGAATACATCAACCCCCCTCCAGAAAAAGATCCTAAAATGTAATTTGTAGTGGAAAAAAAGAGTATGGATCTTAGACCAAGGGGGTCTATAGGACACCCAAGATGCATTCTAACAATTTTGTTGTCAATAATCATATTCAAATCAATATCTGAAGATTGAACAGCTTAGTCCAGGAAGTTAAAGATCAGATTTAACTGTAGATTAGGAAGTTCTAGGTACACCAAAGGCAGATTCTCAGCCTAAACCACTACTAAGATACTTGCCAAAAACATCATTTAAATTCCGGGAAGAAGGGAAAAAAAGCTTTAAAAGTATTTTATAAGTGAACTAAGAGAGATAGAGGAAAGAATTTTAAGAGGTATGAAAGAATTGGAAGGTTAATTAATATTTTAATTGTGAAATATGCAATAACACACTCAAAGAACAGGTGCTCAAAAGTTAAAATTATCCAAACAAAAGTTAATGATTCCATGACCCAACAAAATATTTTTTTAAAATGTCAAATGACTAAAAAAATGTAAAGTATCTCATAACAAAAGAGACAAATGAGCTATAAAACAGGTGAAGGAGGTATCATTTTTTAAAAATGTTTTCATCCAACTGAATGCAAATACAAGTTCAACATTTGCTTTTAAAAGTTTCAGTTCCAAATTGTCTCCCATCCTCCCATCCCACTTTCCATCATTGAGAAAGCATTTTACAGGAGGGTGGATGGATTTTGTAATATGGAAATATGTATGTACATATGGATGAAAATAAATAATTAAAATTTTAAAAATGAAAGCAAGTTACTTGATTTAGATTAAAAAATGTATAGTCATAAATGCATTCTTACTGTAAAAGTAACTCTACCCCCTCCCCCCAAACACAAAAAGAGAAATCTCAAGAAAAATGCAATGGAAAGAAAAAGACATGCTCCAGTCTGTATTCAGACACCTTCAGCTCTGTCTTTGGGATGGAATTTTTTTTTATCATAAGTCCTTCAGAATTTTCCTGGGTCATAGTATTGCTGAGAAAAGGTTAAGTCATTCACAACTGATTATCCTGCAATATTAGTTACTTTGTATAAGGTCCATTTCCCATTGTATCTGTTCATGTAAGTTTTTTACTGAGAGCATCCTGCTCAACATTTTCCATTACAGAATAGCATTTCATTTTAATCACATTACACAATTTGTTCAGCCATTGCCCAGCCATTGGGCATCCTCTTAATCTCCAGCACCCCAACAACAGAAAAGAGCTGCTCTTATTTTTTATACATTTGACTCAGTTTTCTATATTTGAGAAATGAGGTCCTTATCAGAAAAACTTGTTTCAATATTTTATCCTCATATTTGCTTTTGCTAGCTATATTTTCCTCCAACCTATTCCCTCCAACCCCATTTATTCTATTCTCTCTCTCCTTTCACTCTGTCCCTTCTCAAAACTATATCTGACTACCCCCACCCACAACCTTCCTTCCCTTCTAATACATATACTTCTTCTTCACCCCTTCCTTTTTTTCCCATCCCTTTACTCTCCTATTTTCTTCTAGGGTAAGATAGATTTCTATATCTAATTAAATATGTATGTTATTTACCCCTCTGAGCCAGTTCTGATGAGAATAAGGTTCACTCACTTTCTCCACCATTCCTCTTTTCTACTCCATTGGAAAAACATTTTTTGACTCTTTTATGGGAAATAACATCCTATTCTAACTCTAAAGTTTTTTTTTCCTCTTTTCCCCAGTACATTCCTTTCTGAAGGATAAATAATTTATAAATTATTGAACTGCCTTTAAGTAGGGACTCTAAAAATGACCCTGCTTGTTTCAAGAAATCATGAAAGAACTCTCTCATAGTAAATCCTAATTAGAGGGTAAAGTGAAAATGGAAAGAATATCCTGGTTACCTACTGAAAATAACCACAAATGAAAATGTCCAGAATATCATAGACAAAATCCAGAGATTCCAGGTCTAAGAAAAAATACAATCATAGTCAAAATGAACAAAATTTGAATATCATAGTCATTATCCCACAAGATTAGCAGATATCTTGATGAAAGAATTTGAGAAGAAAATGATATATCACTCCAGCTTCTTTGCCAAGAAATCCCCAGTTGGGTTCAGGAAGAGTCAAGTATGATTAAAACCACTGAACAACAATAGCATCATCATCAAAGAATGGAGATTCCTGACTAAAATTATTAAAAGCAAAATAATTTATACTGCAAAACTGAGTATAATAAAATGAACATTTATTGAAATAGAGATATGCCATGCATTTCTCCTGAAATGACCATTCCTTCTGAAATTTAACTTTTAAACAAAATCACAAGAGTTAAGAGGAAAAATAGTAAAAAGAGGTAAATATAAAAGGTAAATATAATTGAATATTCTAAGAAGTCAAGCAAGCATGAATTATGCACATTTTAATATAGGGAGATGATACAAGGTTTCCTCAGAAACCTAATGTTATCAGGAATTGTAGAGGGAGTTAAATGAGAAAGGGCCACTAGAGTAAGTTTATTATGTATTGATGGTCTAAAAAGTAAATGGAGGTGAAAACAGAAAACTCAGGAGCTAAAAAGAGAGGACAATAATCTCACATCATCAGGGTGCTCTAGAATACAAATGCAAAGTATTTAAATATATAAATGAGAAAGAGGTGGTGGGGAGAAATAGTACTTGAAATTCATTTTCATTTGAACTTGTGAAAGAAAGACTATACTACAGGCTTGAATAACAGAAATACCTGTCACTCAACACAGAAACAGGAGGTAGAGAGAGAGGAAAGGGACATTACAAGAGAATGTAAAATCGAGAAAAAGAAAATCCCAAGGAAACTGAACTCAGAGGATGGTCTACATAAAACATTTAAAAGGAAACAGGAAAGATAGGAAACTGTTCGAGCTCTAAATAAGGAGAGGAGAAGAGAAAAGGAGAAGAAACAGCTTAAATTAAACTTAGAGTAGTGGTGCTGACAATGCTCCTCACCTATCATTCTTCTTTGCAAGAGTAGAAAAGGAATCAGAGAGGGTAAAGAGTTAGATGGAGGAAAATATACACTTCAATCTGACAGTTTGAATAGAATAAGCCCACCATAAAATGGAGGATCAAAAAAGGGATTAGAAAGCAGAATTCAACAATATGTTGTTCATAAAAAAAATTGATTCACTGACATTCACAGTGTCAAAAAATTTGAACAAAATCTAATACGATTCTCTGCAATTAAGAAAAAGTCAGGGGTTATAGTTATAACCTCAGATAAGGCCGGAGCATAACTATTTTTGATTAAAAGAGATGTCTATAAATGACATTTTACCATAAACAATGAATTAATTTTTAAAAACTTAATATATGTGCATTAGACCACATAGCATCTAAATATTTAAAGGAATAGTTTCATAATTTATAGGAAAAAATAGGAAGTGAAATTACAGTAATATGAGATCTCAATATAACCCCAATTAGACTTATTAAAATAATGCCAACAAATAAAGAAGTAAGTAGGTAAGGACATGAGTAGATTTTAGGAGAATTAAATATGAATGCTTGCTGATTATTCAAAGAAAATGGAAAGGAGGGGGCTGCTAGGTGGCATGGTGAACAAAGCACCAGCCTTAGAGTCAGGAGTACCTAGGTTCAAATCCAGTCTCAGACACTTAACAATTACTTAGCTATGTGGCCTTGGGCAAGCCACTTAACCCCATTTGCCTTGCAAAAACCTAAAAAAAAAGGAAAAAAAAAGAAAATGGAAAGGAAATTTCAGATTATTCAGCTGTGAATAGCATTTTTATAATAATTGACCATGGGCAAAGGCACAATAACATCACAAATAATTGCAGGAAAAATAAATGTGAAATATATTTTTTCTGACTATAATATGATAAATTACTTTTAATCAAGGACAACCAAAGAAATTCAATCAATTGCAGATTAAACAACATAATCATTAAGAATTGTAATTGTTTTTTATTTTAATCATTTTTTTGGTTCTTTTTCTTTTGTTTTTTTCTTCCTTTACAGAATTCTTAATGTGGAAATATGTTAACATGATTTAACCCCTGTCATATACATCATATTAATCATTGTCATGGAGAGGGGATTAGGAAGGTAGGGAAGTAGGAAAATGTAGAATTTAAAAAAGGTGAACATTGAAAACTGTTTTTGAATGTAATTGAAGAAAAAAATAAAATAACATTAAAAAAGAACTGGTAGATAAAGAAGCAAATTATAGATATGATAGAACATTTCATTAAAGATGATGACAAAAATGAGACCACAAGTATACCTTTAGTTGCACCCAAAGCATTCCTTAGGAGGAAATTTATATCTCTAAGTACTTTCATCCACAAAAGAAAAAAGAAGAAAAAAATTATTCCACTAAAAAAAATAAAAACCCAACAAATAAAAAAATTGCAAATAAATGAAAAGTTTGAAAATCAATGAGATTAGCAAAACTAAAATCAAAACAGAAACCAAAAAACCTGACTTAACAAATCAAGGTTTTATAATAAGAAAAGAGATGTTATTAACTAATTAAATTTTTCAAAGAGGAACACTAATTTGGCAGTATCCAAATGATAAAAAAAAATCACCAATATATATAAAGAAGAAATAAAGGAAGTTGTTAGCAACATCTTTCCAAATATGCCAATCAACAAAACAGACAAACTAAAAGAAATACATAAAAATTATAGAAAAAATATAAATGACATTTATAGATCAATAAATAAAGAATCTAATAAAAAGCAGTATAGGAAATCAAATAAGCTGTAAATTAGCTCCCCAATAGGGGAAAAACCAGGATCAGATAGATGTACCATATTTCAAGAGAAACATTCAAAGATCAATACAGTCTAGTTTTATATAAATTATTTCTTTAAGACAAGAAAAAAGAGTTCTACTAAATTTCTTTTATGAAAAAAAGTGCTATTTCTTACACCAAAAGGAGTCAAATCAAAGGAAGGAAAGTCTAAAACATTATCCCTGTGAGTATCAATATAAGGAAATTAAGTAAAATGGTAATATTTGCACTAGAATTATTTATCACAATGATTATGACCAGAAATGTTGGACTGGCTATATATAAGGAACACTATGTATTCAACAAATAATGTTTATGACAATAAAGCCAATAATTGTATGATTATATTAACCATTTAGAAAAATCTTTTGACAAAGTACAATATTCATTCTTGTTAATCCTAGAAAAAGGAGGAATAAAGAGGACTTTTCTTACCAAGATAATATTGTCTATTTAAAACCAATAGTCTATATTAGATCTAGTGTAGGCTTTTGTTTAATAAGGTAAAGGGTAGTGCAAGGATATTTATTGTCACTATTACTTTTTACTACACTGCTAGAAATCCTAGATATAGGAAGAAGAAAAGGAAAAAGGTATCAAGGGATTGGTTATAGGCAAAGAAGAAATTAAAATTATTTCTTTTTTTGATAATGATTTATGTTTATTTAGAAAGCCCTAGGAGAATCTAGGTGGCACAATAGATAGAGCACCAGCCCTGGTGTCAAGAATAGCCGAGTTCAAAGCTGGCCTCAGACACTTAATAATTACCTAGCTCTGTGACCTTAGGCAAGCCACTTAACCCCCTTGCCTTGCAAAAAACAAACAAAAAGAAAGAAAGAAAGCCATAGATAGTCAACTAGACTTAATTGAAATATCTCATGCAAAGTTTCTATGCATAAAATATATCTATATAAGTTAGTATTTCTATATACCAACAAAACCTATTAGGAAGAGAAAGAAAATATATAAGATATCTGTCAGTCTTCCCACCAAGACAAACAGAACAATTTTAATACAACTTCAACTTATATATAGAAACCCATAACAAACTAAAAAAAACCAGAGAAATTATTATTTTTATTTCATTTACTTAGATGAAATAAATATATTTTAAATTCTAATTTATTTATTTGTTGCTAAAATCCTTTACTTCTAGTGCTAAGCTTTCAATGGATGACTTTATAGAAGTAGAGAAAAATAATGATGTCCTCTGGAGGAATGTTAAGCCAAGTATCTCAAGGAAAAGAATGAATAGATAAATAAATAAATCGGTATGAATGAAGGAATAAATAAAAATGGGTGGGTGGGTGGGGTAAGAAGGGCCTAGCTATACTAGATCTCTAACTAATACAAAGCATCAATGATGAACATGATTGATTGTAATTAAGGAAAACAGAAGTCCTTCCGTGCAACAGATTTGTGAGATGGAATATAGGAAAAAAAATATATTATCTCAGTGTTTTATAAAATCAGAGTTCCCCTCTGCTAGGGAAGGAGTTCCTTTTTTAAAAAAAATGTTATTTTATTATTTCCTCAACTGCATGTCAAGACAATTTTTAGTGTCCAATTTTACAAGATTTTGAATTCCAAATTTTTCTCCTTTCTATTTTTCCCCCTTTCCTCTTCCAAAAATGGTAGGCAATTTGATATACATATGCCATCATGTAAAACATATTTCCATAATAGTCACAGTTGTGAAATAATAAACATATTGGAAGGAAAATAGACAATGCAAAGAAAAGAATAGTGGAAAAACCTATGCCAAATTCTGCATTCATTCACTCAACATTTTTTGGATGTGAATAATATTTTCCATCGTAAGTCCTTGGTATTTGTCTTGAATCATTGTGCAGCTGAAATGAACTGAGTCATTCATAGTTGATGTGCACTATGTTACTCATACTGTATGCAATGTTTTTCTGATTCTACTCATTTCACTTTGCATCAGTTTGTACAAGTCTTTCTAAGAAGGTTTTTTTTTTCTGAAATCTGCCTTTTTATCAATTTTTTTTGCACAATAGTATTCTATTTATATATCACAATTTTTTAGTCATTCCCTAATTGATAAGTATTTCTCAATTTCCAATATTTGCATATCATGAAAAAGGATACTATAAATGTTTTGGCAAATGTAGATTGTTTTCTTTGTGTTCATCTCTTTGGGTTTCAGACCTAGTAGTGATTTGCTTGACCAAATGGTATGTTCAGGAATTCAAATTATTCTCTAGAATGATTGGATCAGTTCACAACTCTACTAAGAGTCAATTAGTGTCCTTATTTTCCTACATTCTCTTCAACATCAATAATGTAGCTTTTTTTGTCATATTAGACAATGTATGAGGAGATATCTCAGAGATGTTTCAATTTGCATTTATCTAATTAAAAGTGATTTAGAGCACTTCTTCATTTGCCTATGCAAACCTTTGATGTCTTCATCTGAAAACTGCTTGTTCATATCTTTTGACCATTTAGCTATTAAACAAAAGAAGTATTTTGGGGTGAAAAAAAGACAACTTGATAGGGAAAACTGGAAAGCAATATGACAGAAGCTAAGTTGCAGGTAAATATCATATCATATATCAAGATACAATGTAAGATATATCACAGATTCTGCACAAGGAATATATAACTTAGATATAAATTTTGCATCACTAAGTGGAGCAAGGAAGAAATTAACTTACAGATAAGGAGACAGTTCATCACCAAAGGATATAGAGGATCTATGCAACTTTAATTGCATAAAGTTATAAACTTTTGCATTAACAAAATGACTGAAATCACATTGTTAAAGAAAGAGAAAACTTGGGGGAGGGATATTTGCCACAAATTTCTCTAATAATAATAGCCCCAATTTCAAAATATATAAAGGACTGATCAAATTTATAAGATTGAGTCGTTTCATAATTTATAAATTATCAAAAACTATAAACAAGAAGTTAGAAAATTATTAAGGTCATAACCCCTACACCTATAGAGCTTTGGAGTTATGTTTCTTTTTCAAGCCAGTGCAACTTAGTAAGATATGAGACATTTATGGACACCTGAAAGGGGAAGGTGGAGGCTAAGAAGGATTATGGCTCATGGAAACAGTTCCTCCTGTGAACTTTGGAGGTGGCAGCTATTGAGGAAGGCCCTGACCATTCCAGTGCACAGAAAAGATTAAAAGACTGAATGAATATTTGTCAAAAAAGAAATTCCAGATGATTCCAGTGCTAGTGTTGGGCACCATTATGTAGTTCCATAGCCTATTATCTGGTTCTAGCTCACAGTTCCAAGTGTAAGCCTACTTGGATTAGGAGCATAATGTAGACCATGAAGGCAATGATCAGACCTCTTTATAGATCACACTGCCTTGGAACCACTAAAAACCTGTAGAGTCCCAGAATGACTCAGTCCAGCCATTGAGATCTCCCTTTCTCAATGACCCAGTGGTGAGCAGAGCCCAAATCTAACATACACTTCAAAGTAAAAAAAAAAATGACTAGAGGGGTAGAGTCATGATGGTCGAATAAAAGTGGGGAACTTGACTGAGCACTCCAAATATTTTTTAAAAAATGACTAGCCAGCTCCTGCGCGCCCACGTTTGCCCGTGTCTGCCCACCTCCACCCGCTCACCTCTCCACCTCTCCGCCTATCCGCCTGCCCTCCGGACCTGCCTCCTTCCACCCGGGCTTCGGTGCTGCTACCGCCACCCGAGTCAGCTCCTGGTGGACCCACATAGAAATGGGGCCTCCCGACCCTATCTTGGGAGTGACTGAAGCATTTAAGAGGGACACTAATAGTAAGAAGATGAACTTGGGAGTTGGGGCCTACCGAGATGATAATGGGAAGCCCTATGTTCTTCCGAGCGTGCTTAAGGCAGAGGCCCAAATTGCAAGGAAGAACATGGACAAAGAGTATCTGCCCATTGGAGCACTGGCTGAGTTTTGCGAGGCATCAGCAGAGTTGGACCTGGGAGAAAATAACGAGGTTCTGAAAAACAAACAATATGTCACTGTACAAACTCTTTCTGGAACTGGAGCCTTGAGGGTAGGAGACAGTTTCCTGCAACAGTTGTTCAAATTCAGCCGAGATGTCTATCTTCTTAAACCATCCTGAGGAAATCATACCCCCATTATCAGATATGCTGGCATGCAGCTGAATGGCTATCACTACTGTGATCCCAAGACTTGTGGCTTTGACTATACTGGAGCTATGGAAGATATTTAAAAAATCCCAGAACAGATTGTCATCCTTCTGCATGCCTGTGCTCACAACCCCACTGGAGTTGATCCTCGTCCTGAGCAGTGGAAAGAAATGGCATCCATGGTAAAGCAAGGGAAACTCTTTGCTTTTTTCGACATGGCATACCAGGGCTTAGCCAGTGAAGATGGCAACAAGGATGCCAGGGTGGGTCACCACTTATTGAGCAGGGTATTAATGTTTCTCTCTCTGTCAGTCATATGCCAAGAATATGGGACTCTATGGTGAAGTGTGAGAGACTTTACTGTGATTTATGAAGATGGTGATGAAGCCAAAAGGGTAGAATCCCAGTTGAAAAATCCTTATTCGTCCCATGTATTCCAAACCCCCCCCCGCAATGGGGTCCGAATTGCCTCCACAATCCTGAATAGTCCTGATCTGAGGTCTCAGTGGCTGCAAGAGGTGAAAGGCATGGCAGATCATATTATCAGCATGCTGATCCAGCTGCTTTCCAACCTCAAGAAAGAAGACTCCTCCCACAATTGTCAGCATATCACTGACCAGATTGGCATGCTTTGTTCCAAAGGCCTGAAACCTGAGCAGGTGGAACAGCTGACCAAGGAATTCATCCATATGACAAAAGATGGCCATATTTCCATAGCAGGGGTCACATCAAGCAATGTAGGATACTTTGCCCATGCCATTGACCAAGTAACCAAATAACTCTCCCTGGTGAGATGGAGCAGAGATAGCCTCTACACCTTCAGACTCTGCTGTTTTGAGATTCAGAAAGATGATTGAGTTGGCAAAGATAGGAGTGGTGTGAGAGTTTCTTTCAACCACAGTGCTTAATGCTCAACCACTGAAGGTATCTCAGAAAAAGATCTGTGAGTAGGCTAAAGGCATCTGAAACTACTGTTTGGAGCAATCTACCCTCCGCTCCCCAACCAATCCTCCACAACTTTTTCAAAACATTTTGTGTTTACAGTAAACACTACCTAAAGTCCTGCCCTAAGATCAGAATTTCTCTCTGTCTCCCCTTCCCTAAATCTTGGAATTACAATATTCAAGAGCTTTAATTTAGGTAATAAATGGCACATAACAGAAATCTCTGAGGTGCTAAAAGCTTGCAAAGAAGTCTTGTTCTATTCTAACTCCCTCCTCTCACTGGCCTCCTGGTACTGATGGTGACTCCTTGGATTGCAGGGTTTTGAAAGTCATAGGTGCTGTTGTCCAGCATCTTGGCTTCAAGAAATAACAGAAGAGAGGTGGCTGTTGGCCACTGAACATTGAAGACTAAACTTTATCTTCCTCCCCAATGTTTATTGCTTTCTGTCCCCAAATCTTCCTTAGTTTCTCCTCTGCCTCTGTTTAAATTAACCTTCAGACCCTTCCTATCAGGATGCAGATACATAGAGAATTAAGTAAAATAGAATTTGAGAAATGAGCATGTTCTCTCTTCCCCTTTCTTAGCAAAAGATGGAGGAGGAGAATTTGGTAAACTAAATGTACTTTGATCCCATCATGGTAAGATTTTTAATTGTCCCACTTATTGCCCCCACCCCACCAGACCTCATCATCGTGGTTGTGCAATAAGTAGCCTTTCTCCTGAAAAATTTGTCGGGTCAGTCAGTCCGGGGAGATGAGTATTTTGAGTTGTGATTGTAAGCTTCTCTGTGCTGCTAGCCAAGTTCAAACTCCAACCTTTAATAGATCACCCTCCAATGTAATCACATAATCTTTTATGCAGCCTGGTTTCTCTGTTACAATAAAATTGTTGCTGATTGGAAAAAAAAAAATGACTGGCCAAATTCTAGAGTGGCAGATGCCACAAAAAAAAAATGAAGTGAAACAATTTTCCAGACAAAGACAACTAGGAAGATCCCCTGGAAAGGTCTGTTAAATTAGGGTAAGAAAGGGCCAGCAATATAGCCTGGAATGCTTGGGTTTGGGGTACTGGTGGGCATTTCCAGATCTCTCAGCCTAGTGATTGCCAATGACAATTGGGAAGCTCATCAGAAAAAACCTGTGGCACCTGAGTGAGATACCAGTTCAGCCCCAGGAGCCAGGAGCTCACCTGGGGAGTCCCCCAGCAGACAGCCACATTGCAGCTGCTTTCAGAACTCTCAACCCACAAACAGTAAGAAGGATGCGGAGGAGGGGGGAATTGGAGAAATCTGTTCCTGAGGTAAGACTCTGCTGCTTTGTCCATCCTCAGATCCAGGTAGAAGTCTGGGGTCCCAGTCTCAGGAAAAGGAGCTTTATTGCCATAGCAGAGTAGGGTCTTGCATGAACTGATGTTGAATGAGATGAACAGAACCAGAAGAATATTGCTCATCCAAACAACAACATGGGGGTGATGATCAACCTTAATAGACTTACTCATTTCATCAATGCAATAATCAGAGACAATTTTAGAGTACCTGAAAACAGAGAATACCATCTCTAGCCAGAGAAAGAATTGTGGAGTTTAAACAAAGACCAAAATCTATGACCTTCAATTTTTTTAAAAAGTATCTTATGTACTACATAAGTTTGCTATCTCTAATAATTTATTTTCTCCTCAAGGATATGATTTCTCTCTCAAGGCATTCAATTTCAATCAACGTATAGCATGGATGCACTATAAAAATTATCAGACTCCCTTCTCTGGGGGCATGGGGGAAGGGAAGGGAGGGTAGAGGAAAAATTGTAAAATTCAAAATCTTAGAAAGAGTGTTCCCCCAAAAATTTCATTTTGTATATAATTGGAAAACAAAATATTAATTAAAAAAATTAAAAAAAACACCAAAGATGAGTGAACCATCCCCTCCTCCAACACAATATCCTAGGAAAATGAAGAAGGGCCATGGAAAGTAGCGTTCATTGAGTGTTACCTTGAGAACATGGATCCTAACTCAAAGAGGACTAGAACTTCAGAGGAGACAAAGAATTGATCTCCAGACACAAAGACTTCTTCTTCTTCTTTTTTTTTTTTTGCAAGGCAGTGGGGTTAAGTGACTTGCCCAAGGCTTCACAGTTAGGTAATTATTAAGTGTCTGAGGCTGGGTTTGAACTCAGGTACTCCTGACTCCAGGGCTGGTGCTCTATCCATTGAGCCACATAGCTGCCCCCACAAAGATTTTTTTAGTTTTTTTTTTGCAAGGCAAATAGGGTTAAGTGGTTAAATGGCTTGCCCAAGGCCACACAGCTAGGTAATTATTAAGTGTCTGAGACTGGATTTGAACCCAGGTAATCCTGACTCCAGGGCCAGTGCTTTATCCACCAGGCCAACTAGCCACCCCACCACAAAGACTTCTTAAAAGAGAGAGTAGGAAGAAGCTTAAAAATCAATTGGAGGGCAACTTGGTGGTGTAGAGATAGAGTACCAACCCTGGACTCAGGATTCCCTGAGTTCAAATTCAGCCTCAGACACTTAAAGTTGACCAGCTGAGTGTCCTTGGGCAAGTCACTTAACCCCATTGTATTATAAAATTAAAATTAAATGGCAAAAATATCAATTAGAAAAATTCAGAAAAGGAACACAATAAAAATTAATAATTTGCAAGAGAAAATTATCATCTTTCAACAAGAAAAATGAAAATACAATTGAACAAGTACAAAATGAAAATAATTCTCTAAAAACCACAACTGGGTCAATGGAAAACTCCTTCAGAAATAGAATTGACCAATTGTAAAAGGAGTTGCAAAAGATAAATGAAGAAAATTCTTCTCAAAAAAAAGATTAGAATCTGTTGAAATTATGACTTCATGAGACAACAAGAATCTGTTAAACAGAACCAAGAAAATGAAAAAAAATGTAAAATATCTCATCAGCAAAACCACTGACTTTGAGAATAGATCCAGGAAAGAAAACTTATGAATCATTGCACTTCCTGAAAACGTTGAAGAGAAAAAAAAGCCTGACTCAATATTATGGGATTTAGTGATGATGGAAAATTGCCCTAATATCATGGAAAGAGGGCAAAATAGATCCCTTCTGAGAAAGGGATACCAAAATGAAAGCACCAAGGAATATTGTGGCCAAATTCCAAAACTATCAGATCAAAGAAAATCCTACAAGCAGCCAGAAAGAAACAATTTAGATACCAAGGAGCAACAGTAAGGACTTGACTACATCAACCTTAAAGGATTGAAGCGCCTGGTATATGATATTCTGAAGAGCAAGGGAGCTTGAAATGCAGCCAAGATTTCACTATCTGGCAAAACTGAGCCTTCTCTTCCGGAGGAAAATTAAATGAAATCATTTAACAAAATAGGAAACTTCCAATTTTTCCTGACCAGAAGACCAGAGCTAAATAGAAAAATTGGACTTCAAACAGGAGACTCAAGAGATATGTGAAAAGGTTAAAAAAGGCAATGAAAAGTAAAACTGTTATCCAATAAGATGAAGCTGTCTATATCCCCACCTGGGAAAAAGATTCTTATAACTCTTGAGAATTGTAACTCTAATAGAGAAAATATATTTAGCCAGAAGTAATAGACATTCATCACTTGTCCATGACTCTGATAGAATGATTTATAAATAAAATCTCCTTATAAAAGGGGAACAATAAAGAGACAGGAGGATGGAGGAGAATAAATGGGGTAAATTACATCACATGAAGAGGTGCAAAGGACTTATTACATTAGAGGGGAAGGGGGGGAGGAGGTGAGAACCACCTGAATCTTACTCTCATCAGATTTGACTCAAAGAAGGATTAGCATGCGCACACACACATACATACACACACACACACACAGACACAAACACACACACTAGAAACTTATCTTACCTTTCAAGGATTAAGAGGAGAGAAATAGAGGAATTGAAAAAAGTAAGGGAAGGAAGAAGGGGCAAATGGAAAAGGGATAGAAAGGGGAGAAGGGTTGGATATAAGGGAGAAAACACACTGAAGGAAATGGTATAAGAAGCAAAATACTAGAAAATAGGGATAAGATGAAAAGGGGGGGGAAATTCAAACAGAAGGAAGATAGCATTGAGGGAAATAAAGAGATAGTAATTATAACTTTGAATGTGAATAGGATGAATTCTTCCATAAAACATAAGTGGATAGCAGAGTAGATTAAAAACCAGAATTCTACAATATGGTGCTTACAAGAAACTCATTTGAAGTAGAGAGAGAGATATATGTAAATGTAAAATGCTGGAGCAGAATATATATTCAGTCGAAATGAAAAAGACAGGGGTAGCAATCCATATATCAAATAAAGCAGCTGCAAAATAGGTCTCATTGAAAGAGATAAGGAAGGAAGTTATACCCTCTTAAAAAGTACGATAGACAATGAAGCAATTTCATTACTAAGTACGTATGCACCAAGCATCCAAATTCTTAGAGGAGAAGCTGAATGAGTCTAGGAAGACATAGACAGCAAAATTCTTCGGGTGGGAGACCTCAACCTCCCTTGCTCAGAATGAGATAAATCTAAACAGAAAATAAATATGAAGGAAGTTAATGAAGTAAATGGAATGTTAGAAAACCTAGACATGATAGACCTTTGGAGAAAACTGAACAGGGATAGAAAGGAATATGCCTTTTTTGCTGCAGTACATGGCAGCTACACAAAAATTGACCATGTACTAGGGCATAAAATCCACATAATCCAATGCAGAAAGGGTAGACCAAAATGCAGGAAAAATGACATGCAATAATGGACCATGTAGAGATAGACCTAAAACTAATTGGAAATTAAATAAACTCATTTTAAAGAATGAGTAGATCAAACTACAGATTATAGATAGAATTATTTATTTCTCCCTAGACAATGACAATAACAAGATAATATACCCAAACTTATGGGATACAGCCAAAACAGTTATTAGGGGATCTATTATACTTCTCAATGATTAAATGAATAAAATAGAGAAAGAGGAAATCAATGGATTAAGCATGCAACTAAAAAAATTAGAGAAAGAATAAATTAGAAATTATAAAAATTCAAGGAGAAAATAAATTCAAAAGAAAGAAAACTATTGAACTAATAAAGACAAATTGGTTTTATGAAAAAAATGACATAGATAAGACTTTGATTTATTTGAGTAAAAAAAGAAAGAAGAAAATCAAGTTACTCATATCAAAAAATGATAAAAGTGAATTCACCTCCAGTGAAGAAGAAATTAAAATAATAATTTGAACTATATTGCTCAACTGTATACCAATAAGGAGGAGGAGGATAATAAAATGAGGAGGAGGAAATTAAAATAATAATTTGAACTATTTTGCCCAACTGTATACCAATAAATTTGATAATCTAAGTGAAATGGATGAATATTTGCAAAATATATGGTGTCCAGGTTAAATGAAGAAGAAATTAAATACCAAAAAACCTTATCAGAAAAAGAAATTCAACAAATCATCAATGAACTCCCTAAGAAAAAAATCTCCAAGACTAAATGGATTCACAAGTGAATTTTATCAAACATTTAAGGAACAGTTGGTTCCAATTCTATATAAAATATTTAGAAAAATAGGTGAAGACGGAACTCTGCCTAATTCCTTCTATAACACCAATATGGTGCTGATACCTGAACTAGGAAGAGTCAAAACAAGAAAAGAAAATTATAGCCCAATATCCCTAATGAATATAGATGCAAAATCTTAAATAAAATCTTAACAAAGTGATTACTGAAAGTTATCACTAGAATGATATGTTATGACCAAACAGAATTTAATCCAGGAATGCATGTATGGTTCAATATTGGGAAAACAGTATAATTGACTATATCAATAATAAACCTAAGAGAAATCATATGATTATATCAAAAAAATGCTGAAAAAGACTTTGACAAAATATAGCACCCATTCCAACTAAAAGCACTAAAGAGCATAGACTTATTTATAAAATATATAGAGAAGTGAGACAAATTTATTTAAAAAAAAAAAAGCAATTCCTCAATTGACAAATGGTCAAAGGTTATGCAAAGGCAATTTGTAGATGAGGAAATCAAAGCTATCTATAATCCTATGAAAAATTGCTCTGAATCATTACTGATTAGAGAAATACTAATTAAAACATCTCTGAGGTAACATTTAAAACCTCTCTGAATGAACAATAAGACCAGACAGGCCAGTGATCAATATTGGAAGAGATGTGGAAAATCTGGGACTCTAATTCATTTTTGGTGGAACTGTGAACTGACCCAAATTTTCTGGAAAGCAATTTGGAATTATGCTTAAAGGACAATAAAAATGCTCATAACTTTTGATCCAGCAATGTCACTACTGGGTCAATACCCTAAAGAAATCATGAAAAAAGAGTAAAAACATCACTTGTACAAAAATATTCATAGCAGCTCTGTTTGTGGTGGCAAAGAACTGGAAATCAAAGGGATATCCAGCAACTGGGGAATGGCTGAACAAATTATGGTATATATACATATACATATACATATACATATACATATACATATACATATACATATACATATACATATACATATACATATACATATACATATACATATACATATATATATGTTATGGAACCCTATTGTCTTATATGCTACATAATTTTGCTATCTCTAATATTTTATTTCTTCTGCAAGAATATGGTTTTTCTCTCAATGCATTCAATTTTGATCAATTCATAACATAGGAAAACTGTAAAGATTATCAGATTGCCTTCTGTGGGAGGGAGGGGGAGGGAAAATTGTAAAATTTAAAACATTACAAAAAATAAGAAGTTGAAACTTCTATTGGATATCATTGGAAAACAAAATATTTATATAATAAAGAAAAATAAAGTTTGATCTTCAAGTACAGGTCTCAGGTAAAGCACAGAAAGAGTAGCCAGTAACAGTAAATCATGGGGCACTTGATCTTGAACTGCTTGTATTCATTCATAACTCATATGAGATTTCTTATTCATTAGTGCAGTTAGAAGGTGCATATATGGACAAAGTACAGGAGGGAATTGAATTTGAAGGTATATTAAAAAGATGGATTTACTGGACAAGAAAGGGATGAACTGAGAGACAGGGAAAAGAAAGGTAGAGTGAGGTAAGTTATTCCACATTAAAGAGGTAAGAAAAACCTTTTGCAATTTAGTAGAAAAAGGGGGAAAGTGAGCAAGAGTGAGTGAGCCTTTGCTGTCACCAGAAGTTGACCTGTCCACTTATTGCTGTCCTTATAACTTTCAGTGATTCTCATTCTTCAACTTCTCTCCCAAAGTTTGGCAGTATGGGAAAGCACTTGACTTGAAAACAAGTGGAAATGTGAAGTTATATGAACAGTTCACATAGACTAAGTGGAGCAGTTATTCAAAAACCTTTCATAAGGCAAAGATTTGATGTTCTATCAACCCCTTCTCCTTCCCCAAGGAGGTCTCAGAAAGAGGAAGGTCAGCACACAAAGTGGATAAGCTATACAAGCAATATTCCTGACCTCAGAATCAATGACTATAAGAACTGTCAATTTAGCTATAGTTCTTTTTTTAAAAAAAATATTTATTTTTCACATTACTTAACACACACAAAGCACAAAGAAAAACTTCAAGAAAAATAAAGTGAGAGAAAAAATGTACTTCAGCCTATATTCAGATACCATCAGTTCTTTCTTCAGGATGGATAATGTCAGAGAAAATTGCTTCAATATTTTTTCCCCACAGTTGCTACTACTCCATCCTATTCCTCCACACCCCCATTTATTCTATTGTCTTTTTCCACCCTGTCCTTCTCAAAAATATGTTGTATCTGACTACCCTCTCTCATGGTCTTCCAGCACTTTCATCGCCTACAATCCCCTTCCTTCCCACTGTCTCCTTTCTCCAGTCCCTTTCCTCTTCTATTTTCCTCTAGAATAAACTAGGTTTCTATATCCAATTGAGTCTGTATTGAACTATAGTTCTTGTGCTTCTGTTTTTCTATAGGAATGAATGTTTCCTTGTCATTTCACCAGAAAGGAGATTATTCCTACCAATTATTCATAATTCAATTGCTTATTATTAATCTCCTCATCTGATTCAATTCAGCAATTGTGAAGTTACAACTAATTAGGTGCTTTTGGAGGTGGTGAGGATGCAAGACTTTATATGTTGCTGTTATTGTTATTGTGTTGTTTTTGTTTTTCACCTGACAGGTAAGGACTACCTCACTCCTCATTTAAGTAATGAGGAAATAAGGCAGAAAGTTAAGTGTCTAAGGCCCAGGTTCACCAAATAAGTAAGTATAACTGATTTTGGATTCTGATCCTTCTAGCTTTTTGTCAAGTGGTTTCCTGAAGGGATAAGAATGTGTTCTATACCTTAAAGAATGAATGAGTTTTGATAGAATATAGACAATCAAAAGAAGTATTCCAAAGAAAGGGAGTAGTAAAAGCAAAAATTGGTGGTAATGACCACTGAATGTTCATGTGACAGGAGATTAGAATGATTAGAGTAGGTTGATTTTGAAGTAGGTTGATTGCAAAGGGGAGGAGAGGAGAGAATAAGTTTATATAGTACTTACCATGGGCTCTTCTAAGAATTTAACATATTTCTCAGGTGATGCTCACAGCAACCATGGGAAGAAGGTGCTGTTATTATCCCTATTATATAGTTGAGGAAATCAAGGCAAGCAGAGGTTGAAAAACTTCTTCAGAGCCAAACAGCTAACAAGTATCTGAAGTAGAATTTGAACTTGACTCTCCCTGATTCCAGTGCTCTTTATCCTATTTGGCACTTAGCTGTCTCAATAGGCTCAATTATAGAGGGCCTTGAAAACCATAAAAATTTTGAATTTGATGACCTTGGAAATAGAAATTCATTAAATGTTTTTACCAAGATAAAAAAAGATTCATCTCACTGTTATGTGTAAGATTAATTAGAGGGAGGTAGAAACAGGAATCAGTGAGTACAGTAGGAGACTATTGTGATGATTCAGGGTGAAGGTAATGAGGAAATTAGACAATGGTGGAAGAAGAAATGTCGAGAAAGGGAGGGAGAGTGAGAGAGAAAAAAGTGAGATAGAAAGAGAGAGAGAGAAGACACTTCAATTTATTTATTTCTGTGTCAAAAACTATCAGATCATAAGATAGGAGAATAAATATTTGTATTTATATCCTATATCATGTGATTGAATGTTCAGTAATTGTGTATTTTCTTTAATTTTTTATTTAGATGTTGACCAAATGGAGGATAAGGATGATACAAATAATTATTATAAGATTTTAACTTGCCATTGAACTGAAGAATAACAAGTTTTTGTTAAATACTGTACTATGTGACCAGCAATGGAGGTACAAATAAAAATAAAAATAAAAACATCTTTTGCTTCAAGGAACATGAGGTACAAAATGGTGAGCCAGTACTTTAGTAACTCAGAGCTATTACTAGACACAAAGTGAAAATGTTGTAGTTGAGGGATTGGAAGAGACATTGTCCAGTAAGAAATTGGAAACTTGCAGCTAAGGTTCATTTGCAAAGGGAAGACTATAACTAGAAATATAAATAGCATTACATTTTCTAATTAATCTCTTTATAAGTATATAATATGTGAGTTTCATTGTCTTCTATGATCAAAGCTGTTACCATTCCCAGTGCACACAATGATATCAATATAAGCAATATAGAATGGGTAGTACCTTTCACACATAAAAAATAAATCACATAACATTTAAAAAGCACCAAGTTTCTGTTAGATTTTGAAAAAAACTTAAAAGGATGAAAAGAACATGGTCTTTGCCAATAAGGAGCTTGCAGTTGACTGGAGACAGGGCCAGGGAAAGGAAACAAGTATACAAATAATCATGAAACAAAATAGAATTATAATTGGCCCTCTTCTACCTTTCAGTTTTCTTACACTTTATTCCATCACAGTTTTTAATCCAGTGACACTGGTCTCCTAGCTCTTCCATGAGCAAGATACTTTCAAGAACAACAAAATCACTTGCATGAGACATTTTCTCTGAATATTCTCCCTGGAATGCTCCCCTCCTTTCTCCAACTACTGACTTCCCTGACTTCTGTTATATTGCAAGGAAAAGCCTACCTTTTTACAGAAATTCTTTCCTAACTCTTCTTTCTTCTATTGCCTTCCCACTTTTAATTAATTTCTATATATCCTTTGACTATGTTGATTTGTATATATTTATTCACATATTTCCTCCCCCCCATTAGATTAAAGGATTTTGTGGGCAGAGATTGTCTTTTGTTTCTTTTTATAGTGCCTGGCACTGGCAATTAATAAATGTTCATTTATTGATTGAAGCACATTACAAAGAATTTCCTGTCAAGAGTTTAAAGGAAGGGAGGAATTCCAGCCAAGATGGTGGAGAGAAGACAAGCACTGTGATAAGGTTTCCTGATCTTCCTCATATATAATATGAAACAAACCTCTTAACAGAAATATGATTTACAAAACCCAGAAAAAGAAGCTAGGAGAAGAACCATCTGTTTTAAGTTTTGTCTTTGGGGATCCTGGGTGAGCTGAGGTCAGAGAGCAGAGAACCTATCAGAAGGGGTGAGAGTAGGACTAGCCTGGGATGAGCCACAGAGGCACTGACTGTGAGAGCCGGGGTCCAAGAGCCAACTAGAGCATGGAGGATTTGGCTGTGGGACTTGGGGTCTGGGGCACCTTGGCAGAGCTGGAGAGCAAGTTCCAGCCCAGAGAGTACCTCAGACTCCACACTTTCACTTCAGTGGAGTCCTCTTCTCAGAACAAACACAGTAATAGCCCCCTCACCCCACCCAGGCTCAGGAGTGAGCAGCAGTGCTTCCTTAGCTGTAAAGAGGGAGAGTAATTACCTTGCCCCAGGGCATAGCCCACATTGTTAAAGGATAAAAATATCTAGCAGCACCACCCACATCCTGAGGCCAAAGGAAAAGACCTCAAATCCAGGTCACAAACTCCAAAGAAAGCCAAGCAAGCAAAGCCTCTAGCACACCCTACTGGCTGGCATACTTGGGGTTACTATGTTAAGTGAACAAAATCTCTAGCACTCCCTACTGGTCGGCCCAGGTAGAGCTCCTAAGCAAAGTGAGCAAAGCTCTAGAGATCCCAATACCAAACTTCTGTGAACCAACCCCACCCCCAACAAAAGATCTTAGTAAAATGAAGAAAGGCCAGTAGAAAGGGGTGTCCATAGAAAAATACCTAGAAGTCAAAGACCCTAACTCAAAGAGATCTAGAACCTCTGAGGAGAATATGATTTGGTCTTGAGCCAAGAAAGACTTCCTTGAAGAAATCAGGAAGGGCTTTAAAAATCAATTGGAAAATTTGGGAAGAAAACTAACACCTTGAAAAAAAGGAAACAAATCCTTGGAAAATACAGTTGGACAAATGCAAAAAGAGAATAATTCTCTTAAAACCTCAATTGGTCAAATGGAAAAATTTTTCAAAAACTAGAATTGAATGGGAAAACATCAACTGCTCATGGATAGGAGCTAATATAATAAAAATGACAATTCTACCAAAACTAAACTACCTCTTTAGTGCCCTACCAATCAAAATTCCAAAAAAAAATTATTTTAATGAGTTAGAAAAAGTAGTAAGTAAATACATATGGAGAAATAAAAAGTCAAGAATTTCCAGGGATTCAATGAAAAAAGTGCAAAAGAAGGTGGTTTAGTCTTACCAAATCTAAAATTATATTATAAAGCATCAGTCATCAAAACTGTCTGGTATTGGTTAAGAAATAGACTGGAGGATCAGTGCAATGGATTAGGTGGAATAGCAGGAAATGATTATAGTAATCTGCTGTTTGATAAACCCAAAGAGTCCAGTTATTGGGCTAAAAAACTCTTTCTTCCATAAAAACTGTTGGGGAAAATTGGAAGTTAGTATGGAAGAAAGTGCGATTAGATCAACATCTCACACCCTATACCAAGATAAGACCATAATATATACAGGATTTAGACATAAAAAACAATACTATAAGAAAACTAGAAGGTCAAGGAGTAGTTTGTCTGTCAGATCAATGGAAAGGGAAGCAATTTATTACCAAGGAAGAGATGGAGAACAGTAAATAAAAGCAAACTAGATAATTTTGATTACATTAATTTAACAAGCTTTTGCAGACAAAACCACTGTAACCAAGATCAAAAGAAATGTAGTAAATTGGGGAACAATTTTTACAACTAGTATTTCTGACAAAGGACTCATTTCTAAAATATACAGAGAACTGAGTCAAATTTTCAAAAGAACAAGCCTTTCTCCAATTGACAAATGGTCAAAGGATATGCAAAGGAAATTTACTGATGAGGAAATTAAAGTGACCCATAGTCTTATGAAAAATTTCTAGTTATTAGAGAAATGAAAATGAAAGCATCTCTGAGGTACCACCTCACACCTCTCCAAGGACAATATGACCAGAAAGGACAATGATCAATGTTGGAAGTGATGCGGGAAATCTGGAACACTAATACATTGTTGTTGGAGCTGTGAACTCATTCAACCTTTCTGGAGAGCAGTTTGGAATTATGCCAACAGGGTAACAAAACAGCCCATATCCTTTGATCCATAGACCATTATTGGGTCTATACAATGAAGAGATTATGAAAAAGGGTAAAAATATCACTTGTACAAAAATATTCTTAGCAGTCCTGTTTGTGGTGGCAAAGAATTGGAAATTAAGTAAATGTCCTTCGGTTGGGGAATGGCTTAACAAGCTATGGTATATGCATGTCATGGAACACTATTGTTCTATTAGACACCAGGAAGGATGGGAATTCAAGGAAGCCTGGAAGGATTACATGAACTGATGCTGAGTGAGGTGAGCATAACCAGAAAAATATTTCACACCCTAACAGCAACATGGGGGTGTTGCTCAACCTTGATGGATTTGCTCATTCCATCAGTGAAGCAAGCAGGGACAATTTGGGGCTATCTGTGTTGGAGAATACCATATTTATCCAGAGAAAGACTTGTGGAGTTTGAACAAAGATCAAAGACTATAACCTTTAACTTCGAGAAAAAAAACTTACTTTATTTTGTAATTTTGCTGTCTCTTATACTTTATTTGTCTTCCTTAAGGATATTATTTCTCTATCATCACAGTCAACTTATATCAATGTATACCATGGAAACAATATAAAGACTAACAGACTGTCTTCTGTGTGGGTGGGGGGTAGGGAAGTAAGATTAGGGGAAAAATTGTAAAACTCAAAATAAATAAAATCTTTCTTTAAAAAATAGAACTGAACAATTGGAAAAGGGGTTGAAAAAGGTAAATGAAGAAAATTCTTCTCTAAAAAAGAATGGAGTTTGTGGAAACTAAATTGGAAAAGAAGTTGAAAAAGGTAAATGAAGAAAATTCTTCTCTAAAAAAGAATGGAGTTTTTGGAAACTAATGACTTCATGAGGCAAGAATCTGTTGAACAAAACTAAAAAATTGAAAACATAGAAGAAAATGTAGAATACTTCACCAGCAAAACTACTGGAGAATACAAGTACAAGAGGCAACTTAAGAATCATTGGTCTCTGAAAATATTGAAGAGAGAAAAAGCCTGAACTTAATATTACAGGATTTAGTCATAGAAAATTTTCCTGACATCATGGAACCAGAGGGTAAAATAGTTATTGAAAGAATACATCAGTCCTCTCCAGAAAGGGATCCCAAAATGAGAACAACATGGAGTATTGTGCCAAACACCAGAAATATCAGGTAAAATAAAAGCAAAATCCTGCAAACAGCCAGAGTGAAACAATTTAGATACCAAGGAGCCACAGTAAGGATTACACAGGACCTGGCTGCATCAACATTAAGGGATCAAAGGGCCTAGAATGTGCCCTTTGAAGCAAACCTCTTAACAGAAATTCGATTGACAAAACAAAGAAACATAAGTTAGGAAAAGAACATAAATATTCTTCTGTAAAAGGGAGCTCAGAATGCAGCCAAGAATTCACTTTTGGCAAAGCTGAACCTTCTCTTCCAGGGGAATAGAAGGATATTTAATGAAACAGGAGACTTCCAACTTTTCCTGATGAAAAGACCAAAGCTTAATAGAAAATTTTGGACTTCAAACAGGAGACTCAAGACACACATGAAAAAGGTAAAAAAAAAAGTAAAGGAAAACACTGCTATCCATTAAGATGAAATTGGCTATATCCCTACCTGGGAGAAAGATTTTAATAATTCTCAAGAATTGTAACTATTAGAGAGAATATGCTTAGCCAGAAGTGATGGACACTCATGACTTTTCTGTGGCTCAGATAGAATGATTTAAAACCAATACTTCCTTAAATAGGGGGACAGTAAGTAGATGGGAAGATAGAAGAGATTGAATGGGGTAAAACTCATTACATTAAGAGGTACAGGGGGCAGCTAGGTGGCACAGTGTATAAAACACCGGCCCTGGAGTCAGGAGTACCTGGGTTCAAATCCAGCCTCAGACACTTAATAATTACCTAGCTGTGCAGCCTTGGGCAAGGCACTTAACCCCATTTGCCTAAAAATAAAAAAAATTAATAAAAAGAGGTACAAAGAACCTATTGCAATAGAGGGGAAGAAGTGAGGAGGTGAGAACCACCTGAATCTTACTCTCAACAGATTTGGTTTAAGTGAACATACACACACTCAGTTAAGGTAAGAAACTTATGTTACCTTTCAAGTATTAAAAGGGGAAAAGAGGAGGGGGGAGGAAAATGGAAACTAACAGAAGGAGGGAAGGAAGAAATAGCAAAGAGAAAGTGGAAAGAAAGCAGAGGGGGTCAGATATAGGAGGGCAAACACACTGAAGATGGTGGTATTCAGAAATAAAATACTGGGGAATATGGATAAATTGGGAAAAAAAGGGGAAATACAAATGGGGGGAAATAGCATAGAGGACAATAAAGAGTTAGTTAATTATAACTTTGAATGCGAATGGGATGAAGTCTCCCTTAAAATGCAAGTGAATAGCAGAGTAGATTAAAACCTGCTATCTCATACTTTATTTTTCTTCCTTTAAGAATTTGATTTGTTTCTCATTACATTCAACTTAGATTTAATGTATACCATGGAAACAATGCAAAGACTAACAGACTGCCTTCTGTGGGGGGATGGGGAGAGGGAACTGAGATTAGGGGAAAATTTGTAAAATTCAAAATAAATAAATAAATAAATGAAAATTTTAAAAAGAATTTAAAGGAAGTAGCGAGCAATTTTTGAAAGAAGATTGAATTAAGGGGAGGTTTCATGAAGAAAGTTGTATCTCACTTGGATCTTCTTTTATGGGTAGACTTTTACCTTAATGGGTTATTGGTCAAGGAAGAAACTCCTGATATGAGAAACCATATCTTAGAAGTTAGAGGGAAAAGAACTTGTTTGGTGAATAGCAGATAGTCTAATTTGCTTACCCTGAAGTATCAGCTAAAGTGTCACTTCTTAGGGAAAACAGTATTCTCTGATTATCTTAGTTGTTAATGGTATTCCCTATATCAAATTATATATGTGTGCCTACTCATCATACTTCCCAGGATAATTTATATTTAGGTAACTAACCTGGATGTATTCAGCCCTTATTAGGTGTCATGAAGCATGTTAAGCTCTGGAGATATAAAGTATGGGAAAGACATAATCATTGACCTCAAGGAGTTGACATTTGAATAGAGGAGATATGATAAATAATTAGGCATACACAGAATAAATGGGAGAAAATCTGAGGAGAATGTTAGTTCCAGAATCTAAAAACATCTGTGCTAAGTGTGAAAGAGACCATTGCATCCTTATAAACTAGCATGGAGCCATGAAAATTCTAGGCCTAATAAAAAGCTTATTGCATTGCATTGCACTGAATTGCATTAAGTTAATTGAATTCAGTTGAGCTGAAACAGAAAGTAGATGAAAAATAATAGTGTTGGAGAAGGCTAGAAAGGAATTTATTTTACAACTTGATGCTTTATTCATATGTATTGATAGAAAACGCCATACAACAGAAATTGATGATATAAACACATTGGCAAATAAGCATTATTGACCAATTCTCTTAAACAATTAATAATACATTATTAGTGAATATCTCACAGTAGACCACAGAGCAATATTTTCATTTATTGCATTTATTCAAATCTTAATACCATTGCAGTCTGCATAAAGAACAATATTCCCCAGCAATGTATGTCATCCTCTGCATTTGGCTACTGCTACAATTTGGATGTTCATAGTGATGCCATCTGTTAAGGTTGATTGTGCAGTGACCTTAGGCAGTCTAAAAACCTGCTCAATGGAGCCCATCGATGAAGTTCTGGGTGGAAACCAGGAGGACAGATGGTCGGGTTGGAGATGAAGAACTTGTTTGCTGCAGCTGATGAAAATCATTCTTCTTGCCAGAGTCATTCTATGAGATATCTTTGGCATAGCATTTCTGAACAAATATGATGTTTTACCATAGGTGAACTGCAGGTGGAAGAAAGCAATCCATAGTCACTTACTGTACTTGCCTGGTAGTTTGAGTTTATATCTTTACCATTTAGAGGAACCAGTTTTCTGGGCAAAATTATTAGTCACAATAGGGAGCAGATCATATAGTTTCTGATAGAATTTTTTATTATGAAAGATAAGTGGTTAATAGCTTTGGAGTTAGAGTTTGAAGAAAATATTCAAACTGAGAGGTAAAAATTCAGAGTAACCAAGATAATTTTTAAATCTATTAACTTTTTAAAAAAATATTCATTTTTCCCCAATAATTTGGAGAGAAAACTGCTCAAACAATTAGCCTGAAATAAGTGTGCATATGATCAGACAAGCTAATTAACATGAAGAGGTTTATAAATTTGAAAGCTACAGAATTTGCCCACCCACCTAGCCTTTTCCTCTCTACTTCTGACAGCCTGAAAACCCTGCTCACATCCCCATTTGTTTTCTAGGCAAGGAAAATTGCAGGATCACTTTAAAACATTTTTATGGCAAAAGACATTAGATCTTTCAAAATTCAGTGTGCAAAGAAAAATAAACCATACAGATTACATCAGTTTTTAAAAGCATAGGAGCATAAGGTAGAGATCAAAATTATTGAAGCTCAGTTCCCTATGGGGATAAATGCTTCAACTAAAGTATTCCAGACATTCAGTTCAAAAGACAAACATGATAATTAGCTAGCTAATTAATTTAAAAAGTTAAGAGGAGAGGGAGTGTCATTTCTGGAGGAAGTGGAGAACTAAAATTGAGATTTGTTATGATATGAAAAGATTTGAAAATCAATTGCTCCACATATGAACTCACCATCCTTTTCTCTGATCAAAACATTCCAAACTAGTCACCACTCCATTAAATTCACTGTCTTCTAATAGAATATAACCTTCTTGAAGACAGGAAATTATCTTGTTTTTGTTTTTGTATTCTCAGAAATTAACATGGAAAACAGTATGAGGTTGATAAATATTTTTCTCTTTTCTTCCTTCTCTCCCTTTCCCCCTTTCTTTCCTCCTTCCCTCCTTGCTTCCCTCATTCTTTCCTTCCTTGCTTGCTTCCTTCTTTTTTCCTTCCTTCTTTCCTCCCTCCCTCCTTCCTTCCCTCCCAGGCAGCCCTTTGAGTACAGAAGTTGCAAACTAGCATCGCTAAAAAGGTCTACAATAATTTATACTGAGAATAATTAATATATCATTCTGAAATATTATATAGTGTCACATTTTAGATTGTTTTACATATGAATCCTCAGATTTTTTGGTTTTTGTATTCTTCTCAAGTTTTATTATTGTGCACTTATTTTCACATATTTTATTTTTAAACACATTACTGACCTGGAAATAGTTTTCTATTAAACATCTAAACTATTAAAATGCCAAAATAGGGGAAAAGTATTTGTTAATTTTTTAAGTTTGTTTTCCATTATATGCTATGGAAGGAAATTATATTCAAATTTCTTATTGTATATGTTTTACCAAGGTGCTCTACTTTATATGAAACATGCGAGGGCTTTTTAATCCAAAATTTTAATCACTTTTGTTAAAACATTAGGAGACACCTTTTTTTATCCCCCCGGAATTAAGGACAAGCAAACAGGCTGCGTCCTGAGCTTGGCATAACAACAATACTTTGTGTTCATCCCCTGGATGATCTCACCCTCTGGCAAAATTTATTACTTTGACCAGTACCAGGTGTTCTCCCTATTTCTCAGGGACCTGAAAGCCAGAAGCAGCTGATGTGCTGAAGCAGAAAGTAATCAATCAAATCTCCTGATGTAGTCATAATCTTTGTTACTTGTAACTGCTAAGTGAACCAAGCCAGGTACTGCACTCCTGTTCCTTCTATGCTAACTTTGGTTCTTTACCCTGCTGAAAAATCATGAAGTTCAAGACCCTTAAGATTTGAGACAATCAACTTAGAGACTGTTCTCAAAGGACCCAGAAACATCTTCCTTGTCCTGGACCTAAAGTGGGAATCATTTGCTCAAGACCTAGTTGTGATAGTATTGTGGTTCATCTCCTTTGTGGTTTTCCTGTATATAAGCCCTACCTTACCCAAACAAGTAAAGCCTTTCTCAGGAACGTAGACTTGTGTTTTCCTCCCTTTAAAACTAAACTACTGCTTGATTCCTAACTCTCCCCTCTCAAGCCTATTTTGTTTGACTTTGGTCAACCCAGAGGTTTAAGGTTAGAATGTGTTTTAGTAAAGGGAGGATTTTATGCAGGTTGCACAAGGTGTTGTGAAGAAATTTAAGTCTCTCTTTTTTTTAGGTCTTGTTTTTTTTGCAAAGCAATGGGGTTAAGTGACTTGCTTAAGGCCACACAGATAGATAATTATTAAGTGTCTGAGGCCGAATTTGAACCCAGGTCCTCCTGACTCCAAGGCCGGTGCTCTATCCACTGAGTCACCTAGCCACCTCTCTTTTTTTATTTAATAAATTCTTTGTAATTTTGGTCCTTTGGACTTCTCACAGTTGTATATTTGCCTTATAGGAGTTTTATAGTGATAACATTTTTGAAATTCTTTTCTATTACATTTTTATTAATATATGATAACCCGATATTGACTTCCTTTAGACTGCAATCCTATTTTCCATTCTGTTATCTCTATATTCTTCCACCCTACCTACTTATGTCCTATAGTATCTATTTTGATATTTTCTTCTGTTTCTTCTGAAATTCCTTTTCCATGGTAATTAAATTTCCCTTGATTTTGAACTTTTTCTCTCTCACATACCTTCTATCAATTAACGCTCACTGAGATTCTCTCTCAGGTAGCTCACTATTCCTGACCATCTTCTCTAGCATTACTTATCTCTTCATTCATAGCCCCAATGCATTGGTCTTAGAGGAAAATTCAGAATGCTCATTATCCCCCATTGCCACTACTAGGTTCTCCTAAAAGAAAAGTTTAATAATCTTTCCTTTCTCTAATCTACAATCTCTCACTACTTTCTTTCTGTTCCTCAAACCTGTTCAAATTTTGTTATCCCTGAAATAATCTTCATTAGACTTACCTACATTTCCTCAAGCTATCATCCTATATCTCTCCATTTCTCAGCCACAATTCTAGAAAAAAAAATCTTTCTGCTTATTGACTTCACTTTCTTCTTATTCGAACTTCTGTACTGTGCAATCTGGCTTCTAATATCATTACTTACCTGAAACTGTTGTCTTCAAAATTATTAATCATCTTTTATTTGTCATATATGGTGAACAGTACCTTGTCCTCATTTTTTGGAATGCATATATATATATATATATGACCTTCTCTTGCATAATTTCTCTTCTCTGGACTTTCATGATACTACTCAGTTTGGTTTCTCCCTGTCTGATTATCCATTCTCAGTCATTTTAATATCTCATATTCCATTTAAAATCTGTTATCTTTGGGTTTATGCCAAGATTCTACCATGATGTTTCTTCTTGTGTCTCTTTACATTCTTTCAGTGATCTTATCAGATCTAAATGTTTTACTTATAATTTCTGTGCCAAAGATCCACAGAACAACATATCCATTTTCCCCTAAGTTTCATTCTCATATCACCAACTGCATATTTAATATTTCAAACTGGATGTCCCAGAGACTCTTCCTACTCAAATCATAAAATAAAACTAATTATATTCTTCCTCCCCAAAGCCAAAATTTTCCTACTTCTATTTAAAGTACTTCCATACTTCTAATGATCCAGGTTTATAATCTTAATGTTCTTCTCAATTTCTTATTCTCCAGGATGTACATAAGTAATCAATTGCCAGTTTTTATCATGTAAACCTCCACATCTTCTTTTGCATCTTGCCCTTTCTATCTGCTTATACAAATACCACATTAATTCAGGTCTTAATCATTTCTCTCCTATATCATTACACCTGCCACCAAATTGATCTCTCTACTTCAAATCACTCACAAGTACAGTTTGACCTCTATGCTTGTCAGAGTAGAAGATAACTATCACTACATGGATGCGTCCAAACCATACCCTGATGCAATAAAATAGGGTCTTATTGTGCTGCTTAGAGTCAAAATGAAAATAAATAAATTTAGAAGATTGACAATATGTTTCAAGTTTGAATCATTATTTTTGGAAAAGTAGAACAGAGATGGAAGGTAATTATATTATGTTATAAGTATTTTGCTATAATACTTATGAATTTTTGATGTTATAACCATTTCTTTTGTGAGAGAAGAAATCAATAACTGTCTTATACCTTATCTCTTATTCATGTTGTATATTTTCTAAAGGGAACCTTGTTAATCATTTTGGGGAACACAATTTTGACAGTATTCTGCTGATTTATAAGTTTAGCAACCCTGTCTAGAAAGGATATATGATTAGTCTTTTATGATCTATTTTTTGAAGAGCCCTGTGCTGATTCTTACTTAATGTGAGACAAAATACAAATAGTGAAAAGATAGTTAGATAATGATTTTAGAGAGATCTGTACTTGAATTCCATTCTAGATCTTCTGTTAATGATTGTATAGTGTTATCAAGCATATAAACTATACTAATTTTCAGGTGGGTGAATTCTGCAGATAGGTGGTGCAGTGGTTAGAATGCTAAGCCTGGGGTTAGGAAGATTCATCTTTGTGAGTTCAAATTTGTCCTCAAACTTACTCTCTATGTGACCCTTGGTAAATCACTTAACTCTGTTAACATCTTGGTTTCTCTTCAGTAAAATAAACTGAAGAAGAAAATAGTTCTAGTATATTTGTCTAGAAAATGCCAAATGGAGTTCACAAGCAGACACAATTGGAAAAACTGAGCAAAAATTTTCATTTTCCTCAACTATAAAAATGTTTGTACTACAAAATGTGATGTAAAGAATCTATTTATGAATTATTATCATCAGATGATTCCCTTTCCAAAAGTTTTTGTTATCCTTATAATAACAAATCCTTTGATCTGAAAAATGCTTAGGATAATTGGGAGTCAATCTACCAAGACAAATATTAAATAGATATAATTTTTTAAAATGTCCCCAATAGCTATGTCAACAACTAGAAGGCTATATATAATGCATCTGGCAGAACCATACCAATATAACAGTAAAAGTGCTTTACAATATATATTAGATTGCAGATTAGGAGATACTTTGAAATGGGAGACAAAGTAAAAACAAATTATTCAACAAAAGTCCTAAAATCTTAAAAGAGATGATGAAAATGGGGAGATTATCAATACTCTAAAACAGTAATCATCAAAACTATTTGGTACAGGCTAAAAATGAAATTGTCAGTGGAATTGACTAAGTAATAATAAAAATCTTTCTCAGTAATTCATTGTTGAGTAAGCACAAGATGATTAAATAGTTGGAGGAAAATTTCTTATTCAAATAATTGATGGAAAAACAGAAAAATAGCTTGGAAAGAATTATGTTTAGATCAATATTTTATCCCATATGCCACAGTAATTTGACATTTATATTAAAATTATAATTAAAGAAGAAAATTATATCAAGTATCTTTCAATGCTGCACTAAGTGGAATTTTATAACTCAAAAATAGGGGTTGTCTCATAAGAAAAAGGAAACTTATCACATAATTTAAAAAATTCAGAAACAAAATCAATGCAATTAGATTAAGAAAAGAATATTTCTTTTGGAAAAAATGCTTCAATTATCTCTGATAAAGATTTGATATTTTCAGTATTAAAGAATTATTACAAACAGATAAACAGTCAATCTATGATGAAATGAATGAGCAAATTCCTTAAAATAATTATAAACTATTGTGGCAACTAGGTGGTACAATGGATAGAGCACTGGCCCTGGAGTCAGGAAGACCTGTATTCATATCCGATCTCAGACACTTATTAATTACCTATCTATGTGACCTTGGGCAAGTCACTTAATTCCATTGCCTAAAATAAATTAATAAAAAAGAATTACAGACTATTAAGAAAAATAGGAAATATTATTTCAAATTATTAATAAAACATTTCAACCAAAAATGCAAATATTTGAATAATTTATGCTTGAAATACAGAATTCCATAACATATTTATTTGTAAATTGATTCAACCTTCCTCTGAAAAACAATTAACATTATGCTAACAAATTGACAAAAATTCCACTACCCTGTGACTCAAAGAACCCCTGCCACTAGGCTATTATACCAAAGGCGTCAAAAGTGAAGAAAAACTTATATACACTAAAATATCTGCATTTGCTTTATCTATAGAATCTAAGACCTAGCAATAAAATTGTATCCTATTATTTGGGAAATGGTTAAAAAAGTTGTTCCATATTAAGGTAATGGAATATTTCTGCTCTGGTAAATTATTTTGAAAATGAAGACTTCAGAAAAGCATTGGAAGACTAATGAACTCATCAAATTAAATAAGATCAGAAAAGCAATATACACAATAATTGAAGGAAGGAATAATAACAAGAAAAACCTGTAATAAAACAAAATACTATGTAACTATATTTGCCCATGATTTCCCCTGAAGAATAAATTGATGAATATTTTTTTTTCTTTTCTTCCTTGAAGATGAGGCGAACTATGGGTATGGAACATTATATTTTCTGGCAAATATCACATTTGTTGTACTGCTTTTTTTTACTTAAAAATTAATTATAAGAAATGATGAGAAAAAATGTCAAATTAAATTTTAAAATAAGCATTCTAGTTATCCACTTTCCAAATGTTTGCTATTATTAAATATGTGCCAAATAATTCAAATCAGGACTTTCTCTTCATGGTCACCAAGGGTATTGAAGCCAAATGGGTAATCCATAATAAAAGTTCAGAAATTAGAATGTAAAGAGTGTTATTTATCTAGCCCTAAATTTCATAGGTAAGGGAACTGAGAATCAGAGAAGATAGGTGAATTTCTGAAAGTCTCTCAAGTTAGAGGTGAAGTTATCACTTCAAAGCACTTATATAGACTTTCATTCTAAAGTTCTTTTCATTACATCTATGTATTTTTTCTAGACTTTTAAAATTTATTTCATCTTTTATAATCTTGAAATCACTTTTGACTTTGCATTTCAAATGATGTATTAATTGCCTAAAATAAATTGATTAGTAGGTATCTATATTTCTGTCAAGCTATTTTTATTTGTCTTACTAGTATATCTGCATGAGAATATTTACTAATTAAACCTAATTTCTGCCACCTATAAATTTGAAAGTAAAATCCAATAAGTTGTGATGGACAGCACTAAGGGAAATCATACATTGTTTTGAATTTATTTTTAAATAGATCTTTTTCCTAAGTCATCTGCTCTATTGAGTATGCAAAAAATCTCTTAAGTAACCAGTTTTATAAAAAAAGTTGAAATCTCAAAGTAGCATGCAGATATAGGACAAGAGGGGAGGATAAATATAATATACTTAAAAGTTATCTGAAGCATAAGTGTAAATTCTTTTCTTTTCTTTTGTATAATAAAACATACAAGTACCAATTTTTTTTAAATTTTATTTAAAATTTTTAATTCCAAATTCTATCCCTCCCTTTCTTCCCCTCTTCCCCCTTTACTGAGATGGTAAGCAATCAGATATTGATTGTATATGTACAGTGATGGAAAACATTTTGTACATAAAGGACTGAATAAAAGAAAAAATGCATTGAAAGTGAAAAAGAGCATACTTCAGACTTTATTCAAAAAAATCTCAGTTCTTTCTAGGGACATGTATAGTATCATTAGTCCCTTGGGATTGTCTTGAATTATTACATTGCTGAGAATAGCCAATTCATTCACAGTTCTTCCCCAAACAATATTGCTATGACTATATACAATGTTTTCCTGGTTCTGAAATTAAACTTTTTTTAATATTTATAGTGATCTAGATTTTTTTAAGTATTTAGAAGAGTTCTTATTTAAATTTGTTGTTTTTTCCACTTTATTTTTAAGGGAAAAATTTCTATCAGTTACAAATTTCTACATACTTAAATCCTTAAATAATTTTTTTAACTTCAACAATGTGAATACTATCTCCATGATTGAAAACTATGTCATCCATGACTCCTAATCCTGTTTGCCTCATGTACAAACCCTTAAATTTACTATAATCATTTGTTGGACTAAAGGTCTTCCTCTGTTTTTAAATATTTTGGGAGCACCAGTGAAGCAATCAGTTTTTAAATAGGAAGCTTTTCATTTTAGAGTGGGTGAGTAGGGAAGGTCTAAGAATTAGGTCCAAATAATCACTGACTATATTTTAAAATAATTTTTAAAATTTATATATGTGATTTCATTAGGTCCTTAAATTAATACAATGGAACATCAATTCTCGGTTTCTTTTGTTACCATGAATAGTATATTGAGGGTCTATTTATTAGTAGGTGGACTTCTATGCATCAGATCACTACAAATTTTATAGATCAGTATATCCAAGGATCAGATGCATAAAGAATGGTATATTCATCAACCAAGAGTTAAATGAAGTTAAAGAATTATTTCTTCTGTTTGACATCACTCAAGAGAATGAGACACATCATTTCCAATCTCAAGAACCTTTGTGGAATTCTTATTGTTTCTAGAATATAAGCTCCTTGAATCAGCATTTAAAGCTCTTCACAGGATCTTTGGTTCTACTACTGTTTTATGCATAACTCCATCCTTCATTTATACTGTATCTCATTCAATACTTATATTCACAGTTCTGTCATACATGTTTATAATTCTACCTTGCATCTTTCTTTTTTTTGCATAGCCTGTCCCTTATGCTCGGAATTCATTTCATTCTCATCTCCTCCTCTTTGAATTCATGACTTCCTTGAGATATCAGTTCATGTGCTATAATCTATGGAAGCCTTTCCTTGATCTCCTGATCTTTTTTTCTCTTCAAATATTCATCATCATAATTATATATATATACATATAACCATGTCTTATATGCTTTATAATCTTAACTTCAATAGAATGTAAGCTTTTGAGACCAGGAACAGTTTTTCAGATTATCTTTGTATCTCCTAAGCCTTAAATGATGATGATGATGATGATGATGATGATGATGATGATGATGATGATGATGTTAATAATTATGCTGATGATTCTGATGTTGTTTGTCCTTTATTCTTTTTTTGGCAAGGCAATGAGGTTAAGTGTCTTGCCCAAGATCACATACCTAGGTAATTGTTAAGTGAATTTGAATTCAGATCCTCCTGGCAGCAGGGCTGGTGCTCTATCCATTGTACCAACTAGCTGCCCCTTATCCTTCATTCTTAAAGAAGACCATGATGTCAGGGAGATGATGTCATGAGAAGCCCATGAATTAGATTTGAGTAAAGGGTACTGTGCTAAGTCACCAGTCTCACATTCTCCTCTGGAGCCATTTGGGTCCAGTGGCCAGATATGAATCAGGACCAGTGGAGATGACCCTGGATGAGAAGCAATTAGAGTTAAGTGACTTGTCCAGGGTTCCACAGCTATTAAGTGTCTGAGGCTGAGTTTGAAATCTTGACCTCCTGACTAGAAGGACAGTGCTCTATTCACTTTCTTCCTTAGCTGCCCTATGCCTTGAATAGTGTCTTGAACAAAGTAGGAGCCAACCCAAGTTATTAGACTGGATTAGATTCCTCTTGACTGATTTTAAGAAGGCATCTTTTTCTCTTTTATTCTCTTTTCTTTCATGAAATAAACCATCATATATTAACAACACATTCTCAAATTAGGATTTTTAATGTAATATAAGTTCAAGTGATGATGCCATAGGCCTTATTTTGTCTTATATACTAGAAACTTCAGTTCATTTAAGTAAATAAAGAATATTCCTAATTTAAGGGTTCTTCTACCCATTTCTGTGAGAAGTCTAGAGTCATTTTGTAGAAGTATAGAATCATTTTATATTTCTAATTCTGGTTCTGTTATTCGATTAAGGTTATTCTCCAGTGTTAACCACTAAGATAACCACTAAAGATCATGTTTCTTCTATTCTCTAAGTTTTTCTTGTACTGAAAATATTTTTTTTAAATATAAGATTTGATTTATTTTGAGTTTTACAATTTCCCCCCTAATCTTGTTTCCTTCCCCCTACCCCCTACAGAAGGCAGTCTATTAGTCTTTACATTGTTTCCATAGTATACACTGATCTCAGTGATATCTCAAAAGATGCTTTAATTTGCATTTCTCTAATAAGTAGTGATTTAGGGCAATTTATCATATGACTATGAATTGCTTTGATTTCCTCATCTGTAAATTGCCTTTGCACATCCTTTGACCATTTGTCAATTGGGGAA
The DNA here is from genome assembly GCF_037893015.1 of Macrotis lagotis. Classification (NCBI taxonomy): domain Eukaryota; kingdom Metazoa; phylum Chordata; class Mammalia; order Peramelemorphia; family Peramelidae; genus Macrotis; species Macrotis lagotis. The sequence goes on from NC_133661.1 coordinate 215,256,875, forward strand.
TGACTTGTTATTTTGAAATTTTGACTCAGTTCTCTGTATATTTTAGAAATATGTCCTTTGTCAGAAATACTAGTTGCAAAAATTGTTTCCCAATTTACTATTACAGTGATTTTATCTGTGCAAAAGCTTTTTTAATTTAATGTAATCAAAATTATTTAGTTTGTTCTTAATGATGTTCTCTATCTCTTCCTTGGTCATAAACTGTTTTCCTTTCCATAGATCTGAAAGGTAAACTAATTACTTATTATTCCCATACACCTGCTGTCCAATACAGCAAAACTGACCTTTAAGATGTTCCTCACAAAGACCATTCCATCTCCTATCACTGGAACTTGACCCAGGCAGTCTTGTTCATCTGCAATGAATTGCTTTCCAAAGAGACTTCTTTAGAAACTTAGTTCCTTTCAAACTTCAACTCTAGAAGCAGCTTCTATATGAACTTTATCCTAATCTTCCCTATTCCAACTCCTAGTTCCATTCCTCCTCATTTTACCTTGTTCTTATTTTATTTATGCCCCCTAAAAGATATAGGTCCTTCAGGGCATAGACTAGTTTATTTTAGTCTTTTTTTCACCAATATAACAGTGTTTGGCATATAGTAGTAGATATTAAATGTTTGTTCACTGATTGATTTAATGACCAAGGTACATATCAGACTCAGAATCCAAGTCTTCTCATTACATGCATATTGTACTTTTGAAGGCTCCAATGCTTGACCTCAAAGCAAATAGAGTAATGTATTCCATACCTTACTTTAAGGGAAGAGGGAAGCTTTAAGTGGGGAAAAAAGTATTTTTCTTTTATTGTCTTCAATAATAATAAGTCAGCATATTACAAAAAGAGTCAAACAAGGATAGTTTGAGAGAAAAGATTTCTTTTCCAAAATATACAACATAAAATGCAAGTCATATCCATGAAATTTATCATTGAAAGAAACAATTCATTTTTCTACAGACTCTTCAGAATAATAGAAAGTACTTTGAAACAAGATTTTTTACCTTGAACTCTCTTGTCTATTATGTATAGAATTTTACAAAATAAAGTATATACCTAAGCAAAAGTCAAAGTTATATTTCTTATATGAGTATAAAAAAATCCATCAGGGTAATGATGTAGTGTCTTTAGGATAATAAATCTGGAATTGGAAGGAACCTTTAGGGTTAATCATTCTTAATCCTTCCTTTTACATATTTAGATGTAGCTATCTAGATATCTCAGACTTTGATCTATTGCTGTGAGGAAGTGGGACAAATGTCACCAGACTTTTCAGTCTTTTTAACCATCTAAGATCAATTTAATTAGAACAGAGCATCATGTTTGATGTTTAATCAATTTTATTACCACCGTTTTACTTGGCTCCTTTTCCATTTGAAATAGTTGAACCATGAGAATATTTGTCACATACAAGACTATTATATAAGCTAAGAACTAAAATGAATTTTTGAACAAGATTGAAATGCTGAATTGATCAAATTAGAGAGGACAGTGGAGAAGAATTCAAAGAGGGGTTGAGATCTCAGCCTGAGTTTATTGTATTATCTGAATGACAGAAAGGAGTTGAGAGCCATTGGCTAAAGAAAAAAATAAAACAAAACAAACACCTGTTATCTTTCCGATGGGCATCCCTAATGTCCCCCATTTCCTCTACTAGGCAGATGTTAATTTACTGGTAAATAAGATATGTTACCAGAGAAATAGCAAAAAAAGAGATTTTTGTCTTCAGGAGTATGTCACTATGACATCATATGGGAGATGCAGATTTAGAGTTTGAAGAGACCTCTAAGGTCATTGAGGTCAATTCCTCATTTTGTAGATAAAGAGGATGAGGTACAAAGACACTAATTTGCTCAAGGTCACACAGGTGGTAAGCATTAGAGGTGGTGTTGAAGTCTAGTTTCTTCTGCCAGAAAATTTAGGATTTTTTCTACTGACCCATGCTTTCATAAGCAGATGACACATAATCAGTGTTATCAAACATTCAGTGTTTTAAAGTAAATACGCACTATTCAGTCATTCAAAAACATTTATTAAATACCTACAGTATTTAATCTCTGAGTTTATAAAGCAAAAAAAAAATCCTGCCCTCAAATTGGAGAGAAAAGAGGGACTTTTTATATTTTTATATTTGAGGAAATAAATTTGAGGAAAATGAGAGATTAGTTTAGTATTCACCTATATTTTTCTGACTATTAGAGCAATAAACTAGAGAATGGGATGTTAAGGATAAGTTGGGGCAGTCAAAGAGCCTTCATGAAGATGGAAAGACTTGAGGGTGATCTTAAAGAAGATAGAATTTTGTATATTAAAGAGCAGTAAGAAAAACTAACTGGTTTCAAAACTGCATGTAGTCTTTTCCTACACAGAATGAAAATGAAGTTTTCCTTCAGTAATAATTCATTCCCTGCCTTCTGTACAAGTATCCTCCCTTCAACTGTCCCATTAGAAATACAAGTCTCATAGGCATCATCAAATTATAATCCATTTATACCCACACTCTTTTCAAACTGTTCCAATAGAAATACAATCCTCAAGAGTTAAAAAGTAGATTGCAAAACAATAAATTTCTACCATACCTGCTGTCTAAGTTTGCTCCTTTCACCTGTCCTAAGAGAAGTACAATTCTCAAGAGTAATAAATACTGTCTTCCTGTGTAGGGGTATGCACTATTTAGTCTTACTGACTAACATTTTTCTCCTCTTTCCATTTACCTTTTTACTCCTGAGTATTACATTTGAAGATGAAATTTTCTATTCAGGTTTGGTCTTTTTACCAGATAATTTTGGAAGTTTTCTGTTTCATTGAAAAATCCATCTTTCCCCCTGTTATAGTATGCTGAATTTTGTGGGATAATTGATTCTTGGTTGTAATCAAAACTCCTTTGCCCTTTGGAATATCATATTTCAGAACCTCTGAACCTTTAATGTTGAAACTGATGGGTTCTGTGCAATCCCGTCTGTGGCTCCCTCATATTTAAATTGCTTCTTTTTGGCTATTTTCAGTATTTTCTTGTTTAGCTGAAAATTCTGAAATCTGGTTCCTTGGAGTTTTTATTTTGGCCTTTCTTTCTGGGGGGATGGTGACTGATAGATTCTTTCAGAAACTATTTTATTTTCTTGTTCTATGACATTAGTTTGTCATGATAATTTCATGCAAAATATTGTCCAGGCTCTTTTTCTGATAGTGACTTTCAGGTAGACTAATAATTTTTAAATTATCTCTTCTGGAACTATTTTTAGGTTAGTCATTTTTCCTAAAAGTTTTTTACATTTTCTTCTATTTTTCAGCTTCTTGGGTTTTGTTTGATGGAATTTTGATGTCTCTTAGAGTCATTAGTTTCCATTTGCCCAATTCTAAGTTTTAGGGGGGGCGGGTTATTTTCTTTAGTTAACTTTTGTGTTTCCTTTTCCAGTTCATTAATTTTACCTTTAGATGAGTTACATTCCATTTCCATTAGTTAATTTCTTTTTCATAAGTTGCATTCTTTTGCCAGTTGGCCTTTTTTGCTTTTAAAGGACTTGATTTCTTTTTCCATTTGGCCAATTTTATTTTTAAAGGTATTGTTTCCTTCAGTTAATGTTTATAATTCTTTTGCATGATTCTCATTTTTCTTTTCTACATTTTTCTTCCTCTCTTTTTGCTTTTTAAAATTCTTTTTGATCTCTTCCAAGAGGTCTTTGTGAATTTGAGATCAATTTATAAACTACTGTTCTCCTCTTATGAGATGGTATTTTTATTATCCTTATCAGAGTAGTAGCCTTTTTATGGATAGTGCTCTTTTTAAATTTTTTGCTGATACTGAGCTAAGCTCCTGGGGTGCATGGGGTATAATCCCAAGCTTTTTGTGCTGTGGTTTATAGTCTTCTCTTTGGCTTACTGCTTGTCTAGGGTGTTGCTTATTATGTTTCAATTGTTAGTGGTCTGCTGTCTATGTTAGGATAGCCCAACCCAGTTCTGCTTGTTGCCTCAGTGTTCCAGAGGTTTGAACTTTTTTCTTCTGAGCTAGGGTTGGGACCCTCACTGCTAGCCTGCTCCACCTACTGCTAGCTGGACAATAACTAGGAGTGTCCCACTGCCTTTCCAGCTCTCCTATCTATGCTGGTCTATCCTCTACTTTTACCTTTGTGAGACAGACCTTTATTGAAATTCCCCCACAATATCTTCAAAATAATTTTTTCTCAGAGAGTAGAGGAGACCTGAAAAGGTGGTACTTAAGAGAACTATTGAAGTTAAGGATGGATAAGATTCCAGACATGTGGTATACAGCAAGTGCAAAGGGGCAGAAGCAGGAGAATGCAAATTATTGGAACAAGAAAGCAGGTTAATTTTTCAGGAATATAGTGCATGAGGGGAAGAAATGTGAAGTTAATCTGGATAATAGTTTGGAGACATATTTTCAATGATATCAAAGTTCAAATAAAGGAGCTTTTATTTTATCCTACAGGCAGTAACAAGCTAAATTTCATGATCAGAGCAATGGCATGGATTTTGGGGACTATTTCAGTCAACAGGAATTTATTGAGCATTCTTCCATTTTAAGTAAAGGGTCCAAGTCAGCCATGTCTGCGTTTTTTTTGAGTCTTCTAGCCCAACTTTATCTTTTTTCACCTTGACAATATCCCCTGACAATATCACTCTGCTCTGTTTTCCCTTCTTCTTGGATAGGTATTACCAGAATGTCCATTTTAAGGAAGGTATGTGGATCAGTCTCCACTTTTTTATAGACTCTATTCTTTAGACTTTCTCTGCCCTCCCCCTTACTCATACTTGCTTTTCAACTTCCCTTTCTGTGTTGTCTTCCCCCATTAGAATATATCCTCCTGAAGGGCAACTTCTATTTTTTCTGCTTATAGTTGCCATCCCAATACCTAGTACAATACTACAATACTAAACATATAATAATTGCTTAATAAGTGTTGATTGACTTGACATCTTTGCTCTGACATTTTTACTCTAGGGATGCAACATATTTAATAAAATCAATATTCAATTGATGCAATTGAACCATTTTTAGTAGAGGAGGGAAGTCTTTTCCTAAGTATTTTCCCTTAATTATTACCCTTAGTAGGGCTTATAATCACAGAAAGATCAACTATAGGCTCATTACTTTCTTCTCTGCATCTGCATTGTTCCTTCCATTCCAAGTTCAAATTGTAAGCTATATTTGGAGGTTTTGGATTGTCCCCAGGACCATAGCTGTTTGCTAGCATCACTCATGCTGAGAGTTCTTTAGCTTCTGTCATCTCTCTAAGAGTTCTCCTTCATCTTCACAGTGGGTTCAGTGTAGGTAGGAGGGAGGATAAGGATAGACTACATATAGATTTGCTGGTTTTATCCATTTGGCACAATATTGCTTCTTGGCAACATATTCCTTAAGGGTGGGGTTACCACCTACTCTGGAGAGGATTTTGTGTAACATTGATGGGTTTTTTTTCATTTTTTTTACTATGATTGGCTAGTGTATTTGTCAGAATTCACAGATCAACTATACTTGGAGATTCACTAATAATAAATTTGCTTTGAGAAACTTTGCTCTCTAATATCCTCAAGTAATGCTTGAGGATGAAAACAAACCCAAACAGTTATCACAAATCCAGTTAAGTTATTTAATACAAATGTGAACTTGCCTATTTTGATTAACAATCCCACTTTTTGATTTGGTAGGAGTTTCATCAGGAGTTATAAGGATAAAAAAAATTTATTAATTGTTTTCTATGTACCAGACATAGTGCTAAACTTTGGGAATACAAATAAAAGCAAAAGGAAGGAGACAGAAACTGGTCCCACAAGTTCTTATAGTCTATTGGGCTAAGACAGTATACAAAAACAATCTGAAAAGGGGGCAGGGGAAGCAAAGGGATCCAGAAAGTCAGAAGTATAGCATGTGTGGTGGGGCATGAAGATTGGCCAATCTAGCCCCCCCCAAATAAAGACATCTGGATGAACTCACTATTGAAAGAAAGCAAATAGGTTCAAGGGTGAAAAGAGGATGTTAATTCCAAGATGAGGTGGCCCTAGATTATGAGAGAAATTTCAGGGTAAGACTAGCTCATACATAGCTTTTAAGTCCACAAAGTCTGAAGCATAACTGGGAAAGGAAGGAAACTTGGAAAGCATGGCTCACTCCTCAAAATGGAGGGATTAGGGTAAGTAAGCTATAGGAACAAGTGAATGTTCCAGAGTGAAGAAGCTTCAAATTCTGAGAGAAATTATTTAATTTGATGAACTAACTCCCTGCTCATTTTGATAAGCTTTTATTTGCAGGTATCTGATCGACTTTCCTTCCAGAGAGTTTGACTTTGACTATTAGTAAATCATTGACATAATAGAGCATGGCTCTTGATTGATTGGGAGTGACTAGGGTTGTATCAACATTACCTGGTCAGCCCGGACCCTCAGAAAGATAAGGACTTGTTGGAAGAAACAATATAAGCTGAAAAACTGCTAACATACTCTTCACTTTTTTTCTTTTTAGTCTTTTTTTAAATGAAGATAGGGATGAACATAGTTGAGTAGGTCTGTGTTGGGGGAGGGAGGTATAAGAGGTAAAATGTACCTGATTTTAGTCTCCTTTACCCAGAAACTGGTGGTGATTTCTTGGAATAAAAGCATATGAAAGTCATAAGGATTGGTTTTCATTTCTCATCTACTTGGACCCAGAGGAAAGTTTTTGATGATAGAATTTCAGAGTTCAAGAAATAAGGCAACCCTAAATAAGTACATAGAAGTATGTAGCCCTAAGAGGCTGATTCACGAGAGTAAAGTTTCCCAACCCAAGAGATGGCAACAACCTAGACATTAGAATTCTTGTAGAAGCACATGGCTGATGTGGATAAGTGCCTATCATATTGCCCTAGGAATTCATGACCAATGTGTATCCTGCTCCATAAGATAGGATCTCATTGTCTAGGAAATCAAAAGGAGGTTAAGATTTAAGAATAATGTTTGGTTCACCAATTTTAGGCAAAATGAATAAGCACATATGTAGAATTCAATAATTTCCCAAGCTACAAACATCTCATTGTCTAGGAAAGTCCACTTTAAAGAACTATCTTTTCAGGCTACCTAGACAAATATCTGTTTGTTTCTGTATTTTCACTAGAATGCTTCATCATTGTCTCTGCTGCTTCCATGTCTTGGGGTAGGGAAGACAACTATCTAAGTACATGAGAAATCCATGAGCTAGCACATGTAACTTTTATGTGCATCTAATGGAAGGCAATCATAATCAGTCCCTGGATCAGTGAAGGGAGAAGACTATCCCTATGCATCTTAGAATCATAGAGATAGTGTGTTAAGTGATCTTAGAACTATCCATTCATTTAAAGATGAGAAAATTAAGGTTCAGAAATGTTAAATGCCTTGACCAAAGTCACAGATGTAGTATAGCTGGATTTGAATTAAGGTCTTCTAACTTCAAATCTTGTATATCTTCTACTGCTTCATCACATTGGTAGTTTTTTATTATTTTTTTAAAAATCATATCTGACTGACTCTTTTGTGAGCTCATTTGGGATCTTGTTGCCAAAATACTGGAGTCATTTGACATTTCCTTCTCCAACTCATTTTAAAAATGAGGAAAGTGAGGCAAACAGGGTCAAGTAACTTTGCCCAGTTTCGTACAGTTAGTAAATGTCTGATGCTAGGTTTGAACTCATGAAGAAGAGTCTTCCTGATTCTGAACCTTATGCCCTATTCACTGTATCACCTACTTCCCTAATAGTAATTTTACAAATGAAGAAACTGAAGTCTATTAAGTTTGAATGATTTTCTTCAGGACAAATCAACCATTAAGTGGTAAAACCAGAAATCAAATGTTCATCCTTTGACTTCATATCCACTTTTTTTATTTTACCATCAAGCTTCTCAACATTATAGATTCCTGCTGTTTTGGTAAGTTACCATTAAAATTGTTATTTAGGCATTTAGATGACATATGTAAGACTTTGATTGGAGGAAAAGGAAAAATTTTTGTAGGGGAATGTTTAGGGAGTTTGCTTGGTTGCCTTTTCTACTCTGTCATTTCGCTCTGTTCCAAGAAGTCCTCAATTGGCAGTGTTCTTAATTGAAATAAGGAGTTCAGTAAGAGGAGTAAGTTAGAAGAAAAATAATCATCTCGATTTTAGATATGTTCAATTAAACTGAACAGATCATTTACATACAGAGGATCAGAAAACAGTGGAAATGCAGAATTGATACTTTCAAGTTCAGTGAGAGTTGATTCTAGAATTTATCTTGATATAGACACAGAAAACATGTTTCTCGTTGCTTAATGAAGTAGATTAGAAAAAGTCACAATTTTGGAAGCAAACTATGGTAGAAATGTTTTGATGCCAGAATTGCTTGGGGCTCTTGTTTCATTTTTAGAATGGGGCATAATAAATTGCATGTTCCTTCTTGTGGATAAATTCAGTTTAGTGATATTTATTTGTTAGGATAATGGGGAAAAAAACAGAACTTAAGACTTTTTATATTTCTCTCTCTCTCTCTGCTCTCTTCTCCCTCTACTCAGATACCTAATGTACCTGAAACTTTTCATAAACTGATCCTTCAGTCTTTTCATTCAATGTAATTCAGAATATATTAATTGTTTAATGGCACTGACATTCAGGAAGATAATTATATATAAAGATTAAAGTTCTGCTCTTATAGAATTTATAGTCTACAAATAACTATAATAATCAGCATATTGAATTGGCATTCAGGAGGTGGGTTTTTAATTTTTTATGACTTAGTAGCAACGGCTCTCTCTATGTGTGACTTTTAAGTTAAGTCAGTAATCATACATAAAAATGAAAGGTAGTCCTCATGCAAAATTCAAACATATGAAGCTTAATATAATAGAATGATATTTTAGGATGAAGTCAGCTGATTCTCTGTCTCAAATGTGTAGAAATAAGGTGACTGAGAGCCCTAAATATTTCCAACTATGCTTTTCCAGATTTGCAGGGGTGTCCAGCTTTAAATCCACTGCTGGTCCCACCAAAAATAGTCCTAACAGCTATTAATCAAAGTCACATCAATCTCATAAGACTCACAATGGAACTCTTGGTCCTTTGATCTTATAATACCTTTGCTTCCTCATGGGCTATAATACTAATTTAAAGCTAATGTAATTTAGATTTAGTAGTTTATTTTTTATAATCCTTGGGTCTGGCATTATAAAAAGGCATTCTTCTTGTCTTCCCATAGAAATGTGTTAGGAGGAGAGGGAACATTCAGATAAGTTTGGTAGCTTTGTTGATGGAGAGCAAAGCCCTATTAACCCTAGAAATTCAGCATAGAAGATTATCAAGAACCCATTGAAACATTTTTTAACAAAATCGGAGTGCAAAGGATTAGAGAGATAGATAGGCAGATATATTTAAATACAAATATTTTTCTATTCCTATTCTAATGCAAAAAATATTTTAGATTAAGGAGGATCAGAAAAACCTGCTTTTCTGGAAAGAATTATTCAACAAAATATCAACCATGCATAGGTATTTTTAGCATAAGGGAAGGTTACACTTGTTTTTTTTGTGGTTCAAAAGGGGTTAGGAGAAAGAAGAATTCAAATTTCTATCCATCTATCCATCTATCTATTTGTCTGATATCTATCTAAAAGAGTCAGTACAATGTAAGCAATAGATAGCTAGTCTCTGAGTCAGTCTGTATGTCACTTGTTGAACTTCATCAAATAATAATATATAAAGTGAGAGAACATAAATTAGAAAGAACATTATCTCTGGAGGGAGAGAAACTGACATTAAATGCTACCTGACACATTTTCTAGGTACCTTTGAGTAATAAGCCTTACCTCCTTGTCTCTCATTTCCCTTATCTGTAAAATGAAGCAGTTGTATTAGGTGACTTTTGTGAACCCTTTTAGTCCTGAATCTATAATACCATTAGTCTCTCTTTTCCAAATATATCTGTGTCTTTCTTTCTATCTCTCTACCTTTCTTTCTTTCTCTCTCACACATATTTTTATTTTAATAACATATCTATATATACATATATAAGTTATGTATATACTATCAATACTTTCAACAACACTAATTTTTAGGTACAGTAATGTCCTACATATATATATATATATATATATATATATATATATATATATGTATGCATATGTACACATGCATAGGCAAACACATATGTGTATTTAATATGCACAATTATGTGTGTGCATATATATAAAAATAGTATAGGAGGGATGCATTGGTACATAAAAATTACATAATAATCTTCTTTCTATCTTTTTCTCTAAATATATACATATTTGATGCACCCAATAGATGTATATAATTTAAAGAATATATATTCATATATTTATCTAGAGTATATGATAAATAAGAAGTATAGCTAGAAATATACCATGGAGAAGGTAGCATAAAAATAACTATGTACAAACAAGTTGTGCATACATGTAAAATCATACAAGATTTGTTGGAAATAATCAATAAAAGGAAGGTCCTAATATTAAGAGGTATCAAGATAGGCTTCTAAGGAGGAGGTGAGATTTTAGCTGGAACTTGAAAGAAGTCAAGAAAGTTAGGAGGCAGATAAAAGGAAGGAGAGAATTTCATGCCATGGGGCTCATGAAAGAATAAAGAAAATGTGTGATTAAATTTAAAAGTTTCTGTAAAAATAAAGTAAATCTAGCCAAGATTAAAAGGAAAGCAGAAAATTGCAGAGAAATGGTATAATTTCTCAGATAAAAGTCTCATCTGTCAAATGTATTACAAACTTTGTCAAATCTATAAGAATGAGTCATTCTCCAGTTGATGAATGGTAAAATGAAATAAATTGGCAGTTTTCTATGAAAAATCAAACACACTATAATCATATAAAATATTCTAGATATTATTTAGAGAAGTCTAAAGTAAAACAAATAATCTTGAGATATTTTATATCTTTCAGATTGACTAAAATGATTGAAAGAGAAAGTGACAAATATTGGGGGGGGCATGGAAAAATTAGAACACTAATCCATTGTTGGCAGAATTGTGAACTGATACAACCATTTGGGAGAAATTTGGAACTATATCCAACTTAATATACTTTGGCCCAGAAATACTACTACTAGGTCTATTTTCAAAGATGATAAGGTGAAAAGAAAAAGAACCCATATGATCTAAAATATTTATAGCAGCTTTCTTTATGGTGGTCAAAACTTGTAAATTTAGGGGATATCATCAATTAGGGAATTTCTAAACAAATTGTATTATTTGGTTACAACAATAATATTTTAAGATCAACTTTGGTAAAATAAATCATTTGGCTATTATAAATACCCAAATAAACTGCAATTGACATAAGAAGGAAGATGCCATTTGCATCCAGTGAAAAAACTTATACATAGAATAATTTTAAATATGTACACACTTGTGTCTAATGGCAAGCATCTTTATGGTGAAGTGAGGAAGAAAAATGAGGAAAATGGAAAGTTACATTATAGCTTTGTTATAATATTAAAAGAAATAGTAAGTTGTATAAGGTAGATTTGCAGTTTTGTGTACAATCATCTTTTTTATTATACTGTTATGGAAATGCTTTTTTAACATAAATTTTATTCAATAAATTTTTATTCCCTACGTTGAAAAGAAAAATTGGTAAAAAGAAAAAAGTTTGCCTTCTAATGTTGCTATCTATTTATATCTATATATTCTAGGTTGCTAAATAATTAAGGTATAGTTTATCTATTGTAAAGATATACATGCTTGAAGTGACCTATTTAGAAAATGATTGTCTTGGAGAGCTGAAATGGAAACTGAAATACCTTTTCCTTAAATAATTGTCTTCCCAGAGAAAAAGCTGTTAAAACCATTTCCTCAAATGATTCTTTTACTATTAAAAGTAATGAAATGCCCCTCCCTCTGATGATTTCTTTAGAATTCTAAAAGTAACTGAAAATTTAATGTGAGTGGAAGAACCCCAAAGTCCTTTTACTGATGTTTTTTTAAAGAGAGATGATTGTTATAGATATATCTAAGTGGATCTTTTGAGAGAAGATCCACTGATAGGTAAACATTTTCTTTATTCCTCTTTGGTTTACTTGCATGGAATGTTGTTCTTCCTTATCTGTGTCTTCTAGTTTTCCTGACTTTAAAGTTCCAGCTAAAATTCCACCTCCTATTTGAAGACTGTCTCAATCCTGCTTGAAATCAGCACTTTCTTTTTGCTGATTATTTCTAATATTTTCTGCCTGACATCACTGCAGTGCCTCAGTTACATGGGAAGGACCAAGGACTTCCACTATATCCAGATCATCATCAATAATCCTGTTTTCTCTGCAAGTAGGTCAATGGGTGCAGATGGTACTAGAAGAGACAGTGAGAAGGATGAAGCTGCACAACATTCCCCTCACTTTATTCAACATAACATGTACATTATGTCATCATTCATTGATGTGCTCTTCTTCAATTGCAAAGGAAAATGATCAAATTAGATAAAATCACTTTTCCAGTATATCTTAAATATAACTTTTTTTGTGCGTAGTTATTTATATGTAGTCTTCTCCATTAGATTTTGAACTACCCCAGAACAGGGGTAAAATTAGCTTACTAATCACACTCTAGTTTTATAATCTTAAATATGGTTCCAACTTTTCTTCAAGTTTGCAAGCTTAAGGTCATTTAGAATAAGTTATATTAGACTTTTTTAGTGTTTCATATCTTGGCAGACAAGTAAATGAAGCTTGCCCACTGACAGAATTCTGAGTGCCATGATCATCAAAAATGGAGACTAAACTTTTTTTGATCCTTGCAAATTCTCAAACCTCTCCAAGAAAGAAATTACTTTAAAGAAGTAAAGCAGTTAAGGACACAGACAAATTAAAAATTTGATGATATAATGTCAGAGAAGTATGATGTCTAACCCCTTAAAGTACTCAAGCAATATCCCCTTATTCACCAGAATATCAATAGCAGGATTGCACAAGGTGATCCATGTGCTTGTGAACTTGTGACATAACTCAACTTTATACCCGATAATAGGGAGCCAGTCTTAAATATCAGAAATATTCTTAGACTGCAGTGGTAGCTGGCAGCAGTCTATGCTGTCAGAGAAGTGAAGAACAGAGGGAATGGAGGCAGAGCAAAAAAGCTAGAAAGAAAAATCCTAACAAACCTGGGCTAGTTCTGTTCCCTCAAAAGTTACCTGGGGCAAAGAATAAGCTTGGTGAATAATCATGAATCATCATTAAAGGAGGAGTTTGAAACTTTGAGAATTATCATGCAAGGAAACCTCCATCAAAAAGGGAAGTGTCAGAAAGTGATCAATAGGGGAAACATAAAGGGGGGAAAAGGACTAAAATTTGCCATAATACCAGGAGGAGCAAGGCTCAATTAAAGAGTCTGAACTTAAGTAGACAACCATTAGAGGAAAATTTTAATAGCAGATTCTTTAGGTGAAAAAAATCCAAGTATCTATGAATAAGAATTGTAGGAGAAAGGAAATTGATTCCCCACCTGTTGAGTTAAAGGACAATGTGGATTATCAAGAGAGCCAGAAAACATAGCAAGATAAGAATTGTGAGAGTAGAATTTATGATCTACACAGAAGAAATAATGAGCAAATTGAAAAAGCTTGAATTAATCATTTCAAGTCTCACTGAAGAAACAAAAGAAGTGATAACTGATTGAAGATACACATACTAAAGGGAAGGAAGATTTGGAAGAGAAACAAAAAGCATTTTACATGAAAAGAAAGCAGGGTCTCAACAAAAGTAAAATATATTTATCTCAAAGTTAGGATGAATATATAAAATTTAAACATTATAGATCTCCAGGAAGAATCGGACAATTTAAAAACATATGAGCAGCATAATGCTAGGAATAACATAAGAAAACTTCCCAGAAATTCTGACTTTAAAAAACAAAATTTTATGGAAAGAGTCCATAAATTACCTCCCCAAAACTCCTCTTTTGCAAATTCTAAGACATAAAGGGGTTAAATTTAATAGTAGCTTTTAAAAAAGCACAACATATTCTATAGGAAGACAGAATAAAGACTTTTAAAGTATAAGAAGAAAGAACATTTGAATAATGCAAATAATGTGAATAAAACTATTCTATATTCCCTAGAACTGCAAGAGAGAATGGAATAATTGCTAGGAGTAAAGGAACTCAAGAGGCAGAATAATGTGATCTTCCTTCCTGAACATGACTGCAAATGAAAAAAAGAAAATGGTCAATAAAAAAGAGATGTTTAAAATCTCCCTGTGGAAAAAATTGAGAACTGAGCAAATTATTTGCTTCTCCAAGGCTCCCTGACAACAGAAATATAGGAATGATAAACTTAAGAACCAAGGAAAATAAAAACAATAGCAGCAAAACGTAAATAACTTAGCAACTAATAAAACAATAGCAATAGCAGAAAAACAAAATAACCATATTGAATTCATTAAGATTTCTTTCTAAAAATACTTGAGGATACAAGGGAAAAGAAAAAATCAAAAAGAAGTGAAAAATCAACATTATGGATTGAACCTCACAACTTTAGTTCTACAGGTGACTCAGTGTCACCTGTTGGTGTTGGGGTGTTAGCATACATAATGAGAGAGGATGTCAAAGGGGATAATGGAGGAAAAAAGATAGAGGGGACTGTTTAATATGCTAATCAATACAAAGGCAAATAAGGAACCTCTGGTCTATCAGGAAAGAGTTTATTAGAAAATGGAATAAAGGAAGAGGGGGAAAGGCATGGAGAATTCTTGTTTCAGGGTTTTAGTGGGAGTACCTTAGATGAATGACTCTGGAAGAAGAGAGATATTCTTTAATGAGAAATAGAGACCTTCCAAAGATTATGCTATGTTGGGATATGGTGATTCAAGAGATCACTCATCCTACGTAAGGAAGCAGAGGAAGCGGAGCTCCTAGAACAAGTGATATTCATGTAAATGGCAGCACAGGGACTCAAAGACGAGATTTCAAGGAAATGAGAGAAAATTGTCATGGGAATTAAAAAGATGAAGAGTGGTCCATCATGAAAGGAAAAAAAAGAAAAATAGGACACAGAAAAAACTTTTCTCTCTTGGTTCTCTATAAGAAAACAGAGTAAGGACAGAGCCAAGAGTCTATTGCTATCACAGAAAACTAGGAAAGTGAAAAAGAACAAGATATAAGGCTGCAAATCATATAACTTTTATAAAGTTACAATTGGAATATTTTGTTCCTACCTTACCTACATTTTCCCATATATTTTCCCCCCATTCTTTTCCTATATAATTATCCCCTTAAAACCAAAAAATAAAAATAGGAAAAAAAAATTAAGTAAACAGACTAATAAATAAAAATATTTTATGTTGTATGTAGGTATTAATAGGTCATAGGTTTCTAAACTTATCAGATAAAATAAATATCTTTTCATTTTATTATTTCTTAGTTTGAATGTCTGTGTATTGATGTTTTACTTACTTCTTTTTTCAAATCATGTCAAATTGTTTCCAAGTACGTTCCTTTGTTAATAAAGGGTTACTTCTCAGCACCTCTCCTTTGACTGAGGCATTATCTTATAAAGTCACTTTCAGTTGCCTTTTTCCAAGAAAGACCTCAGTTTAGACCAAAAGTCCTATTTTCTCAAACTGCTAAACAATGAGATTAATGTATTTTGAGCTATATTGCAATGTCTGTGACTAAGTGAGGGGAGAGCCGTTCTATCTCTTGTTCCTCAATTAGAAATAACCAGAAGATAGCTCAGTATGTGTCTTTTGTGTTCATTAGAATATAACCAGATATGACAAAGTAGGCTGATTCTTTGAGAAGCTGAAAGCCAGAACTTCAAGTAGGAGTCTCAGATTCAGTCCCTAAAATTGTGTGTTCTCTTCCTCATGCCCTTAACAGAACAGGGGAAGGTATTAAGTCTCAGTCAGCAGTAATGGTGGTAATTTTTTTTTCTTTTCTTCTAGGTCAGTGCATGCTCAAGTAATTAGTTTCAGATACCTGTATTACCTTTAAACAAATGGGGGACAAAGATACTTTGACACATAAAAATAGATATTTTACTTTTTTAAAAAATCAAGAAAGTTTTTGAATGAGTTTCAATGAACCTAGAGGGGCAGTAATTAAGGAAAATTCATCAAATATTTTAAAGGTCATAAATATATGCATGTGTTACACACATATGCATATATTTTTTACTTATAACTATTTTCAGTGCTGTGGTCCCCATTCACATGATTAAATAAATTATTTCACTGTTCCTTGATTAGAACTTTCTCAAGTACAAATATAAAATATTTTATTATACTAGTTTAAAGTTAAATATGACAAAAATGAATCCTATTGAGAAAAATTAATGTATATTTATACAACCTACCAGACTCTATTAAAATATGCAAGCCTCAATAATTGGGGAAATGCTAATACGGAAGGTCCAGATGGGTCTAATCTCAGAGGCCTTCACGGATGATAAAAGTTTGAACAGAAATTTGCAGAAAGGTAGAGGTATGATTTGGCAGCAGGGAAAAAGGAGGGTGATCCAGATGGGGAGCATGGCAGGTGCGATGGCTCAAAGGCAGGAATATCATGTATGAGGGATAACAAATAGTTTTGTTTGGCTGAAGGATGAGCAGAATCTGGGGTGTGGGCATGGAAGCTGTAACTCACTACACCCCATTAACCAGTCTCTAATATGAGTATCTCTATTTACTTTGCACTTAGCACCCAGCAACCGAAATGTTAATTATCCTATGACTTCCTCTGCCACAATCATTTTTTTCTTCCTATTTGATAAAGTTCTATTAGACATAAGTTGTTAAATAACTTTTTTCCTTCCCTGCAGAGAGAGAGAAAGAGTGGAGGGAGAGGTAGTTGCAGAATGCCTACCTAATATCTACTTTAAAATCACATTGTAATACCAATGTATGCTATTACATTTGGGGTTCCATTTAATGAATAAAGAAGAAAGAGAACTTTAGGATGCTCCCAGCTAAAATGTCATCCAACTGCATAGACTCAGAGATTATTTTATATTAGCATATATGTTTATGCTTGTGTTTCTATAACTACTTCAAATCCCAGAGAAGCCTAGAGGCAAAATCATAAAACAAATGAAAAGTTTTGTTTACCAAACTGCATTTTGTTTAGTCAACAATCATTTATAGTTTCTGGCACAAGAATATGATGCTATAAAAGGAAAAGTAATAACAACTGATATTTATAGGCTAGGTAGTCATGGTATAAGGGTATAGAGAGCTAGTCTCATTCTGGCTGTATGACCCTGAGGAAGTTATTTAACTTTTTAATGCTATAGCCACTTCTATAAGACTCCATGTTGTCAAGAAATTGGTGATATGCAGTGGTAGATAGTTTCTTCTCTAGAGTTCCCTATATCATTGAAATTGTGGTATTAGTTCTTATACATAATTTGCATAACGCTTTAAAACTTACAAAGCACTTTTTTGCACAATAATCTTCCAGATAACCTTGTGAAGTTGCTGATACAGATATTAGAATTTCCATTTTCCATTTAAGAAAACAGAGACTCAGAGAAGTTAAATGATTTGACTTGGAGACAGGGATAATAAGTGCTAATTAGAAGCAAGATTCAAAGCCTGGTCTCCTCTGACTACCAAGTTCAACACACTCTTCATTACATTGCACTTTAAATGTATTCATTGTTAAATGGAGAATCTATAAATAAATAGACTTTTTTGGTGCTGGAGCAGCATCCAGCATCACGGATTTCAATCCATTTAGTACTAAGCACTGAGTGTTTCATTACCTAGGAGTTAAGTGACCTACCCAGGATCACAAAGTCAATAAATTCTAGAAATGTAATTTTTAATTCAGGTCTTCCTTAGTCTAAATCTAGTAAACTCTCTTATATATTTATATCTTAAATAAAGTGCCATGATTATTAAATACATACTTATGCACTCACATGTATAGTCATATGTGTATGTATCTTCCCCAAAGCAGATATATATGCATGTTTCTTTTTCCCCCTTATTTAAAAAAATGTTTTAAGCATTCAAACTAAAATTCTCAATTGAGAACATAAGGAAAACAAAATCTATTACAAGTGTATATAGTCAAATAAAACAAATTTACACATTGACTATAGCAAAATTTGTTTTTGATGCATTCTGTTCTATGAGTCCTGTTCCATTCTATCAGAAGATATGCTATGTTTCATCATAATTGATGACTGATTACATTAGTACATCAATAGTCATCCCTACCCATTTCTATATCTCTATATGTGTGTACATATATGTATTTTAACTTTAGATTTAAATTTATGGATTTAAATTATGGATTTCCCATAACTTTCCACTTCAAAAAATTTTGAACATAATTTTGTTCGTTCTCAGAGTTTATTTTGCTTAGAACTAATTGCTCCCTTATTCCCCTCTCTCTAATTCTCCCATTTCTTCTCTTCCTATTTCTTTGTTCAGTTAAATGTTGTTCTGTAGCCAACTGTATCTATGTGATATGAAAGTAAAGTTCAAGGTTATCTGCTCCCTAGACCTGTTCTTCTTTGCTTGTTTATGTGTGGATACATATGTATATAAGATATCTATATGTATCTATCTCTATCTCTATCTATCTCTATCTAATCTATATCTGTATCTGTATCTGTATCTGTATCTATATCTATATCTATATCTATATATGTATGTATATATAGCTGTATATGCACATAGGTGTATTTTGCACCCTAAATTATATGAGTGATTTTCCTTAAATTTCCTCCTCCTCTTCTCTTTTTCTATTATTAAGAAAATCAAGACATGACAGAAAACTCTCAGTGTACTCCCCCTATGAACCCTGACCAAGAAAGGTTCAGGGGGAAACATGTATTATCTCCTCATATTAGAATGTAAGTTGTTTATCCTTATTTAATACTTTATGACTCTTCATCCATATTTACATTTTAATGTTTATTTTTACTTCTGCATTGGAACTTCAAATTTCTTTACAGTTATGGTTTTTTTTTCATCAGGAATTCTTGAAAGGTCTCTATTTCACTTAGTGATCTATTCAACCTGCCAGTGTGTATCATTTAATTCAGTTTTGATGGGCGAGAAATGTTTCCTTTCTAAATCATCAAATTCCAGGCTCCCTCATCCTTTATGGTAGTGATTGATAAATCTTGTCTAATCATAACTATAACTTCTCAGTATTTAATTTTTTATCTTTTGGGCTTCTTTCCTTCCAACTGGAGTCTTTGGATTTTGACCACAATTTTCCTAGGAGTTTTTCTTTGGGAATTTCTTTCAGGAGGTTATTCTTGTATTCTTTCTTTCTATTTACACTTTATTCTCTAGTTCTTAGAGATCTGACCTGTTTTCCTATAAGATTTCTGGAAATAGCATATCTAGGATCTTTTTTCTGGTCATAGATTTTAGATAATCCAATGGTTCTTAATTGTTTTTCTTCTTATTTGTTTCTTGGTTCAAAACTTTCCCCATAAAACAAATTATATTTCTTCTGTTGTTAAGCCTTTTGATAAATATTTCTTGCTGCCCTATGAAGTTATTATTTTCCAATTTCTAATTTTCAAAGAATTTGTTGTTTTGGAAAGGGTTTGTACCTCTTGTCCCAAGCTTAATTTTCTTTTCAATTCTTTCTTTCATAGCTTTCATTTCCTTTCTAATTTTTTCTTTCAACTACTCCTTTGATCTAGAAAATCAATTTTTAATTTAAACAAAAAGTATTTTTTCCAGCAATTCTAATTGAATTTTGCTTAGTATATGTTATTTTTTCTCTTGGCTATTGTTCATAGTTTTTTTGGAGTCATTCTCTTCTGAGTTTATATCTTGAGCATTCATGTCACTATATTATGGTAGGGTTCTTTGTTGTTTTACCATTCTACTAGTCTATTTCTTGATTTTAAACTTCTAATTAGATTTGAGTTTTTTCACACATCTCTGCTAAATGTCTGAGATAGCTGGGCTTGTTGTTACTTTCTTAGGCTATCAAGGGTTCTTACAGGATCTCGTGGACAGTGTGGGGGTTAGGGGAAGGACCTCAATGCTGCCAAATTGGTTTGATCCAGGTCAAAGACTGATTGCTGCCTCCCTTTCCTGCTGCAATTTGCAACCTGTCTTTGAGTTTCTACATAAGTAGCCTGATGTTGTAAGGAAAACTCTGATAGTTCATTGTGGCAGAATCATAGGGCTTCCTTTGGTCTGAGATTGAACTGGAAACAATACCCACTCTTATTTCTGGAATCTGAGCCAAACTGCTGCTACTACTGTTGGCTCCTGAAATTTCTTCCTTTGCCATACACATCCTAGAATTTCTGTTCTCAGCAGTAAGGGTCCTCTATTCAAGTCTTCTCAGCTCACTCAATCTGCTACTGAATGACTAAGTCGCCAGGTCACATATTGTTCCTGTTGATGTTATACACCTCCCCCCCCCCCCCCCATATAAAGAGTCTTGATGTGATCTGAGATTTGCTCCTGACCTGACACAAAGCTCTATGACTACTGGTCTTGGCTCACTCTTTCTCTAATTTCTGCAAACTTCCCTATTTGCCCTAAGGTAATCTGAATCTAATAGAGGATTTATTCTAATTTTTCTGAATTTTCTTATCAAGACTGAATTTGAGAAATAAGGGAGGGAAAAAAGAAAAAGAAAACAAGTTTCAAAAAATAAAGACTGTTTTATCCTGATTTCTTGGTAAGAGTTACTGGAGAGGAACTAACTTTACTGCTTCTTATCACAACAGTATCTTGGAGCTAACACAATGAAATATTTCTATTAAATAAGTATGGATTAATTTCAATAAAACTGAGAAATTATAAAATGAAATTAATAATATATTCAGTTTTTTAAATGTTTAGGATTTTTTAAATCAGTTATTCAGTTGTCTCCACAGTACCCATTTAAAACAAAAGTGAGCACTCTATTTTTCATTTATTTTGTACAAGTCCACATACAAAATTATATGTATCCATATACAAAAAAAGGAAGAAATATTTTTGCTGTAAAGCAATGTCATAGAAAATGCATAATCTGATGAATGGGCTCTGATTGGTCATTTCTCTGAGAATCTAAACTTTTCTGCAGAATGTTTTTTATAGACTCAAGAGAATCATAAAAAAAGGTAGACTGGAAAGACAAATCACAAGGGACTTAATAAGGTTAAACTGTTTATATTCCTACATAGGAAGATGATACTGGTAATTCATAAGAGCTTTCTTATTATTAAGGCAGTTAGAAGGTTAATTTATAGATAGAGGACACAGATATAAGTTACTTATGAAGAGATGATAGCTAAAAAAAAGTAAGAGGTA
Source organism: Macrotis lagotis (assembly GCF_037893015.1). NCBI lineage: Eukaryota > Metazoa > Chordata > Mammalia > Peramelemorphia > Peramelidae > Macrotis > Macrotis lagotis. The sequence goes on from NC_133661.1 coordinate 215,278,104, forward strand.
TGAGAAAAATATACTGGGAAAAAGGAAAAAAAGGAGAGGTAGAATGGGGTAGATTTTCTCACATAAAAGAAACAAGAAAACATTTTTTACAAAATAGAGGATGAATAAACATTACTCTCTTCAGAAGTGGTTCAAAGTGGGAATAAAAATTGGGTATAAAAATCTAACTTACCTTATAGGAAAGTATGAGGGAAGGAAAAAAGAAGGGGAACAAAAGAGAAGACAGATTGGGGAAGGGGAAGAAGCAAAATTTTTTTGAGGAGAGGCAAGGTGAAAAGAGAAGGAGATATATAATATATACACCTATACAGTAAGCAATAGTAGCCATGAAAGAAAATTTGAAACAAGTTTATCTGATAAAGGCTTTATTTCTTAAAAATACAGAGAATTGAATCAAATTCATGAAAATAAGAGTCATTGCCCAATTGATAAATGATCAAAAGATGTGACCAGTTTTTTTGTTTGTTTGTTTTTCAGGTTTTTTGAAAGGCAATGGGATTAAGTGCCTTGGCCAAGGCTACACAGCTAGGTAATTATTGTCTGAGACTGGATTTGAACTCAGGTACTCCTGACTCCAGGACTGGTGCTCTATCCACTGCACACATATCACCATATGAAAAAATACTCTACCTCACTATTGATTAGAGAAATGTACATTAAAACAATACTTAAGTACCACCTCATCCTTATTAGTTCAAATGATAGAAAGAAAGAAAAATGACAAATGTTGAGGGTATGTGGGAAAAATTCATGCACAGTAAATGGTGTTGTAAACTGATTCACCATTCTGTAGAGCAATTTGGAACTATGCTTATAGGACTATAAAACCATATATTTTGGATTTTTCTGTAAATATTCCATTTGTCATTTCTTAAAGCATAATAATATTCCATCAGAATCATATGTTACAACTTGTTTAGCCACTTCCCATTTATGAATATCCCCTCAAATTTCAAATATTTTCCAGTACAAGAAATTAACATAAATACTTTTGTGTAAATAGGTTCTCTTTCCCATTTCTTTAATCACTTTTGGATATTGAACTAATAGTGATTTTACTGGATTAAAAGATTATCAACAGTTTTATAACCTTTGGGCATTATTCTAAATGGTTGGACCATTTCAAAACTCTACCACAGTGTATTAGTAGAAAAATTTTTTCTAAATCCTCCCTAGCATTTATAATTTTTCATTTCTGTCATGTTAGTCAATCTGATAGGTGTAGGAAGGTACCTCAGAGTTTTAATTTTTACTTCCCTAATCAACAGTGATTTAGAATATTTTTATGTGACTATTGATAGTTTTGATTTCTTCTTTTGAAAACTTCCTATACTCCTTTGAGCATTTATAAATTGAGGAATAACTCATATTTTTATAAAGTTTGCTCAGTTCCCTATATATTTTAGAAATATTGTCTTTATCAGAGAAATGTATTTAAAAATTCCCTCTCTAGCCCTGGCTTCTTGCTTTCTTTTTAATTTTGACTGCATTCGATTTATTTGGGCAAAATCTTTTAAATGTCATGTAATGAAAATTAATCTTTTTATTTTCCATGAACCTCAGTGTCTCTTGATTCATTATTAACTCTTCTATTATCCATAAATTTGACAGACACATTTTTCTAAATTCCCTTAAATTATTTATGATTTCACCCTTTATTTTTTAAAATGTATACCATTTTGACTTTATATTGATATGGAATATGAAGTATTTATCTATTTTTTGCCAAACTGATTTTCTTAGCAATTTTTGTCAAATAGTGAGTTTTGTTGGTTCTACCACTCCAGAGTTCATTATTTTACTTGTTTTTGTTTTTTTAGGTTTTTGCAAGGCAATGAGGTTAAATGGCTTGCTCAAGGCTACACAGCTAGGTAATTATTAAGTGTCTGAGACTGGATTTGAACTCAGGTACTTCTGACTCCAGGGCCGGTGTTCTTTCCACTGTGCCACCTAGCTGCCCCCAGAATTCATTATTTTAAAGGTGTTTGAAGGGGAAAATTGGGAGAACTCCATTGTGTGTCTCCTCTACTCTGCCATTTTAGTTCTACCTCTGAACTTACACTTTAATGACAGGACTTAAACTAATCATGTTCCCTTCTTAGTTACTTTATATACCCTGCTCCTAACTTCATGTCTTTTGTCACTCATATCCCTTTATTATTACCCCACCCTATCTTAGGTTTTCAGTTTCCTTTCTCCATTAGAATTCAAGATGCTTGAGAGCAGGGAATGTTTTTCACCTTCAGCACATAGCACATTGTCTGGAAAATAGTAAATGCTGAATAAAAACTCACTCATTTGACTTGATTGACTTTCATAAATTCCTTCCTGTTTCATATACTGACTATATCACTGATTTTATTCTTATAGCCTTCTGTTCTCCATGAGCAAATTTTAGTGCTAGAATCTTTGACAGGTTGAGTCATATAACAATATTTTCAGTAGAAATAATATTAAAAGGAAGATATTTAATATAAAAAGTAATACTTATAACTGAAAGTACACAAGTTAAAATTAGGAGAGAAGTTTTAATTGATATGAATTAAGTTATTTTAACTATTTTTAAAGATGTCAGAACTTTCCAAGGGCAAATAATGAAAATAAAGTTTTGCCAACTTTATAGTTTTTTATTATTGTTGTCATTGTTATTTTTTGGATAGGAAAACTCAGTGAAACATTCAAGAAATGCCCTGAAGGAACAATTTAAAATGTTTTCCATTATGATTTATGGGATTTGCCACTATGACAGATCTTAAAGATAAATTAGTTCAATCACCTCATTTTATAGATGGGAAGAGTAAGGGACAGAAATGGAAACTTGTTTATTCAGTTAGTACATTTTATAGCTATTAAGCTAATATAGTTATTTAATCAGCTATTAAATTTTTTTAGGTGTGTTTTTTTTTTGGTAAGGCAAATGGAGTTAAGTGGCTTGCCCAAGGCCACACAGCTAGGTAATTATTAAGTGTCTGAGACTGGATTTGAAACCAGGTACTTCTGACTCCAGGGCCAATGCTTTTTCCACTATGCCACCTAGCTGCCCCTAATCAGCTATTAAATTGAAAAAAACATTGAGATTTTAATCCAGGTTGATGAGGTTCCTGATACAGGATTCTTTCTATAATACTACACTGCTATATCATATTCAGGGGATTAAAATTCAGCTACTACTTATTTAGTACAATTTTCATCCAAGCAGGGTGAGTAACTTTTCTGAGGAATAATCCAGTGCTGTGTGCTACATACTTGAAATGAAATGAGAGACTGACTAAGAAAATTTTGTAGGCAACACTGAGCATCAGCTTAACTGAGATCATTGGAAGTGATTTTGAAGTAGTATTTCAAAATTGACAGTCACAATGAGCAAGCAGAAACTTTTGAATGCTATTAGGATTTCTCAGGGCTACAGCCATGTAGGGAAACATGATCCTCTATATACTCATATATATATTAGAGCTTTCAACTCTAAAGAAGACTTGCAATAGTATTTCTTTGGACTGAGGTGTCTCATCTGACTAATAGTTACACAGTTTCCTTACAATCTAATCTTATTACAATCTAAGCCCCCTCAATTTCAATTTAGTGAAACATTTGTTAAATAGGTTTATATAGTATTTTTTATTTGTGATAGACCTTTGTCTAAATCATGATTGGTAGAAAGAGACTATACTATTAAATATAATCTATGGACTTGCCCTCTTCAACCATCTGTGATGTCATTAATATTGATACTACCTTTAATTATATGAATTATAGTCCTCCGTGCTATTTTGGATAGCTTGATGATTTTTTGGGGAAGCAAACGTCAATGTGAACAAAACAAGATAATTAAATAAAAACATTACCTGGTCTTTCCCCTCTGCTTTTCAAGTTTAATTCATGGGTCTTTAAATAAGGGACCTACTGAATCCATGATCCCATATCCATGCTCAATATTTTTTAATCTAGTTATAATTTATCCATTGGAATAGTTTTCATGAGTTGATCATTTTGATGTTATCACAAAGCATTGAAGTTATACTTTAGAGTTGATTGAGCATATGCATTTGAGTTATTGACTTAAAATATGGAATTGGCAGATGGAAATCATAAGTAATGCTGTCTCCTGAAGAAAATTCAGTGAATTATAAAAATTATCTCTTGTATGAAGCAACAACAAGGCAACATCTTATAGAGAAAAGTACAAGATTCAAAATCAGAGAACTTGGGTAAACCTGTAAGTTCAAACAAATCATTAAAACAGACTCATCAATAAAGCTGAAGATTTACCCTAATAGTTTCTAAGGACATTTCTAAATAAATGATTAGCTACTTTCTTCATTGATAAAGTTATTTCTTTGGACAGAGCACTTATTTTTCAGAATTTCCATTCAGTTTGAGTGATCTCTAGCTTTAGAAGATTAATGACATGTCATGCCTGTATATAAAAGTCATACTTTGAAATTTCATGTTAAGATTTTCACTTGAATTTACTTTTTAACTTGTAGAGTAGATTCAGAATAGATGGAAGAAGAACATGTCTGATTAGCTTATCCATCTCTGAATGTTTGATGTCTGATATATAATAAAGACTGACATCTAGGCTAATGATGATGAAATTAGGTTATATTTACTGTGCATTCAGGCATTTCTGTAGAGCACCCTCTCTTTTAATGCCTAGATAAGGGCATTTTTATTTGCCTACCCATTTAACATGGTTAATCATGAATTTCTGAAAGGAGGAATATGGGTCAACCTGTTTTATTTCTAGGTTAACCTGAAGGTCATTTTTGATACTTTCACATATGCTACTATAATAATCAATAATAATAAGAAGTTTTATATAGCCCTTTAAGGTTTGGAAAACACTTTAAAAGAATTTTTTCATTTTACCTTCACAGTTACCTGGTATTATTATTATCTTCAATGAAAAAAAGAGAAAATTAAGACAAATAGAGATTATTTGAATTTGTTGGATAGAGTTAACATGGAATTTGAACTGAAAGCTTCCTAACTCCAAGTCAAGCACAGTATACATGGTACTAGGTAGCTACCTCAGATATTTTAAATATTTATTATTTCCACAGAATGAGTGTTCTTTGTGTTGATCATTTTTTTACAATATTAGAACTTTTCAGGAATTATATAGTTCCTCAAAATTTGTCATTTTATATCATATGATTGTCTGATAGCATTAATCTTTGAAATTTGATAGATTGTTTCTTTGATAAAATGCACACAATTCACCAGGATCCTTTACTTGAAACCTATACTTGTAATCTTGCCAGCTTTATAGCTGGAAGACACAGTATGTATAACTACGATCTTAATAAAAATGAGATCATGATTAGACTTCAGATTAATTGAAATATGGAAAGCAGAGATTTAGAGTTTAGTAACTTTTTTCCCAAATTCAAGATGCTTAATCCACTACCATCTTGTGATGTCTATCATACTATCCCCAGAATATATATGACCCATAATATCAGTAAATATTTAGAAGATGAAGTAACAATCACCAAGAATCAACATGGATTTATTTTTGAAAAAAAAAAAGCATGCCAGACATTTCATTTGAGAAGTGGAAAGGAACTAGGGCAAGGGAAAAAGGATTATGAAATGGGTAGATTAAAGGAATATTATTTAATTTGCTGAGATTTTATAAACATTTTTGGATAAAATATCTCATAGTATTCTTAAGGATAGAGAGGAATGTGGACTAGACAAGGATATGTTCAGATTAATTCATAACTGTTTACATGACGAGACTAACCTCCTTCAAATAATTAATGGTTCCATCTCGGTACAGTAGCAGAACTTTGCTAAGAATTTATAAAGTGCATTTGAAAATTTATTTTATTTTAAATTATTTTGTTTATTTATATTAAATTATATTTTAATGTTTGCCTTTTTGCATCTATATTTAATTTTTTTTCCTTCCAGATTACATTCATATAAAAGTCTCATGCAATCCTAAGTGACATTTACATTTTTTATGCCCCTATTTGTATGATTTCATCAACTTTCAAATATAATTTCTCCAATATCCACTGCACATGCCCACTTTTCATTTGTTTATTTATTTGGTTAGATTTGGCTAGTTCTACAGAGGAGCAATAATATCTGTTATAATCATTTTCTTAACAGATTCTTTTTTATTTTCAGTTAATTTTTTCTATATATATTTAAGTATTCTGTTATGTGTTACATATTTCTTACTATCTAAATTGTTTTATTATTTATGGTAGCTTTAACTATAATGTATTTTCCCTGTTTTTTGCCTTAACTGAATTTTCAGTATAATATATTTTAGTTGATTGGAATTACTGCTTTTCTAAATTCACCTGTTGCACAATGCATTTTTCTGGATTTATTGACTTTATTTTAAAATTTTATTCTTTTTATACTACTATATATTAATATACACCTGATTTTCTTATTTATTCTACTATTTTCTTTTCTTTTATTGAATTGTTTTGTTTTGATAGTCTGAATTATTTTATTATTTTTATATAATTTTACCTCACACTTTTATTTTTACTTCATTATTTAAGATTTCATTTATTTTGACTTTTGCAATTTTCCCCCCTAATCTTCCTTCCCTCCCCGCCTGTAATGAGATAGGTCTAAAGTAATTTTTTGGAATTTTGAATGGTAGGACACTAAACAGGTAGTTCAGTTTTAGTAGAATTGTCATTTTTATTATATCAGCTTGACCTATCCATGAGCAGTTGATGTTTATCAAGTTATTTAAATCTGATTTAATTTGTGTGAGATGTGTTTTATAATTGTTTTCAAAAAATTTCTGAGTCTGCCTTGGCAGATAGACTTCCAGGTATTTTATATTGTCTGAAGTTACTTTGAATGGGATTTCTCTTTCTGTTTCTGCTGCATCTTGCTAGTCATATATAGAAATGTTCAGCATTTATGAAGGTTTACTTTATATCCTGCAACTTGGTTAAAGTTGCTAATTATTTTTAAGAATTTTAGGTGATTTTTTGGGATTCTCTGGGTATACCATCATGTCATCTGTAAAGAGTAAGAATTTTTTTCTCTTCTTTCCCAATTCTAATTCCTTCAATTTCTTTTTCTTCTCTTATTGTGGAGGCTAACATTTTTAATACAATATTGAATAGTAGTGGTGATAATGGGCATCCTTATTTCCACCCCTGCTCTTATTGGGAATGCCTCTAATCTATCCCTATTACATATAATGCTTGTTGATGGTTTCAAATAGATACTGCTTATTATTCTAAGGAACAAACTATTTATTCCTACACTCTCTAGTATTTTTAATAGGAATGGGTGCTGTATTTTGTTTTTCCAGCATCTATTGATATAATCATATGTTTTCTGATTGGTTTGTTATTGATATAATTACTTATACTAACAGTTTTCCTAATATTGAACCAACCCTGCATCCCTGGGATAAATCCTTCTTGGTCATAGTATATTATCCTAGTGATAACTTGTGATCGTTTCGCTAACATTTTATTTAAGATTTTTTGCATATATATTCATCAGGGAGATGGGTCTATAATTTTCATTCTCTGTTTTAATTCTTCCTGGTTTAGCACCAAATTGGTGTCATAAAAAGAGTTAGAGTTCTGTCTTCACCTATTTTTCCAAAGAGTTTATGGTTCCTGAAATGTTTGATAGAATTCACTTGTGAATCCATCAGGTCCTGGAGATTTTTTCTTATGGCATTCAATAATGGCTTGTTGAATTTCTTTTCTGAGATAGGATATTTAATTAGGTATTTAATTTCCTCTTTACCTAATTTTGGCAACTTATATTTTTGTAAATATTCATCCATTTCAATTAGATTGTCAAATTTATTAGCACTGTTGGGCAAAATAATTCAGAATTATTACTTTTATTTCCTACTCATTGGCAGCGAGTTCACCTTTTTCCTTTATGATACTAGCAAGTTTTTAAAATAAAATTGGCCTCTTATACCTTTAAATCAGCACTATTTGCCTAAGATTATTTTTGTTTAAAGAATTTGTTATTTATCTATTCCTACAGAAGCTATCCATTGTTTTCATTTATTTGATACAGAAATTTCTTGAATTAAATTATTTATTTTTCTTTCTTTTAACTGATTAATTTATTTAGATAGGTGTTCACTTCCCTCTTTTGACTTAGCTTTTGTTAACCATATTGGAATGTGATTTAAAATCCCCCCTAATTCTACCTGTAACATCTTAACTTAATAATGTTATGATACCTTTTCAAAGTAGTTTATTTTTTAGTCTTGTCAAAATCTTCATTTCTGACTTTTAGAGTCTATTCTGAATTGTTTTTTCATTCATGGGCAATGGCCTTTCCTTATTATTTATTCTATATTCTTTAATAAGATAGTGCTTCTACAATTGCAAATTTGAACCCCCACCTTTATAGTGCTTCTATTTTATTGCAATTGTATATATACATGCCAAAATATTATCCTATTGTTATCTTTGTACATTGATTTTGCATTTCATTTCATTATTTGATTTTTAAAATTTTTCTTATTCTTTTGGTAGAAGCTCTTCTTCTATTTCTCCTTGTAGAAATATCAATTCATGAAGAATACAGTATCATTTATTAGAAGGTCAATGAACAAAGAAATTCAGAATCCTGGTCCTGCTCTTTTGCTTCCATGTTTACTAATTATGTCAAAGAAGATATTATTCTAAATCTATGTCTCTTCAGTAGCACCCTGAAGGATGCATTCTTTCAGAAATCACAAATACTTTCTCCTAGGTTTGATACCACACTATAGCTATCACTATATGTGGAAAGTATTTGAAGAGATATGATTACCAGATCATTTTACTTGTCCACTGGGGAATATGTATGCAGAACAAGAAGCAATAGCAAGAACTGATCATGGAATAACTGATTTAAGGTGGGAAAAGGTATACAAAAAGGTTGTTTGTTGTATCCTTACTTACTTATTTAATTTATATGAAGAGTATATCATATGATATGCCAGGCTGGACAAACCAAAAGTCAGCATTAAGTAATCAGGAGAAATGCCAATAATCAGGTTGATACCACTCTGATGACAGAAAGTGAAAAAAACCTAAAAGTCTCTTGATGTGTATGAGAGGCAAGTGTTAAAAACTACTCTGAAGCTTTACATAAAAATAAACAAAACCAGATCTTGGCAACTGGTCTTATCACCTCCTCGAGCAGAAGAAATGTAAGACATGCCATATTTTATATTCTTGAGCTCAAAGATCACTATAGATGGTTGCTATAGCCATGAAAACAAAAGGGTAATTGCTCCTTGGAAATAAAGTTATGATAAATCTGAATGGCATCATAAAAGCAAAGATGTCACCTCAATGACAAAAGTCTGTATAGTCAAAGCTGTGGTTTTCCCATTGGCAATGTAAGGCTGGGAGCTAGACACTAAGGTAAGTTGTTCAAATGAATGAATTCAAATTGTGGTGCTGAGAGTCCCTTATATAGCAATGAGATAAAAACACTCACTAGTTAAAGAAATTAGCCTAGACTTTTCATTCAAAGGTAAAATACTGGAACAGAAGTTTAAATATTTTGACCACAAAATGAGTAGACAGAGAATTTATAGGAAAACATTTTGATTTGAGGAAAGATGGAAGACAAAAGGAAAAGGGAATGGCAGAGGATGGGATGGGTAGAGATTATCATGGGAGTAATAAACATGGGCTTGGACAGACTTTGCAAAATAGTGAAAGATTAAAAACTTAGGTGTGCTTTGGTTTTGGGGGTCACAAAGAGTTGGATACCATTGAACAGCAAGGTTAAGATGAAGTCAGAGATGTGCTGAAGCCATCTCAAATCATCTGGAGAGCTAATTGTTCAATTTTAATTGTATTTCTTAACTCAAAAATTGGCAAATGCTGCAAACCAGGGCTTGAGTTTTTTTGTTTGCCTAGACATAAGAAAGTAATAGAAAAATGTTAATGGTGCTTATTCATTCTTTCCAAAAATGTATTTATTCATTGGCTTATTTGCAGTAATTATCAAGCAACAGGTATTTTTTAAAGGTGATGGCCTCCACTTTTCCATTCATTTACCTCAATGAAAATCATCATAAGACCCTTGTTTCTAACCACAATCATATTCTTTATTTTGACCTTATAAACATTTTAAATGACACTTTTAATTTCCCCAGTCAAGAGCAAACCTTACTTTTTTAGAGTGATTTTTTTTAATATTTTATTTTCCCAATTAAATGTAGGAACAAGTTTAAATGTTCATTTTTTAAAATTTTGAGTTCCAAGTTCTCTCCATTCCTTTCTCCTTTGGTAAGGCAAGCTATTTGATACAGGCTGTTCATTTGCAGCCATGCAAAACAAATTTTCTTATTAGTCATGTTTCAAAAACTACGGATAAAAAATATACCCAAAAACAAATAATATGAAGTTTTAAAAGTATGTTTACAGGCAACTAGGTGGCACAGTGGATAGAGCACTAGTCCTGGAGTTGGCAGAATCTGATTTCAAATCTGGCCTCAGACTTATACATATAAAAGAAGACCTTGGGTAAATCACCTAATCCCATTGTCTTGCAAAAATCAAAACAATACCAACAACAAAAAGTATGTTTCCATCTGTATTCAGACACCATCAGTTCTTACTCTGGAGATGGGTAGCATTTTTCATCAAAAGTCCTTAAGAATTATTGGGGATCTTTGTAGTGTTGAGAATAGACCCTCATAAATACTCAACTTTTCTATGACTAGCAAGATACAGCAGGAAGAGCTAAAAAGAGATGAGCAGAACCAGAAAAACACTGTACACTCTAACAACAACATTGGGGGATGATCAACCTCAATGAACTCGCTCATTCCATCCGTGCAACAATCAGGGACAATTTGGGGGTTGTCTGCAAAGGAGAATAGCATTTGTATCCAGGGAAAGAACTGTGGAATTTGAACAAAGACCAAGGACAATTACCTTTAATTTAGAATAAAACTGATATCTTATTGTCTGATCTTGCTATCTTTTATACTTTATGTTTCTTCCTTAAGGATATGATTTCTCTCTCATCACATTCAATTTGGATCAATGTATACCATAGAAACAATGTAAAGACTAACAAATTGCCTTCTGGTGGGGGGAAGTAAGATTAGGGGAAAAATTGCAAAATTAAAAAAAATAAAATCTTAAGAAAAAGAGAATAGTCAAGTCATTCAAAATCAATTTGTTATACAATATTGCTATTATTGTGCACAGTGTTCTCCTAGTTCTGCTCATTTTAGTTTGCAAGTGTTCATGTAAGTCTTTCCAGGTTTTTCATGAATTTATTCTGCTCATCATTTCTTAAAGCCCAACTGTATTTCATTACAATCATATATTGATACTGATGGTCATCTCTTCAATTTATAATTCTTTGCCACCACAAAAAAGAGCTGCTACAAATAGTTTTGAACATATAGGCTCTATAATTTTTTGCTTTTAATCTCTTTGGGATACAAACCTAGTCGAGGTATTGCTCAGTCAGATAGTGTTTTTATGCATTGCCTTATAGCCCTATGGGTATAGTTCCAAATTGTTCTTTGGAATGATTATATCAGTTCACATCTGTAATAGTATTTTAATTTTCCCACATCTCCTCAAAATGTTGTCATTTTCCTTTTCTATGACATTATCCATTATGATAGGTTTGAGTGATATGTCAGAGTTGTTTTAATTTACATTTCTCTAATCAATTATGATTTAGAGTACATTTTTATATGACTATAGTTTTTATTACTTCATCTGAATACTGCTTGTTTGTATCATTCAACCATTTATCAATAGGATGATGACCCGTTTTTTTTAGATTTTTGCAAGAAAATGAGGTTAAGTGACTTGCCCAAACTCACACAGCTAGGTAATTAGTAAGGGTCTAAGGCCAGATTAATAAGTGTCTGAGGGCATATTTGAACTCAGGACCTCCTGACTCTAGGGCCAGTGCTTTATTCACTGTGCCACCTAGCTGCCCCAAGACTCATTTTTTTTTTATAAATTTGACTTGGTTCTTTATATATTTGAGAAATAAGGACTTTATCAGAGATATTTCCTATTGTGTTTTCCCTACATTCTATTTTTCCCCCTGTTTATCCTACTCTCACTTTCATTTCACCTTGTCCTTCCTTAAGTGTTTTTTGTTCCTGATCACTACTTTCTACACTCCATCTTTTCCTTTGATTAACTTTCCCCTATTCTTTCTTACAGGGTAAGAAAAATTTTTATACCTGAATGGCTATGTTACTCTCATTTTGGGTCATTTTCTGTGAACACAAGTCTTAAACACATTCCACCATCTTAACCACCTTTCCTTCTTCTTCAAATGCTCTTTTGTGCTTCTTCTTATGTGATAATTTATTCCATTATGCTTTTCTTTACCCTTTCTCCCAGAAAAAATCTCTTTCTCAGCCCTTAACTTTATTTTTTAAAAATGTCATTCCATCAATTATTTTGCACTCATACCCTTACTCCTTCTAACTATCCTAATAATGGGGAAATTCTTAGGAGTTACCAGCATCTTCTTTCCTTCTAGCAATGTAAACAGTTTAACCTTATTGTATCCCTTATGATTTCTCTTTCCCATATACCTTTTTTATGATTCTCTTGAGTTTTGTATTTGAAAGTCAAATTTTCTATTCAGTTCTCTATTCATTATTTTCATCTGTCTTTTAGCCTCCAATCCAAATTCCTCTCTCATAGCCCTTCAGACACTGTATCAATTGCTGTTCCTTTTCTGATCACCATTGTGGTAGGCTGGAGAGTTCTAAGTTCACTGTCTCATGCTACCTCTTTCATCTTGATTTTAGAAAAACATTGACTGAGAAAAGTCTCAAATGTTCAAAAATATTTAAAGCAGTTTTTTTTGTAGTGGCAAGACATTGGAAATTGAGAAAATGCCCATCAGTTGGGGAATGGTGGAACAAGTTATGGTTATAAGAATGTTATGGAGAACTCTTTCTCTATAAGAAACCATGAATAGTTGGACTTTAGAGAAGCAAGGAAAGAATTGCATGAAGCAAAGAGAGTAGAAAGGAGAGGACATAGTACACATTAACAACAACTTTGTGAATTAACTATGATAAATGCAATTCCCCTCAGCAGATCAGTTATCTAGACCAACCCTGGGAGACTTGCTATGGACAATGTTATCCTCATCCAGAGGAACAAATCAAGCCAGCTACAGAATCTGAATGGATGCTATGGCTTCTCTTATATTTTTCCTTCCTATTCCACTTTTTCCTTAGTCTTAAGTCCTCATACACAAAATTTCTAATATGTAAACAAGTTAAACACAAATGTATATATACAACTTTTACTAGACTTCCACTGAAGGGAGGGGTATATAAAAATGTGTAACTTATAAATATGCAACTGAATAAATATTGAAAATGTTTAGAGCAAATAATTGGAAAAAATAAAATAAAAATTTAAAAACAGAAAGAATTGGCTTTCACCTATGGAATATTATAAAAATAATTCTTCCTGCCTTTCTCCTAAATCTCTGATTATTTTTAATCATTAGCTCCTTAGATCCCTTTTTATTCCTTGATAATTCCTCATTACCATTTATCCCATAATCCAATTTATTTAAATAAGGTAATAAACATGAGAAAACTTATTTCATTCCTTAGCAACTTTGTGACAAGCCTACTTAAATTTTGTGTTTCTCTTATCTAGGATGATTGCAAGTTTAATTTTCTTTTCACTTTTTTTTTGTGGGAGCAGGAATGTCTCAAATGACGTATGTCTTTTTCCTCCACCCACACCTCTATACTAGGAATTTAAGCTTAGTTTAACATGACATGTTATTTTGAGATAACAACTTGAAATTTGTCTTTTGTAATATCTAATTCTAATTTTTCCTCTACTTTCTCATGGTTGTACAATAATACTATTATATGAATTGATGTTTCCTTTGTCTAGGCTGCTATCAAAATTTGTTTGAGATTTGAATTTGAAATTGTAAAATTTAACCACTACTTATTTTACATTTTCAAGCACTTCATCCACATTTATACTCTGTTGATGGTCTTCATTGCTTCATAAGGTTATTATGAGGATCAAATGAAATAATTTATGTAAAAGGATTTTGCAAACCTTAAAGTATTATAAAATGATATTAGGTATAATCATAGCTTGAGAACTCTGATTTATTTCCTTTATTTTAAAAGTTTTATTTTTCTTTTGAACCATTCTGGCATTTATTGGTGTTTGATCCAGTTTCTAGGGAATTCATGGAATTCTCTCATTTCTTTCTCTCTCTCATAATTTTCTTACACATTATAATAACAATATAATAATCATTGAGGCAGTGAGGAAGCATAATGTGTACTGAGCTAAGAGTAAGAAAGAGTTGAGTTCAAATACCACTTCAAACATTTACTAGAAGTGTAATCCTGGGCAAGAATTCCAACCTCTGCTTCAATATCTTCAACTCTAAATTAGCGATAATAACACCTACTTCCCAGGGTTGTTGTAAGGACCAGATGAGATAATATTTGTAAAGCATCTTAATACAGTTTCTGGAACATAATAGGCATTATATTAATACTTATTCCCTTCAAATTCCTTTCTCTCATTCAAAATATTAGACTTTGGACTTTTGCTCATTTTGTTTTGTATATTTGAAGACTTCACTATACTTTTATCTTCTTGGAAGCTAGCTTCTTTTCTCTTGCACTTTATGCTTTGGTTTTTCACTTGCATTCTCCCTTGTTTCACTTACCTTAACTTTTGACTCCTTTTCCCACTATTATACAGACTCAAAACTAGACTTCCTCAATTCTGCACTCTATTGCAGTGCTAGCAAACTCAAATAGAAACATATCCCCACTGGCCACATATTGGTCTAGAAAACTGGAAATTAACATTATTTTTGAATTGTATTTTTAAAAATTATGTTGTTAAACATTTCTAAATGCTATTTTAATCTGGTACATGTTAGTCTTGAAGATTTTGCACTTGACATCTCTTCTCTCAGAGTGAACTGTGCAGTATATATTTTTAATGATGATTATGATGGTTCAAGCAAGAACTGTAAAGGTCAAAGTGGAGAAGGGTTCCATGTGAACAGCAGTTAAATGAACATGGGTCAGTCGGTGCTGAGCAAGTGAAGAACACCATTCCAAAGGCGTGGACAATGGCCTCCATTGATCTCAGTGGATTAAAAAGGTAGTAGGGTTCAAATCTGTGAATTCAGAGTATCAAAGACGGGTACCGTGAGGCATCCAATGTAGTGACAGATTGATCTGGAGGAGCAAGCAGGAGTTCCAGAGAGAGATTTCTTTTCTTTCTGAAGGACAGGGTCACCCTGGAATGGATTGGCCTGTGAGGGGGCCCTATTATGGAAAGCATCATGGTTCCAGAGGCATTTTGAGAGCTCAAGCTCTAGAGAGTATACCAACAGCAGAGCAGTATAGACCTATGAATGGCAAGTTGACATTGTTAGTGTTAAAGCTATTCCTAATTTTATCCTACTAAGTAGCTTGCATTTCAAAGATGGAAATTTGAAAATCTGACCTGATGATTAGCCCAATGAGACAAAATGGGATGTACTTGATAATCACATTCTGTTTTCACATAGCACAGACTATTACTTACCTGATGTTGTTATGCTGTGGTGCCCTGATGATACAGGAGAAACAAAATCACTTAAGGTCAAAAGGCTTCCAAAGTAGTTAGGCCATCTCCAATAGTCCTGTTTCCTATAAAGAGACCCTGGATGGAATGATTCTAATAAAGGCAAGAGAGAAGGATGCCTTGTTCAGCATACCCTCACTATAATAACCATAATTGTGCAACTCATGCCTCCAATCATTTGGTTGGCTGATGTGGTCCTCTTCTATACTGAAGGACTAGTAGTAGTAAACTGTGTAAGTGATAAATAGCCTAGTTGGGTTTGAAGTCCACTTTCCCCATGGAACAGAATTTCCTAAATATTCTGCCTAGAGATGAATGTGTTGTTTTTGAATAGTTGAGCACAGTCAGTGTCTTCTACTTTTTGTCGGTAAGAAGAGGTTCAGATTGATTTATTGTCAAGAGGGGAATGGGCATTGGCCCAAGAAGCTGGTATCTGGGGTTGCTTTTTCTAGCAGCATTAAAAGAACTACATGTGCTATGCTGGGGTCCTCGCATTACCGGTAATCCAAGTATTTCAATTCTCTAACGTAATTATGTGTTATTTTTTTCTTATGGATTCAACTATACTTATACTAGCTTTTATACACTAGATGTTAAGTTGAAGCAATATGTGGAATATAAGTACATTGTCAAGTTGCAGGTATTGTGTCTTCTCTCTCTCTGTTTTTGAAAACAAAGAAAATTGAATTTATCCTTTATGGTCTTTAGTTTCCTCATCTATAAAATGAAGGTGAACTAGGGAATTTTTCAATGTCTCTTTTGGTTTTAAAATTACATGATTATTTGATTTGTTTATTTAAAAAATAATCATTAAATTCCTCATTAAATCAAATATCAGAAAGGAAATCATAAAGGTAGAGAGATGTTATCCTTTGTCAGACAGTGGGGTCATTTTAAAGGTTTACTAATTTATAAAACTGTTTATAATTACTGTGTGAAAACTGAAGAGGCTTCTCCATGAAATAAAAACACTGAGATTCCAAACCCTAGTTACTAGGTCTGCTTTTTTCTATGAATTATCTTGTGTAATCCCATGAGGATGATTTTTTCTCCCAAGCCATAGTCACTTGGAAATGATTGAGCCCTGCAAAAGTTGAGGGTTTCATAGTTATTAGCTAATTGAAATGATGAATGAATGATGGTCTTTATCATATATACCTACTTTTTTCCCTTGAAGACATAGTGGAATTTGTTGTTTTCAACTAAAGTAATCCCTCACATTATTATAGTTAGATACAAAATAAAACAATCATAAACCAATTCAATAGAGCAAGATTGGCATCTATTTAAAGCTATTTTCATAAAATTAATTTCAGCTAAATGCAGCATATATAATTAAATATGAAGTTATAAAAATGCAGCTTTGGTACATTTGTCTGTTTTCAAATTTGCCTTACTTTCTAAATCCTAGATTTAAAATATAGTGTTTATTTATGGCATCTAAAATATCTTTATATCTATCTATATATTGTCTATGCAGAGAAATCAGAGTTAAGGAAAACATTGTTTGAATTCACTGTGTATATTTAAAAGATGATTTTTCCTTCTAGAACCTACCTTGCTGCTACACTGAAGTTACACAGTAAATTATTATCATCTTTTAATATTGCAAAGGAACCAAGAGGTCACTGGATGCATTTCTGATTGTGAATCATTATGGCCACAAACACTCCTAGGTAAGGATCACTTCCCTGGGGAAAATTTATGTGAAAAAACTTGATATGGCAAAGTATAATACATTTCATCTTTTGAATATCTCTAACTATAACACTATTACATTGCACCTCAAATTGTCTTTTTGTTATCTGTAGCCAAGCGGAACAAGTCTGGTCAGGAGTCACCATGGAGCTATACAGATCAAAAGTCCTATGGATAGCAGTTCAGAAATCAATGAATGAATAAATGAAAAATAAAATAATTAAATATATGAGAACAGAAACACAAATAAAGTATCAAACTGCATTGATCAGGATATTATAAAAATTTAATAAAATATTATGTATGTATATCTTTATAATGCTTAAATTTCCTTCTATGCCTCCCCCCCTTCTCCCAACAAAATAAGTAATTTCAATGAAAATTGGTGGCTATTATTGTTTTTATTCCTTTTGGGACTTCTGCTTAACTGGAATCAGTACTATTAACTGGCACTAGTACTATTAATGGAATGGGAAAAGAAATAGCTCTTTTGTTCATTTTTACTTGGTATGGGATTTTGAATTTAGCCTTTGCCAGTGAAAAGGTGTTTAGAAACTTGTGAACAAAGGCGGTCGTTTTCTTCCTGCTAGGCAGGGAGATGATGACAACAAGGTTGTGAGAGATGTGATGTTGCCTTTAATAATAGCTTTCCAAAGGATAGACAGATGTAATGGACAGATGGGTGGACTAACTGAACTAAGGGCATTATTAGCTGCTCAGACATTTGTTGAATGTCAGCCAAAATGACTGAAACACGGCAATCGTGTGCTCTGGAACATATTCCCAGGGGATAAAAACCTCAATGCATAGGATAAAATTGTGGCATTTTTATTCTAAGTCTCCACGACCGAAAGAATGGTACAATTTGCAGCATTTCTACTAAAGTGATGTTTTAGTTAAGTTTCAAATGGAACTGCTATGTTGAAGTTCCTTTTTCCCCCACACTAAAGAATGAAATAAAATAGATTCCACAGTGTTTTGCCTTTCTCCCTTCCATTATCTGAATCATTTTTAACATATTAAGAACCAAACCTGGAAGACTAAAAATTGTCTGGTTGCTGTTGTCATTGCTGTTTTCAGATGAAACAAAAAATAATGACAATAAATCAGAAAGTTTGACCAGAGTGTGACATTTAGTGGGGGACAAACAGCAAATCGAATTCAAGCACCTAGCGATAAAGCAATAAAGGCAGATAAAACTTCATCTCTGCATTAAGTACATGCTAATTAGAAATAAACTTTAAGTTACCCAGGAGAAGGTCAGGTTATGTGATCCAAAACATAATGGTGAATAACACTGGAGAAAACAATCTGCTTTTTAACATGACAGGGATTATTTGCAGTTAATAATGGGAGGAAGAGAGAAAGCCAGTCATTTCTGTTATCCTTGGCTTCACCTAGGACAAAAAAAGGAACCATTCCTGTTGCCTGTGAGCTCTTTGCTTTCTTTCTGCTCATCATAGTTTAGTTATATCTGCATGATGAAATCTGTCATTACTGAATTTATTGACATTAAACTTGATTTATGTGTGAGCCTGGTGAATTAAGAGTGCTTTATGTGACCTGCATGCATCCACTGTTGTTTGAGTACTTGAGATGTTAAGTGCAGCCCTTACTTAATTGTCTTTTACTGGTTCACTTACCCTCTAATCTCAGTTGATGGGGCAGGGGAAAGTTTCTCCATCTAGTGAAATGATAGGGGAGAACTGTTGGCCATAAAATACTCGTTGCTGCTAAAGGATGTTGAAGGTGAAAAAATATAAACAAATTTAGACTTTGCAAAACTGATTCATGGTCACAGTTAATACCTGTGAAAGAGAGGATTTGAACACCAACTCCAGGTCCAATTTCTTCCCCTTTATATCATTATATTTTTCAAAAATGTTCCTTACTATTATCTTTTATAAATTTGAGAAGATTAGATAAGGATATATGAATTGACCCCAGTGTACTAATATCCTGAATGTGTTGTTGCTTAGACCTGTTAATATGTTACATCATATGCATGCATTTGTGTGTATATACATGTATGTATGTATGTTTAGGTGTATATCTGTGTGTATGTATATATATATATATATATATATAAGCAGTTTGCAGAAAAATGTGGCTTTAGCTGTGACATATGAGAATTAAAATATGATCTCATAATTCTGTTGTACAATACATCTGGAGGAAGCTGAATATTGAATATGACTTGTGACGGTTGCTAGAGTTTTGGCTGTAGTAAGAAATTTCTTGTGCCATATTCATTCTTATTTTTTGCAAGGTAATGGGATTAAGTGGCTTGCCCAGGGCCACACAGCTAGGTAAATATTAAGGGTCTGAGGCTGGATTTGAGCTCAAGTACTCCTGACTCCAGAGCCGCTGCTCTAGCCATCTTGCCACCTAACCACCCCATCATATTCACTCTTACCTATAATCTGTTCACTCATACCAAGGCAGGAAGTAAAAGAAATATCATTGTCACTTCTCCCACATTCTACTTTATAGAATATTGTTATCTTTAAAAGCACCCTTGCCTTAATTGTTTTGCTAAGGAAATGGAGCTGCAAGCTTGTCATTCCTTAGAGCTTGGTCTTCATAATATTCCACTGGAAAAATGGAGGATAAGGGTCTAAAAACGATGTTTCTTGAGGAAATTCAGAAAGGTTGTCAAGTATATTAGCTCATGGTAGGCAAAACATTGGAAAATATAATTTTTTTAAAAAGGTAACTCATAGAAATAATTTTACAATTTCTAGTTTTGTTTTCTGCTGTATTCACAAAAGTGAAATTGTGAATATAGGAGTTTTAATATTTTTAAAACAAAAAATTATGTGAGGGATATCACCCTTAGGCAGAGAATATGCTCTCCTTCTTTAGTACCCAAAAATATAATTCTACCAAATTCATGATTTTACTATCATTTATATGATACAGGTATATAGTTTTGGCAAAACAAAATATCTGAACATAATGGGTCTATAGCTGAGAGAGAAGCTATGTTACTTAGATATTTATATAAAATAATGCATCATAAATGCATAAGAGATTTAAAAAAAATGTCTTGCAACTTCAAGGAGGAGCCAGTTAAGGTAGGTCATCAACACCCAAGGGTATCAATGAAGTCTACTTATAGGAGGTGGTATTTAAGTTGAGTTTTAAATATAGGTTGTATTTTAATAAAGTAGCTATGGGTCATTTCAAGCACAAAGAATAACATGAACAAAAACACAGTGGGGAGATTATACATGTTGAGTGAATGTGAAATAAATGCATCAAAGTATAAGGAAAAGGATGGAGTTGGGTTGCTAGGAGTTCTAAAAGTCAGATTGTTGGAATTTTACTTAGTGAATCATTGAATTTTTAGCAGACAAGTGACATGACTAATCCAACAACAATATGAATATTTTTTCTCCTATCCTGAGAGGTAGAAGAGGAAATAGTCAGAAAGTATTATTAATTGGAAGCATTATATTGGTCCAGGTAGATGGAGAAAGGGCCTAGGGTATGGTATTAGAAAAGATATAAGAGAAATGCAAATTAAACAACAATGAGGTATCACCTCACACCTATCAGACTGACCAAGATGAGAAAAAGGGAAAATGACCAATGTTGGAGAGGTTGTGCATTGCTGGTGGAGTTGTGAACAGATCTAATCATTCTGGAGAGCAAAATGGAACTATGCTCAAAGAGTGATAAAAAAAATATTCATACACTTTAAACCCAGCAATTCCAATTCTAGACCTTTATCCATAAGAAATCATAAAAATGGGAAAGTCCTACATGTTCCAAAATATTCAGAGCAACTCTTTTTGCAGTGGCAATTATAAATTGAAAGGATGCCCATTTATTGGGGAATGGCTAAGCAAGTTATGGTATATGAATGATACAGAATATTATTGTTATATAAGAAAAGCACAAGTGGTTGGACTCTAAGAGGAGCATGGAATTACTTGCAGGATCTGATGCTGAGTGAAGAAAGTAGAGTCAAGCGAACAATGTACACACTAATAACAACATTGTGAGATGATCAACCTCAGTGGAAGCACCTCCTTTCAGCAGCTCAGAGAGATAGGACAACTGTATTAGACTGGCTAAGGATATTATACCCATCCAGCAGAAGACAAAAAAATCAACTATTCAGAATCTGATGAATACTTTATGAAAATTATCATATATATATATATATATATATATATATATATATATATATATATCTTTCCCTTAATCCTAATTCCTCATATCAAAGATCACTGGAAAGGGAGGGTAGAAGGAAATTTTGTAACCTAAAAATATACATGCACATATGGATGAAAATAAATAAAGAACAACAAAAAAGAAAAGATACAAGAAGATTAGAGATATAAGATGTTAGTGATATTGTAAATAAAACAAAATCCACAGAACTTGCTAAATAATTGGATGAAGTTTTGAAAAGTTAAGTGACTGAAGATTGCAAAGAAGAGAAGCACTCTTTCAGTAGAGCTCTTCAAACATTCCACTCCAAATAACTTTAAATAACACCTCAAATCAAATTTTGGAGTGACAGAGTTGGCAAAAGTCGAGAGTGAAACCACGAAAACCTCAGAGCCAGCTCTGAAAATAACTGTAAAAATGGAGTACCTATTTTTCAGGCCTAGCTTTGAAATGGATTAGCTATCTTTGCGGGCTAGGAACAGAGTCTGAATTTAACTTAAAAGTTCTAAATCAAGAAATATCATAGAAAAAATGAACAAACCATAGCACTAAACCGCATCAATAATAAAATAACCTGATCACAAAAATATCCTGTGGTGATACAGAAGATCAGGACACAAACTTAGAAGAAGACAACGAAGTCAAACCAATAACAAGCAAAGCCAAAGCTAAAAAAAATGAACTGACTATAAACTCAACAAAACTTCATGGAAGTCTGTGGTACTTTTCTCCCAACAGTTAGTTATTATTTCTACCCACTTTAAAGCAAATATATCCCTTAAAACTTTTGTTTCAAATCATTTTTTGCCACTTTCAATTTCTCAGCTCAAAATTGAGCAATAACCAGATTGGAAGTTGCTTTTGTAATAAAATAGTTTACCAAATTTCACAATATTAAAAAATTTGGAAGCACAATAATAACATATCATATTAGGAATTTGAAAGAGCAAATAAAAAACTTATTACCAGACAGATGACATCAATTCATTTGAATGCATTTCCAAATTATCTTACATAGAAAAATCATTCATCTAATTACCTTTGATATTTTATACCAATCTCGTCTAAAACCCACTATAGAGTTATCCAGGTTAGAATCATTGCATTCAGTTAAAGAACTGATAATAATAAGAATAGTTAACATGTATATAGAATATACTCTATGTCAGGTGAGTGCTAGTATTATCTAAATATTAGGAAACTAATCTAAGCAGAGGTGAAGAAACTTACATAAAGTCATACATCTAATAAATTTCTGAGACCAAATTTGAAATCAGCTTTTCTGATTCATGCAGTAAATGTCAAATAGCAATTATATTTGGCATTTACTTCTAATGTACCACAATTATCATATTAGGAGAACATATCTTATTGTAAATGAGACCACATAAATTAATTTTAGGACAAAATTTTAATCAAATCAGGTTTGGATTGTAATCTCAAATGATAATATGTTGAACCTCAATTTGTCCCCTTTAGGGGCCATTTATTGTTAGCTCTTATTTACAAGTTATAGGGCAGACATCTTTCAGTTATTCTACTACCAAAGATTTAAAGTGACAGTCTTATATCCTGCACTGCCTCTTTTGTGGTTATGAAAAATTTATATCTCTCATAGAACAACCAACTTATACCCTCACAATGGTTTCTCAAGGACAGAATTTTTGGCATTCTATCCTCAATTGATTCATTGTCGTAATTATATTCTTATGTTTTTCATATCATAAGGAATAAACAAATAGTTTCACATTTTTTCTTATCTGAATGAAATCAAAACCCTTACTCAAATCTTTCCAGAACTCCAAAATCCTTAACATGTTTCCACAACTTTAACTTTCCACCCATTTCTTCTTGTCCCTACTTGCATAAATTTTCTCTCTTCCTCTGCCCCCAGTTTTATTACAGATTTCTAATTAGTTGCAATATTTTGCTTTTAGACTTCTTAAAAATTCAAAATTTTGAGTTCTTAAAATGACTAGTCTATTCCAGTTTGTTTTAATTACTTTGCTTCTAATTTACCTAGATGATTAGATTCTCTTATATCATTCATGGAAGAAAATATAGTGATGATGGAAAAGATTCTCCTTAGATTATATAATCTCCCAGATTATACTTACTTCCTTACTTACAAACTTCTGTTTTCATGGTCAAGAAAAGAGTTAATAACAGGCAGTTTTAAAGTAACAGATAAATTCAAACTACAAACCCATCTTTTCTTTAAATTTAGAATCCCACTTATGCTACTTTAAAACTATCCTCAGTTTTCCTTTTTCCTCCTTTAGTCAGTGACAACCTTACTCTCTTGTTCGAAAACAATAAATCTGTCAGTATACAGGGAAAAAATGATGAAAAGATCTAAGTGTTATTTTCATGTATTTTCACAAAGCTTTTTTTCTTAATTTTCCTTCAAAAAATTTTAAAAACAGGTAACCTTCAACTCACTAAGACAGTTCAGCATTCTTAAAAAGATCAAAACCATAATTTAGAAATTCACAGCAGAGATATAATATATAGCCACAAATTTGGCCTTAATTAGTTTGCTATTCCATAAATTTCTGCAGGTTAGAAACAAAGATTACTTTCGTTTTTATGTGTATTTTCCTTTCATTCTCTCATTCTCAACAACTTAATTAAAGTTAGGAAGAGAGAAAGAGAGAGAGAGAGAGAGAGAGAGTATTTTTAAAGGTTTTAAAAATTCCACACAAAAAAATATTCACTCCTTATACCATTTTCCTTTTCTAATTTTTTTATTTAATATTTATTCTCATTTTATACAAATGTTTTTCTACATTAATAAAATATTCTTGTTTAAGAGTAAATGTAATACCCCCTCCCCCCATAAATATAGACTTGCTTGAGTGATAAAGGGGAGAGAAAAAAATTCAAATTAAAAAAATAGTAGTAATAATTGTAGGTATGGACAGGTGGCACAATGGATGGAGCACCAGCCCTGGAGCCACTAGCACCTGAGCCCACATCTGGCCCTATACACCCAACAATCACCCAGCTGTGTGACATGCAAGCCACCCGAACCCCACTGCCCTGCAAACCCCCCCCCAAAAAAAAGAAAAATAAGACCCAAAATAAAATAAAATAGTAATAATAGTAGGAGTGGCTGGGTGACAAAGCATTGGCCCTTGAACCAGGAGCACCCAGGTCCATATCTGGCCTCAGACACCCAACGATCACCCTGCTATGAGGCCCCAGGCAGAACACACAGCCCCTTTTGCCCTGCACCCCCCCAAAAAACAATAATAATAAAAATGTGCTTGAGCGCTTGTTCCAACACCAACAACTCTGTCATGGGTGGATCACATTCTTTATGATAAGTCCATCACAAAAGTTACTGCCATATTTTTCCACCACTGCCATTGCTGATCGCAACTCCCTCCTTTTGTATTTCTCCACTACCATGCACAATATTTTCTCTCTCCTTTCACTCTGACTCTGCTGTAAGGTCACTGAGTGGCACAGCAGACAGATCTCTGGCCCTGGGGCCAAGAGGCCCTGAGCTCCCATACCACCCCTTAGGCCTAGCATCCACCTGGCCCTATGGTCCCGGACAGGCCATCCAATCCTAGCCCCCTTGCAAGAAGTAAAAAAGAAAATGTGTTATAACTGACCACTCTCCCCCCATGGTCCATCCTCTCCTCCATCATTCACATCACCCCCTTCCCCTTGTCACCCCCTCGTTCTTACTCCAGATGCCAATGCCCCATTGAGTATATATACTGTTTCCTCTCCTAACCACCTCTGATGAGAGTAAAGGTTCCCTTATTCCCCCTTGCCTTCCCCCTACCATATCATTGCAATAGCTCATTGTAATAAAGAAAAATCTTATTATATGAAATATCTTGGCCTATTCCCCCTCTCCTTTTTCTTTCTCCCATTACATTTCCCTTTTTTCTATTGACTCTATTTTTACATCATATTTTATCTTCAAATTCAGCTTTCTCCTGTGCTTCAACTATAAAAGCTCCCTCTACTTGTTCTATTAACTGAGATGGTTCATATGAATATTATCAGTATCATTTTCCAATACATGCAGTTCATCCTCATTAAGTCCCTCATATTTCCCCCCTCTCCTCCACTCTCCATGCTTCACCTGAGTCCTGTTTCTGAAGATCAAACCTTCTGTTCAGCTCTGGCCATTCCAAAAGGAACATTTGAAATTCCCCTGGTTCATTGAAAGTCCATCTTTTTCCCTGGAAGAGGACATTCAGCCTTGCTGGGTAGTTCATTCTTGACTGCATTCTAAGCTCTTTTGCCTTCCGGTATATTATATTCCAAGCCTTACGAGCTTCCAATGTAGTTGCTGCTAAGTCCTGTGTGATCCTGACTGCAGCTCCATGATATTTGAACTGTGTCCTTCTGGCTGCTTGTAATATTTTCTCTTTGACTTGGGAGTTCTGGAACTTGGCTATAATATTCCTAAGGGTTGGTGTTTTGGGATGTCTTTCTCTATTTTGCCCTCTGCTTCTAGACTATCAGGGCAATTTTCCTGTAGTAATTCTTTGAAAATGATGTCAAGGCTGTTTTCTTGATCATGACTTTCAGGTATTCCAATAATTTTTAAATTATCTTACTTAAGTCTGTTTTCCATATCAATTATTGTTTTCAATGAGATATTTCACATTTTCTAATTTTTCATTTTTTTGGTTTTGAATTATTGATTCCTGATTTCTGTTAAATTCATCAATCTCCCTGAATTCTATTCTTTGTGTGAAGGATTTGTTCTCCTCAGAGAGTTTTCTTATCTTTTTCCATCTGGCTAATTTTGCTTTTTAAAGCATTCTTCTCCTCCATAACTTTTTGAACTGTTTTAACCATTTGACCTAAGCTGGTTTTTAGCATACTATTTTCTTCAGCATTTTTTTTTTTGGATTTCCTTGACTAGGCTGCTGACTTCATTTTCATGTTTTTTCCTGCATCTCTCTCATTTCTTTTCCCAGTTTTTCTTCTAACTCCCTCATTTGATTTTCAAAGTCTTTTTTGAGATCTCTCATGGCCTGAGCCCATTTTCTGTTTTTCTTGGAGTCTTTAGATGCAGGAGCTTGTGCTTCCTCATCTTCAGACTGAGTATTTTGATCCTTCTTGAGCTCATTTGCAAAATATTTCTCAATGGTGGTCCTCTTTTTTCTCTGCTTGCTCATTTTCCTAGCCTGAGCCTGGTTTTGGGGGTGCTTCCTGAGCTTTTGGGACACTCCTACAAGGATCTCAGTGTGTGAGGCTCTGTCCTCCATCCTGGTCTGTGAGGTGGGGGGGCTGCTGTTCTATGGGGGGGCCTAGACTGCAATCAGGATCTGAATTTGGTCAGAGCCCCAGATTCCTGTCCCAGGGGCAGAGCTCTTCAGTCTCTCTCTCTCTCTCTCTCTTCACTCCCCTCCCTAGGTTCAATGGGCTCATGCCCTGGGGGTTCCTGCTTACTGGCTCTGCCTGCTTCTGTTCCTGGTACTCAGCTGTGCTGGCCATGCTGCTTGCTGTGTTCCCTGAGGGCTGGGCTCCACGTGCCTGCTGTGGCAGAGGTCCCCCAGTTGTTCCCAGACTTTGTGACTTGTGCTCCCCAGGCCTTAGCTCAGGAGACTCCCCGGCTGCTGTGAGCCATGGCTCCCAGTGCCCTGGGGCTGCCTCCAGGAGGCTGAAATTCTTTCACTTTGGCAGGCCACCCCTCTGGAGGGCCACCCCTCTGACCCTGGGGAGCAGGGCCTTTCTGTTCTTTTCCAGGTTGCCTCACTGGGTCCCTCTGTGGGTTCTGTCTCTCAAAAACTTAGTTACAGCCCTTAGCTTATGAGTTTTATCAGAGAGTGTGTAAGACGCGATTCTTTCTTGTCGCCATCTTGGCTCTGTCCCTACCATTTTCCTTTTGCCTGATTATTTCACAGAAAAATTTTAATAAAGCAAGACACAAACACAGGCAATTCAAGAAGACAGACATACAATGCTATGTGGTTGGGGTTGGAATTGGTAATTTCTCCTTATCTTAAATTTATAATAACAAAGAAATTATGGCAAATTTTCAACTGAATCTCCTGAAGTTTTGAGCAAATTTCACAAAACTTAATAGTGTGCTTCTAAGTGATTTCTGACTAAATCAGGACTTCCCCGGTCCCATGCTGTAAGAAATTTTCCATACTTGAGGAGGGGGGTGTTCCCTTTGGTATTCTATAATTGGACACCATTATTCCCTTAAAGGAATTTCTCCAAGTGTATTGAGGATTACCTTCACTCAGAAGAATTGAGATCAATGAAAATATCCCTTTGGGATAATTTTCTACAGAGGAATTTTTTTGATGAAAAAATCAACTAGAGCACTCTAAGGGGTTTCTCAGAGAAAGGTTAGCATTCTCATTCAGTCTCATGTCTTGAATCACCAAAACTGTTGCAAGTAGTTTTATAATAACAGAAGAAACAAAATCTGAGCTATATGATTTAATTGCAAGGCATTCAGTTACAGAACAAATCATGTCCAAGATCTCTCAGGAAGCAAGAAGATCTACAGGAAATATGTACAAAAGTATTTTATAATAAAGTGCAGTTATTATTTTTATCATTATTGTTTTCTAGATTTTTGTATCTGTGATAGGTTGTATCTACCAACATACTGTAAAACAGTAATACAGTGTTAAATAACTTTCTCAAAATTACAGGACTTATAAGAAAACTAAACTTTACTCAGGAAAATGAGACAACTCGAGAAGTTGTACAAAATGCTGCCAATAATATAAAATGGAGTCAAGTTTTAAAAAAAAAATTAATGGCAAAAGTATAGAATATGTGTTGCTATAATTTTATTAAAGTTTTATTTAAAATTTTTGCATTGATAAATAGATTCTGCTCCAATACCTAATTTTATTTCTGTGTTTCCCTGTTTCAAGTATGTTTTTCATAAACAACACATTGTTGGATTCTAGTTTCTAATACTTGCAAACTGCTTCCATTTAATGAGTGAATTCATTCCATTCACATTGACAATTATGATTACTTACTACTCATTTTCCTCCATACTATCATCCTTTAGTTCTCTTTTTTTGCTAATTGTGTGGGTTCTTTACCAATTTAGATGTGAGATTCAAACAATTCCATACCACCACAATTTTCTACTTCATTGTAAGGGCTCTTCCTTGTATATTTCTCTTATGTGACATAATTTTCCTATTATTCTTTCTTAGCTTTCCAAGGACATTCATATTTCTTGCCTATCAATTTTTTACATCATCCCAATACAATTTAGTCACTTCTACTCCCTCTATGTAGAATCCTTCTAAATGCCTTCATTATGATAATTCTTAGAAGATGCATGAATTCTATTTTCAGATAAAAATATAAATATATTTAATAATATTGAATCCCTTATGATTTCTATTTTTTTTGCTTTTATGCTTCTTTTGAGTCTCGTATTTGAAAGTCAAGTTTTCTGTTAAGTTTTTGGTCTTTTATCAGAATGCTTGAATGTACTCTATTTCACAAAACATCCATTTTTTTCTTGATTATCCTCAGTTTTACTGGATAGATTGTTCTTGGTTGTAGTCCCAGTTCTTTTACCTTCTGGAATATCTTGTTCCAAGTCCTCTATTCCTCAAAAGTGGTAGCTTTGGAGCACTTAGGTGCTACAAAGGATAGAGCACTGACCCTGAATATTGGCCCTGAAGTTAGGAGGATCTGAGTTCAAATCTAGCCTCAGACAATAATTACCTAGTTGTGTGTGACCTTGGGCAAGTCACTTAACCCTGCCTTGCAAAAATAAAAAAATATATAATAGTTTGTAAATCTTATTACTCTAAAGTATCTGAATGATTTCTTTCTGATTGCTTGAAAAATATTCTTTTTACCTGAGAGATCTAGAATACAGTTATAATATTCCTGGGTATTCTGTTTATGGTAATTATTAGGAGTTACCATCATTACTCTTTAATATGGTCTTGACATCTAAAATCTAATTTCTTTGCCTTTCTCTGGATGCTTTATGTTACTATGAAACAGATTTGGGGGGGGGTTGCTTTTGTTATCAAAATATCATACATTTTCTTTTTTTATAAATTTATTTATTTAGTTTCATCCATATGCACATGTATTTTCTTAAGTTACAGAATTTTTTCCACCCTCCTTTCCCACCTCCCCTCCCCTCAGTGACAGTCAGGTTAGCACTGTACATACATATTTTGATAAACATGCTTACAGATTAGTAATTTTCCAGATAAAGAATTAGGATTAAGTGAAATAGATACATAAGAGATAATTTTTGTAAAATGGTCATCAGATTCTGAGGGGTTTTTTTGGCATGTGTTTTTTTTTCTTCCTCTGGATGGGCATAATATAGTCCATAACCAGTCTAATGTAGTTGTCCTAGTTCTGTGTATTGCCAAGAGGAGCTGCTTCCATCATCTTAAAATATTGTTGTTGACGTGTACATTATTCTCTTTCTTCTGTTCCCTTTGCTCAGCAACAGATTCCCATAAGTCATCCCATGCTTCTCTAGAATCTGATCGTTTATGGCTTCTTATAGAACTGTAGTATTCCATAATATCCATATACTTGTTTAGCCATTCCCCAATTGATGGGCATCCCCTCAATTTCCAATTTTTTGCCACTACAAAAAGAGCTGCTGTGTACTTTTTTTATCTAATTCTATCTAGATATCTCATAAGACTAAAGTCACATTGTATATCTCAAAAGAGAAAACTTTGCCCATAGGTTCCTTCTTCTGAGCTACATTTTTGACATTTCCCCTTTCATCATGAGTTTCTTTGTCCTCATCAACTACAGAGAAGATGGAGGAGAAAAAAATTATGCTAGATTACTTTCTCCTCCTTGTCTGTATATTTCTACCCATAGTATCCATACTATTCTTCATAGTATCTTTATTTACTCTCCTACTGAAACATACAAACAGTATAAAGTCTCTTTTCACCATAGAGAATACCTAAATGATAAATATCATAATTTCTATGATTTTTTGAGCATTGTTTCTTAAAGTGACTTTGCCTTTTCCTTTGTCTGAATCCTATAAGATTTTAACAAGCTAGAGAGGCAATATGACTTACAGAAAAAGGGTCAACAGGTCATCTGAAACCTAGCCTTGGGCTCTATCTCTAACAGTCCCTAGTTATGTGATCCTAGTTATAAGTCACTTAACCCCTATGGACTTATCTTATATATAAAAATGGGAAAAGCATGTATGTCCACAAGATTGTTGTAAAAATCAAAGGAATTAATAAATGTAAATTGCTTTTGAGCTATAAAGTGTCATATAAATGTGTAATTAAATGTAATTATGCACCCGTTTCCTCACTGAAGGAAGTTTCCTCACTGTAAGTTGAAAATGTGGTTCTTGTCCTTGAATTTTTCACAGTTTCACATGTTTAATTCATAGTAATTCAAAAGAGAAGGAAAAAACTAAGTTCATTGTTCCTTTTCTTTTAGTGACAGATGTGTGGGCCAATAATTTTAGAGTCAGAGAAATGCTATACACATTACATATAATATATATTATATATTATATGTATATAGCTATTTATATGCTTTCTCTCTTTTTATTTCTTGTTTGTCAGTGTTCCCTAGATGGGACACATCACTCTGTAGCCTATATTAAAAACTCAGGGCCATGATACTAAGAAACTATCTGGTGACATGTTAAGTGAAATAAAAATCTCACAGATGTGGAGTCCATTATAGGATCAAGTACAGTTTCTTATAAAGAGAAATACTTGTTATTAAAAGTATCTACTCTTCAACAAAGCTGACCTTCTCAAATGCTAGTATGTCACAAACCATGAGATTTTTAAAAATCCAATAACAAGTTTCCCTACTGTGGATTCAATTGCATGTTCAGCTCTCCCACAGTGTTTTGATTCAGACTGAGGTAATGCAGATGGTTTATGTCCAAAGAGGGTTAAAATGGCATATCCCTATACCAAAGTAATCAATGTTGGTCAAATTGATTTAGTATTTGGTCAACTTTCCACTTCCCTTGGCTTGAGTAGATGTAGTTTTAATATAGGAATTTAGAGCACTTTTACTTCTCTTCTTTAAAAAGTTTAATGAGATAACTCATTTCATGTAGTTCACCATATATTTTTTTAAAAAATCACATTTGTTAATTCCTATTAGCTGTGCTAACAGCTTTTGAATCTACCTCTCTGACCTTTCCTTCCTGAAATTTTCTTTTTTTTCTGTCCTTACATTCTTATCTTTGGATGATCTCATTTATTTTAATGACTTTCAGTTATCATCCATATGTAGAGGACTCTCAAATTGTTTTATCTAGTCCTTTTCTCCCATTTGACCTCCAGTTCTATATTTCAGAATGTTTCAGAACTCTACCTCTATGGCATAACACTTCAATTCAAATAGGTACAAAGGGATGATATTGTAGAACCATAGTAAAACTAAAATCAGTTTACAAGTTACAGTTTACAAGGGGAAAAAAGCTTCAGATTCAAAAATATTAAGGCATTTAAAAATCCCTTAAAATAGAGCATTTCACTTCTCTGGTCAACTAGAATAAATAATGTGTGTCATAGTAGTAATAAAAATGCTAACTTCATCTCTATTAATTCTGTACTTTTGAAAAGGAAGGCCACTTGATGACATTTTTTGACAGTTATGTAAACAAAATTGGCAAACAATATCTTAGCTCCCCCATGTGATGCTTTCCAATAAAGACTCTAGTAGAGAGCACTTGAGACATAAAGAGATTAGAATCATTTTTTAGCCTATAAATTTTTTAAAAACTTTATACTTTTGCATGGAAAATATATCATGACCACATAAAGAAGTGAAAAGTAATGGAAGTTCAATGAAAGTGTGTATATTCTTTACCTGTATTGAGGGAAAATTCTGTTCTTCAAAATGTCAGGTCATTTATGGTTTGAGGTCTTGTTGGTGCATTGGACAACTAGAGTTTGAGTTGAGGTAGAAAACAAGCCATAGAGTTTTATTTCTCAAACTTAAATATACACAAGAAGGAGATAAATATGTTTTCCTGATATTTCTTTCAAATCATTGATTTTCCAATAGTCAAAACATTTGAATATTACTGTTTCTGGTAGTATGAGATCAATGCAGTCATATTTAATATTGGAGAAAGTTTCTACATTAAAAAATAAGTACATAATATTTATTTTAAAAGCCTTTTAATAAACTCACCTTAGACTATTCTGTTTGGTTGTAGAGACAGAGACGAATATGATTTGAAATGGGGTACACATTTGATTTTAAGTGATAGGGAGTTCTCTATCTTATACTTAGATTAAGTATTGAAAAAAAGATTTCTTTCCATAAGGAAAATGAACAAATGCAAAAAGAGGATCAAACAATAGACATTCAAAATTGCTTATTGTACTGAGGTCACCTGCTTTGGAATCAGGAAAACTTGGGGTCATGAACTATCTGTGATATACATACCAGCTCCATGATCATAGAGTCATAGTATTGAAAGGTATGAGATGCGTGGTTTTATCCAGCCCTCTGTATTTTGCTGATGTGGAAAAATGAGCAGTAGAGAATCTGAACAATGTACTACTGATTATTAAGAATTGTACTTATGAAACAATGATGTGCTATAAGGAAGTGGGAGGTAAGGTGAGACTCTGCCTCACTTGCCACTCCTCCTCACTGTACAACCCTGCAAGAAATCAAAACTATACTTTGCCACATTCCCAAATAAAACCTCATTTCAATTATAGAATGTGTTTGAAATTTTTGATTTATTAAAAATGGTGAAACTCACATATTTGGAAATATTACAAATTGAAGCATAATGATTTCAAAAAAACTGAGAAAAACTGTTTTTTAAGTTTTGTTTTATATTCTTTAGCTAAGGCCAAAAGACTTAACTTGGACTTACTTCAGGATTTGAATAAGATCCTTGGTGATTAAGCGAGAAAATGAATTTGCTTATGTTTTCAAAGCTCAATCGGCATAACTTTATTTGGAAAATATGCCCTCAGACAGAGGCCACAAACACAAACTTCAATTGCACAGAGGCAAGCATGGATTTTAGTGGCCAAAGAGTCTTTCTCTCATCTCCAGATATGCTGACTTGGTACTGAAACAAATTATAGCAGGACTAGAATAGGCCTTCTAAGCAGCCCCCTGGTTGTTGTAGGGGAAGAGATCCCCTGGTTTTGGGGTTGTTTTATCATAAAAGTAAGATGGTTTTATTTGATTCTAGCTGAGAAAAGCTGAGTTTTCTTTCCAATAAAAGTGAATGTTAAACTTGATTAGGGAAATGAGAAAATCACTCTGGGAGAGACGAATCTGACAGGTGGAGCTTTGGCTGATAGTGGAAGGTAGTCAGGTGTGGAGTAATCTGGGTTTCAAAGGAACCAAAAGACATTTTCAGATGTTTCCCTAATGTGCCAGGCAAGGGCACATTTCCCATTCCATCTCTGTGCCCAAAAGAAACAGAAGCCACATTGAAATGGGATTTAGGTCTCAATTTTCTTCATTCTTAAGCCAAACAGGATCTTTCAGGAATCATTTTTTTAGGCTCCAACATATAGGTGCTTTTTCCTGAGGCAGTCTTGTAACCAGAAGAAATGGGACATCCTTTTTTCTAACTCTCTATAAATAGCCTTGAGGTATAATTTCAGCTTTACACAAGATAGGTGGTTGTTTGCTTTAATCTTTGAATTTTTAGCAAAAGTTCTATGATTTGACTATAATTAGATGGAGAGAAAAGGAAACAGTAAAATTCTTTCAATTTCTAAATCCAGTGGTAAAAATGGAAGATTTTTACCTTGGGAACTCTAATTACATTACCAAAGAATTTTTTTGTGGACTACCCGTGCCAAAATGCAAGGTATTTCTATACTCATTGTTTCTTCTAACATCTTCCCATCTTGCCTGTGTTTTATTGACAAGTCAGTAGGCAGAATAAAAAGAAAAACCATCTAAAACCGGATTCTGCAGGGGGATTTTTTTGTTTTTTGATTTTTTTTTTTTGCTAGCCATGAAGCCTTGCTGCCACAAGGTGGGAGTAAAACGTTTGGACAGTTTCAGAACTGCCCTTTACTTTCAAATTCTATAAGAATACACCAAAAGCCAGAACAAACAAACAAGCAATTGAAATCTAAAGAAATGCTTTAATAAAGTGTAAATAAAGTTACATAGACTATACTAGGTGACCCATTCATCAAAGTTCCCAGTCTCTATAATATAAAGATTGGGAATTAAAATATGGCAAACATTGATTTTTTTATTATTCCCATGCATGAAAAACACAAAAAACCTTTTTCCTAAACCTTGAGGCAGACAAGTAAATATAAACGTGACCACAAAACCCATATAACTAGAAAA
Source organism: Macrotis lagotis (assembly GCF_037893015.1). Lineage (NCBI taxonomy): Eukaryota > Metazoa > Chordata > Mammalia > Peramelemorphia > Peramelidae > Macrotis > Macrotis lagotis. The sequence continues at coordinate 215,312,891 of NC_133661.1, forward strand.
ATCTCTCATATTGCCGACATGTAGATGAATGATGCTGAAACTAGGGGTATGTACAATGAATTCAAAAACACCTCACACACATATTTCTTTTATCATATATATGTGTATATATATTTGTGTGTGTGTGTGTGTGTGTGTGTGTGTGTATTATTAGAGAATGAGTAGGGAGGTAACCTTGGGAAATGTATTATGCTATTTAAATGTTTTCCAGTGAATCTCATACTACTTGAAAGTATATAGGGAGTTAACAAATTAAAATAGCTTTTGTTCATTGTCCATCACAAATTGAAAGCCATATTGGGTATTGTATATTTTACTATGAATTACTATGAATACCTGCAATGTGTTATTAAAGCCACTTTGAAGTGTAAGTTTCAAACTGTCCAGCCTGAGCAAATTTGCCCATATTGGAGATGTGGACACATACAGAGTCTCTGAGGATGAGAGCAGGAAGCTAGGCTCTCTAGTAAACAGTGACATGCTGAGGTGACAATGACAAGCCCAAGGGACAGCAAGTGATACTAAGTGGAAAGGGCTGCCATCTCTCTTGGATAAGATGTAAAGCTGAAGAAAAAGTATAAATTGGTTTGCCAATTTCAATTGTTTGGCCTCCTGCTATACATGAATAAAGAATGGGCTAATGGATGGAACTGTTGCTTGTTGCTGATAGTGTTAAGATTCTCTGGAAAAATTTGCCCAAACAGTTATTTTTATCCCATTAATTCCTGCATATATAATAAATCCAAGCCCACATAACAGTCATCAAGCCTCCTTCACCTTCCCCCCCCCCCCCCCCCCCGCCCCACAGCAGTGGCAGGATAGACATAGTAGTGCCTCAGGCCATAGGATTGATGCTTTGCTGAATGAATGTGCAGAGGCTCAAAGAAAAGATGCACAAAGATTTGGGGCATGAATTCTGTTGTCCAAGGAGAGATAGAATGTTACATTCATATAAAAGCAGGTTGTGTGTGTGTGTGTGTGTGTGTGTGTGTGTGTGTGTGTGTGTGTGTGAGAGAGAGAGAGAGAGAGACAGAGAGAGACAGAGACAGAGACAGAGACAGAGACAGACAGATAGACAGGCAGGCAGGCAGAGAGACTAGGTGGATATTTTTGAGTTTCCGATATATTGGGGCAGTCACCCAATGAAGAAAAATGTAATGATGCTTGAGAATAATACATTAGACACTTTTAGAAAAACTGTAAGAATTGAGATTGAAATTATTAGTGCTTTTCTATAAAACTTGGTATAGACCCTGCCAGAAAATCAATTCCTATACCCACATCACAAAGCCATTCTTCTTCCTACTTTAAGAGTATTGTCCACTCTGTGGATTTTGTGGAGGATAGAAAAAGTCATTGGTTAACTTAGAATAGAATTTCAGAAGAATGTAGATGTAAACTGCTAACTACCTATGTAACTATTATAATTCACACTAATTGTTTTGTTTCTATGCAATCTAATTCAATACAAAACTCCTCAAATAGGAAGATTGTAACTTCTTCACCTTTATATTTCAATATCTCAGTCTCTATAATATAAACATTGGGAATTAAAATGTCAAACATTGATTTTTTTTATCATTCCCACACATGAAAACCACAAATGTCCTTTTCCTACCAAATCTTAAGGCACATATTTTTACATATAAAACTTCTTTATAGTGCTTATTTTTCTAGGCTTATTTAATGGAATTGATTTTATACTTGGTGTATATACCTCCAAACACTCAGACAGGAAAAAAGGAAATAGAAGAAAAGTTGAGGAAAAAAATTACAAGCCTGATAGAGAAGTGACTTTAATTATCCAGATAGCTACTAGAGCTCTCTCTTTGGAAAAAAGAATAATAGTTTCTTGAAGCTATTATAATGAATAAATTCATCATTCAAAAGATAGAACCAAGTAGAAAATCCATACTGGATATGATTGTAACAAACAGGTTGTTAGGGTGGAAATGATGGGAATGTTAGGCAGAAATGATTATTCTGCCAGAAATCATGATGGAGGAAAAAATTAATTTTACTCTGAGATGCACTTAATTTTTAGGGAATACAGATTACAGAGGAAAAGAATAAAAAACTCATAGAATGAAATTATGAAGAGAAAGGGGAATCAATTCCAGTGAAGAGAAAAGTTGGGTGGTTAAAAAGACCTATGCATATGTGGAGTTGTACATGAACAAACTTTAATTTTTATAAGTTATATGGTAGACCTGTAGTCTGGAAGATCTGAATTCAAGCATGATCTCAGACTTACTAGCTGAATGACTGTGGGCAAATCCCAATCCTCTCAGCTTCACTTTTCTTCATCTACAAATTTTAACTATCTTACTCCCCGTGGTTGTTCTGAGGATATAGTAAGATATTTGCATTTTTCTTAAAGAGATATGCAGCAAATGAAACAAAAAACATGAGTATCAGGGTGACTTATCAAGAAGTATAGATAAGGGGAGGTTAGGTGGCACAGTGGATAAAGCACCATTCCTGGAGTCAGGAGTACCTGGGTTCAAATCCGGTCTCAAACACTTAATAATTAGCTGTGTGGCCTTGGGCAAACCGCTTAACCCTGTTTGCCTTGCAAAAACCTGAAAAAGTATAGATAAATGAACATAGAATAAGCTGAATCTATAGCAGGAAGCTAAAAACACACACCCTCATGAATGTTTAGCCATTAAATATCATATCACATAAAGCAAATTGGCCAAGAAGAGAGACAGATGATTAAAATTATCATTTTTCAAGGAATTTTGTGACAATGGACATATGAGTGCATTGTTGGTAAATTTGTAAAAAAAAATGAAAAATAAACAGAGTTATACCCTTTGATCCAGAGATTCTACTACTGTGGAGGCATATAAGCTAAGGAAATGATTGTTAAGAAAACCCCTTAAACCAAAATGACTATCAACAGAATTTTTTTATGATGGCAAACTTATATCCATTGATTTGAGAGTAGCTAAATAAATTGTGAATATGTGTGAATTTAGAGTATAGCAGTGACAGGAAGAATATGATGAATGCCAAGAAGCATGGAGAAACAAACTGCTTCAGAGTGAAATAAGCTAAGGAAACATCTAGAGTGACTAAATAGTGTAAATGGAAAGAGCAACAATCATAATTTTAAATATATTGCAAAATTAAAAATAAGCATATTCCTAGAACAAAGATATGAGTATATACATCCTACTACCTTTCCTTTGCAGAAGCAGGAGGTACAAAACATTGCATGTGTTTTCAAATCAATTTTTGACATATTGATCCTATTTGTTGATATTTTTCCTCTTTTGTCTTTTAAAATTATTTGTTATATGGAATGGTGAAGGGGAAGGGGATGTAATATAGTGGGGATTTTAGACAATCTACTACAAAATATATCAGTGAAAATTTATTTTTAAAAGTGTTTTTTTCTGTATTTTAAGGTTTATTGAGAAACCAGAGAATGAGCAGACCTGATGTTTTAGGGAGAAGAAATGATGAAAACAGAAAAAAGTAAGAGTGCAGCTATGTATATTTTATATTTTACTTCTGCTTTCTCTGCAAAGAAGAATGATTTTGTTCTAGAAATGACAGCACAAAAATTGTTGATAAGGAGTTGATATCTATGATAAATCAATCATAGTTGATTTGAATTCAAGACATTTAGACCACATGTACTCTTTTCTTGGAACTGAAGGAATATTTCACTTGTAGTTCCTATTGATTTTAGAAAAGTATTTGCTAAATTATTTCATATTATTCTTGAACAAAAATGAGATGTAGATTAGGATATTTAATCCATATTTCTTCAACTTTCATGTTTAAAAATGAAATAGAACTGGTTGGTTTGATTTGAAAAGTTTTTTTTAATTTGGTTTTTGCAAGGCAATAGGATTAAATGACTTGCCCAGGGTCACACAACTAGGTAATTATTAAGTATTGGAGGCTGTATTTGAACACAGGTCCTCCTGATTCCAGGGCTGGTGTTCTATCCACTACACTCTCTACCTGCCCCTCAAAAAAAGTTTTTTTTAAATACTTTATGAATATTTTATGATTTACATTGCCTGCATTTCTCCTCACATTCCTCCTCCCAGAAAGTCATACTTCATAACATAGAAAACAAACAGAATCATATAACTAGATAAATGATGAATAAATCAAATAGAAAAAAATTTAGGAAAACCAAGCACTACATCAAAAATAAACATATGGTTAATATAGAAATATATTTTGCATGACTTGTATAAAGGGTATAATATTGCTTGCCTTCTCAAAGTGTGGTGGAGAAAGGGAGAAAATTTGAAAATTTTTAAAATGAAAAAATAAGTGATATACATAATATAGATGTTTAGTAGCAGTTTTTAAAAGATTCTTGAATTTTAGTGGACAATATGCTCAATTTAGGTAAGCAATCTTACGTCATAGTCAAAACAGAGAAGATCTCAGGCTTCATGAAAAGGCATGCCTTTCAGAATTATGGAGGCAAGAGTATCATTGTACATTGTACTAATCAGATTCAGATTATATCTGTAGTACTGTGTCCAATTCTAGCCATCGCAGTTTAATAAGTATCTTAAACTATAGAGACCAGAGGAGGGCAACTAAATGGATGAAAGATTTTGAGTTTTCATGGTAGGAAGATCAGATGAGGCCAACATAATACACAAATATATTATTTGCACATATATATATATATATATATATACACATATTTATAAACATATAATATATATATATATATAGATAGATACATTATATATATAGTAACCAGAACTAATTTTTCTATCAGGGGAACGGAATTCAATTTTTTTCTGCCTTGTTTTTTTTCATTACTTGCATGAATTTAGTCATAACTGGACCTCATTTTCCTCATTTATAAAATAAGTGGATTGGAATAATTACTTCTGTCTCTTTGAACATTAAAATTTGTCCTATGATTCTATGAATCATAGATATTGACTTTTCAGAAGATTCAGGGGCAGCACCTAAGTATTGAAAAGTAGAGGAAAGAAAGGAACCATAGTGCAAGGACCAGGATAATAATTAAAGTTACTGAGAGAGAAATTTGATATTAGGGAAATTTTCCCATTAAAACTATTAATGACTAAAATAAGTTGCCTTGTTTGGGAGGTTGATTTGTTCCTCTTTGTGGGATGACAGGAAGAGATTAGTTATTTGCCAGATTACAAATTCTTTTTGGGAATGGTTTGAAAACTTAACATTTCCTTAAAACTATAATTCCAGTTTCTATCTCCATGTTTTTGCCATTCCTTAGTTACTGGAAAAAAAATTTCACTTCAGTTATGCCTTTTTCAAATATATAACTTCAAAACTCAATTTGCCAAATCCTAAAAAATATACAAACATTCCCAGTCCCCACTGTTAGTGTTCTTTACTTTAACTTATATGTATATACCTCTTTTTAATATTAAGCGAACAAAAAAAATCTAAATTCCCTGAAAGTGAGATATTTTTCATTTTGTCTTCATATTTTAGAATAATGACTTGAATCTTTGAGTCAACATGTCTGACTCCCACTTATTTTAGAACTGGTCTTTAATAAACTTAATTTCCCACTTAATATCTTTTGCAAGATAGTAGATACTCAATATTTGTAATTTAAAAATAAATTTCAGACAAAATCAAGGGTTGAAAAAACTCTCTGATATCTTCATAATTATATATACCTGCACTTCAAGTGGTTGTCAGATGGGTTCAGGTGATTAATTTATTTTATATACAATAGAATCAATACAGCCCCAAAATGAAACATTATAACAAGAAATAAAGTGGTTTATGTTTTAAAGAGGCAAAGAACTAGAAGTATCATAGAGAACCTAGCCTAAAAAAAAGAAAAGTTGGATTAGAATTCTGATACCTATGGGGTTAGGTATCTGGGAAAAGCCATTTAACTTCTCAGGGTTGTAAATAAATTTCCCTTTGTGAAACAATCGAAAACTGATGACCCTTGAGACCTGGAGGTTCACTACATGGGTTATTGTTCATCCTTTGCTTTCAAAGAGGACCAATGACATTAGGAAGATGTCTTGACTTGTGAATTCATAGGATTTAAGTGAGGCAGAGCTGTGCAAAAGCCTCACTTTCTCTTCCAGAGTCATTGGACTTTAAAAGTGCCTTTACCAGGAACTTCCCTAAAACAAACAAAAAAAAAATCAAAACCTCCAGTCCCCTTCCTCTTTTGTACATTTTTTTTTCACTATGACTCAAAAATTTCTTTTAAAGAATCTAGGAATAGAAGAGAAATTAGAGATTTATCTAGTCTAACTCTTTTTTGTTTTGCTGATATGGAAAAAAAATCTAGCGACCTGAACGGATTTGTCAAAGATTACCCACTTAGTACAAATGTCAGAGCTAGGAATACTCTGATTCAAATTCCAGTACTCTTTCAACTTCAACATTCTGTTTTTTTTTTAGCCAATCAGCTGCTGCTGTTGGCAACAAAGCTGTTTTTCTCCCAATTGACTTATAAATCTAATAATGTAATATCACTTTTATTGAACTACTTCATGGGAAGAAGAAAAGCATTTACCACTTAAAATTTCACACCACAATATATAAATTTTATTACAACCCAGAATGAGAATCTGTAAATGGATTAGCCTTCATTAAATTTGGTTAACAAACTATAGACGAATTGCTTGAAGGAATAATTTTTTGTTTCTGTTTTGCTATGATTTCTGTGGCAAAACAGAGCAACGGGATCTTGACTAGTGAATTCTTTAGGAAGATTCACAAATCAAGAGTTGAAAAATATATCAGCAACCATATTAGTTCAATGTTGTACAACTTTCTTGTTTCAGAAATGGGAAATTGAAGCCCCCCCCCCAGAAAAATGCCTGGCTTAAGATCACATGGGTAGTTGGGGTCATGGGTGAAATCTGAAGCCAGGTCTTCTCTCAAGTCTGGGCTCTGATCACTGTACAATATTCTCTTATAATATGGCAAACTCTATCGTATTGTTCCCTAACTTTTAAAAATTTTATTTAAGAAAATGGGGTTAAGTGACTTGCCCAAGGTTACACAGCTAGGTAATTATTAAGTGCCTGAGGTCAGATTTGAACTCAGGTCATCCTGACTCTATGGTCAGTGCTCTATCCACTGTGCCATCTAGCTGTCCCTGCAACTTCTTAAAATAAAATAAAAACATTTCAAAAGCCCAATCTAGGTTTCAGTTGTCTCTGTCAGGAGTGGAATGAAGGATGAACTGTAGCCCAGTTTTTTGTTTTGTTTATTTTTTTAGGAATTTGCCTTGGCAATTTTGTTTTTTTGAAAGAATGCTGGAAAATTACTTGGCCCCTTTATATGAACTCCTAGAAATCTATTAGGTTTTTTCTGGCCCCAGGTCTCATAATTGATTCATCCACCAGAGGCTGCAATAGTGCTTTTCCTGGCTGAAAGACAATGAGAAACAGCAAGGTTCTTCAGTATATGAGCAAAGGCAGCTATTGACATTTAAATAAATATATATATATATATATATATATATATATATATATGCGTGTATAATATAAAATGTATAAATGCAGAAAATCTTAACAAAGTTTAGGTGACAGCCCCTCAAGCTGTTATTAGATTTTGCTAAATCCAAGATTGGGTAAGAAAAAAATTAGCAAAACCAAAGCAGCATATACTTATTTTAGGCCTCTGTGCATTGGATATCAGTATCATTACTGCCTGCTGACCTCAAATCACCAAAGCCTCAACTGAGGTCCTTCATTTCTCTGTGCTGAATTATCATAAGGCTGAATTCGATTGAGCTGACATTCTGTCTTGCTAATATTCTCAGGCCCCTGTAGCCTGACTGTGTGAAAAATAGAATCTTTGGTAGGGGGAGCTACTCCAATTCTCCCCAAAAAAGAAGTCACAGGAAAAGAAATCTATCCATTCTCCCCACTCCCACTCCTACTGCTACTTCTTTTTCGTCTTTTTTTGCAAAGCCTATGAGGATAAGCACACATTCATTTGGTATGACAAATACTAAAATCCAAAATAACAATTTTTTTTTGTCTCAGCCCACACTCTTGAACCATTTTGTGATTATATATTATCATACAGATGGAGCTGTTGGTATCAAAGCCTATTTGAATTTTTGATAATAGCTCACATCCATAGTCAGTGATTGAATTCAATAGGAGATAGGGGATAGGTTTTGTACTTAAATGCCTTTCTTTTTAGAAGTACAACTGTGTTGTGAACAATGGGAGGAGAGTACAAAAATCTATCAAATGTTGCAATAACCAGACACAATGGACTCTGATCATAAATACTGCAATGGGCAAAGAAGAAATGAAAGACTAGATATGTTAAGTTTATATACGTAGGCTATGTTACATTCAGATGGCTCCCAGAGGTGCATGCCTTACCATTTCCAAAAAAGTACCCGCGATTGAGGTGGCACAGGTCTTATCCCCCGAGCCTCCTTAAAGAAACAACAACTGTTCTGTAGTAATGTAGCAGATGTTAGAAAGAATCATTAGCAATCTAAATGTTTGTGGGAGCAGATGTACCACTTCTGTTGCAGCTAACTTTGGGAGGGAGTGGGGCGGGGAGGCAAGGAGAATAGGAAGAGGCTGAAAAGTTTGGAGAAAATCAATAATAAGCAGATCTGTGAAAGAATTCTGGTGGAGTTTTACCTGGGAAGAGTTGGGGCTGGATGTGGACAAACGTTAAGTTACTAGCCTTAAGGAAGAGAGCAAAAAAGAATTTGTCTTCCCCTGCTCCATTGACTTGACATGTTTCATTAGAGCATTGATAGGTAAAATAAGTAAGGCAGCATTATCAAGGAGCTAAAGCTCAAAGTGCCATTGTGACATATTCAGTTAATTCCAATGGAGAAAGCAATACTGGTGGGAAAGGGAAGGATTGGGGCAGGCAGAGACTGAAAGGGGCAGTGAAAAGAAGAAGCAAAAACAGAGAGGAAGAAAAGAGATTACTGGGCTAGATGGTTCTGGATTGTCTCTTTTATTCCCTTTGTGGCAAGGATGAGATGGGTAACATCACAATTTGTTTCATAGTCATTTTTCTGGGATTTCCTTTTCTTCCCTGAGGTTCATGCTTTCTTAGGATGTGGTTTTCCTCCAGTTTCCCTTTAAAAAGTCATGGGAGCACATTTTAAAAATAAAAAACATTTTAATTCTCTACAATTTCCAAAAAATATTGAGGAATTGGGAGAAGGGAAAGGTTGGCAAAAATACAAAAAAGCTACTTTGTAATTTTGGATTTCAAAGTAATAGGCAAAATAATTGTAGGTTATAATAAATTGATAACCATTAATAACAAAGAAAATCCCAAGAAAACATGATTTATACATTTGGGAGCATTTTTCTTTATATTGTGAAACAAATTTAATATGAAGTTGTTTTGGCATTATCTACATAGAGCCCCTTAGTCAAGCATTTTCAACAAAAATTATTTTGACACTGATTTATAGAGGAGCAATTAAAAATGTTTTAAAGAGCAATTAATTAGTTGATGGTTGGATGAGACTAAATATACAACAAGGATATGGTTTATCTCTTGATTTGAGGTTCCATATAAAATAAAGATATGGTTTAGCTAAGTAAGTTACAAAACTTATAAAGTGACTTTTGGAGTTAATTCTTTACTCATACAACTAGCAATTCTTTTGATGATATCCCACCCACTGTTATTCTGGTCCAGCAACTTTTTCCAATACTCATTCAAGTAGAAAGATCAAGAGTACAGAATGAGAAGAACAAATATGAAAAGACTTTGAATAAGACTGAAACTTCTGGTTTTAGTTTTTTAGAAAAGTGTCTATCAAATTCCTTCTTTCCTTTTTTCCATCCTTCTTTTCTTTTGCCTAAAATGTTTTACAGTTGCCTTGTAAAATTTCCTTAATTTTCTGAAGTGTGAAGCTTTATAAACAAATAAAAATCCAAATTTCAATTATAAACCACAAAAAAAGTGATATGGTGATAATAGACTGACCACTTACAATATATCATCACACAGTGTCTGACTGTAAAGGTTAATAGGGGTTTAAGCAATTGGAGAACTAGAGAGCTTTATTAAATTCAAAGATGTTCATAGTGCTGGTGCTATATATCTCTGGACAAAAATAATCAAAAAGAATGGTCATTCCATGTCCATTTTGAGTGAAGCAAATTTCCTTACTAATCTGTGGTAAAATTCTAAACCTACATATTAGTTATTTGATTCAAATCTTTGAAGAATGTTTCTACATGCAGAAAGAGAAGTGCATTTTTTTAGAAATCATCATTCCTGGCCTATTGAACATAGTTTTGAAAGGAAATAAGACATTCATAGAGAAATATAATAGACAACAAATGATAAGCTCATTAACATTGTTATGCTTCCAATCTTTGGCAAACAATTCCCTTGTGAAAAAACAATTCTAGGCATCTATTAGCTGTGTGATCATGAGTATGTGACTTCTAGAGTTTCAACTTTTTCATATTTTACACTAGCTATTTCACAGAATAATTGTAAGCAAAGGATTTTGCAAATTGTAAGGTACTGAATTTATGTCAAGTTCAAGACAAAAATGTTATATACTACATTGGAGGAAAAGTATTCATGGAGGTTATTAAATTTGAATTGAAGTATGAATAGGCAATTAAGATGAACAAGAGGCATTTTATGTACAGGTAGAACAAGACACAAAAGTGGCATAGCAAAAGGCATATTCAAAGTCAGATTTCCTGGCACTTGGAGTCCAATTCAGAGAATGCTTTTGAAATAATGTTTGAAAGTTTGGGTGGCATCAGCCTATATCAGACCTAAATGGAAAATTAGAAAGGTTAAGGAAAGAGCAGGCATTAATGAAATAAAGGCATTTGGTGTGATCATTTTTCCCCCAAGAAATGATATTATCTGAATTTAGAGCACTGCCATTATGTTAAAACTCATGAATGCGGTAGGGTTATGAATCTTTAATAAGACCAACTCTATACCACCTTACTAACCCTACACCTTGACTCTTTCTCCTTTTCACCTTATTTCTAGTATTTTTTCAGGTATGGTCCAGTTTTATGACTAGTTACCTCAAATATAGAAAGACGGGGAGTCTCTCAAACTCTGAGAAGTGTTTTGGAGAAATCTGATAAATGATAGGTATCTTTAGAACCTAGGGATAAAGTGAAAACATCCAAGTACTCAATTTAAGAATAAAAATGGAGACTAAGTGGCACAGAATATGAAGAGGTTAGATTCCTAAGGAAACTCAGGAAGACCAGAGACATTCCAATCCTTGGCCACGAAAGATCAGAAAACAATTGCTATCCCAGATCCAATATGAACTCAAAGACTGGATTGGATTCCATTGACTGGATTCCAGAATATTACAGTAGTGAAGGTGGTGGCTTTAGAAAAGTAGAGTTCCCAGGAGAGCATTAGAATAGCAAGGCAAGGAAGAATTAGAACTGAAATGCCGAACTATTTGGGAATAGTCAATGCTAATCTTACTTCTCAAAGGAAAACATGTTGAGTGCCATTAACTTTTTTTAGGGAAACCCAAGTTCTTTTCCTTTCATTTGGTCTCCCCCATAGTCACAAGGACTGTATCTCCATTGGGCACAATGGAAACATTGGAAAGAGTAGTCCTTTTATTTGATATGGATTCAAATTCAAAACCTCTCTCTCTCCCTAAATGGGTCAATAAAATGTGTTATGCTTGATCTTGTGAGCATAAGATCCTAAAGGGAGCTAATAACAGCCTATTAAGAAAAAATAATACTTTGATATTCCCAAATTGACTAGGACCAAATGAAACTGATTTGTGAAATACGATGATTTGATGTGCACTCTGTGAAGAGGTAAAATATTAATAATGCCAGGTCATCTCCTTAGAATCTAGTAAATCATAGAAATTAGAAACCCCAAATTGTATGCAAGGTATTCACATCAAGGGTTACATAAGATGATAAATATAATGAATATGGAAAAGAAAAGAAAATAGAAATTTGCAAGTTCTAGAAAATGAAAAGAATTTCAGAGAATATAACCTTTGCTTGAATTTTAAAGTAATAGAAAATAAATTCTTCCCTTCCTGTCCTCACAAATGATTCAGTCAGGTGCTGCAAATACATTAAATGGAGTATGTTTGAGAGGCAAGGACATGCTGGCTAGGAAGAATTTAAACTTAAATTCTTTACTTAAATTCATAAATTAAACTTAAATTTCTTTAAAAAAAAAAACAGACTGGTTCTCTTTAAGCTAAGAATTTGATGACTAGCCTTAGCCCTTGTCTTTATTCTCCAGTCACAATTCTCTGAATAGAAACTTTGGATCTCTAGATGAAAAAGATCTATTAGGTCATCTTGTCCATCTTACTGCCAGTGGAGGATTGCTCCTGACAGTAAAGAAGTTAACTTATTGACAGCACTCCTTAAGCAGCAATTTACCAGGTGAATCCCTAAAGGCAAGAATGACTTCTCAGCTTTATCTTTCCCTTCTTATCATTGCTGTGGGTAGAAGACCCATTCAATCTTCTCTATTGGATGAGGGAGGGAGCCTAAAACCTTGAAAACTCTTGCACCTACAAGAAAATTAAGAATACAATAATTTGTACTTTGTGACTTTAGACCCAGACAAGGAAATGGTTTTCTTCCTGTCATTTTCAGTCTCATTTTATAGGGTTCTGAGAGATAAGTACTACAATTGACAAAATTCTAAGAATTCAGAGTCCCCTTGAAATAAAATGGAAAAGAAATGCATCAAATTGAAAGAAAAGGGCCAAAGGACCAGAAAATCATTTTGGAGAAAGAAATTTCTAGAGCAAAAATCAAAGGTGATGAATTGTATTAATCATTATCATTAACCTAACAATAATATTCATGTACCTCATGAAGTACTTTATTCAACGTGCTTTATGGGTTGCTTCATTTGAGTCTTACAGTTTCATGGTAGGTGCTTCATAATCCCTATTATATAGATGAGTAAATTCAGACTGTGAAAAATCAAGTGACCTGATCAAGGTCTCACAGCAAGTAAACCTCTGAGGCAGGAGTTGACTTCAAGTCTTCTAGACTCCAGGTGCAGTACTCATCTGTTCCACTAATCTGTAGCCAATGTTTGCAGAAAACGTGTGTTAGTGTATATTGAAAAATGTAGGGGCAGCTAGGTGGCATAGTGGGTAAAGCATCAGCCCTGAAGTCAGGAGTACCTGGGTTCAAATCTGGTCTCAGACACTTAATAATTACCTAGCTGTGTGGCCTTGGGCAAGGAACTTAACCCTGTTTGCCTTGCAAAAACCTAAAAAAATGTATTTTTCTTGCATGCCATGTCATTTGATTACAACTCGGAATCTGTGAGTTAATAACTTAATACATAATTATTAAACACCTATAATGTATAAAAATGTTGGGTATTCAAATCTAAGAAATTATCTGTACTCACAGAGTTTGGAGGGTAAAACTCAATATGTAAATATATATATAGATAATAAATATTAAACAGGCTAAATAAAGGTTAGATAAAAGGTGAGGTTAAGTTGTTCTATGTAACCTTGAGAAGTTAGAGATAAATTGTTAAATAAGGGGAATAAAGAGTTAGAGAAGGGGTTAGATGAGATCTCCACTCCAGACTCCCCAGTCTTTTGTCTATCATGACAAAATAATCTCCTCACCCTGGATGTTCACACCCTAGCCACTGTGTTTTCTGCCCCTATTGCCCTTCTTCCAGAGCATTAATTTTAAGAAAAGTGACATAAATCAGCTATGCCTTTCTTCTCCTTTTGGCTCTTCTCCTGAGTAGTAAGTTTATTATTGTCCCTTTTCTTCCATACTTTTTCTGCTTCCTTTATGTATAGTCTTCCCTGATAAAATATATGTTCCTGTCTTTCTTTTCTGCTAATATTGACTGAATTACATATAAAAATGCTTCATAAATATGAATTAACTTTAGAATAAATATAAATGCAAATCAGTTAGCTGCAGTAGTTTGGAAGGTTAGACACTAGTATTTAGAGTATCTGGAAAGTCTTCATATAAAAGATAGTCCTTGAACTACATCCTGAGAGAAGGATTTCATGAGACAGAAGTGAAGAGAATACATTCTATTGGTTATGGGGAAGAAGATAAACGTTTGAGTGTGAGGAACAGAACACCATTTTGACTAATTCAATGAATAAAAGTGGAGATGTGAAATAATGTATACTATAATGAGAGTTAGAAAAATAGATTACGATTTGGTTGTGAATGACTTTAAACATTAAAGAATTATTTATTGCTGAGAAGCATTAGAGAACCATAGGAGTTTATCTAGTAGGATAGTGATATGATCAAATTTGTGCTTTTAAGAAAACCATTTTGATAGCATTGGGGAGTATGGACTGGAGTAACAAAGTGATTTAAGGCTGAAGATTAGTTAAAAAGGTAAGAGTTCTAGGTGTAAGCCTGATGTAAGCCTGAATTAAATTACCTGTTAGCAAAGAGCTAAACCTTTGAATAGATTGGGGAGCCACCCAATTTGAGGGACTCTGACAAAAGAGCTATTTGTTCCTTGAATATTTCTCCTTGTAGTATCTTTGGATTAATTGGCTTCAAAAATTTTCAAAATACAAATATACTGCTTAGGATGCATAGCACCATTCCATTATCATCTATTTCCACATTAGCACAGATTATTTTCACATTATTACAGCATTATATGAGAGTAACAAGAAATAGAGGGGAAAAGTTAACTTTTGAGAGGGATGGAATGTAGCTGCAGAATTTCTCCTGGTTAAGTTGGGTACTGTCTCAAATAGGCCTAAAGGAAAATGTCAAGAGGTAGATTAAAGAGGATTGGAGAATAAGGGGCTAAGGAAAAAAAAGGGAGACAAATTTCCTGTCCTCTTGTGACTGAGCATGAAGAAACATCATGATATACTGAGACAGAGTTCTGAACATGAAGAAAGAAAAACTTAGGTATTTCTCTGCCACTAAGGAAACATGGGCAAGTCAATTAGTTTCACTGTCTCTCTATATCACCATCTGCAACTAGGAGCTCTAGTACTGGGGATTCTTATTTTTTTTTCCTTCTTTGATTGAGAAAGCTACTGAGAAAGCACCATTGTCCATCTGTTTTCATTGTGATCCATAAGAGATCATTACCTTGAAAGAAAGTCCAGACTAGAAACCAATACTGCACACTAGCATGAAATTTTGGAAATGAAGGTAAGAAGGCTTGAGGTCAAGTTTTACTGCCTCTGGAGATCCTTAGTACCATAACAATGTATATGTATTTTTTCCTTCTATTTATCTTAGTTTCATCACCTGCAAAATTTGGATAATATTACCTACCTCAGAAGGTGATTGTGAAGCACATATTTATATAAACTTTAAAATGTTATGTGAATGTCACTCATCAGCAAGTGAGAGACCTGTTTCAGAGGAGCAGCTTTTTAAGGAAATTCGTCTGATGATTTCTGGGACTTTTAGACACCACCAAGTTAAGCAAAAATCTTGTATTATTGCGGAAGGAAGGAAGGAAGGAAGGAAGGAAGGAAGGAAGGAAGGAAGGAAGGAAGGAAGGAAGGAAGGAAGGAAGGAAGGAAGGAAGGAAAGGAGGGAGGGAGGGAGAGAGGTGAGGGAGGGATGCAGGGAGGAACATAGTGAAATTTTTCCATATTCTTCCAATTCAGGTATGAAATGGAAAATGGGAAAAAAAGTCAATAGTCAAATTTGGTATTCAAAGAATTAAAACTAGAAGGTATCTCTAAAAGTTTCTAGTTTAGAACTGATTGAAGCTACATGCAACAATCCAAACCAGATTAAAATGTAATTGAAAAAATATAAAAGAACATAAATAATGTTAACTGTTTTTTTAAGTAAATATGGCAGGAATTGTTATTGGAGATTTGGTAGCCCTTGCTTCAATTTGAGTTTGATGCCTCTGATCTAGCTTTCCTTTTATTTTACAAATGAATTCAGACCCAGAGTAGGTGATTTGTCTAAGATCACAAAACTGGCGGATAGTTGGAAGTTGAGTTCAGTCCCTTTGATTTCCAATCCAACATCCTATTATTTTATGTTACCTTAGATGAAATGTTCTTTGTGCCTTCCCCTGTTCCACCCCCCCCAAAAAAATTGGGAGGAATTTGCTGCTTTATTATTTGTCAAATAAAGGTGCCTTGTTTAAATTGTTACTGAGTGTATATTCCCTTTGAGGACAAAGTTAAGAGCTGATTTTAAAACATAAAATTCTTAAATGTGTAAACTTCTATAATGAACCCTTAAAGTATCATGTTGATAATTCCAAGTAGTAATAATTTTGGGAGAAATACGACTTCACAAGAAGCAATAAGATCTTGTGGTTATCATGTTAGCAATGGAATCAAAAAGAGCTCTGTTCAAATCCTATCTCTGATTCTATTGACTTAACCATGGCTAATTTATTTAGCCATTCTGAATTTTAGATAGCCCTCTATAGTATTAAATTGTAGGTTGTTTTTGATCATCATTACTTTGGGAATCTGACTACTTGGCATAATACTCCATAAGAAATAATAAAGCCTTCCCATGGAAGAGTGTGGAGCAGCTAGATGGTAAAACACTGGGTTTAGAATCAGGAAATGCTGACTTTCAACATTTACTACATTTATGTCCCTCAACAAGTCATAGCCTTTGTTGACCTCATTGTTTGTTTTTAATTTTTGAAAAGGACTAATGACATCATGGATGATGGCTTTCTCTGAGTTGAAGTGAGGCGAAATCTCACTATCTCTTCCACAGTCCTTGAAGTCCAGTGGCAAGGCAAAAGTCAGGACAATTTGTGATAACTTAAGATGCAATGGATGCTTGGTAAAATTGATGTCTGGCTGAGATCTAAATTCTTCTCCATGAAGCCTGCTTCAGCTGTCTTCATGACTCTTTGAACAAAAGTGTTATCTGACCATTCTGCCAGAAAATCTTTAAATGCTTAGGATAGACACCTCCCAAATCACCAAAGGGTTTGAGACATCTTGGTTATCCTCAACCTGGTTTAGACTATCTACTGAGAGGGATTATTTATTGGGACGTAGCTGCTGTGTGTGCCTCAACTCCTTGAAGCCATAGGTGAGGATTGATTGTCAGTTAAAAAACCAAAAATGAAGCAACCCTGAAAAGGATTTGCCAAGCTTTCATATCAAAGGTTCTAGCCCTCCTTGAACAGCAAATGCACCTTTCTGTTTGCCTTAATCGGCAATTAATTCAGTTCCTTTGCCAAGAAAACCACACAACAAGTATGGTCTATGGGGTCAAAAAGTGTGAAACATGACTGGACAACTAAACAACAGTATCATGGAAAAATGTAAGAATAGTAACAGGAGGGGGCAACTAGCGGTGCAGTGGATAGAGCACCGGCCCTGGAATCAGGAGTACCTGAGTTCAAATTAGGCCTCAGACACTTAATTACCTAGCTGTGTGGCCTTGGGCAAGCCCCTTAACCCCATTGCCTTGAAAAAAACCTAAAACAATAGTAACAGGAGACTTAGGTTCTACTTCCTCACATATAAGTAGTTGCTATGTCTTTTTTGATTCTCCTCCACAAATCTTGTGTGTTTTTCCAAATCTCTACTCATTCTATAATTAACTTAGTCCAAGATTTCATCACCTAGAATACTGCAAACATCTACAAACAAATCTTTGCACAGTCATTCCTTTCTCCAGTACAACTTCTATATATCTTCTAACTTGGTATTCATAAGGTCCAAGTACTGCCCACTAGTCATGAATGATTCCAAAGGTTCTGTCCTATACCCTTTTCTCTTTTCCTTTTATTATGTTTAATTAGATGATCTCATCTGTTCTCATGTTTTCAAATATTATATAATTTCCAGATGTATGCCCATATTTATATCCATATCTATTTCATTCGTATCTATATATCTGTATCTTATCAATATCTACATCTGCTATCTATAACTATCTATCCATCTGTCCCTAACATGTCTACTGAATACTTGTCTCTCAATTACAGCAGTCTTAAACAAAACTCTCAAAACTGAATGTCCCATAGGCATCTCAAATTCAACTTGTTCAAAACAATTTTTTCTCTCTACAAATCTTCCCCTCTTCTGAATCTCTCTTTTACTTTTGGAGGTACTATCAGTATATCCTCATCATTCAAACTCATAACCTTGGTGTCATCTTTGATTCCTCACTCACACTTACTCCACATATCTAGTCATCCCTTCTTTCCACTCACACTTTTCCACCAGCTCCTGGGTGAAGTCTTTCATTACCCTGAACTATTGAAATAAACTTCTGTTTAGTGTCCTTGTCTCAAGCTAAAGTGATTTTCCAAAAGCGATTTCTGACCTTGTCATTCCTATACTCAGTAATCTCCCTATTCCTTACAAGATCAAACATAAAATTCTTTAATGTTTAAAACCCTGCTTGCTGCTCTCTGACTTTCTAATCTTCTTATTCTTTATACTCTTCCAGTTACTCTTAAGGCTAGCAACACTGGCCACCTTGCATTTGTTCATCATATGCAACACTACAACTTTTGTTTTGACACATCACCATACATTAAATTTTTCTCCCTCCTGACCTCAATGTCCAGGCTAGCTGTCTTGGGTTTCTTTAAAGTTGGCTCAGATCTGGTACTTTCCTGGAGACCTTCTCCTCTCAAATCCCCTACCTCTAGATTTTTCCCACCCTTTGATGTTAGCAGTTTCCCTGCTGACATTACTATCTCTGACTACATTTGGATTGTTTTCCTTATTATAATGTAAAATCCTTGAGGGCTAAAAGCATGTTTGTACCTTTCTTTGTATCACCAGTCATAAAGACTTTAACATGTGCTTATTGACTCACAAGGTTTGACCATATCACTTTTTCTGATCATGAAACTTAGGTAGCTCCCCTTTGCACTTAGAATGAAAAGCAAACATACTTGTGTTTGGCATTTAAGATTAAATATATCTAGTTTAACTTCTGAAGCTGATTTTACATAGATGTGGAAATTATCTACATAGAGATATTTAAATACATGGGAAGGGATTAGACTACCAATTAAAATAGTAGATTTAGCTTATCTTCTTAGGCTAATTATATATTATTTTGCCTCATGTCATCTGCCCTCCACCTAAATAGCTTATTAGCTGTTTCCTGTACACAATATTCCATTTACCAAATAGTAGACTATAAATAGTAGACTGTCTCTCATTTGTGTAGTATTCTCCCTTCTCAGTACCACTTCTTAAAATTCATAGCACCCTTCTAGAATCAACTCAGATGCCATCATCCTCAAGAATCATTTCTTGATCCATTGCAGTACAAAGCCTTCTTTCAATAACTTCATTTATATGTAGAATCATTTTTCTGTTAACATGTAACAAAGTTCCTATGTGTAAGCCTCTTGGATCATAGTTTTGTATTTGTTTCTCCAGTACAGTTTTTCCAGTATCTAGTGAAGCTCCTGATATAAAGAAGATGATTAATAAATATTGATTTGGCCCTGAAGACAAGATGAGAAACGGACACTCCTCTCCCAGAGTATATTAAACAACCAGCTCTCTAAGAGTAGGAACACCATTTAAAAGTTTAATCTGCAACATTAACATTTTTATCCTTTTTCTCAAATATAGAAATAGCAAAAAATAATAAATGGAAGCCCTGATGTGTAGCATTTGCACATTTCCAAAGTGTAAACGCTCACATTGAAAATTTAAGCATATGTATTTGGAAGACTTTTGGAACTGACTCTACATATCCCTCTTCCATTCTTTTTTACAGAAATAGAAGACTATGACTAAGAATATTGCATAAGATTTGATTGGTATTCAGTAATTGAATTGTTTTTCCTGTTTTGTTTTTTATTCTTCATAACAAAGTATGACTTTGGATAGAGATGGGGCAAAGTTGATTAGGGAAAGAAGGTGAAATAAAAACAAGATATAGCATTGCATTTTTAATGGTTGATACTTTCAGTCCTGCTAATAATTATATGCATTACCTTCAGCAAATAACTTGCCTATCAGTACCTTGGTTTCCTTATATAGAAAATGAAGTTGCTGGTTCAAACCTCCATGTTTCCTAAGATCTCCTTCCATATTGATATTTGACCACTTTTGAACTTTAAATAGCTATTTTGAAAATCTTAATCATTCGCACTTGAGATAAGTAAAATGTAATATTTGTCAACTATTGAACATGACTAGTTTATCAGTTGATGAATAAATAGTTCTACTTTTTAGCAAAAGTTAAAGTGACAATGGAATGATGTAATTCTATGAATTTCTCATCATTCATTTTAAAACTATATACATAAAACAGAGATTCTTGACTTTTGTGTATATTTGTCATGGACCTTTTTTCAACCTGGCATAACCAAGTGACCCCTTTCAGAATGATACGTAAAGAAAACCAATTATGATAAAATAAAATTTCCCCCCATATACATGTTAGCCTTGATGGGCTCATCAACTCCAGATTAAGCACCCCTGCACTATGACTTTGGCCATTTAGCTGGCAAAGAAAGTTTGAATTGGTCTGTCTTACAACTATACTAACATAATTTGTAATCACAAATTAGTAACTGATATATGTGTGTATGTGTGTATACATATAAAATTTCCTTCACAAAATGGAAATTTCAATGTGGTGATTTCAGAAAAAAGCAAAATAATATTTACCAGTCCTCTCTTGCATGGTCAGTGGAAAATTCATAGGCCTGAAGGACAGAAGAAGTTGGTTCTAGTTCTAGCTCTTTCAATAACTATGTGACCTTGAGCAACTCATTTAACTTCTATGAGTCTCAGTCACTTCATCTATAAAACGAGAACATTAGTAGATGATCTTTCAGGTCCCTTCAGGCTCTAAAACTGATAGATTCTTTGATCCTCTTTCCCAAAGCTCTCTTACTCTGCTGCAATTTCTAACTGTGGAGTATTTTCATTTCCAAAGGAAAAAAAAACAATCAGTCTCATCCTTCCTCATTACAAGATAGAACGCTATAGGAAAAGAGAATTTTAAGAATCAGAAACACCTGGGTTCAAGTTCTGTCTATTTTTAATAGCTGAATGAGGTAAGTATCTTCTCAAAGATCAAAAGTTATTAATAAACAAGAGGACAGATTTCATGGTGCAAGTGGCATTTCAGTTGAAACATAAAGAGGCAAGTGGGTAGACAAATAGATGTTTCTTTTACAAGGAACAATTGGAGCAAAGGTGAGAGAGTGCATGGCAGATGTATCAATGTGGGTAATTAGAGAAGGAAGTTTCCTTACCTGGAGTTCCAATTCTGAAGTAATGTCAGGTCTGAAGGGAAAAAAACGAAGGGGGGAAAAACCTTCAGTGAATGTCATTCTATATTTTTATGCCTACTAATGTCTCTTAATCTCCCCAAGAATGATAGGCCCATAGGGGTAAGGAGGTGGGGAATAGCACCATTTTATATTTCTAAAATAACCTCATTTTGTCTTTTTTTCTGTGCTTATGGTTTGAAGAAGTCACTGAGACTGCTAAATTCTATGATTTGTATTTCACATAATTCCTTGCTGGCACAATTGAGATCAAATAATGATTAATAATTTTAAAGCCAAGGTTACCTATCATAAAGGGGGTGTGTGTGTGATAAATTGAATTTTCATGTCTGGATTTTTTTGAGGTTCATTAACTCAGCATACATTTTAATAAACAGAACTCCTTATCCATAGTCACAGACATTTTGGGGGAAAGCTACTGTTGTTCTGAAAAATAATCATTCATTCTTTCAAAATGTTGGTTTTGTGTTTCATTTTGTAAATGTATGTGCACTGTATTTTTGTTTCCAACAGATTTAATCTGAGGGTTTGTGTTCTGAAAGCTATTCATTTTTGCCACTTTTACAGACATGTCATTTTTTCCTCTCGACATTTTCCAGAGCAGGTCATTTTATTTATTTATCTTTAGGGGAGGGGAGGGCAATTCTCCCTTTGTAAAGGCATTCTTGTCACTAAACAAATGCCCACCTCTGCCTCCAAATTGGACAGAAAAGAGGACAAAGACACACAAGGCAGGGAAAATGAAGTGCATCAGTGGACTGCGGAGGACAATCAATTAGATTCATTATCTGCTCTACATTCCAGTCACTTCTCTTTTTAAAAAAGGGAAGTACATAATACCATGGCAACAGTTTGAGCTGGAGTCCTTTATGGTATATAATCATTAAGGGTTCTTCAGCATTCCCTGAAAATGGATATGGAAAAAAAATCACAGTGGTAAACAAACTACCTACATTTATGCTGATTAAATGACAAGTTTGTAATTTACAGGTGTCTTATTGCCAGGGGAATGCAATCATACAATTCCATTTTAGAACTCAAGGGCTTTTGAAACATGCGGCATGATCGTTAGCTGGGGCTGCAAGCTACGATTAAATGGAAAGGATGGCATGTAGATTTTTAGAACATGGTGTTGACATTTACTGGCCAATCAAATTTTGCAACTCTCCTCCATGACAGCAGATGTTGACCTTTCAAGCTTTCCCTATCTGCTCTCACGCATTACCTGCAGAAATTAACATTAACTCGGCTTCCTGCTCCATGCTGCTAGTAATGTCAGCTGGGAATTGAGATTCATGAATTCAGTTATTACCCAGGCTTGAGACCCATTTTATACTCTAAGCACAGAAGTACAGCTCCTGGGAACTGGTATTTTTGGATGCTGCTTCAACTACCTTTGTGGTTGAGGGATAGCTGGGAGCTATGGTGTAGGAAATGTCACTGAGAACAAGAGGAGAAAGAGACAGAGGACTACAATTTCAAGGAGAAACCTAGGGGCCAAATAATTGCAAATGCTCTGGATAGGAAAGCTTAAAAACTAAACTGATGGATTTTAAGCAAGGCAAAAGAGTGTGGTATTTGAATTTTTCTCCTCTTGTTAACTGAACCTTGAAAATGGAACCCCAAATAATAGTATCAGATGATAGCAAGCTTCAGGGTTTTCTCAATAGTGCCTGGAGGCCTGTATCTGCCTGACTTGGAAGGGGAAAAAAATAAATAAAAGAATCTGAGGAAGATGTGTCATAGGCAATCCTTAGGAGCTTACTGCCTAATCAGGTACTGCCTTTTTGTGGTCTCATTTCAGATTTTCATTCTTGTATCTTCTGCCACCTGGTTCAAGATATTTTTCTTTACCTGTTACTGCCAGGGAAGCTAACCATTCTAAATGTTGAGACCTTTCCCCTCCCCTCCCTTCCTTCAATCCTTTTCTTCTTTCCCCCTTCCCTTCTTCCTTTCCACTTCCCAATCTCCTGTTTTCCTCTAATCCCCCAGGACTGTAATTAATAGTCCCTGGACATCTTACATACATGTAACACAAGTTATATAGGAAGGAAAATCCCAGGGAGCATTCAGTTAAGTTTGAGATTTCTTTTAATCATTTTTCAAGGTCGATTAAGGATCCTCCACTTAGACTTTCTACATTTCTTATTGTTTTCTTCTTTATGGTCTTTGAAAAATATCTAAGAAGTACTGAGTCATGGTTCTTTGAAACTATCCCTTTGAAAAAACAGCAGACCCATTTATATCCATATGTCAGTCATTAGATAAGCATATGAAGGTTAATGCAGTGACATTGTTCTGACTTACACTCAGAGAAATGCAGCTATTCTATAGCAATTTTTATGCTTAAACCATAATATCTATAACTATTTTTGTAGTATTATGTAAACCCAGGGATAGCATTGAATTCAGGGACAGTATATGTGTATGATTTGAGAGACCAGCAATCCTTTCCCAATAGTGTCTCTTTCATTCTCTCCCCCCCCCCCCCCAAAGAGGAAGATGTAAGAAGCATTTATTATAGTGGAAAGAGGACAGGATTTTCAGTCAAAGGACTTTTGGTGGTCAAAATTTTCCCTTTTATGAGTATCTATGTTGAACCTGAGCAAGTCTCTTTAACTTCTATGGATCTCAGTTTCTCATGCATAAAAATGAGAGGTTTATACTCAAGTCTCTAAAGGCTTTAGAGTTATGACATATGGTTCTTTATTTCATTATCATGGGGGATCTGCAGTATGAGAATACCAACGCATTTGTGACATGTATTAGAGAACTTCTTGAGGAATACCCGTTAGGGTCACATAGCTACAAAGTGGTCAGAGGAAGGAATTGAATCTAAGTCTTCCTCACTCCAAAACCATCACTTTCACCACTATCTCCTATGGCCTTCCATGATCCTATATCACACCACCTTAATTCCAACCATTGGTTTAAGCATTTAAGTCACTAATACTTTCTTGTGAATTATTTTAGCAGAGTGCCTTAACATTAAAGAAACCAGTATATTTTAGGAGCATCAGGCACCTGAACTGGAGAGTGACATGTTAAGATGTGTTGACAGTTATGTTGACTGAGTATCCCATTGTTCCTACTGCTTATCAACCAATGTTGATCAATCTGCAGCCTTCTGTATTACCTGATTTTTGTCACATCGTTCTACCTACAAATTGCCACCCTCTTCTCCTCTGGGAAGAATTGAGATGCAAGGACCCAACCTCCTTTGCTGAGATGTACCTACCTGAATTATCTGAAAGTTACCTGCAAAAGCTGTCCCCACCTTGAAGCCATTGCTTATCTTCACTGATCAGCTTGTCGTTGTCTTGTTCTCTTGAGGTACTTATAATAAAATCATTTTAATTTTTTTTCCTGTTTGCTTCATTAATCAGAATGAAAACCCAAATCATGAATTTTCCTTTCAACAGATGGAGATGAGGTCTACATGAAAGATGGTCTACACTGTAAATTCCCCAACATTACACTTGTGTCTTGAACCTTGCCCTAGCTACTATAGAGTATATATAACCGTATTATTTTTCTAGACTGCTATGTCTCTGAACATCAATCAATTTTAAAAAATCAATTAAACTCATTAAACACCTTCTATGTACCACACACTATCCTAAATTGTAAGGATACAAAAATACAAATGAAAGAGTTTTTGTTCACAGAGAACTTAGATTATATTGAGGGAAATAGCATATATATATATATATATATATATATATTTATATATATATACATATATATAAATACAAATGCAAGTATATATCAAATAAATATAAAAATTATATATGGAAAATGTATAAGGAATAAATAGAGAACCATAGAGGCTATGGAGGAAAAATAGTAACTGTTGAAGGTGATATCAGAAAAGCTTTATAGTGGTATTAGAGCTAAATATTAAAACTGAAGGAAGGGGGTGGCTAGGTGGCACAGTCCTTGAGTCCTAAGTACCTGGCTTTAAATCTGGTCTCAGACACTTAATAATTACCTAGTTGTGTGGCCTTGGGCAAGCCACTTAACCCCGTTTGCCTTGCAAAAACCTAAAAAAACTGAAGGAAGGTAGGAAATAAGGTATACTATGCAATGAGGTAGAGGTATGGAAAGAAGTGATTCCAGGAATGCTGTGGTTTGAGAAAGATGAGGATTTAGAAAAGATCATTATAATTTGATAAGAGTTCATTAGTAACTGGAGTTCGAGTATTTCTTGAGTTTGGAGTTCAGTCTGAGTGATGAGACTAAGTCAAATTTCAGAGTTCAAAAGTGAGTACAAAGAGAAAGAATGGAAGTGATGGGCATAGACAACTTTCCCTAGTAGTTTAAGAATAAGGGGTAAGAGAGTTAAACACAGAATAGCTTTCAGGGATATGTGGTCTAGTGAAGGCTTTTTTTAAGGATGGGGAAGATTTGGACACATTTGTAGTCATCAGGGGACCAATTAGTACTTAAGAAAAGATTGAAGGTTAGAGAGGTAGGGTGACTGAAGGGGCAATCTCCCAGAGAAGATGGGAGATAATGAGATCAAGGACATATGTTTGCCTTGGTGAATGGAAGGGCAATCTCATTATTAGGAATCATAAAGAATTGGGGAAACCAAGGATTTTGAGATGAAAGGGGGAAACAGCTCATAGTAAATGTCTTATATTTTCTAAGTAAAGTCTAATGTGACATCCTCAGCTGGAAGGTGACTAGGAAATAAACTGAAAGATTTGAGGAGAGAAGAGAGAGATTTGAACAATACATTTGCAGGGTAGGATATAGATTCAATTGATGCAGTGAGGATCAAGTTGGGATTTGATTAACAATTTGTAGGGGATCCAGAAAGTTCAATAGGCCAAAGTTTGTTCTTTGCTTCATGTATATTTAAGGTTAAATTTAATTTATCTTAGTCCTGTATGATTGTCTTTTATATGTAAATACTTGATGACTTCTACCTCTTCCCATATGAATACAATGGTAGTTATTGCTAAGATGTTATATGGTGTTAAAATTTTCTTGATGTCTATTTGATTTTGTTGTTAAATGTTTGTGTACACATATGAAAAGTAAAAAAAAATCAGATTTTATTTTCTTCACTGATCCATATTTCTAACCTAGTGGTTCACTGCCCTGATGATTGATGCAGATTGGATCTCAGTCAATGATTACTTGCAGAAAATAAAGGGATTTAAAAACTAGTAATCCAGGAAAATCTGCAGTATTGAGAAAATAACTTCTTTAATATTAGATTTTTTGTTTTGCTTTTATAATCTTGAATCTCAACTGCTACTTTTTATAGTTTAATTATAGTAGAGATCATCTTTGAGACCTAAATTCTTTATGAAGTATCTGATATGTGGAAGGTTTGAGAGAGAACAATTTTTTTTTCTCAGGTAAAAGTTTGACTTGAAAAATTGTATGACCTATTCCCAATGTGTATAATGAGTCTGAAAAGAAGAGAAGTAAAAAAGACATACACAATCAGGATAGGAAATTTAAAAAGGTTATTAGTCCTCCTTAATCTGGGCATCTATTATTCTGTTGTAAGTGAATAATAGTAATTAAGTAAATCCCAAGTTCAAATATTTATTTGTTTTTAAAAGAAAAGTTCATTTAGAAGAGGTATTTCTTGGCATACTCCCATTGGCAGAAAACATTATACTGATGGCCACAGTCACAGACTCTCAAAACAATACAGAATTCTTCAGTGAGCTCCATTATAACTCAAAAGAGATAATTCTGGACAGAAAGCTCCCCTACTATCCTAAACGAAACTGATCTCTAACCCAAAGGAGAAACAGTAATTTACCTCATAACCTCATCAAGGCTATACCAAAAGATACAGAGGCCTATTTATGATAACAAGTCTGTTGTTTGAATATTTCTTAGAACTCTTCTGTTAACTGCTTCTCTCTTTCAGAACTCTTGAATTAAAATTCTTTTTAACTGACTTCTGAACTGAATTACCATATACAGCGAGCCTTGGTTCTCTCAGTTCAACTGTCATCTGATATACATATATAGCCAGTTACCCAATCTTTTAGCCTGTTAGGACTTTTCATCTGGTTGAGATGAATCTCCCAGGGGAAACATCTTCACAAAAGCAAGAAGATTAAAATAAACTGGTGTAAGGAAATTGTTTCAACCTTACCCCAGTAGCACTTTTGTTTTATACAAAATAGCAACTCTTTATCTGGCACTTTGACTTTTTATTCCATATCCTTCAACAATCACATGATCATCACTCACCCTCTTCTCTGTCTGCAGTGACATGCATCTGGATAGACAATCTACTGGACTAGTCTGTCAGCAGATAAATAATTTGAGCAAGCAACCCCTAATGAATAATTAGGTATAGAATGGATAACTGGGTATAGAACTGGAAAGCAAATAAAACAGGATTGCAAGTACAGGGTACTTCTTTCAAAGTTTCTTGGGGCTTCAGAAATATTTTTCTCTTTGAGTACAATTGTTCTCCCAATGATGTTATAAGATTGTAAATCCCAAAACTGAAAAAATTCAGAATTGGAAGAGATCCAAATGCATTGGAAATCTTTTGCAGTGAGGAAGCATAGGACCTAGCATATTATCAATGATCAGAGTATGAGAAATGTCATACATGACAATGAAATTAAAAGTAAACCAGTTATGTAGCAAGAGTGAAGGATGAATGATAGTCTCATTGATGGTCTTATTGCTGATTTTCTCCAAAGGAACTGAAGAGAAATTTCTAGTCCTGTTGGATAGCTACTCTATATGTGTGGGAGTGATATGAACAAGAAAATATCATACAAGAGAAAATATAGCTTGGTTTGACTTGCATTGGAAGGTGTCCTTACACTGATGAGATCACAGGTCAATATATCAAAGTAATGACAAATGCAAAAGTCTAGTTCAGACTATTGTATAGACTATGATTTGTAGCTACTTGAGCATTTGTGTTAGATAAGGTGGTTGATGGGTCCAGAATTGAATAGAAAGACCAGTTGGATAACTGGGTTTGGGGCCAGAGACCCAAATTTTCATCTCAGCTCTACTACTTAATCACCTTTGTCTACCTGGCCAAGTCACATAACCTTTGGGTTCTCAGTTTCCTTGTCAGGCTATTATGAGATCCTCAGATTTTCCCACTTCTTAGAATATTCAGTTTCTTTCAAGGCTCAGCTCAGAAGCCACATCCAAAAGAAAGATTCCCCTTGCTTTTCAGTGATCTCTTCCTTTCTCAGCTTGCTGTGTCTGTATCTCACAAAAGAGTATGTACTCCTTAAAGACAGGGGTTTCTTTTGGCTTGAGCCTTGTAGCCATAGCACCCAGCACAGTGTTTTGCACAGAGTAGTTGCTTAATAAATACTTATTGAGTTATATTGAGTTGAGATATGTTTCATTTGGGAAAAAATGAAACCTTAATGGCCTTAGTTGATTCTGGAAACAAAATCCACCTTTTTAATACCAATATTCTTTCGGTAATGCTATATCTTGAATTGTGTAACACAGTACAGTCTCCAAAGAAAAGTGTTTTACTGACCTAAAGGACAATGGAGAAAAAAACATGGTGGATGTAAGTCTATTGTATATTTCTAAAGTAAACTTCATTTAGACATAATATGGCAAAAAAAAATAAATCACTCATAAAATGTGAGACCAAAATAAAAAATGTCCTGGTTAATGAGTGAAGGAAAATAAAAAAGACAGTTAAGAATCGGAATTCATAAAGCATTTTAAAAAATCTAGAGGAAATCTGATATTTTCTGCTCTTATATGGAGAATTTAGAAAAAGATATGGGCAAGATTCAAACATGATGAGAAAGTATAGCTGAGTTGTGATCTCAACCACATCAAATAATCCATAGAACTATTGGAATATTAATGACCTCTACTTATGGATGTCCCTGCTGCCCCAATTTGTGTAGACAATTAAAAGGTGACTACATGTATCTGATGTTACAGTCCAGCTGTGAACTTAGAAACAATACTAGTCTGGCACCCTAGCTAATATTTAGGGTTGAATTTAATCCCCAAATTCCCAAATACTGTTTCTATCAATTAAATTTTATTTTGTTTTGTATAAATCCATGATTTTATCATTATAGGGAGAGCCCTTTAGCAATGAAGATCAGTAATTATTTTGTACAACTTTTAGTTGGAGAATTTTGCTTGGGGAATTTGGCTAAGAAGTTGGAGTGACTTATCCAGGCTCACATAACTGTTACCTATCAGAGGATGGTCTCAAATTTGTGACTGAAACTAGCTGTTATTCACTGCCCACACTCCTTTTCTGAGTTTGTCTTTACTACTTTGAAAAGTGAAATTTCTCTTACCTCAGAATGGAAAACATGGTAGTAATAATCATCTGCTATAGTTTTAGAATACTGGGAATGCTATGGGAGTTGGATACAGACTTTTAAAAATTCAATTGCAGTACTATCTAGCACCTCAGATTAAAAGTATACTTTATTTGCTATGTCATAACATTTCTTCTTTCAAACCTCTTTCAAACATCCTTCACCATCAACCTCCATAAATATCATCTATGGGGGGAAAAAACTTTGAAATGCCAGTTTTTCTCCTTTCTTTCAGTTCTCTATTCTGATTTGCAAAGGTACGAGATGCCTCAATTATAACATGTTAAAAATCTGTGGGGAGATTTACATTAATAAAAATAAAGAATAGTTTATTTAAGACTACATTTGGCATCTTACAAGAATAGAAAGTATATAAATCTCTTAGTAATAAAAATAATTCTGAACCATTTACATTCCAAAGTAATTTTCAAATGAAATGAAATGAGATGGGGCACCTCCACTACCTCTGCACAGATGGTCCCTATCTCAATATTGCTTGCCTCCAGACAGATCAATGGCTTTTGCCTCGTAGTTGGCTCCTGCTTAACACTGCCTGTTGGTGATTTAGTTTTCTGTTTTGTTCTTGATGTGATGCCATATTTTTCTTAACATCCTCTACATCTCAGATGTGATTCCTCAAAGCATTCATTTTCCATAGGATGCTTTTGCAAGTTGTTTTTCCCCCTTCTCCTTTTTCAAATGCTGGGTATTATCCTCACTGCGCAAAAGAAATGGACCTCATATTTCAACACCTCATCTAATAGGATTTTTGTTTCTGCTCTGATGAAATGTGGCTTAGACATATTTATTTTCTGTGCTACTCTGCTTGCTAAAAAAATGCTGTATGAGAGTTCTTTGTTTCTGCATTGAAAAGTGTTGAAAAAGAAATGGAAGGACTTTGTGAGCAAATGAAATCTCTGGCACCAAGTTCCACCTAGTTAAGCATCTAAATATGTACCCCACAGAAAATTAGGTGCTGAATTGTACACCAATGTCCTAAAAGGCATTAATTAGACCCTTAATTTTATCATGTGGGAAATATGCCACAGTCAAGAAACACCTGGTGAAGACAAACATGAAAGGAAACAGTCAAATTAAGGCAACTCCACAAAACAGCTATGAAAAATTAAACAAAATGCCTTGTGAATAAACAAGGGGCTATAGACAAAGGGAGAAAAATAAATACATCATACTGAGACTTTTAACTATATGCAAAATAATTGAATTTTATCATCCAAGTAGATTCTGCAGAAAGGAATAGAAATGTTTTTGATATTGGGTACAGAAATTCTTGTCAATTAATCAAAATTATACAATGAGAAGGGACCTCAAAGGTTGTCTATTCTAATTTCAGTCATTTCACAATGGAAAAAGCTGAGGGCCAAAGATATTAAGTGGCTTTCGCAAGGTCACAGGAGGGAGTAAGAGTCAGGGGTAGGATTTGAATCCAGGTCCTCCTGACTGCAGAATCAGTGTTGCATTTGGAAGAGAATTTTATATTAGTACAGGATAGTTGCAATATCTCCACTCAAGACCTTTATCAAAGCCTTAAAGTTATCTGGGTTAAAACCTTAAGGTTATCAAAATTGGGTTGTCAGAATTAACAGTGGATAGTAAATTTGTGTCAAATCTGACCAAGTAGTAAAGTATTTGAGTGTGGATCCCACTTTGTAGGTCTGCAAGTAGAATGTCAGTCTGTCTTTCAAGAACCAGCCTAGCTAAGTGTGAAGAGGCTCATCACCTGAGCTCTTATTACTGAGGTGGTGATATTTGTCTACAACAACTCATTCAATTGCCAAATAAGTTCCAAAGAATGTTTAGATCCTTGAAATCACAGATCATTGAAGTATTGGAGACTTTGGTAACACCCCCCAACTCATAAGACATTCTTTTCCTTATATATATTTTTTGAGGGATTTGCCCTGTATTAGCTGAAATTCAAATTTCTCTTAATTGGATATTAGCATGTTACTGCTGTAACTCCTGGGTCCCCCTCACATATCTCATTTAGGCTTGTAGTACAACTTGTGTTAGTACTCATCCAAAAGCACATCTCACAAGTCCCCTTTGCTATGTTTATTTTAGCAGCCAATGATAACACAATAGATTTCTTCAAATGAAGAGACATTTGTAGTTCAATAAATAAAATTACAAGCAAGGACCCCTCCATACCTACATATGGCACATATTTCTATAGATGACCAAAGAGGGAGAGGGTACACAGGCAGAGAAATGCACATGGAGAGTACATATGTTCATGTGGTCAAGGAATAAAGAGCGAGAGTTATCACACAAAGCTAGTGATCAGGGCACACATGTGGATGCTGCCCACAGAGAAAATGTGTGACTGGGGTACCCCACACTTTTTCATGATGTAGTTGTGTCCTTTTGTGGTATGAAGATGGCTCTTCTCTGCTGGTCACTGAGCTGGGCATTGCATTTTCATATT
This sequence comes from Macrotis lagotis, assembly GCF_037893015.1. Taxonomy (NCBI): domain Eukaryota; kingdom Metazoa; phylum Chordata; class Mammalia; order Peramelemorphia; family Peramelidae; genus Macrotis; species Macrotis lagotis. The sequence goes on from NC_133661.1 coordinate 215,344,874, forward strand.
CTAGTGGAGAGTATGTTTCTTGTGAGCATTTTATTTAATCTTAGTTTAGCTTTGCATGGCATTATCTCTGCTGTTTATTTCCACTGGCATCCAATGTGTGTTCTCAACTACTATCTATCAGATGTTATTATTTAACTTCTTTGAATCAACAGTTCTCTGTTGTTAGTGAGGTGTAGTGGTCAGTATCTTGCAAGAACAGATAACAAGATAATAGTAATATTTTTAACACTTGAGTTTAAATAAAAACAGCTTAACTTAGAATGAGGAAGCATCACAGAAAGAGGAGCAAGGTAATAAATGCTATAAGAAACCTCTTGGATAAAATTTAGTTCATTCTTTTATTAATCCTGCTCTTCTACTGATTAAGATCCTTGTTTACAGACAACTGTCTGCCTTGGGGTTAGAAAATTTCTTTTAGCTCCAGTTAAATCCCTGATCGTGGTTCTGTATATTAAAAACTCTTTTGGGAGAATCAGCCCAGCTAAAAACTCTTAAGAGCTGAGTGTTTTGGGGTCAAGATTTCCCTGGCTCCCAAGATGCTTCTGATTATAATGGAGTAAAATTTAGGAGCAAAAGCAAAAGACTAGGTAATGTGGGCTAGAGCCTTAGCGTCACATTTTTGTTTCACATTCCTGCCTTTATTTTTGCATGCTCCAAAGTTAATTTTTTTCCATAAGACTCTTAGACTTGCAAATTCTTGGTACAGCTTTCTAAAGCCTTAAACCCAGTAAGGACTTTGTCCATACTTTGCTAAAAACTCAGAATTTAAACCTTCTGATGGTGGATGGAGACTGTTAAGGGCAAAGGCATGACTGGTGAAATCTGTGACATCTTGGCCCAAATCAAACTTCAAACCCACAGAAAAAACTGTAGTCAACAAAATCAAATGTTCTTGAGTCTTTTTCATTGAAGTTGACAGCAAGGAATGTCAGCTGGAAGAGAGGGTTTCTTTCTTGTGAGTTTTCTTTCTTTGTAGAGGAACCTGCTTTAGTGACTTTGAAGTCCAGATAGAAGACTTCAGTGTACAGCAGCATCTTGACCAACTGCCCATTAGCCATCAGGAATTTTGGAATTCATTTCCATATTCCAGTTTCTTCTCTATTCACATGGAATGATCATGGACAATTAAACCATCAATTAAACTTTTTTAGGGGGCTATGGATATATTCCATAAGAAGGAATAAGGATCTTCTTCAATGGCAGGCAGGATGCTCAAGAAATTGTACTCATTGAGAATGATGCTCAGCATGATCACACATTCTACTCCTTGCTCATGGTAAGAGTAGGAGAGAAGAGTGAAAAGTGAACATTAAGTGGGAAAAGCACTGATCTTGGAGTTGGAGGACCTGAGTTTAGGTACTGGTCCTGCTCTGACAAATTTTTTACTTTCGGAAGTCACTTCGCTTTTCTAATCATCAGTCTCTTTAACTGGTTAATTATATCTATATATTTAACTTAACATTTTATAGAATGTTATGACGAAATCCCAAACTTTAAAGAACTACATGAATATATAATGATTCTACAAATCTTAGTCTTATCTTAATCATTAACATATTAGCTAATCTTGTTATTTGTCAAGATGAGAGCATTTTTGTTTTCTAGGGAAATTTAGAAGAAATCATTCCCTCATGTACAAAGGCAGGATGAGAGATGTATTGGTAGACAAATTGTTCCCAAAGATGTAATTAGGATGTTTTGCCCATGGGGCAAGGAGTGAAAAGTCAGGAAATTGGCAAAGGTCATATCACCTTGTGTTTAGATTCTTTGGATTAAAAAAAAAGAAGTATATTCTGGGACATAAAGTTTCCATTCCCTTTCTGAAGAGAAATAGAAGGGGAATGGGGGAATAGGTTTGAGCACCTGGAGTTAATAGTAACTTCTAAATTTTGCACCCTGGGAAAAAAAAGCCTTAGTTACTCCATTTTAAGTTTTATTGCCCTAATTTGTTGTTAATCACCTTAATATATTAATCATGTAATAATATCACCTTAGCTCATCATTTCTTTCTCCCCCAGGCAACTAACGGTCAGTGCATTCCACTGACTCTTAAGTTTTCATTGACAAATCTATAATCACAAATGATGTCTAGATCACAAGATAGCAACAACTTCAGATTTTTGCTTCCTGTCTTTGCCCTGAGAGATATTAGCATAAATAACAAACATTCATGACTTATTCAGGTGGTCCTCATGACATACCTCCAGGATCATGACATTTGCCCACAATTCACTCTCATTTTATAGAGCCAGAATTGGACATTTCCTTCCCAACCACAATAAAGTTTTATTTCCCCTATTCCTTGAATTCTTCAGGATCTTCTCTATAAAATAAAGGAGGTGTGAGACTAACTCATCTGTATGAGAACATCTAGCCTTAACATTCCATGATTTTTATTATTCTTATTAATCCATTAAAAGAAGCTCTAGTGGTCTCACTAGAGTGACAATATTGCCATGATATCTTATTATATTGTATTAGTTACTAAAGAAGGAAATCAAACAAGTTCTACCTTAGCAAGATTAATAATGCTAAGAATTACCATTTATATATAGCATTTTACTAATCACAGCCCAATGAGGTAGGTAGCCTGGTAGTGCACAAGTACCATTTTTACATATGTGACACCTGGGGCTCAGAGATAATAGCTTGCCTAAAGTCAAACATCTAATAAATGGTAGAACTTTGTAGAGATGGAAACTGTATATGAGCTTGGAACCTAGGAAACCTAGGAAAGTTTTGAAGAATGTCACAATAAGTCTGTGATTAAGAAAAACTGCTGCACAAAAGTCCAAGCATGATCTATTTATTGGCCAGGCTAGCAATTGCCAAATTATACATGGTCAGTGGTCCCTCAGTAACCAAAGACACACCTTATAATCAGAGCAGCCTTTTATACAGTTTGGTAACATATTGCTAATGTCATAGGGTCCATTAGTGCCAACTAAAACTCAGGCATGATTGTTCCATAATTATGATGACTTCAGAGCAATAAGGAAATTCATAGTAATAAGGAAAACATACAGAATTCAACATCTTCTGGAAAGCCTCAAATCAGAAACCCCCTTTACCAAAACAATCAAATATTAGGAAAAAGAGAAACATTTCCAGACTAAGATGAATAATAATCCTCCATCTTTATCTCCTTCAAGAGAGGTAGGACCAGTCTCAATTGTATGCATAGTCTCTTACAAACTTTTCCACCAAGGCCTATACAAAATAAATCTACAACTAAGTCCTAGAAATTGATTAGAGTAAATATTAAAACTCTTCTCTATTAATATTAATAGTCCATAATAATCACTCAAGAGACAGAGATGGAGAATACATTCCAGGGTTGGGTGACATTCTTAGCAAAGGCACAGAATTGGAGAACAAATGAGATTGACTGGGAATAATACCCAAACCAGGTTAACTGAGTTTAAACAAAGTAGTGAGCGATGCAAATTCAAAAAAGAAACATTTTTATATCCTTAAAGAGATTTACATTCTTTTGAGGGATATAACAAGTCCCTAGATGCAAAGTATATGCTAAGTAATTTTAAAAAGGCAAAATATTTTAATAATTGGAAGATAATGAAAGACTTCATGGTTGCACATAAAATGTGCTTTGAAAAAAGATAGGGATTACAGGAAGTAGAAAGGAAGGTACTTCATCTTAAACCTAAAATTATCTCTTGCTCAAAGGCTCAAAAGCAGGAAATAGAATGTTTATCTTTCACTATTATTTGGATGAAATATTTTGCATAAAGATTAATATGAAATAATGTTAAAGTTAGATGAGAGTCAGATTGTGGGGTGTTTTAAAAGGCAGACTGGAAGTTTTATATATTCTTATAGAGGCAATAAGGAGACATTGAAGATTTTTAACCTGATTAGATCTGTTTTAGATGTATTAATTCATTAGTTCTATATACGCTCTATATAGAGGAATTGATTGGAAAGGAAAGAGCTTGGATACAGGGAAATCTTTTTTTATGAACTTGTTTAAATTGTTTAGGCTAGAGATGACAAGTACCTGTCATTTGAAAAAGACAATGTTGGTTAAGGGCAGGGGATGACTGAGAAAAATATTAATGGAGGTAGGATCACAAAGATTTATTGATTGATTCTTGTGGAGGGAGAAGAAAGGAAAAAAAACTCTTTTAAGATTGCAAATCTGTATGCCAAGGAGAATAATTATGCCAGCAACAAAAATGAGGCAGTTTAGAAAACGAATAGGTTTTGCTTTTTTTCTCTTTGCTATAAAATGAATTCCATTTTGGATACATTGAGTTTAAAATACTCACTGGATATTCTGGTAGAGATATTCAACAACATAGTTGGTGATGCCAATCTAGGGTTCAAGAAGAGTTGGGGGATGGAAGTGAATGTATATTGGGAGTCAACTGAAAAAAGATAATTGAACCCACTGGACCTGATGAGATTATTGAGAGAGAGGGTAGAGAAGATCAAAAGAAGACTATGCACTCATTTAGTGGGGGAAAAAGAAATAATGAAGCAAAGTAGGCTTAGAACAGTGAGATACATAATGAGAATTTAGAGCAGTATCAAAGAAGATAAGGGCATTTCCATATAAAGGGGTGGTCAACCCTGCCCAAATTGGCAGAGATGTCAAGAAAGTTGAGAACTTAGAAAAGCCTAATTTATTTAGACGTTGTCAGTGCTCTTAAGAGATCGTTTTAATGTGCAAAGACAAGAAAAGGAACAATTTGTGATTTCCCAAGTTCAGTTTGAACCCTTTTTAAGTTTCTATAATTTTATTGACTAAAACACCAATTTGTATAATAATAGAATCTCAGAATTGGAAAATTAGAAGGAGTTTCAATGGCTATCATTTTCCAAAGAGATTCTCACTATAACACATATAAGTGGTCATCTAACCTCTGCTTGAAGACTTCTAGGGAGGGGCTACCCACCCACCTCTCAAGATGAGCCATTTTATTTTAGATTTAAAAAAAAAAGAGAACTCACTCTTTACATATAATTTTTCCACAAGTACCTTTTTAAGTATACAGTGCAATTATTTATGATTCCCATTTTACAAATGAGGAAACTGAAGCTAAATAAATTGCTCTGTCATATTCTTAATGAGGGGCAGAGTCAAGATTTGAATATGTCTTCAGACACTTAAGCACACTGCTTTCTCTACTAATAACATTCTATGTGAAATAGCATAGAAAAGGTATAATAAATTTGTAAATAAAGTCAAGATTAAAAGTAATAGAATTTGGTAAGGATGAAAATCTAGAAAACTAATACTCAAGTTGTTATAGATCCTTTGTACCATGCATAAAGTACTTTCAAGTCTCTTAAAGAGACAGAAAATGAATAAAGTCACAAAAACAGTAATTTGTTTTTATTTTTTCCCCTTCCATCATCACAATCTTAAAAAAATATATATTCAGATATTCAAGATCAGGTAACTAGAAGAAAAATTCCTGTGAGAGGAAGGCAGAATGTCAAACTTTAATAGGGAAGATTACTTTTTAAACAACTGATGTTTCCAAATCAGCAGGTTCTGGTGACTTGTACCCGCAATTTTTTTTTCTTTTTTTGAAAGAACTTGACTAATATTATCATGCAGCTCTTATTTTTGACATCTCCTGGAGGGCAGTTGAGATCCCTAAGACTTAGAAGTGTGATGGTAGAAATTATATGCTAGTCTTACCAACTCTGTAACTGCAAAGGCAAATTCTCTCAGGGGGGCCTGAGTTAAAATCCAGTTTCAGACAATTAATACTCAGCTGTGGGATCTTGGGCAAGTCACTTAACCCATTGCTTTATAAGAAAAAAAAAACCCTTGAGGGGGCAGCTAGGTGGCGTAGTGGATAAAGCACCGGCCCTGGAGTCAGGAGTATCTGGGTTCAAATCTGGTCTCAGACACTTAATAATTACTTAGCTGTGTGGCCTTGGGCAAGCCACTTAACCCTGTTTGCTTTGCAAAAACTTAAAAAAAACCCAAGATGTTTTGTCCATAGTATATTTCCTTTGAATTATTCATGTCTCTATGGTTCTGTGATTTTTGTCTTAATCTTTTTTAAAAAATATCTTACATTATTCTCCTGCATTTAAATCAGTCTAGAACTTAAAGAAATTTCTCATTTTAAAATTACATTTTTAACACATCACACATTTGAAACTCCAAAGGTTAAGAATGTGATTTAAAAAAAAAGATAATCAAACCAATAAAAAAAATCAGCAATTCACTGATTTTTGTCTTGTCTGTAAAATTCTACCATGGTTCAGAATGATAAACTACTGATGTCTTCCCTTAGTGGACAGTAGAGACAAATCATTATTTAATAATAGAATAGCACTTTTGCATTTCCCTTTGACCTCATTATCCATGACAAACTGGTAAACACATTTTTTTATTGCCCTTGGTCTGCTTTTGTTGCCTGATTCACATTCTATATCTTTCAAGATGACTACTAATGGAATTTGAGGGAAGGCAGATCTAGAGTACAGATACATGTTTTGGTTAAGATTAAAACTGAAATAACAGGGACATGGAATGGAAATACCAAAGTTGGCAATGTTTTTAAAGCAAAGTTAATGCTTGATAATTTTTTAAATGTTTGACATTTAAGAACAATAGTATACCCAATGATTTTTGTTTTAATTTCCTCTCAGTTTCTACAAGTTTTGTAAATGAATTTGCTTAATAACCTGTGTCACAAAATTTGGAAGAGTATTAATTCTTTTAGATATAGATTGTTATTTGATTGCAGAATGAGAAAAATGAGAAAAATGATAATTGTTTCTCTTTTTAATTAGTAGGACAGATTCCTGAAGGTAAAAATTATCTCTTTAGATGAAAGTGTGTGTGTGTGTGTGTGTGTGTGTGTGTGTGTGTGTCTATGGAGGGAGTAGTAAAGGGATAAACATGATGATCTATTGTTTTTGTTCATTTGTTAACCTGACTTTCAAGCAAGTGTTATTGATGGGGAATATAAGGATATGATGGTAGGAATAGGATATTTTTTTGCTGCGTGATGAAATAGTTAAATTGGTATCTAGATAAACATTCTTCATCTCCCCCACTATGTCATCTCCCTTACCTAGCACCCTTCTCCACTATTGCCACCCATGAACTCAAACACTGATGTTTGCTTTCCTTGACTGAACTTTGGTCAGTACTGTCACTGTAATGGGATATCTGATGCTCTCCCATCCTGCTGCCATTTGCAACGAAAACCTTCCTATAGTTCTGTTCCTCTCCATAAAATCTAGTGTCCTGAGATCTGAGCCAGGACACTTACCTTTTCCCATCCTGCAAGCAAGTGGATTTATTTTAAAAGGAATTTATGGTATAAGCATACCCAAATATCATAATTTTGTGAGTTAATTGCTCTACATTTTTTAGCTGCTTGACTACTTTCTAATAGAATTACTTTATTTTGATAGTCTGATTCTAATATGTATGTCTAATCTCACTTCTGATTGTATCATCTGTATCACCCAAGTTGTTAATTCAATTTATAAAGCATGTACTATTTTTTAATAATACTTGATATTAGAAACAGAGGAAACAACATACAAAGATCTACTGTTAAGGAGCTAAGAGTATACAAAATATGAGTAAGAAAATTCAAAGTATTTGGAGTAGAGAAAATAGGAGTGAAGAATTAGAGAAAATTTATGGAAGAACTAGTAACTGAGCTAGAACTTAAAGAGACTTAAGAATTAGATTTCAGAAAAGTAGCATATATTTTAGGCATCTCCAAAAACTTTAGGCAATGGTAATGGAATGAAGTAGGAAATGCATTTCAAATTCAGGAAACCAAGGGTTCAATTTGACTAGAACACAATAGATGTACTGACTAATTTATCTGAAAATATCTGAGGCAATCTTGGTTGATGGGAATTTGATTCCTGTTTCTTCCTTTTGTTTGTTGATTTTGCTATGTATTTGTTTTTATTTTCATTCTTGACCTTGAGCTATACCTGAAGCTTTTAACTAAGTGTATCATAGCAGTTGGTAGGAAAAGTCAAATGAAATTAAGAAATATAGCTTTCTAAAACCAATTCAATTGCACTCAAGTATTTATTACTGTCATCTATTCTATGTAGTTTCTGCATTTAACATTCTATTAACTGAATCTGTGGTAACATCAATTTGTATATCTTCCTCAATACTGCAGATCACAATGCACATACCTGCCTGACTGCCCAAACTATGATCTTAACATACTTGGTCCCAAGGGGTCCATCCAATTTTCTGGAGCTTTTTCCCTGATCAGAGTTCCACATTAGTGATACATTGTAATATGCTGACTTCTCTTATTCTGTTGATATTTATTTTAATTTATTTAGAAACTATTATCTAAAACTCACATAATGTCGCCCTGTTGTGTAATTTTGGGAATGCAACAGTGAAAAAACAAACAACATACTTTTTGCCTTTGAGAAGTTTAATTTTTATGATCATAGAAATTCTTCTTTTCAATAATCTTATGGTTTTACCAGTAAGGAAATTCATCAAATATTTGGATACCATGTTCATTGTTGGCAGGTTATAAATATGAAGGACAAATTTCTTTTTCAGGCATATATAGAAAAAAGGCATTAGTGATTCTAGAAAGAAGGAAGGAAATGACTTTGAATGTGTGGGTTTAGGATTTGTTGCTGTGACTTTCATAGCCATCATCCATTTATGTGGACAAAAGGGATAAGAAACTTTAAAAATGAAGAAATTCCCAAACCTTAAGAGTCATTGACAATTTTTTGAGGCAGGCACTCTTGAAAACAAATGTCCATGGGGTGTGGTTAACAACCACAAGGAATTTTGAAACTTGCATCAGAATGAAACCATTCCCATGATGACCAGGAAATACAAGCAAAAAGAATAATTTATTCCTGAGAGAAATATTTATTTGGAGAGCCTCTTATTCAGTGTTCAAAAGAGCTTTGCTGTGGAAATGCCCAAGACTATGGGAAATGAGCCATTGAAATGTTCTTTTTCCCTTACTCCTCTCACAACTGAGCATATAAGAACTAAAGAGTTGGAAAAGAAAATGCATCTGGACTTTCAGGTATAAGAGCAGTGACAGACCTCCACTCAGAAAAACCTGAAAGCTGAGAGCAAATAGGAGAACTCTGTCATGATGGTCAAGAGTAGATGTGCCTGTCAAGTGAAAAATAGAGAATGGGGAACAGCACAAAAAATGTTAAGCAGCAGCAGCACGCAAGATTTGAAGGTACTAATGTCCATCAGAGACCACACATTCATCAGAAACTATATATCCAACAGAGACTCTAAAGCCAATGGACAGTATGTGCAACAGGTACACCTAGCACAGAGTACAGACTACAAGAGACCAGCTGGGAATAGATTCAGCAGGAGCAGTTCAATGGCACCACCAGAAGATATCAGAAGCCCTGAAATAGTAGAGGTATTAATTGCTCTGTCACATGATCACGTGCATCCCTTAACCTATGTGTTTTTTGCCCCAACATTTTTCCTTTATACACCTTTCCATCTCTTTATATATATCTTTACTCTTCCCCTTTTGATGTAATTTATATTTGAGGGGATAATGACTGCTCCAGGTTTATTATGAGTATTTTTTTTTCTCACTATCATGTTCTCTGATTGGTAGAGGTTTGGTAAATGTTCATGTACAGTCACATGAGCTACAGTTCTGAGTAGATAAAAGTCCCTCTAATTTTAAAAAAGTGAATCCCCTTCCTTTAAAGTACTAGAGAATTTAATGATAGTATTTTTTTTATTGTATAGCAAATATATTGGAATAATTATTCTCTGGGTCAATCACTAATTGGTACTTCATTAAAGATTTTTGAAATCAAGAAAATGCATCATAAAAATTTTACAAAGTGCACTTGGGTCAACAAAATTTGCGCAGAACAATCCCTGATGCCATATAGAGCTGACTTCACCTTACAATGGAATGGCAGCCACCTAGGTAGTTTGATTATCCTTTAAGTAAAGATGCTTATATCCATTAAAATCCTTTTGTTTCCTATCCCTCACTACAGTCAATGTCTGCACAGTCATTTAATATGACAGATCTGAGAAGCTTCCCAACTGTTCAGGTTCTAAGAGGGAAAAAGACAATTTTGGAATCAGGGTATGCAGATTCAGATTCCACTGCTGCCACTTCAACATGTGTGACCTTAGGCAGTGATGGGGCTTTAAAATAAGATGATAAGATAGATGATACTAGATGTCATATCCCCTCTTAGTCTAAATCTATGGTCCTATTATTAGACTGAGGAAACATTGTTCAGCAGATAAACAGAATATGATTTAAAACTGGTCTTCAGTGAGCTATATGGGGGAAATTGAGAAGGCAACTTTGATAGAGCAAGAGCTATTTAAATCTGATTTTCTTTGTAAAAGGGACAGGATTCCACTGTTGACTATAGATCTGTATGACGTTTGTCTAAAGTATAAAAAATGATATTGCCTTCAATGAGGGTAAAAAATGCTAAGCCACAAGGAAGAAGAAACATAATTTAAGCACTTATGTTCTGACAAAAGCAGATCTTAGAAGCAGAACTAAACCAGTCTTCTTATCTTTGCCATGTGCCTTGTTTTTTTTCCCTTTCTTTCCAGGTGAATACTACTGTTCTCTCTGTCAAACATTTTGAGAGATACTTCAGATATGCACTAATGGCTACACAGCAAGCAACATTGGATCTAGGACAGGTATCAATGAATAATCTAGTAACTCTCTCTCTCCTTTTAGGAATATCTGAATGTTCTGCATCTTTAAAACAATTAAAGATTTTTTTGCATTTAAGGATGATTTTGATAGACTTCCATGTTTTTGTATTGTTAGAAATTTCATTCTGACAGCTGAAAATTAAATACCTCTTTCTCTTTGGGCAAAAGTGTTTTTATTTGGTGTGGCTCTGCTTGGCAGGCTCTCTGATGACTAGATTAAAGAGTTCCAACCCTGAAAAGATTTTGACTATAAAAGGATCATCAGCATTCATAAATATGATTGTATTGTGTTTACTATGTGCCATACATAGTTTTATGTACTAGAAAAAAATAGAAAAAAATCAATTTCTTATATTCTCAAGGAGGAAACAATACAAACAGAGGGACTGTGGGCAAGGGACAGTGTTTGATCTGGCAATCAACAGGTTCTGAAAAAGAACAATAGTATTGAATAGGTAGAACATGGATAATTTTTTTTTCTAGAGGAAATGATTAAATCCATGTGATTATATTTGTAAGATCTAGAGGTTGACTGGAGGTAGCTAAGAGAAAAACAGAAACAAGAGTTGTAAAGAGGAGAATGTAGGCTTGATGCCAAGGAAAAGATTCTTAACAATTAGAACTTTTTCCCAATTGACAAATGGTCAAAGGATATGCAAAGGCAATTTTCACATGAGGAAATCAAATTTAGCCATAGTCATATGAAAAATTGCTTTAAATCATTATGGATTAGAGAAATGCAACCACCTCACACCTCTCAGATTGGCCAATATGAACAGAAAGGACAATGACCAATGTGGGAAATCTAGGACACTAATGCATTGTTAGTGGAGTTATGAACTAATCCAACCTTTCTGGAGAGCAATTTGGAATTATGCCCTATGTGCATACCCTTTGATTCAGCAATACCTCTACTGGGTCTAAACCCCAAAGAGATCATGAAAAAGGGTAAAAACACCACTTGTACTAAAATATTCATAGAAACTCCATTTGTGGTGGTAAAAAATTGGAAAATGAGGAAATGTCCATCAATTGTGGAATGGCTAAACAGTCTATGTATGTTATGGAACACTATTATTCTAGAAACCAGGAGGGGTGGAAATTCAGAGAAGCCTGGAAAGACTTGTCTGAACTGATGCTGAGTGAGATGAGCAGAACCAGAAGAACACTGTACACCCTAACAGCAACATGGAGGGTGATGATCAACTTTAATGGACTTGCTCATTCCATCAGTGCAATAATCAGTGACAATTTCAGGGCATCAGTGATGGAGAATACCATCTTTATCCAGAGAAAGATTTGTGGTTTAAACAAAGACCAAAGATAATTATCTCCAATTTAAAAAAAAATTCATCTTATGTACTACATAATTTTGCTTTTTCTAATATTTTATTTCTCCCTCAAAGATATTTTTTCTCTCTCAAAATATTCAATTTTGGTTAATGAATAGCATGGAAACAATGTAAAGCTTATCAGATTGCCTTCCATGAGGGGGGAAGGGGGAGGAAAAATTATAAAACTCAAAACCTTACAAAAATAATAGATAGAAACTAGTATTTTTATAACTGGAAAGCAAATTAAATATTTATATAATTATAAAAGAACTTTCCAAAAGTGAAAGGAGATGCCTGAGGAGATTAAAATCTTCAAGCAGAAGCTACATTTTAGCCTATTGTATTACAATTTGGATTTCTTTGACAAGTTGAAAATTGTTCTATGTATCCTTTAAAGTTTCCTTCTATCCAAAATTTTTGATTCAGTGATGTGTTGAATATATTACAATATATATCTATATATTCATTTAAAGTTATATTTGTATATTTTTATGTACAAATAATCACAATATTATCCATAGAGTTATAAATTATGAAAGTGTTTATTCAGATCTTTAATATTTCTTTGATACCAAGTTGAATTCCCTTCCTCCTCTTGATATTCTATCAAAAAATAGATGGAAGTTAATAAGTCAAGTCAGAAGTAAGTTCATTAATCATTGTGAACCATTGAAGGAACATGAGAATAAAGTAAAAAAAGAATGATGATTGACACATATAATGTGAAAATGTTTATGTTGAATTGGGACAAAAAAAATTGAAATACTTCAAGTCCATCAAAACTACAAGATGATCCATTTTCTTAAGGAATAGTTGAATGCAGAGATGCTCTTATTATCAAGTCACCCAATTTTTTCCTTTACCTTTGTCCACTTACAAAGCAAAGAGGATCAGTACAGCAAGAATTTCCTTTTTAAACTGTTATTAAACTAGTATTATTTAAGCCTTTCTTGCTAATTGTGATGTAGAGATGGCAATTTCCATTCTTTTGTTTGCTGACAACTGCTAGCAAACTATTTTCTCATGAAGAATAATTGCAATATATTATTACCATAGACTTGTAAAACAATTTTTTTTCTAATAAGACAATTTTTAATTGCCAAGAAGTTGCATATTCTGCCATAAAGGAAAAGAGATTACTTGGGCCCAGAAAGAAATGGATTAAGTTTTTGTTTGTTACTGTTATTTTTAAAATAAATTGCAGTGTTTTGAAAATTGAATTGTTATTGAATGAGAGGATGGAAAAATAAGAAACATCCACTGAATGCACATATTAGAAATAAGTTCTTTTTTCCTTATCAACCTTTTTTAAAGAATACACTTTACAGTTCATTCACTTGCTTCAAGAAAAAAGTTATAAAATGAACTATCTTACTGTAATTTTTATCTGATTATTTCATTTTTAATCATAGTAAACCTCTGGTTTAATGTTATTCCCCAAACCAGAATTCTTTATTAACTATTGCTTTCAAAAATCTATAGGAACATGACAATTTTTATTCATAATTTTGATCCCAAGGCAAGGCAAGATTCTGGAGGCCTGTGGAATCATCAAAAGAAGATTCATTCAGGTTACAAAATGCTGTATCTTCTAATTTTTTTAATCACTATTGAGTAAGGGAGATTAATCCTGCCCTTTGTTTTGCCATCTCTCAATATTTGCTTTTTACAATCATAGAATTATAAACTATTTTAGCTTAAAGGGCTGTCAAATGGTCAACTAATCCAGCATCTTCCCTTAGGCAGAACTCTTTAAATCACTTTAGAGTGATAGTTCTTTGTTCTGTGCTAAAAGATTTCAACAGATAAGAAATGTAATAAGCCCCACCAGTTTGAAGATTGAATCACTTTTATTTTCTATAAACTCATCATAGCTTCTAACAAATCTTTATTGTTACAATTTGAATCTATTTACTCTAGATCTATTCTCTGTAGAGGCAGAGAGCAATGGTGTCTTTAATCCTCAGAATACTTACTATTTTACCTTTTTTTTCATTAAATAACTATAATTCTTTTGGATCTATGGGTTTAAGATTTATAGTTAAGGTTTGGAATTCAAAAGACCAGAATTGTGACATTAATTAAAATTTTTTAAAAAACTTTTCAGGAATTATTTCTGTTAAAATATTAAACTTTTATTTCAGGCATAAAGCAAGCAGCCTTTGACAGGACTTCTATTTTACTCTTAACAGTTATATATATTTTAGGTTTATTAAAGTTAACAAATCAGATAGCCAGAGAAAATGACCAAAGTCCTTCAGTGGTTTGGTCAATCAGATAGTTTAGAGTTTCCAAATACATTTTAATAGTCATTTGCAGGTCTTTTAAAATTCTTTTCAATACAGAAATTCTATATGAAGGCAAGCTTATTTAGGCAAGTAACAGGAGACAACATGGTGTTTTTGAAGGAACACAGTCTTTAAATTTGAGGCAAATGATTTTAAATCCTAAATTTGACATTTATTTGATGTAATCGGCAACTTAATATATCTGAAACTCTTTTCTCTTGTAAAGCAGGTACTGGCTCACAAGATCATCCTAAGTTTCAAATGAGAAAACTGGTATTAAGTGATTCTTAAACCTTAAGGGGCTGCATAAATGTCAGCCACAAAAGGGCTTGTCTTCCTTTTTTTGGTAAAATAAATGGGATGAACTCATTGATCTCTTTTTTAAAATTTTATTTATTTATTTTAAGGTTTTTTTGCAAGGCAAATGGGAATAAGTAGCTTGCCCCAGGTCACACAGCTAGGTAATTATTAAGTGTCTGAGACCAGATTTGAACCCAGGTACTCCTGACTCCAAGGCCGGTGCTTTATCCACTAGGCCACCTAGCCACCCCTCCCCCCATTAATCTCTTTTAACTTCCAAACTAATTTTGTCTTCTAAGATCTCCAGTTTGTTCAACAGAAAAGTGTTTGTCTTTGATATCCCTCATCTTCAATTTCAAAACTGAGTCTTCTCTGCTCTTCCTCTGTTACCCTACTACTTCTTCTCCAAGGATTTTCCTTTTATTGTCAAGATCAAGGTTTCCCATACATGATTTAATTCTCTTTCAATTTTACACTGTACTTGACTTGTATGTCTTGGATTATTTTCTTTTCTAGGAAGAATGTGAACTATTAACTTTTGCTAATGTGTACCAATGTAATCCTTAATATGCTCTTTTGAGGGAACATATTTACATTGCAATTTATGTTAGTTGATGTCAATGCTTGGTAATGGTATAAGATCTTTTTAATCCCAGCTAAAAGTCCTTTTGATGATATGGTTTTAAATAGAAAAATAGAAGATTTTACTTTATTCAAAAGGTAGATAGATATTTAGATGATAGGAAGAAGAAAGCATCGTTGAGTACCTTCTAAGAACCAGGAATTACAGTTGGAGCTAATGTTAAAAATATTAGTAGGCAATTTTAATAGGAAATGTTTGGAGGGGTTGTACACATGCAGTGACATGGCATGCAGATAGCCAAAAAACGTAGGTTGTGAGGACCTGAAATCAAGACAAAATTAGTCTGGACAAATTTCTAGGTTAAAGGAGTTAATAAGAGGGTTATGAAAATACAAAATCTTATAAAAAATTATTGGTTGAAGAAAATAATTGTTAAAAAGAACTTTTAGTAATATTTTAGTAACATTTTGGTATTTACTGATAGCTTCAGAATTTCTGGACAGATGAAGGAAATGGATACTTATTCCTTATTCAAATGTCCATACTTCCCCAGATTCAAGGTATGATTTTGGTCATAAAACTATTGTTTACTTATTCCTTAATGATATTTCCACTTTATCAAACCAAACCAGGCAAAGACAACATTAATCTAAAGCAGGGAGGCAAACAAAAAGGAAAATAATCTCATATATGAAAATTTCCATTTTATTTATAAGTTTCCATGTTATAGTTGGAAAAAGGAACACAAAGAATATGTAGGCACACAGAATAGTGAAAAATCTCATTATCCCAAAGATATGTCCTAAGTGGACTGTTGCTTCCTGCTTTGTTGCTGAACTGTTGGTATTATCTGCCTATGAACAGTTCAAAGCATCTGCTGGACTGGCATCTCTATTTCAATACCACCTTCTGGATCTATATATTCTTGAGCTACTACTAGTTTCACCTAGTTTCTGCTAGAAGTCTCTTGTGTCTTCCTGCCTCTTGCTCTGACTCTTTTCTCTTAGCTTCAAGCACACAGTATATAAAAATATAAATATATAATTGCTATATAGCTTCTCTGCAGATTAATGCTGACATTTTGTTCAGTTAATATTCCTAGGAATACTTCAGGTCTTTTGTGAACTATTTTCAAAACTGTAACCAATTAGCACATTGAAGTATTCAGCCCATTAAATAAACAAAACCCTTTAGTTCAACACTTCTTTGTTTATGCCTCCATTATTTGGCCAGTCATTAAAAATAAAGTCTGCAAGTACTTTTTTGGAAGAGATCTGTTTTACCCTCGGTTGAGTAACAAATAATGGAAGATATAGGCTAGTTTTTATTACATCTCTGCATCTTACAACTTCCAGAGCAACTATATGTTTAAGTCTGACTCTTGTGTTTTATGTGTCCATTCCATAATGAAGTGAGAAAATTCTTTTCAACTCCCCTTACTATTCTAGCTACTGCCAATTTCCCTGGAGAACATTCCCCTGGAGGTTGACTCCAGCTAGATTGGAGTTGACAATATTTGTCCTGTTCAGGACAGAGTTGTTCAGGACTTCTTGTTTCCATATACTTAAAAAGATGACATCTACTCTCATAAAATTGTTACATCAAATGAGGCAATATCCAAAAATACCTTTTTTCAAACCTTAAAAAAGTTTTAAAAGTATTTGTTAGTATTAAATTGCTGTTATTTATAAAGATTTTTAGGTGAGAACTCATGTTTATAGCTCTTCCTTACATAAATATAAAGTAATATGTCACAGTAATGGAGGACTTGATTTATCCAAATAATATGTTAAAACTCTTTGCCTAAAATAGAGTATCCAAATTTTTGACTTCTAACAGTTGTTTTTTAGAAAGAAAAGCAATGAGAAGAAATACTTCTACTTTGATATTGTGACAAACAAGGAAATAATAGTGTGTGGTCCAAGTTTAAGTGTCAATCTTTAGAACTGAGTACTCATATTTCTAGCAGAAGAAATTGAGCTTATCCTACAAGTTAGCAAGAATAATTAATAAAGCTGGAAAACTGACAGTGAAATATTTTATTCAGCAGCAGCACTCAGGTGATCTTAGATTCTACCTCCTCAGCTTCCTCTACTCTAAATAATTATTAGCTCTCCACTCTCAGTGATTCTGGTCTAGTCATATATGGTCTCTTTGTCCTCACTGAATTTCTCTAAAAAAAATTTATTGATTTGATGAACCTTTTTGTTACTTACCCTAGACACCATTTTATGGCACCTGCCTTAGGTGTCAGAATTTCAAGTTATGGTTGTGCAGCAAAAAAATGTCCTGGAGTAGCAAAAGTGATTGCAATTTACAAGAAAGTGACTATGTCATCTTGATGATTGTGACAATCAAGAAAAGAAATTTGATATAAAATGTCCCACACATTTAAGGAAAACATTTTTTTAAAAGTTCAATAAATGTGATGGATTTGATTCTATAGCCAAAGAATTAGATAGAATTTCCTTTTTGAGAACCTTCGTTGACTAAGAACACATCACAAAAAAAATGCAGCTAAGGCAAAGATGTAAGGCAAAGATGTAAGTGCCAAGGACTTCACCTATAAACAAGAAATACAAAATATGAAAATAAGGGTCACAAAGTCAATAAAAAACAATAAAAAATACAAGAGTTGCATAACTTTGAATACTTTTCCCTAACTTAAAACACAGAAAATGTTAAGATTGTGTGTGCATGTGCACACAAATTTATATAGGACAAAGGTTTTTACAGATATATTCAGAAAAAAAGGATAATTCAGATGGTGAAATTGTAAAGCAAAAAATTATTTTGCTTTAAAATAAGATTTCAAGCTATCAAAATCTATTCAGGTTGACTTTACATGCTGAAATAGAAAAGGAAAAGTAAGAATACCTAGATATCAAAAATTCCAATTCAATTCTAGATAAATTATATCCTTTGTAGTATGATTATGAACCAGCACAAATCATTGAAAAAATCATTAATGGAAGAATTTACATTAGACTAGTGATAGGCAAAAGTTAAGCTTTTCAGGGTGGTAAGAGTCTGCCGGGGTTTTATTTACAACGCCGGCTTCTTTATGCTAGTCCGTCCTCTTACTCACCAGTCCAACGCATGATGAGTCTTCGGGGTACCTCCGGCCCCCACTCTTTGATGGGGGAAGAACCAGACAGAGCGCCTGAGGTGGATAATGAGTCTTTATTCTTCTGTGATCACATCCCGCTCTCTCCCAACCTCTCAGCAGACACTTTTATCCCTTCTGTCCTCCCTCCCATGAACTCTTACCCAATGAGGGGCCGAGTTCTGTAACATTCCCTTATAAGGTGATTATGTTTCCCCCGCTAAGCGACCGCCAAGCCTCTTCCCCCCGCCCCCAACATCTCCCCCTTTCTGTTTTACAAGGTTATCACTTGGTGTGACCTTAAGCGGTGCTGAGGTTAGCCTTAAGCGGTGTCATTTCTACTGGCCTCTGATAGCCGGGGGCGAGGAACCCTGTCTTAGGTCATCTCCTTCAACCCAGGACCTTGCCCGTCCTAGGCGCCCGGCACCCTCAGGGCCTGTCTTAGGTGGCTGGGTTAGGAGAGGTTGCCCATCTTGGGGTTTACCTCGTCTTACCCCTAGGTGTCACATGTCATGCATGGCAGCTAGCCAGACTTGGGGATCCTCCCCCGTCTCCATGGCCATGAAGGCTTTCTGAGTAAGAAGCATATAGCCCCTCTGTCGCCTAGCTAGGCGGCAGAAACAGACAACAAGTAGGGTGATTCCCAGAATCAGCGTCCTTGTTCACCCTCAAGGGGGTACCCTCCGGCCATCTGGCAATCCCTCCATGGTATGGGATCCTCGATGTCTTCCCCTGTGGCCACACATGAGGGGCCCCACCGAGGAATCGTGAAGTCCCGTTGAGTTTGATTCACCAGGGGTCGCGAACCCAGAAGGCCTCGGAGCTGGGTCCCCTTTTTTGTCCCTGCTGGGCTGACAGTCATCTGCGGGAAAAGGCCGACGCAGGGGTCAGTCGGGGCAGTGCTATAGTTAAAATCGTTCTGCCCTGTGGAGTTGAAGTCCCAGGACCGATTTTCTTCCCCGATGTCGAAACATAGGGAGTTGTTCAGGTCCCAGCAGAAGGAGTTCTGGACCGGTGCTTCAGCGGCGTCCATATATGCAGAAGGGAGCCCCATCGATGTATTGGTCACTAGCAGCCGAGGGTAGATCGGGGAGTTCCGTGCTACCGGAAGGGGAGAGGGAATAACTCGGAGTATTCCCCATGTCGGATTTCCTTCAGATGGAGCACCTCCAAGGATCCCTACGACGATCAGAAGGCCTGAAAAAGGAAGAAATTCCTCTCACCCCGTAGGGTTGGGCATTAATCAAGGTCTCTTATCTTGTAAACAGGGAGCCATCTTTCTGGCTCTTCTATCTTATCCTCGGGATGAAATGACAGGTGGCCCTGTCTTCTGTTCTTTACCGTTACAGGGCCATGCCAACCTCCCTCTTCATCTCTCCACATGACTTTAGAGCCTGGTAGGGCCTTGGTGGGAGAGGGCAGGAGCGTTGGTTCTTTCTTAGCATGTCCTTTTGGGGAGAAAAATCTCTGGGCGGCTGTAGTGCCGTCATCCCTGACTTGTAGGAAATTCATGGTAAATAGTACCTGAGACAGGTCTGAATGGGTCAGTGACCTGCCAACTCCCCCTTTCTGTTTAAAGAGCGTAGTTTTGAGTGTGCGATTTGCTCTTTCTACCAAAGCTTGGCCAGTGGGATTGTAAGGGATCCCGGTGGAATGGGAAATGGAAAATTCTTTGCAAAAGGAAGCAAAGGCTCTCGAGGTGTAGGAGGGCCCATTATCGGTTTTGATAGCCGAGGGGACGCCTAAGACAGCCATCTGGGCATATAGATGTGAGAGAACGTGTTTAACCGCTTCTCCTGGCTGTAGAGAGGCGAAGGTGAAGGAGGAGAAGGTGTCCACCGAGACATGGATGTACTTACGACCCAGGTGAGTAATGTCCATCTGCCAAAGAGCATTGGGGCCGTCCCCACGTGGGTTAGACCCCTCCGCGGGGAGGGCTTGTCTAAAGGGAGCACAAGAAGTGCAGGAGCGCACAATTTGGCGAGCCTCCTTCCGGGGAATGCTGTATAGGCGCCGGAGCGACCTGGATGACAAGTGATACTTACCATGTGCCAGCTGGGCAGGTGTGGACAGGTTTAACAAGAGAGCCCTATCTGCCTCCGCATTGCCCTGGAATATGGGGCCGGTGGAAGAAACGTGAGAGCGCACGTGAAGAACAAACAGGGGGTGGTTTCTATCACGGAGGGAGGATTGCAGCTGTATAAGGAGTGGGCTAATGGAAGAAGTCGAGGAAATGAAGGCATCTTCTAAACGAGGGATTAGCATGGCACAATACATACTGTCAGTAATAAGATTAAAAGGGGTGTCTCTGTAGAGACGGAAAGCCTGAAGTATAGCATATAGTTCATTCTTCTGAGTGGAGTCAAAGGGGGTATCAAAAATCCAGGTGGCGGGTCTAGCAGGGTCATGGACCACAGCACGGCCCAACCTGGTAGCGTCAGTGAAGACATTAGGGCCGGTCACTGGTTCTGGGGACACTAGAGGGCACGGGCGGGAAAGGTGCAGTTCAGCGAACACTCTAACCACGGGAGGTGGCGTGAGTCTGGTCTGAGAGAGGGTAGTCAGGACAGTGGCCCAAGCGATAGATCTATCAACTAGTGAGTGGGTCACCTCCTCTGGGAGGGTAAAGTTGAGGACAGGCAAGAGTCCAAAGAGACGCTGGCATCGCTCTGAGGCCTGAAGGCAAAATAAGGCCAGGGCCTCCCACCGGTCCCGGATGATGCTCTTAGTGGTCCGGGGGTATAGCCATTCAAGGCATCCATGTCTCTGGAATAAACATCCCCAGCCAAGGGAACTGTCCCCCAGTGTGTGGAAGAGGACAGGCGACTCCGGGTCGTATTGAACCAAGAAGGAAGAGGTTCTGCGGAAAATTTCCGAGAGCGCCTGTCTTGCCTGGGGGTCCAACTTCTAGGGGATGACAGATGAGAGTCGCCTTTAAGGACATCATATAGAGGTTGCATTAAGGAGGATGGGAGGGGCATAGCGGGACGCAGCCACTGTATGGCGCCAACAAGCCTCTGAAAATCATTAAGAGTAGTGTATCCCTCGACGTTGATCGGAGGAAGTGCCCTACTAATCTTTCCCGAAAAAATCCTATGCCCCAAGTAATCATAGGGGAAATCCATCTGTACCTTTTCCGGGGCTATGTGAAGCCCCTTCTTGCGGAGGACATGGGTGGTGCGTTGCAAGCAAGCCCGAGCCCCCGTCACAGAAGGTGCTGCAATCAAGATATCATCCATGTAATGTATGAGCATGCAATTCGGGAATTCTTTTCTGATAGGATGTAGCAGAGTATCCATGTAAAGCTGGCACAGGGTGGGGCTATTGGCCATTCCCTGCGGTAGGACGGTGAACTGATAACGTTTACTGGGGGCTTGGAAATTGATCGCGGGGAGGGAAAAGGCAAATTTTTCTTTGTCCTCCGGGTGGAGGGGAATGCTATAGAAGCAGTCTTTAACATCAATCACTATAATAGTCCACCCTTGCGGGACTGCAGTGGGCATAGGGAGACCAGGTTGGAGGGTCCCCATGGGTACCATGTTGGCATTTACTGCCCGAAGATCAATCAACATTCTCCAACTCCCCCCTTTCTTTTTTATGACAAAGACGGGGGAGTTATACGGGCTAAGGGACGGTTCCACTTTGTTCTCGCGCAGGAGGGTCATTACTATGTCTGTGAGGGCGATGAGCTTTTCTTTTGTCAGGGGCCACTGCTCAACCCAAATAGGTTTCTTATTAATCCATGTTATTCTGGGGGAAAAGCTCATCTCTAGAGTGGCCCCAATTAATTTCCCCGCAGGCTATCAGGGGTGGCAAGTGTCAGGTTAAGCTGGCTCAAGATGTCTCTACCCCATAATGCATAAGGGAGGTCGGGTAGGCACAGTGGGGTGAAGAGTCCAGATTCTTCCAAAGCTGACCACCGTAAGGCGTGTGCTGCTTTCATGGCAGATCTATTGCCCCCCACCCCCGTCACTGCTTGAGGGCTCTGTAGGAGTGGCCACTCGGGCCTCCACTGTCCCCTATTTATGACAGAGCAATCGGCTCCAGTGTCAATTATCCCTTCGAGCTTCTGATTTTCCACCGTGATGGTTAACAGTGGTCGCCCAGAGCTGACCGGGTGGACCCAGTTCACATGAGCGGGAGGGGTCCGCAAGGGCAGCGCCTTTCCCACCTCTTGGCCCTGTTTTACCAAGGTGGGAAAGGGGTGGGAGTTTGTGACCCTTACGGATGTGGGACTTCCGGGACCAAAAATGACCTGGGTATGGGTGACTAAGTCCACACATCTCTCAGCCCCTGTGATGAGCGCTGGGAAAGTAGTTAGCTCGATGGGAATCATCGAGGTTTCCCAAGGCCCAATCTCTCTCTGCTGTGTCCCTTCTCTATAGTCAACCCTCACGGGGATAGTCACAGTGATGGGGCCGCTGTCTTCGAGCATGGGGGGGGGCCCCGCGGCCGGGCCCCTCCCTTTCCCTTTTCCCGACTTCCCTTTGGATCGGCAGAACCTGGCTATGTGACCTGGCTTTCCACAGGAATAACAGGTCGGAACTGAAGTGGAGGGGGGCCGCTGCCTGCACTGTGCTTTGAGGTGCCCTGGCTTTCCGCACCCAAAACAGGTGGGTCTCACCTGCATACCGCGAAGGGCGGTCAGGAGGCTATCCTCCCGGTTCTCCATGGCAGTCACTAAGGCTTGAATTGAATCCTCGCTGGGCATGTCCAGCAATTTGTCAACAATTTCTTCTAATGAAGCGTCGGGGGGAAGGCTGCTAATGGCTGCGATCCCTTTGGGGCGAAGTCCCTCTTTAATCAATTGTCTCATAAGTAGATCAGATCCCGGGGTGTCTCCCATTATACGAGTCACTGTCTCTTTAACCTCGTTCACAAATGAGAGGGGTGTCTGATCTGCTCTCTGCTTCAGCCCAACCAACTTCTGTGTGGCTCTCCCCCCTTTCATGGCTCCAATCTTATCCCAAGCTGCAACATGTGTTTCTTTAACAGTCTCTACCTCAAACTGGCCATACCGGGCCTGAACAGCAGGGTCAGTATAGGCTCCAGTTCCACACAGGAGGTCAATGGCTAAATCCAGGGGAGTATAACCCCGGGATTTTGCCAGCTTAGAGGCCTCTCTGCGGGCCTGAGCCTTAAAAGCTAAATATGAGGAGGCATCCAGGCACGCGGCTGCAATTTCGTCAAAGTCAGCAGGGGTCCAAGGGTGCGTAGCGAAGAGGTTTTGCATCAGTCTTTTTACATAAGGGGAGCTTGGGCCGTATTTAGTCACGGCCTCCTTAAGTTCCTTAAGCATCTTAAAAGGGACAGGGCGGTAGTCTCGGGCTCCGGTAAGGGGGTCCGTAAATACCGGGTAGAGGCCCCAGTCATCCCAGTCCACCTCCTCCCCTTTCTCTATTGCTATGGAGGCACTCGTGGCAAGTAGGCCGGATGGGCGGAGCCCTTGAAGGGATCTCTGAAGGGCGGACAAGGAACACGGGGGATTTTTTGCCTCTGTTTCCTGGCTGGGCCGCCAAGTCTGGGGCGCGGCAGCTGTCCAATCAGCGCGGACTCCTCCCTCCTCGTCAGCAGCCTCCCGGTCCCACCTACTCACGCTCCTCTTCCTGCCACCCCTGAGGACTGTTTGCACCCCTTCCTTCCCGCGCTCGGAAACTTCTGGCCCTGAATCTCTAAGTGCGCCACATTCATCGCCCTCCCCCTTTCCTTTCTGTCTCGGTAAGGAGGGGCATGCGGCATTTTCTTCTCCCTGGGGGCCCCTTGTTCCCCCATTGTTTCTTCTAAGTTCCTCCCATGGATACAGGGGAGGGGGTGGCCTTCCCTCTTCCTCTGAGCTCTCTGAATCCGATCCCGCCAACGAGCTACCCACCTGAGTGCTGATTGGTCGTGCCAAAGTCACCTTCTGGGGATGCAGGGCTGCATCCACTATCTTATACACTGTAAAATCCTCAGGGGTCAGTTTTCCCGGGCAGGTGTCATCATAGGAGGCCATCTGCTGCCCTACCACCTTCCATTTACCTGGTTGGATCCCACTATGTTGCACCCAAGGGCAGATGTTCCAGATATTCTCAACAAAAGCACGGCACGTCTTGATAGGTAATTTACAGCCATGCTTAGCGCAGAGTTTATAAAGCTGAGCTGCAACGACCCCTTTCTCCTCCGGCTGAAAGGCAGGAATACTATTCCGGCCCCCCATGCTGTCTACTAGCCGAGGCTGCAATCCTAACAGGTGGCAGAACTGGAAAATTCCCGTTCGGCAAAAGAGAAGGAGGCAGCAGGGCACAATCAGACAGGCCAGCACGGCAAGGAGCGTGATTAGAGCAGAAGGAGAAAGGGAAGAGAAAGGAAGCATAGTCAACACAGTAGGGATATGTCCTTCAGGCAATATCTGAGAGTAAACGCCCTCTCCTTCCTCCCGGTCGGAAACGACCGAGGCTGTCTGGAGAATCCGACCAGCGGATTCAGACGTTCCCTAGCAAAATCAGGTCCCTGTTCCGGGCGCCACTTGCCGGGGTTTTATTTACAACGCCGGCTTCTTTATGCTAGTCCGTCCTCTTACTCACCAGTCCAACGCATGATGAGTCTTCGGGGTACCTCCGGCCCCCACTCTTTGATGGGGGAAGAACCAGACAGAGCGCCTGAGGTGGATAATGAGTCTTTATTCTTCTGTGATCACATCCCGCTCTCTCCCAACCTCTCAGCAGACACTTTTATCCCTTCTGTCCTCCCTCCCATGAACTCTTACCCAATGAGGGGCCGAGTTCTGTAACATTCCCTTATAAGGTGATTATGTTTCCCCCGCTAAGGGACCGCCAAGCCTCTTCCCCCCGCCCCCAACAAGAGTCAATAAAAATACACTGATTCACTGACATATTTTAATGTGTTATTAATGGTACTTTCTAACTTAAAAGAATAAATAGTAAATCCCTAGAAGTCGGCATGGAGTCCCCAAGAAGAAATTATGTCAAACATTCTGTTATTAGGGATTAATCTATATACTTTTATTCTTTGGGAGTTTTTTGAAAAGTATGTTTTATTTTTTTAAGATAGTGTCTTATTGGATGCAGCAGCTTTAAGAGTAGATGTGATCTTCACTAATCATATATAGAAATAGAGGGTAAATACAAGATTATGGAAAAAATATTGTCAACTCCATTCTAGCTAGAGTGAGACGCAAAGGAAATTTTCTTGGCAAGTGGCAGTAACAGGAGTAATAAGGGGAGTTGAAAAGAATTTTCTCACTCCATTCTGGACTGGACAAAAACCACAAGAGTCCGCCTTAAACACAAAGTTGCTGTGAAAGTTGTAAAACGCAGAGATGTAATAAAAACTGGCCTATATCTTCCATTATTTGTTACTCAACCTAGGGTACAACCAGGTCTCTTCCAAATGAACACTTGGGGACTTTTTTTAGTCACTGGTCAAAAAATCTGGAAAATTTCACTAAAGCATAATTTTGAGAGGACACTTGAATAATTCCATGGGGAAATTTTACCTCTGTACTAAATATACAAATCCAATATGAGTAGATATCAAGTATATGGACTGTTAAAGAAAACTCTTTGCTTAGTGCAAGCATAAAAATGCATCAAACTAGTTAAGCAATATAGAACTCATAATCCTAAAATTGAAAAAGTTATTGCTGAAGTGTGGTTGGCAGTGCATAGATAAAGAACCGACCTTGGAGTCAAGAGTACCTTGGCTCAAATATGTCTCAGATAATAATTACCTAGCTGTGTGGCCTTGGACAAGCCACTTAACTCCATTTGCCTTGCAAAAACCTAAAAAAAAATGGAGCTAACCAAAAAACTGTCATTCCTATGTCTTAAGAGGAAAAAAAACATTTCATTCATTGTTGCTCATAGAGTTTAGGAATCATTTTTCCAGTTGCTCTATTTTATAGAATAGGGTAAGGAGAGGAGAAGAGTCAAAATTTTCCTCTACTGTAGGAGAAAAAGAAACATATTACATTTAGCTATACATGAATGTGCTAGAGTAAACTGTGATTCTAGATAAATAGAAGTGACTTCATCTGTTCACGAACTCCTAGTCATGTTCCTTCTTGTAAAGGCCTTTCTACTTTAATCATTTTATATTAATTTTGAAATAAAATAAATTTAAATAACATTGTACCATTAAAAAGATGAATTGTAAATCTACTAGGTCCAACCTGTTATTCCTTTCCACTTCCAAAGTTATACCAGATTAGAAAGTTGGTAGAGAAACAAAGGGAATTCATTTTAGAAAGTTGACTCCTCTGGAAACAGAGAAGCATTAATAAACTTAAATCGATGCAAAATGAAATAAGCAGAGGAAGTAAAATATATTCCAGAAAATTTCTTGGCCACATCAAAGTTATTCCTTTATTATAAGTAATGAAAACACCCAAATCCTTTACCCTGCTTCTCATATAATCTCATAGAGAGTAAAGTTAAAACCAACATAAGCAGCTGCTTTTCTTTCATAGTTAATACTCATCACCTTAATATTAGACAACACTGGGCCAAGATGGCAAAGAGAAGACAGGCACAGTTCTAAAGTCTCCTCATCTTTCCCCATCTATCATATGAAGTAAAACTCTTAAAAGAAATCCGACAGGACGGCTAGGTGGTGCAGTGGATAAAGCACCAGCCTTGGAGTCAGGAGTACCTGGGTTCAAATCCGGTCTCAGACAATAATTACCTAGCTGTGTGGCACTGGGCAAGCCACTTAACCCCATTTGCCTTACAAAATCCTAAAAAAAAATCTGACCCACAAAACCCAGAAAGAAAAGCCAGGAGAAAGAACATCTACATCAGGATTTGTCTCCCCCAGCAGCACTGTACAGATTCGGGTGGGTGAGTCTGTGTTCAGAGGGAGGATCAGTTCTGGATCAACCAGATTAACAGCTGAAGTGGAGCCTGGAGTCTGAGAGCCTGAGAGCCGGACCTGCTGGATCAGCTGTGAGATTAGGTGGCAGCGGCTGGAGTCAACTAAGGAGCAGAGGCGCTGGTGTTGGTGCTGTCTCTCAGAAGCTTGCGGACAGGGCTGAGGGGGAGAGTTGCAGTGCAGGAGAGCTGTAGACACCATCCCTGGGCCCCTGTGTTCTGAGGAAATCTAAGTCCATGCCTTCATTACAGCTCAGACCTCTTCCCAGAGCAAACAATTGCAAACTACTTCTGCCTCAGGCCTAGGTATAAGAGCACAAGAACCAGCCCAGCTGACAATTGAGAGAGGCATGACCTCAGGCTAGAGTAAAGCCCACCATTGATTGAAGGCAAAAGAATTCAATAGCTCAAACTCCTCCCTTCAAGCAAAGGGAGAGGCCTCAATCAAGGTCACAGACACTCCAGAGAAAGCAACCAATACCTCCTACTGGCCAGCCAGAGAAATTGCACTCAGTGAGTAAAGCCTTTGGTGATCCCAAGCCCCTGTGAACCAGCCCCTCCCCAACTCAAGGTCTTAGCAAAATGAAGGGTCAGCATAAAGGTGGATCCACAGAAGAATTCTTGGAAGAGAAATAACCTAACTCAGAAAGACCTAGAACCTCTGAGGAGAAGACAATCTGCTCTTCAGCACAGAAAGACTTCCTTGAAGAAATAAGGAAGGAGCTTAAAAATTTGAGAGAGACAATACCTTGCAACAAGAAAAAAAACCATAGAAAGTACAATTGGACAAATACAAAAGGAGAATAAATTTCTCAGATCATGAATTGGACAATTACAAAATGAGAATAAATCTCTCACACCATCAATTGGACAAATACAAAATGAGAATAATTCTCTCAGATCCTCAAATGAGCAAATGCAAAAAGAAAATAATTCTCTCAAAACCTCAATTGGTCAAATGGAAAGTTCTTTCAAATGTAGAATTGACCAATTGGAAAAGGAATTGCAAAAGGTTAATAAAACTCCTCTCCCCAAAAAAGAATGGAGTCTACAGAAACTAATGACTCCATGAGACAGCAAGAGTCAGTTAAACAAAATTAAAAAAATAGAAAAAAATAGAAGAAAATGTAAAATACCTCATCAACAAAACCACTGACCTCGAGAAAAGATCGAGGAGGGGCAACCTGAAAATTATAGGACTTCCTGAACACATTGAAGAGAAAAAAAGCCTGGACTTAATATTACAGGATCTGGCGATGGATAACTGCGTGATATCCTGGAATCGGAGGGCAAAGTAGTTATTGAAAGAATACATCTATCCCCTCCAAAAAAAGACCCTAAAATGAAAACAGCAAGGAATGTTGTGGCCAAATTCCAGAACTATCAGATAAAAGAGAAAATCCTGCAAGCAGCCAGAAGGAAACATTTTAAATATCAAGGAGCTACAGTAAGGATCATGCAGGACCTGGCTGCATCACCATTAAGGGATCGAAGGGCCTGGAACAAGATATTTTGAAGAGCAAAGGATCTTGGAATGCAGCCAAGAATCTAATTTCCCACAAAGCTGAGCCTTCTCTTCCAGGGAAAAAGATGATCATTTAACAAAATAGAAGAATTCCAAAAATTCTTGATGAAAAGACCAGAGCGAAATAGAAAATTTGGACATCAAACAGGAGGTTCAAGTGACACATAAAAAGGTTAAAAAACAAAAGAAAAGAAAAAGGGGGTGGTAAAAGGGAAAAAAACTGCTATCCAGTAAGTTGCAATTGGCTATATCCCAGCATGGGGAAAAAGCCTCTCATAAACCTTAAGAATTGTAACTCTAAGAGAGAGAGAATATACCTAGCCAGAAATGATGAACATTCATGATCTATCCATGAGACTGATACCTAATGGGATGTAACTGGCTTTAACCCCACTTGGGAAAAATACTCTAATAACTCTCAAGAATTTTAACTCTATTCAATAGAATATACTGAACTAGAAGGGACAGACACTCAGAATTTTCTATGACTTAAATAGAATGATCTAAAAAACACTGTCTCCTTAAAAAGGGAGACATGAAAGAAACAGGAGGAGGGAGGGGATTGAATGGAGTAAATCTCATTACACTAAGAGGTACCAAAAAAACTATGGTAATAGAGGGGAAGAAGGGAGCAGATGAGGAATACCTGAATTTTCTTCTCATCAGACTTGGCTTAAAGTCAACCTACACATACTCAGTTAACTCATAAAACATCTAACATTTCAAGTATTAAAAGGGGAAAAGGAGAGGGGGGGATAGAGAAAAGGAAGGGGAGTGGGGGAAAAAGGGGGAAGCAATAAAAGGAAGGGAAGGGAAAATTGAAAAAGGGAAAGGGGAAAGAAAGGGGTGGGGTGATATAGGAGGGCAAACACTGAAGGGGTGGTATTCAGAAACAAAATACTGGGGGATATGGATAAGGTGGGGAAAGAGGGAAAAATACAAACAGAGGGAAGATAGCATGGAGGACAATAAAGCATTAGTAATCATAACTTTGAATGTGAATGGGATGAACTCTCCCTTAAAATGTAAGCAAATAGCAGAGTGGATTAAAAACCAGAATCCTACAATATGCTGCTTACAAGAAACTCATTTGAAGCAGAGAGATACATATAGAGTAAAGGTAAAAGGTTGGAGCAAAATATAATTTGCGTCAGCTGAAGTAAAAAAAAGCAGAGGTAGCAATCCTTTTCTCAGACAAATCAGCAGCAAAAATAGATAGCATTAAAAGAGATAAGGAAGGAAACTTTATGCCCCTAAAAGGTACCATAGGCAATAAAGTTATTTCAATATTGAATATATATATATATATATATATATATATATACATATATACATATCTATATGCACCCAGTGGGACAGCACCCAAATTCTTAGAAGAGAAGCTGAAGGAACTACAGGAAGACATAGACAGCAAAATTCTACTAATGGGAGACCTCAACCTCCTGCTATCAGATCTAGATAAATCAAATCATAAAACAAACAGGGAAGAAGGAAGTAAATAGATTGTTAGAAAAATTAGATATGGTAGACTTATGGAGGAAACTGAACAGGGATAGAAAGGAATATACCTTTTTCTCTGCAGTACATGGAATTTATACAAAAATTGACCATGTACTAGGACATAAAAATGTAATGATCAACTGCAGAAAGGCAGAAATAGTGAATGCATCTTTCTCAGATCACATTGCAGTAAAAATCATATGCAATATCGGGCAAAGGAGATATGGACCCAGAACAAATTGGAAACTGAATAACCTCATTTTAAAAAATGAGTGCATTGAAAAACAAATTATAGAAAGAATTAACCATTTTATCCTAGATAATGATAATAATGAAACAACATACCAAAACCTATGGGATTCATTAAAAGCGCCTTTCAGGGGATATACCTCTAAATGCTTACATGAATAAATTGGAGAAAGAGAAAATCAAAGAACTAAACATGCAACTAAAAAAAAGAGAAAGAACAAATCAAAAATACCCAATTAAATACCAAATAAAAATTCTAAAAATTAAAGGAGAAATTAATAAAATTGAAAGCAAAAACTATTGAATTAATAAATAAAACCAAAAGTTGGTATTATGAAAAAAGCAATAAAAATTGATAAACCTCTGGTCAATTTGATTTTAAAAAAAGAAGAAAACCAAATTGCTAGTATCATAAATGAAAAAAGTTAACTCATCACCAATGAGGAGGAAATTAAAGTAATAATTCTAAATTATTTTGCCCAACTCTATGCCAATAAATTTAATAATCTAAGTAAAATGGATGAATATTTGCAAAAAATATAGTTGTCAAGGTTAAATGAAGAAGAGTTTAAATACCTAAACAACCCTATCTCAGAAAAAGAAATTCAACAAGCCATCATTGAACTCCCTAAGAAAAAAATCTCCAGGGCCTGGTAGATTCACAAATGGATTCTACCAAATATTTAAGGAACACTTGGTTCTAATTCTATATAAAATCTTTGGGAAAATAGGGAAAGATGGAACTCTGCCTAACTCTTTCTATGAAACCAATATGGTGCTTTTACCTAAACCAAGAAGAGTTAAAACAGAGAAAGAAAATTATAGACCTATTTCCCTGATGAATATAGATGCAAAAATCTTAAATAAAATCTTATTATTATTATTATTATTATAATGCTCAAGTAGGATTTATTCCAGGAATGCAGGGTTGGTTCAATATCAGGAAAACTGTTAGTATACTCAATTATATCAACAACAAACCTATCAGAAATCATATAATCATAACAATAGAAGCTGAAAAATCTTTTTGACAAAATGCAGCATCCAATCCTATTAAAAACACTAGAGAGTGTAGGAATAAATGGACTGTTCCTTAAAATAATTAGCAATATCTACCTGAAACCATCAACAAGCATTATAGTCAATGGGGAGATGCTAGAGGCATTCCCAATAAGATCAGGGGTGAAACAAAGGTGCCCATTATCACCACTACTATTCAATATTGTATTAGAAATATTAGCTTCAGCAATTAGAGAAGAAAAAGAAATTGAAGGAATTAGAATTGGGAAGGAAGAGACAAAACTCACTCTTTGCAGATGACATGATGGTCTACCCAGAGAGTCCCAAGAAATCATCCAAAAAACTACTGGAAACAATTAGCAATTTTAGCAAAGTTGCAGGTTATAAAATAAACCCTCATAAATGCTCAACTTTTCTATATATGTCTAGCAAGATACAGCAAGAAGAGCTAGAAAGGGAAATTCCATTCAAAGTAACCTCAGACAATATAAAATACTTGGGAGTCTATTTGCAAAGCCAGACTCAGAACCTTTTGAAAACAATTACAAAACACTTCTCACACAAATTAAATCAGATTTAAATAACTGGGCAAATATCAACTGCTCATGGATAGGTAGAGCTAATATAATAAAAATGACAATTCTACCAAAACTAAACTATCTGTTTAGTGCCCTACCAATCAAAATTCCAAAAAAATTACTTTAATGAGTTAGAAAGAGTTGTAAGTAAATTCATATGGAGAAATGAAAAGTCAAGAATTGCCAGGAGCTTAATGAAAAAAAAGTGCAGAAGGTGGCTTAGCCCTACCTGATCTAATATTATATTATAAAACATCAGTCATCAAAACTAAAAAATAGAGTGGTGGACCAGTGGAATAGACTAGGTTTAAAAGCAGGAGATGATTATAGTAATCTGCTGTTCGATAAACCCAAAGAGTCCAGCCATTGGGATAAAAACCTCCCTCTTTGATAAAAACTTCTGGGATAATTGGAATTTAATATGGAAGAAACTTATATTAGGCCAATACCTAACACCCTTTACCAAGATAAAATCCAAATGGTTACAGGACTTAGACATAAAAAACAATACTATAAGTAAATTAGAAGATCAAGGACTAGTTTACCTGTCAGATCTATGAAAAGGGGAGCAGTTTATGACTAAAGAAGAGTTGGAGAACATCACCAAAAACCAATGAGATGATTTTGATTACATTAAATTAAAAAGCTTTTGCACAGATAAAACCACTGTAACCAAGATCAAAAGAAATGTAAAACTAATGATTCTGACAAAGCAATCATTTCTAAAATATACAGAGAACTGAGTCATATTTTTAAAACAAAAAGCCGTTCCCCAATTTACAAATGGTCAAAGGATATGCAAAGGCATTTTACAGATGAGGAGATCAAAGCAATCCATAGCCATATGAAAAAATGCTCTAAATCATTAATTACTAGAGAAATGCAAATTAAAGCTTTTCTGAGGTACCACCTCACACCTCTCAGATAGGCCAACATGACCAGAAAGGATAATGATCATTGTTGGAAGGGTTGTGGTAAATCTGGGACACTATTACACTGCTGGTGGAACTGTGAACTCATCCAACCCTTCTGGAGAGCTATTTGGAACTATGCCCAAAGGGCAACAAAAATGTGCATACCCTTTGATTGAGCAATACTACTACTCTGTCTATATCCTGAAGAGATGATGAAAAAGGGCAAAAACATTACTTGTACAAAAATATTTATAACAGCCCTGTTTGTGCTGGCAAAGAATTGGAAATCAAGTAAAGGTGCTTCAGTTGGGGAATGGCTTAGCAAACTATGGTATAAGTATGTCTTGGAACACTATTGTTCTATCAGAAACCAGGAGGGACAGGATTTCAGGAAAGCCTGGAGGGATTTGCAAGGACTGATGCTGAGTGAGATGAGCAGAACCAGAAAAGCACTGTATACCCTAACAGCAACATGAGAGTGATGTTCAACCTTGAAGGACTCGCCCATTCCATCAGTGCAACAATCAGGAACAATTTTGGGCTGTCTGCTAAGGAGAGTGCCATCTGTATCCAGATACGGAGCTGTGGAGTTCGAACAAAGTTCAAGGACTATTCCCTTTAATTTAGAAAAAAAAAACAGTTATCTTATTGTCTGATCTTGTTACCTCTTAGACTTCTTGTCTCTTCTTTAAGGATATGATTTCTTTCTCATCACACCCATTTGGATCAAGGTACAACATGGAAACAAAGTAAAGACTGACAGATTACTTTCCTTGGGGGGTGGGGGGATGGAAGTAAGATTGGAGGGAAAATTTTAAAACTCAGATAATATCTTTAATAAAAACAAATTTAAAAATATTAGACATTTTTAGTTTCCTGATTAAATATAGATATAAAGTATTTACTTCTTGAAATTTTGAAATCAAGTGCATGAGTCCAAATTGAGTTGCAGATTATGGATGAACTCTTCTTTACAATTCTTCCATTTTTCCTTAAATCCAAACCTTTACTCATATCCATCCTTCCTTGTTATCACACCCTAAATTAATGTATATATGTGTTTATATAGTACATGCATGATGCATTTGTGTATATACAGTTACATACTGTTCCATAGAAATGATTTGGCTAACTTATTTTTAAAAACCAATTCTACTAAAGCACTGAAGGTCCTAACCATGCACATTGTAATGTACATTCAGGTCAGTGTCAGTGGAGCTCATCCAAATAGGTTCTTTGCATTCCAACAGGCATACTGGCATCCAGCCAGTGAGTGTCTGTGAAGCAAGAGCATTATGCATTGTCAGTAGCAGCAGAATCATTGCTGCTGTTTGCCTTTAGACATAGTCCCCAGCTTAGACAGACAACAGAAACTGTCAACTGTCACCCGTTAATACGGCCGCTTCCCCTTCTTGCTTTTGTTAAGAAAAATGAGACAGCACATCTACCAGCTAAATATAGGAGAGCTTCAGCAAATGACTCCAAAGTTCCAATGAATTTGTCTGTTTCATATTGAATTGGGAAAAGAAAAAAAGAGTCCTTTATGGAAGACTTTTATATCCTTATGTATTTGCATCTCTATCATTTTAGGTTAAATCAGTGACAGTATGGTAATTAACCCTGAACATTAAGTCATTTATAAAGCATTCCAAAGGAAACTGTTTAGTTTCAGTGCATGCTATTCCCACATCATCAGATATGGGAAAATCAGATGCTTCCATTTCTTTCAGGGATTTTCAGTAAGCAATGAAAGTAGCAAAGTATGAACACAAAGTTACTCTGTTTTTCAAGCATGTAGTATTAAATGATTTTGGTATTTTTTTATATAAAGCTGATTCAATTTTTCTCAAATCAAGAAATATACTAACAAGGGGGTGGGGGAAGGAAATTTATACCAATGTTAGAGGCATTGTATCTTAAAGCGATTGGATTCATTTCTGACCTTAATCAGGTCCTTATTCTTCACATTTAAAATGAAGGTAATGACACTGAGCTCCCTCCCATGGTGGTGGTTAAAAATAGTCACAAATAATATGTAATGTTCAATAGAGGCTAAGGAGACTATGAAGGTGATGATATCACCAAAGAATAAGAAGAAGGACTACAAAAGTATTTCTTTTTAAGTTATATTGCAAAAGTTCTTTATAATATATATGGATATATAATTCTACTTTTCAAACATATGACTTATGTGCTGCTGTTGCCCTGTGTATGTATGTGTGTGTGTGTGTGTGTGTGTGTGTGTGTGTGTGAGAGAGAGAGAGAGAGAGAGAGAGAGAGAGAGAGAGAAAGAGAGAGACAGACAGACAGACAGACAGACACAGGTACAGTTGCAGAGAGCCAGACAGAGAGATGAAATTAAGGATAGTTTCCAAAATTGTGACTGTTTTAGGTTTGTTGTAGAAAGTTAGTCAAGTATATTTATTTATTTTCTTTACTGTGAATTCAATGGATTCAGCAGGGATTGAGTGAAAAATTAGCTGGACTTGTCCAATTAAAGCTAGGCTTCCTAATTTAAAAAAAACACAACTTTTCTCTGATAATTTTTATTGGTCTTCAGAAACAGAAATTTGCCAGTTTATATGGAAGTTATTGCAAAAAAAATCAGGGGGTGAAAATTGTTCCACTGGATCATTCTGGAAGGACTGAACAATTATAACAAAAGACTGGAAATTGATTCTTTGCTGCATCAGTCCATGATGGCTAGTTTAATTCTAAATTATAAGAATGCACAGTCTGTATCAACTGACTGACTCTTTTGTAAGAATGAGACAGAAAATTAAAAAAGAGAAAACAGAAATATTTCTACTTTCCAGCTCAATCTGATGGCATGCACTTGTACAATGTTGTTATTTTCAGTGAGGTGAAGAACAGTAACCTCTGAAATAAATGACTGCAATGATTGCAATTTAACTACTTCCCTGCATCTTTACTAATTTGGGTTTTAATACAGCCCTAAAGATTACAACCTATTTTTTCCAACATTTTGTAGTATTCTCTTCCATCAGTCCCCTCCCACCTCTGTTGAGGAGGGAGGGGACTTTGAACTGGAATACTATCTGAAAAAGCTTCTAGGTACCTATCCATAGATTATAGTCTGAAATCTTTTATATTGTAAATACACAGATATTTGTATTGTTTTGTGGTTAAATATATTTCTAAATTGTGATTCATAGTCCCTAAACAACATATTTGGATATGCTATAAGCATAATAATCCTTTGTGCTAGAAATCATTCTATCTTCCCTTCAATAACCTTTTTTTAAGCTCACTGATTAGATTGGAGGTGGACAAGAATGACACAATTTAACCATTTTTTTATTGGGAATTATGTTGAGATGTCTGTCTCCCAAATGTCAGAAAGCTGCTGCACTGAAATATATTCTGAACTTAAAAATCCTGACAGGAGCCAAACCTTCAGGGAAGCATGTGTCAGACTCTGACGTATTGGTGAAGAAATGCTACAGTTGCTAATGATTCTGGTGATGGTACTGTGTGTCACTTAATGATCACATTGAAGTTGATTTGGGAGCAGGCAAGGTGGAGGGGGGACATTAATGTAAGGGCAATGATAATGAGAAACAGAGGAGGGGAGTTAATTGCTAAAGAATGAAGCAGCCCAGAAAGAATAAAACTAATTTTCCTGCATTGTAGAAATCCCTGTCATCTTACTCCCAAATTTGACCTGGAGGATGATAGTAAATTGGTGCCAAGATTTTGGAGACGGTAGAACTGGAGTTGCTCTAAGTAAAAGCCTAGCTGGGTGACCAGAAGCTAAGGAATGTTGATG
Organism: Macrotis lagotis; assembly: GCF_037893015.1. Classification (NCBI taxonomy): domain Eukaryota; kingdom Metazoa; phylum Chordata; class Mammalia; order Peramelemorphia; family Peramelidae; genus Macrotis; species Macrotis lagotis. The sequence goes on from NC_133661.1 coordinate 215,381,621, forward strand.
TGTCATTGGAGAGAAAGGGATGAGAAACAGAGAAGGAGGAAGAAAAAGTGTGTCTATCATTACATGTCTTGAAGTAAGATATCATTTCAAGTGCCCAGAGGTTCAGAAATATTTATTTACTAATCTGAAGCAATTGAGGTTAGCATGCATAGAAAAAGTTCAGAATTATGAAACAACAGCTCTATCAAGACTCTCAAAATATTTTGACCAGAATCTTCCAATTCAGGATCAATGGCAGAGTGAGGTAGTATTTTATCAGAGACAAGATCCATAATAAACGTCCACTAAAACATTCTCAGTGAATGTTTATCATTTGGAAATAGTTGTGATAAATATGGAGTTTGTCATAGCAATTAGCTAAGAGAGTAAAAATACAAGAGAGAAATGAATAACATCAAATAAGCTTGTAAGCAATAGGATTTTTTTAATGACCTATGGAGAGTTGTCTTTCTGCCAATGGTCAGTCAACAGATATACAAGCACAAAAATGGCACTTGATCTCTCTGCTAGGGAAAAGGGTGAAAGGTTTAGACACATGACAGAGTGAGCATCCTAGGACTTGTCAAAGCTTATAACCCCTCTCTACTTTTTTGTGATTCTTATAAGGACAAATGCTACAAGTAGAAAACAGCCTACAAAGCAATACTAGAGGATCATGAACTCCTGGGAAAGGAACCAAATACATTAGGGACACAGATGGTATTTTATCATCTACCAATTGAAAACAGGGACTACAAAACAGAAAGGCAGATTTCAGAAGTAAATAGATTGCTAAGAAGATTGTATTCAAGGAAAAAAAATATTTTGGGCCACAGCATAAAATAAAAAACCATAGAGTCCAGACTAGAAATGGAGAGCATTCCTTAATACATTTACTAGTAATGTATTTTCCTAGAACTTGCAAATCTGATCAAGAGTGCTTTAGATTGAAAATGGAAGGGGAGGAAGAAAACTTCAATATATATATATATATATATATATATATATATATATATATATATATATATATATATATATATATATCTGCCAAGTCAGATACTTCAGGGAGTAGTAGGTACAATAAAATGCAATACTTCAAGGATCTGTAATTTTGTCAACTTGGTTATTCCCTTCCACTAAGGAAGTTAACAACCCTCTTCTAATTTAATAAGCTTTCTTTGGGAGCTGCTGTGGTCAAAAATAATTCTCCTCCTTAGCAATGAACCTCTCTGAAATTAATTAGATTGTTTCTCAGGTGATAGATATATACCTAGGTTATTGCTAGGTGCATATTAAAACTCTTTGCATCTAGGACTCACTGGAGTGGATATTTATTTGGATAGTCTTTAGGGATTGAGGAGTCACTTCCATGTCATGATCATTAGGTATCACAATAAATGAAACAGAAAAGAAATTTTAGTGGAGTAAATTAGTAACTTACAAAAGAGTAAGTTAAGAATTTAACAAATGTTTACTACATGCCAACTACATGTATCCATATGATAAAAAAATGTAAACTAAAGGTCTCAGTTATACAGTAATACACAAACAATGACTCCTAAAGAAAGTATACTAGATATGCTATTGCAAAGAGGTACATTTGATAATTTAGGCATAATTAGTTGAATAGGGATTATAGATTAAAGGAATGGAATAGACCAAAGGGGTGGTAGGCGTGCATTTCATATTAAGAAAATATGAAAAAATAAAGTAGAGAAAGGAAATCAACTTAATTAAAAAATTTTATTAAGCATTATTATGTTACATATAAAGATATTAACAAAAATCTTTTAAAAATTGATGTTTTACAGAAAAGAACCCAACTTGTATAAATAAGTGCTTTACTTATAAAAATATGTAGAGAAAATAAAAGGAATGTTGAAAGAAATATAAATAAATTTTAAATAATAGACAGCATTAATTTCTGGATACATCAGAAAAGATATTATATAGGAATGGACCCTTGAGTTGTATTTTGAAGAAAACTAGAGAAATATGCTTAAAAAACAATGATTTGACAAAACTACAAATAGAAATGATATTGTTTGATAATATCCTACAGACCACCTAGGCAGAAAGAAGCAGTCCACAAATCAGAAGCAGAGCTAAAGTGAACATACAGTAGTGAAAGGAAATTTCAATTACCCACACTTTTGCTATAAATCTGTATCTGAGTAAAGTAAAGCAGTTAATACCATCTTGGTTACCAATGTAATAATTCTATTCCTCAAAAGTGACAAAAGGGTCTGTTATTTTGAACTGATTCCAACAACATGGGAGAAATTATGGGAATTTCGATAGAATAACCACTTACATGACAGAGAAAAGTCAGATATAGTATAACTTAAGTTTGGGGGAAAGATTTAAAAGCTTTTTTAAAGAAAGGCTATGCTAATTTACAAGATTTAAAATTCCACAGTTGAAATTAGTTCAAGAATTATGGAAAATTCACAATAATCAAATTCTGACACAAATGAGGAATAAGAGAAAAAACTCTTGAAAGAGTACAGATATACAATAAACTTTCATCAAGCATTTTATTTTAAAATGTCACAGAGAAAATAGGTGAAGCATATGACAAGCAAGTGAAGATTAATATAAAAGCGATCTGTGGTGCTCTGAGAATAATAATTAAACTTCAGAATTTGCTAAGGTTGATGAGAAATGCTAACAAAAACAAAACAGAATTTTGTTTTGGGTAAATAGGAAACTCAAACATGGATAAAATCACTCAGGGTGAAAAGGATGATGACAATGTATGATGATGAGAAGGTGGAACAATTTGTTTCTCAATTCTGAGTACTCCTGCTAAAGTCCAATCTACTTTGATGCTTCATAATTTGGGAGTGGTTCTTGATTTCCCAATATCATGTACTTTGATCTCAACTTGAAGACTTGGTTATCTTTGGCACTGAGAAGTTAAGTGATATGTCTTGCATTGTATAGCCAGGGCAGGCCTGAGTTTGAAATTGAACTGAGGTCTTTCTGGATACAAGGATAGCTTTTTAATTCCAGAAGTCTCTGGACTTATCATGAGGGACCTAAAGCCCTAGATTAATGTGAACTACTTTTTCCCTTTATTTTTTCAGCATCAAGGTATTTAATTAGTATGACATTAGTTAGGAAGCATAAAGGAAAATTCAAGGGAGACAGGAGAAAAAAGAAACCTAAAAAATAATAGTTATAGAGAATTGGATTTTATGCTATTATAATCATAAAATAAAAAGAATTTTAAGGAAAGAGGTGCTGAAATTATTATAAGTAAGGCAGCATTAGTCATGGTGGTCAAAGGTTCATTGGGTTGAAATTTCCCAAGCTTGTAGTTATTGCTTCAACACAGATTCATATTTTCATTCAGAGAGAGTTAAGGTGAAGCTAGGTGGCACAGAGGATAGAGCACTGGCCTTGGAGGCAGGAGGATCTGAGTTCAAATCTGGCCTCAGACACTTAGTAATTGCTAAGCTATGTGACCTTGGGCAATTCACTTAACCCCATTGCCTTAAATAAAAATAAATTTAAAAAAAAGAGAGTTAAGGCATATCTGGCATTGTCACCAGGCTTGAAGTCAGGAAGTTGCAAGTAAAATTCCAGTTTCAGGCACTTAATATGTGAACCTAGGCAAGTCACTTAGCCCCATTTTCCTAGGAAAAAATAAAAAGTTAAGAAAAGAAGAGAGTTAAACAATTATAGTATAGTGGAAGATGGCTGAAATTGAGTTCAGAGACCTGAGTTCTAGACATAGCTCTACTACTTACATTCCTGCAAGTCACAGGGTGAACTTGGACTAGTGGCAATTTCTCTTGGTTTCAGTTTTTCTATCTATAATTTCTGAGGGTTAGGATAGATACTATATAAGTTTGCTTCCAGGGGTGACATTCTATTATCTTAATTATAAATGCAAGAGAGTCTGTGCAATAGTTAACTTTCAGTTAGAGAAAAGCTATTTTTAAATTTCTGTTTTAATGAACCATGTAATGTTCAGGTAAATCAACTTTCCAATGAAAATTGAACTGCAGAGGGAGGACTTCAATGCAGTGAAGAAATCACTCATTCAATATATTACAATTGCAAAATTCCCATATCTTGAAGGACAGAATGAAATTATAACAAAGAGAGCAAAATAGATATCCTGCTGAAAGACACCCACATTCTGAGATGCAAGGATGGAGACCAATGCACAGACTGTAAGACAATTATGTGTAATTTACAAGTATTCATTGTTTTGTTTTGTAGATCAAACAATAACAAGAGGTAGTATGTTGTGTGTGTGTGTGTGTGTGTGTGTGTGTGTGTGTGTGTGTGTGTTTATAACTGCCTGGAGAACAGAAGAGAGTAGAATGATAATGTATGTGTATTATACTGAGCAATTCTTTTGAAAAACCTGTGGAGGAAGATGTAGAATTGGAGAGGCTAATAAGAGAGCCTTATATGTGCTGTGAATGGTACATGAGCAGTGCATCCATTGGCTCCATTTGAATAATAAGGCTATCTCTGACCACTGTTATCTACTCTCTGGGCAGCTGGAGAATAGGACAAAAGCAAAGTCATTCAATTCCTGTTCTACAGAAAATTTCCTGTGCTCTTTCTGTAATAGCCACTAGGTCTTCCCAAATTGTAGCTCAGAACATCTCTCATCTCGTTTAAGGCAACCTGCCATAGTCAGGAGTTTTAAACAATTCCGGTAAAATTCTACTGAAACACATAGACATGCACTTCATTCCTCACAATGCCCCATCATTTAAAAAAAAAAGGAAAGATAAAATGCAGACTAGCTGGACGTATAATATATAATAGCAGGCACCTGAATGTATTCAAATGTACACCAGAGTGCTGAATGTATTCAGTCATTTGCTTTGGAAGCAGACAATGAAGGAAAAAGAAAAGAAAATTAGAACATGAAATCCAAGTACAGAGTCCTGACACATTGGGCAATTTTATCCCTCCTGTTTCTTTTGTGAAGCAGTACTTTAACCTTCTACATGACCATTTAAAACACTGTTTTCCCTTCCTCACCAATAAGTCCTGAGAATATGTACTTTGGAGTTAGATATTTTTTGCTTCTGTCTCAAACTACTGGTACACATATGTATACATATATATATATATATATATATATATATATATATATTTATATATACACATATATACACACACAAACATGTACATACACAGTGAGTTTATGTGAAATAAGGTATGTATAGATAATCTATATGTAAGTATGTATGTATATGTGTGTAATATTGTGATATAGTGACTAGAATACTAACCTTGATGCCAAGAAGACTGAGTTCATGTACATATATAGAATGTAAACTTACAGAGAGGAGGATTTCTGGTAGCATAGTACCTCATATATATGAGACACTTAAATACCTAGTGTTTAATTTATCTATTAGGTGAATGAATTCAAGGAAATGTAATATGTGGGGGGAAAGGCATATCCATTCACTGACATAAATTAGCCATTCATGTATAACTGAGAGATTTAGAGGTTACTTGCTCATGGCAACACCATTAACATGAGTTAGATAAATATATATTATACATTGTGATTAACTAAGGGAATTTCTACACATACACACACAAACAAATACACATTCCTACACAGATTGATTTAGAACTGGAAAGAATGTAAAGAGATCAACTGTTTATCAGAAAAGGAAACTAAGTTTCAGAGAGGTGATATGCCAAAGGTAATTTTTGAGTGTCTATATATCTCTACAAATGTTTTACATGCATTCATTGTCTCCTCCAGCCTCCTCCAGCTCCACTTTGTAATGATAATATATATATATATATATATATATATATATACACACACATATATATGTATATATATATATATATATTCACATATACATGTACATTTCCATGCAAAAATATGGCTACATATATGTCAATATATATATATACACATTAGTATAAAATAAACACAAATTTCCATTTTTGCCTTGATATACTGAAATGATTAAAAAAGAGTAACTTCCCCAAAACTTAATAAATTCTGCAAATCAAATTAATATATTGAGCCCAACATTTTCATGACTTGGTTAAATAACATAAGCATTTATCTTTTGTAATTATTTCACTCAAACAATTATGTGAATTAAATGAATTATGTGCAAAATCCTTCTCTAGGAAGACTTCAAGTTAACTGCATGAACATAAAATTTACAGGTATTTAAAATGTTTCTATCTGTTCCCCATTTATAGTATCTCTATGACCACATCTTTTTCCCTATAAAGTAGACATCTAACCAGCAAAAAACCTGGCTAATGTTAAAGATATTTCTATTATTGGAAGGCAAGTCAAAGAATATAGATGAGAATTATGCTCTTTGGTAAAGAACTTTTGATTAGCAGAGGGTTTGTAATCCTTGATTAGGACTTTTGAATTAATTTAATAATATTTAGAATTGACTTATTCCTGTAATCTGATGGAACCTATATACCAAAACAGAGTTGGTAGGAAAACACTGACCAAATTCAATATGATTAAAACTTAAACTAGAGAAATTTCTTTGGGAAGAGAGGGTAAAAAATATCATATTTGAGGTATACTGACTGGCCAACTAAAAAAAAAGATTAGATGCTGACTTTGAATTAGGAGGACAAATCAAAGATGTCTTTTGGTCTATGAATCTATGAACAAGGGAAAGAAATGATCGTGAATAGTGACAAGCAAATGGAAAAAATCTCAATAAGACAACAAATAGAGTATAGCTACAGTTATATATGTTATAGTCAGTTTTAAAGATTTTTTTAAAGCACCTACAGTTAATCAACATACTAAGCACTGGGAATAAAAAGAGAGTAATGCATATCAAAATATATTTATAGATGATACATAGATAAATATAGATATCATAGCTCTATATATGTATACATAAAGTAGAATTCATGGTTCTGACAAAATAAAATAATTAAAAATATTGATATGTAATTAGTCTTTGCATTTTTTTATCATAAATTTTAACGTGTAATAGCTCCTCTCTTTGGAACAGTCAATTCTTTTGCATGGTTCAGTATTGAGGTCAAAATGTTTTGACATAATTATTTAATTTGTTATCATATAAAAGCACTCAACAAACACTAGACATTATGAATTTCTTTTATGCACAACCCATTTTTCCAATTGTATCCTCTCTTATAGCTCATATATTTTCAATGGAGATTAAATCAGTTGAGTTCCCAGGGCACTGAAGCACCTTGATCTCCATCATTTAGATACATTTCTTCACCTTTTGTGATTTGTGACATGGCACTCAATAATACAACAATACATTAGTTCCACTTGGGAATGTCTGTGGTTGTAGAATGATATTGCTCTTCAATCAATCAATATAATTAGTAGAGCCCCCTAGCTCTTTAAAAGGACTTCTAAACCTACTGGAAGTAAAAAAAAACTGAAAATATTGGGGCATGGGTGAATAGATATCATACGTAACCTATACATTTCCCAAATCACCTAGACTTCTGCTAATATCTTCAGTTGAATTAATGAAATATATTTTTGGAGTAACAATCTAGTATGATGTCTCTAATCACAATAGATACCTGATAAAAAATTATTAATCATCTTCATATTAAAAATACCCAAGAGTTTTAGTTTTCTGCAAATTCATTAGTTTTCATTTATATATAGATAGTTTGTACAATACTTTCCTCACCAAAAAAACCCCTAAACACTAAACATGTAGTACAAGCATTAATATTTTCTTTTTATATTTAGGTAAACATGTCCAGGAACTTATTCAGAGAAAAAATTAACATATGTCAAAGTATAGATACCTTTTCTAAGTATGGTTATATATATATGTATATATATGTATGTATACATATATATTTGTTTTCCTTTACTCTCATGAGTGGCTGGGATTCAGAAAAACTTGCATGAATTGATGCTAAGTGAAGTGAGCAGAACCAGGAGAACATTAACAGCAACATCCTGAGATGATCAATTATGAGGACTTAACTCCCCTCAGCAGTTTAGTGATCAGGGACTATTCTAAAAGACATGTGATAGAAAATACCATCCATATCCAGAGAAAAAAGTATGGAGCCAACAAGCAGACCAAAACTCACTATTTTAACTTTTTAAAACATGTTTTTTAAAATTTTTCTTATATTTTTCCCCTTTAGTACTGATTCTTCTTTCACAGCATGACTGGTGTGAGGGTTGCTGAGCCTTTTTCAGGGCTGCTTTACACCTTTGTTGTCTACCTGCACCACATAATTCACCTGTGGCTCCAAGAAGCTGTAGCCTTCACAATGGCCATTGAAAGCAGCAGTGAGATATGACAGCCCCTGAGTAGCCCTTTCAAAGGATCATACTGCTCACCTCCTGATGTGAGGAAGGGGCTAAAAAAGGTGCCCTAAAAACTGCTTTCCTAACCCTAGCCTGACTACTACAGCAGGTATATGCTTGAGACACAGAAAAATCTACAAAAACTTCTTCAAAAAAGATTACATTCACCATTAGTGTATGGAATGTGTGCACACATATTGCCAGCACAAGATCCAAAACACCTGAAAGATGAACAGCTTTTGTTGCACAAGAACTCAGTAGGTATCATATCCAAATATCAGCCCTGAGTGAAACAGGATTGGCAAATGGAGGCTAGCTTAGTGAAGTTGGAGCTGGATACACATTTTTCTGGAGTGGCCACAATGAAAAGGAGTACCCTAAAGCTGGCATAGATTTTGCAATTAAAACTTATCTAGTCAACATCCTTGAATATCTACCAAAAGGACAGAATGACAGGTTCATGACAATGTGATTGCCATTCCCAGGAAAATGCCATGCCACCATTATCAGTGCCAATGCTCTCACCATGATGAGCCTTGATGAAGTCAAAGAAAAACCAAAAGAGGATAAACTTATAATACAAGGAGACTCAAAAATTTAGGAAGGAGAAATGCTGCAACTCAAACCAAGGCTTTTGAACTCCACGTTTAGGAGTCTAATTATGACACCATGTTGGTTCTCAAAGGAAAAACAAAAAGGAGTGACAATATCCTGGTCCCTGTGTTCTCAGTATCTTCCAAGAAGTATTGTGAGATCAACTCTTAAAGAAGTCTTGACAATGAATGAGTATGGGTTTTAGAATAGAGAAAAAGTTAGAAATAGTCAAGGTTGATCATGAGAAAGAGGATGTCAGTGAAAAGGAAAACTCCATTAGTTTTAGGATTTGAAATTAGTGTAAATGCAACAATTGAGATTCTGTATTCAAATCTTAATAGGCCAGGACAGGGTCACATTTAATTCCCTCTAGAACTGCTGAGCTATTTATATGTGTGAAACCTCTGTAGTCATCAGACCTATTTATTCAAAGTAACTGAAAACCTTGGGTTTTGAAAAGTTGGCCTATTTATTTCATGAAAACAGGTTGCATTTAGATACTGAGAATCTATACGAACTAAATTTTGACACTATACTTTCACTCTGAAATGAAAGTGAGATGAGCAGATGTGTGAATATGTATAACTTAGTAGAATTGATTACATTTAATGAGAAAGACAAGTTCAAAATAGGTCTTAGTTTTATGTACGAGAATGATTAACTTGGATCTCTGTTCCTCTGGTCTCACTAAAACAAGAGGTTTAACCAAAAAAACTGAATCTATCCACCACCACCACTACCACTATCCCCAGCTTTGCAAAAACAGGAACAGCTGAACGCTTTCAAAATGCATCTTTCTCTCTTTAAAATATGATGCTAGCATCTGTTCATAGGGTGCAAGGGTGAAGGGAAGAAAATACATCAGATGAATCTTTGTAATAAAAAAAGAAAATCAACAGATGTACTGACATTGCTATGAAACATGAATGGGGGAAATCTTCCAGGATTTTCACAGGTATGCATAGCCAGCTGCCTCTTGTTGCTAACTAGATGATCCAAAATTAAATTAAAATTGTGTGATAGAGAAGCAAATGAAATAAGAATGCATCTCTGTGCACTTTTGACATGGGAAAAAAGCTCCTTAATTAGTCTCTTATGGAGGTTTACCAAGGGTAATTCTCCTTCATTATACTCTTTCTTGTTTTCACATCTCTTTTGGATAAAAATTATATCTGTTGCCTTGATTTACCTTGACATATTTTCCAACTAAGACTTAAAAAAGACAAAGGATACAAAAAACAGACCAGTAAGTTGGAAATCACAAGCAATTTCATATTAAAACTATTAAAATCCATTAAATGGTATTTGTCAAGAGGAGGCATAAGAAATATACCATAAAGGAGAAAGAATGATTATTTCAGGGGGCGGCTAGGTGGCATAGTGGATAAAGCACTGGCCCTGGAGTCAGGAGTACCTGGATTCAAATCCGGTCTCAGACACTTAATAATTACTTAGCTGTGCGGCCTTGGGCAAGCCACTTAACCCCATTTGCCTTGTAAAAAACCTTAAAAAAAAACGAATGATTATTTCAGTCACAAGCAAATCTGAACAAAGAGATTGTGATTGAGGTGGGTATGAGAATGATGGTTCCATCACAGTAAAAATACTCTTGGTAAAGATCAGCTCACTTACCTTAAACCCTGTTTGAATTTCAGTTATTTAGAGCTGAAGCAAGATTATTTTATTCAAATGTAAGTCAATTAAAGTACACTAGCTGTAAGATAAATAGGATTGTCCCCTTGATGTTTTGATTTAAGCATAGTAAGTCCATAGTAGACTCATTGATTAATAATTCATTGGGAAGAGGCAATTCTAGTATCTATATCTCTAAAGGGGAAAACAAATCTTTATTATAGAAGTTTTTTTCATTTTTTCTTTAATATTTATTTATTCTCATTTTGTACAAATAATTTTTTATACATTAATAAAATATTCTTTTTTAAGAGTAAACAAAATACCCCCTGCCCCCCAAAAAATATAGACTCGCTTGAGTGATAAAGTAAAGGGGAGAGAGAAGAATTAAAATTAATAGTAATAATTGTAGGTATGGCCAGGTGGCGCAGTGAATGGAGCACCAGCCCTGGAACCAGGAGCACCTGAGCCCATATCTGGCCCCATACACCCAACAATCACCCAGCTGTGTGACATTCAAGCCACCCCAACCCCACTGCCTTTCAAAAACCAAAAAAAAGAAAAGAAAAGAAAAAGACCCAAAATAAAATAAAATAGTAATAATAGTAGGGGCAGCCAGGTGGTTGACAGAGAACTGGCCCTTGAGCCAGGAGCACCTGGGTCCAAATCTGACCCCAGACACCCAATGATCACCCTGCTGTGTGGCCCCAGGCAGGCTGCCCAGCCCCATTTGCCTTGCACCCCCCCAAAAATAATAATAATAAAAAATGTGCTTCAGTCTGTGTTCCAACACCAACAACTCTGTCACAGGTGGATCACATTCTTTATGATAAGTCCATCACAAAAGTTACTTCCATATTTTTCCACCATTGCCATTGCTGATAGCAACTCCCTCTTTTCGTATTTCTCCACTACCATGTACTATATTTTCTCTCTCCTTTCACTCTGACTCTGCTGTAGGGTAGCTGAGTGGTACAGCAGACAGATCCCTGGCTCTGGGACCAAGAGGCCCAGAGTCCACATACCACCCTTTAGGCCCAGCATCTACCTGGCCCTATGGTCCCGGAGAGGCCATCCAATCCCAGCCCCTCACAAGAAGTAAAAAAGAAAATGTATTATATCTGACCACTCTCCTCCCATGGTCCATCCTCTCCTCCTTCATTCACATCCCCACCTCTTCCCCCTGCCCTCCCCTTCTTAATTCAGATGTCTATACCCCATTGAGTATATATGCTGTTTCCTCTCCTAGCCACCTCTGATGAGAGCAAAGATTACCTCATTCCTCCTTCCATATCATTGCAATAGTTCATTGTGATAAAGAAAAATCTTATTATATGAAATATCTTGGCCTATTCCCCCTCTCCTTTTTCTTTCTCCCATTACATTTCCCTTTTTTCTATTGATTCCATTTTTATACCATATTTTATCTTCAAATTCAGCTTTCTCCTGTGCTTCATCTATAAAATCTCCTTCTACCTGCTCTGTTAATTAAGAAGGTTCATATGAGTATTATCAGTGTCATTTTTCTATACAGGAATACATGCAATTCATCATCATTAAGTCGCTCATATTTTCCCCTTCTCCTAAAATCTCTATGCTTCACCTGAGTCCTGTATTTGGAGATGAAACCTTCTGTTCAGCTCTGACCATTCCAACAGGAACATTTGAAATCGCCCTGGTTCATTGAAAGTCCATCTTTTCCCCCTGGAATAGGACATTCATTTTGCTGGGTAGTTGATTCTTGGTTGCATTCTAAGCTCTTTTGCCTTCCAGTATATTATATTACAAGCCCCTACGAGCTTTTAACGTAGTTGCTGATAAGTCCTGTGAGATCCTGATTGCAGCTCCATGGTATTTGAATTGTGTCCTTCTGGCTGCTTTTAATATTTTCTCTTTGACTTGGGAGTTCTGTAACTTGGCTATAATATTCCTGGGGGTTGGTTTTTTGGTATCTCTTTCTCGGGGAGATAGGTGGATTCTCTCCATTTCTATTTTGCCCTCTGCTTCTAGTATATCAGGGCAATTTTCCTGTAGTAATTCTTTGAAAATGATATCAAGGCTCCTTTCCTGATCATGACTTTCAGGTATTCCAATAATTTCCTAAATCTGTTTTCCATATGAGTTGTTTTTTTTCAATGAGATGTTTCACACTTTCTTCTAATTTTTCATTCTTTTGGTTTTGAAGCATTGAGTCCTGATATCTCAGAAATTCATCAGTCTCCCTGTCTTCTATTCTTTGTCTGAAGGATTTGTTTTCCTTAGAGAGCTTTCTTATCTCCCTTTCCATCTGACCAGTTCTGCTTCTTAAAGCATTCTTCTCCTCAATAACTTTTTGAACTGTTTTATCCATTTGACCTCAGCTGGTTTTTAGCATGCTATTTTCTTCAGCATTTTTTTGGATTTCCTTGACTAAGCTGCTGACTTCATTTTCATGTTTTTCCTGCATCTCTCTCATTTCTTTTCCCAATTTTTCTTCTATCTCCCTCATGTGATTTTCAAAGTCTTTGTTGAGCTCTGTCATAGCCTGAGCCCAATTTCTGTTTTTCTTGGAGTGTTTAGATGCAGGAGCTTGTGCTTCCTCATCTTCAGACTGAGTATTTTGATCCTTCTTGGGCTCATAGGCAAAATATTTCTCAATGGCGTTCCTCTTTTTTCTCTGCTTGCTCATTTTCCCAGCCTAAGCCTGGTTTTGGGGTGCTTCCTGAGCTTTTAGGACACTCCCACAAGAATCTCAGTGTGTGAGACTCTGTCTTCCCTCCTGGTCAGTGAATGACCATAAGTGCCCCCCTCTGCCATGGGGCTGAGGTGGGGGGGGGCTGCTGTTCTATGGGGGGGCCTAGACAGTGAATAGGATGTGAATGTGGTCAGAACCCTAGCATTCTGTTCCAGGGGCAAAGGACAGAGCTCTGCAGTCTCTCTTCACTCCCCCCCCCCCAGGTACAATGGCCTCATGCCCTGGGGGCTCTTGCTTGCCTGCTCAGCCTGCTTCTGTTTCCTGGATCTGGACTGCCTTGGCCACACTGCATTGCTCCCTGCTTGCTGTGTGCTCTGAGGGCTGGGCTTCACGTGCTCGCTTTGGCAGAGGTACCGTGCTGTTTCCTCAATTTGTGCCCTGTGCTCCCCAGGACATAGGTCAGGAAACTTCCCCCTGCTGTGAGCCCCAGTGCCCTGGGGCTAGCTCCCAGAGGCTGAAGTTCTTTCACTCTGGTGGGCCACCCCTCTGGAGGGCTGCCCCTCCAACCCCAGGGAGAAGAGCCTTTCTGCTATTTTCCAGGTTACCTTGAGTAGGAGAACTGCCTCACTGGGTCCCTCTGTGGGTTCTGTCTCTTGAAAATTTAGTTAGAATCCTTAGTTTATAAGTTTTATGAGAGAGAGCCTAAGACATGATCCTCTCTTGTTGCCATATTGGCTCCGCCCCACTCTTATAGAAGTTTTGAGTTCATTTTTAAAATTTTGAGTTGCTAATTGGCTCCCTTCTTCCATCCCAACTCCCTCTCATTGATAAAGAAAGTAATTTGATAGGGGACTTTCAGACTTTCCTGATCAAAAGACCAAACTTGGACAGAAAAATTGATCTTCAAATAAGAGACTCAAATGCAGCTTAAAAAATTTAAACAGCAAAACCAAATCATAAAGGTCTTAATGATAATGAACTGCTCATATTCCTGCATGAGAAGATGATACTGATAACTTATGTGAGCTTTCTCATTTATTTGGGGAGTTAAAAGGTTAAAAATATGCAAAACATTTTCATAATAATTATATTGTGAATATTAATGCTTTCCCCCTCCCAAAAGAAACCTCAAGAAAAATAAAATTAAAAATGGTTCAATCTGCATTTAGATAACATCAACTCTGTCTTTGGGGATGGATAGTATCCTTTATCATACTTTGTCTTAAGTCCCTCTGAATTGTCTTGGGTCACATCATTACTGAGAAAAGGTAAGCCATTCACAACTGATCATCCTACAGTATTCATGTTACTTTGTATATAGTAATTTCCTCATTACATCTACTCTTGTAAGTCTTTCCAATTTTAACAGAGGGCATCCTGTTCATCATTTCTAATAACAGACTAGCATTCTAGATATGATAGCATACCAACTATTCCCCAACTATTGGGTACCCCCTAGTTTCCACTTCCTTGCCACCAGAAAGGAACTGTTATACATATCCTTATACATTTAGGTACTTTTCCTGACTGTTTTTCATCTCTTCTGGAATATAGATCTGGTGGTAGCACTGCTAGGTCAAAGGATAGCCATGATTTTATAGCCCTTTGGGCATATTTTAAATTATTCTACAGAATAGTTGAACCATTTCACAAATTCTCTAACAGTGCATAAAGTCTCATTTTTCCTATAAAACCTCCAACATTTCTCATTTTCTCTCTGTCCTATAAGTCAATCTAAAAGGTATAAGATAGTACCTCAGAATTATTCTAATTTGCATTTTTCCAATCAATAGTGTTAGAACATTTTTTTAATATGGCCATAGATAGCATTTGATAACCGTTCATTTATCAATAGGGGATTGTCTGCTAATTTTTTATAAATTTGTTTCAGCTCTCTATATTTGAGAAATGAGATCTTTTTCAGGTAAACATTTCACATTCACAATTGCTAACTATATTGGCCTATATCCTATTCCTCACACCCCCATTTATGCTATTCTCTTACTTCTTTCACCCTGTCTCTCCTCAAAAGAGGAGGGTATCTGATTATCCACTCCTACAATCTTTCCTCCCTTCTAACACCTACCCCTGCCCCATTTTCTCCCATCCCATTCCCCTCCTGCTTTCCTTTAAGGTAAGATAAATTTCTATAATCAGTTGAGGATGTATGCTATTATTTCTCTGACACAATTCTGATGAGAGGAAAAATCACTAACTCCTCTTCATCTCCGTCCTCTCCCACTACCCTGCAAAAACTTTTTTCTTACCTTTTTTATGCAAAATAACTTAGCTCATTCTATCTCCCTTTTTCCCTTTCTCTCAGTACATTTCTCTCTCACCTCTTAACTCCACTTTTTTGACATATTATCCTTTCATATTCAGCTCCCACCTATGCTTTTATATATATATATATATATATATATATATATATATATATGTTCCTTTTCACTCCCCTAATAAATGAAGAAATTCATATGAGTGTTATGAGCATCATCTTCTCATTCAGGAATATGAGCAGTTGAACAACAGACCTCCCACCAAGATGGCAGAGAGAAGACAGGCACAGTGCTAAAGTCTCCTGATCTCTTCCCCATCAATCACATGAAACAAACCTCTTAAAAGAAATCAGATCCACAAAAGCCAGAAAGAAAATTCACGAGAAAGAACATCTACCTCAGGATTTCTCTCCAGCAGCAGCTTTAGATGAATTTGGGTGGGTGAGTCTGGGCTCAGAGGGAGGATCAGCCCCGGATCAACCAGATGAACAGCTGAATTGGAACCTAGAGTCTGAGGGCCCGAGACCTGCTGGATCTGTGGTGGGACTAGACAGCAAGGGCTTGAGTCAACTAGGGAGCAGAGGTGCTGGTGTTGGGGTTGTCCCCCAGGTGCTTGCAGACAGGGCTGGGGGCAGAGTTCTGGTGCAGGAGAGCTGTGGACACACCATCCCTGGGCTCCTCTGGTCTGAGGAACACTGTCCCACTACAACTCAGACTTCCTCCCAAACAAACAAATCCAAACTATTTCTGCCTCAGGCCCAGGTATGTGAGCAGAAGAACCAGACCAGCTGAGGAATGACCTCAGGCCAGGGTAAAGCCCACTATTGATTGAAGGCAAAAGAATTCAATAGCTCCAACTCCTCCATTCAAGCAAAGGAAAAAGGCCTCAATAAAGGTCACAGACACTGCAGAGAAAGCAACCAACACCTCCTACTGGCCAGCCAGAGAAATTGCACTCAGTGCAATTTCAAAGCCTTTAGCGATCCCAAGCCACTGTGAACCAGCCCCTCCCCAACTCAAGGTCTTAGCAAAATGAAGAAGGGTCAGCAGAAAGGTGGATCCATAGAAAAATTCTTGGAAGGGCAAGACCCTAACTCAGAGATACCTAGAACCTCTGAGGAGAATACAATCTGGTCTTCAGCACAGAAAGACTTCCTTGAAGAAATAAAGAAGGAGCGTAAAAATTTAGGAGAGACAATTAATACCTTGCAACAAGGAAAAAAAAACCTTAGAAAGTACAATTGGACAAATAGAAAAGGAGAATAAATTTCAGACCATCAACTGGACAATTACAAAATGAGAATAAATCTCTCACAGCATCAATTGGACCAATACAAAATGAGAATAAATCTCTCAGATCCTCAATTGGACAAATACACAATGAGAATAATTCTCTCAGATCTACAAATGGGCAAATGCAAAAAGAAATTAATTTTCTCAAAACCTCAATTGGTCAAATGGAAAGCTCTTTCAAAAGTAGAATTGACCAATTGGAAAACGAGTTGCAAAAGGTTAATGAAGAAAACTCCTCTCCCCAAAAAAGAATGGAGTCTACAGAAACTAATGACTCCACGACACAGCAAAAGTCAGTTAAACAAAATCAAAAAATAGAAAAAATAGAAGAAAATATAAAATACCTCATTAGCAAAACCACTGATCTTGACAATAGATCGAGGAGGGGCAACCTGAAAATTATAGGAATTCCTGAAAACATTGAAGAGAAAAAGAATTCTGGACTTAATATTACAGGATCTAGTGATGGAAAACTACCCTGATATCATAGAATCAGAGGGCAAAGTAGTTATTTAAAGAGTACATCGATCCCCACCAGAAAAAGATCCTAAAAGGAAAACACCAAGGAATGTTGTGGCGAAACTCCAGAACTATCAGATAAAAGAGAAAATCCTGCAAGCAGCCAGAAAAAAAACAATTTAAATATCAAGGGGCCAAAGTAAGGATCATGCAGGACTTGGCTGCATTGACATTAAGGGATCAAAGGCCCTGAAATGATATATTTCAAAGAGCAAGGGAGCTTGGAATGCAGCCAAGAACCTACTTTCCTGGAAAGCTGAGCCTTCTCTTCCAGGGAAAAAGATGGACATTTAATGAAATGGAAGAATTCCAAAAATTTCTGATGAAAAGACCAGAGGTAAAGAGAAAATTTGGACATAAAACAGGAGGTTCAAGAGACACATGAAAAGGTTAAAAAATGTGGGGGGGGGGGGGCGGTAAAAGGAAAAGAAATGCAATCCAGTAAGTTGAAACTGGCTATATCCCAGCATGAGGGAAAAAAGATTCTCATAAATCTTGAGAATTGTAATTCTAATGGAGAGAATATACCTAGCCATAAATGATGGACATTCATGACCTATCCATGAGATTGCTATCTAATGGGATGTAATTGGCTTTAACCCCCACTTGGGAGGAAGACTCTAATAACTCTCATGAATTTTGACTCTATTTGATAGAATATACTGAACTAGAAGGGATAGACACTCAGAATTTTCTATGACTTACATAGAATGATCAAAAATACACTACCTCCTTAAAAACAGGGAAAGGAGAGAGACCGGAGGAAGGAGGGGATTGAATGGGGTAAATCTCATTACATTAAGAGGTACAAAAAACCTATGGTAATAGAGGATAAGAAGGGAGCAGATGAGAAACACCTGAATCTTCTTCTTATCAGACTTGGCTTAAAGTCACCCTACACATACTTATTTAACTTATAAAACATCTAACCTTTCAAATATTAAAAGGGGAAAAGGGGAGGGGCTATGTAGAAAGGGAAGGGGAGTGGGGGAAAAAGGGGGAAATAACAAAAGGAAGGGAAGGGAAAAGGGAAAGGGGAAAGAAAGGGGAGGGTTTCATATAGGAGGGCAAACACACTGAAGGGGGTGGTATTAAGAAACAAAACACTGGGGAATATGGATAAAAGGGAGAGAAAGGGGGGAAAATAAACAGAGGGAAGATAGCATGGAGGGCAATAAAGAATTAGTAATCATAACCTTGAATGTGAATGGGATGAACTCTCCCTTAAAACGTAAGCAAATAGCAGAGTGGATTAAAAACCAGAATCCTACAATATGCTGCTTACAAGAAACTCATTTGAAGCAGAGAGATACAAATAGAGTAAAGGTAAAAGGTTGGAGCAAAATATATTTTACTTCAGCTGAATAAAAAAAGCAGGGGTAGCAATCATTTTCTCAGAAAAATCAGCAGCAAAAATAGATAGCATTAAAAGAGATAAGGAAGGAAACTTTATCCTCCTACAAGGTACCATAGACAATAAAGTCATTTCAATATTGAATATATAAGCACCCAGTGGGACACCACCCAAATTCTTAGAGGAGAAACTGAAAGAACTACAGAAAACATAGAGAGCAAAACTCTACTAGTGGGAGACCTCAACCTCCTGCTATCAGATCTAGATAAATCAAATCATAAAATAACCAGGAAAGAAGTAAAGGAGGTAAATAGATTGTTAGAAAAATTAGATATGGTAGACTTATGGAGGAAATTGAATTGCATTAGAAAGAATATACCTTTTTCTCTGCAGTACATGGAACAAAAATTGACCATGTACTGGGACATAAAAAGCTAATGATCAGCTGAAGAAAGGGAGAAATAGTGAATACATCTTTCTCAAATCACAATGCAATAAAAGTCATATGCAATACTGGGCCAAGGAGATATAGACCCAGAACAAATTGGAAACTGAATAACCTCATTTTAAAAAATGAGTGGACCAAAAAACAAATTATGGAAAGAATTAACTATTTTTATCCTAGATAATGTTAATAATGAAAAAACATACCAAAAACCTATGGGATTCATTCAAAGCGACTCTCAGGGTATATATTATAGCTCTAAATGTTTACATGAATAAATTGGAGAAAGAGGAAATCAATGATCTAAACATGTAACTAAAAGAAATTAGAGAAAGAACAAATCAAAAATACCCAATTAAATACTAAATTAGAAATTCTAAAAATTAAAGGAGAAATTAATAAAATCGAAAGCAAAAAAACTATTGAATTAATAAATAAAACCAAAAGTTGGTAATATGAAAAAATCAATAAAATTGATAAACCTCTGGTCAATTTGATTTTAAAAAATTGCTAGTATCATGAATGAAAAAGGTGAACTCACCACCAATGAGGAGGAAATTAAAGTAATAATAAAAATAAAGTAATAATTGCCCAACCCTATGCCAATAAATTTGATAATCTAAGTGAAATGGATGAATATTTACAAAAGTATAAGTTGTCCAGGTTAAATGAAGAAGAGATTAAATATCTAAACATCCCTATCTCAGAAAAAGAAATTCAACAAGCCATCATTGAGCCCCTTAAAGAAAAATCTCCAGGGCCTGATGGATTCACAAGTGAATTCTGCCAAACATTTAAGGAACAATTGGTTCCAATTCTATATAAACTCTTTGGAAAAATAGGGAAAGATGGAACTCTGCCTAACTCTTTCTATGAAACCAATAGGTGCCGTTATGTAAATCAAGAAGTGTTAAAACAGAGAAAGAAAATTATAGACTTATTTCCCTGATGAATAAAGATGCAAAAATACTAAATAAAATCTTAGCAAAAGGATTACAACAAGTTATCACTAGGATAATACATTATGAACAAGTAGGATTTATTCCAGGAATTCAGGGTTGGTTCAATATTAGGAAAACTGTTAATATACTCAAATAGATTAACAACAATCCTATCAGAAATCATATGATCATATCAATAGATGCTGAAAAAGCTTTTGACAAAATACAGCATCCATTCCTATTAAAAACACTAGAGAGTGTAGGAATAAATGGGCTGTTCCTTAAAATAATTAGCAGTATATATCTGAAACCATCAACAAGCATTATATTCAATGGGGAGAGGCTAGAGGCATTCCCAATAAGATCAGGGGTGAAACAAGGGTGCCCATTAACAACACTACTATTCAATATTGTATTAGAAATGTTAGTGTCAGCAATTAGAGAAGAAAAAGAAATTGAAGGAATTAGAATTTGGGAAGGAAGAGACAAAACTTACTCTTTACAGATGACATGAGGGTCTACCTAGAGAATCCCAAGAAATCATTCAAAAAACTACTGGAAACAATTAGCAATTTTAGCAAAGTTGCAGGTTATAAAATAAACCCTCATAAATCCTCAACTTTTCTATATATGTCTAGCAAGATACAGCAAGAAGAACTAGAAAGATAAATCCCATTCAAAGTAGCCTCAGACAATATAAAATACTTGGGAGTTTTTTGTCAAAACAGACTCAGAATCTTTTTGAAAACAATTATAAAACAATTCTCACACAAATTAAATCAGATTTAAATAACTGGGCAAATATCAACTGCTCATGGATAGGTAGAGCTAATATAATAAAAATGACAATTCTACCAAAACTAAACTATCTGTTTAGTGCCCTATCAAAATTCCAAAAAATTACTTTAATGAGTTAGAAAAAATTGTAAGTCAATTCATATGGTGAAATAAAAAGTCAAGAATTGCCAGGAACTTAATGAAAAAAAAGTGAAAAAGAAGGGGGCTTAGCCCTACCTGATCTAAAATTATATTATAAAGCATCAGTCCTCAGAACTGTTCGGTATTGGCTAAGAAATAGAGTGGTGGACCAGTGGAATAGACTAGGTGTAAAAGCAGGAGATGATTATAGTAATCTGCTGTTTGATAAACCCAAAGAGTCTAGCCATTGGGATAAAACCTTCCTCTTTGATAAAAACTTCTGGGATAATTAGAAGTTAGTATGGAAGAAACTTAGACCAACACCTCACACCCTTTACCAAGATAAGATCCAAATGGTTACGGGACTTAGACATAAAAATCAATACTATAAGCAAATTAGGTCAGGGACTAGTTTACCTGACACATCTATGGAAACAGGAGCAGTTTATGACTAAGGAAGAGTTGGAGAACATCAACAAAAACCAATTAGATGATTTCGATTCCATTAAATTAAAAAGCTTTTGCACAGATAAAAACACTGTAACCAAGATCAAAAGAAGTGTAGTAAATTGAGAAACAATCTTTACAATTAATGATTCTGACAAAGGACCCATTTCTAAAATATACAGAGAACTGAGTCATATTTTTAAAACAAAAAGCTATTCCCCAATTGCAAAATGGTCAAAGAATATGCAAAGGCAATTTACAGATGAAGAGATCAAAGCAATCCAAAGCCATATGAAAAAATTCTCTAAATCATTAATTATTAAAGAAATGCATATTAAAGCTTCTCTGAGGTACCACCTCACACCTCTCAGATTGGCCAATATGACCAGGAAGAATAATAATCATTGTTGGAAGGGTTGTGGGAAATCTTGAACACTATTACACTGTTGGTGGAACTGTGAACTCATCCAACCCTTCTGGAGAGCTATTTGGAACTATGCCCAAAGGGCAACAAAATTGTGCATACCCTTTGACCCAGCCATACCACTACTGTGTCTATACTCTGAAGAGATGAATATGTCATGGAACACTTTTGTTCTATTAGGAACCAGGAGGGATGGGATTTTCAGGAAAGCCTGGAGGGATTTGCATGGACTGATGCTGAGTGAGATGAGTATAACCAGAAAAAACACTGTATACCCTAACAACAACATGGGAATGATGTTCAACCTTGAAGGACTCGCCCATTCCATCAGTGCAACAATGGGGAAGAATTTTGGGCTGTCTGCAAAGGAGAGTGCCATCTGCATCCAGATAAGGAGCTGTGGAGTTTGAACAAAGTTCAAGGACTATTCCCTTTAATTTAGAAAAAAACAGATATCTTATTGTCTGATCTTGTTACCTCTTAGACTTCACTTCTCTTTAAGGGTATGATTTCTCTCTCATCACACAAAATTTGGATCAAGGTACAACATGGAAATGAAGTAAAGACTGACAGAATGCTTTCCATGGGGGGTGGGGGAGGGAAGTAAGATTTGGGGGAAAATTGTAAAACTCAAATATTATTTTTAATAAAAATAAATTTTTAAAAAAGGAATATGTGCAGTTCATCATCATTAACTCCTTTATGGTTTGGCTTTCCTATTTATATTTTTATGCTACATTTGGGTCTCATATTTGAAGATCTGTTCAACTTTGGTCTTTTAATCAGGAAAATTTGAAACACCCCAATTTCACTGAATGCCCATCTTTTTTCCCTGGAAGAGTATGTTCAGTTTTGCTGGGGGGGAGGGGATGATTCTTTGTTGTAATCTAAACTCTTTTGCCTTCCAGATTTTCATATTCTATGATCCCTTAATGTAGAAGTTGCTGACTCTTGTAGTATCCTGCTGACTCCACCATAATTTACTTGTTTCATTTTTGGTGCTTACAATATTTTCTCCTTGACCTAGGTGCTCTGAAATTTGACTATGGAGGTGATCTGTGGATTCATTCAATTTCTATTTTACCCTCTGCTTCTAGAATATCAGGGGAATTTTCCTTGACACTTCAAAGATAATATCTAGTTCTTTAGATGATCATGACTTTCAGATAGAACAATAATTTTTACATTCTCTCCTCTGGATCTGTTTTCTAGGTCAGTTGCTTTTCCAGTGTGATATTTCACATTTTCTTCTAGTTTCATTCTTTTGGTTGTGTTTTATTGTTTCTTGATTTCTCACAAAGTCATCACTTTACTTAGTTCCATTCTATTTTTTAAGGAATTATTTTCTTCAGAGTCTTTGTATCTCCTTTTCTATCTGGCCAATTTTTTTCAGGTATTCTTCTCTTCAATGGTCTTTTGAACTGCTTTTTCTATTTGATCTTAACTAGTTTTTAGGGTTATTCAGTATGTTTTCGCATCTCCTTCACCAAGCCATTAACTTGGCTTTCAAGATTTTCTTGCATTACCCTCATTTCTCTTCCCAATTTTTCTCTATTTCTTGAGACCAATTCGTATTTTTCTTGGAGACTTTGGATACAGAAGTACTGACTTTTATCTTCTGAGTGTGTATTTCAATTCTCCAGAGGACCAAAGGTATTGTTTATGATAGGGTTTTTTTTCCTTTCTGTTTTTTGCTTATTTCCCCAGCCTATGAGTTGATTTTAACTCTCTATTAAGGTGGGGCTCTGCTCCTAGATGGAGGAGCCCTATCCCAAACTTTTGAGGGCTTTTGCTGCTATTTTCAGGGACAATCTCAAGGACCTCATTTCTTTCAAGTCTTAAGAAAGGCTCTCCTGGCTTGTGCTCTTCTCTGTGGATGACTACAAGCCCTCCTTTCCTCCCTAGAACTGTGAAAGACTACCAGTTCTACTATGGAAGTAGTTTTCCTGAGACTTCCTGAGCCTGAGTTTGGCAAAGCAACAAAGTCCTGGCACAGAGAGAGCAAAGAGACTTCTGCGAACTCTCTGACTCCCTTGCATTCCATGGACTGACCATTCTGGAATGTACTTCCCAGTGGCTCTCTACTAGGTGGTTTCCCAAGCCTGCTTAATTCCTAACCTGGGTCTGTGCTAAGGGCGATATTGAGAGCTGTTCTGGACTTGGCTCTGAGCTTGTTGGTGTGGCAGAGTTTTCCCACTGATCTTCCAAGTTGTCTTTGGTAATTCCTGGGCTGAGATGTCTAGAAATCACCACTGCTGCCAAGGATTCAAGTGCCCCAGGGAGTTAGGCACTGTACAAGCTGTTCCTAAATGGCTAAAGTAAGTTTACTTCAGAGCAGCCTGGGCTGTACTGCACCCTTTTTAACCACCCCCCCCCCATTTAAATGAATCCTACCTGGAGACCTTCCAAGTGGATTTGGGCTGGAAAATTGTTTCACTCATTCATTCTATGGGTCCTGTCTTCTAGAATTTGGCTAGAGTCATTATTTAAAGGTATTTGGAATGGTCTGGAGGAGAGTTCCTGGGATTTCCTGCCTTCACTATACCATCTTGACTCTTCCCCTCCTCCCCATATAGAAGCTTTGACCTTATCTTCTCCTTAGTGGGTATTTTGATCTTCCTTATCACTAAAGTAACTGACTATAGTCAATTTTTTTTCTTCTGTTGCTTGCTCATTTCCCTAATCTATGGCTTGATTTTTAAGTCTTTAAGGTAGGGCTCTGCTTACAGGGTAGGGGATGCACTGTCTTGCAGCTGTTTTCAAAGATTCTTCTGGGGAACTGAAAGTTTTCAGTTCTTCTAAGGAGAGGTTTTGATTACTTTCCTGGTCTGTGCTCTGCTCTATGGGTGGCCACAAACACTTCTTTCTGCCCTGGAACTTTGAGGAAGGTACCCCTCTCCCCTGTGACAGCAATCTCTGGTGTGCCACTTCTCCTCTTCTTCCTAAGATTGTGACCTGGGACTTCAACCAGACCCAAGCATGGGAAAACCAATAGAACTGCCTCAATTATAGCAGAGTCCCTTGTGATCTTTGTCTGAAACTGTTAGTGTTTGTGAACCAAGTGCTATAAAAGAGCTGCTTCTGCTGATTCAGTAGCTCTTATCTGCTGGGGCCAGGTCTGCACTTCTGAGGCCTACATCGGACTGCTCCACTCTCACCCTGATGTGGCAGACTTTTCCTGATGATTTTCCAAGTTGTCCTTGGCAATCTATAGTCTGAAAATTCTGGAAACTACCACCACTTCACTGATCCAATCACCTCACTCTCTGTTCCTGGATTTCAGAGGCCAGTTTGCTAGAATGTGGCTCCTGCTAATCTACATTTCTCTGTTAACCCAGAGCACCAGGTAATTATTAAATGTCTGAGGTCAAATTTGAACTCAGGTCCTTCTAACTCCAAGGCCGGTGTCTATCCACTGTGCCAGCTCACTGCCCCAATTTTTATGATTTCTAATGGATATAATTCTTTTTTTTAGGCTTTTGCAAGGCAAATGGGGTTAAGTGGCTTGTCCAAGGCCACACAGCTAGGTAATTATTAAGTGTCTGAGACCAGATTTGAACCCACCTCCAGGCAAAGTCCGAGCCCTGGGAATGCTGGGGTCAGACAGAGCTGGATATTGGGAGCAAATCACTGCATAGGCAGAGTTTGGACATAAAGGAGGAAACAAATCTCTAGTTGTGTGTTGCCCTCTTGGCTTTGTCTCAGAAATTTGAATGCCTAATTTAGAACATGCAAACAAGTACTCTTAAATGGACAAATCATAAATACCTAGGAATGGAATTCAATTTTATTCACAGTTTGAAGGGTTAAATACCTTGTACATATTTAATGGATAATAAGGATATGCCACACCAATCCATTAACTATCGATATTGTCTGTTTATAATTTTCTCTTGTGAACCCTAATCTGCTCTGTGTGTATGTGAGTGAATTCCAGCTGTCAATAAAATTGTTAGACAACTTAAGTGGTAATTCAAATCACTACTCATAAGACTGTAGATTTATAATTAATCATTGAAATCTACTTTAATAATGAATGGATTCAGTTCTATTTTCTTCACTACAACTCAGGTAAATAAAATTCAGACTTGGAAACCACATACTCCTGTAAATTTTAAATCTGTACATTGCAATCAAAAAAATCTGTCCTTTAAACTCTTCATTCTTGTATATAAAACAAAGATTCTTTCTGAAAAAAATCATTGAAGTAGCTGAACTTAGCTTCTTTTTGACTTATCCCACATGCTAGAAAGTATTTAAGGGTAGATCTGAATTCAGATTTTCTTGATTCCAAGTTCAGTGCTTTATCCACTGTGACAGCTATCTCATAGGTGCTACCTATGAATAAGTTCTTGATAATTGAGTTTTTGCTCTTTATCAATTTGTTCTTATAGTAGTCCTTAAGATAGTTAAATTAATTGATTGATAGGGCTTAATTTTTGAAGGTAACAAAAAATTTAAACCAAGATATGATTTTTATTTCTGTATTTGCCTCTCTACTCACTCTACCATCTTGCCTTTCCTGTAGGTTCTGGATAAAACTGAAATTAAATTATGATTCAAAAATCATCATTGGAAGCATGTTTATTTCAAGAGGGCGATATTCTATTTTCATCATTACTAGACCCCTGACTTCTTTCCTCTTATTTCTTTTCCTGATCTTCATACCTCTCTCTCTCTCTCTCTCTCTCTCTCTCTCTCTCTCTCTCTCTCTCTCTCTCACACACACACACACACACACACACACACACATACACACATACACACACACATATATCCCTTCACTCTCTCCATTCTTTTAAACATTGTGTTAAAAATGCTTGATAAATTGATTTATTTGTTGATAAGGTGGTTGGTGATTGATTGATATTCTTCCAGGGAAAGATAAGAATACATTTGAAAAAAAAGAAGAAAACATTCAAATTCTTTTAGCAAAAGTAAGAAAGCAGATAGTTAACTATCACCTTTCATAAGCACATAATAATGGAAGCAGAAGATAAATGCAAAGAAAGCCTAAGGCAAAATGAAAACATTGAATGGATCAATATCTAATAGAATATCTACCCCATCCAACTGTTATTAATTTTTCATGCTTCATACTCAGACTTATGTTTTTGAATCAATTGCTTTGTAAGTATATCTTTCTTGATTCAGCCATTTTTATTCTCCTCCTGGGTGATTTCTATTTGGATAAATACTTTAATAGATGTACATAAGATAACTTTAGATTTATAGTTGTTGTCAGTCAAAAATTGATTTAAATGCCTGACTGTTTGAGAGATTTTCCATGAAAGAGAGTTAAAAGAAGTGCTTGATAAGTGAGTGATGAGGAAGATGCTGACAGAAATTTGTCCAGAAGGATTTTTCTTCTAATAAAATGGACTATCAGAGATCTCTCTTAGCCTCAAAAATTTCTTTCCAAACCCTGTTCTCCAGTAGAGTAGATTCCTTGAATTTTTTTAATCTGGAGGAATATTCCAACTGTGAAGAAATATACTAAAGGGATGCTAAACATACTGTTCTGAGGAGAATTTGATAACAGGTCTTAGATTTCGAATATCGCTTCAAAATCCCACATCATAATTAGGAACACTCTTCATTTAATCATCATATCAAAAGATTAAGAACAAAGCAAATTTTTATAAATGCAACTCTGTAATATTTTTATATTCCCAGTAAACTTCTCTCAAAACCAATCTTGGTTTTTATTTCCAAAATTCAGAAGACTACTAGAAATATAACCTTTTTCAAAATAGCATCCTCATTTCTCAGTGCTAGTATAAAGTTGAATTTGAGAAGTTTAAAGAAAAGAAAGGTAGTTGGGATGGGGGGAGTATGGTGATTAAGAAGAAAAGGAAAAAAAGCACTGATCTAAGTGCTTTACAAGAATATAATTTGCTCCTCACTCCTCCTCTGGAAGGTAGGTGCTTTAGTCTTCCTTATTTTACACTTAAATAAACTTAAGTAGACAGAGATTAAATGATTTGCTCAGGGACAAAAAAGATAGTAAGTATTGAGACTGTATTTGAATTCAATTCTTCCAGACTATGGCAGATCCAATGCTCTGTACCACCTTGCTACCTCTAGCCATTTAGATGAGAGATTGGCTAAGAACAAAATAATGTTGACCAATGGATGGAAGTTTGAGTTATTTTGTAAGATATGAGTTCCCCAATAAGGTTGTTATTTTTTTAATTTAGGACCCTAACATTTTGATAATATGATATTCAAAATTTATTTCCAATCAATAACTCATAACATGATGTATTTTATGTTGTCAACAAGAGGAGAATAACTTCCTTATTTTGGCAAATATAACTGTACTTTCAGGTGACTAAAAATTTCCATTTAGTAACTCATAAAAAGTACCTAAATGATAGTACATATATTCTAGCCAGCATCTTTATTTCCCTTGAATGAAAACACCTCTTCATTTCCACCATCTGATGGGTGAGCTTTAATCTTTTCTTCTTATAAGATCTCTTTGCTATTACTCCCATATCTCCATATCATACTTGAATATTTCAATCCTTTTATAGGTCACTTTTTGATATGTGTTATCTTTAACTCTAGAATTTAAGCTCTTGGAGGACAAAGACAATCTTCGTGGCTAGTAATATTGCCCTTCCCCTTCTCCCCAGTGCTTAGCACATTGCTTAGCACATTGCTTGGCATGTAACAATCTAATAAATTCTCTATTTAAAGGTAATCCCATGTCCATAAATCAAATTTAGAAGGAGTAGTAGAGTTACCCTGTCAATATATATCTTTGCAAAGCATTTTCTCCTCATAAAATCAATCAGTACATCAACAGGCATATTAATAAAATACTATACAAAGCACTGATAATATAAAGTAAAAAATTACAATTCTTGATATCTAGGAACTTAAACTATATTAGGGAAGACAATATATACATGTAATTATATAAAAAATTAAAGATCAAATTTCTTGGGAGGGAATTAATTCTGATGGGGAAAAGAGGAAATAGAAAATATATAAACATTAGACTCCTTTGAAAAAATTCATAAAGTGAATTAAATTAATTACCTCAACAAATTCAATCCCCAAGCTCTTCTCTGTGAACATACACAAAAATTTCATAGAAAATGGATGAATGAGTAGATATATCAATGTCATAAAGTATTGATGAAAAACTCTAAGGTTAGGAAGCCAGAAGAGTCTTTTCCCTCCCAAAGACTTTATGTAATGTAGTTTTGTGACTGTTTAATCATTCCAGTCATGTCTATTCTTCATGACTCCAATTTACCATTTTGTTGACAAAGAAACTAAAGGAGTTGCCATTTCTTTGTCCTGTTTATTTTATACATGAGGAAATTGAGGCAAACAGGTTGAAGGACTTACCTAGACTGACATAGCTTTTAAGTGTGAGATTTTTACTGAGTTTATTGAAAAATGAAGTGTGAACAAAGGGAAAGGAGGAATATACCCCATAAGAAACAATGGTTTCAGACCTGGGGGGGTTGGAATCTTCCAAAAATAATGTTCAAGTTGAGGATAAGTACCAATCAGGAAATTGGGAACCAAAGGATGAAAGCATCTCTAGGGAAATTTGCCTGAAATCCTATAAACATCCAGAAAGAAGGAAGAGAAACTGAGCCAAAGGAAACTGCACTTTCCTTTTAACAGTTTTGAAATGAGAATAAAATCCAGTCTTATAGTAACTGCATTGATTAGAATACAAAACAACATGTCTTGTTCCTTTATGTCATATGTTATAAGGGTCTATTAAATCTCCTTTCATTCATCTAAGACCCAGAATTCAATGCTGAAACCTATGAGGTTAGAATTGGGTTTTTTAAAGGTTCTTTACAGCTTTCAGAAACATTATGTGGCCTTTCCCCTTAGAAGAGCAAATCATCTTCAGAAAATTCACAGATTTTCTCAGTGACAACATTCCTCTATTCAAATGGAAGACAATTAACAAGAATGACAAGGGTCTTACTTCATTGATAAAGGTCAAGCAGTAGAAGAGATTGGAAATAAATTTGAAATATATCAAATTTGAGAAAAGGAAATTTTCTATCTACAGATTGGGTAACTCGAAAAATTCTTTTCCAACTTGGCTTAACTGATGGGTCAGAAGAACCTTTGAAGTCAGTCCATGGCCCCTGGGAATGAAACTCTGGATAGTGGTTGTGACAGCTATCTTTCCCTTTTGTAATTTGTTCTTTGTTGTCGTATTTGAGATTGATAGCCAGCTTTCTGCTAGATCAGTGGCCTATGACAATGGGCTAGGGAGATAATACTAAACTGAGGTTTCTGAAGCTGCAAAGAAAATGTATAGCAGATTAAAATAAGAAGGCTGTGTTGATAACTGGTATAGTAAAATGAAATTCATTCCCAATGTCCCTTAACAATAAGTATAGAGCTAGGAATCTCTACTCCACTAACATACTGGTAAAAGTCAATGAGAAAGCAGAAAGTCCTTACATCTTTTTCATGCCTACCATGTTCACTCAACTCCCTGGACAACCTTGAAGTTATTTGTTTTATTTTTCTTTCATTTTTAGTAATTTTTATTTGATGGAAAATATGACTTAGGTATTTAAAAATACCACAAATTTAAATTCTATGTAAGTTAATATATTTAGCATTCTGTGTTTTGGAATGTGCAAGATTTGCACATCTACCTTTAAATGATCCTTCATAAATTGCATTCTATAAGAATGGTAAACAACTGAATTTTTAAACTTTTCATCTTTAAAAGCCTTCCATTCCTAAATGGGCTTTAATTTTCTATTATTTCAAATTAAATAATATTCCCACAATGGTCACTCTCACTTTACTTATCATGATACAGTACCTGAATTATTTCTCATAATGTGTCAATTTTAAGTGAAGAAGAGATTTAATGAAATTATCTACATAATAATAGCACAACAATGCTGCATGTATGTATGCATGTATATATATATATGTGTGTGTGTGTTTGTGTATGTTTGTGTATGTATGTGAGCAAAAGAATGGAGAGTTACCATGATTTGTCCAAAGTGACTGGATAGTCAGAAAATCCACAAATAATTACAGAATTCTCCATTTAAATTAGCCTATGTTGAAAAAAAAATAATGATCCTTACTTTCTGAGTATTTATGTAGTTTTACAACTGGAAGAGAAAGTAGCATCCAGTGCTCTGATCAAAGTAAGTCAGGGACCTTTATAAATTATTTGATTATGGAGAGATGAGTTTCAAAATTTCATTTGATATGCATTTTTCTGGAGTGTCTATATAAAATAGCTCAAAGCTTGTAAAAATTACTGTTGACCATGTTCACATAATTAAAATAGGCATTTAGAAAAATGGATTGAATTGGTGGAGACTACTACTACTATATATTTATACTACTACTACTACTACTACTACTGCTACTACTACTACCACTACTACTACCACTACTATTACTACTATTCCACTTGAAGTTATTTGTCCTTTGCCTGTCCAATAAGCAGGCAGACTAAAATGGCAGATAGGTACAGAGTACATAGGGTCTTAAAAGTTAAAGAGGGAAATTCATATTTTATTCTAGTGGCAATAGGAAAGGATGGGAGGTGATTAAGTAAGGGAACCCATGGTCAGATGTGCAACTAAAGAAAACTACTTAGTAGTGGATAGAATATACTGGATATACATGGATAGAATATACTGCAGTGGCCAGAAAATTATGTCAAAAGGACATATAATGGAAATCAAAGATATATCAAAGTATGTATGTATGAAGGAAGATGTGATCTATATCCAGAGAAAGAACTAATAGTCTGTATATAGAATTATTTATATATAAATACACATATATATGTATTTATATTTGTGTGTGTTTTTGTGTGTGTAGGTGTGTGTGTGTGTGTGTGTGTGTGTGTGTCTGTGTGTAATGATGCCCAACTCTAGGGCATGGAGGAGGAGGAAAAAATAAATGTACATGATAACTTTTTTAAATTATTTATTATTTTCATTTAAATGTTTATGTATATTTTTAAGTTACAAAATTACCTTCCATCCTCCATTCCCAATCCTCTCCCCTCGGTAGCGAAATCAGGTTAGCATTGGACATACATAGTTTGATAAACATATTTACAGGTTATTTTTAGTATGAGGAACTGGGATTAAGGGAAAGATATATATATATAAGGCATAATTTTATAAAGTGTCCATCAGATTCTAAGGGTTGGTTTTTGTGTGTGCATGTGTGCTTTGTTTCTCTTTCTCTGAGATGATATAGTGCATAACTAGTCTATTACAGTTGTACTAGTTCTCTGAACGTTGAGAGCAACTGCTTGCATCAAGATTGTTCATCTCACAATGTTGTTGACGATGTAAACATTGTTCTCTTGCTTCTGCTCCCTTCACTTAGCATCAGATCCTGTAATTCCATCCATGCTACTCTGCAGTCTGACCATTTAATGGTTTCTTATAGAACAATAGTATTCCATAGTATTCATGTACCATAACTTGTTTAGGCATTCCCCATTTGATGGGCATTCCCTCAATGTCCAATTCTTTGCCATTACAAAATATGCTATGAATATTTTGGAATATATAGCTTTTTTCCCTTTTTTAAAGAATTTCTTCTGGATGTAATTGGAATTGCTGAGTCAAAGGGTATGAACAGTCTTATTGCTCTTTGGTCATAGTTCCATATTGCTCTGTAGCAAGGTTGGCTCCATTTACCGCTCCACCAGCAATACATCAATGCCCTAATATGCCCACAACCTCTCCAACATTGATCATTTTCCCTTTTTCTCATATTGACCAATCTGATAGGTGTGAGAGAATACTTCATTGAGGCTTTAATTTGCATTTCTCTACTCAATAACACTTCGGAGTATTTTTTCATATCTATAAATATTGTATATATACATGTATATATATATAGCTTTAATGTCTTCCTTTGAAAACTGTCTATTCATATCCTTTGATCATGTATCAATTGGGGAATGACCCAAATTTGATGCAATTCTCTAAATATTTTAGAAATGAGACCTTTTTCAGAATTCCTAGTTGTGAAGATTGTTTCCCAGCTTTCTGCTTTCCTTCTAATTTTGGTAGCAATGATTTTTTTAGACATGATAACTTTATAATGTATTTAAAGTACATATCAAATTGTACATAATAAATTTGCAGTTCATATGCAATGTTTTTATTATACTGTGTTAAGAAAATGATTGCTTATTTCCATGAATTAAAATTAAATCTTATTTTAGGTCTATGTGAGAGGTCATGACATCCAGAAGTAAAGTGGCAGGTATGTGAGTGGAAACAAGGGGTCAGTAAAAAAGTTTTGGGAAAACTAGAAATGTTAAACTTTGTCAACTGATGTGTAATAAGAAAGAGTAAAAAATTCAAGATAATCTGAAGTTTCTGACCTTGAAAAGAAAAATTCAATAGAAATAGAGAGGTTTGGAAGAGATGATAGGGATAGAAATAATGCATTCAGTTATAACTATGTCAAACTGAAAATGTCTTTAGAAAATATGGCTTGAAATATCCAATAAGCAATGAGTGTTAGAGATTTGAACCTCCAGGGAAGAGACTGTTGCAACAAATGTAGATGGAGGAGCAATCTACATAGAAAGAATAGTGACAGCATAGAGAGGGGGAGAATATAAGAGAGTCCCAGACTAGAACCTTAGATAGCACCCATAAATAAGGAGTATGGTGTAGATGATCAGGCAACAAGAAACAGAGAGAATAGTTAAGTGGGAAGGAGGCAAACAAGGAAAAAGAAATGTCAAGAAAATCCAGAGACAAATGAATATTGAAGATGAGAAAGTACCAACAATGACAAGTATGAAAGATGCATAAACCAAGACTGAAAAAATATGATCAGATTTGTCAATGAAAATATGGTTAAATGAGGCAGGTTTTGTGGAAGGGAAAAATGGAGATAAAGCAGGAAATTTAGGTTAAGCAAAAGGAAAAAAGTACAATTAAAATTTAGTTTTTAAAAAGATTGTTAATAACTAAAAAACACTTCAAGTTGAATGGTTAGAGCAAAAACCTTATTGCTAAGGAATAAGGAGTCAATAAGAGGGCAGAAAGTAGAATCAGTGAGTGTAGAAAAACTTTTTCATGAATTTAGCTGACAGATAACAGAGGAGGTCACTGGCTGAAACAATGACTAGAACGCTTGACCTAGAGTCAGGAAGTATTCTTTTTCTGAGTTCAAATCTGACCTCAGACATTTACTACCTATGTAATCCTTGGACAAGACACTTAACTATTTGTCTCAGTTTGCTCATCTTCAAAATGAACTTTGGGAAGAAGATGGCAGTATTTTTGCCAAAAAAAAAAAACCCCACAAAATGAATCATAAAGTTGGACATGACTGAAATGGCTATGAACAGGAACAAGAGCCTAATGAAGATTTTTGGTTTTTTTTTTTAAGTATTGAAAAGACATTGGCTTGTTTGAAGGAAACAGGGAAAAATAAATTGTTATGGATAGTCTTTAGATAAAAATGGTGATATAGTTAAGATTTCCATCTTTTAGAGACAACAGGAAAGCAATCAAGAATATGTGTAGGATGTTGATTTTGGGAAGAAGAGCCATGTCATTGTGAATTGCAAGCAGCAGGAATGAATAAAAGATAGTGACAAGGAGTTTTGAGATTAAAAAATGGAAAAGGAGGATGTTTATTTCAAATAAGCCTTTTTTCATAGTAAAAAGCAAGATCTCAGGATCGGAAGGGAAAAGACAATGAGAGATTCAAGAGGGAAATTAAGATTAATAATAGTACCTGTGGGTAGTTAGATAAACAATTTATAATGGAAGAATAAAAGGCTGACAGATTATTAGGAGCCTAGTTGAAGTGAGATAATTTGAAGTTGTAATGTACCCAATTAGCATGTTCTGCAATTTCTTTTAGCTTTGTTCTGGTCCTTCTGAGTAGAAATAGAGTATGTGGCATAAGCAATTCAAGGTTGAAATTTGATAAAAGAAGAGTGATATAGGTGAAGAAGACAGGAAAGTGTAGAGGTATAATGACCAACTATCAGGTTGTGACAAGAGCTAAGAATGAATCAGAGCAGAAATAAATGCCCTGAAAAAGTGCCAAATGTTGGAGAAAATGAAGGTCTCAATGAGGACACTGAACAGGTGTAGGATGCTGAATTATAAGGGAAATATGGAATGAATAGTAGTTTAGGTTAGACTTTCTTATTTAAGGGATTAAAACTCTGTGTAATGGCAAGATCTAGTATGTTTCCTTCCCTATGTGGAATGAGCTTAAGGGAGCTTAAGGAAGTTGAAGAAATGGAAGGTTCAAGAGTTTAAGGGAATACTTACCTGAACATTATATTTTCTAGTATAAAGAAAGGAGAGAGTGTTAGATTACAGCTTTGATAATATTGGTTGTGCATCCCTTCACAGTGTCTTATTATTACTGCCATGTCAAATTTTCCCATTTGTGGGAGAGTACACAGCAGTTTTATGAGGAAATTGTTCACTTACTAATATTCTCATGAAGTAACCTCATTAAATATGCCTTTTCTATAAATTGACTATATCTTTTTACAGATTATTAAAAGTAAGCATGTTGGTAGTATAGCATCATGTGCCAGAGAAAGCACTGGAGTCATTTGTTCCTTTGAGTCTAAATTTGGATCAACTTTTCTAAATGAGATCCAAGTACAAGTAGGGAGTGATTAATGTAGCTGGTATTACCAGATTATGGAATAGTAAATATAATCTTGGAGGTGAAGTTAGAAGATCTAGATATGAGACCTGACTAATACTTCTGAGTTATCTGAACTCTTTTAGAGAAGTCAGACAGGAAACCATTCAAGGGCATATGTAGAGACATTGACTTTGGCAAGAAGAAGAGCCACCTCATTGTCAGAAATTGTGAGAGGAAAGAATGAGTAGAAGTTAGTGCCAAAAGTTTTGAAATTGAAAGAATGGAAAAAGAGGATGTTTATGTCAAATAAGCCTTTCTTTTATTTTCTCAATAAATGGCAAGATCCTCCTTGAGACTCAGTTTACTTGTTAGGAAAATGGAAATGATAATTCCTCTTGTGAGGAGAATGTTTTATTCCCTAGAAACTGCTATACAGTCATTAGCTTAGACAGGTTCTGATACTTCTTTTTATTCCAGAAGCACTTTTTTGCATGTTTAGAAGAATTTATTGCTCCCTAAATTCTTATGGAAGTCTTATGTCATTTTCTTATTTCATATTATGTTTCAACAACTTTCCTCTCAATTTTTCCTATTTTCCTTTTCTCTTTATTCCCTATTCCTTTCTTTGACTGTTCTTTCCCTCCTTTATCTCTCCCTTTCTCAATCAGAAGCTCATGACCAAAATGTAAAAGATATATTTTCTCTGGGTAAAGAGCTTGTGAACTGAGTAA
This sequence comes from Macrotis lagotis, assembly GCF_037893015.1. NCBI lineage: Eukaryota > Metazoa > Chordata > Mammalia > Peramelemorphia > Peramelidae > Macrotis > Macrotis lagotis. The sequence goes on from NC_133661.1 coordinate 215,417,791, forward strand.
GGCTATAAGCAAAATTGGAATTGAGGAGGGGGAGGGTAAAGAGAGAGAGAGAGAGATGCATGGTTTAGATCTTTCCATTCCCCCTCACTCTCCCTTCATGAAACATAAAAACTTGCCATCAGAAGGACCAGCATGGATTTCATAAAAACTGAAATTCTTCCAAATGAAATCTGAAGAAAAGTTATTTTTTGTATGCAGAACTTATAGTCAAAATCAATACCTAGAGAAGTTAAAAAGATTTTTTCACAAAGTTGTCTGTAAAATAAGTGTAAGATGCCAAAGCAATAGTAGAATGGTGGTGTTAAAAATGAGCTAGGAATTTTTCCTGAAAAAATAATCAAGGACATCTTCACCTCCATGAAATTGGAGAGCCTTTAGGAAAATATTTCATGATGGAGAAAGTACTGCATGATTGTTTGATTATTTTCAATTACTCAGGAATATGCTGTATTGCTTCTTTTTGTAAATAAGGTTAGGAATATTTACATTCTCATCTTTGCTAGAATTTTCCTTTCTTATTTCCTTTCTCCTAAGTAGACCTAGATATTCTGCCTCAGAAACTGCTTACACTGCACCTGGAATTTAGGGTGTCTGATAACAAAAACTAGTTGCTGAGAGCATCAGTTCAATAGTCACCACAGAGCTAAAGGGGAATTAATAGAGGTAATAATTGAGGGGGTTTTGTCAGTCAGTGGAGAAATAGGTGGAGGCCATTCCAGTCAAATGGTCCTTGAAAAGCACAGAGGAGACCAACTCTGAGTTTTACTTTAGCAATAACTGTCAAAAAGACCAATTAGGAGGTTACTGAAATAATCCAGGACAGCACAGAATCAAAGACTGGAATTATAGGAGAAGTGAATTAGGTTCATGTCAAGGGATTATGAGATTTAGAGAATGGGAAAGATACATCTCAAAGAAAATATCTTCACATATATGTCAGTGACTGAGGGCGTGTATATGTGTGGGGGGATAGGGAAGAAATCATTTTAAAAGTCATGTAAAACTATTTAAGTACATCAAGAATTTCTTAGACAATGGAAGGACCATAGTATTTATTACAAACATCAAAACACTGATCATGTGGTCCATTTTTCAAAATGATTGAGAAATTATGGTGGTAATACTACGGCTGAAATCTCATGACTAAGTATATGGACTATTTTTAAATGAATTGGTGATCTTTAAGTTCTCTTTTCTAAATCATAAGATGGCTACATATTTAATGATCTAGGACAGATGAACTATTTATTATTGGAATGGTCTGATGATGCATTTGATGTATAAATTCATGACATCTGTTCAAAAATCATAATGTCATGAGTTAATATTAAAAATCATCACTTGTGTGGCATATAAAAAGGGCTTCTCATATTTACTGCTTGATAGATGCAAGGTAATAACAGCAATTATGAATGAAATTTTCACCTCAAGATGTCTCAAGGTTTTGTTGATGATTATATATATTTATCTGAAATACTGCATAATGATAATAGAAAATTCTATATAGCCAACAGATCATCAATGCAACAGCAATGACCACAAACAACAATAATAACCTCAAAATGAATAAACAAACATTTATTAAAACTCTAATAGATACAAGATATTGGAGTTAAAATATAAAAAAAATAAAATAAAATGGCATCTGCCCTCAAATAATTTAAAAGACATATATACAAATACTATGCTCCATTAATCATTCACCAAGTATCAATTAATATCTATTATGAATCAGGCACTTACTGTGCTAGGTACTGGAATACAGATTTGAAGGAAGAAATGAGTCCTAATCCATGTTTTCAGTATGCATCCTTATAATGTTTAGATAAAATGAAGACAACCCCAAAGCATATTGAGTGGGATCCATTTGCAAAACCTGCTAGAATACATGGAAAAAGTCACATGGATGAGTTGATCTTCATTTTTAAAAGGAATATTTACTTAAATTTTATTTCATATATATATATTTGAGCACTTAGCTAATATATTAATTAGAAAACTAATAAAAATAATGTCTATCAAGAGACAAAGAAGAGGGCTCTAACAAGCTACAAAACTTATTTATATTAAAACACATTATTATAAGGCACAGAATTTTTTTTTGGCAAGGCAATGGGATTAAGTGAGTTGCCCAAGTTCACAGAGGTAATTTAATGTCTGATATCAGATTTGAACTCAAGTCCTCCTGACTTTATAGTCACTGCTCTATCCACTGCAGTCACCTAGCTGCCCTAAATCACAGAAATTTTTAAAAGAATTCCTTAATACAATAAACATTAAATGGAGAGTGGGTAAACAGAGGCTAGGAAGGCTTCTTCAAAAAAAGAACATTTAAATTAGTCCTTAAAGGCAAAGAAGGGCTTCCAGGTTGAAATGCATAGAAAGTCGATTCAAAGTACATAGAAAAACAAGAGTAAAATTTCAGGGAAGTAGTAGAAGGCAGGACCAGCTTGAAACATAGGAATATAAATTGGGAACAAATTACTATTAATTATGTCATTATAAATATGCCTTTATTTTGTTATATCAAATGAACACTTACTCAAGAAATTTCAGAGATGAATGTTGAATCCATGGCTTTCTGACCCAAAGTCCAACTCTTAATTCATTACAGTAATAATTAATAGTGATAAATTAACATTTTCATAGTGCCTACTATACAGCAGGCACTGTTTACTAAGGTTTTTTACTATTTTATATCATCTGATTCTCACAACAACCCTGAGAGATAGGTACCAGTAGTCTCATTTTACATTTGAGGAAGGAGTGATTAAGTGAGTTGCCCCTGATCACACAGCTAGTAAATATTGGAGGTGGGATTTGAATTCAGATTTTACTGATTGCAAGTCCAGTTATTTGTCCAATGAAGCAACAACCTTCACCATATCTGTCTCTGGTACCAACTCCTTGTCTCTGACATACAATGATTATATGACCTTAGAGAACCTAATTTCTCACAATGAAAGTACAGGTCTGTCTGTCTATCTATCTATTCTATATTTATCTCTCTTGTAACTCTATCTCTGTCTCTGTCTCTGTCTTTCAACTCTAGGGGTTAGGGACTGGGGGGGGGTGACTCTTGTCAAATAGCAGGCAAGTTATACTTGCGCAGTTTACTAGATCACAAAATCCTTGGTTTCCTTTTTATATCTCCGCAGTATCACAGGTAAGCATGGGCCAGAGAAGGAATTGAAAATAATGCAATATAGAAGTTCGTGAAGCAATATGGAATTCATCACTATGGTACTGATAATGAAGTTAAGACCATCCTGTTTGAGAGGTGAAATACCACTTTGAAATCAAAGGTGTGATACTACTTCAAAGACTACATTCTACTCCAATCAAGCACCTTCACAGTTTAATAGCTGCCATCACACCTATCATTGAACAATACAAAAAAGTCCCATTGAAGTCAAGCAGAAAACTCTTTTTATTGGTGGGAAGTTATCTATGAAAGAAAGAAAGAAAAATGATTATCCAAACAAAATTCAAAAGATTTGAGACTAAAGCATAAACAAAAATTGGATAAGTATAGGAAAGATAGAAGTCGTTTTGCAATGATAAACAGTCCCAATAATGAACCACAAGTTAGTGAACCACACATACCATGAATTAACTTTTTCCCCCAAAATGACTATTGCTAAATGGGGTATATGTGAAAACCAAATTGACAAGGACCAAGGATTCTTCATTTTTTATATGATACCCATATCCTCTGCATCTCTTTTTGTTTAGCAAATTTGTGTAATTGAGCAAATTGCCTGAACAAACTTTCAATTTTAAACTAAATGAAGGTTGCCAGATTTCAAAATGCTACCAGACTCCTCCATCATCTCTGTTGAGGGACTGGTGAATCATGGATAATGGTTTTAACTTAAAGGATCATCTAGTAAAAGTTAAAATGTGTAATTGATAAGGACAGACAATTCAAGTTTTTGACTCTTTTCAGTAGAGGTCACCATGTGAATTGAGCTCTGACCTTTAGGTCTGGATAAGCTGAGTTCAAAGTTATATAATAGTAGTATGGTCTCAAGCAAGTTTCTTAACCTCTGACTGTCTCAGTTTCCTCATCTATAAAATGCTAATAACAAAATTGCTGTTAGGAAAAAATGAGATAATATTTGTAGAGTGCTTAGTCACATACTATGTGCTTAATAAATTCTTATCCTTTCCCTCCTCTCCCCACTAAGGAGGGAAATATCCTCTCCATCATCTCTAATTATTTACCTTCCTTCAGAGCCAATTCTACAGTGTAACTTCCAAAAAACATTCTGTTCCATTTTTGAATGCCTTTACTCTTTTTCTTGCTGCTATTCCTTATTAAGCTCCAATTTTGGACAACCCCTACCATTTTTCTTCTCCTCATCTATTCTGGAATCATCAGACATAATTGGAATAACTTGAGAGATAATGATTATGCCATGGACCTGGATTTGAATCCTGGTCTTATTGCCATAGGTAAGCAAAGTTAAGTATAACTTTTTGTTTTTGTTTTTGGTCCATCACTATGTGAGCTAGAATAAACAATTGACGATCTCATTTGGAAAATGATGCAACTAGATGACATCTAAGGATTCTATAAGTTCTGATTTGTTGATGTCCATAATTTTGTGAAGCTGGCAAGACACCATGCTGACAGGGTCCACTACAAATTACAAGAAACAGATAAGAAAAAGCAGAGCTAAACCAAACCAAACCAGGATAATTGGAAAAGAGAGAATGCTCTAAGTTTTAACAACACTAAGTTTAAAAAAGATTCCCATAGGAATGATACATATACAGAGTCTAGAAGGAAATGATGTATTAAGTATCAGACCCTGTGCTGAGTGCTAAAGATACAAATAAAAGCAGATAGATAATCCCTGCCCTTTAGGAACTTCCTTTCTAATGTGGAAACATAATACATAAAAGAGAGCTGAAAACAGGGGAGGGGGGGCTTGATAGCAAGGTTTAGGTGTATCAGAAGCAGAGCCTGGAGAGAAATGAAGGATGACAGACCTGGATTATTCTTAAAATAGGTTTTCTGATAGGGAAGAACCTTCTAAATGCTTCCATGTTCAGATCTTTCTTCAATCTGTTCTTCATATAATCATCTCCACTCCTTACCCTCCCCCACCAAAATAAAAATTCTCCCTGACTCAAAGTGTGAGGAAAAGTATTTTTCTCTACTTGATGGATGACTGGTACTTGAAAATTCAAGATATTGTCTGATACATTTCTTGCATTCAATATTTCCTAAGGCAATCCCAATACAAAGTGCTGAGTACAACATTGTATATTTTTAATAGTCTCAGGTTTCAAATTTGAGCTGCACTAAAGCCATGCAAAGTAAGTATAACATGGATATTATTATCCTCACTTTACAGATTTGGGAAGGGAGTCCCAAAGAGCTTAAACAGCATGCATGTGGTTATACTGCTAGTAAACTCTGGGACAAGATTTGAAACCAGGACTTCCTGTTCTACCTATATCACTACTCTCTAATACTAAAGAGCATCCCTCCTCAAAGACTAACCTTCTCTTCTCCATTTTTTTAACAACACTTTATAAAAATTACTTGTTTTCCCATGTGATTCTACTATATAAGCCTTTTGTTAAATACTGACTCAAAATAAAGGGGACACAATTACATTTGACATATTTTCTTAGTGAGTTCATAACTCTTACCCAAGACACCTGAGAGATAATTTGCAAAGAAACAGTAAATATACTGGGTTAACACCTCCCTGTAAACGTACAACTTTTAGTGTTACAGAAGAACATCATGTTAAAATTAGAAAAACCTAACTATCCATCAATCTGAAAATGAGCAGCAATCAATTCCAAAGATTTATATAATTCCTTAATCCCACATTACCCCAGTGCTTTATCATTATAATCCCTTCCTTAAAATTAGTCTCCTTACCCCACATTCTTCTTGTTTCCTGGATGTTTTCTGGTATTCAAATAGGAAAAGAGAAGAAGGCAATTTTCTATCTCTTTTGCTCACTTCTTGTCACTCCTCATGACTCTAAAGAATGCCCTTCCCCCGCAATGCTCTCATTTTTCAGGCCAGACTGGGTTGAATTCCTATAGAGTCCTTTACTCTTGTCATGCCTATTACTCATATGTCTGATGAGGGCAAAAACTTCTGGTTATATCAGATCTGGTTATATCAGATCAGGCTTTTCTTCACCTTTTTTCTGTCTGCCTATGCATCAACCCACAATCTATCAATAATAATTACTAAGTACCTACTGCATGCTAAGTGTTGTGAAAGGCACTGGAGGACAAAAATAAAATAATTCCTCTCTGAGTTCATATTTTATTAATAGAGGAAATGTGTACATATATAAATATAAAATTACCAGCATTTGAGGGAGGAATTGGCATAACACACTTGTACCTGGAGAAATTTATAAAGGTTTCTGAAGAAATGTACCTATTTTCAGCTTTGAAGAAAACTATAAAAGGTAGAGATTAGGAGGGAGTCCATTTTAGGTTGGTTAAAAAGCAGTTCAAAGGAACAGATTTGGGAGATGGGAGCGGAGAGGTCATACATGACAAGCAGTAGGAATGCAAGTAGATAGGACTATCAAGCACATAAGGGGAATAATAAAGAATAAACCAAAAAAGGAGGTTGGATCCTAGAGGTAAGAAGGAGTCATTAGATTCATATGAGTTTCTTTGGCACTTACTACATATGTGACTTTGAGAAAATCACTAAACATATCTGGGTCTCAGGTTCTTCATTTGTATAATGCGAGGATTCTACTAGAAGGTTGTGGAAGCCCTTTGCATCTCTAGATCTGTTTTTATTCTTATCTTTCTCTGTTGTTATTTCTGAATACTTTTCCTGACCTCTTTACTATGAGTATCCCCTTACCCCCACCCCCTAACCTAGATTTGTCCTTGGCCCTGTTCTTTGTCTATATTTTATTCCCAGAAACCTCATTGCTTATACAAAAAAATTCATTTTCTTGTCACTGACTGAACTTTTCACAAACTGGTATCATCTCCCTTTTCATCCTGATCTTTATCTTTATGCTATGCAACCCTATTACTATGTACAAACATTACTTTATGCCAAACTGGGCATCCCTTTGCTTCATAAACATTCACTCAAGTCATAGTTTTCCATGTTTTTTTTCCCTCATATTTTCACATTATTTGTTTGTTCACCTATTAAATTCTTATCTAACTTCTAAAACTCATTTTGAAGGTCATCTATTCCATTTCCTCTTTTAGTAATGGCTTTCCCCTTCATTTTTCATATAGCCTAGAGCTTATTGCACAGTAGTGGAGAGAAAAATATGGAAGACCTTATTTTGAAATAGGCATCTTCAAGAGAAGTGATTGGAAATTTGTTGTGTAAATTTCTGGAAGATATTATCTCATACAGACAGATGTTTTCTTCTCATCCTGAAAGGCAATGAAACTAAGGAATCCTGAGCAAGATGCAAATGAAATAATTGGAGCCCTGGAAAGGACTTTCACAATGCCTGAATTTTTTGTTTGAACATGGCACTAGCAGCTCCAATGTAGTTAGGATGAGGTGAAAGCAGCAGCCCTACCAGCAACAACAGTATCTGTATAAAGCACATTGAAATAGTAAGGTAGATTGGAAGAAAAGAAGACTTTGGAGTTAAGCACTGTAACCCATGATACCACAGCAAGAATTAAGGAGTAGCTAGGTGCTGGTGCTTCAGGGGGAGGATTAAACCTGGAATCAGAGAGATTTGAGCTTTGATCCAGCCTCAGACACATACCGTGTGATCTTGCCAAATCACTCCAAATTAGTTTGCCTCAGTTTTTTGTTTTTTGTTTTTGTTTTTGTTTTTTAATGCAAGGTGGCAATGGGGTTAAGTGGCTTGCCCAAGGCCACAGAGCTAGGTAATTATTAAGTGTCTGAGGCTGGATTTGAACTCAGGTACTCCTGACTCCAGGCCTGGTGCTCTATCCACTGTGCTACCTAGCCACTCCCTTCAGTTTTTCCAATTGTAAAATGGGGATTAACAGCATCTATTTTGTAGGATTGTTGTGAGGATCAGATATTTGTAAAGCAATTAGCCCAGTATTGGCACAAGTACTAGAGCAATGATATCCATAATATTTTATTCAGCATGTTCCACTTTGGCAGAGCTGTCCAACAGCTCAGGAGACTTGTTCTGCTTTGACCACAGGGAGACATCACCACCTGCTATGATAAGCAGACCAGAAGCAGACAATTTTTAGGCATTTTTTGAGCCTCTTCCTTAAAAGGTCTGCTCAGACACTGTTGAGGTTGCCTAATCTCAGTTCGGCTTTGGTGAAAAGATGGCTATAGCTTCTAGTGTATCCACATTTGCAGTTTTGTCTCTGGTCTGCTATCATAGGATTACTTTATTTTTTTAATTAGTATTTTATTTTCCCAAATACAAGTTATGAAGGATTTTCAATATTCATCCAGCAACATATGTATATTTTCAAGTTACAAAATTTCCATCCACTCTACCTTCCCACCCCTCTCTGTTCAGTGGCAATCACATTAATATTGTACATACACATTTGGGTTAAACATGTTTCAGATTAGTCATTTTCAGTATGAGAAATTAGGATTAAGAGAAAGAAATACATAAGAGATAATTTTTAAAAAGTGATCATAGTATTCATCAGATTCTGAAGGATTTTTTGTTTTTCTTCCTCTGAATGGGAGGTAGCATTGTCCACAACTGATCTAATACCATTATCCTAGCCCTGTGAACTGCTGCGAGCAACTGCATCCATCAAGGTTGATCATCTCTCAATATTGTTGTTAATATGTATTTTGTTATCTTGGTTCTGTTCTCTTCACCTAGCATAAGACCCTGTAATTCATTCCATGCTTGTTTACAATCTGGTATGGTTTCATATAGAACAATAGTATTCCATAATATCTATGTTCCATAACTTGTTTAACCATTCCCCAATTGATGGGCATCCCCTCAATTTCCAATTATTTGCTACTACAGAAAGAGCTGCTATGAATATTTTAGAACATGTGGGACTTTTCTCATTTTTTATGATTTCTTCTGGATATAGACCTAGCTTTGGATTTGCTGGGTCAAAGGGAATGAATGAATAGTTTTATTGCTCTTTGCCATAGTTCTATATTGTTCTCCAGAATGGTTGGATCCTTTCACAACCCCACCAACAAGGCATTAATGCCCCAATCCTTCCACAACCTCTCCAACATTATTCATTTTCTCTTTTTGTCATTTTAGCCAATGTGATAGGTGTGAAGGGATACCTCAGAGTAGTTTTAATTTGCATTTCTTTAGTCAATAATAATTTGGAGTACTTTTTTACATGATTATATATATATATATATATATATATATATAGCTTTAATTTCTTCATTTGAAAGCTGTCTATTCATAGCCTTTGGCCATTTATCAATTGGGGAATAACTTGCAACCTTATAAATTTGATGTGGTTCTCTATATGTTTTAGAGACCTTTATCAGAACTCCTAGTTATGAAGATTGTGTCCCAGTTTTCTGCTTTCCTTCTAATTTTGGCAGCAGTGAGTTTATTAGTGCAAATTTTTTTTAATTTTATATAGTCAAAAATCATTTATTTTGCATTACATAATGTACTCTCTTTCTTGTTTGGTCATAAGTTTGTCCCCTTTCCATGGATCTGATAGAATATTTGTGGGTCAATTAATTTTATCTGGAGTGTCACCCTTATGTCTATCTAATAAATCCTGTACCCATTTTGACCTTATGTTGGTATAGGGTGTGAGATGTGGGTCTATGCATAGTTTTTGCCATACTATTTTCCAGTTTTCCCAACATTTTTTTGTCAAATAGTGAGTGCTTATCCCAAAAGTTAATGCCTTTGAGTCTGGTAAACAGTAGATTACTGTCATCATTTACTACTGTTTCTTTTGAACCTATCCTAATTTGCTGATCCAGTACTCTATTTCTTAAGCAATATAAGGCATTTTTTTGTGACTGTGGCTTTAATAGTATAGTATAGTATGATATGGTATGGTATGGTATGGTATGGTATGGTATGGTATGGTATGGTATGGTATGGTATGGTATGGTATGGTAAGGTATGGTATGGTATAATATAGTAAAGTATAGGTCACCTTCCTTTACATTTTTTATCAGTACCCTTTCTATTCTTGACATTTTGTTGCTTCAGATGAATTTTGTTACTATTTTTCCTAACTTGATAAAATAAATATTTGGTAGTTTGATTGGTGTGGCACTGAATAAACAATTTAATTTGGATAAAATTGTTGGTTTTGTTATATTAGCTCTACCTAACCATGATCAATTGACATTTTCCCAATTATATAGATCTGACTTTATTTAGGTGAGAAGTACTTTATAATTCTCTTCATACAGTTTCTGGCTTTGTCTTGGGAGGTAGATTCCCAACTATTTAATATTGTCTACAGTTACTTTAAATGGAATTTCTCTTTTGATCTCTTGCTCTTGAGTTTTGTTGTTCATGTATAGAAATGTTGAAGAATTATGTAGGTTTATTGTATATTGTGCTATTTTATTGAATCTGTTAATTGTTTCAAAGAGTTTTTATGATGATTTTCTTGAGTTCTTTAAGTATATCATCATATCATCTGTAAAGAGTGCTGCCATAGAATTTCAAGATGGATTAAGTAGTGAATAATAGATGATGTCTTGACTTGCATATTTAAATGTGGCAGAGTTCTGAAGAGTCCTCATACTCACTCTCTCAGTAGTTGATATCCAGTGGCAAGACAGAAATCAAGAGAATTGGTGATAAGCAGAGATGCAGTGGATGACTTTGGCATCTTTGATGTCATACCACCTCTAAGCACTTCCCAATGTCTACTTCAGCTCCCTTCATAGCCATTGCTCAAAATTATTCTTACATAATAGATGCAAGATAAATGGCATTATCTTCTCTGTCTTCCCTGTCATGCTTCACAACACTAAAGCTAGGATGATATGATGGTTTCCATTTAAGCTGATTTAACAGGGCTGACTTTCCATCTAGGCTGATGGGTAGCAAATTGAATTACAGTTTCCCCTTCCTTCCCTATTCTCTGCCCAAGTAAAGCAGAGACTACTTCCAAAATTTATTCTATTCTGTAAGGTTAAATTTCTAATTTCTGCTTGGATGATTTAAGTTTCTTTTAGAACTTAAATTTCATAAATCTATTTACAAATAATTAGTATGTTGCCATATTTGAGAACAAGGTAACTATAACAAGGAAAAACAATCTTTGGGTATTAGAAAATATACAGAGAAAGAACCAGGTTTCAAACAGTGGTTCAAAAGTACCAGATTTTTCCTGACTGAGAGTTGGGCATATTTTATGATTTTAATAATTAATAGATTTTTGTTAAACTTCCCAAAAGGTAAAATGAAATCACATGTGGAAGTTTTGCAAATGAGTCAGTATGCCATTTTTTGTTGTCTGGGACTAGACTCCACTATGTGGGTCACATGACCTCATTTTTTCTTCTTCCCTGCTCCCCTCAAGCATATAGAAAAAGCTTTTTGCAGCATGGTCTTCCGATGAATAGAGTGTTGGGTCTAAAATCAGGAAGAATAATCTTCCTGAGTTTAAATCTAGCCCCATATATTTACTAGCTGGTTGACCCTAGAAGTCATTTTTTTTTGCAAGGAAATGGGGTTAAGTGCCTTGCCCAAGGCCACACAGCTAGGTAATTATTAAGTGTCTGAACCGGATTTGAACCCAGGTACTCCTGACTCCAGGGCCAGTGCTTTATCTACTGCGCCACCTAGCCTCCCCTTACCCTAGAAGTCATTTAAATCTGTTTGCCTCAATTTCCTCATCTATAAAATGAGCTAGAGAAGGAAATGAAAAACCACTCCATCCTTCCTAAGAAAATACCAAATGGAATCACGAAAAGTTGACTGAAATGATTGAATAAAAGCAACTGAGGTTGGTGATTTGGGATATAGGAAATTCCCAAAGAGAAAAGAAAAAGTTTGGTTGAACCCATTTGCCATAGTCATATTCCAAGAATTGATAAGTTTTTTCCCCTTCCAGCTTCATCCACTAACTCTAGATTATATTCACATTAATCAAAAAAAGTCAAGTTAAAATGTATTTAGATAACTATAATTTGGGGGACATTGAAGTAAGTCAATAAAAGAGATATGGAGTATAAAGTGCTATGGAAATCTAGAAAAATAAATAGTTGGTAATAAATGATTCAAAATGATTTCTATAAACAAGATGGTTGAGTATCTATTCTGTAAATCATTGTAGCGAAGCTGTCACCAATCATTATTTCAAGTAATTATTAAAAGACATACAGAATTTTTCATCTCTTCTAATAATTTTACAATTTTTTTTGCTTTTTTTTTAAACCAAAGTTAGCTGATTCAAGGAGGGTATATTACAAAAGAAAAGATTCTGCAAATGACATTTTAAATATATACATGATAATGTCTAGAAGCCCTTCCATAAGGGAGACAGACTATCCAAATGGAGTTGAATGGAGATACACAAGCCTGTTGACTGAGTTCTTTACAGTTTATGCTATCCAATCTCAACTGGGTCCACACTGCAAGAAAATGATTCTTTTACTCCTCCCTAATTGATTCCCTTTCTCACTTGCCATACATAGCAGCTGTTCCAAACATTTTCTCTCTTCAGTTGTCCCACAGCACCCAATCCCCACTTACTAAAGTTGAAGAACTCAACTAATACTTTACCAAAAAAAAGATCATTACTTAGGAACTTCCTCTTTTCACCACCCAACATTTCTAAGCAGCTACCAATAGCTTCTACTTCCATGACATGTCTTGAATTTGTTCCTTTCTCTCTACTACACTATTAGGCTCCCATCACCATTCAACTGCAATATTACAATATCTTCCTATTTGGTTTTTTATCTATCTTGGGTCTCTACCCTTTTAGCAGGCAGGTAGGTGGTTCAGTGCATGGAGCATAGACTTGAAGTTAGGAAGACTTAAGCTCAACTCTTACTTTAAATACTTAATAAAAAGCATGAGTCTAAGCAAATCACTTTAATTCAACTTGCCTCAATTTCCTCAACTACAAAGTGAGTAAAATAACTACATCACAAGATTTCTTTGAACATCAAATGAAATATTACTTATAAAACACTTAGCAAAAGGCCTGGCACATGAATACTTTAAAAATGTTTGTTTCATTCCTTTCTTCCTCTAATTTCGTCTCCAAATTCCAAAATGATTTTCCTAAACCTCTGTTCTCACTAAGTAGCTCCTTAAACCTCCTAAACTTCAGTAGTTTCCTATTTTCTATAACATCTGTATACTCTAACATTTAAAACTCTTCTCGACCTGGTCCATTCCTTCTTTCTAGTTTTCTTATATCTTACTTCCATCCATATATTCTATACTTCTTCCACATTAGTTTACTTTCTGTTCCATTCCATGATAGAATCCTATTAACTCTCAGTATTACTCCTAGAAAAAGCATTGCACACACTGACAACAATATTGTGAGGTGATCAATTATGAAAAATGTGACTTTTCTCAGCAGTTCAGTGATCAAGACAATCCTGAGAGATCCATTATGGAAAATGCCATTCATATTCAGAGGAAAAAATTTATAAAGTCTGAATGTAGAGAAAAGCATATTATGTTCACTTTTTACAACTTCTTTTGCTTCTTTCTTTCTCATGTCTGCACTCCCCCCTTATTTTTAATTCTTTTTTCACAACATGCCAAATATTGAAATATATTAAACATGTACAACCTACAACAGATTGCTCACCACCATGGGGAGAGGAGAGGGAAGGGAGAGTGGTTGAAAAATGTGGAGTTCAAAATCCTACAAAAGGATGAATTGTAAAAACTATCTTTGCATATAATTGGAAAAAAGAATGAATAAAAATATATTTTAAAAATTAAAAAAAAGAATATTGTTCCTAGTATCTAAAAGGGGAGTAGTAGTTTAGTCTAGAAATTCAATTTGCCAACATGAATAGAAATTGGGATAAGGATTTCAAGGACCTCATTACACTCACATGTTATGTGCATATACTTTAATTATGTATTATATAATATGTATATCATATATATATATATATATACACATACATATGTATACTGTATATCTATATCTATATCTATATATACATATATATATATATATATATATACATTTTTTCCTAATAGATTGCTCTTAGAAGGCAGGCTATCTTGCTTTTGTCTTTATATTTTCAACATTTGTCACATTTCCTAGAATAAACTCCATGTTTCATGGTTTCCATGCTAGATGACTGATTGAATCTTGAAAACATTTCACTTCACCAAATTTGGTCTATTTCTTAATCCAGTCAAGAACGTTTTTGAATATCCAACAGAAAAACCAACAAAAAAATGATTGTTTCAATAGATGTTGAAAAAGCCTTTGCTAAATACAACATCCATTCCTAATAAAAACACTAGAAAGTTTAGGAATAAATGTAGTGAGAATAAAGTCAGAGCATTTCCAATAAAATCAGGGGTGAATCAAGAATGCCCATTATCACGATTACCATTCAATATAGAATTAGAAATGCTAGCTGTAAGAGAATAAACAATATGAAATAGAAATTGAAGGAATCAGAATTGGCAATAAGGAAGCAAAACTTTCACTCTTTTCAGATGATATGATGGTAGCCTTAGAGGAAACCCAGAAAATCATCTTTAAAAAACTCCTTGAGGGGCGGCTAGGTGGCACAGTAGATAGAGCACCAGCCCTGAAGTCAGGAGTACCTGAGTTCAAATCCGACCTCAGACACTTAATAATTACCTAGCTGTGTGGCCTTGGGCAAGTCACTTAACCCCATTGCCTTGCAAAAACCTAAAAAAACCCCCTCCTTGAAACAATTAACAAATTCAACAGAGTAGCAGGATATAAAATAAAGACACATAAATCACCAGCATTTCTATAAGTGAACAACAAAGTCCAAGAGCAAGAGATAGAAAGAAATTCCATTTAAGTAGCTATAAATGACATTAAATACTTGGGAATCTACCTCCCAAGACAAAGCCAGAAACTGTATGAACACAATTATAAAACCCTTCTTACCCAAATAAAGTCAGACCTAAATAATTGGAAAAAATGTCAAATGCTCATGATTAGGTTGAGCTAATATAAAAAAATGAAACTTCTACCCAAATTAAATTACTTATTCAGTATGAAACTACCAAATAACTACTTTATCAAGCTAGAAAAAAAATAGTAACAAAATTCATCTGGAGCAACAAAAGGGCAAGAAGAGCAAGGGAACTGATGAAAAAAATGGGAAGGAATGTGGCCTAGATCTACCAGATAAAAGGTAAAAGCTGCTGTCATGAAAATTTCCTGGTACTGGTTAAAAAACAGAGTAATGGAAAAGAGTCCTCGGGGGCGGAGCCAAGATGGCGACATGAAGGGATCCAGTCTAAGGAGCTCTCTGATAAAAACTCATAAACTAAGGACTCTAACTAAACTTTCAAGAGACAGAACCCACAAAGGGACCCAGTGAGGCAGTTCTCCTACTCAAGATAACCTAGAAAAGAGCAGAAAAGCTCTGCTCCCCGGGGTCAGAGGGGTGGCCCGCCAGAGGAGTGGCCCACCAGAGGGGTGGCCCACCAGAGCCAAAGAACTTCAGCCTCCCGGAGGCAGCCCCAGGGAGCTGGGAGCCGAGGCTCACAACAGCGGGGGAGTCTCCTGAGCTGCACCCCGGGGAGCACTGGGCACAAAGTGGGGGAACAGCAGGGGACCTCTGCCAGAGTGAGCACATGGAGCCCAGCACTCAGGGCACACAGCAAGCAACTTGGTCTTTCTGCAGCCCAAATCCAGGAAACAGAAGCAAGCAGAGCAGGTAAGCAGGAGCCCCCAGGGCATGAGCCCATTGAGCTGAGGGAGGGGAGTGGAGAGAGAGAGACTGCCTAGCTCTGTCCTCTGCCTCTGGAACAGGACTCTGGGGCTCTGACCACATTCAGATCCAGATCCCAGTCTAGGCCCGCCCATAGAACAACAGGGCCCCCCCTACCTCAGCCCCGTGGCAGAGGGGGGCGCATATGGTCATTCACAGACCAGGAGGGAGGACAGAACCTCACACACTGAGACCCTTGTGGGAGTGTCCCAAAAGCTCAGGAAGCACCCTAAAAAAACAGGCTTAGGCTGGGAAAATGAACAAGCAAAGAAAGAAGAGGAAGACCATTGAGAAATATTTTGCTCATGAGCCCAAGAAGGATCAAAATACTCAGTCTGAAGATGAGGAAGCACAAGCTCCTGCATCTAAAGACTCCAAGAAAAACAGAAATTGGGCTCAGGCTATGATAGAGCTCAAAAAAGACTTTGAAAATCAAATGAGGGAGTTGGAAGCAAAACTGGGAAAAGAAAGGAGAGAGATGCAGGAAAAACATGAAAATGAAGTCAGCAGCTTAGTCAAGGAAATCCAAAAAAATGCTGAAGAAAATAGCATGCTAAAAACCAGCTTAGGTCAAATGGACAAAACAGTTCAAAAAGTTATTGAGGAGAAGAATGCCTTAAAAAGCAAAATTGGCCAGATGGAAAAAAAGAGATAAGAAAACTCTCTAAGGAGAACAAATCCTTCAGACAAAGAATAGAATTCAGGAAGATTGATGACTTTACTAGAAATCAGGAATCAATACTTCAAAACCAAAAAAATGAAAAATTAGAAGAAAATGTGAAATATCTCATTGAAAAAAAAACTGATATGGAAAACAGACTTAGGAAAGATAATTTGAAAATTATTGGAATACCTGAAAGTCATGATCAGGAAAAGAGCCTTGACATCATTTTCAAAGAATTACTACAGGAAAATTGCCCTGATAGTCTAGAAGCAGAGGGCAAAATAGAAATGGAGAGAATCCACCGATCCCCCCTGAGAAAGAGATCCCAAAAAACCAACCCCTAGGAATATTATAGCCAAGTTCCAGAACTCCCAAGTCAAAGAGAAAATATTACAAGCAGCCAGAAGGACACAGTTCAGATATCATGGAGCTGCAGTCAGGATCACAAAGGACTTAGCAGCAACTACATTGGAAGCTCGTAGGGCTTGGAATACAATATACTGGAAGGCAAAAGAGCTTAGAATGCAGCCAAGAATGAACTACCCAGCAAGGCTGAATGTCCTCTTCCTGGGAAAAAGATGGACTTTCAATGAACCAGGGGAATTTCAAAGGTTCCTTTTGGAATGGCCAGAGCTGAACAGAAGGTTTGATCTTCAGATACAGGACTCAGGTGAAGCATGGAGATTGGAGGAGAGGGGGGAAATATGAGGGACTTAATGAGGATGAACTGCATGTATTGAAAAATGATACTGATAATATTCATATGAACCATCTCAGTTAATAGAACAGGTAGAGGGAGCTTTTATAGTTGAAGCACAGGAGAAAGCTGAATTTGAAGATAAAATATGGTGTAAAAATGGAATCAATAGGGAAAAAAGGGAAATGGCAAGGGAGAAAGAAAAAGGAGAGGGGGAATACTCCAAGATATTTCACATAATAAGATTTTTTTATTACAATGAGCTATTACATTGATATGGAAGGGTGGAGGCAAGGGGGAATGAGGGAACCTTTGCTCTCATCAGAGATGGCTAGGAGAAGAAACAGCAAATATACTCAATGGGGTATAGACATCTAGAGTAAGAAGGAGGGGGGAGCAGGGGGAAGGGGTGGGGATGTGAATAAAGGAGGAGAGGATGGACCATGGGGGGACAGTGTTCAGATATAACACATTTTCTTTTTTACTTCTTGCAAGGGGCTGGGATTGGATGGCCTGCCCAGGACCATAGGGCCAGGTGGATTCTGGGCCTAAGGGGTGGTATGGGGGCTCAGGGCCTCTTGGCCCCAGGACCAGGTATCTGTCTGCTGCGCCACTCAGCGACCCTACAGCAGAGTCAGAGTGAAAGGAGAGAGAAAATATAGTACACGGTAGTGGAGAAATAAGAAAGGAGGGAGTTGTGATCAGCAATGGCAACAGTGGAAAAATATGGAAGTAACTTTTGTGATGGACTTATCATAAAGAATGTGATCCACTCACGACAGAGTTGATGGTGTTGGAACAAAGACTGAAGCACATTTTTTGTTATTATTATTTGGGGGAGGGTGCAGGGAAAGTGGGGCTGGGTGGCCTGCCTGGGGCCACATAGCGGAATGATCTTTGGGTGTCTGAGGCCGGATTTGGGCCTAGGTGCTCCTGGCTCAAGGGCCAATGATCGGTCTGCCACCCAGCCACCCCTACTATTATTACTATTTTATTTTATTTTGGGTCTTTTTTTTTCTTTCTTCTTTTTGGTTTTTGCAGGGCAGTGGGGATCGGGTGGCTTGCATGTCACATGGCTGGGTGATTATTGGGTTTACGAGGCTGGTTATGGACTCGAGTGCTCGTGGCTCCAGGGCTGGTGCTTCGTCCATTGCACCACCTGGCCATACCTACAATTATTACTATAATTTTTTTTATTTTAATTTTTTTCTCTCCCCTTTACTTTTTCGCCCAAGCAAGTCTATCTATATTCATGGGGGGACGGGTAGTTTGTTTACTTGTAAACAATTATATTTTATTAATGTAAAAAAAATTTGTATGAAATGAGAATAAAAAAACATTAAAAAAAAGAAATAGAGTAATGGGGTCATCTAGGTGCTGCAAAGGATAGAGCACTAGCCCTGGAGTCATGAGGATCTGAGTTCAAATTCGGTCTCAGACAATAATGACCTAGATATGTGGTCTTGGGGAAGTCACTTAAACCTATTGCCTTAAATAAATATAAAAAAAGGAAATAGAATAATGGATCAGTGAATTAGGATAGGTCCAAAAGAAGCTACAGTAAATGACTACAGCAATCTACTATTTTACAAAATCAAAGACATTAGCTTCTGGGATAAGAACTCACTATTTGACAAGAATCACTGGGAAAAGTGGAAAAATCATATGGTGAAAACTAGGCATAGATCCACATCTCACAACCTATATGAAAATAAGGTCAAAATGGGTACAGGATTTAGACATAAAGAGTGATACCATAGATAAATTAATAGACCAAGAAATATTCTATTTATCGAATTTATTGAAAAGGGATATTATGATCAAACAAGAATTAGAGCACATTACAAACTGCAAAAGGAATGATTTTGAGTATAATAAATTTAACAGTTTTGCACTAATAAAATCAATGCTGTCAAAATTAGAAGGAAAGCAGAAAGCTGAGGAAACAATCTTCACAATTAAGAGTTCTAATAAAGGTCTCATTTGTAAAATATATATACAGAGAATTGCATCAAATTTATAAGGTTACAAGTCATTCCTCAATTGATAAAAGGTCAAAGGATATGGACAGACAGTTTTCAAATGAAGAAATTAAGCTATATATATATAATCATATGAAAAAATGCTCCAAATTATTATTGATTAGGGAAATGCAAATTAAAGCAATGAGGTATCACCTCACACCTATCAGATTGGCCAAGATAACAAAAAGGGAAAATGATTAATGTTGGAGAGGTTGTGGGAGGATTGGAAAATTGATGCATTGCTTATGGAGTTGTGAACAGATCCAACCTTTCTGGAGAACAATATGGAACTATGCCCAAAGAGCAATAAAACTGTTCACACCCTTTGACTCAGCAATTTCAATTCTAGGTCGATATCAGAAGAAATTATAAAAAAAAGGAAAAATTCCTACATATTCCAAAGTATTCATAGCAGCTCTTTTAGTAGTGGCAAAGAAATGGAAATTGAGGGGATGCCCATCAATTGGGGAATGGCTAAACAAGCTATGGTACAAGAATACTATGGAATACTATTGTATAACTGTCCTGACTTTGATGCCAGATTTTGTAAGAAACCATAAATGATTGGACTCTGAAGATGCATGGAATGAGTTATGCATCTGATGCTGAGCAAAGGGAGTAGAACCTAGAGAACAATATACACATCAACAACAATATTTTGAGATAAACAGTTTTGATGGAAGCAGCTCCTCTCAGCAGTTCAGAGAGCTAGGACAACTGTATTAGACTGTCTATGGATAATGTTTTCCCCATCCAGAGAAAGAAAAACAAAACAAAGCAAAACACACAAGAAACCCTTTAGAATTTGGCGAACACTTTATAAAAATTATCTCTTACGTATCTCTTTCCCTTAATCCTAATTCCTCATACTGAAAACAACTAATCTGTAAACATGTTTATCAAAAATATGTATGTACAATGCGAACCTGACTGTCACTGCTGAGGAGACGGGGGGTGGGAAGGGAGGATGGAATTTTTGCAACTTAAAAATATACATATGCACATGGATGAAAATAATTAATTTAATTTTTAAAAAGAATTTTTTTTCATTCTTATTCTTTTATTCAGTGAAAAAAAATTACCTTCATGTAGTTCACTAATTTTATAAACTTTCTATTTATTTATTTTTTCAAAATCATTTATAAAACTTTTGAACAGATTCTCTCCAAGGATTGTTACCTAGATATGATTCAAAATGCCTCTTCGTACTTGTGAATATCATAGTCGTATTATGATAAAGATCACTCCCTTTTAAGTGGCAGGTGTTTATAGCCTCCAGCAAAAAAAAAGTTCTTTTATATTTTCAATATGCTCTTGCTCTGTTGTTGTCTCTGAAATTTAAGTAGAAAACTTCTATATTAAGCATAGAAGTTTACAAACACACCACTTAATAAGGTATATGCTCTTGGACAATTCATTTAAATTTTGTGAACCTCATTTTCCTTCTCTATAAAATAGTGATAATATATTTCTACTATCTTCTTAATAGCATCATAAGCATCAAATAAGGTAATATATGTGAAATCGCTTTCTAAGAAGTCCCTAAATATCATTATAAGATTGCCAAAAAACATGGGTAAAAATGAGCTCCCATCAATGGTCTATCAGACAGGGTGGTTTACTGACTAATTGATCCCACAGAAAATTCAAAAACAGTTTGGCAATTTATATTTTGACAGAAATCACAGCAATGCAGGACACTTTCTTTCCACCAGATATACTTGATGTAATAAAGGTGCTGTGTCAAATTGACAGGCAGCAAGATGTAGGTGAAAGAATATTGAGGCTGGCGTAAGGAGAGGTAACTGTCCTGCCTTTGATGCCAGATTTGTGAAGTTGGGCAGATCCCCTTACTGGACATCTTTATTCCTTCATACATAAAATTAGTATTGATAAAAAGTATATATTAATCATTTAATATGGATCAAGTTTTTACAAAATATGTTCAAAATAAATTCTGAGATAGAAGACTCCAGTTTGCTTGGAAATTCAGAAAAGATTTCATGTTGAGTCAGGTAGCCCTTATGAGTTTTGAAGAATACTACAGATACTAAGAGGTGATAATGAAAAGGTGTGCTTTCCAGACATGCATGAGAAGCAACACAAAATCTCATAGTTCAGAGATGCAATGTCATCTGTGAGGAACATGAAGTAATATATAACAAGTCTTGAAATGGAAATTGGAGCCAAGATATGAGAAGTTTGAATTGCAAAATACAACAGTCCAAGGTTTTTTTTTTTTTTTTTTGGTATTTACTGAGTTGAGAAATGACATGGTAAGAACTACACTTTAGGAAAATCACTTCGGCAACTGAGGGGAGGATGGATTAGACAGAGGGTAAAGACTTAAGGCAAGGAAACCAATGAGAAGACTTTTGGAATAATCTAGGAAAGAGATGCTGATGGCCTGGATGAGGCTGGTGCTCAAATTATTATACAAGAAGAAAGATGGAAGAAATTTTACTGAGATATAATCAACCCAACTTGTCAATTGATTAGCATTCAGAGTGATAAAGGATAAAGAGTAGAACAACAGTCTATGATAGCAAGTCTGAGTGACTAGAAGGATAGTGACACCTAGATAGAAATAAGCAAGTTCAGCAGAAGGGTGGATTTGGGAGATAGAGAGTGTTCTAATTTGGATATACTAATTTTTGAGAAACCTACAATATATCTCTTTGCAATGTCTGATAAGCAGATGGTGGACATGATACTAGAACTCAGGAGTGAGATTAGAGCTGGATTTATGGATGTGAGAACCATCTGCATAGATATGATAATGAAATTTTCCTCAATCTTGACATACATTTCTGACCTAGTGCAAATGCAGAGAGGAAAACTGTGCCCAATTGAATCAATGTTCAATAGATGCTGATTTTACTTTTTCATTCTATTTTTAAATAGACCTCCTTTTGTAAATTGGAACATCATCTATGAATGTTCCATTTCATTCTAATTAAGAATTTCCTACGTGAAACCTTTTCTGAATTTCCAAGCAAACTGGAATCTTTTGACTCAAAATTACTTTGCCATTTCCAATTCATTCTAATCTCACTGGTGGCTTCGGTTTGAATGCTCTTCATTTTGAAAGGGGGAAGGGCAATGTAGAGAAAGAAGAGGAGCCCAGGGTGATCAGAGCACCTATTATGAAAATTCTATCATGTGCTTATTGTTATGATTTTGGAAAAACTACCAGACACCTCAGAAACCTTCTGACTGAATGGAATTAGAAATTAAATTGTCTATGGTCATTCCACAATAATTGACAGATGTTAATGTACTCTCTGTCTTTAAGAACTATAGGGTGCCTAGGTGGCACAGTGGATAGAGCACCGGCCCTGGAGTCAGGAGTACCTGAGTTCAAAACCACCTCAGACACTTAATAATTGCCTAGCTGTGTGACCTTGGGCAAGTCACTTAACCCTATTGCCTTGCAAAAAAAAACAAAACAGAAAAATCAAGAACTGTGCCACAAAGATAAAAATATTCTCCAGAACCAGGAACTGTGATCTCCTCTATGACTTTAGAAATCCTGTTAAACAGATTCCTTGGGATTTTTGGTAAGGTATTTGGTTGATAATTAGGAATTGTGCAACTAGGACTTTGTTGAGACTCTGATATAAGGTACCTGAAGGAAGTACCTGAAAGGGGACAATGCTTATCCTTCTCAGGTCTCTTAAGAACACTTCAAAAATTAGGCAACATAAAAATGTACTAAATACTTATTTGATATTTTGAGTACAAGATAGGTTGTGTCATAAGAGAAACATTGATTCCACAAAGGCTATACTTGGGTTTCTTTGTGTAATAAGAGGCAGAGATTAGAAAGATTGCCAATGAAGGACAAGTATCCACCTCACAGAAGTTTGTTGAGCCTTCTTCCAGGATAAGGGGACATTCTCTCTTTCTTTGACACACAGAGATATCCTCTAGTTCTTTGTTATAGCTTACTTCATGGTGACATAAACCCTTTGACTGACTGCAAAGTTGGAACTGAGGGTGTATATAAAAGCTTAGAAATATGAACTTCCTTTCTTCCTTGGTGGCTGAATAAGGCAAGAACTCTGAACCCATCAGTTGGGAAGGGTATTTGGGTCTCTATAACTCTAGCTTCCATGTGTTCACAAATGCATTATATTGTTTCTTCTGTCTCTGTTTTGTTTATCCCTTCCTGATCTTAGATGAATTTGTCAGAAATAGAATGTACTAGAATCATCAAAAATCCTATAGTTGGAATTCATTAGAGTTTGTCAAAAGTTGTGGCAACCAAGTCAGATAAGGATACATCTTTAAAATGTGACTGATTCTCAGTGAATCAATCTGGCAGACACACTATGTTCAGAAAGTAATGGAGAGAATCAACCATTAGCTATGAAATACCCTTTAGGTGAGGGAAATATTTTATAGCAACCATTAAGTTCAATCCCACTCTTCCTAATGACCAAAGTGGGAGAGAAGCATATTTTTCTACTTTGGCATATTCCTCTTTGGTTCTTATTCTGCCTTCTCAGTACATATATCTTTTTAAATGTTAATTGTCAAAAAACATTTTTATAAAGTTAAATGTTAATTACATAAATGGAATTAAAGAGATATTAACTGAAAATTGATACTATGAGAACTCACTAAATGGGGCTTGATAGGTAGACATTGGATTTGTGAGACTAAAACTTAAGTACTGTATGTAAAATGTATAAATAAAATAAGTTGAGATAACATTTGCCAAATGTTTTGTAAACCTTAAAGCTACACACACACACACACACACACACACACACAGAGATATAAACACAAGATGGGTTTTTTTGCCCTTTGTCCTCAAAGAAATTCATGACATCAAAGAGGTGATGCCATGATATATGCATGAATTGGATTTCAATGAGGGGCTGCTATGAGAAGAACCTGAGTTCAAATTTGGACTCATATACTTGACACTACCTAAGTGAGTCATTTAACCTGATTGATTCACATTCAGGACCATTTTGAGCCATTCTAATCCAATCTGCCATGGACCCAGATAGCTCCAGAGGAGAAAGTGAGACTAGTGACTTAGACACACACACACACACACACACACACACACACACACACACACACACACACAAACACAAACACAAACACAAACACAAACACAAACATACATAATTGGTCCAATACTTAATTGGTCCAAAGACTATAAAGTTGCACCATTAATATAGCTTCCAAGTGGTCGAAAATCAAATTCAATTCACAAAATGAATTAGCAAAGAGCCAAAGACTCTTTCCTTAAACTTGAAAATGCTTCATATTGATGTGTAAACTTGGCTGTCGCAGAGGCATAGAGAAACTGTGACCAACTGAATCAATGTTATCTTCTTGTTGAATATCCTTCCCATAGTTTGTTAAGTAAACTTCCTTTTATTAACTGATAGGTGGTCTAATAGTATCTCAACATCTCATGTATCTCAACAGCTCAAAATCTCATTTCATTGTAATTTCCATATAGAGCAACTAGACTGGACTAAATCATTTCAGTTTTGGTTCTCACAATAGGAATAAAAGACTTGAGATGAATGAGGATGGAAGAATAGAAGGAACCAGGAAGATAATGCTAATTACACTGACTGCCATACAGAGTTCCCAAACAGAAAATGCTTTTGAAACTATCAGGCACTACCCACACATATACATATATAAGAATTATTACTCTTTTTGACATAGTATCTTTTATAACTGTGAAAGCTTGAAACTTCTGCATCTACTACAATGTAAATTAATATGTATTTTTTATATAGAGGTCTAAGTGGAAAGAACACTGACCCTCAAGTCTGGAGGACCTAAGTTCAAATTCAACCTCAGACACTTAATAATTACCTAGCTATGTGACCTTGGATAAGTCACTTAACTCCATTGCCTTGCAAAAAAAAGGAAGTCTAGATATAGTGAACAGAAGGTTGATCTGGGTCAAAGAAGACCTGTGTACAGGTCCTATCTCTATCACATACTATGTGTATAATTATAGACAAGTCAATGTAATCTTTCAGTGACCCAAGCAGCTCTCTGTGATCAGAGAGCTCTGCTGTGAAACAAAGTGGTTCAGAGCCCAAAGGCCCAGTTCCATTGTTGCTCAGCAGAGAAATGCAGTGACCTCCCTTTCTCATCTTAGTATGAACACCCAACTGACTTTATCCCTGATGCAGTTCAGAGCTCCTGAACTCAGGCAGTTGATCACTGTTAGCTCTATCATACTTGGCCATTCAACAAGTTTTAGTTTCTTCAACAAGAGTTTAAGTATTTTGAACATGAGAGTATTCTGAGTCTTATTAGACATCTTCTGAATAGAGATATTAGTTGTTATTGTATAATTCTAAACCCTGTCTGTGACCATAAACAACTACATGATCATGAGCAAATATTCGCCTGAGAAATGGAGAGAACGATACCTAGTTCATGAGATTGTTGTGAGTATTATACATAAAGAACTTTGCAAACTTCTAAATCATGTATAAATATCAGTCATTGTTCATGTTCATACATACATCATTCACAAGTAGCTTGCCAGTTCAGGGATATGAATACTACCTCAAACTATTTTCAGTTTCCATAAGGGAAATGAATTTAAATAATCATTTTCTCCAGTGACTCAGAGTAAGATTCTGTTATACAGAAGGACTTTTTATTTTAAATTCTCTTCTCACACAACACAGAACAAGAAATAGAGGAATATAAATATTAAAATGACTAAATCTTAATTTAAATTTAAGTTTTCAGCAAATATCTAAGTGACATCTTTCCCTGGCAGACAATCTAGCATTTTATTTTAATACAATGTGGCAGAGTTCCTATGATCAAATTAATGCTTCTCCTATGCATATAAAATATTCCTAGAGATATTTATTTTGAAATTCACCAAGGGAAGCATATTTCATGCCCATTAGTCTTGAATCAAAATTGAAATATTCAAGTAAGTGGTTTGAACTTAAACTACCACTTCCAGTTATAGAGGAAATCAAAAATGTAGATTAATAAGTGAAATTTAATTTGAAAGAAGTATTAAGATTCTTTGGTTATAAAGAAATTAAAAATATTATTTTAATTCATGTTTTGATTTTTTTTCTCATAGAGAAGAAAAAAGAAAGGCTACTCAAGTCAAGACATTTTTATTAGAAACTTCATATTGAAATAAATTTAAATGAAAAATAACCTCATGAAAAGGGAATGTAGTTTTTTTCCTAATCAGAAAAAAAAGACAATGCCAAGAGACTAAAGACAGGACAAGGGGAAATGAATTTAAATTAAGCATTGGGAAGAATTTTGTAATAGGCTTCTGAGGGAGACTAGAATATTCTTCTCCAGAGGATTTTAAAACAGAATATTCACCTTATTTCCATGGTTAAGATTATCTGATGAATCATAGGATTATACCTGGAAAGGGCCTTGAAGGTCATATAGTTTCCCATCTTCATTTTACAGATAAGGAAATTGAGGTTTAAGGAGACTAATTTATTTGCTAGTCAGAGGAAGAACTACAAATCAAATCCAGTTTCTCTGAATGGAAATGCATTGTTCTTTCCACTGAACCACAATAAGAAGGGAACTTCTTAAGTATTCATTTGTGCTAAAGTTGTTGGAGCTAGTTTGTTGATTTATAATGTAAAACATTCTGTTTTTCTCTCACTTTATATTTAGTCATAACTTATATGATACACTCATGACTGCCAATAATATGATTTTCAAATATGAATGACAAATTCACCTATGTCATCCTAATTTTTTTTTACTGAAAAAAGATATGAAATAGAGGTTTCAAATTCTACTTATCACCCTTTAGTCTTGTTTCCTAGAATTAAGAATGAAATCAGGAAGGGGAATTTTTGCATGGGGTCATATGAGAGGAAAGGAGATTTTTATGGTCCATCAATATCTTTTTGAATTCTAACTCTAAGCCTGAATCATTAGATTGGTTTCAGTTAGGACTGACCAAAGAATAAGGTATTCCTTTCAGTTTCCATCCAAGGAGATTCAGTTACTAAAAACTTTGAAACCTAAATGAACTCTCACAGTAATTGTCTTTTAATAAGATATTTTGAAATTATGCATCCTAAAAGTATTGTACTGACATTTTTCTTTGGAATTTCTAACTTAGAACTCATAAAGTGTGTAGGATTTGAGATCTAAAGATCAGAGACCCTGCTCCTTACATTATAAACAAAGAAACTTTGCTAGAGTCAGGATTTTTGCCATCCAAGCAAGGACTATTCAGCATTCCAGTCTCCTGAATAAAACTGAGACAAGTAATCAATTTGGAAGACAGAATAGATTTCACTCCTGAACAATCAATTAACCTTTTTTTAAGATTTTTGCTAAGAAAAAAAGTTTTCATTCTAACTTCAAGAATTAGTCAACAAAATGCTTAGGTGTTTTAGCACTACAAAGTAAACAAAATTTGAAATGAAAGGAATTAGAAATGAAATATTTAACAGAGATAGAAGTGACAGAATCAAGACCTTTTAGTTCAATGCCTATCCCAGAATCATGAATTCTTTATAGCTCTAGTAAGGAAGAAATCATCAAGCCCTCAGTTAAATGCTCCCTCCATTTCCCCATTAGCCCTTTTCAATTTTGGACATTTGCAATTATTAATTAGGATTTCCTTCTATATAAATAACTGAAAAATAATTATAATAGTTTTTATATAACTCTTTAAAGTTTGCAAAGTATTTTCAACATATTGCCTAATTTGATAAACACTGCAAACCTCTGAGGTATACACTGGTTTTTTATTGTCCCCATTTTACAGATGAAGAAACTAAGGTTCAGAAAAGTTGAAGGATTCACCAAGATTCCTACTATCAATGAGTGTGGAGGAATTTGAATTCAGGTCTTTCCAATTCCAGGTTCAATATTGTCTATCACATCAAATTGTCTTCTTCTGACTTTAACTCCTTTGTTCTAGTTTTCCTCTCTGGATCAAGAGAGCTAGGTTTAATTCTGCTTCTTCAATGGAAATCCTTAAGATTTGAATGTTTCTGTAATGTCTCTCATAATACTTATCCACTCGAAGTAGTTTCATTTCATTTCAAATTCCCTCACCATTCTAGATAATTACTTCTCTATCTATTTTAGTTGGTCAATTTCTTCTAAAATATGATTTTGAGAATTGGAAACACATACATACATACATACATACATACATATAATACTTCAGATGTATTAACCTTGCTCTATCCCTTGTTTTAGAGGTAATAGTTCTATTACTGAAATTTTTTGCTTTTTTTTTTTACTTTACTTTTTCACTATCACTTTAATTGGGAATTGTAAGCTTCAAATCATATCTGAAAAAAAGAAAATTTTCTCTTCTCCTATATACACTGATAAGAGGTCATTCAACCTCCAATTGAATACTCCCAAAATAAAAGTAACAAATTCTCTTCTGAGTCATTTCATTTTTGAGAAATTCTGATTATTAGCAATTTTTTTCAAGAGGGAAACTTGTCTGTCTATAATCTTTACTAATCATTTATTTAACTTACTTTTGCCTTACTGGGGCAAATAAAATGAGTCCAATATGCTCCATTGCACAGCCTTTCAAAACACTTGGAAATAATTATCATTCACTATTTAAATTTTCTCTTATCCAGCATAAGTAACTCCAGTTTCTTCAGTCAATGTAACTAAGATTTGGTCTGCCTTGCTTACATCATCACTGTATTTTTCCTATATAAGTGATCCAATCTGTCATTGACCTCTTTCCTTTATATTATATTTCACACACAGCTTCCTTACTGAAAGTGGAAATTCTACACAAAAGTTTT
The DNA here is from genome assembly GCF_037893015.1 of Macrotis lagotis. Lineage (NCBI taxonomy): Eukaryota > Metazoa > Chordata > Mammalia > Peramelemorphia > Peramelidae > Macrotis > Macrotis lagotis. Next base: position 215,446,838 of record NC_133661.1, read on the forward strand.
AAAAGAAAAAACTGAGTTTCTACTTCTTGTAGTCAGCAATGTCTGCCAGAAAGTGATAAATAGCATTAAGACTGAGTGCCAAGACTTAGTCTTCACACTGGTAGACTTGTGAAATTTTGTCAATTCCTTACTGGCATCTCATTTCAAAGAATTAAGTCTTGTCATTTGCTTTCCCACAGAAGAAAGAACTGGAATTAATTTTATTAATAATGGCATAACTTCCAAATACAATTTTTAATCATGAAAAATTCTGTAATCTACTTATAGAGAGTGGGTTTTTATATACCTGCACACATATACATATGTATAAATATATATATATATATACACTTACAAAAATACACAAAATTATATGTATGTACATTATTAATATAGATATATAGATATATATTAGATATGTAGGTATATATATATATATATATATGTAATTGAATGGAACCCAAAGATATCTTCAATGTACTTATGCAGAGGATGATAATATCTAAAATATTCATATCAGTTAAGTACCTGCTTTGTGCAAGGCATGTTCTAAAATCTGAGGATACAAAGAAAGAATGATAAATCTAATCCTTGATCTCAGGGAATTTATAATTTTATAGAGGAATTCACAGAATTGAGAAGAATAGCATCTGTTTGATCTTATAAAGGAGTAATTTTCTCATATGAATGAATGAAATACATTAGTAAAAACATTTGTTTTTATACATATGTTTAATACTGTGTTATCCCCATGATACAAATACAGATAATATATTTTCTCTTTATTCATTAAGAGCATTACATCATAAAAATATCCTCTCCTCACAAGTGATTTAATTTTAATCATACTCTAGATGAATATAACAAATGTAGAAATATGAATTTTTGAAGATCCTTTGATTCTATGGGTTTGATATTTTCTTCCTTTTAATTTTTTTAATGTTTAAATTTATTTATTTATTTATTTTAATCCATATGCTCATGTGTATTTTTAAGTTATAAAATTTCCTTCCACCCTCCCTTCCCAAACCCTTCCCCTCAGTGGCAAACAGTCATGTTAGCACTGTACATATATATTTTGGAAAACATGTTTACAGATTAGTAATTTTTGGTATAAGGAATCAGGATTAAGGGAAAGAGATACATAAGAAATAATTTTTATAAAGTATTCATCAGATTCTGAAGTGTTGTTTTGTGTGTATGTGTGTGTGTGTGTGTGTGTGTGTGTGTGTGTGTGTGTTTTGGTTTGGTTTGGTTTGGTTTTTCTTCCTCTGGATGGGGAAAACATTGTCCATAGCCAGACTAAAAGAATTATCCTAGCTCTCTGAACTATTTAGAGGAGCTGCTTCCATTAAAGTTGATCATCTCACAATGTTGTTGTTGATCTTTTCTTCAATGGTATAGATCACATTTTAGCAAATTGTTTTCATGAATGACCCTGATCTTTTAAAAATCATTTATAGACAACAAAACATTTTGCACTATCCTACTTTGGTTCTCATACAGCATATGCATTCATATCTGCATGCATGTGTATGTGTATATGTATGTATGTTTGTAATAAGTCACTAGAACCCTACTCAAAGTCTGTCCATATTGCTGGGGTATAACATATTTTGGACTCCACTGATGTGGTCTTTGAGAACTAAATGTTGTCTTCATACTACCATGAAGACTTGGAGGCAGTCATGTTGTGAAATATATTAAAATATGTCAAAGATGACAATGTAAAGCATCCTAGGTAAGGTGAAAATTGTCATTAAATCAGTAAGTCAAATTTTAAAAATCATGTATTTGCAATGTATAAATCATCCTAGTATCTCCTCTACATATATACAAAAAAGAATATAGAGAAAAATTATGTATCAAAGGGACCTCCACTCTAGATAATATAGGTCAGGCCTGTACAATCTTACTTTTAAAAGTTTTTATTGAAGCAATAGACAATATATTTTGATTTTTCATTTTAGTGAGATCTCTGTAGTAGCTAGACTTCTGTTACTAAAGCTTTTAGCAAATCCACAGGCGGTCCACATAAAATTGCCCTGTGGGATGCACGTGCACCACAGGTCACATTTTGGACAGCCTTGATATAGGTGAAAGCTACCAAGAAATAATTATGAAAAACAAAGTAATTTTTGATGAAACTGGTTCCAATCCCCAAAGTAAAAGCAATTGAGAATTTAAATTGAGTTAATCAAGTAAGACTTTGCAGACATTCTTCAAGAAAAGGATATGATCAAGTTCCTGCATCAGAGATAAGTTAGCAAACATAGAAGCAGGGCAGATTCAAGGATTTTGAGGGAGAATGGAACATAGGATGTGTTTATAAAGATGGGATCAAGAATGCTAAATAGAATCAACATTCTGATTATCAACTGAAAAAGGCCAATTCTAGGATTCCTAAGATCAAAGCCAAGGAATCAACACTTATAAAGCTGGGGAGACAGGTACCTATGAAGAAAATAGTGGGTTCTATTATAAAAGTTATAAAAAAACAAAGACTGGGCTGCAGGAAGGTCATTCCTTATTCATTCCTTATTCATTATCAAATTCTTCTAGAAATCAAAAGAGATTGTGCATCAAATACTTAAAATAAAAGGGGTCTTTATGAATAGAAAGGGAAAATGAAGATGTGAGAACTTTGTAAGGATGGAAAATATTTAAAGTCATGCCAAGAGAGATAGGTAGGTTTAATGACTAGAGGATCATATTTAGAATCATAAAGACTTTCTGCAAAGTTCAAATTCTGCCTAAATATGACCACTAGCAATAAATGATCTCTCAAAACCCTGGGTAATTCTCACATCTATGGAATAGAAAAATAATTATAAATTTACACTCTATTAATACCACTAACACCCCACTCCCTTATTCTTCAAAAAATTCAAACCAGTAATATTATATTCTATTGAGGGTCTCCAACTACACATAGTCAAAATTCCTAAATTTCTTTGTTTTTTTTTTTTACTTTTTTACACTATCATACTTCTATATATAATATGGAATGATTGCTTTAGCTTTTTTTTGAAAGTCATATCACATGGTTGACTCATTTTGACTTTGAAGTCTGATAAAATTCTTACATCCTTTTCCTATAAACTTATGTTTATTTCTATTTGTCCAATCATTTCCAATGCAAGCTATTTTTTTGACCTAGGACGTTAAAAAAAAAATCCCTTATTTTAAGGAATCCCCTTAGTTTCTAATTTGTCAAGAACTTTTGGGATATCAATTTTTGTTATTTAGAATAAAAAAATTCCTCTAGAAGGGATGATTCTGAGATTATTTTGTACAAGGAGGAAATTATCACTGCTCATTTGTTTGTGATGCTAATGACTATCCATGGGATGGGAATGAAGACTGAATCTGTCACTTCATTTCAATAGGAATACCCTTGAACTTCCTCACACTAAAGTAAAGCTAGCTGTGTACTTAAATTTACTGCATGTATCAGATATTTATGGAAAATAATAAGAACAAAGAGTATTGTCAGAGAAGAAAAGAGGAGTCAGAACAAGTGGAGGCTGGGAACCTAATATTTAAAGAACTTCACCGTTTTCATGACATTTAAGTCATAGGATGATAACACAAAAAGTTAACCTGAATCAGGAAGCAACATGAAAACTTTAAAGGATTTGGAATGCTTATTTTAAGAATATCTCTCTGAGGAATCTCCTCCATTTTGTGACATGTAAGATAAAGTTCAATATTATCTTGACAGCATGAGAGTTTGGAGGACATAAATATAGTCCTTAAAAATAAGAACAATAACATAAATAATATTGACTGTTTCTATATGTGTAAAACTTTTCTGCTGCTTTCCTACATTATTTTGAGACAGAGAATCCTCAACTCCCACCAAGAACATATCATTGTGAAATATCATTATGTATAAAATCTCCTTCAATCTCACTCTGGAAGGAAAATTATATATAAAATGTCGTCTTTTGTATTCTTTCTAACAGAAAAAAACACGAAACTCCCTTGTCATTGTTATGTTCTCTCTTTTCCAGTGTGTGCTATCTCAAATTGAACACAATTGCATCCTCCAATCAAGGCATAAGGCCTGAGGCAGGTCATATGATAGGGAGGTAGATGCTATCTGGAAATGCAGTACTTTCTCCAAAGATTATTTTTTAGGTGTTGCCCAATCACTGACAATAGAACTGCATGGGTCCTGACAGCAATTTCACAAAGAATATCCATTCAAATATAACAGGGACTTGGGCAGTATTATGCTTGCACACACCAGGGAAGCCATATCTGTTTACTTAGACACCAGAAGCATGACATTACAATCAACATTTGAAAATGGTAATTCTAGGTTGCTATACTATGAATTTCTAGTATTTTCTAATGTAGCTGTATATTAATCTCCTAATTTTCAATATAAAATAGCAATAGTTTTTTTTTTCCCAATGAAGTTTTTTAACTCAAAATTAACTTATGGTTATTTATATGCCAGTTTTTAAGTAATTCTTCAATTAATTTGGTAATTAGTATAAATTTCATTCATTATTTTAAGTTTAATTCTAGTCAACTTTTTATAGGGCAGTGACAGAAAAGATTGCTTATTTCTGTCATCAGGCTATAGGATCATATTTCCAAGAGAGTTGCTTTCAAGGCCATGTAAGTCAATACCTTCATTTATATCTATATTCTATATCTAATGAAAATAGAGGCATAGGGAGGTTTTTTTGATTTGCCTATTGGTTACATAGGGGATGAGTGTCAGGGGAAAAATGTGACTCAAGTCCTCTGACTTGAATGATCAATCGAATGGCCAATGCACATTACGCAACTATTATGAGTGATAACTAAATCCTCCAGCTGATAAAAACACTGGATACTGGAGTTATGAAAATATGAAAATTACAGATTTATGATTGTGTGCAAGACACTTATCACTTCTTCAGTTTTTCAACTATAAAATGGAAAGAAACAAGTGAGACAATATTGTTATATACTTTTCAAACCCTAAAGCACTATATAAATGTTAATTAATATTATTATTGTTTCATAAAATTTAATATTTGCAAAACACTTAACATACATAGACAATTAATAATCTTATTTAGTCAACACATAACATTATTTTATATACTTACATACTTTACATACTTATCAAACCTGTGAGACAAACATGAGTCTGATATAGTGTCCATTATATCACTATATTGTCATACATAACCAAACCTTAAGAAGGTGAAAGGAGTAGGTTCTGTGCCCATTTGATTTTTTTATCTATTGGTTTATTCCCTAAAGCAATGGGGTTAAGTGACTTATCCAAGGTCACACATATAGGTATTTATTAAGTGTCCAGGGCTGGTTTTGAACTCAGGTCCTTCTGCCTCTGCAACCGATGTTCTATTCACTGCATCACCTAGCTGCCCCTATCTTTATTTTAGATATTAATCTATGCACAAGTGAAAGAAATAAATGTATTTAGATATTGATTTCATAGATAATCAATTTTCTAAAGAAAGATATTATTAGTAAAATTTTATTCTTTCTCATCTCAAAATAATCAATAGTATCTATTTTGAATGAGACTTTTTTCAGTTGTTCTACTATCCAATCAATTTTTATGTGCTGCTGCCAAAATAAACTTCCTAAAGCACATTTCCCCATAAAAATCCTTCAGTTGTGCTGTCCTTCCTGACTTCACCCCTGCATGTAATAGGGACCAGAATTTTGCTTCTGACAGGATCTCCTTCACCTTAGGATACTTAAATTTCCAGCAACACCTGCAGGGCTCTTTTGTCCTCTTTCTACTGGATAAAAATACCCAAGACACAGAAGTAAAACTAGGATAGAGAGTACAGTTTTTCTCTAAGTGCTGAGGTATAGAGAAGTGCAAATTTCCTCCTCTAGACAGAATCACAGACAATTTAGTTATTGACATCAGCTTTGAAGTGGGAACCAAGGACAGTCTCTTTTTTTTCTCAAATCATTAACAGATGTTGATGGTGATTCTTCCAATTTGGTCCTTATTTCCACTGCTTTGAGGTTATTTCACTGCTCCTCTACTCTAACAACAAACTTCCACCCCCCTCCCCTAAAAAAAAGCCTTTCCTCTTTATATATAAATCTCACAACAAATCATTTGTGCAATTTCAAGTAAAAATATCAATTTGCATTCACATTGCAAGTCAATTTCCCTAAAGAGTCTGCTTTTGGGGGAGGAGCCAAGATGGTGACAGGAGAAGAGTTCTCCTAGGTGTTCTCTCCATAATACTTCAAAAATCTTAAAATTAAGACTCTTACTAAATTTGTGAGAGACAGAACCCACAGAAAGATCCAGTGAGGCAATTCTCCAGACATTCCCCAGGCAATTCTCAAGGTAACCTGGAAAACAGTGGAAAGGCTCAGCTCCATGAGGTTAGAGGGGTGGCCCACTAGAGTGAAGAAACTTCAGCATCTTGGAGGCAGCCTCGGGGTGCCTGGGAGCCATGGCTTATGGCAGCAGGGGCAGTTTCCTGACCTACAACCCGGGGAGCACTGGGCACAAATTGGAGGATCAGTGGAGGGGACCTCTGCTAGAGCAGATGCAGGAAGCTCAGACCCTCAGGGAAGTTGCAGCATTGGATACACGGCAACCCAGATCCAGGAAACAGAAGCAGGTGTGGAGCCAGTAAACAGGAGCTGAGTAGGTAAGCAGGAGCCCCCAGGTAACAGAGCCTTGAGTGCTCAGCCCACCCAAGGTAAGGGAGTGGAGAGAGACTTCAGAGTTCTGTCCTCTGTACCTGGAACAGGACTCTGAGGCTCTGACTACATTCAGATCCTGATCATAGTCTATGCCCCCCCATAGAAGAGCCCCTCCCAACTCAGCCCCATGGTAGAGGGGTGTGCTTGTGGTCATTCACAGACCAGGAGGGAAATCAGAGCTTCACACACTGAGATCCTTGTGAAGAGGTGTGTCAATAATACTAAAAATCTCAGGAAGCACCCCCAAACTGGGCACAGGCTGGAGAAATGAGGAAAAAGAGGAACACCACTGAGAAATACATTGCCTATAATTCCCAAGAAGGATCAAAATACTCAATCTGAAGATAAGCTTCTGCATCTAAAGACTCCAAGAAATCAGGCTCAGGCTATGATAGAACTCAAAAAAGATTTTGAAAATCAAGTAAGAGAGATAGAAGAAAAATTGGGAAAAGAAATGAGAGAGATGCAGGAAAAACATGAAAACAAAGTCAGCAACTTAGTCAAAGAGATCCAAAAAATGCTGAAGAAAATAACATGTTGAAAGCCAGAATAGGTCAAATGGGTAAGACAGCTCAAAAAGTTATTGAGGAGAAGAATGCCTTAAAAAGCAGAATTGGGGAAGAGTTTAAAAAGGGAGGGGTGGAGCCAAGATGGAGACAAGACGTGATCCATTCTTAGGTACTCTCTGATAAAACGTGAAACTAAGGACTCTAAAGAAACTTTCGAGAGACAGAACCCACAAAGGGACCCAGCGAGCAGTTCTCCTACTCAAGGTAACCTGGAAAAGAGCAGAAAGGTTCTGCTCCCAGGGGTCGGAGGGGCAGCCCACCAGAGGGGTGGCCCGCCAAAGCCAAAGAACTTCAGCCTCCAGGAGGCAGCCACAGGGGTCTGGGAGCTGAGGCTCACAGCAGCAGGGGAGTCTCCTGAGCTGCACCCCAGGGAGCACCAGGCACAAAGTGGGGGAACAGCAGGGGACTTCTGCCAGAGGGAGCAAGTGGAGCCCAGCCCTTGGGGCACACAGCAAGCAGCTTGGTCTTTCCCCAGCCCTGATCCAGGAAACAAGCAGGCAGAGCCAGTAAGCAGGAGTCTCCAGGGCATGATCCCATTGAACTGAGGGAGGGGAGTGAAGAGAGACTGCACAGTTCTGTCCTCTGTCCTTGGAACAGGACTCTGGGGCTCTGACCACATTCAGATCCTGATCATGGTCTAGGGCCCCCACAGAACAGCAGCACCCCCCACCTCAGCCCCATGGCAGACTGGAGTGCATATGGTTATTCACAGACCAGGAGGGAGGACAGAGCCCCACACACTGAGACCTTTGTGGGAGGGTCCCAAAAGCTCAGGAAGCACCCCAAAACCAGGCTCAGGCTGGGAAAATGAGCAAGCAGAGAAATAAGAGGAAGACCATTGAGAAATATTTTGCTCATGAGCCCAAGAAGGATCAAAATACTCAGTCTGAAGATGAGGAGGTACAAGCTCCTGCATCTAAAGACTCCAAGAAAAACAGATATTGGGTTCAGGCTATGACAGAGCTCAAAAAAGACTTTGAAAATCAAATGAGGGAGTTGGAAGAAAAACTGGGAAAAGAAAGGAGAGAGATGCAGGAAAAACATGAAAATGAAGTCAGCAGCTTAGTCAAGGAAATCCAAAAAAATGCTGAAGAAAATAGCATGCTAAAAACCAGCTGAGGTCAAATGGATAAAACAGTTCAAAAAGTTATTGAGGAGAAGAATGCCTTAAAAAGCAAAATTGGCCAGATGGAAAAAAAGAGATAAGAAAACTCTCTAAGGAGAACAAATCCTTCAGACAAAGAATAGAATTCAGGAACATTGATGAATTTACCAGAAATCAGGAATCAATACTTCAAAACCAAAAAAATGAAAAATTAGAAGAAAATGTGAAATATCTCATTGAAAAAAAACAACTGTTATGGAAAACAGACTTAGGAAAGATAATTTAAAAATTATTGGAATACCTGAAAGTCATGATCAGGAAAGAGAGCCTTGACATCATTTTCAAAGAATTACTACAGGAAAATTGCTGTGATATTCTAGAAGCAGAGGTCAAAATAGAGAAAGACATGCCAAAAAACCAACACCTAGAAATATTATAGCCAAGTTCCAGAACTCCCAAGTCAAAGAGAAAATATTACAAGCAGCCAGAAGGACACAGTTCAAATATCATGGAGCTGCAGTCAGGATCACACAGGACTTAGCAGCAACTACATTGGAAGCTCGTAGGGCTTGGAATACAATATACTGGAAGGCAAAAGAGCTTAGAATGCAGTCAAGAATGAACTACCCAGCAAGGCTGAATGTCCTCTTCCAGGGAAAACGATGGACTTTCAATGAACCAGGGGAATTTCAAATGTTCCTTTTGGAATGGCCAGAGCTGAACAGAAGGTTTGATCTTCAGATACAGGACTCAGGTGAAGCATGGAGATTAGAGGAGAGGGGGGGAAATATGAGGGACTTAATGATGATGAACTGCATGTAATCCTGCATAGAAAAATGACACTGATAATACTCATATGAACCCCCTCAGTTAATAGAGCAGGTAGAGGGAGCTTTTATAGTTGAAGCACAGGAGAAAGCTGAATTCGAAGATAAAATATGGTGTAAAAATGGAGTCAATAGAAAAAAAGGGAAATGTAAAGGGAGAAAGAAAAAGGAGAGGGGGGAATAGGCCAAGATATTTCATATAATAAGATTTTTTTTATTATTACAATGAGCTATTGCAATGATATGGAAGCGGGGAGGCAAGGCGGAATGAGGGAACCTTTGCTCTCATCATAGGTGGCTAGGAGAGGAAACAGCATATATACTCAATAGGGTCTAGGCATCTGGAGTAAGAAGGGGGGGAGCAGGGGGAAGGGGTGGGGATGTGAATAAAGGAGGAGAGGATGGACCATGGGGGGAAAGTGGTCAGATATAACACATTTTCTTTTTTACTTCTTGCAAGGGGCTGGGATTGGAAGGCCTGTCCAGGACCATAGGGCCAGGTGGATGCTGGGCCTAAGGGGTGGTAAGGGGGCTCAGGGCTTCTTGGCCCCAGGACAAGGGATCTGTCTGCTGTGCCACTCAGTGACCCTACAGCAGAGTCAGAGTGAAAGGAGAGAGAAAATATAGTACATGGTAGTGCAGAAATAAGAAAGGAGGGAGTTGCGATCAGCAATGGCAACATTGGAAAAAAATGGAAGTAATTTTTGCGATGGACTTACCATAAAGAATGCAATCCACCCATGACAGAGTTGTTGGTGTTGGAACAAAGACTGAAGCACATTTTTTATTATTATTATTTGGGCGAGGGTTCAGGGCAAATGGGGCTGGGTGGCCCACCTGGGGCCACATAGCAAGGGTGATCTTTGGGTATCTGAGGCTGGATTTGTACCCGGGTGCTCCTGACTCAAGAGCCAATGCTCTGTCTGCCACCCAGCCACCCCTACTATTATTACTATTTTATTTTATTTTGGGTCTTTTTTTTTTGTTCTTTTTGGGTTTTTGCAGGGCAGTGGTGATCGGGTAGCTTGCATGTCACACGGCTGGGTGATTGTTGGGTCTACGGGTCTGGATGTGGGCTCGGATGCTCGTGACTGCAGGGCTGGTGCTTCGTCCATTGCGCCACCTGGCCATACCTACAATTATCACTATTATTCTTTTTTTAATTTTAATTTTTTTCTCTCCCCTTTATCACCCAAGCAAGTCTATATTCATGGGGGGAGGGGCATTTTGTTTACTCTTAAACAAGAATATTTTATTAATGTAAAAAAAATTGTACAAAATGAGAATTAAAAAATTTTTTTTAAAAAAGCATAATTGGCCAGATGGAAAAAGAGATAGGGTAGCTCTCTGAGGAAAACAAATCCTTCAGATATAGAATGGAGCTAAAAGAAGTTCATGACTTTACAAGAAGTCAAGACACAATACTTCAACACCAATAGAATGAAAAATTAGAAGAAAATATGAAACATGTCATCGAAAAAAACAACTGATCTGGAAAACAAATTCAGGCAAGATAATTTAAAAATGTGGGGGATACCTGAAAGTCATGATCAGGAAAAGAGCCTTGACCTCATTTTTAAAGAATTCCTACAGGAACATTGCCCAGATATCCTAGAAGCAGAGGGCAAAATAGAAATTAATAGAATCCACCGATCTCCCCCAGAAAGACATCTAAAGAAAACAACCCACAGGAATATTATAGCCAGGTTCCAGAACTCCCAAGTCAAAGAGAAAATATTACAAGCAGCCAGAAGGACACAATTCAAATATCGTGGAGCTGCAGTCAGGATCACACAGGACTTAGCAGCAGCAACTTCATTAAGAGCTCGTAGGGCTTGGAATATAATATTCCAGAAGGCAAAAGAGCTTGGAATACAATTGAGAATCAATTACCCAGAAAAACTGAACAACCTGTTCCAGGGGAAAAGATGGACTTTCAGTGAACCATTGGAAATTTCAATTGTTCTGGTTGAAACAACCAGAGCTGAACAGAAAGTTTGACCTTCAAATACAGGACTCAGGTGAAGCATAGAAAGAAGAGTAGAAGGGTAAAATATGAGGGACTTGATGATGATGAATTGCATGCATTCCTTCATAGAAAAATGATACTGATAATATTCATATAAAACTTCTCATTTAATAGAGCAGGTAGAAGGAGCTTTTACAGATGAAGCACAGGAGAGAGCTGAATTTAAAGATATAATATATTGTAAAAATGGAGTCAGTGGCTTAAATGGAAATGTAATGAGAGTAAGAGAAAGGAGAGGTGGAATAGGCTAAGATATTTCATACGATAAGTTTTTTTATTGCAATGAGCTATTGCAATTATATGGAAGAGGCAAGATGGGGGGCAATGAGGGCACCTTTGCTCTCACCAGAGATGGCTCGGAGAGGAAGCACCATATACACTCAATGGGGTATGAACAACTAGAGTAAAAAGGAGAGAAGGGGGACAGGGGAAGAATGGGGATGTGAGTGATGGAGGAGAGGCTGGATCATGGGGGAGAGTGGTCAGATATAACATTTTCTTTTTACTTTTTGCAAAGGGCTGGGATTGGGTGGCCTGTCTGGGACCGCGTGTCTGGGTGGTTGCTGGGCCTTTGGGGTGGTATGTGGGCTCGGGGCCTCTTGGTCCCAGGGCTAGTGATCAGTCCAATGCACCACTCAGCTACCCTACAGCACATTTTAGAAGAGGGACAGAGTGAAAGGAGAGAGAAAATATAGTATGTGGTAGTGGGGAGGTATGAATGAAAGGAATTATGATCATCAACAGCAATGGTGGAAAAATATGGAAGTAGCTTTTGTGATGGACTTATCATGAATAATGTGATCCACCCAAGACAGAGCTGGTGATATTGGAACACAGACTGAGGCACACTTTTTTTTCCTCTTTCCTTTCCTTTATTTCTCATGAGGGTCTATATTCTTTGGGGGGAGGGATATTATGTTTACTCTCAAACAGGAACATTTTAGTATTTATAAAAAAAATCATTTGTACAAAAATAAAAATAAATAAATTTTTAAAAAAGAATCTGCTCTTTAGTTTGCAACTAGATCAGATTACTGTACATGTTAAAAAAAAATGTCAGATAACCAGACCTTCTATGGTATGTAAACTATCAATTTAAGGCATCCTTTGACTTGACTCATATCAAGCCCAGAGGCAAATTACAGTGCCTTTTATATATAAACATAAACAAAAAAATGAGTATTTAGATAGATAGATAGATAGATAGATAGATAGATAGATAGATAGATAGATAGATAGATGGATGGATGAAATCCTTCTATACATTCAGCTCCTAAAGTTCATGGCAAGAGAGGGAAGAATTTCAAGAAAAGTTTGAAAAACTTCAGAATAAGTTATTAGCACAAGAGCTATGTATTTCTAGTGCCAACATGACAAAAGAGTTTGAAGTATAAGGAGGCTGAGGACCGAGAGGACACATAACAAGTAACTACTGACAGCCCTTCAACTTCCTTCTGCAAGTGACCTCAAATAAACATCAACTGATCCTTTCTCTGCCTGCCCCATATCAAGTCAGCCTGGGTCACACTCTTAAGAGTAGATTCACTTCTCATTCTGGTGATTCGATACCCCTAGGAAGTAATGCATGTTTCAATTCCATCCAATGGTAAAGGGAGATGGCAAGAATGTCCAGTCCTTTTTGGTGTATAGAGAATTAAGATCCACTATTTGAATTATGGATGAGAACAGTTAAATTCCCTGAAGGTTAAACCTCCTTAAATATAAATGTACTCAGATAAAAACTAGGATTCAAAGAAAGCAGGATCCTGAGGTCTTTCTTTATGCCAGGTGAGCCTTGTCCAATTCCATCCTCCCAAGTGACAGTTAACCAGGAAATTGTCATTCAGGGTATTAAAGAAATTGGACATCAGACTGGAATGCATTTTTTTAAATCCATACTTCATGTTCATAGTAAGCTTCATTTATGGAAAGATTTTAGCCACTGTTAATACTTCATGCATGAGAAACTGCTCTGTCTGAGCACAGGAAAACAGTAATGAATTTCTATTGCTTACAGAATAAAGACCATACTGCACAACATTCAAAAAAACTATATGGTTTGGTCTCAATCTCACTTCAGCCTTATCTCCAAATTCTATCCTCTATAGAGCCATATAGTCTATAACTAAAATGAAACTTGGATAACACTTGATCCAGTCCCCTCATTTTGCATATGAGGAAACGGACTTTGAGTAGCCAAGAAAAGGATTCAAATGTAGGTCCTCTCAAGGTCAAATTTAGTGAACTTTCTAATAAATTGTGTTGCCTCTCTAGAATTCTAAGGTACAGGCAAACAGTTACTTATGACTCCCAGAAAACTCTTGAATGTCTATGTTGTCTCTTTCTGTCCTAGAATACCCTATACTCCATCCCTGCTTATTTAAAATTCTTCCTATCTTCCCAGGCTCAGTTTAAATGCTCCCTCTATAAAAAACAAACAAAACCAAAACATCGTGATTCCTTCCAGATGGGAGTAATTTTATCACCTTCGAATTACAGCTTTTTGAATTTCTTTTATTTTTGTATTTCTATTCTTACTTGAATTATAGCCTTTTCTTTTTTATTCCATTAGTCATAAAACTACACACACAGAAAATGTAGCTTTACATACTTGTAAACCCCCCTTAACAATACAATTCCTTAGAAATAGACATAGGCAAATTATGAACATTTGTTGAATAGAATGAAGGAATTGCAAAGATACAAAGATGTCTTCTATGTCACTGTTGAGAAAATCTAGTCGTTTTTGCTTTGCATCTCCTTGAAATGGATGATTATTTATTTATTAAAGCAGATACACATACACAAACACATCATTCTTAGCTAAAGGCTCAGTAGCATAGGTATTATAACAGTTAAATAAAAACAAAGCACAACACAATTTCAACTTTTCACTTTAGAAAGTGCAGAAATAGATATTTTTATTCCAAAGATAATACTAGACCAAAAGGTCATTTTTCTTTTTTTATATGTACAGTGAATCTAAGCAACTTTTAAAAAGCAAATTAAAATTGAAATCAATTTTCTTTTTATTCTATGATCCTCTCCCCACAAGAAATGATCTTTTCCAGGTCTTTATGCTACCCCTCATACATAACTCATCATATTGTACCTAATAGTGTAGCTTTATGTATACAGACGTTGTCCATGATTCAATATTTGTAATTAGAAGCACACTTTCACTTTTTCTTTAACCCCATTTTCTTCCCCAAACTATCAAGGGAGCTGTCCCTGGGATGCTTAAAAAGGATTGAATTCAAAGTCATTGCCTTTTTTTTTAATTAGCTTTAACATACAGTTAAACCTACACTAAAGACTTACTTTGGTGCTCTGGCTTGACATTGCCAGCAGAACATAAACTTAAAAAATCCTATTAAGCAAATATGATTAGTATGATTCAGTTTGTTTTTTTTAAACATTACATATTTCTCCCTTTGTATATTTTATTGTATCTTTTAGTTCAAATTGAGTCCACAAAGAATACCATGCCTCCAGTCTTCCTGCCTTTCCATAGGCTGCCCAACCATGTCTAGAAATACTCCTTCCTCATCTCCACCTCTAAGAATACTTACCCCCCACCAAAAAAAAAAAAAAACTCAGCTCCTGTAGCACCATCTCCATGAGGCTTTTCCTGATTGATATTTGGTAATGTCTCACCTTCCCAGAAATGACCTTGGATATATTTTATATATGTTTTGAATATCCCAATAAAATCATTCATGCTATTAACACCACTGAATACAAGCTCCTCAAGGGCAAACGCTGCTTCATTTTTATGTTGGAATATTTTGTGCTAAGCACAGTGTATGGGATCTAATAAGCATTCAGGAAATAATTCTTGATTACTGTCCACAATAGCAAAATCTTGGATCTTTAAAATATTGAATTATGTAAAATATTTATAGAGATTTGAGAATATGGTCATTCTATGACAAATGATCATTTATGAAATTTTAAAATATAAGCTAATACATTCGTTAAACAGTAGAAGTTTTCATCAACAATAATAGGATGAAAAAGTATAAACATAGTAAGTTTTTTGGAGTATAAGAAATCATAAAGTCATGCTAGCCCACCCTAAATATTTTTCATTACTTTCCATTTTTTTCATTAAAATCAAGAAAATTAAAGGGCTTTCTATTCTTGTTGTTTAGTTGCTTCAGTCATCTAATTCTTTGTGACCCTTCTTAGGATGTTTTAGACAAAGATATTGTACTGATTTACCATCTTCTTCTTCAACTCATTTTATTGATGCAGGAACTGAGGGAAACAGCATTAAATGATTGGTTCAGGGTCACATAGCTATAAGGAATCTGATACCAGATTTGAACTCATGAAGATGAGTCTTTTTGACTCCAGGCCCAGTACTCTATCCATTCCATTTAACTGATTAAATTATTTAATATAAAAGAGCTTTACAAAGGTTTTCAACTATGAGTAACCTAAGGGACAAAGAGTAAAAGTTTATTTTTACTATATCCTGAAGTCCTTGCTTTACTCTCTAAGGAATAGATGATACAAAAATCACCTACTGTTTAAAGATTTTCTGAAATTGGAAGACACTACAGGAAAGTTTATGGAACTTGAACTACTTGGTTTTGTTATTGTTGTTGTTGCTTTCCCATGAGATGATGAAAATTTAATTATTTCAATGAAGGGCTTTAGAAGTAAAATGGGATTTCATATTTGATCCTGAAAGTAATGGGGAATAAAATGGGGGTTGTGAAATAAGTTTTTTTTTATTAAATGGAGTTTATTGAATAAGTTATGTGGTCATAAGATCTATACATATATATATATATATATATATATATATATATATATATATATAAGATAATTAAGAATGTCTTCTACCTCCTGAAAGAGAAGTGATGAACTAAGTAGGAAAAAATTACAGAAACATATTTGATTATTATCATCATGGAAATTTATTCACATTTGCTGCAGAAGTTTTCTAGTTCCTTACTATTTTCTTTAAGTTAAGAAGAGTACAGAGGAAAAGAAAAGAAATACTCATTATTTCCATTTGATATTGAATTTTCTTTCCATCAAAAGATTTGGCATTGTAAAATGATTCAACATCAAAAAACTTATCACAATACTTCTTAAATGGAAATAATAATAAAGATCAAGTATTAACATCTGCTTTGCCACTTGAGTCAATTAGTCAGTCAATAGGCATTTATTAAGCTCCTATTTGTGCCAGAAATTGTACTACTATGAAAATTTTTTTCATCTGATTTTTAACTGAAACTTTCCGTATATTTTGTCTCCCTCTTTTAGGTGTGAGCTCCTAGAAAGCTCACAAGTAGCAAGCATTCTTCTTAATAGGGATGTTAGAAGTCTTTCCGATAATATCTAGAGTGAAGCAAGGATGCCCATTTTCACCACTATTATCCAATATTGTACTAGAAATATTAACTATACCAAATAAGAGAATAAACAGAAATTGAAGGAATTAAAATAAAGAAGAAACAAAACTATCACTCTTTGCATATGATATGATAGTATACTAAGAGAATCCTAAAGAATTTCCTAAAAATAATTGAAAAATCAAATTTAGCAAAATTGCAGGAAATAAAATAAGCCCACATGAATCATAAGCATTTTGATTTATTACCAACAAAGTCCAGCAACAAGATATAGAAAGAGAAATTCAATTTACATCAACTATAGACAATATAAAATACTTGGTAGTCTATCTGCCAAGACAAACCCAGGAAATATATGAGCACAATTACAGAACACCAAATGTAAAGTCATTTATAAACAATTGAAAAACAATTTATTGTTTATGGCTAGGTTGTAGAAAATAAAAATGACAATTCTACATAAATTAATGTATTTATACGGTGCCATTGCAAAAAACTACTAAAAAACTATTTTATAGAGCTAGAAAAAATAGTAACAAAGTTCATCTAGAAGAACAAAATGTCAAGAATAACAAGAGAATCAATGAAAAAGAATGTGAAGTTCTAGGATGACATTGTGTCACTTCACTTGCAATCCTTCACTCTTCTAGAAGATATATAAACTGTGAGCCCACCACTATACTGTCTTTTGCCAGAGACAGTCAAGTGATCATTCTTTTATTAATAAGTTGCTGGCTTTACTAATAAAAAGATTAAATTACTCAGAAACTATATCTCTCAAAATTTTTTAAATTTCACAAATACAATTTCATTTTTATTATACTGACTTTGTCTATCAGTGAACATTACTATTTCTCCAATTATTTAAATCTGTTTTTATTTGTATAAAAAGTTTCATAATTATGTTCAAGTTGTTCCTCAATCTGTTTTGGCAGATATATTCACAGGTATTTTATATTGTCTACAGTTAGGAGTGTCTCTTGTTATCTTTTCTTGCAGGGTTTTGTGGGTGATTAAAAAAATGCTGATAAAAAAAGGAAACAGGAAAGAAAAATAAAGAAAAAGAATGTAAAGGCAGATGGCGGCCTAGAAGTACCAGATCTCTCAAAGAGGTAAAGATCAAAACAATTTGGTACTGCATAAGAAATAAGGTGGTACATAAGTGGAATAAATTAGGTACACAATGTAAAGTAATATATGACTACAGTTACTTAGCATTTGATAAACCCCCAAATCCAAGAATTTGGAACAAAAAAATTACTATTTGACAAATACTGCCTAAAAAACTGAAAAGCAATTTGACAGAAACTAAGTAAAGACCAATACCTCACATTGCATAACAAGGCATGGTGAAAATGGTTATATAATTCAGACCTAAAAGGTGAAACCATTGACAAGTTGAGGGATCATAGGATAGTTTATCTGTCATATCTATGGAGAAAGGAAGAATTTATGAACAAACAAAAGACAGAAAGCATCATTGAATATAAAATGGATAATATTAATTACTTTAAATTTAAAAAAGGTTTGCACAAAGAAAATCAATAAAGTTGTTTCAAAGGAAAGCAGAAAACTCAGGAAAATTTTTTTTAACTGCAATTTTCCCCTGATAAAAACCTCATTTCTCAAGTTTACAGAGAACTGAGTCAAATTTATAAGAGTATACATCTTTCCCTAATTAATAAATAGTCAAAGGATATGAACATGCATTTTTCAGACAATGAAATCAAAGCTGTATTTAGAGATAAGGAAAAAATATTCTTAATCATTATTGATTAAAGGCAAATTGAAACAATTCTGAAGTACCAGTTCATACCTATCAGATGGGCTAATACAACAGAAAAGGAAAATGGCAAAAAAATGTCACTGTCACATTAATAAACCATTGATAGAATTGGGAACTAACCCAAACATTCAGGAAGGCAATTTAGAACTATGGTAAAAGGCTAGCCATTTCACTGTTAAGTCTGTATCCCAAAGATATTTTTTTAAAAAAGTGAAAAGTGGCATGTATGTACCAATATATTTATAACACCTCTTTTTGTTATGGAACTACTTGAAAATGAAAGCTGAGAAGGTGTGCATCAACTGGGATATGGCTGATCAAGTTGTGCTATATGATTTTCATGAAAT
The DNA here is from genome assembly GCF_037893015.1 of Macrotis lagotis. Taxonomy (NCBI): domain Eukaryota; kingdom Metazoa; phylum Chordata; class Mammalia; order Peramelemorphia; family Peramelidae; genus Macrotis; species Macrotis lagotis. The sequence continues at coordinate 215,465,563 of NC_133661.1, forward strand.
ACTATTGTGCAATAGAGAAGAAGTAACAAGCAGGATGATTTTAGAAAAAATCTGTTTTGTTTCTGTAAGGCAGTAGGGTTAAATGACCTACCCAAGTTCGTCACACAGCCAAGTAATTATTGAGTGTCTGAGGTCTAATTTGAACTCAGGTCCTCCTGACTCCAGGGTCAGTTCTCTATCCACTGCTCCATTTAGCTGCTCCTAGAAAAAGCTAGAAAGACCTACATGAATTGCTGTAAATTGAAGAGAGAAGAACCAGTAAAATATTGGACACAGTTATAGCAATGTTATATTTTGATAATTGTAAATAACTTAGGTATTCTTAGCAAAACAGTGAGCTAGGAAATTCTGGGCTTATGATGAAAAAATACTTTCCATCTCCAGAGAATTGATGGTGTCTGAATATAGATTGAAACAGGTTTTTTTCCCCTAACTTTATTTTTCTTGGTAGTTTTTGGCAAGCACATGAGTTGGATTTGAGTGAGGGGTGGCTGTGTTAAATCACCAGCCTTACTTTCTCCTCCACAGCAATTTGGATACAGTGGTCAGATATGGATCAGGATGACTGGAGATGTCTCTGGTCACACAACCAATAAGTGGCAAGTGTCTGAAACCAGATTCAAACTCCCGCTCTCCTGACGCCATTGTGCCACTGAGCTGTTAAGGACCTAGAGGACCAAAAAGGGACTGAGATCACATAAGAACTTTTGCAAGAGTCCAAATTATGTATCCATCTACATGAAGTCAAATCATGCACAGCTTCATGGCAGGTGATCCAGTTCAATTCTCCACTATATTCTCCTATTATTCAAATATTATGTAGTTTTAGAACATCATCTGGGAAGCTTGTGGCACATTTCTCTATTCTTAATTTCTTAATAGTTTTCTGGGAACATAGGGAAGGTCAAGCAATGTTCTTTCCGTTATTTCTCCCCATAGCCTTGAATTAAAAATTATAAATAAAGTCCATGTTACAATTGTTAATAATATCTTAAATGTCCTAATAGTACATTCAGTGTAGTTTTTATATAATGTCCAAATTAACTGTGCCTTGAGGACTCAGACCTACCATAGCAGGCCTGAATATTACAATGCAAAATTATATGAATTCAGCAATAACCTCTTAGGTCACTTGTGTGATACATAAAGGTTCTATCTTAACTTTCAAAGCTAGCAAAATCAAAATCAATGTAATTAACTTAAGGTCTAAAAAATAAAGAAAAGAAAGGGAAAATTATTTTCTCCATTCAAAAGGAATATCTAGTAATTCCAAATCCCCATTCCCTGAGAAACTATAATTTTCCCAATACATTTTGAGGAAACTACTCAATATGGGACAACCCACACTTTTCTCTGACTAATCTTGGAAAATGAGAAGTGTTTCTTGATGTCATTGCAACATATAGGAACCCTTTTTTTTTCTATAATTGGACTTCTTTAACACAGCAAATTCTAAATGGAGATTTGAAATTTCTTGACAAAAAAGGATAAGGATAGATTAAAAATAAATCAAACACACAGATTCTTCCAAAACATGAGAAAGGCTACTGAAAAATGGAGGAAAACTTGGAGTTAAGGAGAATCAACCTCTCACATCTCAGATGAAACCCCAAAATGACATTCTTCATGCTCATAAATATGACTCTTCCCACAAAAGAAATCCATCTCTGAAATCAAATAGATCAGAGTTAGTCTTGGGGAAGTATTATTTAAAAGAGAAGGAATTCAGACTATTGTTTATATTTATTTTTATTTCATGACTCCTCCTTCCCCTCAGTGCAGAGTTAGAATACTAGGGAATAATCTCTTAAGCAAGCTAAGTTTTGTCTCATGCCCAGAGTTTGAGCTAAAAGGAAAAAACAGTTTCTCTTCTAGAAAGATACTCACCATTCAAAGTAATATATATAATATATATATATATATATATATATATTATATATACACACACACACACATTAGGTTTAGTAGTTTAGTAGATATTGCCTATCACAAATTAAATGTTTTAATAATAAGAATGAATCATGTAATATAACTGTACTATCATGATAATATAAATGATAATATATAATATTATAATAATATAGAAACATGAAGCAGTGACACACCAAACCAATCATAATTATTTGCTTATGTACAAATAATCTGTGGGTTCAGGGTTCCCCAGTTTTCAAACTTAGTAACTTCTTTTTTCTCATGTTTGTAAGAATGTTGAAAATGTTGGATAAAGACATAGTAGCCAAGGGTAAAGTTTTTAATCTCTGTTACCAGCCTCATATACTGTTATCATAGACTGAAAAAAACATCCCAAATCTCAAAGGCACTTTGGGACCAGTCCCTTATAAAACTGTTTAATTCAGTCATTGGAAGTGACAACACATTGTTTGAAATGCCCACTCAAATCAGTAGATTGCTCATATCTAAAGATTTCATTCTCCCTAGCTAAGTAGTCTAGGGATCCTATGGTACTTGAGGGAATACACTTCAGATTCTCTCAGATGAATCATCAAACTTCTGATTTAGATCAGCTTTGGGGAAAAACCTAGAAAATCCTTTTTTGTCATTGGTTGTGGCATTTCAGATCACAATAATGCAAAAAGAATCAGCAGTGAGTTCCTAGTGACTGAAGCTTTTGGTTTTTCATACCAACTTATTTACTTTATTTCGGAGTATCAATAGACAGTAGTAAAAAATGACCAAGCAGATCTACTGATAATGTTTTACTTTCAGTTTGAGGGGCTCTGCTATGTTTATGGCTACAATGAATAGAATTGACATGCAAGGTGTATCCCAGAAACAAATGACATTTTTAGAGTACCTTTCAAATTTTGCTTTCAGATTATTTAATTGAGAAGAGAAAAATAAGACTATTGTCTTGGAATTATTTTTTTCTTTTTTAATAATTATTTATAAGTATTTTTTTAAGGATTAAATCAAGGGACTGGAACAGATAGTCCTGGGTGACTAACTCTGACTCAACATAGCTTGGGATTGCCAAACACAATTTTCTAACAGGCCCAATGCCTTTTAAAGACTTGCAGAAGATTTTTATCAGAATTTCCCATACCCACTTTATTGAAATCCTCTAAATGAACACTGAATATTCATTAAGTTTATTCTTATTTTTGTTTTTGGAAATTTTTTTCTGTCTGGAAAATATTTATATAGAAGTATTGGAAGTTGGGGCAGCTAGGTGGCACAGCAGATAGAGCACTGGCCTTGGAGTCAGGAGTACCTGAGTTCAAATCTGGCCTCAGACACATAATAATTACCTAGCTGTGAGGCCTTGGGCAAGCCACTTAACCCCATTTGGCTTGCAAAAACCTAAAAAAAAGTATTGGAAATTGACGGAGTTTTTGGCATAATTTGCAACATTGCAATTTTATTTCTATATGCTGAAAAGCCAATGTGTATTAAGTCTCTACTATAAGCAGAATGATATACAGTGTTGGAAAGGTAACACAATACAGTGGAATGCTAAATAAAGATAGGTAAAAAAACATTTATCATGGACTGGGTTATGCCAATTATTATGTGAACACTGGATTCAGAATCACAATAACTGGATTTACATACCAGGTTTGCTTCTTACAACCTGTATGACATTAGGCAAATCATTTAGCCTCTCTAGGCCTTAGTTTACTCACAATATAAATGGGAATAAATATATTTATATGGCCTATCTCAAAGAAATAGAGGACAATACAATTGAAACCTTAAAATCTTTTATGATTGTGAGTAGTTATCACATAAGACATTTTAAGTGTGAGACTGTGAATTATAATATGTATATTAAAATATACATACAATTCACTTAAGATAATAGGTCAAATAGATATTTTACATTTTATTTTTGGTCCGAACCTAAAATAACATATATGTTATGCTACCAAAGAGACCACTCACTCCCCTTCTACTTAAAGGGAAATCCAATGTAATCTCAGAAATATGCTAACACTTAAAGTTTAAGTGATTTTTCCCAACTGTTAGAGTCAGAGGCAGCACTTGAGCCCACATTTTTTTGTTTTAAGGATATTACTCTTGCCACTAAATCACTGTACTTCCCCATAGGTTGCATGGATAAAATGAATTCAAAGATCATGTAATATTTTCAGACTTCATTCATTAGGAATATTTGCAAGGAGTACAAGGACTAATTTGGTTTCCTTCTTCAATCTTCTCTTTAGTATTGTTTGTGGCTAAACAAGAGCAAAAACCTGAATAAAACCACAAATAGAATTAATAGTCCTCATAATTACTTAGTCCCATTTTAAAAACAGTCATCTGTTCTCAACAGGTACAAAATAAGAAGCGCATAATCACCTCGAAAAAAAGAGTAGTGATTACTGGGGAGACAGCTTCAGGGATAGTTTTCATATGAATGAATGAATGGATGAATGAATGAATGAATGAATGCTCTATATCTGGCTCTGTCTAACTTAGTTTCCTATGTTAGCTTGAAATTAATCCAGGTCATGAGATGGCAAAAAGAAATGAAACCTCGATTTAATGTCAAGAGTTTCAAGGAAAAAAAGTAAAGTGACTTTAACTTATCCTTCTTTAGATGATGAAGCAATTTGCAAATAGAACTTGAAGAGTTGTACTTGTTCAATGGACCAGTGTTACCTCTGGAATCAAAAGTCCTGGATTCAAACCCAATCTCTAATGCTTACAATTTGTATGACCTTGGGCAAGTTCCTTCACCTCTTGGACCTGGGTTTATTTATTTGGAAAATGAAAAAGTTGAATTATGACTTGGACCTATAAATTTATAATTTTATAAGAAAATTTTTCCTTTATCCAATAAATACCTATTAAGTAAAGATCTAGGTAAGGAATGAGATAAAAACTCTTTCTAGAGGATAGTAAGTGGTAAATTTATTTTTCTGAGTATATTTTTTCTGAGTATATATTTTGAAGATGTTTGACAGGAGAAGGGCAGATTAATCAAATAATTTCATAAAGAAGAAGAGGATGGGATGGAACTGAAAGTATGGATAGAGTGTTTAATATTAGCAAAGAGAAGTGTCATCTATTTATTCCAAACTAGAAAAGATAAATAGAGGGAATAGAAATTGGTGTTCTTTAGGAGTTAAGAAGGTAGTCAAAAAATTTCATATTAGATGAACTATCTTTTCAGTAAAGCAGACAAATGAATATGTGAATGAATGACTTCTGTTGTGAAAATATCTGTTTATCATTTTTTTGTTTTTGTTTCTAGAAATAAAAGAAAGAAAAATAAGATTCACCAATATATTGACTCTAATTATAGAATATTTTTTGGAAAAGACATTAGAGGGGTAGCTAGGTGATGAAGTAGATAGAGAACCAGTTCTCAAGTCAGAAGAACCTGAGTTCAAATCCAGCCTCAATTTCCTGCTACTTAATAGCTGTGAAACCTTGGGCAAGTCACCTAATGCAAATGTCCCCCAAAAGAAAAGAAATTAGAGGACAGTTACTAAAATTTTCTATTGGAGTGATGAAGTTGATTTATGGCATCACCAATAATTTTTAACTGACTTCATCCAAAAAACCTAAAGAACAAGAATTTTCACTAAACCAGTTCTTTCAATTTTTGGAAAGAGCTAATTGCTACAATGACTTATCTTTCTCAAGTAGAATTGAAGTTTGTATGTCTGCTAATTTTGTTAACCAATTCTACAGATAACCTGTATCACCATAAATAATTATTTTAATTATTTTTTATAAAATAGCACTTTAGAGATTAGAAGATATCTATCATGTCCTCATTTTTTTCCTTTCTCTGTCTTGATTAATGCTACACAAGATTTTTTTTAAATGACTACTGATTTCATAATCCTACACAAGTTAATCTAACCTATGGTCCAAATAATTCTAGACCTTATAAAACTAAACTGAAACCACAGGATTTCCTCATATTAGCTTATTACTCTGATTTGATTTTTGAAGCCTGGTAATTTCTTGAAGTCTTTTCAGGTCTTAATACTTAGCTGTAGGGGTGGCTAGGTGGCATAGTAGATAAAGCACCGGCCCTGGAGTCAGGAGTACCTGGGTTCAAATCCGGTCTCAGACACTTAATAATTACCTAGCTGTGTGGCCTTGGGCAAGCCACTTAACCCCATTTGCCTTGCAAAAAAACTAAAAAAAAATACTTAGCTGTTCACCATATTAACAAACCCAGGCAAGGAATCATATTGAAAGAGTAAAATATGTAATTATGGAAGAAATTAAGAGTAAATAAAAGTGACAGAAAACTAACAAGCAAACAAAATCCAACACCTAAGTCATATTCTTTAATGAATAGAGTTCAATTGTCCTCCTCTTTTTCTTCCCCTTGGGTTTAGATATCAAACTAGACCAAAACTTACGATTTCCTCAGGAAGTTATTGACATAATTTAAGTTGTTTAAATATATTATTGTGTGGACTTTAGTTTTCCTTGATTTCAGTTAAACAATAAATCCGTTTCTACTAGGAATCTTGCTTCTTTGCAAACTTCAGATCTGCTTTGCCTTAAATATTTTTCACCATTCCTGACACATTCACAGTTTGTCAGATTTTTCTCTGACTAGGATATCACATGTTATCAACTCTTTTTCAAGGAGATTGAACCCTGTATAGGGTTCAACAGACAAAAAGTAAGCCAATTTTTGTAAATATTCATTTTTGGAAGCCTCCATAGCTTTATGTGGTCATAAGAAAGTGCATGCTAACAGGGGCAGCCAAGAAACAGAGTAGAAGTTGGAACCCAGCTGAATACTTTACTATTCCCCTGTAAACAACTTTAAAATCACATGTCAAATCAAAATTTGTAGCTTCTGAGTCAAAAAAAAAAAAACCCAAACAGGTCAGATGGAGACACTGATCCAGTCTAAGACAACTTAGTAGGTCTGAAAGAAAGGTCTGCAACACTGGCATGGGTGCAAAACCAGAGCATGATAGGAGCATCAGCAGTGGACCTTGGAGATGGCAGTGACGATAGCAACAGCAGGAGCTCTTAGATGAGAAATAATAAGGTAAAAGATATTTCAAAAGAACCTTTGCTGACATTGCAGGTTGGCAACTCTACTGCCTATATAAGCAGTTCTGAGTCAAGTGCCAGGTCAGAGAGGAGTGTTTATAATAAATTACAAGGTACAGATGTCCTAGGCACAGTTCCAGGGTCAAGGAACTCATAGAGCAAGGCAGTAGTGATCAGGATAACACCTCATGGCAAACAGCAGAAAGTTACAGACCCTAATACTAACTCTGAAAACAATAGTAAGAAAAAGCCTGAAGCTTGACTCTGGACTTTCTTATCCTGAGGTGAGCAGAACCTAACTTTAACATAAAGTTCAAAGTCAAGAAATAGGCTAGAAAAATGAGCAAAGAATAACAACAACAAAAGAACTACACCAGGGAAGAACAAGATATCAACTTAGAAGAAGACATCAATGCAAGAATTTCAAGAAGCAAAATCTGGAAGAAAATGTTAATTAAACCCGAGGCCAATAAGAATTTCTGGGTGTGGACAATGATATTCCCAACAACAAAAGAACTAGGATTATAACCTGGAATTACCTACAGAGAAAAACTGAATATAATCTTTCATGGAAAAAGTACATGTTTAATGAAATAGGAAATATTCCAGCATTCCTGATGAAAAGACCAAGACTGAATAGAAAATGTGACTTTCAAATACAAGACCTAAGAAATCCATCAAAGATAAACATGAAAGAGTAATTATATGGGGTATAGACATTCAGTAGGATATAGAGTCTATCCTACCCCAAAGGGAAAAAGAGGGGGGAGAAATTAAGAGATATGTGGAGGGAGAGATGATTTAAAGAATGCAGTGATCAAAACAAAACAGATTTTTGAGGAAGGACAGGTTTTAAAGAGAGACAGGATAAATAGAAGAAGACAGGATTAAAAGAAATACACAGTTATTAATCATAACTGTGAATGTAAAAGGAATGAGCTAACTCTTAAAACTGAAACTGATAGCAGAACAAATTAGAAATCAGTCCTATTATATGTCATTTACAAGAGAACCAAACAGTTAAAATAAAGGGATTGAGCATTATCTATTATGCTTTAGTTGATCAATAAAGGCAGGAATAGCAGTCAGGATCTCAGACTAAGCAAAAGCAAAAACAGACATAATTGAAAGAGATTCAGAGAACCTGCACTTTGCTAAGAGTTACAGTACACATTGAAGTAATTTAAGAAAATTTTATAGCAAATTTCCCTGACAAAAATCTCATAAAGTAAGTGCCATTCCCCATTTGATAAATGGTCAAGGGATATGAACAGGTAGTTTTCAGAAGAAGATATCAAAACAAATTATAGTCATATAAAAATATTCTAAATGGGTATTGATTAGAAAAATGAAAATTAAACAACTCTGGAGTACCAACTCACACCTAAAAGAAATGATAAATGCTGAAGGGTATGAGGGAAAGTAGGTACATTAATGAATTTTTGGTGGAGTAGGAAATTAATATACTCATTCTTGAGAATAATTTGGAACTGTGCTTGAAGGGATATAAAACTGTGTATGACCTTTGAATCAGGAACATCATTACAATATCTGCATTCCAAAGAGATCAAAGAAAATAAAAAAAGAACTTATATGTATAAACATACTTATAGCAGCTCCTTTTCATGGAAAAGAAATAGAAATTGAAGCAATGTGTATCAATTGGACAATGACAATAGGTTGTGGTTTATAATTGTGATGGAGTATTATTATTCTGTAAGAAATGATGATCAAGAATCTTTAAATCTTTAAAAAAACATGGCAAGTTCTATATGCACTAATACAAAATGAAGAATGAGGAAATCATTGTAGCAACAGAAATGTTGTGGTAATGATTAACTATGAATCTATTCTAATCAATACTCTGCACAATACTGCTCTAATCAATACAATGATCCATGTGACTTTGGGCAAGTCACTGTGTGATCTTGGGCAAGTCATTTAACCCCATTGCCCCTTAAATAAAAAAAAACTTTAAAAATATAATGACCAAAGACAGTTCCAAAAGAATCTAGACAAAACAATGCTATCCATACCCAGAGAGAGAACTGATGAACTCTGAATGCAAATTGAAGTATATTTTTCTGTTTCTGCTTTGTTTTGTAATAGGGTTAATATGGAAGTGTGTTTTGTACCATTTTATATGTATGATTCAGAACTGTTTGTGAGTGAGTAGAAGAAGAGTGGGTGGGATGGAGAAGTTTGGAATTCAAAATTTTAAAAAGAAAGAATGTTAAAAAGAAATAAATAATAAAAAAGAGAAAAAAGCATGTACTTTCATTATTCTTTATATTCCCAGAAATCTCTTCACTGATTGCTCTATGATCAAACAGACCACTTACTGGAAAATTTGGATCCCTATTCTTCTTTCACTGAATTATTGTAACTCTTAAAAAAAGTAGTCCTTCCTCAGATCAAACATGATTAAAATGCTTATATGCTAAATTTTTAGCCCTTTCATCATATTTGCTTTACTACTGAGAATATCATCTTTGTCTAACCCTTAAAATTTGATTCCCAAAAAACAAAATACTATATGTGTGGTTCAACCAGGTATAGTTCAATGACATTTTATATCCACTGTACTTAAGTTCTTATTAGATTTCATGTAGCTCAATCAGATTTTAAATTAATTTTGAATTTTCCTATTTTTTATCCTCTACATTCAATTTTCATGTATATAAAACAACACCTTTGGATAATCGTTCTGAGTACTACAGTGTGAAATGACCAGTAATGTCAATTCTTTTATACAGAGAAAGTAATTAGGGGGTATAGTAGAGGGAATATTGGGTCTATAGTCAGGAAGACCTGATTTCAAATGCAGACTTAACTAGGCACTGGCTAGTGACACTGGGCAAATCTTAATCACTCACTACTTAAGTTTAGTCATTTATTAAATACAAATCATAACAATTTTTAAGCAAATTATAGACTTACCTCTATTGGCTGTTGTAAAGATAAAATGAGATATTTATAAATTGCTTTTAAATCTTAAATATTAGCTATTATAATGATTATTAGCTAAGTGGTACAGTGGGAAGAATGCTGGGCTTCAAGTCAGGAGGATCCATCTTTCTGAATTCAAATCTGGGAACAAATCCTTCCTAGCTGTGTAAACCTGAGTAAATGACTTAATCTTGTCTGCCTCTGTTTCTGCATCTCTAAAATAAACTGGACAAGGAATGCCAAACCAAACCAGTGTTCTTGCCAACAAAATAACTGGTGTCACAAAGAGTTGGACATAATAGAAAGCAAATGAGTTACATAATTATTGTTGTTTGCTTCTACCAGAAGAAATTATAGGCATTTTTTTCTATTTCTTGCAATGTTTTTAAGATTTGTTTCATTTCTAGTGGAAATAATGATATAGAAGTAGTTATTTTCCATCATTAATGTTATCAACTTACTGCATGAGAAAAATAAATTGAGTTATAAATTGAGTGAGAGTAGCCTGATAGTCCAACTCTTACTCCAGTGTCCAATAAATATTAAAAGAAAAAAAGAGAAAACTTCATCTATATGGGATAGAGTCTCTCTCTAGAGAAGTTTTAGAAAGACAAGGGCAAAAATTGAACAGCAATATAGGATTACAGATCTAAGGCTGTAAAGCTCAAAGAAATCTCAGAGGTCATATAATCCAACCTTCTCATTTTACAGATGAGGAAACTAAGACCTAGAGGGTATAGATCAGAAGATAAAGAGGTATTTTTAATATTCAGGAGAAGAGGAATTGCCAATCTTGGCAAGATTTCAAATCCATTCAAATTTTCAAACCAATTTTGAGGGTAAAAGAGACATTTGACATGTTTTAATATTTCTTTATATTTAAAAAAATTCTGTGAATCTACAAGCATTTATTAAATGTTTGCTTGCACTCAATGAAAACACTGGAAATAACAACCTCAAAAACCCAACAATAACAACAAAATATCCTTTCTGTCTTCAAGGAGCTCACATTCAAAACAAATCAAAACAAAGTCCTCAGTGGTCTTTACCTAGCAAGTAAGTGTTCAATTTCATTAAGCTACATTTGTCTCAGATTGTCTAAAAAGTTTTGGAAAGAGATAGTTAAAGGGAAATGTAAAAATCTTAGTTAAACATGGAAAGATAGCCCCAGTTATGTTTATTCATGCTCCATCTTATCTTTAATAGTCTACCTTGAAATCTTCCATTCTATATTAAGAATTCAACATCCAAAATTATAACATGGCATGCCAGAATCTAGACATAGTCTACTTTTAAGGTATTGTCTTAATAGAAGAATGAAAACAAGATAATTCTTTGTGATGTATTTTTTCCTGATTTTCTGATACAGAAAATTTTTACAAAGGTAAGAACAAGGGCAAGACTTGGCTGCTTTGACTGAAATCTTTTTCTGAGGTCCTCTCCCTTGTTAAAAAAAAATGGCAGGAGCTAAAAATGAATAAAACCCCTTGGATTTGAATTGCCTTGGAAATATGTCCTCCACTGCTATTAAAGGAAGAAATAGACATTCAGCTCAGAGGAGTTCTTCTCGCCCTGTCTTTTGCTCCATGCCTGTGTGAGGGACTGTGTTTTTCTGATGCCATTATTGGCAGAATGCCACATTGCACCTGCTGCTCCACCTGCCTCTTACTGGTGTGCGGTATTTAAAAATGTTATGCAATTAAAGTAAATGAGTTTAAAGGGATGGATTCACATTTCACCTCCTGGGGTGCAGTTGTTCATCCTTAAAAGCCCCTGATGATGGTTTGGGGAGTTCTGTTGCTGACCTGGCCCTGGGGTATTGAATTCATCTCCTTTGAAGGACTTAAGTGTAGTGAATCCCCTCATAAGTACTATAAATGGTGAGGCAGTTTAAAGGGAAACATTTTGTACCCCAGGAATCAGACTGTCTTTAAAGAGAAGGTAGAGTAGGAAATATAATGGCACAAACTAACTACCATCATCTAAGTATTTCTCTGTTAGGGGGTAAAGAAACAAACTACCCTGCTTCTCTCCTCATCCCCACTTTTGTTCTTAATTGAATATTAACCACTATCTGGCAAGATATGTACAAAAAACTGTGTCTGACAGTGAGCATCATTCTGTTTCAGAAAAATATAAAATTGAAGGCTACTGAATAGCATTGTTTGCTGATCTCTGTGACAATCAAAGAATGCTTGTTATTTATTGACTCTCTTGTATCTAATTCTGGTAATGTATTTCTAGGTAATGTATTTTCCCAAATGTGGGTCCTTCCTATATATTCTTGTATTTTTGATTTTGGGAAGTTTGGAAAATTTTGAGGATATAACTTGGTATATGAAAGGACCTCAGCTCTCTACAATCTCCATAAGGAAAATAGTCACAAGGTAAAGCAAAGAGACAAGAGGAATCTAAGGAAAGAGGAAACAAGGTGTGGAAAACAGAGGAAAAAGAGATTAGAAGGAGAGGAAAGGGGAGAAGAAAAGAAGAGGAAAAGAAGAAAGATCATTTAGAACTTTGTATCTGAGCAACTCTTGGGGGGGGGGGGTCTTCCTTTGTTCCCTTCCTTCCTTGCAAAGAACTATTAAAAAATAGAAGGTCCAAAGAACATGGTTCCCACCATGATTTTGCATATCAAGAAGACCTCATTCCACAGATCTGGTAACTCTTCCAAGACTGCTGCTCCAGAAGGTGTAAAACTTGGCCTTAGTCACCCCATCTCCAGAGGATGTTTGGAGAAAGGGGAAGAGTTTAGCCCCAGATACAGTATCACAAACATGGAACAAAAACATTTTTGTATGTCTATGAAACATGAACAGTACACCAGCAACACTCCAGAAAACTGAATCATTTCTACTTAAATTGTCTTAGGAAAATTCTGAAGATCATTCAGCAGTATAAGACAACAGAAACAAAGGTACTTTTTGAAATTAAACTGCCAAGCAGCAAAGAATGCAGCTCCAATGGTCTGGCCATGCTGTTGTTCCAATGCCATATATGTGCTTGCCTAAAAGATTATTTCATAGAGAACTAACATAGGGCATCATGGTCAGCAGAAGCAATACAAGGAAATTATCAAGGTCTCTCTGAAGGACTTTGGAATTTATTGTGTGGCAAGGGAGATACTGGCAGAGGACTGCCATGTAAGGTATACTTGTATTAAAAAGCAAAACAGAATTGAAGTAGTTCGAAAAAAGAATGAGATGTGCAAATTTCAAGAATCCTACCCCAAATATTCAAAAAAGCTATTTGTGTTCCACTTGTAGAACATTCTGAGTTCATATTGATCTTATCAGACATAATCAGACACATTGTAATGACTTGACAAAGTAATGCCATTTTGGACCTCTTCAAGAATGAAGAACATACAGAGAACTGAGTCAAATATTTTGAAAAGATAAGACATTCCCCAATTGAAAAATGGTCAAAGGATATACAAAAGCAATTTATAGATGAGGAAATCAAAGTGATCCATAGTCATATGAAAAAATTCCTTTAATTCACTAATTATTAGAGAAGTGCAAATTAAAACATCTCTGAGGTACCACCTCACACTTCTCAGACTGGCCAATATAAACAGAAAGGGCAATGATCAATGTTGGAAGGAATGTGGGAAACCTGGAACACTAATATATTATTGGTGCAGCTGTGAATTCATCCAGCCTCTCTGGAGAGCAATTTGGATTATGCCCAAAGGGCAAAAAAATGTGCATATCCTTTGATTCAGCAATACCACTACTGTACCCTGTATCATATCACTTGTATAAAAATAATCATAGTAGCCTTGTTTGGGGTGGTAAAGAACTGGAAATTAAGTTAATGTCCTTCAATTGGGGAATGGCTTAACAAACTATGGCATATGGATGTGATGGAACACTATTGTTCTATTAGAAACTAGGAGGGATGGGAATTCAGGGAAGCCTGAAAAGATTTGCATAAACTGATGCTGAGCAAGATAAGCAGAACCAGAAGTACACTGTACACCCTACCAGCAACATGGGGAAGATGATCAACCTTAATGGAATTGCTCATTCCATCAGTGCAACAATCAGGCACAATATTGGAGTATATGTGATGGAGAAAGAATTGTAGAATTTGAACAAAGACCAAAGACTATTACCTTTAATTTAAAAAAATCATTATCTTATTATGTAATTTTGATATCTCTTATACTTTATGTTTCTTCTTTAAGGATATTATTTCTCTCTCATCACATCCAACTTAGATCAATGCATGCCATGGAGACAAGTAAAAACTAGCAGACTGCTTTGTGTGGGGGAGGGAAGCAAGATTTGGGTAAAAATTGTAAAATTCAAAGTAAATAAAATAAAAAAGCTTTCTTCAAAAAATTAAGTTGAAAAAATGAAAAGAAGTAAAAAAAAAGAATGAAGTACAACAAACCAACACCAATATGTGTGATATAATACTGATGACATCTTTCAATTATTCAAAATATGATCGCTCTCTCAAGATCAAAATAAAAAGTTAATAAATTTAACTGGTTTTAAAGATAATTTTATCCTTCAAATTAAGAACAAATAAGAAGAATCTGTTTGTTCCTAATAGGTGGAAACTAGTTGTGAGAGTAGAAATGATGGTCATTTTCTCTTAGAATTTGCTACACAAAGGGAAAGAAAATTCAAGTGTAGTCTGACATGCACCCTAGATTATAGGAAAGCATATTTTAAAAAGTTAATAGGTTAGATGAATAACCTTTCACGGATTTAAATTCTGCAAGGGATATATGTCCATGCTGAAGGACTAAGGAGATACTTAAGAATTCAATTCTTAACACACATAAACAACACTTCTATTTAGGAGGGAAAATGAGGGTTGTCTAAAGAGGTCAATAAGGATGCACAGGCAGCACAAAAACTATAGACTAAAAAGAAAAAAATATATATTGGATGGAAGTGATGATAGATAACAAAGTATGAATAGTTGAGTGTAGCTTGCTTCTATAAGAGCAAAGTTAGGCATGCTTTCAAAATAAACTGAGGCTGTCAAGAAAAATTAAGATCAACATAAAGGACTTTTTAAAATGCTATACTGACTCCCAATTAAATACCAAATTAGAAATTCTAAAAATTAAAGAAGAAATTAATAAAATGAAAAGCACGAAAACTATTGTATTAAGCAAGAATTGGTTTTATGAGAAAAACCAATAAATTGATAAACCTCTGGTTAATTTGATTTAAAAAAAAAAGAAAGTTAAAAAGAAAACAAAATACCAGTATCATAAATAAAAAAGGTGAACTCACAACCAATGAGAAGGAAACTAAAGGAACAACGTGGAATTATTTTGACCAACTGTATGCTAATAAATTTGATAATCTAAGTGAAATGAATGAATATTTATAAAAATATAAGTTGCACAGGTTAAATGAAGAGGAAATTAAATATTTAAATAACCCTATTTCAGTAAAAAGAAATTCAACAAGTCATTATTGAACTCCTAAGAAAAATCTCCAGTGCCAGAAGGATTCACAAGTGAATTCTATCAAACATTTAAGGAACAACTTGTTCCAATTCTGTATAAACTCTGGCAAAATAGGTGAAGATGGAACTCTGCCTAACTCTCTCTATGACTCTAGTGAGGTGCTGATACCTAAATCAGGAAGAGTCAAAACAGAGAAAGAAAAGTATAGACCTATCTCTCTAATGAATATAGATGCAAAAATCTTAAATAAAATCTTAGCAAAACGATTACAGCAAGTTATTACTAAGATAATACACTAAGAAGGATTTATCCCAGGAATGCAGGGTTGGTTCAATATTAGGAAAACTGTTAGTTTAATTAACTATATCAGTAACAAATCTATCAGAAATTATATGATTATATCAATAGATGCTGAAAAAGCCTTTGACAAAATATAACACTCATTCCTACTCGAAAACATAGGAATAAATGGATTGTTCCTTAGAATGATAGGATCTATCTGAAACCATTAACAAGCATTATATGTAGTGGGGATAAGATAGAAGCACTCCCAAGAAGATCAGGGGTGAAACAAGGATGCCCGTTATCACCACTACTATTCAATATTTTGTTAGAAATATTGTCAGGGGACAGTGGATAGAGCACCAGTCCTGAAGTCAGGAGTCCCTGGGTTCAAATCCAGTCTCAGACAGTTAATAATTGCCTAGCTGTTTGACCTTGGGCAAGCCACTTAACCCCATTGCCTTAAATAAATAAAAATTTTAAAAAATGTTAGCTTCAGCAATAAGAAAAGAAAAAAATTGAAGGAATTAGAATTGGAAAGGAAGAAACAAAACTCTCACTCTTTGCGGATGGTATACCTAGAGAATCCTAAAAAATCATCTAAAAATCTACTAGAAACAATTAACAACGTTAGCAAAGTCACATTATATAAAATAAACCTAGCATTTCTATATATATTATTAGAAAGATACAGCAGCAAGACCTACAAAGAGAAATTCCATTCAAAATAACTTCAGACAACATAAAATACTTGGGAGTCTACCTGCCAAGGCAAACTCAGAAACTCTGAAAACAACTTACAAAGCACTTTTCTCATAAATAAAATCAGATTTGAAAAACTGGGCAAATATCAACTGCTCATGGATAGGCTGAGCTAATATAATAAAAATGACAGTTCTACCTAAATTAAACTACATTTTTAGTGCCCTATCAATCAAAATTCCCCAAAAAATACTTTAATGAGTTAGAAAAAATGCGAGTAAATTCATATGAAAAATAAAATGTCAAGAATTTCCAGGGATTTAAAATAAAAAAAATGCAAAAGAAGGTGGTTTAGCTCTAACATCTAAAATTATATTATAAAGCATCAATCATCAAATCTGTCGGGTAATGGCTGAGAAATAGAGTGGTGGACCAGTGGAATAGACTAGGTGTAATGGCTAAAAATGATTATAGTAATCTACTGTTTAATAAACCCAAAGATTCCAGCTTTTGGGATTAAAAAAAGTCTCTTCAATAAAAACTGTTGGGAAATTGGGAGTTAGTATGGCAGAAACTTGGATTAGACCAATATATCACACCCTATACCAAGATAAGATCAAAATGGATACAGGATTTAGATATAAAAGACAATATTATGAGCAAACTAGGAGATCAAGGAATAGTTTATCTGTCAGATCTATGACCAAGGAAGAGAGATGGAGAACATCATTACAAAACAAAGTAGAGGCGGCTAGGTGACATAGTGGATAAAGCACCGCCCCTGGAGTCAGGAGTATCTGGGTACAAATCCGGTTTCAGACACTTAATAATTACCTAGCTGTGTGGCCTTGGGCAAGCCACTTAACCCCATTGCCTAGCAAAAAAAAAGAGAAAAAAAGGCTATAGTGGCAAAAATAAAGAATAAAATAATGATGGATAGAATGGTGATAATCAGCAACTTAGAGAAGTTATTTTGCTTTTGCTTTCTCTGCTAATGATAATGATATTTGTGCTAGAAAGCATATAAAGGTTTTTTGTTGTTTTTTTTTTTCTGCAAAGCAGTGGGGTTAAGTGACTTTCCCAAAGTCACACAGGTAATTTTTAAGTGTCTGAGGATCAGATTTGAGCTCAGGTCCTCCTGACTCTAGGGCCTGTGCTCCATCCACTGCGCCACCTAGCTGTCCCAAAAGGTTAGTAAGAAAGCAACTTCTAATGTATTCGAGTAAGCAGACCTCAATGAATTATATTCTGGGATATTAAAAGAACAGATTGCTGAGCCACTGAATCATATTTGGAAGATAGTGGAGAATGAGGAGCCACAGGATTATGAAAGGGAAATTTTGTACAAGTTTTAAAAGAAAAAAGGCCAAAAGGGAAAAGAACAGAACTTGAAAAGCTAGTGGGTTGGACTTTGATTTCCATGGAAATGAAAAAACAGTTAATCTAATAAATGCTTGATGAATATTCATTAAAGGAAACCAGGATTGTGGAGAGACTACGTCAAAAACAGGTTATTCCAGACTCACTTTGGTTCATTTTTCCCAGTCTATATAGTAGCATAGGTCAGGGTTTGGGGACCACCATAATTCCATTTCTGCTGCCCCAAGTTTGTAGAATGGGGAAAAAGGCACAGAGACTAAACTACCAGGTTCAATAATTTAATCCAAGAACACTATCTACAGCTAGGTGATTCTGATAAAGACCATTGAAGGAAACATGTCCAGGTCTTATCAGCCAGGCTTACTAACTGTCCCTTGGGTAGAAAATTCAGTGCTCACCATGATTACTTTCAACCTTCCTCTAGCATGTTATGTGTTGCACTGAAGACTGAGAGCAACCATAAGCACAGAAATTCTAGAACAAAGCAAAAACTAAAAATACAAACAATACAAACATAAAACAAAACAATAAATTAGAAAAGGAAGGATTTGATTTTGTTTTTAACCAGCCATCGTTCCTGGAGTCAATAAAGACATGAGCAAAGAATGTAAAATATATAAAGCAATGAAGAAATATGAGGGGTTAAGAAAATATCTATATTAAATTTCAGAAGAATAATATAATTTTGCAAATAGTTACAATTAGAAACCAAGAAGAAAGTTTCAATTCATCCAAGGTTTTCAATGATAGGTTGAAGAAAGGAAGAAAATTTTAGAGATAAAGTATGAAATTTAAACTTTTGATGGCAACTTGGAGAGAAGAAACAAATTGGTTAAAATTTACACAAATAGCATAAATAGTGAAAAAAATAGAAAAGGACAAACAAAATCTAAAGTTGGTAAGGCAAAAACATTAAATATTAGAATAAGTGAAGCACATCTAATTAAAAATAAAAACTGACATGCAAAAAAAGATGAAAGGATATTTTGAGAATCACTGGATTCTCTAAAAAATTATGATCTAACAAAAGAATTGGATTTCAAATTTCAAGAAATTATAAAAAATCTACCTTCAGTATTGAAATTAGATAATATATTAAAAATGGACAGAATACATTTGTCATAACTGAAAGAAAAATCTAAATTTAACATATATATGTGTGTGTGTGTATGTGTGTGTGTGTGTGTGTGTGTGATTGTTAGTTGTTAGAGTATGTAGTTAAAAATACTATTAAAAATCAGGAATAAAATGATCAGGTACCAAGTAATATTGGTCAAAATTACATAGTCATATAGCAATATGAGAAAGTATGATATGATATTCAAGGTTTGAAAGAAAAAGACCTAGAGGGAAGAATTATTTATTCTGCAATATTAAACCAATTACAGGGAAAAAAAAATTGATAACACTCAAGCTTTCTGGAGCAGCAAGTTGCTACAGTGTATAGAACACCCAGCCTGGAGTCAGGAAGATCATCTTCCTGATTTTAAATCCAGGCTCAGATATTTATTAGCTATGTGACTTTGGTCAAGTCATTTAATCCTGTTTGATTCAATTTCCTTATCTGTAAAAATGAACTGGAGAAGAAAATGACATACCACTTCAATATCTTTGATAAGAAAAACCCAAATAGTATCACAAAAAGTCAGACCAGATTGGGAAATGATTGAGCAACAATAGCAACAAAAAACCTTATTGTTGACAAAACTAGAGCTAGGCCTAGTTTTTTTTTTTTTACTATAATCAGAAGAAATGTGAAATAAAGTAAAAAAAAAAGTCACGTTTAAGAAATGTGACATGGGAGAGTCTAGGTGGTGTAGTGGATAAAGCACTGGCCTTGGAGTCAGGAGTACCTGGGTTCAAATCTGGTCTCAGACACTTTAATAATTACCTAGCTGTGTGGCCTTAGGCAAGCCACATAACCCCATTTGACTTACAAAAACCTAAAAAAAAAATCAGACATGGCAAAATGGTGTTCAGGTATTTATATCCAATTAGGAGTGAGAAGTGAGAGATACAGTTTCTTCAGAATTCTACCATCTTTAAAGGAGGAAAAGGAAATACAAAAAAATTGAAATAAGCAACTAGGTGACACTGTGGATTGAGCTCAGGACCTGGGGTCAGGAAGATCTGAGTTCAGATGTGAACTTAGATACTTAATGACAATGTGACCCTGGGCAAGTTATTTAACCCTATTTGCCTCAGTTTCCTTATCTGTAAAATGTGTTGGAGAAGGAAATCTCAAACCACTCCTGTATCTTTGCCAAGAAAACCCCAAAGTGATTATGAAGGTTCAAACACGACTAAAAATAGCAACAACAACAAACACTAACACTAGCAGGTGTTATAGAGAAAAATGAAGGGAATGGGTAAGGAGTATATTGTGTAATAAATAAGGGGGGTATAAGGACATTTTTATTGTTTTTCGTAAGGGCCTCTCAGAAGGAGGTTAAACAAACACGAAGATGGAATAGAAGGACTCACTCTTATTTATATCGGGTTTTTAAATAAAAGAAAATGAAATATATTCATCCAGAAAAGTCAATAATAACCGGGCTAATATAGATGAGAGGGAAAAGTTGGGGTTTAATTACATAAGCATGATTAAGAAGGAGATATTGAGAGTGAGAAGGGTAAGATCCAAAAATATAGGTATGATCTAGATAAAGAACAGAAGGAAGAGAATTGGGGGCCAAGTTCCAATTAAAGATTACTGCAAAATTAAATATAATCCTACAAAGAAAAATAAAATATGAAACTCCACAAAAATAGACTGCTAAATGGAAAAGAGAACTTTCAAACATGTCTAATGAATAGAATATTAGGCATTCTGAAATATAAACACAAGAATCCAAAGATATCTAGAAAGGTAAATTTATTTTAGCAATGTGATGAACCTGTGTGATAATGTAATGTTAGGATTTTTTATGAAGGGTGAGATAGAAATGAATGCCATTTTGGAACTTTAAAGTCTTCAAAACAAACTTAGGGAGTTTAAAAAAAGGAAAAGAAAGCTATTATGGAGTGAGAAGGTATCATTGAACCTTATGACTCTAAAATGGATAGAAAAGAATTGAATACACTGATCCATTTTTGATCTAGAAATACATCAAACAAACACATAAACATGCATATAGTAAGGGAATTTGAAGAAAGTATTCAGACTTACATCTATACTAAATAATATAATATTAAGAACTAGAGGGGCAGCTAGGTAGCTCAGTGGATAGCACACCTGGAGTCAGGAGGACCTGAGTTCAAATTCTACCTCAGACATTTAAAATAATTGCCTAGTTGTGTGACCTTGGGCAAGTCACTTAATCCCCTTGCCTTAAATAAATAAAATTTAAAAGAAGAATTAGAGGGGGGAAGCTAGACGGCAAAGTAGATACTAAGACTTGTCTTCTTCAATTTAAAACTGACCTCAGGGCGGCTAGGTAGCGCACTGAATAGAGTACCGGTCTTAGAGTCAGGAGTACCTGGGTTCATATCCGACCTCAGACACTTAATAATTACCTAGCCATGTGGCCTTAGGCAAGACACTTAACCCCATTACCTTGAAAAAAATGTAAAAAAAACTGACCTCAGACACTTTCTGTGAACCTGTGAAGCTGTTTACCTCAGTTTCCTCAATTGTGAAATGAGACAATTAGTCACGAATAACAACTAAAGATTGAGAGGACCAAAGAATAAGCAATTTCATCAAACAAAATTATAATAGCAAGATAAAAGATCAAGTAATTGAGAATAACATATTTATCCATAGCACAAAGAAAAAATTTGTGATATATTGTTTGTTTTTGTTTTATTACTCTCGTTGTTGTTGTTCCTTTTTTGTTCTGATTCATCTTTCACAACATGACTATTATGGAAATATGTTTAACATAATTAAACACGCTTAATGTATATCAAATTGCTGTCAAGAGGAGAGGGGAAAGGAAGAATAGAGAAAAAGGTGGAGCTCAAAATCTTGCAGAAAGGTCAGTGTTGAAATCTATCTTTGCATGTATGTGGAAGAATTAATTAATTAATTTAAAAAATTTGTCTTGGGGCAGCTAGGTGGCACAGTGGATAAAGCACCAGCCCTGGAGTCAGGAGTACATGGGTTCAAATCCGGTCTCAGACACTTAATAATTACCTAGCTGTGTGGCCTTGGGCAAGCCACTTAACCCCATTGCCTTGCAAAAAAAAAAAAAACTAAAAAAAATTTGTCTTGAAATCTTTAGAGATTTTCTGGTTCTCTATCAGTTTACATATGGTGAAACTAAGAAAGGAACTTTTTATTTAGTGTAAAGACATATAACTAGCCATATATATATATATATATATATATATATATATATATATTCAGAAATGGTTAAAGACCCATTGATCCAAAAGCCAATATTTCTTCCAGTTTAAAATGATGCCTTTTCCAAGTGGTAATGAGAAGATTTTTTGTAAAAATTATGTGAAATTCCAGGTGGTTGATAATGAAGGTCATTATTAGGTTAATGGTAATGACATTAGAAGAGGGGAAGAAAGATCCTGTCCATCACTTATATAGCATTTAATAAGTGACACTATATGTGAGACGCTTTGTTAAGTAGTAGGGATGCAGAGATGGGCAAAAAAAAACATTCAACTCCTCATAGGGTTCACAGAAGGACAGACAAGAATTGACAAATTTTAGAACAAATTGCCATATTAATTCTGTCAAATTATAAAAATTTGAAATCCAGGACTCTGAATTTTGAATTTCCCTTATTCATCACTCCTTCAAATTCCATAGTCAAAGAGTAACTTTTCCTTCCCATTTCTACACACTATACAGATGATGTGACAGTTGGTTCCATATTTTTCTTTACTCACAACTTGAATAGCCCATAATTTGTATGAAATTCTCTGTATCCACTCCCTGGGGTGTAGAGAAATTTTTCTTGTCCTGTCATCTTCTTACAGTACAAGAAAAGTAGATGGGATTAGGTCTATAAGAACCAGTAGAAAGGGGGGATTAAATTGCATTAGAATATTTCCTGCTGATTTAAAGAATAAACTTTATTCTACTTGAATCTATGTCTAGACATTGTCAGAAAATGTGGATCAGAAGGAAGGTATGGATAGGTAATACTCATGTATTACCTGTATCAGTTTCTCACTGAGAAAATGTCCCATGTTCACATTCTGCCTCTTGCGCTTTTTGCACAATCTGTCTCTTATGCAGGAATTAAACTTCCTTCTTTTTTTTTTTTTTAGTTTTTGCAAGGTAATGGGGTTAAATGACTTGGCTGAAGGTCACACAGATAGGTAATTATTAAGTGTCTGAGGCCAAATTTGAACTCAGTTCCTCCTGACTCCAGGGCCATTGCTCTATCCACTGTGCCACCTAACTGCCCCTTCACATTCTTTTAAAGGTCCACTCAGTTGTCATTTCCTATAATAGGTCTTTCCTGATTCCACTAATTTTTAAAAATCTTACCCAATCCCAAATGAATTGAATTTATTAATAAATGTGCATGATGGTCAATTAATAGAATGTTGGAATGTCAAGAAATCTGAATTCAGAATCTGGGTGAGTAATTTAATCTATTTGTTTCAGTTTCCTAAATTTTAAACTATGGATATAATAGCAGCCATTTCCCAGGGTTATGAGGATTGTAATGCAATTAGAATAGTGATTGACGCATAGAAGGTACCTAAAAATACTAGTTCTATCCTGTCACTAATGAAGTTGGAAACCAAGTACCAAATCCTTCCTTATAATGTTATTTTGATTCTTTCATATTTTGCTTACTCTGTAACATTACCAATGTGACTACTTTCTCCAGTAGGACAGATCAAACAGTGTAAGTGTCTTTTTATACTAGGTCCTCTCATCAGGTGAAATGTATGCATTGGATCCCTCCTCAAGATCTCCAACTTGTTCAGTACTGCATGAAGGCTATTTGTTGCTTATATCTCACTTTTGTCAAATGACCAACTCTTCTCCTTTTCCTATCATACAGCTCATTGTGGGGCCCTCAGCTATTTCTCAATTCTTTATTGGCCTATACATGCCCAACATGAGTTTCAACATTGCTCTTTGAATAACCCTCAACAATGAAGTATGCCAATATTGAAGGACTCTTCTTTGAACTTAAGCACATAGAGACCATTGTAGGGTTATAAGTTAGCCTAGGTTCCATATTGTTGTATCTCAAAGAATAAGAAGGCCCAAGAAGAGGGACAGATTCATGGGAATGGCAGGTTGAGTAATCAGAACACACAATATTTATTGAGTTTGTTGTCTTTAATGGATACAGTAGGTGGCACCCCAGACCAATTACAATAGTAACATCAAAGATCATTGTTCACAGATTGCCATAACAAATAACTTAAAATTTTAAAATTGAGAGAATTACAGAAATGTGGCAGAAAAACATGATATGAGTACATGGTTAGAAAAAAACATACTGGTTCAACTCAATTGTTACAAATCTTCGATCTGTAATGCAATATCTATAAAGTACAATAAAATGAGATATGTCTGTATAAGCACAAGAGTCCTACTTCATTGTGGGAATTAATCCAATTAACACAATTAACCCAAGTGTTCCTAAAGGCTACTATGCCTGTAAAGCACAAGTCATGGTACCTGATATTTTGGAGTCTAGGTGAGTCAAATGATAGTAACTGATAGAAGGACCAACCTAGGAAAGACAGAGAATATTATTACTAGAATATTGACTTCAAGATAATATGGGCAGGGATATTATGATGACCAATGAAAAGATTGCCACTACTATTAGGTACATTCAAAGGCAGATTAGATAGATATAGAATCCCATTGTTAATAGAAGTTATCCATTCCGAAAATGTATTACCCTAAGCAAGTTTTGGGGTATATGATGCACAATTTATTTCACAGCTTGCAAAGAAACATAGCAAATATCATTTAGCATTTCATTCTTTGTTTCTTTAGGGGAGAGAATACAGACTATTTAAAATCTCCTCCTGTGTGTTTATCTGTATGTACTCTAATGAACAGGGGTGGGAAAAAAAAACCCTTGAACTAGTATTAGGAAAATACACAGTTTATACATAAATTATTAGCCTTGGGGTTAGAAACAAACATGTTTTCTTAGCTGATTAAAAAGAATTAAAGAAACATGCCTTAAAGAACAAACCTTGAAATTTTTTAAATGGTAAGTTAACTCTTTAGACTCCTCTGTATTAAATTTAAAATATTCATTGAGATCTTTAAACATTTAGGGGGAGATAAATATTGGATATAAGATAATCTCTATTAAAATATTTATTTGTTTAGCTATTAAGCAAATACAGCAGCAAAACCTCTTAAATTAAACACCAATAATTTGTGTTAATTCAAACAAAAGCCTAAATATTTTTGCACCATCTGATACAAAATGCTACGAAAATTCATGATTTGAACATGATTGAAGTATAAACATCTATGCCATTTACAAGAACAAATTGCTTCATTTCACCTTTCAAAATGTTTTAGAGACTTTTAAAATCTAATGATATGCAATACTATGTTCTATTTACAAATCATTCATTAATTTCACCTTTCAAAATGTTTTAGAGACTTTTAAAATCTAATGATATGCAATACTATGTTCTATTTGCAAATCATTCATTATTCAAGAATGTTATAACTTGAAGATTCTTAGATTTGGAGTCAAAAGGTTTGGTTTCAAGTTTAGCCTCTATCACTTACTAGTCACGCTAACTACAGCAACCTATTTAAGCACTTTACCTCCATCTCCAAATCACATAGGTTTGGTAATAATATTTGTATTGTCAGTGAAGTAGATCATTTGTAAGCCACTCAGACATAGATAAAGTAATGACCAACTCTGTTTCTTTTTGTTTCTGTCTCTCCTCACCCTAGATCTATATATATGATGCCCTCCCTCCTGCTCCCAAACTTTAATGAATTGACCTAATTAATGGAAAGGCCCAACAAAATTGGGAAAATACAACCACAATGGAATCATTGAACAATTTGAAATGAAGCATAAGGGGGCAGCAGGGTGGTGTAGTGGATAGGGCACTGGTCCTGGAGTCAGGAGGATCTGAGTTCAAATTTGACCTCAGACATTTAATAATTGCCTAGTTGTGTGACCTTGGACAAGTAATTTAACTCCATTGCTTTAAAAAATTTTAAAAGAAAGAAAGCGTAGTTATTTTATTAAATTGAATGCTTGTTGATAGAAAGGCAAATGCACACCTACATATTACAAAGACTTAACAAGCTTTAGTCAATCAATGTGATTTCATCTATGTAGGAATATGCCTTGAAAAGAAGCTGACCTACCAGTACAGTCATAAAACTTCTGCTTCTTATTTTCTTGAATTTAGGAAGTTGTTAGGTTATATTGGATTGTCAAATTACTTTCCTAGAATCACCAAGCCATCTCACCAAGGTCAATTTTTTATCCATGATGATTCTTTATCCAAGTTCACAAACACACACACACACACACACACACACACACACACACACACACACACACACAAATGTCAATATTACAAAAGTGGGTATCAAGTCAAAGGTCTAGATGTAGGGCTTATACCACAAATCTCTCCTTAATCGTTTCATATTTGGAAATATAGTCAACCATATCTTGTTGCAATAATTAGTTTTTTTTTTTATTTGTGCCTTTTTAGTCAAAGTGTTTCCCTTCCTTGAGGCTTTCTAGAATTTATTTGAATGAAAAAATTAAGAATATATACACAACATCTCAGAACCTTCAGTTAGGAAAACCTTTACCATTTAGGCAGAAACTTGGCATTCTAAACTAATTTAAAATTATTTTTTATCTCTCCAATTAATTTCTGTTCTCCTTTTCTCCTTATAGATGAGACAAATTTTGAAGTTACAAAAAAATGTAGGAGCAAATAAATGACCAAAGTTTTATTAAAGTATCTATTTATGGAGAGAGATTGGGAAAAGAATAGGGATGGAGAGAGAAAAAAGGGTAGTGCAAGTTTTTCCCAGATAAAGAGTAAATAAATGGATGTGGCCAGAAGCTTTAGCCTGAGTCCTTTGTTCAGAGATGCCTATAGAGCCAAATGACCTTCCTTGGATCTCTCCCTTCTCTTCTGGAACTGATCTATTTATTTTCATTCCTCTTTCACTTGGTACTCGTGCCACTGCTTCTTCCCAGCTCAGCCCCTGAGTCCCCTGTTTTGGACCTTTTCCCTCTGTTTGACTGTATGACTCTTGAAGAACTCCAGGGCATGTCCCAAGTGAGTATTTTGACTCAAAGATCAAGATTGTCCTAAATGTCTTTCAGGGATATAAAAAGGGAACACTCGTCCTCCTAAACCATGAATCCCAAGAGTCTATTTCATTCCCAAATTCTTTTAAAACACAATAGAATTCTTTTTTAAATGATTCACAAATTCTTACATTTTATCTAATCAGACAGACTGTCACACTAACTGGTTCAAATCAGTAAGGGTTTATAATCAAACAAAAACTTTAAATATATATTCAGTCATATTCTTCTGGTGGGAACATTTCTTTCAAGAAGCAAATTAGGTGCTTTAGAAAGTGGGTTAGCCTTTGGTTCCTACTAAGATGCTGTTTATTAATTACAGCCACAGGGCCTTCAGTGGCTTGTAGGAATAGTCTGCTTAATCCCCAATTTAATATCAGAGAGTAATTTAGATTTGAGTCTTATACAGGCTGTACTCTTTTTTTAAATATAAAGCCAGATGACTTCCTACTGAGAACAGTAAAGAGTGACTAGAGAAGGTAATGAGTGACACCATAAAATCTGAACAGAATTAATGACAGCCATCCATTGTAATCCTCCTTCAGTTGTTCCCTGCAAATTATCCTGAGTCCTGACTCTGACTTGGTGAAGGTATATGATTCCTGTCTGCCATCTCACCAGGAGGAGGGTAAATCCATCATTTGTCTTGGAAACTAAATCTGTCTAGAGTTTGATGAGGTGTGCCTCTCCATTTACCCTCTTTTAAGGATGAGGAAACAGAGACAGTTAGTTGAAAGGAAGTGATTTTCCAGAGGTCAGAGCCTGGTTGACTATGAGTAAATCATTTAATCTCTCAGTCTTTCTGGATAATGGGGAAGATTGTATTGATATTTTTTCTTGATTTTTTTTCCCTTTGAAATACATGTCATTCATCTTTTCTATTCTCTTTCTATACCTAGATCAAAGCTCACCACTTTATGTCTAGGTGACTGTCACAGCCTTCTATAAGAGTTGAGTGAAAGGACTGTTCTTTAGAATGATTTCCATATCATTCCATTTTTTTGAATCATACAATTATTTATTTATCAAAAATTTAGTTCTAGAAGAATCCTTAGAAGCTATCTAGTATAATTTGCCACATTTGATAGAAAAGGAAAGTTCAACTAGCTTAAAAACTTGCCCAAGGTTATAGAGGCAGTACATTGATATAGTTAGGATTCAGACCTGTGCCACTGATGCTAAAACCAAGCTCTGTGAATTGTCCCTGCCAAGAACTCATCAGCAGGGACATTTCTGTATATTTACTAAATTTAGATGTACAGAATTAGAGTACTATTTCTATTTGCAAATATGTATATATGGTGATATCTCTGTGAGACCTTCTCAATGAAAGATTGAGTACATTGAATTAATCCAAAAGTAGGCAGAAATATTCTCTAAACTGAGAGACCATCAAATAAGCTGTAATCTCTTTGTTATTTTTGTATCCAATGGAATCAAGGGGAGGTATGTAGGCATTAAAAGAATTCAACCCTCCAAGTTGAAAAAATCTTTTTTAGGTGAAGAAAAAAGATAATTGTCTTTTTCCCCATTACTTATAATTCTGGAGTAAATGATACATAAATTACAATTCATACTACAAAAGGAACAATCTCTTTGTTGATTTGAAATTCAGAGAACACTCCAGATTATGTTTTCAGGTGACAAAAGCTCTGGGAATCCATGGCTGTCTTTTGTGTTCCTAGGCTTGTGGAGTGCTAAGGGCTGACAGATGCTTATCAAACATTCATGTAAACACTGCTATCAAAGCCACGTTTCCCAGCATGGTTTTCACACAAGAGGGTCAGCAGGAAACATCATTAAAGCTGGACCAACAAGAGAAATGGCATGCCATTGGGGTTTGAAATACAAGAGACTACCCAGGCTAGTCTTCTAAGGATGCTCTCCTCCCCAATTTCAATTGTTAACTTGACTGACATGAAGAATGAGTGCAAAAAGCTATATATTCAGTCATTATGATTTTCTTTATAACAGGAATAGTTATTATAGTTCCATGGAGAAGAAAAAAAGATAATCAGGGTTCAAATCCTTTCTCTTCCCTTAGTGTTGAGTTTGTCACTTTCCCATTCTAAGGCTACTACCTCATCTACAAAATAGGGTGGTAGGGATGATCTTATTCATTTATGAACAAAATTTGAGTTACTTTATAACATTCAGTTAGAGAGGAATTGGAGTCAAAACAGACCAAAGTTTGAATCCTACCCTAGACACTTATTAGCTGTGTGAACCTGGCAAAATCATCTAACCCCTTTCATTCTTATTTTCCTTACCTGTAAAATGTGGATAATCATAGCACCTACTTGGAGAGTTATTGGGGGTTCAAATGAAATAATATAATAAAACACTATATTAATGTTACCTCGTTATTTTTAAATTTATACATTATTTCAATACTATATATGTTTTTAAAAAGTTGGAAACAGGTGAAAAAGCCAAATATTAATATGTTATCATCCTCAAAAAAATCTTAATACTGTAAGATGAAATCATCTCTGAAACTCATACCTCCTAAGCACCCCTGCTCCTGGGATATTTTACTCCAGAAAGTTATCAATCTGCAAGATGAAATCAACTCTAAACCTCTCATCTCCTCAAATCGTTTTCCATCTCGACTGCAGTACATTGTCACACTTTCTCATACCTCTTGAAAATCAGGTAATCTGGGGCGGTTAGGTAGTGCAGTGGATAGAGCACTAGCCCTGGAGTCAGCAGTACCTGAGTTCAAATCTGGCCTCAGACACTTAATTACCTAGCCGTGTGGCCTTGGGCAAGACACTTAACCCCATTGCCTTGCAAAAACTAAAAAATAAAAGTCTTAGACGTTCATGGATAAATTTCAAGGGATCCCTGAATCTGGAAGGGGAAAATCAGGTAATCTGCCTCCTCCTCTAATCCTGTTTTTCTGTTTCTTTTACTGTATTTTCTTCCGCTATTCACCAAGGGGCAGCTAGGTGATTCAGTGGATAGAACAATGGGACTAGAGTCAGATCTAACCTCAGACTCTTACTAGTTGTATGATTGTGAACAAGTCACTTATTCGTCTTAATCCACTGGAGAAAGAAATGGCAAACTACTCTAATATCTTAATCTAGAAAACCCCATGGACATTATGATGCACAGAATCACCAAGGTCATGACTAAACAACAACAATGTATCCTATTAGATTGTGTGTTCCTTCAAGGCAGGTACCCCACTCTCTACTAACCCCACTCTCTACTACCACAACAATGGGACTATATCCCCTTAATTACAACCCTAGGACATTTGCAGAATGGAGAAGGAAAAAACAAAAAGCAAAAGGACAGAGAGCTCAAGGTTAATTCTATGAATAAGGGATTGTGGAGCTACTACTCCTGCTCCTGATTCCAGAAGATTTCACAACCTTCTATGATAAAGATTACAAGTACCTTCAAGGTACTTTTCTGGTGATCAGTGCATAACATATAATATTCATCTAATAAATCTAATAAATCTAATAAATGTTTATTAACTCTTGCTCTAAATTTCTTTAGCAAAGAAAAGGATGGGCCTTAATATTTTACTTGATTGTTGTTACCAGAGTGAAAAATATCATTTGAGGCATGATTCTAGATACAGTAAAATCCATGGCCAGCTTTGTTCCTCCTATCCTACAATTAACTCACATTTATATGAGGTTTTATTCTTTGAGGTTTATGATATGTTTGAAAAGTAATAATATCCCCATTTTAAATATGATCAGGTAAGTTATGTCTTCATTCCACTCTAGACTTTGGTCCTGATTCTCTGAGCTTCCTGTATCATGCCACAGAAACATTTTTACCCTGAAATTTATCCCACTCCTGGATTTCTCCTTCTGAAAAACATCCTTTGCCCTGTGGTCTCTTCCTCTGATTGTCTGATTCTTCACAGAGCGTCCATTTTAAAGAAGCCTTCAAAGACCAGGACTTTAAGGATTTTCTATGTCTTGTCCTTGTGGTATACTCCTTTCCCTCCTGCTTTTCAGCTTCTTTTGGTTGGAGGAGTCTTCCCCTTTGAATTAAAATGTAAACTTCTTAGGACCAGAGCTTATCATTGTTCTTGCATTTGTACGTGAAGTCTCAGCACAGTACCAAGCCCATAGTAAACCTTTAATAGATGCTTGATAACTTGTTGATTTGTTTACATAAGAGAGATAAATTACTTGCCTAGGCTTACACAGGTACATCTGAAGCAGATTAGAATCCAGAACTTTTTGACTTTTTATTAAATGCCCATCTATTGACTCATGATGACAATCATGATGAACGGCTGGAGGGGGTAGACCACTCTTCTTCAGGAGCTCACACTCCTGTCTCTCTTGAGATTGTCCCTGAGCAACAACATTGTGTAGATATGTGACTGAGTCTAGGAACTCCCTCACTTAACTCCTTCATGACCTACTTCATATAATCAGATGTCATATTTCTAGAAACAGCTTCAACTAGGAATTCAAGAACCTAAGACAATCCTAAGACATTTATTATTGTAATCCAACAACAGTTCAATTCCAAACACCAAACTTCTGGTTAAAACTCTACTACCACAACAATGGTACTATATACACTTAAAATAGTTCCCATGCCATACCCAGGCAACCTGGTAATCTTTATCATAGAAGGTTGTGAAATCTTATGGAATCAGGAGCAGGAGTAGTAGCTCCACAATCCCTTATTCATAGAATTAACCTTGAGCTCTCTGTCCTTTTGCTTTTTGTTTTTTCCTTCTCCATTCTACAAATGTCCTAGGGTTGTAATTAAGGGGATATAGTCCCATTGTTGTGGTAGTAGAGAGTGGGGTTAGGTATATTCTTTGGGAGAAGAAAATGATGATGACGGATATAGAGAGATAGTCAAATCTAGTTTTTGATCTTGCATCCATGATGCTGTGATTTTTTTAACCTTAGGTTTTAGTGTTTGGAATTTTGGATTGTTGGAATACAAGAAGCTAATGTTGAGAATGAATTTAGTTTGTGTTTCTAGCCTTTTTCTTCCCCCCCCAACCTCTCTATTTTTCTGCTTTGCAAAGGTCAGTGTGCTATTTCTAATTATGAAATAACCATACTTCTGAATTTTATTTTGATTTGCTTAAAATGTGTTCATTGCCTTGGGGCTTGTAGAGCCACATACATAATACTAATCCAATATTTAAGCAGCATCCATAAGCTACATTTCATTGTGAAGGAAAAAGCTAGCCCCAGGCTATCCACTAGGGAAAACTGGACCAAGAAGGTAGGTATTTCTGATTTATTGGTGAGGAGTTGAAAATACCATAGTCTACAATGCTTCTTAAGCTTAAACGTAGATAGTTTTACCCAATGGACCAAATCCATTTCTATTACTCAAACTGATGCTGGAAAACAGTAGTTAGCATTCCACTGATGCCAAAGAGGCAAAAAAAAAAAAGACTTTTAAGTTTCCATTTTTTATTCATAAAAGTAAAGGTGTGTTGCTCTGTTTTTCAAGGAGAAAATTGATAACCCACTCAGTCCCAAGCTGAACCACAGTAGAGGTTAGGAAGTGCTAACTTCTTCATTTCTATATAGACCCAGCATGAACTGTAGTATCTGTGGCAGCAGATATGAAGTTAAATTAGCCATGAAAAAGAGACAGAGATGAACCAGTTGCTGGAAAAGCATTAAGGGTCAAACTAATGGGGAAAAATAACCTAATGATTTCAGTTATTGACCTGGCTATTGCTTTTTCAGTATTTCTTGCAGTTAATGAAAGTGGAAATAGGGATGGTGTCTACAAATGTAACATGAGGTTTAAATAATCAAAAAAGTAACTATGGTGTGGTTAAAAAACAAAATAAAATTTTGAACTGAGAGTAAGGAGTCCTGGTCATGGAAAGGAAGGCAGCTCAATATCCTCCCATATATAATTAGGAAGTTGCATTCAATTCAACTATAATAATGTTTGACCTTCATTCCCAGAAGAAGAAGAACATGACATTAAGGAGGTGATGGCATAACAATCACTTGAATTGGATTTAAGGAGGATGCTGTGCTAAGTCACCAGCCTTACTTTCTCCTCCAGTGTCATCAGATAGGAATCATCAGGACAACTGGAGATGACTCTAAATGCAAGGCTATCAGGGTTCAGTGACTTGCCCAAGGTCACACAGCTAGTAAGAGTAAAGTGTCTGAGGCTAGATTCAAACTCCTGTTCTCCTGACTCCAAGGCCAATTCTCTATCCACTATGCTATCTAGCTGCCCTCCATTCAATTCGTCTAAACTTGTGCAAAGCACTTTTCTATGATGGGAACAATATAAAATTTAGATAAGCTATGGCCTTCATGTTCGTAGAAAATATAATATAGAAGGAAACAATATAACTATATCACAGAATAATAAAAAATGCATTAAAAAATCCAGGTGATAGTTTGCCATTGTAACAGAAATAGCTTTAGATTTTCAAAGATCAAAGTGACAGAGGTAACTCTAAAAAGGAAAAAAGTTATCCTAAAAATGTTAGAAATGTTGGACCCTGTGATAGAATTTATTTTTATTGCCTTCCCATCTTACCCTCAGTAGGAAAAACCTAATCATCAGTTTGGACTCAGGTGATGATCTTTAAAATTCTTGTCTATCTATTTTTGTTCATTTATTTCACTATTTATTCTATTTATTCATTTGCTTATTTAATTATTGCAAAGTTGTTATCTTCTAATAAAGGAGTTTTTATCTGCATTTATGGATGTCTTACATATTTATGAAATCACAGGTTGAATATCAAGGTATGGGAAGTATTGGAGGATAAGGAAAAGATCTGTGAAAGAAGTTTCATTTGAGTTGACTTTAAGATTGGAAAACATGAATTCAGGTTTGACTTCTGACATGTACTGGTTTTGTGATTTTGGGAAAGTGGTGGGTATTAAACTAAATAGTCATTAAAGTGTACATTAGAATCCTTGTCGGCTTCATTTTGACTTAGATTTAAAATATATTATTCATGTTTTACTATATTTTTATTTATTTTGTCAAATATTTCACAATTATATTTTAATATGTTTGGGGCTATATTTAGGACTATCCAGAGTATTGTGGGCCACAGTGACCTAGACAACTTTCTAAGTTGTAGGGAAAGTGCTAAACTACATTAGCTAGGGGCAATTCACTGTACTAATGAAATCACAGTTCAAATCCAGGAATATCCCAATAAGGACAGGTAGGGAGGGTATTCCAAGATTTAGGAATATACTTAAGCACTGAAGCAGAGAAGTTAAAAGTCCTGTTTGGAAAACTGAAAATCTTTATATTGGTATAAGGATAAAAAGAATGGGGTATGAAAAAAAGTTTGAAAAGGCAGGGTAACTCTGACTCAATTTTCTCTCAGACTCATGTTACTATAATGGTATGAACTGGTGAAAGCAAAGGCTTTAATTTTACCTTCAAACAAATTTATGTTAAAGGAATAACATTTAAAGGACCTATTGGGAACAGTAAATTATTGTCAATTGTCAACTCTCAATTATCTACCTCAATGGGTAGGGTTTGATGGTATTATGTATGCCTTTTACAAAACATTTTTAGGGACCTTTTGGTTTTTATATAACCTTCATTTCCACTTATATGTCATCCTCCCCCTAACTCCCCTTCTGAGTAAATCATCCTTGTAACAAAGAATAAGATAGACTCATCAATTAATCATTACTGAGTGTGTTATTTTCCTGATTCTTCATGCTTCACTTTATATCAATTAATATTTCTTCTCATACTTCTTTCAATTCTTCATATTTTTGTTTTATGACATAGCAATATTCCATCACATTTACATACCACAATTGGTTTAAACATTTTTCTAAATATTGTCATCTACTTTGTTTCCAGCTCTTTGCTAACCAAAGAATGCATTTATAAATATTTTAGTATAGATTTGTTTTTGATGTGCCTTTACACTTATACTTGAATATGCATCATTATATTTTAGAAATTCATAAGACTCCAAGCAATATAATGAAGTCATAATTCATAGATCCGATTAAGAAGCTTAGAAGTTTTTGAAGTTTCTCCCCATCCTTCCTCCTTAAAAAATTTCTTCATGTTCCCTATTCCTTGCATAGCTTATTTAGTCATTCCCTGGATTGATGAAAACTTTTAAAATGTAAGAGAAGCTGAACAACTTCCACACATTTCTAAGACATTCTTAAGCACTGAGAAGGTTGCTTACATTAACTGTTACACATCATGTTAACATGGGTTGGAGTTTTAGCTCTGTCTCTAACTAGCTATATGATCCTGAGTCATAATATATCACTTACCTTCTCTAAATTTCAACTTCCTCATCTGTAAAGTGTAAACTGTAAACATCATTGTTGCTGTTTTCATTAATGCCTATAGCAAACTCTGTGCCAAGGTAAACAAGACAAATATCTGTTGATATCAACAAGGTATTAATTAAGTAGAAAAAGGTGACAATGCAAATAAGATTTTAAAAGTTACATGGCAATCCCCCAGAGCTTCTCAGAGTTTCCAACACTATTAATTCTCAGTAGCTCACTTCCAGGAAAGCTTGGTGACACAGTCTCTTCCCCTATAAGAACGTGAATGACAAAAAAAATGCAATTGTTGCTTCTAATTTGTTTGAAGGTAAGAGAACAGAATGGGTAGAATCTTTCTCTTTCCTTCTTATTTGATTTTTTTAGTTGTTTTTCTCTTTTGGAATTATTCATCTGAAAGAACAAGAAGGAGTAGAGGGAGTATAAGAATTAGGATGGGGGTTGATTTAAAAGGCAGAGAAAGTATAGATCCGAATGTCTTAGTTGAAGTTGGAGAGTAGAGAGCTGGTAAGTGTAAGAATCTTTAAAAAGGAGAGGCTGGTATCAAGTCTCAAGCCTGGACATTACTAGGAATACCATGATCAGACTCCAGCCTGAGTGAGAATTATTGCAGTGTTGTTGCAATAAAGGATTCTTCTCCAAGGAACTTATCAGTCAGCCTACCCTTCACCAATTCTACTTTCATCCCCCACAATCTAAAACTAAACTACACATATGATCTCATTATATGATATATATATATGTGTATATATATATACATATATATATATATTTAATTCTCCTCCTCCTATTCTTCTCTAAATCCAAATGATTCTATTTGCTATCCTTTTTTTCTTGTCCTCCCATCTCTATGACTTGATTCATTCCATGCCCATGTCAGGAATGGAATTCCACCCATTCTTATTTCTGCCTGTTGAAGTACCTTCTTTCCTTCAAGACTCAACTCCCCAGTGAATCCTGTTTCCCTGAAGTTGAAAGTTTTCTCCCACATCAAATTTTTCTTACTTTGTCTATGTCTCTCTTGAACTCATCTTAATGATATGTGTTTATTTATTAGATTGCACCTTTCCTTGGGGTTAGAGTCTGTCATCTCTATAATGGATTACAAGTGCCTATAATTCAGATTTGCCCATTTTTGACTGTCTAATCAAGGTTTGCTGAAGTAATTCTCTCAGATCCTGAGCCTTCCATCTTCTGATGTTCATGTCCACTCAAGGTTCACAGAATGAACTCCAAATGTACCAACACAAGGTAACTTTCATCTTCAGATACAAACCTAATCTCCCAATTGGGAGAAAAGATGAAACCTTACCTTTCAACTCAGGTCTTCATTTCTTGTGCCTTTCCCTTAGGAAGAGAAAGAGGAAGAGGAAGGGGAAGAGGAAGAGGAAGAGGAAAGTCAGTGTAGAGCGGAACTTCTTTCTCCTTCTGTACCTGTTTCGTTTTCATATCATGCTGCACAATTTCCAGCCTCTGTTACAATTTTTAGAGGTAAGAAGAGGCATCTAATCATTTGCCATATATCTTTTCTTCTGTTTGCATTCAGCCTCCTTTGATTTCTAGCCTCCTTTAGGAGGACTAATACCTTCCACTCGGTGATGAACATTCTCAACCCTGGTCATACCCTACACAATCTAGTGATTCTCATAATTCCCCATTCCCTGCCCTGCCCCCCCCACTAATTCTTTATTCCCATCCTCCCTGCCTTAAAGTTTCGATCAAACACCTCCTACCTCTTCTACAATGTTCAATGAAATCCTGGCTCCATAGGCAAAAAACTTCTCTTCATCATGGTTTTTTTTCCTCTTATGCTCATTTTAATTATGCAGCTGAGTGGTACAGTGGATAGAGCACTATCCCTGAAATCAGGAGAACCTGAGTTTAAATATGACCTCAGACCCTTAACTGTTATTAATTGTGTGACCTTGGGAAAGTCACTTAACCCTGATTGCTATGCAATGATGATCCAGGGTCATCTCCAATCATTCTGATTCATAACTGAACACTTTGACTCTGGAGGGCAAAGTGAAGCTGGTGACAGTACCCCACCCCTCACTCAAACCCAATTAACCTGCATGTAATGGCATCACCTCCCTGATGTCATGGTCTTCTTTGAGAACAAAGGGGAAACATCTTCATCACCAAAATTACTGAAATCTGGCTATCCTGCTCTGACACAGCCTCCCTGAATCACCCTTTTCAATAGTGGCTGCACTTTCATTCTGTTCCATTTCCATGCAGAATACTTTCAAATCTGTCTTTACAAGTAGCCTCTCTTGTACTGTATGCTCTAGTTATGATTCACTAACTACTTAAGGACCGCATCTATCTTTCTGCTATCTGTTTCAACATGCTCCAAATTAAACTTATCTTCACTGCAAATTCCTGTATCTTCTCCTACTTCCTAATTTTGACCATTACTTAACTAGCTGACCAGTCCCAAGACTTCATAGCTGTCTTTGACTCTTCTCTCTCTTTCACCTTGCCACATGTAATTAATTGTCAAATTATTTTGCTTCATCTTCCATAACGTATTTCACAGCTATCTTCTTCCTTTATACTCCCACTGACACCATTCCAATTAAAGCCTTTTTCATTTCTCTTCAATCCTAATATCTTTGGAACTAATTTAATCATTGGTTGGTGCTGATAACTACTCACTAGGCATCCCACCTCTCCCTCTGGTGGATTGCATATGCCTTTCTGGAACTGAAGTGGTGAGGTGTTGAGTGCATTATCTCTTATCCCCATCTCTCTTATGTAAGGCTGCAGTACTCTGCTCCTCCCCCCCAGCCCTGGTGTGATTTGCTTGTATAAGAATTGGCACCTACCTTTTGGACCTCATTCATTGACTAAACTACCGACTTTTGAATAGGCTATATTTCAAGGCATCTAGTCAAATGTCTTTTGCATGATATCAGTTCCCCAAGGAATAAGCTAGACATGCTAGTTTGCTGTATACAGCAGTTTTATTCAGGGTATAATCAATCAAGTTAATATTTATTAATAAGGAGATGATATATTGATAAACAATAAGTATGCACTGAGTGACGCAATACAAAATCTCTCCTGGACCCTGGAAGTCCCCTAGATATATTATCAATCTAGGCTTAAGAATAATAGAATATATTAAATTTCAATCACATTTTGATCAGACAAAGGAATGAATCAACACATTTCCAATTCAAAAGATATTTGGCTCACACTTTTATTAGTTTTGGTCATAGGTACAAATGCAGATGCTCTGGAATGAAAATTAAATTAAATTAAAACAATAGTCTTGTTGACTCACAAGCATGGAATCATGGAACAGGGAATCCAGTGGGAATAAAAATTCAGAAAGTTTGGTTGATTTTCTTGTGACTGAGAGTGATTTTTAATTTTGTCTGGCTATAGCTGACTCATTTTATAGGAGGCTTCTGTAATTAACAGCCTATTTGGACAAGGAGTAATGCAGCAAATTTGAATCTCTTTCTTTTTGAACTTACCACAATTCTATGTTGCCCTAACTTAGATCAAGTTGCCTCTGGCTCCCCCATAGTTAAACCTCCCACATCTTTATAAGCAGATGGATAACGGTAACTGAAGAGTAAAGGAAATTCTAAACTGACTTGAACTTAGCCCATAGTAGCTACTAAAGATATGCTTTTAGATAGACTGATTAAAAGATTGATGTTTTAAGCTTCCTTGTATCATATATTTTCCCTTTCTAATATACCACTGCCAAACTAATCTTCCTAATACACTGGCTTAAACATGTCACTCAACTGCTCTAAAATCTTCAGTCCCCTATTTCCAATCAAATTAAGTATAACTTTTAGCTTTTAAAGCTCAAACTAAATCCTTCAGGCTAACTTTCCAGTCTTATTTTATATTATTTACCTTTATCCATTCTACATTCCAGACCATACATCATTGTAGTTCTGCATTTCTTCCCTGTAGTCCCATATGGCACCCTACAATCTTACAATTCAGTCAGAATGCAGCTGAAAGATGAAATCTTTCATTTCTTTTAAATAGGGGATCTTAAGCTAGGTGTGTGTGTGTGTGTGTGTGTGCGTGTCTGTGTCTGCGTCTGCATCTGCGTCTGTGTCTGTGAGTGAGTATATTTATACATGTCTGTGTGTGTGTCTATGTGTGTGTCTGTGTGTGGGGGTGAACCCACACCCATTGGCAATCTGGTAAAATCTTTGGCGCTCTTCTCAGGATGATAATGAAATGCAAAAAATAAAATACATAGAATACAAAAGAAACCAAAAATATTAAAATACAATTTGAAAGCAGAAGGCCTTTAATCATGTATTTTCTTATAGCAAGATGAATTAATAATTACAATAATATTAAAGTAGTTATAAACAGAGGACATTTTGTGATATATGTAACAATTATAATATCACATTGGAATATCTATGATTTCAAATGATAAGGTAGCTATGGAATTGTTTATATGCTGTGCTCTATTGTCCACATTTATAAAGAAAGGAAAAGCTAAATTTATTATTTCCTTTTTTCACTGAGAAATTGGATAAAATGAAGATTTTTTTTCTCATTCAAGTTTATGAACCTGCTTTATGTATTTTTCTTTTAAAAAAATTGTCCATAGACCCCTGGTTAAGAAGCCTTCTTCTAAGGTCTAATTTAATCTTTGCACAATATTCCCTGGTTCCCTCAGCTAAACTTTTTACTTACACTCCTTAAATCTCCTATGAGATTCTAACTTTTCCTCTACCATATAGGTAATATAATCTATCTTCTGTTATGACTATTTGTTTAAATTTCTTAAACATATTTCACCCCAAAATGAATTTTCAGTTCTTTGAAAACAGCGACAATATTTTATTATTATCACATTCCTAGAACCAATACATAGTAATTAAGAAATATGTACCAAATTGAATTGTTGAATTATAACAAGTATTTTAGAGGTTTGAGGATTCTAGTTCTCCCCTCCCAACTTTCTCCTCAAATCCCTAGGAAAAGTAATGCCTCTGTATTGCTACAAATACGTCCAACAAGAGTTCATACTGAGGGGGCAGCTAAGTTGTATAGTTAATAGAGTACTGGCCCTAGAGTCAGGAGGACCTGAGTTCAAATGTTCCCTCAGATACTTAATCATCACCTTGCTGTGTGACCTTGGGCAAGTCACTTTACCCCATTGCCTTAAGTAAATAAATGAATATTTTTTTTAAAAAGGCAGTATCAACAGTTGCTATGTATCTTGATGAATTAAGTGTGACTGCATTCTCTAAGAAAACAATTTTTTTAAATGAACATAAATTAGTTCAAAAAGGCAATATAATAACTAATGAATATTTTATCAACTCATAATTATTT
Source organism: Macrotis lagotis (assembly GCF_037893015.1). NCBI lineage: Eukaryota > Metazoa > Chordata > Mammalia > Peramelemorphia > Peramelidae > Macrotis > Macrotis lagotis. Next base: position 215,506,194 of record NC_133661.1, read on the forward strand.
TTAAAAATCTGCTCTTCAAGGTTGTAAGGTCAACTTTAAATTTCTGAAGAAAAAAATCAAAAGATTTCACGCTAATATTTTGGGAAATCTATGGGAAAGGAGCTGAAGAGGAGTAAGGGTTAAGGAGAGGAGGGACTCAAAGAATAAAATGCTCCTAGCAAGAACACAACATGAAAACACAACTGACAATTTGTTCCTCTGCCTCCACAGTATAGTGTAACTCAAATCATGGTAAACTAGGTATTGCCTGTTCTATCTTATACTTAAAATTTTCACATATGTATATATCTATCAATTCTAAAAATTATTGCAGAATAGGGACTACATGTTATACACTTTTACTTCTCCCAAAGTCCTTAACACAATGTTATATTCATAGTTTGTATAGTTTTTGTTGGAATGAATGAATTAGGTAGATATTCTAAAGTATATTGCTCAATAAATGTTGAATAAATAGATGAATGAAAAATGAAATTTTTTCACTACTATCAAACTCAAATTGAATATTTTTTCTAATTATGAATTGAATATAGTTGAATAACTTAGAGTGAAAAAAGTGTCATTGCTTTTGGTTCCAAAACATTAAGTTATGAACATGGCATATGAGATTGTAGATTTTAATCTGACTACATTCCCAGATTCCCCACTACCACCAGGACCACAGGAGTGCTTTAAAAATATTGGTATATGAGAAAAGCTCCAAAGCACTGGAAACTAAAGTAGAGCTTCTGGTATATTTTCTCAGAGAATCACTGCAGGAAGCTCTATGTAACAAGCTGCTAAATCATAATCATGTTAGAAATCTGGAATCTGACTAGATTTCTGAAATATTTTTGTGGAAAATAAATCAACATAAAATAGCAAAATAAAATTAAAAATTATCTGTTAAGATTTATAAATTGTTGCAAGTTATAAGTTATATAGTTATAAGAGCAGTTAGGTGACCCAGTGAAAAGAGCACTAGCCCAGAGTACCTGAGTTCAAATTTGACTTCAAACCCCTGATACTTACTAGCTGTGTGGCCTTGGGCAAGTCGCTTGATCCCATTAACTCTCTAAAACTAAAAAAATGTTTACTGAATTGAATTGTTGAACTGTAACAGGAATTTTAGAGGTTTGAGAGTTCCCCATAAGATAGGATCTAAACACCATCTTTTATGTAATATTAAGAAAAAGATGACAGTAAATAGAGCCTCAATTATTATGAGGAGTGATTTTACTCCCCCCCCCACTTTCAAAGAGGCTGAATTGCTCCATTTACTTGCACTATTCCTTTTTTGAATATTTTGTTAGGTAGTACAGATGTATGTCCAATAGAGGTTATGTTAGGGTTAAACTACTACAAAATTGACTCTTTTCCTGTCAATAGAATTAGGTCAGGAACAAAAAAGGTCATCATTTCATTTTAAAATACTGGAAGCTTTATATGTGCCTTTGTACCTTCATTCTGACATAGGAGAAATTTATTATCTGTACACATAGTGGGCACCTATTCTTCACTCGCATTTCCCAAATGTCATATTATACACATATGAGACAGTAGTTGCCAGTTTTCTTTTTGAAAAATGATAATTGTTAGCTATTTTATAGGTCAGGAGAAAATTATCCACCATTTTCCTTCAAGGACTTATAGTTTCTAAGCCTCAGGTTATCCTGCATTAGACGGTGTTTAATTAGACATCTTTGCAGCTTTCTATTCTTCCCATGGTCTCTTCAGCATAACATATTGCTACCATTTTTTTGACAGTGCCAATTAGACCTTCTGCTTATGGACATGACAGAAAAATTTCTGACCACTGGCCTCATGCAGTGTACCACACAAAAACATTAGCTACTTTTTAGCCATTGATGCCTTCCATAATTATGGCCCTTATTGTCTCTCTTGAACAATAGGCAGGCTTCAGTTAGAAAAAGGTCAGGTAGTGTCATGATAAAATACTTAGTTTTGGGAAAACAAAAGCTCACATTCTAACTAAGGCTACTTTGGTACTTTGGGCAAGTACATTTTCTAATTGATCTTTATGCATTCTTCTATTTGACTATAAAGTGAACAAAGGTCACTCAAATTACGTTTTTCTATTTTATCAAGGCACAAAGATGGTACTTGTTTCCTATACTGATGCAGGTTTCTAAGAGTTATACCTAGCCCCAAAGGTTTTATGTATGAAGTAAGTACAAATGGTGATGTGAGAAGCAGCAGAGCAAAGTTGAGAGAGCTTCATTGTCAGGGATCTGAACAAAATGTGAGATATTGCTGAACCCAAAGAGCAAGATGGAGACCAAAATTTGAAAAGCTTGAAGATCTTTAATTTCCCGGGAACTGCCTGGGGATGGAGTACTCAAATCAGACAGTACCTGAGTGTTCAAAGTATAGGGTTTTTATAGAGGAGTTTTTTTGGGAGGAGGGGGGTACTGAGAAAAAGCAGGATACAGAAGCAAAGACAGCAATTAGATATATTTTCTTGTCATACTACTACAAACATATATAAACATATAGTTCAGTATGGATAGGGGATTAGACAGAGTGGGGAAAGGGTCAGGGTCTTTGTGTTATGTCTGAACATGTTTCCTGAGATGGAGGGAGTCACATATTCATGGGCTTCTCACAGGTTTGAGGGAGTGAAATTTACTGTGTTATGGCTCCAGTTGCATCTGGGGAAGGGGAAGCATTCCTGGAAGGAAGCAGGAATTTTACAGATACAGCAAGATAATTAGGCTAACAAGGGTGTTTTGTGAATCTTAGACAAATTTATGGTATATCTGTGACCCCCAGAGTCAAGCATTTGGGTCCTGGCAGATTATTTTCAGACCCAAAGGTACCTGGCCAAAGTTATATTTCTGAGGAGTTTCTCGAGACCCAGAACAGTGTCAAGGACGCCTTCTATACAGGGATTACACAAATATTGATATTGTACTTCATTCCCCATTTTTTCGAAATAATTCAAACTCTTGAGTTATCATCTTCATAACCTGGTTAAGCATGAACTACAAGCATCTTTACAAAGGATCTAGGTATTATCATTACATCTCAATCCACCTATCTTTTTAAGTTGTACAGTCCAGCCAAATCAGAGATAAGACTCTCCTTAGATAGGGTATAAACATACCACCCAATAGTCTCCCTCCTTTTCTTTCAATGGAGAATATCTGCCTCTCCTCCTTTTCATAAAGAGAATGGTACAAGTAGGGGTGTCACACCTACAGAATCAAGGGGAGGTTACAAAAACAGATCCCCTGACTATACAATGTATGCATAGGTGAGAAATGGTAGAGATAAACTGGTCCAGTGTTTCTCCTTTCTTCTCTTCTCTCTTGGAGACATCGGATGTCCTTCTGCATCTTCTGAATCTATTCCAAAAAGTCCTCTCCAGCTCAGGTGACTAGTTGAGACTTTGTCTTCTGGTAAAGAATCTGCTTAACATTTTACTCAGATCAAAGCACATGTTTTCTTCACAAGACAATGAGATTTTGGAGCTTTTTACAATTTACATTTTGCCTTATTTGCCATATTGATGCACATACTTCACTTTAACACAATAAACTTTCATTAGTGTTTTACTATATGAGCAAACTCCCAATGAGAATTATCATACTGACTTAAGCTTGTAACATATATTCAACAATCATCTTAGTTCAAAGTATCAGTGTATGGTTTAAAAATAAAACAATCTTAGCCTTTGCTCTTATTACAATATTGGCTCAAACATCCTTAACCAAAATGAAATTTTTCAAAATATTCCAAAATATACCATTGATTTTCCTTTTCCTGATATACCTATCTGACTCACCTTCCTTTCCTCAAGCTAGGCTTTAAAACTGTAATTATCCTAAGAACTTCCCATTCTTCTTACCTAAATATCCCTTCTAAAAATTAAAGAAACTTAATTCCTATCTTAACATGTAGCTGTTAGCGGGTGTCAGAGCGACACACCTAATACTCCTAACCTATCTCTTGCTATTAGATCCAATTCACCTAAAACTTCTTTTTCTGGTTTGCTTAGTAGTCATAAAGAGCCAGGACATCAAAAGGAAATTCCCTTATAGGTACTGAATATCAGTGTCCAGGTCATATGAGTAGTCAAATGTCTTAGGACAGATTTATTCTTCCAGGTTAGACATTATCCAAATGTCATTCTGGAGAAATCAGGTCTAAAGGGTCCAACCTCAGGCTATACTGAGATGCTGCCCCTTTGGCTGCACATCCCTGTCACCTGACATCTTGGCTTCCTTGGCTGCGAGAACATGACATTTACCCAGTAGCATTTCCTTTTGCTGACCATCCTGGTATCTGAAATAAAAAGAAAATTGATTAAAAGTCCCGTGATCTAAAATAGTTGTTTTTGCCTAATTAGATCTCCAAGTGAATCTACTTGACAATTTAGATTGGGGGGGAGGGTCACAATCAATCAGTTCCCTTCCTTACAGATATATCACATATATCTATTCTTATTGTCCCTGTCATCAGAATACATTAAATAGGCTTGCTTTCTAAACATTCAAAAAGCAGTCAAGTTCTCCCAGTATCTGGCATATTCCTTGAGAGATTTTAGTGGTAAAGGCAGGGCTATTGTCTGATCTGATTCCTAGAAGGAGGTCAAATTGGGGAGGGGTTCATTCAGATTTTTTTTTAAACTACTTCCAAGGCTGTTTCATTAGCTTCTACCCATTCTGAAAATGTGTCAACAAAAACCAAGCAATACTCAAAATTTATTGCAAGCGTTTTCATGCAGGCATTTTTACTGTCTCTTTTTCTATTGTTTTGAGATAAGAATCTTTCTGCCAGTTCTACACCATCCTCCTGCTACCTTCCTCTCCCCTTTTTATTCAGCAAAGAAATCTTCTGAGGGTGAAGTAGGTTGGCTCAGGGGGAAGGGGAGACAGAACAAATAGGAATGTTTATTATCCTCCCTGTTCTTGTATTCCCCCCTTTTGATCTAGTGAAGAAATCTTCCGAGGGGCAACAGACAGGACCTGGTGACAGGTGAGGGGGGATGGGGGTTTGGAAATTCAGGAAATGAGGTCTCTAAATCTAACAAAACAGTAATAAGTGTAACACATTAAGAACTAGATTTCACAAAATAATCTTTCCATTATTACATTTATACCTGGACCTACAGATCCAGAGTAAGGTCCAACACATCATTTAAAATTTCAGGGAACCCAGAGGGTCATGACCTTAAATAATTTCCCTCATTAATAATTATTCATTCCAGCTTTGACATCATTACAGTAAAATAGTTTACATTTCCAAAAGTAGATCATACGTTTGATAATACTCTTCAATCTTACTTATTGATAAGTCATCTAATTAGGGTTACATAATTTTTGATTTCCTAATCATTTTCCAAAGCCCCTCACATTTATTCAACATCATTGGAAAGGGTATTTTGCAATTAAGAGATAATTTAAGCATTAAATTCTTAACCTACATGAAACATAAGAGGCTGACATCTCATTCTCTTAAAGCAACATAAAACAACAGGTTCTCTTAAAGTTAATCTTATAATTAAGTATACTTTACACACAAACCTCTTCTGAATTTTTGCTTTATAAGCTTATTTTATCTCTTCTTCCAAATACACTTCTATTGTCAAAGAAAATAAGATCCTCTATCAATATTATTTTATCCAATAATTTCAAAAGCCCAATGTACACTTATTACCCATGACAGTGTTACAGTTATATGTATAATTTCCTCTTTTTAACAGATAATAAATAAACTACATTGATCTCACATATCAATATTCCCTTTTATAAACATGAGGTGAAAAACAAAGCCTTTCACAAATTTTCTGGGCCAAAAAGATCAAAAATAACCCATTGACAAGGAATTCTCTAGTTTTTTCTCATAACAATTCTTTACAAATGTGATAGATGAAACTTCAATTCATTTATAATTTGTTATTACAAAACAATTTTAAAATCTCAAAAAGTATAGCTTAAATTTATTCTTAAACAAAGTTTACTAATTGTATACAGCATATTTCAATTAAATATGTAATTTCAGGGTGGCTAGGTGGCTCAGTGGATAAAGCACCGGCCCTGGAGTCAGGAGTACCCGGGTTCAAATCTGGTCTCAGACATTTAATAATTACCTAGCTGTGTGGCCTTGGGCAAGCCACTTAACCCCGTTTGCCTTGCAAACACCTAATAAATAAATAAACAAACAAACAAACAAACAAATAAATAAATGGGTAAATAAATAAATATGTAATTTCTTTACTCCCTAAAGCTTTAAAATACAAAGAATTCTCAAGACCAATTGTTGCTTTAAAAAATCCCTTCTTATAACTACAAGATTTTCTTTATACTTCTCTTAAATTCCAAAAATCATATTCAAATTAGCCTCAAATCATTTTCTTTTCAAAAAGCCTAAAAAGTTTGCAAATTCTTCTTATCTTTATCAGTGCAAGTCTAACTTCTCAATGCTCTCACTTAAAAGAACTTTCTATCCTCACTGACCAAGGTTTCTTAATATTAGAACATTCTGTGTTCTGGGAATTGGAGATTCCCCACAACTTGAGATATCAGAGTAATATATACTAATTCTTTACCTTTACTGTTTATTATTATCCACTCAATCCAGATTTTTCCCAAATACATGAAATACTACCTTCCCTTGTTTAGTAATTCTAAAACTTGATTAATAACTCACAGGTCTGTTCTGACTCCCATGGCTCTGGAGGGGCCATAAAACATCAGAATCAAAATCCAAACATTTTTTACAAATCCCTTAATTCAATTTACATGTATCTTTAGACTAGTACATTATAAGATCAATAATAACATGATAAAATTAACATTTACCTAGCAATTGCTTTCATATCAAACTTTTCACTTTATGGGGTTTATTACTTTTCCAATCAATTCACTGCCAAATGTTGCAAAAAGTAGCAGTTTAATGCAATGTTTAAATCACCCCAACCATAAGTACATAACTCCCTATAGAGTTATAGTTCCATACTTTCTTCTTTTCTTTACAATGATTTGTAAACCACAAGTTTCCAAAGTTCCCAAAATCCATCTTTTGTATGCAAATTTAAACCTGCTCAAACCTTCTGTCTACATGCTTTTACCAATTTCCATACTTAACAATTGGTTCAGAATCTCCAATTGTCTCTATGTCTGGATTTTCTTTCCAGTTCTTTCCAAACCTCTGACCCAGACTATATAGCTCACAGTTTCCCACTGTTTCACCATTCCTTTTCATTAGCTCTTTTTGACTTTATTTACTTGACTTCTTGACTATTCTGAACTAGAGTCATTTAGCTTAAACAGCTTATATAAACCACAGATATGATTCCACTTTTCACAATACATTTTCCATTTCAAGGTTTTAATATTTAACATTTCTTGATTATAACTGCTAAAATCCTAGAGAAGGCAAAGTCATTCAAAAATCCCCCTAGCCCAATTAGAATATTTCCTGCCCCCCTTCTTCAAATAGAGTAAGCCGAATAACTTTTATAGAGAGACAGTCCTAGATCCTTTGGGGGGCGGGGGTGATCTTCTATTCTTAAATCCTTACATGTCCCATAATTTTCTGTTATAACTAACATTATCAGAATCTATATTGATAAACTCCTGAAGCTCTAATGATGACATATCATTCTGGTAAAAGATTAATTACTTAGTTTCCCCTAAACTGGCATATTTTGGTAATCATATTATATACTTTAGGATTAATCTGACTCTTTTGTCTTTCTGAAATTTATTTTTCCACAACGTTTTAAAATTGAAATAGCATTTCTTTTTTATGATTTCTTTGTTTAACATATTTGGTAATAACCACTATCTCTTTCCTGTTTCTTTAACTTCAAAATAAGGTCCCTTTTAATACTTAGTTTACTAATTCTTCCTGAAGTAACTCTCTCTCTTAGTTCTTTTTCTAAAAGAGGGAGGGAGGGGAAAACACTCTGGCAGCACAGAATCATGAAGAATGGGAAAGAGAAGGGAACATAAACAAGGAATGGGTGGGGGCGCTTTCTCATAATAGTAAAATTACAAGGTAAGTAGTTTGTCCTCAGTCAATTTAACACCATAATCCATTCCTTTTTAAATAAAAATAAAAAAATCCCTCTAGGAAGTGCCCAAGAGACAATGCAAGGGTGAGGAGGGAGGAATCATATTACCCATTGTAACATAGATAGAAAGCAGACACAAGGGGAGAGCCAGTGAGTGCATTAGATGAATACTGCCTTAAATTCTAGGTGACCAAAATAACAAAAAGAAGCAATTTAAATGAGGCAACCCAAGGAAATTTTAGGGGAACTTTTCTCCCCATTTAACAAATCAGTAGAGGAACCCAAACACACAAGTAAATAGACAATCTAAATGCATAAAGACAGATGAGGGACAAACACAGATTTCACAAACTCAACAGTTTTACAAATCAACAATCTCAATACATATCAATAAACACAGGCCAATGGCAAATACCTGACATCTCCGGAATGTCATAAGGGGAGATTTCTGTGTCCTGTCCAACCATCCCTCCCTCCCAAAGGCCATCCAAATGTGTTCCTTGTTATCACAAGGAGCACCCAAAAGAGGCAACCCAAACATCACATCTGATATGAAATTCCCCTGCAACCAAATGTCTAAACTCAGAACCAGAACAAGCTCACCTCCAGAGGTGTAACAAGATCTCCACTTAAGCTGAATGGAGGATTGCAGCTGAAGAAAGGTCCATACTAAGACTATATCTACCTAGTCCTGGGGCACTGGAACATCATTAGGAGCCGGCTCCCCTAGGAAAGGGAGAGACAGTCTATTCGAGCCTAAACTCGAGGCTCCCATGGTATCCTGTAGTAACACAAAATACCACCATCTCCCTGGGGCCTGCAAATGCTGTACCCAAAGAGCAAGATGGAGACCAGAATTTGATAAGTTTGGAGATATGTAATTTCCCAGGGACTACCTGGGGATGAAGAGTACCCAAATCAGACAGCACCTGAGTATTCAGGGGATAGGGTTTTTGTAGTGGCTTTTTTTTTGGAGCGGGGGGAGTGCTGAGAGCAAACAGGATACAGAAGCAAAGACAGCAGTTAGATATATTTTCTTGTCATACTACTACAAACATATGGTTAAGTATAGATAGGGGACTAGACAGAGTGGGAGAGAGTCAGGGTCTTTGTGTTCTGTCTGAACATGTTTCCTGAGATGGAGGGAGTCACATATTCATGGGCTTCCCACAGGTTTGAGGGAGTGAAATTTACTGTCTTATGATTCCAGTTGCACCTGGGGCAGGGGAGGCAGCCCTGGGAGGAAGCAGGAATTTTACAGATATAGCAAGATAATTAGGCTAACAGGGGTGCCTTGTGAATCTTAAACAAATCTATGGTATATCTGTGACCCCCAGAGTCAAGCCTTTGGGTCCTGTCAGATTACTTTCAGACCCAAATGTGCCTAACCAAGGTTATATTTCTGAGGAGTTCTCAGGGCCCAGAAAGGTGTCAAGGACTCCTTCTATACAGGGATTACCCAATATTGATATTGTAATTCAATATAATACTGGAAATAGACAATCAGAAATTAATTTTTGAAAGAAATATTTTATTTTTTTCTCAATTACATACTTCGGAAATTTTTCAACATTCATCCACTTGCATATTTATAAATTATACATCATTCTATCACCCTCCTTTCTCACTCCTCTCCTCTCAGGGAACAGACAGGTAAAAGCTGTTACAGGTACTTTTTGGTTTAACATATTTACATTTTAGTCAATTTGTGTAATGAAGAATTAGGACTAAGGGATAAAAAGAACACTATGGGATAGGAAAGAAAAACATAAGGAAGTGTTTTTTTAAGTGTACATAGCATCCAATCAGATTCTGTGATTTTTGTTTTTTGTTATTGATGTTTTTCCCCTCCGGATGAAGATGGAATTGTCCATAACAGGTTTCCCAGAGTTGTCATGGGTCTCTGAACTGCAGGAGAGGAGCTGCATCCATCACAGTCAATCAATTCACAATGTTGTTATTAATGTGTACAATGCTCTTTTGATTTTGCTCCCTTTGTTTTCTAACAGTTCATATAATTCTTCTTATTCTTTTCTAAAATCCAATATTCATAGTTTCTTCTAGAATAATAGTACTCCATAACATCCATATACCATAACTTGTTCAGGTATCTCCAACTTATAGGTATCCCTTCAATTTCCAATTCTTTGCCACTACAAAAAGAGCTGCTATAAATATTTTTGAACATGTGGGACTTCAATGAGTTTTATGAGTTATCAACTTCTTTTCAGTCTTTGTATACAGTATTGATGGAATGGAGAATGAAGTATCTCACCAATATCAGCCCATTTATCTTCTACCTAGGAAAGTACTCTATTTCTGAATCCTAGACCTAGATTTCCTACCTAAGTGGTCCTCTGTCATTCTCACTAGCTATCCTATGGCAATGCTGTTTCTCCATCATCCCCAATGTTAAAAGCTTCAAACCCACAGATGTCTGAAAAAATAATAGGGGATCCATTATTTATTCATTATCCATTATCCATTTTTCATTTCGTTTGGATATAGGTCAAGGATTCAAATTACTGGGCGTAAGGTCAACCAGTTTCATTGCTCTTTGGACATAGTTCCAAATTGCTCCCCAGAATGGTTGGATTAGTTCACATCTCAAAAATAGGAGATTAATATCTCAATCTTGCCACCTCTTTTTTTTCATTTTCCCTTTTTTGACAATATCACTCAATTTTCCTTTGCCAACATGATAAATGTGAGGCAGTATGTCATAGTTGTTTTAATTTCTCTAATCAATAGTAATTTGGAGCATTTTTTCACATGACTGTGTGTGTGTGTGTGTGTGTGTGTGTGTGTGTGTGTGTGTATGTGTAGCTTTTATTTTTTCATTTGAAAACTGCTTGTTCATATCTTTTGATCATTTATCAACTGGGAAATGACTTGTAACCTGAGAAATTTGATTCAATTCTTTATATATTTTAGAAATAAAACTTTTATCAGAACCACTACCTGTGAAACATGTTTCCCAGCTTTCTGTTTTACTACTACTTTTAACTGCATAATTAGAAACTACTTACCTGGACAGGGGAGGCTGGTATCTGCCTTGATGAAGGATTTATGCAGACACGAAAATGGAGGCTTTTTCAAAGTACTTGAAGTATTCACTTTCATCCTCCTCATCATCATCATTAACCATGATAATCACCACCACCACAAATATTTATATTATATTTGTGGTAGCATGTACTCAGTAAAATGCTTTTTGCAAATATTATCTTGCTTTATCCTCACAGCAATCCTGGTAGGTAAATTTCATTATTAACAAAAAGTTATAGATGGGGAAAATGAGGAAAACAGAAGCTAAGTGACTTTCAGGGAATCACATAATTAATGAGTACCTGAGGCCAAATTTGAAGTGAGGAATACCTAAGAATGGGCCCATATTACCAACTTGCCCTAAGAATGTAAACTTTTAAAGGAAAGGGGCCAATTTTTGAACATTCCCAAAATAGCACATTTCAAATATTAAACTCTCCATAATAATATGTCTGTATCAGGGTTAACTATGAATATTCTGAATTTCATTTTTAAACCAAGTAATTTTGGTGTGGTTGCTATGGATCCTTATGTAACAGATCTATCTATTATCTATAGTACAAGGACAACACTGAATGTCAGAAACTGGATGGGGAAAGTGTACATTATCCTCTGCCTTGTTAAAATGAGGTACAAACTTCAAATGTATCAGGGGCCAAGTTTTCTGTTTGGGGTGTGCAAACTTACTGAGGCAGTTAGAGAAATTAAGGACTATGTTTCACTTAATTCTTCACTGAATTATGACCATTGATGCAAATAAGTAGACAAGCCTTTTTCTCCATTACCACATAAACAGCCTTGCCACCAATAGTAGATAAAGTGAGGCAGGAATTCCATCTTCTACCTAAATGTTAGGAATTTTTCTGAGGGCTCAGAACAATTGTCAACGAACTTAATTTTTCCTCGATAGAAAATATATAGACATCAAACATCATTTTATTATTTTTATAGGTTTAAAATGAACCAAATTGTGGGAACACAGGCTATTCTAACGGACCGCCACCTGGACAGTCTCAGGAGCTGGCATGCCACCCTGAGAGATAAGGTGTGCCGGAGTCCTTGGGAGCTGGACATTCCACCCCACAGACCAAGGGCACTAGACACAGCTGTGTTTTACTACCTCCCCCCCAACATACACCCCTATCCTGTAATGGAAGATGCTGCATGTACACCCCGCTTTTAGTCCCCCTCAATTACCTCATTATTCTTTGTTCTACCCTGGAAGACCTAACAGTATATATATATATATGTATTATGTATATATTATGTATATATTACATATATATGTAATAGCTAAGCAGTAATAAAATTGAGCTGGAGGCATAAGGCAGTAGTGGCTAGACTCATTATTCTCAGCTCCCCACTGGGAGGGAGGTCACCGCTGTGGGCCCCAAGGAAGAAAGCCACAACACCAAATACTGTTTTAGGGTGTTGCAAACTGAGCTTTCATGCTTTAATGAAAATTATTGAAATTTTGTCACTGTTACCTAAAGTCAATTCAATGATATTAGGATAGAATTATTGTCAATCAAGGAAAAATTTTAAAATGGCACCCTGAAATTGGGGAAACAACAGGAAATTCTGATAAACAATCCTGAGATTCAGTAAATTTGGTCTTTAGAAAAGAACTTCATTTTTATTCAAATAGGAAAGTCAAAAATTTATAGGAATTTGATAAATCATAAAATGCACATAGAAGTAATTAAGGAATTTATATAATCTAGAACTGAGAAGACATCTTAAAGGTCATTTATTCTTACCTTCTACCTAAATACAGAAAGCTCTTCTATTATATCCCTGTCAAGTGATGATTCAACCTCTTCTATAGTAGTTCTAATCCTATGAAATTCAGTTTCTCAAAATGCAAATGATTCTACCCTTTATTAAAAAGATCTTTTACCTGCCTTTAAAGAACTCTAATTGCTTGAATTCTCTTCTTTTATTTTGTGTGCAAGTCAGCCCCTCTATAATTTTCATCCATTACTCCTAAGATAGATTTAGATCTGTGAACTTAGTAGTTAATGATGTTAGCATCTTCATTTCCTCATTTTACAAATGAAGACACTGAAGCATAAAGATTTTAAGTGTCTTGTGCAGGTGATGCCAATCTTAAGTGACTAAGATGGAATTTGAAACAAATCTTCTTGATTCCAATATAACTACACCACACTGTCTAGTTCTGCTCTGATTCTCTGGAACTTAATACCATTCCCTAAATTCTAGTTCTTTGCTTCATTTTACCAAGTTATTTTTGAACCCTGTTGATATTATCCAATATATCACCCATATTTCTCAGATCATATAGTCTGCTTGATATGTATATCTTTAACATCTGTATCCCAGCAATTACTCAAACATCAACTGCCTTTCAAAATCTAGATGCATCACATTTTACAAAGTCTTTTCTAATATTCTTGTAGCCATGATGAATGCTAAGAGTAAAAAGAATAACTCAGATGTCATATAGTATTTTTCCAAGTGAAGTGTTTAATAGACAAGATTGGACTGCTTGGCCAAGAGAATAATGTAAGGTTATCAACTATGTCATGGTTCACCATGAAAAGTGTGGTAGTATATTGAAAGAGAATGGATCAGCAGAGCCAAAATGGCTCCATGTCTTAGGCACTCTCTCATAAAACTTCTAAACTAAGGACTCGAAACAAATTTTTGAGAGACAGAACCCACAGAGGGACCCAGTGAGGCAGTTCTCCTACTCAGGGTAACCTGGAAAAGAGCAGAAAGGCTCTGCTACCTGGGGTTGGAGGGGCAGCCCTCCAGAGGGGTTGCCCACCAGAGCAAAAGAACTTCAGCCTCCCGTAGGCAGCCCTAGAGCACTGGGAGCTGCCGGAGGAGTTTCCTGAGCTATGCCCCGGGGAGCACCAGGCACAAATTGGGGGGACATCTGGGGACCTCTGCCAGGGCGAGCACTTGAAGCCCAGCCCTCAGGGAACACAGCAAACAGCATGGCCAGATCCAGGAAACATAAGCAGGCCGAGCCAGTAAGCAGGAGCCCCTGAGGGCATGAGCCCATTGAGCCTAGGGAGGGGAGTGCAGAGAGAGACTGCCCAGCTCTGCCCCTGCAACAGGACTCTGGGGTTCTGAGCACATTCAGATCCTGATCGCAGTCTAGGCACCCCCATAGAACAGCAGGGACCCCCCCACCTCAGCCCCATGGCAGAGTGAGGATGCATATGGTCATTCACAGACCTAGAGGGAGGACAGAGCCTCACACACTTAGACCCTTGTAGGAGTGTCCCAAAAGCTGAGGAAGCACCCCCAAAACAAGCTAAGGCTGGGAAAATGAGCAAGCAGAGAAACAAGAGGAACGCCATTGAGAAATATTTTGCCTGTGAGCCCAAGAAGGATCAAAACACCCAGTCTGAAGATGAGGAAGCACAAGCTCCTGCATCTAAAGACTCCAAGAAAAACAGAAATTGGGCTCAGACTATGACAGAGCTCAAAAATGACTTTGAAAATCAAACAAGGGAGTAAGAAGAAAAACTGGGAAAAGAAATGAGAGAGATGCAGGCAAAACATGAAAATGAAGTCAGCAGCTTAATCAAGGAAATCAAAAAAAAATGCTGAAGAAAATAGCATGCTAAAAACCAGCTTAGGTCAAATGGATAAAACAGTTCAAAAAGTTATTGAGGAGAAGAATGCTTTAAGAAGCAGAACTGGTCAGATGGAAAGGGAGATAAGAAAGCTCTCTGAGGAAAACAAATCCTTCAGACAAAGAATAGAACTTAGGGAGATTGATGAATTTATGAGAAATCAGGACTCAATGCTTCAAAACCAAAAGAAAGAAAAAATTAGAAGAAAATGGGAAACATCTCATTGAAAAAACAACTGATATGGAAAACAGATTTAGGAAAGATAATTTAAAAAAAATATTGTAATGCCTGAAAGTCATGATCAGGAAAAGAGCTTTGACATCATTTTCAAAGAATTACTACAGGAAAATTGCCCTGATATACTAGAAGCAGAGGCTAAAATAGAAATGGAGAGAATCCACAGATCCCCCCAAGAAACAGATCCCCAAAATCCAACCCCCAGGAATATTGTAGCCAAGTTCCAGAACTCCCAAGTCAAGAAGAAAATATTACAAGCAGCCAGAAGGACACAATTCATATACTGTGGAGCTGCAATCAGGATCTCACAGGACTTAGCAGCAACTACATTAAAAGCTTGGAGGGCTTGGAATATAATATACTGGAAGGCAAAAGAGCTTAGAATGCAACCGAAAATCAACTACCCAGTAAAACTGAATGTCCTCTTCCAGGGAAAAAGATGGATTTTCAATGAACCAGGGCAATTTCAAGTGTTCCTGTTGGAATGGCCAGAGCTGAACAGAAGGGTTGATCTTCAAATACAGGACTCATGTGAACCATAGAGAGTGGATGAGAAGAGGAAAATATGAGGGACTTAATGATGATGAACTGCATGTATTCCTGCAGAGAAAATGACACTGATAAAACTCATATGAACCTTCTCAATTAACAGAGCAGGTAGAAGGAGCTTTTATAGATGAAGCACAGGAGAAAGCTGAATTTGAAGATAAAATATTGTGTAAAAATGGAATCAATAGAAAAAAGAGAAATGTAATGGGAGAAAGAAAAAGGAGAGGGGGGAATAGGCCAAGATATTTTATATAATAAGATTTTTCTTTATTACAATGATATGGAAGGGGGGGAGGCAAGGGGGAATGAGGGCATGTTCGCTCTCATAAGAGGTGGCTAGGAGAGGAAACAGCATATATACTCAATGGGATATAGGCATCTGGAGTAAGAAGGGGGGGACAGAGGGAAGGGGGGGATTTGAATGAAGGAGGAGAGGATGGATCATGGGGGGTGAGTGATCAGAAATAACGCATTTTCTTTTTTACTTCTTGCAAGGGACTGGGATTGGATGGCCTGTCCTGGACCATAGGCCCAGGTGGATGCTGGGCCTAAGGGGTGGTAGGGGGGCTCAGGGTCTCTTAGCCCCAGGGCCAGGGAACTGTCTGCTGTACCACTCAGCCACCCTACAGCAGAGTCATTGAAAGGAGAGAGAAAATATAGTACATGATAGTGGAGAAATATGAAAGGAGGGATTTGCAATCACCAATGGCAAAGGTGGAAAAATATGGAAGTAACTTTTGTGATGGACTTATCATAAAGAATGTGATCCACCCATGATAGAGCATGATAGAGCTGGTGGTGTTGGAACACAGACCGAAACACATTTTTTTATTATTATTATTTTTTCGGGGGGGTGCAGGGCAAATGGGGCTGAGTGGTCTACCTGGGGCCGCATAGTAAGATGATCATTGTGTATCTGAAGCTGGATTTGGACCCGGGTGCTCCTGGCTCAAGGGCCAGTGCTCTGTCCACCACCCAGCCGCCCCTACTATTATTACTATTTCATTTTATTTTAGGGGTTTTTTTTTTTGGTTTATGAGGGGCAGTGGGGTTGGGGTGGCTTGCATGTCACACAGCTGGGTGATTGTTGGGTGTATGGGGCTGGATAGGGTCTTGGGTGCTCCTGGCTCCAGGGCTGGTGCTCCATCCACTACACCACCTGGCCATACCTACAATTATTACTATTTTTTATTTTAATTTTTTTCTCTCCCCTTTATTTTATCGCTCAAGTGAGTCTATTTTTTGGGGGGGGAGCGGCTTTTTGTTTGCTCTTAAAGAAGAATATTTTATTAATGTATAAAACATTGTACAAAATGAGAATAAATAAATATTATATATAATCCCTAAAATAAAAATAAAGAAAGATAATGGATCCCCTATTATTTTCTCAGACAGCTGTGTGTTTGACGCTTTAATCATTGGGGATGATGGAGAATCAGCATTGCCATAGAATAGCTAGTGAGAATGACAGAGGACCATTTAGGTAAGAAATCTAGGTCTGGGATTCAGAAATACAATACTTTCCTAGGTAGAAGATAAATGGGCTGATATTTGTGAGATACTTCATTCTCCATTCCATCAAGACTGTATGGAAAGACTGAAAAGAAGTTGCTAACTAGACAATAAAGCAACTACTAGAGGAGAGATTAAGGAAATGGCTGACCCTTTTATTAATCAATGAGTTGCTATTTGCTGAATTTCAATGCTGTGTTTTATTACCTTTCTATTTCATGCAATACATGTACTTAAATTATAATGTGACTGTTTCTTTATGGGTAATGTAGAATGGGAATGGTAATAAGAATCTTAATGGGAAATAAGACACAAGCTATATTTTCAAGTTATATTCATTTCTCACCTGACTGCATTAATTTCTGATTTCTCTGATTTCTCCATCATGCTCCAGAAAGCTCATTAATGTGAAAACATCATCAACCTCCAAGATCCCATCAGTCTTGGTATTCTACCTTAAAACTACTTTCTGTCCTTCTGAATGGAAGGTGGAAGAGCCATGCGGCACAAAAATGTCAGTTTGGAATATCTCCTCATTTCTCATCTTATTGCAACCTTTTGGGACTTCTTTCACTCCCGCCCTCCTCCCTCCCCAGCCCTTTGCCACTTCCCTTCTTCTCTCACTTTTTAGCTTGCTTTTATGTATTGTTTTCCCTCTTAGAATGTAAAATTCTCAAAGGCAATAGCTCTCTTCTTTTTTTTGTACTTATGTTTCTCTAATCTCTTTTAATTCCAGTGTTTTCATTCTCTTATTTCCTATTTATCCTTTATAAAAGTTGTTTTATATGTATTTGTTTATATAATTTCTCCTCCATTATATTAAAAGCTTCCTCAGATTTTGCCTCTTTCTGTATCTCTAATACGTAGAACAAGTCCTGGTATATTGGTGGACTGACTGATTGAAAATTTATCCAGATCTTAAACATCTGGATTGGAATGAAATTTGAACAAAATTTATGATATATTTATAAGATAATGAATACACACACACACACACACACACACACACACACACACATATATATATATATATGTGTGTGTATATATATATATGTATATATATACATATATATATATATATACACACTTTTCATTTTTAAACCCTAGACCAAAATGAGAGGAACTTACGACTAGATAGAAAAGTGGGGCAGATGTGTCTATGTCTAAATAGGGAGAAGTTTTCTTTATTTTTTACCTGAAAGACTCAAATATGCCCTCTGAATACTAATTAGACTTCCAACTTTGAGCCACTTTCCACATACAGACACACATGCGTGCGCGCGCGCACACACACACACACACACACATATAAGATCCTACCTATATTGTTGTACAAAGGAAGTAAAACTTTCATCACACTTTATGTTTTGTCCATGGCAAGAAAATAAACTATAGGTAGAAATAGATACATGTTTGCTTTCTAAAAAGATGAATGCTGAATGGTCTTTAGATTCAAATCCCTCAGAGAAACACTTCTTTTCATAGTATGAATTTTAGTGATGTGCCCAAATTCTAGAAAAAAAAATGGCGTATACATAGATAAAATTCATCAGTTGAAGGATAAACATTGTAGATGCTTAATAAATGTTAAATTTAATTGTTGGTATTTAATTCTGTTGATATTAATAATGATGTGACACTTTAGGAAATATCCTTAAAGAACCTCAGTTTATTTATTAAACTGGCAATAAGGGCAGCTAGCTGGTGCAATAGATAGAGTATTGACCCTGGAGTCAGGAGTAACTGAGTTCAAACCAACCTCAGACACTTAATAATTGCCTAGCTGTATGACCTTGGGCAAGTCACTTAACTCCATTATCTTGGAAAAAAAATAAAAATAAATAAAAATAAAACTGGTAATAATAACTTTAGCAAGTCCTGCAGAGTTATTGAGGGAAAAGAATGATAATTTGTTAAAAGCAATTTGATTTTAAAATTACAAGTCATTCCCCAATTGATAAATGGTCACAGCAGGTAGCCTTCAGATGAAGAAATTAAAATTTCATATAGTTATATGAAAAAGTTTACTAGGGGGCAGCTAGGTGATACAGTGGGCAGAGCACCAGCCCTGGAGTCAGGAGGACCTGAGTTCAAATCTGAACTCAGACATTTAATAATTATCTGACTGTTTGATCTTAAGCAAGTCATATAATCCCATTGCCTTAAATAAAAAAAAATTACTATAGTTAGATGAAAAAGTTTTAAGTCACTATTAATTAGACAAACAAATTAAAACAACTCTGATGTACAACCTCACTCTTATCAGATTGCCCAATATGACAGAAAAGGGAAATAATATGTTGGATGGAATATAGGAAAACAGGGACACTAATGTACTGTTGGTGGAGCTGTGAACTGATCCAACCATTCTAGAAATCAACTTGGAACCATGCCCAAAGGGCTATAAAAATTGTGTACAGCCTTTGATCCAGAAATACCACTACTCATTCTGTAGGTCAAAGAGATCATAAAAAACAGAAAAGAGACATTCATGCTTAAGAATATTCTTAGCAGCTCTTTTTGTGTTAGCAAAGAATTGGAAATTAAGGGGATGACCATCAATTGGGGAATGACTGAACAAGTTGTAGTATTCAAGTATAATGAATTAGTATTGAATTATAAGAAATGTGGAGCAGAAAAATTTCAGAAAAACTTCAAAAGACTGTATGAACTGATGTTGAGTGAAGTGAGCAGAACCAGTAGAGCATATTCGATTTTATCAGCAACATTGTGTGATGATAGCCTATGATGGACTTAATTCTTCTCAGAAGTACAATGATGAAAGGCAATTCTAAAAGCTCTCCAATGAAAAATCAACATCAGAGAAAGAACTATGGAATCTGAATTCAAATCAAAGTTCATTATTTTCATCTTTTGAAATTTGTTTTTTTGCTTTTTCCTTCTCATCATTTTTCCTTTTTTGCTCTGACTCTCTTCCACAGTTTGAAAATATGTGTAACACAATTGTATATGCATATCCTATATCAGATTACTCTAGAGTGAGGTGGTGGTAAGTGGGGGGGGGGGGGGAGAAAACTTCAAAAATTATGGTTGAGAATTATCTTTATATATAATTGGAAAAATAAATAATGATAATGATGATTTTCAACTCCAAAGCAGTCTAAACATGTAAATTACCATTATATAAGCTTATATATTATATAGCAGCAGTTTTCCTTGATTTTTTTCTATATTACTGTATTGATCTTGCTAACTACATCAGGATGTTAGGGATAAATTCCTGTCACATCAATATGTCAATCCTTTCTCCCCAGGAAATCACCAAAATTTAGGGAATGGTCAGGGAAATTTGATGGGACTCATAAATAAGCTCACCTGGTTTAAAAGATTATAGTTAGTTTAAGCTTTAAGAAAAATGAGAGAGAGAGAGAGAGAGAGAGAGAGAGAGAGAGAGAGAGAGAGAGAGAAAGAGATTATGCAGATAGATAGAAAGTCAAAGAAGAAATGAGACAGACAGAAGGACAGAGATAGGGAGACTGACAAAGATAAAGATACAGGGACAGAGATAGAATATGCCAATTTATTAAATTGGTCCACATGTGGCACGAACTTGAATCTCCTTATCATTCTGATTACCCTCCAAAATCCCCTTGGATGTTCCTCAGTTCATAAATTTCCTTATCATGGTGCTACTAGGAAATGGCACAATATTGTAAATGTGATCTGATTAGAGCAAACTCTAGTAGAATTAACATCCATATTCTTGGAAACTATATCTCTCTTTAATCATCCCAAGGGCACATTAGTTATTTTCTTTTTCCTATAGCACATGAATGACAAACTCTCCTTTATTATATAGACAACATTGGTGATACATGTCTTTCCATTTTTTGAAAATTAACCATTGCCTTAAAAAAGTGAATCTATTTCATATGGGTCACTGAATCTCAAAAAAGAACATATTTCCATAACTTTCCCTAAAAGGATCAAGGCTAAGTTCAAATTTTAACTTAATTAGACAAAAAAGGTTCAAATTTTAAAAAGAGAGATATTAGATTCTCTTTGGTATATTTTTGAAAACTTTGTAAATTGAATTGAGTAGAATGTATATGGTTATTTATGTCTATATATTTCACATTAAAAGTGAGGGGTAGAGGGTAACTGCAATGGATCATTGAAGAAATTGTCTTGATGTCTCATCAGCAATTGGCAAATTTGATGAAGATTGACAATGCTGTCTTCTAATGGCACTGAATAAATGACATTTACAGAAAATTTATAATGCGAAAAAATAGAGATGACAAGCTATATGCCTCATAAATGCACACTAATAATTAGACAGAAAAGTGTGGTGCTGATAATGGCTTATGCAAAATGCCAATGTCTTTATTGAATCATACTCAGGGATTGGGTTCCTGTGATGATAATATTCCTTGTCTCCCCCCCCAACTCACCCCATGTTCTTTTGTCTTAGACACTGAGAAGCATATTTTTCTAGCAATGCCATTGATGTAGAAAATTGTTCATGTATTTCTTCTCAAACAAATTAGATTTAGCCTGGAACTTAAAGGGTGGAATCAAGATGGTTGCTGGAAACTAACAAGCTCCCAGAGCCTTTCCCTAACAAAGATAAATGAAACCTTTACTCCGACACTCACACTACAGATCCCACCAAGAAAAAGAGAAGATTCAAATTAGTTTTCAAGGGAAGACATTGTGGAGGATCTTCAGTGAAGTTCTGCCTCTTTGGGGGAAAGAGGAAGAAAAGTCCAGGAGATTGGAGAGCGGAAAACCAGCTGGAGACTCTTTTTTTTTCTTTTCTTTTTCTTTTTCTTTTTTTTTGCAAGGCAAATGGTGTTAAGTTGGCTTGCCCAAGGCCACACAGCTAGGTAATTATTAATTGTTTGAGACCGGATTTGAACCCAGGTACTCCTGACTCCAAGACTGGTGCTTTATCCACTGTGCCACCTAGCCACCCCCTAGCTGGAAACTCTTAACCACACTGTAATCCAAGTCCAGACAGCTTAACTGTAGCAGAGATCCAGAAGCTAGATAACAAGCCAGTAGGGAGGATCCCAGCCCTAAACAAAGTCTGAACCCTGGAAACACTGGAGTAAAAGACAAGACTGGGTCAGGAACAAACAACCCCTAAGTCAGAACCTGGACATAAAGGAGGAAAAACCTCTGCAAAGCCAAGGCCTGGACTGTATAGGCAGCATCTTTGCCAACAACAAGCCAGGGTTCAGATCCCAGCCTCAGCTAAATAAAACCTTGGATCTTTATTCCCTAGACCCCAGGAGGAGGTCTACAACAATAAAGATGAGCAAAAAAAAAAAAGCTAAAAAATCCCACTCCCTATAAAAAACTACTTCACAGACAAAGATGACAGCAAGATTTAGCCTGAAATTTTACAAATAGTGATTTTGAAATAGGCACGATATCCCAGTAGGGGGAGGAGAGAAAAAGGGGAAAAGAAGACTAGGTATTGTTTTCTTTTAAGAAAGAAAAGAAGAAGAAAAAAAATAATTATGTTGACAAAAATAAAAACATGAGGGGGATTGAATTATTTCTAGGAAAAGTAAAATGAAAGTTGATTTGATTAAATGCATCATTCATACTTTTAAAAATGCTAAGAAGTTTTTTTCTTCTTTTAATTGCTAATAAATTGCTTGATTCTATACTCTATTCCTTTCTTTGGTATATACAGCTACAGTGAATTGTATTTTGGTATTTAAAAAAGATACTAATTTTCAAAAGTCAGGATTTATGGTTTGTTTTGGGTTTTGGTTCTTGGTAGACTCAATCATGCACAAACATTTCAATCTAATTATATAACAAATTGTGGAATTCTATTAAATTTAATATCCCAAATATATAAAAAATTTTATAAATAGGCAAAAATCACAATAAAGAGCCATTCCCTAAGTGATAAATGATCAAAGAATATGAAGTTAATTCTCAAATGAAAAAGTGTAAGCTGATAACAATAATATGAAAAAAAGAAAATGAACTCAGTATTAATGTTAAAAATGTATTTCACCTAGCTGTGTGGCCTTGGGCAAGCCACTTAACCCCACTGCCTTGCAAAAAAAAAAACTAAACTAAAAATGTATTTCAACTTTTTAAGTTGATATTTGAAAATTACCAAAAATAATTATTTTAATACCAAGAAATCCTTGATCAATTTCAAACCAATATATGTCAGATATTTGAAGTAGAAAATAAGATTTTTCCATCCTAAATTTTAAAAATGCTTTACCCCACTACTTACCATATGTGTAAATATATCATCATCAGCTATGCTGGCACATCCATGTGTGTCTTATGCATGTCCTATGCATATCATACTGTCATTCTATAAACCTCCCTTTGGTTACACAATTTCTTGAAAGAATAAGCTACACATGCTTACAGGCAGCTAGGTAATTGAGTGCTAGACTTGGAGTCAGGAACACCTGAGTTAAATTAGACTGCTGATACCTACTAGTTGTGTGATTCTGGACAAATCACTTAAACTCTCTTGCTTCAGGGTTTTCAACATAAAATAAGGATAACAATAATAATAATAATACTGAACTTACAGGGTAGTTATAAAATCAAATGAGACAGTATTTATAAATTGCTTAGTATAGTGCCTAGCACATAGTCATTCTTATACAAATATCCCTTTACAACCACAAATCTTTTTCTATATTTCATGCTTTCTACCTATTGAGAGTGCTCAACCAAGGGAAATTCAGATCATCTGGTTTCATGTTCCAATTCCGCCAGTCACTAACTATATAATGAATGCCACTCCATTTTCCCTTTGGTTGTCAGTTTCTGCATTTGTAAACTAATGAAGTTAAACTAGATTATTTAAGATTCTTTTAAAATCTAATAATTTAAAAATATAAAAATTTTACTACTACCAGTAAATAACAGAAATGATTTCCCCCTCATTTTTCCCTCAATAACAGAAATGATTTCCATGACATTTTATTTTGTTCGTTTCCTCTTACTGTACAAAACTTATCTTCCATTCCCGCAAGTGTAGTTATTACTGGTTTGTTTACTTGCCCTTTCCTCTTTTTGTTTTTGCTCTCTTGTTTGAGATTTTATCCCTTTATCTTCTATACAGACTGCCCAAATCTATTCTACCTAGGTCCTGAACTCCATTCCTGTTTTCTTTTTCTTTTTTTGAGTAGGATCTTTATTTTTTGTTTCATCCATATGCACATGTATATTTTTAAAGTACAAAATTTCCTTCCACTTTCCTTCCCCACCCCCTTCTCTTCAGTAGCAGTCAGATTAGCATTGTATATACATATTTTTGATAAACACATTTACAGATTAGTCATTTTCAGTATAAGAAATTAGGATTAAGGGAAATAGATGCATAAGAGATAATTTTCTTAAATGTTCATCATATTCTGAAGGGTTGTTTTTTTATTTTGTTTTGTTTTGTTTTTCTTCCTCTCAATGGGTATGGCATTCTCCAAAGCCATATGGTTATCCTTGCTTTCTGGACTGCTGAGAGGAGCTGCTTCCATCAAGGTTGACCATCTCAGGATGTTGTTGTTGATGTGTACATTGTTCTCTTGGTTCTGCTCCCTTCACTCAGTTTTAGAACCTGTAATTTATTCCATGCTTCTCTAGAGTCCAACCATTTATGGTTTCTGAAAGAACAATAGTATCCCATAGTATTCGTGTATTATAATTTGTTTAGTCATTCCCCAATTGATGGGCATCTCCTCAACTTTCCAATTCTTTGCCACGACAAAAAGAACTGCAATGAATATTCTGGAGCATGTGGGACTTTTTCCATTTTTTATAATTTTTCTGTATATAGATCTAGAATTGGAATTGCTGGGTCAAAGGGTAGAAAACATTTTTATTGCTCTTTGGGCATAGTTCCATATTGCTCTCCAGAATGGTTCGATATGTTTACCACTCCATCAGCAATGCATCAATATCCCAGTCCTCCCCCAACCTCTCCAACATTGATCATTTTCCATTTTTCTTATTTTGGCCAATCTGATAGGTGTGAGATGTTGTCGTTTTAATTTTCATTTCTCTACGAATTAGGATTTGGAGCATTTTTTCATGCAATTATATAATAACTTTAATTTCTTCATTTGAAAAGTGTTCATTCATATTCTTTGACCATTTATCATTTTAAGAATGACTTGAAACCTTATAAATTTGATGAAATTCTTTATGTTTTAAAAGTGAAATCATTATCAGAATTCCTGTTTCCCAGCTTTCTGCTTTTCTTCTAATTTTGGCAGCACTGATTTCATTAATCCAAAAACTTTTCAATTTAATATAGTCAAAATCATTCATTTTGCAGTTTATAATGCACTCTAACTCTTGTTTGGTTATAAATTTATCCCCTTTCCATAGATCTGATAGATAGAGATTTTCTTGGTCTATTAATTTATTAATTTATCTATGGTGTCACCATTTATGTCTAATTCCTATACCCATTTTACCTTATTTTAGTACATTCCTTTGTTCTCAAATTAGAAATCTCTACTTATAGAATCATCTATTTATCAGTGCTTAGTCCAGGGAGATTATCAAGTTTATTCTCTATATTTCTTTGTTATTTGCAAATTATTTCCCTATTAGGATAAGAGCTTCAGTAGATTAAGGAGAATCTTTACTTTTCTCTGTATCATCGTGCACAATGACTAGAATGTAATAAGTTTTTCATAAATGTGTATTGACATACTAAGTCAATATGGCCCATATCAATTCATTATCTTCACTTTTTGCTTCCCTCCCAAAGAATTATAACCTCTTAACACCCACAATTTCTATTTATAGAGCTATCATTCTTTCATACACAATCATTTTTCTCCACCATCTACCTTGTCTCCTTCCTTCCATTAGTTGTCAAATCATTTTAATTCTATCCTGCAAAGTTTTTTTTTTTAAATCTGATAGCTCCTCTCTTCACATTGCCACAGAAGAGTTCAGTTTTTCCTCGCCTCCTGCTTAGACTAATGTAATAACTTCCTAAAAGGTCATCTAAACTCCAGTCTCTTGAGTCTTCAATACACCATCTATTCAGCTTCAAGGGTAATTTTCTAAAAATATAACTCCAGGATTGTCAATCTTATAAAAAACACTATCTTGTTTCCCCTTTTGAATGTAATAACATCATAGGATCATAGTTTTACAGATGAAAGAAACCGTTCAGAAAAATGATTTTCCCAAAGTAATACAATGGGTAAGTTATGTGAATCTAGATTTTACCTGGATCTATGCTCAATTCTCTTTCTATTACTCCATCTTTTCTCTCAGACTCTATTCATGCCTTTCTATAACATGACCCTAGTTTTTCTTTCAAAAAATTGAACTCATTACTCATTATAATCAAAGAATACTAAGTCTAGAGCTGGAAAAGTCCCCCCAGGGAAGTTGATCAAACCCCTTCATTTTATATTTAAAGATGCCAAGACACAAAAAAACTAAGTGATTTGCTCAAGATCTCAAAGGTAGCAATTATCTATGGTGAGATTTGAACCAAGGTGCTCCAGCTTTAGAATAAGCACCTCTCTTTTTATTTTACCAATTTATTTTCTATGACCTAGTCAAATTGCATTATTTTCTGTACACAATGTTCCACCAGTTCCCTGAAGCATGACCTTTACTCATGGCATTCTTTTGGTCTTAAAATTTTTTCTCTTGTCTTTCTAGTTGTCAGAAACTTTCTCATTTTTAAAGGATCTATCTGTTCTAACTCTACCACATCAATTAAACCTATTATCTTCTAGATTAGTTACAGTTTCTCTTCCTTTGAAATGCCTTGTAGACCTTTGGGTTTTTCTTTGTTAAGATAGATTTCAACATTTGATTTCTGTTAAATTGTCTCCCTTCTTCCATTACCTCCCCCCTACCTAGCAAACAAGCACTTTGATATATGTTATATATGTGAATCATGTTAAACATATTTCAATACTAGTCATGCGGTGAAAGAAGAATCAGAATAAAAAGCAAATTCATGAGAAAGAAGAAGAAAAAAAATTTTTTAAGTGAAAAGAGTTTGCTTTGGTCTGCCATCAGACTCCATAGTTCATTCTCTGGATGTAGATGATATTTTTCATCACAAGCCTTTTGCAATTGTCTTTGATCACTGTATTACGAAGAGTGAAGTCTGTCACAGTTGATCATTACACAGTTGATCATAACCTAATCAATCCCTCTACCATGTTCCCCTGATTCTGCTCATTTCACTCACTCATCATCAGTTCATGTAAATCATTCCAGGTTTTTCTGAAATCTTCCTTCTCATCATTTCTTAAAGATCAATGGTATTCCATTCTATTCATATACTACAATGTGTTAAGACATTCCCCACTTGATACTACCCTTTCACTTTGACATCTCTCCTATGACATTTATCCCACAAGACTTGTAAACTGAATGTTACTGTACTTCTCTTATTGCTAACTAGCAGAATTTAATTTAGTATGCATATTTCCAAATTGCAAAATTTCCTTCCACCCTAACTTCCCACCCACTTCCCTCAACAGAGAACAGTCAGGATAATATTTTACATGCATATTTTGATAAACATGTTTACAAATTAGTTATTTCCAGCATGAGGAATTAGGATTAAGGGAAAGCTACATCTAAGAGATAAATTTTATATAGTGTGCATCAGATTCTGAAGGATTTATTTTCAATGTGTTTTGTTTTGTTTTGTTTTTCTTTCTCTGGATAGTCTATAGCCAGTCAAATATGGTTGATCTAGCTGTCTGAACTGTTGAGAGGAGCTGCTTCCATCAAGGTTGTTCATCTCATAATGTTCTTGTTGATGTGTACATTGTTCTCTTGGTTCTACTCCCTTCACTTAGCATCAGATCCTGTAACTCATTCTATACTTTTCTAGAGTCCAACCATTTATGGTTTGTTATAGAAAAATAGTACTATATAGTATTCATGCTCCATAACTTGTTCAACCATAGGCATCTCCTCAATTGCCAATTCTTTGCCACTACTAAAAGAGCTGCTACAAATATTTTGGAACATGTAAGACTTTTCTTGTTTTTTATAATTCCTTCTGGATATAGACCTAGAATTGGAATTGCTGGGTTAAAGGGTATGGACAGTTTTATTGTTCTTTGAGCATAGTTCCATATTTCTCTCCAGAAAGGTTGGATCTGTTCACAATTCCACCAGCAATGGATCAATTTTCCAATCCTCCCACAACCTCTCCAACATTGATCATCTTCCCTTTTTCTCATCTTGGCTAATCTAATAGGTATGAGTTGATACCTCATAGTGATTTGGAACATTTTTTCATATATTATATATAGAGAGAGAGAGCTTTAATTTCTTCATTTGAAAACTGTCTGTTCATATCCTTTGACCTAGCAATCTGACCAATTGGGGAATCAAATTTAATTTAAAAAAAACATAATGGTTTTATTTTGTTTGTTTTTATAACTGTACCTCCCTAACACCCAGAATGGAAATTTAAAGGCAGCTCGCTATTTTATCCTATTTCTGATCAGCCAAGAACCTTGGCCTGCTCCCTTTACAACTTAAATGGATTAGCCCATTATCAAGCATTCTAGTGGTTCCCCAATTCTCACTAAATTAGTGTAGAACTTTAATGCAGACACCAGACCAGCATAGCTCATTGCAGTCCAGAGACACCTCAGATTAAGAGATCTGACCCATTTATCCCAAACTGGGATTGTAAGCATGTGCCACTGATAATGGAAAAATTTGAGGATGTCAAGTTTCAGGTTCTAGAATGTGTGAATGAATTCCCAAAAGAATGACTCTTAATCCAGAAATATCTAGGGACAAAGAAAAATAGAAAAGGTTTATTCTGGTAATGCAATGAAATCCATGGGGGGGGGGGGGGTAAGCAATCTAGGGGATACAAACAGTTTTAACAAGGTTGCAACTGGACTGACAGATTCAACCCAGAAAGGAAATTCAGATTCAGATTCAGAATCAGTAAAGAAAATTACCAGATTTATATAGGGTATATAGGTATGCCTGCTGGGAAAGGAATAAGGGAAAAGTTAGGGTGCTGCTACAGAGGGACTAATGAGTAGATTCAGGTGTTTTAATATCTCCTACCTCATGGGGATGGGGATAACCTCTGAAGCTGTCAGCAAGATACATCAGAGAGGAGTCCCCAGATACTTCTTGACAAGATAATTTTGAATTTCTGTAAGATAACTTTGGACAATGGGATGGGGGACTCAGAAAAAAAGAGTAATTATTTAAGATAGTTATAGAATATTTTGAGAGAATTAAGCTACTGTAACATTTTTCATTTTTCTCTACTACATATTTTCTAGGACAGCTAGGTGGCAGAGAGGATAGAGTACTGACCTTGGAGTCAGGAGGATAAGAATTCAAATCCAACCTCAGATACTTGACACTTATTAGTTGTGTGACTTTGGGCAAGTTGCTCAACCCTGATCGTCTCACATCCAGGGCTATCTCTAGTCATCCTGATTCATTTCCGGTCACTGAACCCAGATGACTCTGGAGAACAAAGTGAGGCTGGTGACTTAGCTCAGAACTTCCTCACTCAAATCCAATTCAAGTGTTTGTCATGGTCATTCCCTTGATGTCATGGTCTTCTTCCAGAATGAAGAGCACATATTATTATTATCATTATTTCCTCTACCACACTACCACTCTCAATCATATCGTATTCTTTTTTGCATCATTCTCACCTTATCCTTACCCAACAGCCTCATAAAGCACCCTTCAGTATTTCCACAATAAATATTTGCTGCTTTGAATTTAATTTAATAAGACAGAATGGAAATCTCTTTATATAAATTAGAATTATTCTAAGTCTGTTTGAATTGGTATATTTGGCCATTTTATATATGAAGGGAAAAGTGACTCAAGTTGATTTGACATATTTCAAAATATACATATTTAATTTTACAATCTGTTCTATAAAAAAGATAAAATGAAAATAAAAACATATTTAAAAAATCAAAGGATTCAATATCAGTAACACTGAAATTTTAATGCATGAGAATTTGCATCTTTCCAGTAGAGTCAACCTTAAAGATGACCACTTATCTACAGATAAAGGATTTGATTACTAAAAATATTTTCAGTGCCAGACAATCTAGCCTTAAACAGATTTTTTTTAAAAATTTAGAATCAGGGTGAAAATTGATTATACAAACGAAGCCAGATTAGATGTGTTGTTTATTATGCTGACCTCTCTCTCTCTCTTATGCAGATTTTTAGCTTTTGACAATGTTTCTAAGAAAAGTTAACACTGCTAAAATCAGCAGGGCTCTTCCTGCTGCATCTTTTTTCCTCCTTCTCTCTATGGAAATCAACTTTGCATTTCCTGATATTTTTTAAAATAAAAAATAGTTCATTTGCCTCTGATCCTGTGTGTGGAAATGTTTGACAATATAATATTGTCTTCTTGATTATTTCCTTCCCCTCCTGCAAAACTCTTTCCAACCCATAAGTAGAATAAAATATTATCTCCTACCTTAGATGCTGAGGTTTTTTTTTTAAGGAAGGCTTAAGATAGTAGGGTACAGTGAGAAAAGTCTTGTTCTAGAATCAAGAGCATTTAAATTCAAATTGAACTCCTGACATTTATTAGATACCTCACCAAGACTATGAACTTTATTTCCCTATCTGTAAAATGGATATACTGAAAGGACATGATAATAGGGACAATAAAGTTGTGAGGATGAACATTAATGATGTATATAAAGAATTTTGCAAATATTGACAGTGGTATATATGATTTAACTTGAACATATATATATATATACATATATGTATATGTATCATGTGTTACTAATATGTATGTGTACAAATCAGCCTTGAGACAGGGGTTTAGATATAAACCCCTGTCTCAAGGCTGATTTTTGTGAACTCTTTCCTTATCAATGGGCATAATTTATGAATATCCTACTCTAAGTGATTGGCAAAGTGAAGTGTAGAGATAAGACCTCATACCTTTTTTGATTCTTTAAGACTTTTCAAGCTTCAAGTTGCTTCTTGTGCTTCTGCCTTCTGGTTTCCAAAGGGATGCTGAAAGAGCCTAACCCTATTTTAGGTTACTGAAGGACAAGATTCTGGAACCACATGAGAGGAGCCAGAATTCTCTATAGTGTCTCCATGCCAGCTTCTTACATTAGTAATTTTGGAAAGTTTCTCCTGGGTGAGATATAGAACTCTCAGTTGAGCAGAATTATATCATTCCTAATGGGAGAACTCCTTCACTTTGGATTTTCTGGTACATATACTCCTATGTACATCTTCTGTGATTTGTGTTTCACTTGGATTTGAATCAAAATCAAACTGCCATTTACTATGTTTATTGTGTAATTAGTATTAAATTGGAAAGGGGTTAATCTTCCAATATAAAATGTGGTTTCCTTTTTCATCCCAATAATGAGAGTTATCATGTTAGATTGAACTTGATCATATTCTCTAGACCATAAAGTTCAAGGGAGCAGATAGATATAATTCTAACCTGCTATGCCTTCTCTCTGAGCAGAGCAATCTCCACTGCTCCACATGCACAAATACACAAACACACATATATGCATACTTACATAGACACACACATGTGTGTCTGTGTATACACATATAAACACATATGTGCACACATGTTATTTATGTGTGTGTATGTTTTCTTAGAGATAGTCTTTTGGTAATCACTGTATATAGTTTACATTCATATATCTATACATACATACATATTTAAATGTATGCAAATATAAAATCACATATACAAGTATAAAGTGATAAGTATATATATATATATATATTTTTTTTAAAAGATAAATGCATTTATGTAAGTCTGTAGCTTTATATTTTTTCCCTATTGGCAATGATCTACCAATAGACAAATATGTATTCATGTATGTGTGTACATATGACCAGATCCACAAAAAAGTGTTGTTTCAAGCATTTTTCTGGCAAATTGAGGAAAGTTAGATAGCTAACATATATTACTCAATTCATTGAAACTCACATAGATGCACACATACACAAACATAAAAAACCATGAGTTTGAAGAAACCTGTCTGTTCTATCCAACAAAAAGGTGACAAGTTTGTCTACTTTATGCTATACCAAACTGATCATTTATTAATAGAGATTTATTGGTATTTGTAGAGCTATATCTAGCAAGTAAGTCTATGATCAAAAGCTATTCACAAGTATAAGAAATGCTAATAGACTGCAGAAACCTAATGGCATAAGAAAGAGAATACTAGGTTTATAGTCAATGAGCCTACATTTGAATATTGGCTCTGCTATCTACCACCAAGTGGCCTTGAATAGATTTTCAACCTTTCTATAACTGATTTTGTTTATAAAAGGAGGAAAGATGAATAAGTTAATTTCTTATGTATCTCCCATTTCTGCATGCTATATTTAAATTCATCCTAAAGCATATTATCTTTCTTAAGCGCACCCAAACTTCTGCTTTCAGATACACTAATAAAAATCAAGTGGACTGTCTGTCTAAAAAGTTTTGTTTTCCTCAGGGATAGAGATTCATGTTTAAAATTTCAAAGGGTCAATGCTGTTGGCTTGTCTCCCAGAGACCCAATGTACCATGTGAAACACCAACTGGCATTTATTGGCCCAGAACATAAGACTCTCAAATGCCCTATCCTCCCGAAGGGTTCCACCTGCCAGCAGAGTGATCTGTAAACAGATCACTGGTTTGTCTTTGAATTACACTCCTAACCAGATGTGTCAATACTTTGGCTTGCAGGTTAAGTAAAACAGAACTTTTTATATGTAAAAGATTCATGCAGTATAATATAAAACATAAAACTTGATAGAAAAACAATTCAGAAAACTTTTTTTTTATTTTTCAAGAAAATTTCTCCTTTTTCTATCATCTATTCATTCACTAGTAAAAAAAAATGAAATGTGCCTTCATTTCCTGGTCTATTGGCCATGGCATCAGCTGTTGGAGGTGCTGATGGGCAATAAGGGAACTTACCTTTATCATCTTCTCCAGATCTAGAGGTTGGTACTCTGTTTAATTCAAGTATCATAACTCTAGTCTATATCCTAAAATGAAGTCTCATCAGCAATCAATTATAAACTTAAGCAGAAATGTCTGATTGTGACCAGTGCCTTTGGGAAGATTAATAGTATTTTTTGGTTATTTTAAATAAAGCTAACTAAAGGCAACATTTCAGATCATTACAATAGTTAATACTCTGCATCCCTTGAAGTACCATTAGGATGAGCATAAAATAAATAAAGGATCTTCTTAAAGGAATGGTCTCTAGTCAATAATAGTTAGCCAATTGATTAGGATAAATTGGGAACCATATGAATTTTGAAAAAAAATGGAATTAATTTAGAAATATCTTGTTTGTCATTTTCTCAAGCTTTTGCTGTACACTGCAATTTAGTCCATTGTGATATGTTCTACTCAAAGAGTAACTTTCTTTCTAGACAGTAAATAGAACAGATCCTTCTAAATTGATTTAGTTTGCTATTTTACTTTACCAAAGATTACCTTACCTATGCAAAACAGGTTTGGCTAAACTATACCAAGGTTAGTAAAAAAATTGATTTTTTTATCATTAAAATACAATATCATGTTTTATGCATTTAAAGGTTCAGTTTCTACTGCATAGTGAATATATATAGTAAATACACAATTTAGCCATTGCATTAATTTGTCCAAATCACTAGAGTACTATTAAGAACAATGAATAGTGATTTAATAAGTTGCATTTTAGAGGTCCAATCATGTTAATGAAGTCCCTACAGTGAAGAATTTGTACCCAGTCAACAATGCTCTAAAATAAATGTATTCATTTATTGTTTATGTAGTAAAAGAAGTACACAACATGGAGCACTATTAACTTGCTCAACAAATTATGCATAAGGAAGATAGGTGGTAGGTATTTCAGAGAAAAACAGATCTTACAGATGTTAAACAAATGAAATCATTCAGTTTGACAATAGCAAAGTTTTACCTACAGACTCGGGGTTTTAAATCATATTTGTCAACTGACTGAATAATATTAAATTGCAATCTTTAAAATGGTATACAAATGTTATTAATAATTCCTTATCTTGGTATAAAAACACCTACAAAGGCATTTGCATATAATTAATTTTAAATTTTAAATTATTTTATTTTAATATAAAGAAAAAATTTCTCTCTCTCTCTGCTAGAATATATGCCTTTAGAAAAAGAAAAGAAAAACACATCTTTATAACATATAACAATAGTTCAATAAAATAATTTCCTTTTTTGGCCATATGCAAATATATATTTAAATCTGCCCTCCCTACATTCATCACTTCTCTTTTAGGATGTATATAGCTTAAATAAATGCAACTAATCTTAGAAGGGAAACATTTAACTAGGAAAGGAATTTTTGCAATAAGATTCTCTGAGAAGACTTTAATTTCCAATGTATGTCAAAAACAGTTTCAAATTGCTAAGAAGAAACATCCTCCAAGTGATCAATGATCAAAGGGTATAAATGAGAAGTTTTCAAAGGAAGAAATCCAAATCATCGAGTCATGAAAATTATTGAGAATCACTAATAAAATTCAAATGAAAACAACTGTGAAGACATCTTATTCCTAGCATACTAGTTTGTTCAGGAAAAGCAACAAAATATTGGATGATTCATTGGTTGTTTGTACATTTAAATAGCATATTACTCAGTTTTTTAAGAAAATTTCTTTAGAAATAGTATCTTTCTTCTTCCTTCCATATGTTCCTTCATTTCTTTATTTCTCCTCTTCTTCTCTCCTTCTTTCCCTTTCACTTTTATGACAATAGAATCTAATTTATGAAGGTCAATATTTAGAGAGTTTATCATGATCTAATTTAAATAATATTTGGACTCAATTATCTAACTGATTTTAAATCTGCAATGAAAACAATAGGCTACATCTGCTTTACTAAAGAGATCAAGAACTTTAGTTATGAAGACTATATGACAATAGACTTGACATATGGTCAAATCTTGGCTGCATTGCCATATGTGTTTTGGATGCTTATATTCTTTATCCTTGCATGTGGATTGAAATTTTAATGTTTTTGCTAAATATTATGAATTTGAGTAGAGATAGTTCTTTTTAAGCTATAATGGCTCAAATGTATACAGTTCCAGTTATTCTTGTGATAAAGTTATTGAAGAAAGTCAGATTGTCTTCTCCATATTGTTTTATAAACTTATTATAAGATTGATTTTTCCCTTCAGAAAAGCCCAATGAATGCTTTCTTCTCTGAAGAGAATAGGACATTCAGTCTTTCTCCTGTCAACCACATATCTTGAATTGAAATTGAGTGTAGAGATTTCATAAAATTGAAAGTACCTTTTCATGGTTCAATAAGGAAATCCAAGTTTTTATTAGACCTTAGGTAGAAATCATAAGTTTGTTCTGGTCCAAAATATATTTGAGATGAAGCCATTGCTCTTCCCTTCACCCTCTCCCTTTTTTGTTTTGTAAAGCAGCAATACTCTTGAATTCATTCTCAAGGTTCACCACTATCCTATCAGCCATGTAATCTAACCAATTGTTTTGCATTGAGGATTATGACTATGATATTGCTGAAGTGAAACATCCTTCTTGGTAATGCTATATAAAATGGATTTATATTTCATTCTTACTGCCTGCATACTATGCTATTTAAGATTGACTGCATTATTCTTTTATGATTTTGTATGAGAATGTATTATCTCCTATCTTTACCTATATTGCAGAGATTCTTTTATATAGCAAAGGTGTAATTCTTTTTTAAGAGACTCTTCAATAATTTATGCCCAGGAGCAATCATATACCCTTCTAAAGGACTTGTATTTTAAAGTAAAATATATTATGTGATTATGAGTACAAGTAACATTGTCTGATTCTGCTTATTAAAATAATACTCTTACCTTGAAAACAGAGAAATTGCTCATTTAATCCAAAAATATGCTTGTTATATTTAGATTGTGTGTTGTGTTGCTTGTAGATTATTTTATGCAAACTATACACAATCTTTTCTATATTTTCTATAATTGTGGTTTTTGAACATAAAAATTAAACATATATTAAAACACTGAAGATAAATTTTGTTTTTAACATGTTGGATTATAAATGTATTTCCTAATGCTTTTATTTTCACCAGTTCTTTTAACATTTACTGTCATTTATGTAGAACTAAGGCAGAAATTTCTATTATAATTTCTACTTTCTGAAAGCTATATTTCCTCTACATTCTACTTAATTGACAGGTGGGTATGTCAGAATAGTCACTTTTCCACAAATCTCTTCAAACCCACAATCTCAAGAGAAAGATATTATGTACCAGAGAAATATTGAAACTTTTTAACTGCTGCTGAGCCCAAGGAGGTTGGAACAATCACCCTCACTCTCTTCACTAAGGGTTGCTTCTGTTCTGTACCTGTATCCCGATTGAGGATAGTCTTCAATCTAAGAAATGGAGATAGCCTCTCTTTCCCTACACTCATTGATGTATTTTACCTTCACCCAAAGCACCAAATACTGACCTGGTACAAATAATCACCTAGAATGAGGAAGCTCAGTATAAGATGCATGCAACTTCTGTTATATTAAATAATTAAAGAAGATGCCATGATATAAAAAGTGAAAATATCTTCTCCTCATTTCCCTCATGATTAAAAAAAAATGCAATTACAATCGGGAATAACTCAGCCCTCCTCATCTATCTGATTCCCCACCCATCATACTAAAGGAAAGAAAATTTGAAGGCTTGAGACTAAAGGATAAATGATAGGGATTTCCTTCATACTCTTTGCCATGCAGAAAACAAAGAGTATAATAAATATGTTACTCAAAATTTCAGCAAGAATTTGAAAAGACAAGAATATGAAAAGTTCATCCACATAATGTAAAGTTTTCCAAAATAACTGTAGATGACTAAGTATGGAATTCATTCTCTTCTTGACATTGTTTAAAGGTAGGGGAATAAACTTAGTTTGCAGCCACATCATCGTAAAGTTTTCATAGAGTGAGGAGCTCAATGACTTTCACTATTCTCACCTTTACTCTTGATATACACATAAAAACCTCTTAACAATTGACATTGTCTGCCAAAAAGTGTGGATTCCTGATACAAAACTCATGGCAATTGAAGAGTGCAAGACAAGAAGACTAAAGAGATAAAAATTTTTTCATGTGTATGTTTATTTGTCCATGTAAGTATGCACATGTATATGTAAGTACATATATTAATGAACAAAAATTTAGAAAAGAATATAACACAAAAAGTACATATGGTATTATAGAAAGATATACAAAGACTCCCAATGAAAGACAATATAAAACACTCCACATATTCTCCAATGATAAAGAAATAATAGCAAAAAGAACCCTTTGCAATGGTTCAAAATAGAAGTAGAACAGTTACAAAAAGAATTTTAAAAAGAAATTAGGGTGATAATGACAATCATGAAAAAAATCACTAATATATGTACATTGACTATTTAAGACACATAGCAAAAAAAATTCTCTAAAACAGTAGAGGGCAAGGTTCTAATGAAAGCTGAAAAAGAAGGTGGTGGTAATTATTGGCAAATTGCTGTTGGAAACAGGATCAGGAAACCAGAATATTTCCTGCCAATGCAATAGCT
This sequence comes from Macrotis lagotis, assembly GCF_037893015.1. Taxonomy (NCBI): domain Eukaryota; kingdom Metazoa; phylum Chordata; class Mammalia; order Peramelemorphia; family Peramelidae; genus Macrotis; species Macrotis lagotis. The sequence continues at coordinate 215,543,744 of NC_133661.1, forward strand.
TGCCAGCTAAATTTTTAAAATTGGAAAATTATATCTGGAAAAAGTCAATACAGTCTCAACAGTAGAAATTTTGCACCACAGAAAATTATGACTATCCAAAACTAATTGTTAATGTCCCCATTGTTAGAAGAGACTTTAATGAGAATTTAAATTGTACAGAATAGAATGCTTTGATTGTATGGTAGTTCAAAATAGGTTTCATCCATGGAACCCAAATTATTCCATGGGGTGATATGCCACAGTTTGATGTGAACCTTCTCATTTCAAGAAACACAGAAATTTGAAGACTGGACATGAAAATATTTTTTTACATTAATACAACATCTATGACCTGAGACTATAATGCTTTGGAAAGAAGCATAATTCCTTAATTTGTAATGATGTCTATCCAGGCATCTATAGTCATCACTCATTTCTAACTGCTAATTGAAGATGATGTGAAAGTACAAGGAATTGAATATGCAAATTTTAAATTAGAGTCTGTCTTGGTGATCTTTTTTTTACCCCTTCCCTTAATAGAATCAAACAATTAATAAACATTCAGAAGCCACAAAATTGTGATATTTTAACAATATTATGAATTTAAAAAACTAACATTTCATTCATTGATCTATAATCTGTTGCTAGCATATGATAAACTATTTGAATAAAAGATTTGTACCACATAGTAAATTAATATATGTATTTTTTAAAAGTGAGTCAAAAAAAGAATGTAAGTGAAAAACCTATTTATGCTATTTCATTAGTCTTTATTGCTATCCTCTAGATTCAGATGGAAATTCCCAGGTATATATATATATCAATTATACCTATAAGATGATCCAACCAAGTGTTAGAATTGATAAAGATAACTCCATTACTAAAAACAATGCAACAATATATAACTGAAAAGATGTTCCCTCTGGAAGGAGATGATACTATATTGTACATCAGTAGACTAAAATTCTAATACATAGAATTAAAATATGATTCTTAGAAAAGTGAAATAAAATATTTCTTACAAAATGTTGAGGAAATATTTGATGTATTCTCTTCCATTAAAATATATTTTATTTCTCCTAGATCAGAAAATTTAACAGCAAGACTTTATCAAGTGCCTTCCATGTGTCAGGAACATGCTAAGTAGTGGGGGACACAAAGAAATATAAAAACCAATCCCTATTTTCAAGGAACTTCCAGTTTAATATAGAATGAGCATTCTATTTAAGGGAAAGTTTAGATTTCTTTGACTTTTATAAAAAATCAGTACTGTAATACTTAAACATTCAAGAAATAACTGGTAATCTTTGTAGTTTATTTCTGGGAGGAGTGGACAGTAGCAACATCCTTAATATATGTTCAAAATTAATCTAATGTCATTTATTAACAATTTATGATCTCTTATGGAAGTATGAAAAAGTAGAATAATAGAATGAATTACTCCTTGGATTAAAAATTATAGTATTTTGATATAGTTTGAAATTTTTAATAATCTTAGATCATTTGAAATGCTTAAAATTAACTACAATTCTTTTTAAAAATTATTTATTTCATCTTTTTTCAATGCCATGCAAAGATAGCTTCCAGCATTCATCTTTTTGCAAGCTTTTTAGTTCTCCATTTTTCTATCACCCTCACTTCCCTCTCCCCTTGCTATAACAGCAAAAAATTAATATAGAATTTATATGTATATTCATTTCTAACATATTTCCATATTAGTCTTGGTGAAAGAAAAATTAGAACTAAGGAGGAAAAACTTGAGAAGAAGAAAAAACAACTAAAAGAGCTTTTAAAAAGTGAATATAGGGGTGGTTAGTTGGCATAGTGAATAAAGCACGGGCCCTGGAGTCAAGAGTACCTGGGTTCAAATCCAGTCTGAGACACTTAATAATTACCTAGCTGTGTGACCTTGGGCAAGCCACTTAACCCCGTTTGCCTTGCAAAAACCTAAAAAAAATAAAATAAAAAAAAATTAAAAAGTGAATATAGCATGCTTTGCTCCACATTCAAAATCTATAGTTTTTTCTCTGGATGTGGATGGCCTTTCCTTAACATGCTGAGAGATCTGTCATTGATTACTGAACTGCTGAATGAAGTTTCTTTTATCGTAGTCAATCATCTTACAATGTTACTGTTAATGTGTACAATGCTCTCTTGGCCCTGCTCACTACACCCAGCATTAGTTCATTTAAATCTTTCCACGATTTTCTTTCTTTCTTTCTTTTTTAAAAGAATTTTTCAAGGCAATGGGGTTAAGTGATTTCCCCAAGGTTATACAGCTAAGTAAGTATTAATTGCCTGAGCTCAAATTTGAACTCAGGTCCTTCTGGCTCCAGGACCAGTACTCTATTCACTGCACCACATAGTTGTCCCCTTTCCAGGCTTTTCTAAAGCCTGGTAGCTCATGATTTCTTACAGAACAATAGTACTCCATAACATTCATATATCATTCTTATACATCTTTTAGCTTTACCTTGTGTATATCTCTCAGCTTTAAATGTGTTCCTACATATTATAGGATTCTGACTTTTAATTTGCTATTGGCTTCTGTTTAAGGGAGAGCATGTCCCATTCACATTCACAATTCAGATTACTAATTCTGTATTTCCCTCTATCCTATCTTCCCCCTTTTTGCACTTTTTTTCCTCCTTTTCCCTGATCCCTCCTCACCAATGTTTTGCTTCTAACTGTTGCCTGTGTCAATCTGCCCTCCCTTCTGTCAGCCTTTTTCCCCCTTTTCTTTTCCCTTTCCCCCTTTATTTGTTAGAAACTTTTACTTTTACTTTAACTTTACTTTTACTTATCCTTTCCCTTTTATTAGCCTCAAATTCTCCTTTCCTTTCCCCCCAGCTTCCATGTATGAATTTCTAAATCCATTTGGGAAGGTATGTTATTCCCTCTTTTTGCTAAATCTGTTGAGAGTGAGATTTATTCAGTGCTCACCCCGTCCCATTTTTCTCTTTACCATAAAAGGTCCTTTATGCCTAATCATGTGATGTTATTTATCCTCTAATGCCTCTTTTACTATCTATAATTCTTTTTTCATATATCACTTGTTTTATTCCTGTTTTGTATCCACACCCTCTGTCAAAGTATACTCCTTTCAACTGTCCTAAAAGAAGTATAATTATTAAGTATCCTTATATCATAATTAATTTAAACTCACATTTTCTTTGCAAGAACAATCCCTCCAACTATCTCAATACAAAAACAACCCTCAAGAGTTGAGTTTGATCACATCACAGTCTTTGTTTGAAAGTCCTCTATTTTGTTGAAAATCCATCTTTTCCCCTAAAAAAGACTGATGAATTTTGCAGGATAATTGATTCTTGTTTGTAATCCAAGCTCCTTTTGCCCTCCAGAATATCATATTCAAGTCTCTCAGCTCTTTTAATAATGCATCTGCTAAATCCTGCATGATCTTAACTATGGTTCCCTGGTATTTAAATTGCTTCCTTTAGGCTACTTACAGTATTTTCTCCTTTAGCTGAAAATTTGAAAAATTGACTACAATATTCTTTGCTCTTTGAAACTTCTTTCTGGAGATGATCAATGGACTCTTTCAAGAATTATTTTATTCTTCTTGTTCTAGGATATTTAGGAAGTTTTCCATGATAATTTTTTGCATGATAGTGTCCAGGTTCATTTTCTGATTGTGGCTTTCTGGTAGACCAATAATTCATAGATTATCTCTCCTAGTTCTATTTTTCCAGACTGTTCACTTTTCCTAAAAGGTACTTTATATTTTCTTCTATTTTTTCAGCCTTTTGGTTTTGTTTGATGGAATCTTGGTGTCTTACAAAATCATTAATTTAATTTGTCCAATTCTAGTTTATATTTTCTTCAGTAAACTCTTTTGTTTCCTTTTCCAGCTGGTTTATTTTATTTTCCAGCTCATTTCTTTTCTACATTTTTCTTCTTCCTCTCTTGTTTTTTGTTTTTTAAAATTTTTGTGTTCTTCCAGGAAGACTTTTTGGGATTGAGACCAGTTTATCAACTGCTTAGAGGCTTTGCATATAGATATTTTGTCACTGTTTTCTTCTACTAGGATGACAGTTTTTATCACCTCTATTACAATAATGCTTGTAAATGGCTGCTGTTTTTTTCAATCATTTTGTTAGTTGAGCTCTGTTTCTGTAGTATAGGATATATGGTCCCAAGTTTTTTTTTTGTCTGGGGGCCAGGGTTCTGGCACCTAGACTTCTACTCTGATGTTTCTAATATTCCCAATTTGCTTCTTGTACTAGAGTAACCCAACACTGCACCAACTGACCAGGACTTAAAGCCTTGCTCTCCAAGTGGTTTTGAGTCTCTCATAATTGGCAGAGCTGTTGATCTTAGACCATAGATTTTTTTGTGATTAAAAGCCTCTTCCTGGCTTCTCAGCATTCCCAACCACACTAGGCTATACTCTCCTTTTACCCACATAGCAGACTATTTCCTGAAGTTCCTCCAAGATATCTCTCTGAAAACTGGTTTCACTAATTTGTATTGTTTATTTATTATGGCTTCTGTCACTTTTGGGTCTATTTAGAGGCTTCATTCAAAATTGTTTTGTGAAAAGCTCCAATTGTGTAATTCTAAGAATAAAGTTCTTAACACAGAAAAAGAATAAGCATAGACCTCCCAGTAAAATGAATTCAAAATGTTGAAACCATACTATAATAAGAAGTTATTCAAAAAAATTACTGAAAGTATAATAAATAGAAGGCAAAGTACTAATAGAATCCACAGACTGTCCATAGAAATTCCAAGTTTCAATCACTAAACAAATGTAGTGTTAAAGCTTCAAGATTTCAAAGTCAGCAGTAAGCATGGCAGAAACCCAAGTTATATGTTTTTTTGCTATCAAGGAAAGCAAATTTGAAAAATCTATGCTGCTTTATTGGAATATGACATTTTATAAAACAGAAAGTTGACAAACATAAAAATCACATACGCTAAGAAACTGAATCTAATAAATAATAAAAAAAAATCCTAAAAAGCTATCTAATAAACAATAGAAAACTTTCAAAAAAAGGAAGGACTTTGAGTGATTCTTTTTATTATGGTTTTTGCAAGGCAATAGGGTTAAGTGGCTTGCCCAAGGCCACACAGCTAGATCTGAGTGTCTGAGGGCCAGATTTGAACTCAGGTGTTCCTGATTCCAGGGCTGGTGCTCTATCCATTGTGCCACCTAATCACCCCTGAGTTATTCTTTTTAAAGAATATGATCTAAGCAAGAGTATGTGGCATGGAAACATTTGAAAGAGGATAAAACCAAGAAAGTAAAATAGATATATACCTAATTTTTTTAAAGTATATAGATGTGTACATGTGTGTCTGCCTGCTTCCATGCATGTGTTTGTGTGTGTGTGTGTGTTTTAACCTACTTCAATTCTGCTTTTCTCTTAGAGCACAATGCCTTCTCTGATGAGGACATGCCATTAAAGGTGGCATGGTACTGTGCTACTGTCATGTAGTCAATTCCAAAGTGTTTCAGAGAGACCTCTTTGTATTGCTTTTTCTGACAACTGTGTGAATACCTGCATTATGTAAGTTCTCCATAAAATGTTTTTTTTTGGCAAACACATGTTTGACATTCAAAAAAATGTAGCCAGTCCATTAAAGTTGAACTCTCTGCAGAAGAATTTGAATCCTTGACTGCTATCTTGCTGTTTATCAGGCACTTCAGAATCTTCCTAAGTCAATTCAAGTGGAAGTGGTTCAATTTCCTGGCATAAGACTGGCATATATTCCAGGTTTTAGAGGCATGCAATAATGAGGTGAGCATAAAGGCTCTGTAGACCTTAAGTTTAGTAGTCAATCTAATACCTCTTCCTTCCCACACTTTCTTAAAGAGCTTCCCAATCACTAAGCTAGTTCTGGAAAGTGTCAAACTCATTATCATTGTTTACATCCCTAGAAAGCATGCTGTCAAGATAAGTGAGTTTATCCATAGTATTCAAATTTCTCAATATGCTTTGACCAATGTTTCTGCATATGAATAATGTGTTGCTGGTGGATGGAGCATCTATGTTTTCTTGGTGTTAATTGTTAGGTCAAAATTAGCTGATTTTGATGCTGCGATCTACCTTGTTTTAGGTATTTGACAACATGACTGAAAACATCATGCTAAAAAGCATGCAACCTTATTTTCTTCCATTGGTGACTGGGAAAATATGAGAGCATGGTTTACTATCCAGAATCCAGGTAAGCATGCCATCATGAATTTGATGAACAATGATGATGTACTTCTCTGAGCAACCAAATTTTGATATAATTTTACATAAGTCCTTGCAACTGTAGATATCAAAGTCCTTAGTCAAATCTACAAATATTGTGTACAGACTTCTGTTCTGCTCCTGGAATTTCTCCTGGAGTTGGCAGGCAGCAAACACCATAATGACCATTCATTGGTCCTTTCTGAAATCACACATGGCATTTTCCAGGTGAAGGTACAGCCTTATAAGGAGTTCTCTGGAAGGAATCTTGCCACTGATGACTAAGAGAGAGACCCCCTCCATCCAACATCACCCCCTAACTCTCTCAGAATGATCTAGTTCCTTTACCTTTATAGAGTTGGATAATGGAGATTGAAACTTGAACTCTTGAGGGATACCCTCTTCTTTCTATATAACCCAGAAAACTTCAGTCAGTTTTTGTATGAAATAGGGATTTCCAATAATATAAATCTAAACTGGAATAAAATCACCATCCAGTATTTTGCCACATGAAAGGAGCATAATTGCATTCAAAACCTCTTCTTTAGTTGGACCTTCAGCTAAGGAGAGATTGATTTCTCCCTGAGATAAATAGTCAATGACATCAGCATTGATTGATGATAGTCTGTTGAGGACAATGGAAATGTTTAGCCCAATTTTCTAGGATTATGTTCTTATCAATGTGGCTCCATCAGCACTAAGTAGTTGAGATGTCCCATAGGCCCATAAATAGACTTCAGGGGTTCATAAAAGCATTTTGGGTTGTTACTATAAGCATAAAACTGAATTTCATCTGCATTCTTACTGAACTAAGAATCTTACATTTCTCTAAACTTTATTTTCAATGGAATTAAATGCTGCTCTTACAAAAGACAAGGTGGGGCTGCTAGTAACATGCTGTCTGGGTCATTTGTTGATTTGTTCCCTCTAAAATTCCCAGTCAGTTCCTGTGAAGCAAACCTGCAATACTAATCAAATATGATCTCAGAGAGTGCACCATATCTACAGTGCACCATATCTACAAGGGAACATATAACATTGTATGCCTTGATAATTGTCTGTGTTTATTCTTCTTGGACTGAAGCACTTGAGCTTGTGGTCCTAGGAACACATGGGTTTCTACTTGCTACTTCTCCCACAATCTCCTCACAATGACTCCAAACCACCTTTCTAGATTCATTCAAAGTTACTCCTCCTGATACTTCCATATCTCAGTTAGACTGATTTATTTAACATTCTCCATAAATGATATTTTATATCCAGTATCTGTACCTTTGCCCAGGCTATATTTATTCTTGGAATATTTGTCATTTTCACTTTTGGAATCCTTAATTCCCTTCAAGTTTCAGTTAAAGTTTGGTCTCCTCCATAAGGCCTTCTCTGATTCCCCAGACATTATTTCTCTCTTAGGCCACCTGAAATGCCCTTGTATTTATTTTGTATATATTACTTAGGGAAGTTAGGTGGTGCAGTGACACAATAGCAACAGTAGTGGTAACAGCAACATTTCATATTCATTATATTGTACCTCTCTTTCTCACTATAATCCAAGATTTCAGCAACACTGACCCACATGCTGTGACTTGCATCCCACACAACATCTAATCTCTTATGCATTTCCACTGGCTCCTCCCCAGGCTATAATATTCTCCCTCTGTCCCTCTGCTTCCTGGTTTCCCTAACTTCTTCCAGGCTCAGTTCCATTTCCACATTGTGTATGATGCCTATCAAGTTTCTTCATACACTCATATCTTTGCCTCTTGAAGGTAATGTAATTACCTTCCATCTATTCTGTATATATTTTGTCTGTATCTAGTTATTTACATGACCTCTTATTGTCTTTCTTTGTTTCCCCCATCAAGCCAACAGTTTCTTGCACCTAGTAAATGATTTATAAATATCTCTTGACTTGATTAGTCTTATTTGTATTTTTGTTGTTGTCTTCTGTATAATTAAAACATCTTGATAATAAGGACCATTTTGTTTTTGTGATTTTATCTCTAACATCTAGTAAAGTACTAGGAACAGATCATGTTTATGTATATATATATATATATATATATATAGTATTTAATTAAAATTTTAATCACTCTAATTAGACATTATATTACTCTTCAGTATTATAGTTATCTGTTTTTGTGTCTTCTTCCTTCTATGAGATTATAATCTCCATGAAAACCCCATAATATCTATAAATTCATCTCTGTTAGCAGTAATACAGTGCTCTGCCCCCAAAAGGCAACTGCTAATATTTATTGAATGAATTAAAGCTATATTAGGCACTGGAGTTTTAGAATAATATTCTGCACCTAGTAGGAGTTCAATAATTCAGAATAATTCATATTCTTTCAAAGTCAGAGCATAGTCTGAATATTTTTCAGCTTTTCTTTTGTTAGCCAAAAAAAACATGCATCATAAAAACAGGCGTTCCAACTGAAATCATCAAAATCCCTGGGTGCAACAGCTGAATAACTAAAAATTCAATTTAGAATTATTTCCTAGTGGTGTCTTAGCCTGTTTGTTTACTCTTCACTGGAGACATTTTTAACAGAATAGGAAGACCCCCACAGAATGTCTGCAGTAAATGCATAGTGCTTTAGAATGAATTTATGTTTATCTTTCCTGTTGAGCTAAAAGTCCACCAGCATTATTAGAACAAAATGTTCAACCAGAAAAGGGTTATTATGAAAATATGAGTCATTAGTCACATATATATACAAATGGATTAATCTAACTCATTTCTAATATTACTCATCCTGATGAAACTTAAATAATGAATGACTGTAAAACTTTGAATACCTAAACTGCTAGATTGGAAGTTTCAATGGGATTTTGTAAACTACCAGAACTTTGGAGAGAACAGTCCTTTTGTTTAAGCTGTGAACTGGGACTTTAGACACAGATCACTCCTAATCCCTGTTGGATTTTTGCCTGAAAGAAAAAAATAGCTTATATTTTATTCCAAGTATAAAGAATTTAAAAAAGGTTTCATATTTCTGAATCTTAAAAGTCACTTTTTTTCATTTCCTCTCCTACCTTTTTCAGGATATTTATTACCCTTTAAAATTTGCTGCATTTGCTACTAAGGAACAGATTAAATTGTAATATTTATGAGGTGTAGGAGGCAATCAATTCAACACTTAATTTCATAAAAGTCTTTTTTTCTCAACAACTTTGTTTTATTAATAAGAATTTGAGATTCCAAATTTAATGAGGAAGCAGTACACTTGCTTCATGAAGGCAAGCGTTAAAATAAATGAATAACTTCTTTGTAAATATTGTGATATCAGACATTCTAATTATTTTATATTGGTTACCTCAGTACCATTAATGTTATTTGCCTCTTTATTGTTTTGTAAACTAAAATAAATGTCAACAATGCATTACCTGAAGTAATTAATATGGAAAACATGCTGTTGCAGGTATACCACCAGTGGAAATGCCAGGACTATCATATTTTAATATTTTTAGATCAGAATAATAAAGGAGATAGGATATTTTTGTCACAAGCATGGAAGTTTTATGGGAATTTGATTATTCATGGTTACTTATTTATGCCATTGATTACAATATCTGCAGTGTAGCAACAGCACTGAAGAGTGATACATAGTGAAATAGCAACTGCAAACATCTGGGTCAGTTACAAATCCAGGAGGTTCTTGCAGAAACAGAATTCCAAGAAGGTCCAAATAATCACACTCATAAGTGGTCTTTCTGTATCCTTGAACACAGGGAGACTAGAAGTCACTTGTAAGGACTTTATGTTTTAATCACTGTCATAAACATATAAAGGGAAGGAAAATTGCTTTTGTGTCAGTCTAGTCAAATATATATATATATATGTACATATATATATATATCATGCAGTTCATGGAAGAAAAATTGATAGTCTAGAACATTGGATGAAATCTAAAAAGTAAATTTCAATAGGAAAAAATGTAATTAACTGTTTTCAAAGTCACTTTTAGAATTTTTAGATGACAGAAATGATTAGAAAGCAGCAGGTTTGAAAAAATATCTGGTTTATTTGATGGACTACAAGTTCAATATGACAAGATTTGCCTCAGTTTCCTCATCTGTAAAATGATCTGTGGGAGGAAATAACAAGCCTCATCTGTATTTTTTCCATATGTATTTAACTAGTTTGACACAAAAAGCAGTTTTTTCTTCCCTTTATATGTTTATGACAGAGTCTAAGCCCCAAATAGAGTCCATGAAGTAGAATATGATTGAAACCACTGAAGGTTATTGGTAGTTAAAATTGTCACTATGGGTCATATTAAGAGATATCTAGATCTATTTTGGGGAAATAGTATCTGTGGTAATTTGGTGTTTTATGAATATGATGTAATATTTACTACACTGAATAAAAAATTAATGATTAATATGTAGAATATTGGTACAAAAAAGAGGAATCAGAAAAATAATAAGCATAATGACTAAAATAATACAAGTGGAGATGTGTCCTGGATTAGTTCAGCCTGGCATTCTCTGCCTGAAACAAATAGCCCTAGAGCCCAGCTGGTGTCTTGCTTGAGCAGTTGGCTAGTTGCCTAAGCACAGATAAGAAACACAGCCTTCTGGTTTGGGGTGGGTGGAGCTGGGCATCCCCTGAAACAGAATCTGAAGCTTGTCAGGTCCCAAAAGGGACCAAAGCTAACTCTAGCCTAACAGAAATTTTGTGGCTTTATGGAGAGGGTCTTTATGTCCTGATGGCCCAAAGTGAAGAGAAAGAACAAAGGTAGAATCCAGTCTGAATAGATGCCTGAAGCCTCTGGCAGGAACCCAGCACAGTAGTAGTTGTTGAGTCCAACAGCATGAATTTAGCTGTCTGCAGTCAGGAGAAGTCATGAAATCCTGAAAGAAGAGGAATCCCAGAGGCAGAGTCCAGTACAGGAGTAACCACAGAATTCCTTTGAAAGAGTGGGCAAGTCTGGCTCACTGTATACTCAGGACACAGCTATTTCTGCCCAAAATAAAAAAAAAAAAGCTGATCCAAGTTAAAAACAAAACAAAACAGAAACCCTCATTTATTCAATGGTTTCAGTCATGTTCAACTTTGTGACTCCATTTGGGGTTTTCCTGGCAAAGATACAGGAGTAGTTTGCATTTCCTTCTCCAGTTCATTTTAACAGATGAGGAAACTGAGGTAAACTGGATTAAATGACTTGCCACACAGCCAGGAAGTATCTAAGGCCAAATTTAAACTCATCTTTCTGATTCCAGGTCTAGTAAACTATCTACTGAGCAACCTAACTTCCTATCACCCTCAATAGCAAATAAAGCTCTGAAAACTATGAGGAAATCATTTGGATTGAGAAAAATCTAAGGTGAAAAACATAAAGATGATAGTGACAGTACAAGAAAGGTAAAAAAAAAATGTCCTAGGCACAAGGACTGCAAGAGTAAAATGACAGAGGGTCTGTAGATATTTTTGTTCTGTTTTTGTCTTAGGAAAATGTAAAAAAAATGGGGGAAACTAAGTTGGATAAGAAAGAAGAAAAAATGGGAGTAAAATCACTGTATATTATAAAGACTATATTATCAGAGAGAAACGTGTGAGGAGAATGAGATTCCCATGAAACTAATTTACATCTGATCATATAAAGCAATGTAGAACACTATGACTTCCCCATTTCCCTATCCCCAAATATATATAAAATTTCATTATAAAAATTCATTAAACCCAAGAAAAATAAGAGCAAACACAGGCAAGGGAGAGGTAGAGATAGGTCTAAGAGAGAAGCTAGGATGATAAAGGGATATTCATGGGCAAAACAGGTTCAGATATTGGAGGAAGAAACATGAAGGGAGGATTAAAAGGAAGAAAAAGGTAAGATCTGGAATGGCGATAAGGAGAAAAGAAAAAAAAATCAAAAAAGAGCAAACATTTCGCTTAAAGGTCAGCAATGTCAATCTCCTTTTTGTGTGCCATCTAAATACTTTAGAAGTTTGCTTAATTGAAGAGATAATTATATGATAAAATTATAATGCTAGAGTATTTTAATGTATTCATTTTAGAATTAGACAAATTTTAATAAAAGATAGGAAGGTAAGGACATGAATTAAATTTTAGAAAAATGAGAGATGAGAGACCTGTAGTATTTGCTAAATGGCAGTATAAAAGGATACTATATATTTCTCAGTTAAGTATAGCAAGGTTTTTTTTTTGTTTTTTTTAGATTTTTCAAGGCAATGGGGTGAAGTGGCTTGCCCAAGGCCACACGGCTAGGTAATTATCAAGTGTCTGAGGTCAGATTTGAACCCAGGTACTCCTGACTCCAAGGCCAGTACTCTATTCACTGCACCACCTAGCCGCCCCAATGGAACTTTACCAAAGGAAAAAAAAAAACAACATTTTTGGGACATAAAGACCACATCAACTATATAAAAAGACAGAAATACTAAAAACATTTATTAATGTTTCTTATGTAAAAAAAATGTTCAATGAAGGGGGAATAGAAAACAATTAAAAAGCACTTTGAGACTAACATAATTCCAAAGAACTGAAAAAAAGAGAATAATTTACAGAGAGAAATAAACAGAAATAAGAGAACAATTTATAAAGAGATAAGGATAATTTATAGAAAGTCAACTTTAGAAGGTTTTAGAATTCTATCAATGGAATGATAAACATAATGTTCTCTCTCCTCCACCCCCCCAAAAATATGAACTCAAAATTTAAAAAGAAACATATTTCTGCCTAATGTGGGATTTTGCATTACTTGCCTATTCAGTTATATATTAATTTTTTGTTCATTTATGATTTTATTTTCATAATGATGGGGCAAGGTATGGATTACAATTTTTAAAGTTTTTTTAGGAAAAAACCTAAAATCATAACAATAAGAGAGATAAGAATGAAATTAAAGTTTTAATATTGCTAAAGAGGAGAAAAGTATTCATTTAAATGCAACATAGTGAATTTAGAAAACTCTAATAAATCAATGAATAAAGTAATTGGGATGTTTTAGTAAAACTTGAGAATACAAATCCAAAACTGTAAAAATCTTGGGAATTTTTATAGTAATATCAATACTAATAACAGCAACAAAAAAACAGATTTTAGAAAATAAATTCTTGTTAAAATTTTCCTATAAAGCTTTTCTATCTAAGATATATGAGCTATTGAAGCAAATATTAAGACCTATAAAGTCATCAGATGTAGACAGTTTTTTAAGAGGATTCAAACAACACCTTTATGAAAAAAAAGTTCCACTTTGAGAAATGCAATATTCTTATTTTTACAATAAATCTATTTTTTAAATACTTTTCTAATTACATGTAACATTATTAACATTCATTTTCTAAAAATCTGGTTTCCAAATTACTTTCTTTTTTTCTTTCCTTTCCTTCCTCCTTGAGAAGGCAAACAATTTCATTTCAATTGTGCATGTGAAGCTATCCAAAACAAAGAAACACAGATGAAAACAAATCAGGAAAAATAAAGTGGGGAAAAAAGTATGAGTAGAACCTCAGAATTGTTTTGATTTCATTTCCATGATTATCAATGATTTGGAACATTTTTCATTTCTTTTTAAAGAGCTTGGATTGTTTTTCCTCTAAAAGGTGCCTATTTTTATCATTTGATCAATTACCTACTAAGAAATAACTCTTAGTTTTATACATTTGAATATCTTTCTTTTATCACCTGAAAATAATAATTTTATGAGAGAGATTTGGTGAGACTTTGTTTTCCTTCCATCTATTTTTCTTTTAATCATAACTGCATTGGATTTTTGTGCCAAATTTTTTTTTAATTTTGTGTATTTCTTTAAGTCATATTATCTTACATTTTTTCTTACATTATTTCTTGCTCTCTCTTTTTACATAGAAGAGGAAAAATATTATATAACAGGAATATATCTAACACCAGTGCTTCTAGTTCTCCTGCCTTTCCTCTTCCCTTTATCCAAAAATTTAAATTCCAATCACAGGTTCTTTTTTGTTTGTATGTTTTTGCAACACAATGGGGTTAAGTGTCTTGGCCAAAGTCACACAGCTAAGTAATTATTAAGTATCTGAGATCAAATTTGAACTCAGGTCCTCCTAAATTCAGGGCCGGTGCTCTATCCTTTGCACCACTCAGTCACCCTGCAATCACAGATGCTCACAGCTTATTTCTCTTAACTTTATAAATCTCTTTAAACCTACCTCTTTTCTGGGTTTAGCATTTGTTTTTCTTATAATTATCTCTGTTCATTTTTCTACTGTCCTCTGACAGTATAGGTTAAAGTGAAGTTTGAATGGTACCCACCTCAACACCCCTTCCTTTCTCTTTTGTTTAGACTTCTATTTACATCTCTCAGTTATATGATAATAGCCTCCCTTATTCCTTTTCTTCTTTTCCCTTTAGATATTCTTTTTTTTGTCTGTTCCCTTGGTTCTTCTCTTGGTAAGATCATTAATAAATAACAAAAACTATTCACAAACCCTACAATTTGATTCCTTTTATGATACTAGTGTCATCAGTCTAGGTGACTCATATCATTTCTTTCCCCATCCCCAATTAGAATGGAAACTTACTTATCGATTAAGTTTTTCTCCAAGGTAATCAATTGTATTTAGATTTTTGCTTTCTTTTTAATACTGTGTTGATATTTGAAAACTTCTTCTAATAAGATCTTTTCTTTTTAATAGTAATGTTTCATAGTTCTCTCTATTTCCTTAAGCATCCATTTCTCTCGGGATTTTTTTCAGTTTTACTAAGTAAACTATTTTTGCTTGTAAATTAAAAATTTTGTCTTTTGAAATATCATATCCCATGCTTTTCATTTCTTTATGGTGTTAGCTGTTAAGCCTTGTGTGATAATGCTTGAGAATTATTTCTTTCTTGGTAAGTGCATTATTTTTCCTTTAGCTCAGAAGTTCTGAATTTTAATCATAATGTTCCTGGAAAACATTCATTTTGGGGTTTCTTTTGAGAGATAAATGGTTAAGGCATACTGATTTTCTGTTGCCATCTGATTCAAAGAGATTTTTCAGTTTTTTAATGATTTCTTGAAGTATGTTATACATACTATTTTTAGTTCTTAACTGTTATATAGTCTAGATATTTTTGTAATATCTACTTGACTTTTTATATGTCAGTTATTTTTATAGGAGATAAAATTCTATTATCTTTCTCTCTATCTACTATTTTTATGTTTCTTGCCTTCTGATTTTGCTTTAATATATTATCTTGTTTCATGGATTTCTTAGATTGCATTTTATCCATTCTAATTTTCAAGGAATCAATTACTTAAATAATTTTTTTTACTCATCCTAAGCTATGGATTTTCTTGCCAATTATTTCCTCCATAGCTCCAATATCTTTCAATTTTACCTTTAACACTTTCATTTCAATATCCTTATTAAAATTTATGACATCTATTTTAATAAAACTAGTTGATTTTATGGACAAGTTGTATTTTTCTTTGAGATACTATTTGCAATTTTCTTTTGGAGTTACTTTCCTCTTCTGGGTTTGTGACTTGGTCAACTCTGGCATAATAATACTTTCTTTTTGTTCTTTGCTTACCCATTCTTCCACCAATCTTCTTTTGGCAATTATGCCTTACTGAACTAGATCTGAAAGCTTACTATGATACTGAACTCTCTAGGAAGTCCATGATATTAGCTTCAGGCTAGATGAACTTTGAATTCATGATGCTGTCCTGGATCCAATGGGAGAACCTATGCTTGTGTCAAAGGTTGAGTTTGGAATCCTCTGTGGGCATCTCTATACTACTAGTCTATCATAGAATTCTGGGCTCTGAGGATATGATCACAACCCATCCTACAGTTATTAGTATATAGGCCAAATTTGTAATTTTTAAGGTGGAAATAAGATCCACTGTATTGTTTTCTTCATTTTTCCAATCACTCCTCAGTCTGTTGTTCTTCTCAAATTGTTGTTGGAGTTGTGGGGATGCTGGACTTGACCATTCCTCTATTTTGGTTCAATCTCTTCTGTTCTCTGTTCTAAAGTGCTTGATGTCTGAGGCTGAAAATATCCTCTTAGGGAGATTGTATCTAAGACTCTTAAGGGAACAAACATGAATCACTCTTTGAGGGGCAAAGGAAATGGAAAAGAACATAAAAAGGTTTTTTCTTTTTCTTTTAGGGCTGTTACTTACAGTTTTGCTAAGGGCAGCTTCTTTCCAAAAGGAGCTATTAAAAAACCAAACAAATAAAAAAAATCTGGCTTTTGAACTGAAGGACTGATGTAAAAATCACTATTTTTTATAAGGATGATATAGCCAAAGATTTCATTCAGAAACTGGAAGCAGAAATTTTCTGAACAACCACATGGCCAGTAGGGCTTTTTCTCACAATATGACAGCACTTGTGTTTAATAGAGCACTACCTAGTAGAGACCAGCAGAATGACATAAAATACAGTAACACCTTAAAAATAGAATAATGAAGCAAGAATAAGGGGAAAGGAAGGTCAATGACATTAGCAGTAGCCCTACAGTATCAGAGGCTTAAATGGTCTCTCCATGCCTTTGATGATATATCTTTCTGATATATGTACTATTCTCTGTTTATGTTTTGCCCACATATATTCCTTCTATGTAAGTCTTTCCACAGGCTTCCTAGATATAAACATTTCTAATACTGATGAGTAATTATTGTTAAGACTGAATCCATTAAAATATTTTTCCCAAAAATGTTTTATTGTTGCTCTTTAACCTATGTTATTTCATTAAGTACTTTTGCTTTGAACTCTGTGTCCTCTGACTGATTATTAAAGGCAATCACAGCTTTGAAGACTTGTCATATGAGGTTTAGTAGAGTATTATATACAAAGGATACCATCACCCAGGAGATTCTCCAAGGGATGCTGCCCTGAAGTTGAGAAGTGTTCCCAGATACTAAAATTGTTTTATAGACAGTGACTCAAATACAGAAAGGTTATACAGCTGTCCTCAATTACTTAACAAATCCTTTGTGAAATTAGAACTAAACCTGGCCTTCCATTTTCTATGTTCTACCCTAAATAACACTCTTTTCATTAACTCTCTCTCCCAAATGTTCACTGGAAGAATGGGTTAATGTGTAATCAATTTACAATTTCCTGGCAGTATCATTAACACCACAAGAGAACATAAAAGGCATAAATGAAAATTTGAAGACTATAATAAGAGCACAAGGTCACACTGAATGTATCCAACCTTGGAATTATTATGAATACCTCCGGTGACAATAAGTTGTGCCCCTGTATTCAAATAGCACACTACATAATATGAAACAGAGCAAAATTAATTCTAGCAATAGCCAATCTTTTGGTCTTCTCAACTGCCCCATGACACTTGGAAGTTTACTTACTTAGGATGCAGGAAGAACCAAGGAGAAATCCAGAGCCACTTGATATTTCAAAAGTAGATGAAAAATCATCTTGTTAAAAGTTCTGGCTGATTATTTGCTGGCAATGCATTGCAATTAGCATTTAAATAATTCAATGTTAGAGACCATTTTCTCTGAGATTAACAATAATTCATTCTGATTCACAGTATGGCTAAATCAAAGACTTAAAAGTTTATTATGGGACAAGAATAAAGAAGTCTGATTCCAAGTTAACCATTACTATTTATTATTAATGTACATGCCGGGGTGCATAAAGGCAATTCTAGATTGTGGTGGCCAACCAATCTTTAATGGAAATGTAAATTAAATATTTTTTATTTCTACCAGTATATGATATTTAAGATGTTGCCTAAACTTACTTCATTATTTCACAAGTTCCAAAATTCTCTAGAATGGTGCACCCTATTAATGATATTGTCATTGTCATTTAGAGATCATGTGGAGAGCTACAAAGTCATTATTTATTATAGTCATATGCATCAAAGCAGAAACAACTCAAATTCATCACTGTATTTTTTAATCAGCTGAAAAATCAGTCTTGTGTTATCAACACTTCCCTGAAAATAACCCCATTATTTTTTGATTAAGTATAAATTATATTTTTCCTACCAAAACTGAAGCACTGATAAGAAGAATCATAATAAACTTTTCAGCATAAACTACTCAATTTATTCAGAGCCAGCTTGTCTCATTCAAAAGAAGATGGTATATGCCATAATAGCAGGCACTTCCCCCCCTTCTGAATCCATTAAAATGGTCTGATTGCCCCCTTGTCCATTTCTAAATGATAGATAATATCCTCTTCTCTTTTCCTTTTCTTCTCTATTATGGCCTCTATAGAAAACCTAAAATGAGGCATTTCCTGTAAGGCAGCAGAGAAAGAATACCAAATGGCAAGCTGAAAAAGAATATAGAGACTGGGATAAAAAGCAGTTATTAAATTTGTGAACTCTATCAGGAGACAAGAAAATAAACCATACCACTGGCTAGAAGGGTAGTGAGGTATGACATTTCATTTTTATGCAGGTCTCAGCATGATAAAGGTAACACACAGAAGAACACGGTTAAAAAATAAGCAGTTAGTACAATCATTGAATGCCAGCATGGCTGCTGTGCTTTTCTTTGGTTGATCCCTTATGTGTCTTTGTGGGACAGTAACTCGAGTTTCATATATTTGAGATCAGAACCACTAACAACCTTTTAAGATTTTCATGGTGAAAGTTCAGAGATTCTGGTCCCTATTTTACACACACACACAAGCAAAGTCATTTAATGCCATGGGCTTAAAGTTTGGGTACTATTTTTTTGAAGTACAGCTGGTGGAGTTTCTTGCTACAGTGCATGAAAGAAGTATAGAGAAAACAGTATTGTACTAAAATTGAATTTTATTAAACTATTATGATAGAACAGGAAGAGGTATTCCTGAGATGAATAAACACATTCTCAAGGCTTATTTTGATGCCATGGGAAAGAACTGGTTGAGGAGGAATAAAGCAGTGTATGCAGAAACTAGAAATATGATTAAATTACATCCTTTCACAATGAAAGCTGTTTAAAAAACCAAATTTATTATAACAATTTTGTTCTTTATGGTGTTCAGGGAATATTTTTCCAACAAATTACTTGATTAGTATTAATTAGAAGAATTACATAGATGCTCTGCAGAGATTTTTAATTCTATATATACACATATATAATATATATACAGATAAATCCATATATATATACATTTATATAAATGTATATAGTGCTTGCTATGTTCCAAACACTGTACTAAACACTTTAAAAATAAGATTATTTGATCTTCACAACAATGCTGCAAGGTAGTGCTATTATTATTTTCCTTTTACAGTTGAGTAAACTGAGAGAAACAGAAGTCAATTTAGATATACTTGCATTTATTTGTATGTATGTATAGGGGCATACATATATACATACATATGTAGATATATGTATAAGGTTTTATAGAAAAAACTGTTTATAGTTATTGACTTAGTCAATTCATTCATAATATTTGCTTAGCATCCAAATTATAAGCACAACTATCAGGGTAATGATAACTTTTTTAAATTTTTGATTATTTTGTTTTGTTTTGCTTTGACCAGCTTAAATGTTTGAAGGTCTTGGAATTATATCTCATATATATATATATACACATATATATATATATTTTCACATACAATATGATTTTATATATGAATGTATATGTGTACATATATACACAGATCTCATAAGTCTATGACCATATGTGAACAGGTTAGTTTGTAAAATCAGCAGCTTCATTCAATCCTCATTCTGCCCATTTTGTTCATGCTATTGAAGAAACTCATAAAATTTTTTAAAAAATCCTCTTGTACATTCCCTTTGATCTA
Organism: Macrotis lagotis; assembly: GCF_037893015.1. Lineage (NCBI taxonomy): Eukaryota > Metazoa > Chordata > Mammalia > Peramelemorphia > Peramelidae > Macrotis > Macrotis lagotis. Next base: position 215,563,649 of record NC_133661.1, read on the forward strand.
ACGATTCTTCTGCTAGTTTTATATCCCAACAAGATCTTATAAAAAGGAAAAAAAAGACCCACAAGAATATTCATAGTAGCTCTTTTTTGAGCTGGCAAAATATTGATAATTGAGGAGATGCCTACCCATTGAGGAATACCTGAATATGTTGGTGTATATGAATGTATTGGAGTATTGTTGACAGATTTCAGGAAAACCTAGAAAGACTTATATGAATTGATGCTGAATGAAGAGAGCAGAACCAAAACAGTTCACAGTTTAACAGCAAGAATATGTGATAATCAACTATGATACATGATCTTTCTCAGAAATACTGGTATCAAAGACAATTCTAAAAGACTTGTAATGAATAAGGCCATCCTCATCCAAAGAAAGAACAATGGGATCTGAATGCAGAACTATTTTCACTTTCTAAATTTGTTTTTGCTTTTTCTTTCTTCCCTTTTGTTCTGATTCTTCTTTCACAGCATGACTCATATGTAAATCTGTGTGACATGATTTTACATTGTGTAGAATTTCAACTAATTTCAAACTAATTGCTATCTTAAAATTGGGGGAGAGGTAAGGGTGGGTTGGAGAAAACTTTACAAAACTGAATGTTCCATATAATTGGAAAAATTTTTTTAAAAAAATGCAAAACTATTCCCAAAAGATTTAGAATGCTTGATATAGAGTAAATAAATAAATAAAAGAAAAACAAATTAGATTCTTGTTTTTAAGTCAGATTTTTATTATTTTGGGGGGTTTTTTGGACATATATAAAAGATCAAAAAACTTCCTATGGGGAAAAATTAATTAATACAAATTGGTTCTATTACTTATAGTTTCAGAGGGCTGCTTGGAGCACTGAGAGATTCATTGACTTATACATTTTGAAGATAACTCAAAGCTTCCTGACTTTGATGTCAACTTTATATGCACTATGCAGTACTGTCTCTGCACTACATCTGTAGATATATATGTTAATTGGGTCTAATTACATAAAAACAGAGTCTGTATGTACAATTGCTTAGGCTACAAAACTTCTGGAGACTAGGATGAGACTTTAGAGAAGATGTCTTCCCTTATAATATAAGCTCCTTGAGTCCAGGGATGATTTTACATTTCTCTTATTTTATCTAGAATTAATAAGGTGCTGAGCACATGGCAAACATAATAAATATTTGTTCATAGGTTGATTCTTTGCTTTAATCCAAACCTTAGAACAATGAAGTGCCTTGTCCAAGGTCATATTTTTCATAGTGATAGATCTCCTTTTGTCTTGAATCCAGAGCTCATTAAAATAGCTGCACATGGTACCCTTATATCAAGTTTATAAAGGAATTCATTATCTTACAAAAATGTACAAGCTAAAAATAAACATAGTCAGTGCTTAGATAATCTTACTTGATGAAAAAATGTCCATGGGATAAAGTCAGGAATTTTGGTGGATATCTTCATAAGAGAATAATCATTATGTTGTACCACAAATCTTCTGGTAGCCCAGTCAACTGAGATAGAACAGAAGACTAGGCAGATCACTGACCTTAGAAAATATTATATTTATTTGATCTATATGTCTATCTATTCATCTAAATTATTATTTAGATAATATTATTTATCTAAATAGATATATTTCATATATTGAGGGTCTGATTTTTTTTGCTCTGATTCTTCCACAATTTAGCTTCTACTTAAAAGAAATTAAAACTTTTTTAATGAAATAAAATGATGTTTGCTTAATTCATTATTAGAACATTCTTGAATAATAGATTAAAAGAATGATGTATTTTTTGTGGGTATTTCATTTGTGAATGACATTCCCACAAAAGGGCCTGTGTGTTATTTTTTCCATCAATTAAAAAAAAGCAGTTTCTCTGAAAAGTGAGGGAATGAAATCAGTTCACATTATTCTAAAACTGGTTTCCCAATAGTCCTTCCACGTGCACTGTAATATATTTATGGTAAGCACTTGTGATAACGCCAGCAAAAAATTTCCATCATGCTGCATGCTTAATTTCATCTAACTTGTTTTATGGTAGTGTACTGAAACATAGAGTGAAGGTCTGTTTAAACAATTTGTCTCTGTTTCTCTGTGCAGAATGCCAACAGATTTGTTTAAACCAAAACAAAATGCATAAACAATTGTTCATTCTTTTAAGCATAATATTCAGTACAGTGAGGTGTAGTGGATGCAGAACTATTTTTAAGTCAAAAAAACCTGGATTCAAATCACTCTTTGACACATGCTACTTAAATGATTCTGGGAAAAATACTTTACTAATGCTCTAGGTTAGAGGTGTAAAACACTGATCCACATGACTATCAACAATGCTCTAAAGTGAAACTAGAATCAGATGAAAATATAATTGGGAAATATTTAATAAAATAAATAAAAATACAGCAGAAAATAGATAATGTCAATATGTGATTTTCTACATCAATATGCAATCATTAGGGAGCTGTGTGTATTATTTAATGCTTCTCCCCTTTCTATTTGAGCTTGTGACTACTGCTCTAAGCTGCTATGTATTATAAATTGCAAAGAAAATGCTGACATGAATTCAGAGTGAATTTCTTCAACTGATTGTTTCTGAAACTAGTATAATTATAGCTCCAATTCTTATCTCAGCCTTATGAAATCTTTTGCTCAAAATTCATTTGTGTAAAAATCCCCTTATTGATGGAGACATTACCTTGAGAAAGGATTATGCCAGCTTGCTTTCCCTTCAGAAATTTAAAGAGAATAATTTGTGTCTTCTCAAGCTAAAAGGCCTAGGCCTTTTAACCCAATTATTCTACATTTTGTTTCAAAATTACTTATTGCTTACAGTTTATCATTTTGTGACTTTCATAAGGAAAATTTATTTTTTATACTTTATTTTATTTTCCCCAGTTACATGTAAAAATAAGTTTTAGAATTCATTTTTAAAATTTTGATCTGAATTCTTTCTCTTTTTCCCACCTCACTCTCTTTTATTGAGAAAAAAAGTTATTTGATATAGGTTAAAAATGTGTAGTCATGCAAAACATTACCATGATATAAATACATGTTGAGAAAGTAAATAAACTCCCCCAGTACCACTCCCACCAAAAAAAAAAGAAAAAGAAAAAAGAAGTCTCAAGAAAAATAAAGTTAAAAAAGTGTATTTCAATTTATTTGGACATCAGTAACTCTGTTTTGGGGGATGGATAGTATTCTTTAATGTCCTTCAAAGTTATCTTGAGTCACATCATTGCTGAGAAAATCACATCATTCATTGTTGATTATCTTATAATATTACTGTGAATATGTATATAGTGCATTTCCCTTTGCATCTTCTCAAGTAAGTCTTTCCAATTTTTACTAAGAACATCCCATTCATCCTTTCTTATAGCAGAATAGTTTTCCATCATAATCACATGCCATAATGTTGTCCAACCATTCCCTAACAGATACAAGAGTGTTTTGCATCTGACTGCTTCCTCCCACAATCTTCCCTCCCTTCTATCATTTAACCCTGTCTGGTTTTTAACATGTTATTTTCTTCAGTATTTTGGGGGAGAGGGGGTCTCCTTCACTAAAGATGCTGACTTGGTTTTCATAATTTCCCCACATTGCTCTCATTTCTCTGCCCAATTTTTCCTCTATCTCCCTTATTTGATTTTCAAAATTCATTTTGAGTTCTTCCATGGACTGAGACCAACTCATTTTTCTTGGAGACTTTGAATGCAGAACCTTTGACTTTCTTATCTTCTTTTGAGTGTATATTTTTATCTTCCTTATCACCAATGGTAACCCTGTTCAAATTGGTTTTCTTCTGTTGTTAGCTCATTGCCCCAGCCTATGACTTGATTTTAACTCTTTGTTAAGATGGAGCCCTGCTTCTAGCATGAGGGTGCACTGTCCTAAGTTTTGGGGGTTTGGGTAGCTATTTTAGGGATCTGCAAGTTTTCAGTTCTTCCAAGGTCTTAGGATCTAAGGAGAGGTTTGTACCACTCTCCTGGCCTGTACTCAGGTCTGTGAGTGATCACAAGCACTCCTTTCTGCCCTGGAACTATGAAGAGGATCCCTTCCATGATCTGGCAATAAGCTCTGTTTGCTTCTGCTCCTTTTCTGGGGTCTGGGACCAAAGACTCAGACCCAGATCTGCATATGGGCAAAGAACAAAGTCCATATTCTGTGATAGTAAAGAGAGCCCTGTCTTCACCCTTCTATTCCCTTACCATCCATGGAGTGAGAACTCCCAAAGCAGGTGCTGTTGATGAATCAGTGGCTCCTGAGGTCTATTCTTGGTCCCTTTGTGCCAGGTCTGTCCTTCTGGGACATGTGCTGGACCATGCTCCACTCTGGTAAGCTATGCAGCCTACTATGCATGCTGACTTTCCAAGTTGTCTCTGGAGTGAAAGGTCTGGAAATCACGCCATTGCCACTGACCTTTGGGCTACTCTTAAATTGCTGGAGCTGATTCCCCCAGATGTAGTCTGGGCTGCACTGCTCCCTTTTCTCACCCTAATTCAGCAGACTCTTCTCTTTGGAGCTTCCAAGTTGTCGAGGATTGGAAAATTGTTTCACTGTCTTTTTGTGGATTCTACCACTCTAGTATTTGTTTGAGTCATTATTTAAAGATATTTAGAATGGTTTAGGGAACAGTTCCAGCAAGTCCCTGCCTTTACTCTGCCATCTTGACTCTGCCTCTATAAGTGAAGTTTATACAAAGCAAGGGAGGAGAGAATTGATCATTTTGGGTCAATTTGCTTCCTAAAAGCTAGGTTTCTAGTGGAATGATATGTTCTAGTGGTGATAAGATTTTCTGAAAAGACTTAAGGAAATTTTATCAGCACATTTGGCCAAAATCAGGCAATCACATACTACTTTCATTTATTTAAGACCCCTTTCATGTCCAGAGGTAGGATATGTGATGAAAGGTTTACTTTAATGTCAGCACTTAATTGAAGAAATGAAAAGTCAAAACATCTAAGGGTCATAGTGAGAGAAAGTTTTGTCAGAACTTCCTTTCTTTGAGACATGGTTCATGAAGTCGAAAAATAAAGAGATCTGTCACAGGACATTTTTATATGAAAATGCTTTGTAATAGTGACAAGTTGGGAATTTTGGATAATTGGTCATACTACGGCAAATTAAAGGTGTTGAAAAAATAGAATTTACTTTTCCTTCTTACTTAAGCAGAACCTGGAGTTTGATTTGGTAAAGTAGAGGAAAGACTTGCTGGGAAGAATGGGAAAACCTTAACAAGAAAAGGAGGAAAAAAAGAGCTACAGTAACTTAAAAACTACCAATACTGGTCTTTACAGGTCAATAGAGCACTAATGTCCAACAATACATTTTAAAGTTTTCCTTGTCATAAGAATCATCTCATTTAGTCCTAATTTCTAGACTCATTTCTCTACCTATCAGACATCTTGAATTAGATGCCCTATAGATATATTAAATTCAAGCTGTCCTAAACTGAACTCATTTTCCCCTCAAAAAACCTCTCTATATGCACTTTCCTATTTGAACATACTGCTAAGATCCTCACTCTCTTTTCTGTCACTCATACTCACAAGCTGTTATCTTCTGCACTATAATTCCACCCCATATCAAATCTGTGTTAAAGTTTAATAATTTTTTTCAACATCTCCTGAATATACTCCTTTCTTTGTTTTTATATAGTTACCCCCATGACACAATTCCTCATAATCTCACCTCTGGATTTTTGCAATAAAATGTTTGTTGGTTGCAATGCCTCACTTTTCCCCACTTCAGTTCTTTCTCCTCTCATCTGTCATTTGCTATTTAATAAACTCAAATAATTTTCTATCAACTCTAGAATAATATGCAAATTCCTCTCTTTGGTATACAATGGTTTTTATAACCTGGTTCCCTCCTTCCTTTCCAATCTTTCATGTATTAATTCCCCTCTTCCTCATATTCTAGAATCCTTGATAAATGTTTATTGATGAGTTAATTTACTCTTTTACTAATATGTGAAGACACTTCTGGACATTGTGTTTATTTTTCTTTTTTCTTTTTTAAATTTTTATATATTTTTATATGTGCATGTATATTTTTAAGTTACAAAATTTCTTGCCACCCTTCTTTCCCACACTCCTATCCTCAGTGGTGAACAGTTAAATTAGCATTGTACATACATATTTTTTCATAAACATGTTTATAGATTAATCATTTTCAGTATAAGAAACTAGGATTAAGGGAAAGATATAATGAGATAATTTTAATAAAGTGTTAATGAGATTCCCAAGGGTTGTTTTTTTTGTTTTGTTTTGTTTTTCTTCTTCTGGATGAGGATAACATTGTCTATAGTTGGTCTAATATGATTTTTCTTAGCTCACTGAACTGCTGAGAGGAGCTGTTTCCATCAAGGTTGATCATCTCACAATGTTCTTGTTAATGTATATATTTTTCTCTTGGTTCTGCTCCCTTTGCTCAGCTTCAGATCCAGTAACTCACTCCATGCTTCTCTAGAGTCTGACCATATATAGTTTCTTATAGAACATTAGTATTCCATACTATTCATGTAGGATAACTTGTTCAGCCATTCCCCAAATGTTGGGCATTCCCTCAATTTCCAATTCTTTGCCACTACAAAAAGAGATGCTATGAATATTTTGGAACATGTGGGACTTTTCTCAGTTTTTATGATTTCTTTCAGATAGAGATGTAGAATTGGAACTGCTGGTCAAAGGGAATGAAAGATTGGATCTATTCACAACTCCTCCAGCAATGCATCAATACCCCAATCCTCCCACAACCTCTTTAACATTGATCATGTTCCCTTTTTCTCATCTTAGCCAAACTGATACATATGAGGTGAAACCCCATAGTGGTTTTAATTTGCATTTCTCTAATCAATAATGATTTGGAGCATTTTTTCATGTGATTATATATAGTTTAATTTCTTCATTTGAAAATTGTTTATTAATATCCTTTGAACATTTACCATCTGGGGAATGACTTGTAACCTTATAAATTTGATGTAATTCTCTATACATTTTAGAAATGAGACTTTTATCAGAGCTCCTAGTTGTAAAGATTACTTCCCAGCTTTCTGATTTCCTTCTAATTTTGGCAGCATTGATTTTATTACTGCAAAATCTTTTTAATTCAATATAATCAAAATCATCATTTTGCATTTTATAATGTACACTAATTCTTGTTTGGTCATAAATTTATCACCTTTCCATAGACCTAATAGAGGACTTTTTGATCTATTTCTTTATCTATAGTGTCTCCTTTTATGTTTAAATCCTCTACCCATTTTGACCTTATTTTGGTATGATGTGTGAGATGTGGATCTATGCCTAGTTTTTGCCATACTATTTTCCAGCTTTCCCAACAATTGTTGTCAAATAGTGATTTCTTATTCCAGAAGCTAATGTCTTTGAGTTTGTCACTTAGTAAATTGTTTTAGTCATTTACTGAAGTTTCTTTTGAACCTGTCCTAATCTACTGATCCATTACTCCATTTCTTAAACAGTAGCAGACAGTTTTCATGACTGCCACTTTATAGTATAGTTCTAGATCTGTTAGAGCTAGGTCTTTCCTTTTTTTTTTTAATTCAAATTTTTTTCAATTTTCTATTCTTGCCCTTTTGTTGCTCCAGATGAATTTTGTTACTATTTTTTTAGCATGGTAAAGTAACTATTTGGTAGTTTGATTGGTATGGCACTGAATAAGTAATTTAATTTGGGTAGAATTGTCATTTTTATTATTTCAGCTTGACCTAACTGAGCATTTGACATTTTTCCTATCTGACTTTATTTGAGGGAGAAGTGCTTTATAATTGTGTTCATACAGTTTCTGGATTTGTCTTGGGATGTAGATTCCCAAGTATTTAATGTTTTCTATAATTATTTTAAATAGAATTTCTCTTTCTATCTCTTCTTCTTGGGCTTTGTTGTTCATATATAGAAATGCTGGTGATTTAGGTGGGTTTATTTTATATCCTGCTACTTTGTTGAATTTGTTAATTGTTTCAAGGAGTTTTTAAGATGATTTTTTTGGGTTCTCTAGATAAACCATCATTGCTTCCTCATTGCCAATTCTGATTCTTTCAATTTCCTTTTCTTCTCATTACCATAGCTAGCATTTCTAATACTATATTTCTATACTAATTTCTATATGAATACTATATTTCTAATACTATATTGAATAGTAATGATGATAATGGGTATCCTTGTTTCACCCTGATTTTATTGAAAATGTCCTGAGTTGATTCCCATTACATATATTTATTAAGGTTTTAAATAGATACTATTTATTATTTTAAAGAAAATTCCATTTATTCTTAAACTTTCTAGTGTTTTAATAAGAATGGATGTTGTATTTTATCAAAGGCTTTTTGAGCATCTACTGAGATAATCATATGATTTCTGCTGGTTTTGTTATTTATATACTTATGTTGAATGTTTTCCTAATATTGAGCCATTCCTGTCTACATGGTATAAATCCTACCTGATTATGTTATGTTATCCTAATAATAACTTGCTGTAGTCTCATTGTTAAAATTTTATTTAAGATTTTTGCTTCAATATTCATTAGGGAGATTGGTCTATAATTTTTATTTGTCCATTTTGGTTCTTTCTGATTTAGGTATCAGCACCATTTTGGTGACACAAAAGGAGTTTGGCAGGATTCCTTCCTCTCCTATTTTTAAAAATAGTTTATGTACAATAAGAATTAATTGCTCCATAAATGTTTGGTAGAATTCACTTGTATGAAATTTCCCTTTAATTTCCTCCTCAGAGGTGGTTAGTTTGCCCTTTTCATTCTTGATACTGGTAATTTGGTTACCTTTTTTTTTAACAAGGTTAACCAAAGGTTTGTCTATTTTATTGACTTTTTCATAAAACATTGTCTTTATTTCTCAAAGGCAGGATATAGATTTTTGGATTGAGATTTGGGAGACTTGAGTCAGACAAACTGACTACCACCTGATAGCACTCTTTATCTTAAATAAGTTATTGAACAATAGTGTTTGACTTTTCCTTTCTTTAAGGTAAGGCTGATACAATTTATTCTAATACCTTGACTAGTGCTATATCATGTGAGAAATCAATAAAAAGTGAACTTGAGTTGAGTTTCTAATAAATAAAATGACTATTTCTCTGAAACAAATCTTAGATGCCTCAGAAGTATCACTGATTTAAAAAAAAATCCATTATGCAAAGATAGACTATTTGAGAATAATGTTAAGTTTGGGGGCTTTTTTCCTCTGTTCTTTTCCTTTTTGGTTTTACTCCACTAAAGTTTGGATTCTTTAGGGCCTAATAACATAAGCCTTGGTACCCTTATAAAAGTGAAAGGACTTTAAGAACAGGTACCATGTTAAAAAGTTCATTATTTGAGTTTAGATTGACAAGGTGTGAAGAAGTGTATTACCAGAATTTGGGTCCAAAAGTGAAAAGTTTTATCTACAAAACCATTAAAGAAAAAAAAATTCACCTTCTTGGAGAATGCAAACTCCATGAGAACAAAGATTATCAAATTTTTCAGTAATTCATTCCATCATTCATTCATATAACCATTCATCCATCATTCAGTAAGGATTGCAGCATACATGGATAGAGGATATACAAATATCAATTAATTAATGAATTTTTGAAGGTCTTTTTGTTTTCTTTTCTGGTCTGTACTTCATTCTGAATCAATTTTTTCACTGGTTTAGGGAACTCCCATTTTGTAAACTCCCTCCACAGATATGGATAGGCATCCTCTTTTTAACAAATAATCAGTTGCCTAGGATTAGAGTGAAGTTTAATGATGTCTATTTTCACAACCAATTGGTATGCATCAAAGGTAAGTTCAGAATCCAGATATTCTTGACTACAAATTTAGCCCTCTATTCTTTAGGTCATATTATCTCTATTTAAGTTATTACTATATTGAGGATTCTTAAAGATGGATTTTTAAATTTTTTAGTTGTGGTATGAGTTAGGAAAAAAGTGATTTATTTGACAATCACTAACTAATAGTTTATATTATTAGGCTGAATAGTGGATAGTATGTATTTTGTTTTCCTTCATCTAAGGATCAACTAGAGTAGAAAAAAGTTGTAGGCAATTTTGTCTACAAAAGACTTCAGAAGCAGTTCATTGATTTTACCCTTTATAATCAGGATGTGGATTTAGAGACTTAGCCAATCACAACTATCCATCTTCCTGATGAAAAGGGTACTCTATTAGTAATTATACAGAAACAAAAAAAGACATTTGAAAGTACATTTTTTCTATTTTGAGAGTTTTCTGAACAACTGTTCATGAAGTGAAGAGAAAACTACATTGACTATATGAAGTTAATTGTACTGGATTCCTTGGTTGCAGTTGTATAAAATGAATAGTTTGACACTATAGCAGTATTACATTCCTGGTTAATTTCTTGGAAATAATTAGTTGTGACTATTTGTGACAGAAAGAAAAATGTAACTAATCAAAGAGTCAATAAATATTAATTGAATGACTATTTTGTACCAGGTATGACTAGTTACTTGGGATACAATGACTCCTGACTCTAGAAACAAAAGGTTACTTTCTCTGTCTCTAAATCTCTCTGTCTTTCATATATAAAAATAGATATGAACTATATTTGAGATGTTATATATGTATGTGTACATATATGATATATGCACATATTTAATGTATATGTGTATGTTTGTAACTTTATATATATATATATATATAATATTTGAAATAAACATTATTATCTTTCATGTACTATCAGACTGTGGAGCAGGAATGAAGCATCAAACATCTTTACCTTTAAGAAGGTAAGGAATTACTTTTCTATTTTAGAGATGAACCAACTGAGGTCCAAAGAGTTTAGTTTTCCCATTTAGTATCAGAGAAGAGACTGAAATCTAATTTTCCTGCCGCACACTTGAGTGTTCTATTATACAATCCATTTTTGTGACATAGTTGCAAAAAATTCCATTGTATCTTAGACCTGGAATGCTCTGGGGCAGGATTGTCCAATTTTTTATTCTTCTAGATTGCATTGTAGAACAGAAAGACTTTAAGGGTTCCATTCAACACCCATTCATGAATACAATGCAACTCATACCACCAAGAAGCACAACAGATGGGACTAGCATGAAGAGACCTTCAGGTTTGCTGCAGCCTACAGACAGTCAGTTGGACATAACTGCTTTAGGGGATCATGTAATCTAATTATTTCATTTTAGTTATGAGGAAACTAAGGCCAAAAAGGTTAAGTTCTTTGCCCAAAGTTCTTTGGCCATTCAATGGCAGAGCCATGGGTAGAATTCAGGTAATCTCATTTCACAGCACAGACTCTCTGAAGTTTTGCTATTAATGCCTTCTTAGGTATATTCAAAACATAGATGATTAGAAGAATAAATGAATAGTGATTCCAAAATCAACAATTTGTTTCAAAGACTTTTCTTTAATCACTGAACATGGAGATTAATTTGTCTAGTTAATGAAACATGAAATGAGATTATAAACTCCTGGAGGGCAGGATTATATCTATGGAGTCTTTTGGGAAGGAATGTGGATTAGATGACCTATAAAATTATTTGTAACTCTATGATTCTTTATTTAGTATTTTGAGCAATGTAAGAGTTTTGGGGGTTTTTGAATGGTAAAAGGAATTCTTAATGTTTTTAAATGACACTATATATTATTGAAGCACAATCACTTCATGTTGTCTATACAATAAGAAATGACTCTGGTTATCTTGTCATTTACCCTAGTTTAAATCAATATCAGTTTTTGCAACTGAATCTTACCTGCCTTTATTTTTCTTTAGTTCTACAATTTCAGAGGCAGAAGGAAAACAAGTCATTATAGGTTTATCAATCCTCAAAAAAAGAGAGAAAGTAAGGTATTAAATGTCTACCTGCTGCTACCATTTTTTAATGTTACATAATAGAGAACTCCTAATATTCAAATAGTTATCAAACTTATTTTCCCACCTTAGAAGCACTTCTCACAGATGACTCTGTCTTTCCTTCATTCACTTGTACTTTATCAGGCCCATCATTTCCTCTTTGTTAACTTATTTTTTCCACTTCAAACTTCTCATGGTTGCTGAAATGTGTTTTCATAAAGTGATGGTTTGACCATGCCACTCCCTACTCAATAATCTTTAGTGACTCCCTATATTATGTCTTGAATTAAATATGCATTCTTCTGCCTGGAATTTCAAACTCCTTACAACCTGACTTCTTTTCTTTCTAGCTGTCTTAAACATTATTCTCGTTGACATATTCTATAACCCAGCTATGCTGGCTGTCACTGTCTGGCTATTCCTCACATACAACACTCCATCTCTAATCTGTATCCCTCAAGCCAGGGATACTTAATTTCTTCACCTCATTTCTTAGATTTATTATATTCCTTAACAATTCAGTTCATACTTTACCTTCTAAAAAACAGGAAATCATTCCTTATTTACTCAAGTACCAGAGTCCCCCATCTTAAAACTATTTAGTATTTAAAAAAAAATAAATGCTACATATACTTACATATGTACCTATGGCCTTTCTCTTCATAAGAGTATTCTTTTAAAATAAAGACACTTTCATTTTGTCTCATGCTTTCATTTTTTGCGATAATGCTGACATATTGTAAATGCTTGTTGATGAATTGATTGCTTTCATATTTATTGTGAATAGAAATGACCATCAATCCTTTATTTATTTATTGTTTCTTTGTTTTTTACAAAGCAATGAGGTTAAATGACTTGCTCAAGGTCACACAGCTAAGTGAGTATTACTGTATTTCCCCATGTATAAGACATACCTTAATTTTGGGACCCAAAATTTTTAAAAATTACAGAAAGTTATTGAACTCAAGTTTTATTCATCATTAAAGTCATAAACTCCTCATCATTGTCAATACTCCCATCCATTAGCTTGTCCTCATCTGTGTTTGATTATGAATCCCTGTCTTAAGAGAGGCTCTGACTACTTTCCTGCATGTGCTCTGGTCTGTGATAGATCAAAAGCACTCCCTGGGCAAGTCTGGTGAGTGTACACATGTTTAGTTCATTCCATTTCATGAACCTGAAGCACCATGTGCCCTTCTTTGAAATCAGTCACTTCATTTCCATCAGAAATTCTGGCCTCCCTGCCGAACCATCTTTGAGGACAGAGGAATTACCATTGCTCTTTGCTCTTCAATCCATCCCTTCAATTCCCTCTCTAACTCAGGCCATTTTGCTGCCTTGCCTCTCAAGTCCTTCTTCAGCCATGGCATTTTCAGTAGGGTTTCTTCTTCCCATAGCTTGGGTTGTTTTCTCAGTTGGAGGAGGACCAAACTTATGTTCAGCAACACAATTTCCATTCACTTTTGCAAACTGGATCACTTTGAACTTGAATTCAGCACTATATGAAAATCTTTTTTTGAGACATTTCTGGGCAGAATGTGGCAAAACATAACCTAATAAAGTGGTAAATGTGTGCAAAGACAACAAGCATAAAAAGGTGGGAAATGCAAGTAAAAAAATTCTACAACCACTGTATAAGATGCTCCCAGTTTTTAGATCCCCAATTTTTTGAAAAAGGTTGGATCTTATACATGAGGAAATATAGTAAATGTCTGAGGTCAAATTTGAATCAGGTCTTCCTGATGCCAGAGCCAGTGTTTTATTGCTTTATCTACTGCCTCACCTAGCTGCCCTCCATTAGTTCTTTTTTTTTTTAGGTATTTGCTAGGCAATCGGTTTAAGTAGCTTGTCCAAGGCTGCAGAGCTAGGTAATTATTAAGTGTTTGAGGCTGGATTTGAACTCAGGTACTCCTGACTCCAAGGCCGGTGCTCTATCCACTGCGCCACCTAACCACACCCTTCCATTAGTTCTTAAAGACTAAAAAAGTGTCTTAATTTACCCTATAAAACTTGAAGAGCTGAATACTATTTCATAGAGATATTGAATATTAAATGTTAGAGGATCAATCTAGCTTAATTTCAAGAAGGATCCTTCTGAAAGAGATTGCTATGAGATTAGAATTTTCTTTTTTGTACTTAAAACTATTCAAAAATATAGACAGAAGAATGGTTGCAAACCATAGTTAATGAGGCAAATTTAATTCTATTAAATGGTCATCATTGTTAATTAATGATGCTAGTAGTGACCACTGGTTTAAATGAAGACCTCATAATCTCCATAGTTAGGCAAACCTGCATTGCTAAAAATGTGACTTTTCTTACAATCTGCTCAAAATGCTGCTTTACTCTGAATCAGAGACTATATTCCAAATAAACTTTTTAATCTCTGCAATTCAAGCCCCACATTTCTAGCTAAACTTATTATAGATGACTGTATTAAATCATTTCTACCTTGGTCTCATTATACTTCACAGTCAACTTCAGTTATTTTCTGTCCATCTGACATAATCCAAGTGTACCTATCTATGAATAAGTTTTATGATCATCAGTATCTGTGGCCTGGTTTATTACTAGACTGAGATCCATAATTGTAGAGATATATTTTTTCTAAATTTTCTACCTCCCCCCAATGTTTAGCATAATGTTTTTCATGAGATAGAGAATCAATACATGTTTGTTGAATATAATTATTGAATTATTTTAAATAAGTCCAAAAATTCAAGACTTTAAAAACATGACATTTTGAATGCGTCCACTGATCCATAAACAGTTTGTCTTTTTTGTAAAGTAATTGTCTATTGTCTAAAAAGATGGTGAAGTTAGTGAAACTGAGTTGACCCTATGTCCATTTTTCCCCTTTGCATTAAAATTTTGGTGGTGGGGCGGCTGGGTGGCGTAGTGGATAGAGCACCGGCCCTGGAGTCAGGAGTACCTGGATTCAAATCCGGTCTCAGACACTTAATAATCACCTAGCCTTGGGCAAGCCACTTAACCCTGTTTGCCTTATAAAAAAACCTAAAAAAATAAAATAAAATAAAATTTTGGTAGTAAAAGACTGTAGGAGAAGACTTCTACACATATGTTTCTAAGAGACTAATCAGTTAGCCTTAGTTGCAAGATAGTGCCACTTGATCACTCTAATTGCCCAGCCAGTTTTCTATTGTTGAAACTAATTGATGATTGTCCATTCATCACCTTTTTGGCAAAATAAAAACAGCCACCCAAAAAAAAATCTTTCTAAAATTGAAGCTATTTTAGAAAGCTTCCCCAAACAAGCATATTTTGGCCTTAAGAATGAGAAAAAAAATGAATTATGTTAAAAGCACTTTTATTGATAATTTCCCATGTCCTTTTCTCCAGGTAGCATACAAAGAGGCCCCACCAGCCCTGAATTTCTTGCCTAATAGGTGGTAGATCATTTTTGACTTAAATGCCCCATCAAGTCACCTCTAGCTCAGCTCTTCCAACCAAAGAAAATTACAACCATAAACTAGGATGACGGGGGGAGGGGGCTTGAGGACAAAGTAGAAGAAGGAGAAGGAAATTAGGCTGAGGGGTGGGGAAGGGAGAGGAGATGGGGAAAGGAGACATTCCAGTGAAAAGGAGAGTCTAAATACCCAATCCAAAGGTAAGTTTTAAGGACCTATTGACAGGAATTCACCCATTCCTCTGTTTCATTATTTGATCCAAAAGAGGCTGTTATATGAAATAGGGAAATTTTCAATCACTTGTTACAGAAATATAAGTTTAAAACATAATAAACCTAAAATCCTGGGATTAATTTTTTTTATTACCTAGATTAATTGTTCATACTGGTAAAAATTTGTACATAGTTGCTGCATGTTGTCTCTGAGATAAACCTGTGAGTTCCTTAAGAGCAGACATTGCCTTCTACCTTTCCTTGTATCCTTAGTGCATAGCACAGTTCCCAGTATATATAGAATATGTTTGTTGATATGACATAAGATTCCATTTTTGAATTTGTGTTATTGCTTTCTCTAGAGTGCCTCTCCACAGCCTCTCCAAATAATAAAATGGCACATTTTCACTATGAGTTTTTTTCCTTACCTTTTCCTCTTGATTTCTCTCCTTCCCTGCCTTACCCCCGACTATACAAGGGACAGTGCAACAACATTCAGTTATTTTCTCTTTTGAAATCCAAATAACTAGATTTGAAAATCTCAATCATAAAATATTGCTATTGATTTCCAAATTTTCTACTACTCTCTATAATAAGACAATCTTTAACATTTTGATCATGATGGCATTTTAATGGATTTTTTTAAAACTCCAAATGATATTACTCTCTGATTTTCTAGTTGGAAGAATTTAACACATAATTTGAAAGTGATGTCAGTCTTTTTTTTTGAGGTTGGTAACATTTATTATCTGGTGCCTTAGTAGTAATCTTAAAATGTTACATTAAGTATATAATGTTTAGTATTCTAAAATCTGGGCTGCTATATGATGCAGGGAATAGAATACTGGGGATTGCAATCAGGAAGACTCATCTTGTTGAGTTCAAATCCAGTCTCAGACACTTAGTAGCTGTGTGACTCAGGGAAAGTCGCTTTACTCTATTGATCTCAGTTTCCTCATCTGGAAAATGAACTAGAGAAGGAAATGGCAAATCAGTCCAATATCTTTGCCAAGAAAACTTCAAATGAGGTCACAAAGAATCAGACATATCTGAAATGACTCACCAGCAATTCTGAAATCTAAATATTTTCTGGGCACGGTCCTATATTGAAAAACAAATTTGCATTCAAGTTCAGTTTACAGATTCACAGAACTTGAGTAGGTAGTGAAAGTGCAATATAAATGCTTCTCATCATTTATGGGGTATAGGGTTAAAGTGCATATGAGTCATTGCAAGCTGCTTTCCTAAGGGATTCCCCTGTGGTACTTAAACAAACCAAGAATATCAATAGAAGAGAGATGAGTTTTTTGCTTGAGGCTGAATCTCATTTCCCGACAGAGATTTCATCTGAAATGTCTTATTTACTATACTCTGGGTCATCCACTACTCATATATTATTGAAAAGCACCACCTGTTAATTTTCATGTATCTGTGGCTACCTGAATGACATACTTTGAAAAGCAGAAAGGGAAATAAGGGTTCTTATTATTGTGTTGAGAAACAGATGAATGTCTTGCATGTCAGCTATATACAGACAGATAAAATGCAAGATACAATACAAGTCCTTTAGGAGACTGTATTCCAAAATGTCAGGACTAGATGTCCATTTTTTGCCAAATATCTTGGCAAATTCTGCTATAGGGCCAGCCCTAGGCAAAATTGTGATGTAGTTCAAGGCCTTAGTCACTTATTTATCTTTTCTGCCACCTGCACTATCAGTAGTCTTATTCTTTTCCCTTTTAAAAGCTCTTCTCAAATCTTTACTTACAAATAGGTATAAGTGGCTTAATATTTTAAAGTTTTACTTCTTGTAAGAACTGTTTGCCTTTTAAGGGGAAGCAGGGACTTAAATTAAAGGGTAAAGACGTAACCCAGGATATGGGGGGATTAGAATGATTTTGTGGAATAGGAGGAAATTCAAGTGCTCTCTAGACCTCATATGCAAAGAGGAAAGGCTAATCCTCCTTCACAGTACATATATATATATATATATATATATATATATATACATATATATGGTAACTAATACGTGCTAGGCATATTATAAATATTATCTTATTTTGATCCTCCCAACAACTCAGGAAAAATATTATTATTATTCCCATTTTTCAGTTGAATAAACTAAGTCAAATAGAAGTTTTAAAATGATTTACCCAAGGTCATTTGACAATTAGGTGACTAAGACTGGATTTGAAGTCATATGTTCTGATTCCAAGTTATTTTATCTTCTGTACTACCTGTCAATGCCTATCAATTTAAGAATGATTTATTCATATTGTAACATATAGATGAAATGGAATATTATTATATGCAAGTAATAGTGACTATATGAAAACAAAAAAAATCATTGAAAGATTTATATGAAATGAGGCTGAAATAAACAGGGACAAGGATATATTATGCACAATGATTATTACAATGTACATTAAAAAATCTTAAAATAATCAAAATTGAATATATCAAATTTGCAAAAAGCAAGCAGATACCATAAATCAAGGAAGAAATGACACCTTTACCCTAGTTTTTGAAGAAAATCCAAGGTCCAAAGATCTGGAACATGATATATATTCAGAATCATTGATATATTCATCAGTATTGTTGATTTGTTCTTTCTTTTTTTGCTTTTAAATATATTATTTCTGATATGGGATAATTTGGACAAAGGAGAAGGGGAAAGGATACTAGAAGAAATTTTGGCATCAAAAAATCAAAGATATTAATAAAAATCATTATAGAAAAACAAATATATGCTTGCCAAGCAGAACGATAAGAAGGGATTAAAGAAGATACAGACTCAAAATGCCAAAATCATCAAATCAATAGGAAGCACCATCAAGACCTTGATCTCCAAGGTCTCCAAGTTCAAGTTTCCAAGGCCCAAGATCACCTAATTCACAGACTCTAAGGCCAACGTCAGAGATTCTAGCCCCAAAATTGTCATCAAACATTTGGCACCAAAGTTGCCACTAAATACCTAGATTCCAATGTCAATAAACATGATTCTAAGGTTGCCAGAATCATTGACCCCAAGGTGACCAAACTCACAGACCCTAAGTAAATTACATAAACTGACCTTAAGGTCACCAAGTCTGAACCTAATGCCATGAAGTATGGTGCCAAGGCCACCAAATCTGACACCACAGTCTCTAAGATCACCATGTTTGATGCAAAGATCACAAAATCAGATCCCCAAAACCTCAGGCCTGAGACCAAGGCATAAATCAAGTGATTTGTCCAAGGTCATACAATTAAGGAGTATCTTAAGGGTTGATTTGAATTCAACTTTTGCTGTCACAGTGATCTTTCGTCTGTTCCATCTAGCTGACTCAACTAGTGTATATAATTTTAATATAAATGTGTTTTCTCAAAATTATTATAATGGGTTAATCTCTTTAATAGAATACTTGAGCCCACATGCATAGAATTATGAGAAAAATACTGAAGTTATAATTTATTGCTGTTGTTTGCCATTTTTTGTTGTATATGGCTAATGTATTCCCATCTGTAGTTTTCTTGGCAAAGATACTGGAAATGTTTTCCATTGTCTTCATCAGTTCACTTTACAGTTTAGGAAACTAAGGCAAACAGGGTTAAATGACTTGCCCAGGGTCCCACAACTAGTGAGTATCTAAGTCTGGATATGATTTCAGAAAGATAAATCTTTCTGACTCCAGGCTTGACATTCTACCTGTTTTACAACCAAGCTGACCCCAAGTAGCATACATATACATATATGAATGTATCTTCATGCATGTAAGTATATTTATGTAGTTATACACACATACATACACACTGACAGGTATGATATTCTTCCATAATTTGATATCTAGATTATTGTACATACTTCTCTCCACCTTATATAGATGGGTCACAACAATGTAAAACTTAACTAGGAAGATTGGCAAACAGAATGTTAAGTATTTTGAACCTATATTTAATGCCTAGCTAAACTATATTCAAAATTTTCAGGAAACCTGTATCCACAAAAGACATATCTCAAAAGTCTCCCCTCCACCAAATGAGTACTTTTAACAGAGACAGAGAATACATTAACTCCAAAATGAAAAAAAAATAAATGGCTTATAAGAAAAGTTGGAATAAAATGCTTTACTTTTAAGCATCCGGCATATACAGCTAAACAAATGCATACCAACAATGGGAAGAATGGACGTACATGAAAGAGTACATGTCACATATGTGGAGTGACAGACTTGTGAACATTCGTAGTCAGTTGAAATATAACTCATGTTTCCAGCATTGTAAGAATGTTTTATTATTTTCCTAGAGATGACATTCTACTGCTCCTTCAGGACTCTCTGCACCTGTCTTTTCAGGGTCAGTTGGCCTCTTTTGTACCCTGCTAGTCCCAGTCCCAGTAAGTACATCACTAATGAGGGTTCTGACTCTAGCTTCAGGTTTCAAATGAAATAGTGTCTTAGTTGTTCTATCTCTTATTAAAGAGAAGAATGGGTTCTTAAATGTCTTTTTTCTAAGTCAAAAGTCAGAAATTAAAAAAAAAGAAATGATATTTAACATCATCTATTTTGGCCTTATTCAAGAAATCAGCAAAATATCTGAAGGCAAAATGAAACAACCAAACAAACAAAAACAACAAACCTGCACAGTAACAAAATAGAACAGGCAGCACAAAATGATCTTTTTGTGTGTTTTTTTTCCTTTTCCTTCACAGGGTGACCCTTTTATTTCTTTCCTGAAATTTTACCTAAAGATATTTATTCTCTGGCAGATGCTTTACTACTTTGGACCAACCTTCTTTGTATACAAATAAGTATCCTTCCAGATAGTTAATGTTCCTAAGCTTAATGTCTTCTGTAGGCACCTTTTCCTAGTCTGTGGCCTGTGTATTTTTATCAGAGATTTGACCCTGCAATTTGTTTGTGACTTCAGATTTTAACCCCTGAGGCTATATGAATTTACTATCCATGTAGGCATTATTTGTTCATTTCTGACTAAACTACTCTAATGTCTGGAAGTTTCCTAGTTTTCTATTTCCTACCTGAAATTTTTTTCCTATTCTCTCTTTAGCTGAGTAGCCCAGGAAAAGACACAGAGGCAAAGTTCAACACTTGGAATAAGATCATTCATTGTCTGCTCTGCTTGCTCAGTCTTTAATCAATGTCCTATATATTTAATCACTTCCTACCGTGCCCATACTCAAGGGACTTGGAGAAACCTCCAACTTCCTTTCCTAGGAGAAGAATCAGATTCATTATTACTTGTCCCTAAGTAGTTGACATTTCTCGAGTTCTATTAAAAACTGATATAACTAAGCAATTATAATTTCTGCCATGTTTATTTCTTGAAACACATTCTTTCTCTTTGCTTTCTTGTGATTATAGTTATTAGATATTAAGGTTAATTCTATTATGGGTAGTGACAAACACACTTCTCATGCAAAATGCTTGGTATATTCTACCTGGAATTGGTAACTGTAACGGAGAGGCAGAATATGATCCAGAGATGCAATGAAGCTAATTGAATTCATTTATCTAACAAGTATGAATATTTGATTTTAGTTTTATTCATAAAACATATCTCATCACCATAAGTAAATGGCATAGGATAATTTGCTTTGTTCACTTTGACTTCTGTATCAATTTTTATTAAGAAAGCCAGGATTTGAAAGATTGCTTGAAAATAGTTGGCTTTCTCCTCCCTTCCCCTCTCTTCCCCTCCCCCACCCCTTCTCCTCTTCCTCCCCTTCCCCTCTTCCTCCCCCTCCCTTCCCCTGACCTCCCTTCCTATCCTCCAGCCTCTTCTCCTCTCTTCTCCTCTCCTCTCCTCTCCTCCCCTTTCCCTCCTCCTCTTCCCAACAAAGACTTCCTCAGAATGGTAACCTATCAGCATCAAAGTATGGGTTATGAAAGTAGACATCTGAATAGAACTGGGGCTAAAGAAAAAAGGTACAGGTTTGAGATATATAGAGAGTAGTTCTTGACTGGACAAAGTCCAGGATACAGCTTTCTATCCACCTCCATCCATGTCTAGTTTTCCTTATTTTTCTTCAGGCTTCATTTTCTTCATTCTGTTCTACTTAGAATCATTCTTTTTAATAAGAGAAAAAAAGATAATGACAAAAGGGACTTTCAGTTATTTTAGCATTATCGTTCTGTCTTTTTTCAGTCATATCTAACTCATTGTAAACCCATTTGGGGTTTTCCTGGTAAAGATATTGGAGTAGTTTATTTTTTCTACTCCAGCTTGTTTTACAGATGAGAAAACTGATGTAAAATGACCAAGTGACTTGCAAGTCATACATCCAGTAAGTGTCTGAGACCAGATTTGAACTGAGAAAGATGGATCTTCCTAACTCCAGACCCAGCACTTTAACTTTAAAATTAGGAATTGAAACCTAGAAATTTAGTCCAGAAATTTATACTAAGTTTAAGATATGCTGAGAAATTAGCTTTGCCTAAGAGAAATAGGTCAGAAATATGTTTCCTTTTACAAATTTTATTAATGTGTCATGTTGTTCAAAAACAGAAGTCATTAATGAAACAAAAATAATAGATAACAAACAATATTCCCATGCAAATAAGCATTTAGTCTAACCCTTGTCATTATAATACAAGTAAGAAAGGGTCCTTATTCAGGAAACAAGCAAAAAACACTCATGGAGGTGATGCAGGGAGTTGTGGACACAGGGAACATTATAATTGGAATCATATTTTGTAATCTTTTACACTGTTAAATTCTGTCTGAATGGGGAATATGTAGGAAAACTATCTTTCTAGTAAAGAAATGTCATTTGCACCTGTGATGTAAATTGACTCCTTTTGTCCCATTCTTAAATGTAAATTCATAACCTCTCCTCATTTCTGGAGCAGCTGGCTACTTGAGTTCCATTACTGCAAGGGGAAGAATCAAGACTCAGACCCAGAAATTCAGATGTGGAAAGAAAAATAAAGATTTATTAAGAGAAGTTACAACAAATATAAAGCAGTAGGTAAAGAGAGAGACAGAGATAAAAGAACAGTCAAGCAGAGTTGACTGGGCCAGTGAGTCAGAGACAACTGGTCCCTAGAAGAGGTCCAACCCAGATTTTTATGATCTTTCCTCTCATCCAGAGGGCAAAAGGTGAATTCCTTTCCCCCATCACTGGACCCAAAATTAGGTAGAGGGTTGAAGCTTGAGGAGATCAGGATACAAATTTTACATTAAACAATGAAACAATAGTAGTTGATTTACATCTCAACAGTGGGGGACCTCCACCCAATTTAATAAGATTTAACAGCCTTTAAGATTACAAATTTTGTTTCTGCTAGTTCACAATTCTCTACATCTTGTCAATTTACATCTTAAGAGCAAGAAACCTCCACCCATTTTACAATATTTAACAGATAGATTCTGTTTCTGCTACATTCATAATTTTCTATATCTATTCCCCTGCATCATCATTTCCAGCCTCCCTCAACTTCCAGCTTTTTACCTGATTTCAGTTTATTTTTGGGAGGGGGATTTCTCCTTCCCCTTATTCTTCTGACCTTCTATGCCCAGGGAGTGTGCATGACTATATTTGCTTGAGTCTTAGCCCATTCAAATAGAGCCTGCATTATGTGAAATAGAGTAAGGATAGGGTACAGGGCACCAAAAGTACAACTACTTACTATTTTTAAATTGTTTTAATTTGATATTTATATAATTTTTCATTATATTGATTTAACTTTTAAAAGTTATTTTCTTTATCTCATTCTAATTAGCATTCTTTTAGTTGGTTAGGCATCTTTCTTTTGTAAGGAGAAAGGGAGACTTGAATTTAGTTGGAATATCTCATTCCATCATCAAACCCAAAGATATTTTTAAATCATTTTTAGTCTTTAGAAAAAATTATAAATATTAGCTGTAAGTTCTGTAACATCAGTTCACCTTATTACAGTTCTTTAAGTGGTGTAAAATATCTTTCTCACAATAACTTTGAGACCTGGAGTATATTTTTATCCCCATTGTGCAAAGGTGGAATCTAGAATTCTGGGAGGCTAAATGATTTGCTTCTGGTACCAGAACTATTAAACTAAGTGTCTGAGGTGCGATTCAAAAACCAAGTTAATGATTTTTTACTGCTATTTTTTGGATCAAAATATATTACATTTTGCAAAATGATGCATCTTTTATAGATTTTATAGATTTGTTGATATTTTATAGAGTATCCATAAATGTTAATTAAAGAAAACAGATTTTTTTTCACATGTGGAACCTTATATTTTCATTCACTTGCATTAGCATAAAGAAAATGATAGAGATTAAAATATTATATATTCACCCTGATTATATCATACTTTGTGTTCTGTTCCAGATTCACTTATCTCTTCCTTCACCATCATTTCAGCTTATAATGTCATCCACTTTGTACATATCTTCATAGACTCTGGGAACACCTCATATGACCCTAGATGTAGTTGTGTTGTTAGGATGTGCATTTCTGGAAAGTAAAGACAACTTTATATTTGTTTTATTTGACTTTTTCTTTTTTTGTATAACCCACTTTAAGATGATGCTTGGTGTATAATAAACAATGAATACTTATTAAGTGACTATTTATAAAGGATAATAACAAGAGAAGGGTGTAAAGAAACTTGAACTTATGCTCAGGGAGGAGACTGATAAATTCATTTTGTATGAATAAAAGAAAGTACAAAAACAACAGTTTCTGTCATTGGTAACCTAAGAGGTTACCAATCAAGAATATGTAGGGAGAAGACTTGTTTACATTGACCCAAGAGAAAATCTGGCTAAGAGTTGCAGAGACAGATTTCTTCTTAATATATTACTATAATTTCTTCTTAATATTTATTATTTATATATTAATATAATTATGTCTTCATCAACAACATATTTCTACCATGTGCAACTAACTGTTCAAGGATATAATGAGTGGTCTCAGAAAGCAATTCCCCTTAACTGGAGATCTTTAATAGAAAGCTTTAAGAGAAATTTTTAAAGAAAGTTGCAAGTATAACTCCTTAACAGAAGTGACATGAGGGGGATTATTGATTAGGTGTAAATTGGACTAGACAACCATACAGATAGCATGGAGGGCAATAAAGAGTTAATAATTATAACTTTGATTTTAAATGGGATGGACTCTTCTTAAAACATAAGTGAATAGCAGAGTAGATTAAAAAAGCAGAATCCTACAATATGCTGCTTATAAGAAACCCATTTGAAGCAGAGAGATACTTATAAAGTAAAAGAAAAAGGTTGGGGCAAAATATGTTTTGCTTCAGCTGAAGTGAAAAAACCAGGGGCAGCAATACTTATCTCAGACAAAGGAGGTGCAAAAATAGGTAACATTAAAAGAGATAAGGAAGGAAACTATATTCTCCTAAAAGATACCATAGACAATAAAATATTTTCAGTACTAAATATGTATACACCCAATGGGATAGAAACCAAAGTTTTAGAGAATTTGAAAGAGCTAAAGGAAGACATAGATAGCAAAACTTCACTAGTGGGAAACATCAACTCCCAGCTCTTGGAGTTAGATATATCTAATCATAAAATAAACAAGAAGGAAATTGGGGAGGCAAAATAGATTGTGAGAAACCCTAGATATAAAAGACTTATAGAGGAAATTGAATGGGGATAGAAAGGATTATCTGTTTTTTTTTTCTGTAGTACATGGCACTTACACAAAAATTGACCACATACACAGCTTCCTCAGATCATAATACAATCAAAATCATATGCAATATTGCGACAGGAAGCTGTAGACCAAAAACTAACTGGAAACTAACCCCATTTTAAAGAAACAGTAGATTAAACAACAAATTATAGAAAGAATTGATTATTTCATTCTAGATAATGACAAAAATAAAACAATAAACCAAAACCTATGGGATTCACTCAAGGCAACTGTCAGGGGATATATTATATCTTTAAATGCTTACACGAATGAATTAGAGAAAGAGGAAAGCAATGAACTAAATATGCAACTAAAAAAATTAGACAGAGAGAAAATTAAAACTCCCAATTGCATACCAAATTAGAAATGCTAAAAGTTAAAAGAGAAAGTAATAAAATCAAAAGCAACAAAATTATTGAACTAATAAATAAAACCAAGAGTTGCTTTTATGAAAAACCAATAAAATTGATAAACCTCTGGTCAATTTGATTTAAAAAAAAAGAAGAAAACCAAAACCTCCCCATCGATGAGGAGGAAATTAAAGTAATAATTTGGAATTATTTTGCCCAAATCTATGCCAATAAATTTGACAATCTAAGAGAAATGGATGGATATTTATAAAAATATAAGTTGCCCAGGTTAAATGAAGAGGAAATTAAATGCCTAAATAACCCTATCTCAGAAAAAGAAAAACAACAAGCCATTATTGAATTCCCTAAGAAAAAATCTCCAGGGCCAGATGGATTCACAAGTGAATTCTATAAAACATTTAAGGAACAATTTGTTCCAATTTTATATGAACTCTTTAGAAAAATAGGTGAAGACAGAACTCTGCCTCTTTCTATGACTTCAATATGGTGCTGATACTTAAACCAGGAAAAGTTAAAACAGAGAAAGAAAATTATTGACCTATCTCCCTGATGGATATGGATGCAAAAATCTTAAATATCCTACCAAAATGATTACAAGTTATCACCAGTGATAATACAATATGACCAAGTAGGATTTATCCCAGGAATGCATGGTTGATTCAATTTTAGGAAAACTATTAGTATATATAATTTTATTAATAACAAACCTATCAGAAATCATATGATTTGATTGATAGATGCTGAAAAAGCTTTTGACAAAATATAGCACCCACTCCTACTAAAAACACTAGAGAGTGTAGGAATAAATGGACTGTTCCTTAGAATAACAAGCAGTATCTATCTGAAACTATCAACAAGT
The DNA here is from genome assembly GCF_037893015.1 of Macrotis lagotis. Taxonomy (NCBI): domain Eukaryota; kingdom Metazoa; phylum Chordata; class Mammalia; order Peramelemorphia; family Peramelidae; genus Macrotis; species Macrotis lagotis. Next base: position 215,589,992 of record NC_133661.1, read on the forward strand.
ATCATATGCAATGGGGATAGACTAGAGACATTCCCAATAAGATCAGGGACAAAACAAGGATGCCCATTATCACAACTGCCATTCAATATTGTTTTAGAAAAGTTAGCTTCAGCACTAAGAAAAGAAAAAAGAAATTGAAGGAATTAGAATTGGGAAAGAAGATACAAAACTCTCACTCTTTGCAGATGACATGATGGTTCACCTAGAGAATCCCAAAAATTCATCTAAAGTTCTATTAGAAGTAATTAGCTACTTTAGCAAAGTCACAGGATATAACAAACCCTCACAAATCCTCAACATTTCTATATATGACTAGCAAGATACAGCAGAAAGAGCTAGAAAGAGAAATCCCATTAAAAATAACCTCAGACAATATAAAACACCTGGAAGTCTACCTGCAAAAAACTCAAAAATTTTTTGAAAACAATTACAAAACACTTCACAAATAAAATCCAGTTTAAATAACTGGGCAATCATCAACTGCTCACAGATAGTTCAAGTTATTATAACAAAAGTGACAATTCTACCAAAACTAAACTACTTCTTTAGTGCCCTACCAATTAAAATTTCAAAAAATTGCTTTAATGAATTAGAAAAATTGTAAGTGAATTCATAAGGAAAAAATAAGAAGTCCAGAATTTCAATGAATTCAATGAAAAAAGTGCAAAAGAAAGGGGCTTAGCCTTACCTGATCTATTATAAAGCATCAGTCATCAAAACTTTCTGGATGGATCAGTGGAATAGACCAGGTGCAATAGCAAGAAATGATTATAGTAATCTGCTGTTTCATAAACCCAAAGAGTCCAGCTATTGGGATAAAAACTCTCTCTTTGATAAAAACCTTTGGGGAAAATTGGAAGTTAGTATGGAAGAAACTTGTATTAGACCAATACCTGACACCCTATACCAAGATACAGAATTTAGACATAAAAAACAGTATTATAAGCAAACTAAAAGATCAAGGATTAGGATACTTGCCAGATCTATGGAAAGAGAAACATTTTATGACCAAGGAAGAGAACATCATTAAAAAATAAACTAGAGGGGAGGCTAGGTGGCAATAGTGGATAAAGCACCAGCCCTGGGTTCAAATCCAGTCTCAGACACTTAGTAATTACCTAGCTGTGTGGCTTTGGGCAAGCCACTTAGCCCCATTTGCCTTGCAAAAAACTAAATAAATAAATAAATAAATAAATAAATAAACTAGATAATTCTGATTACATTAAATTAAAAAACTTTTGCACAGTCTGACAAAACCACTATAACCAAGATCAAAAGTAATGTAGTAAATTGGGAAACAATTTTTACATCCCGTATTTCTGACAAAAGGATTCATTTCTTAAATATACAGAGAACTGAATCAAATTTTCAAAAAAAAAAAAACCAAGCCATTCCCCAATTGACAAGTGGCAATTTGCAGATGAGGAAATCAAAGCAATCCAGAGCCATATGGAAAATTGCTCCAAATCATTACTTATTAAAGAAATGCAAATTAAAGCATCTCTGTAGTACCACCTCACACCTCTCAGACTGGCCATTATGACCAGAAAAGGCAATGATCAATGTTGGAAGGGATTGGGGAAAGCTGGAACACTAATACATTGTTAGTGGAGCTGTGAATTCATCCAACCTTTCTGGAGAGCAATTTGGATTTATGCCTAAAGGGCAACAAAAAATGTGCATACCCTTTGATCCAGCAATACCAATACCAATACCACCTGAAGAGATGATCAAAAAGGGTAAAAACATCACTTGTACAAAAATATTCAGAGCAGTCCTGTTTGTGGTGGCAAAGAACTGGAAATTAAGTGAATGTCCTTCAATTGGGGAATGGCTTCAAAAATTGTGGTATATGATATGTGTTATATGGAACACTATAGTTCTACTAGAAACCAGGAGGGATGGGAATTCAGGGAAGTCTGGAAGGACTTGCATAAACTGATGCTGAGTAATATGAGCCAAACCACAAAAACATTGTACACCCTAACAACATAATGGTGATGATCAATCTTAGTGGACTTGATCATTCCATCAGTGCAACAGTCAAGCAAAATTCTGGTATGTCCACGATGGAGAATACCATCTGTATCCAGAGAAATAATTGTGGAGTTAGAACAACCAAAGACCATTACCTTTAATTTTAAAAAAATTATCTTATTATGTGATTTTGCAATCTCTTATATTTTTCCCCTTAAAGATATGATTTCTCTCTCATTACATTCAACTTCTATCAATGTATACCATGGAAACAATATAAAGACCAAGGGACTGTCTTCTGTGAGGGTTTGGGGGGGGGAAGCAAGATTAGGGGGAAAATTATAAAATTCAAAATAAATAAAATATTTCTTAAAAAAAGAAAATTCTAATTGGGAAAGTGGTAACTAATGATTTTATGAGACATCAAGTATCAGTCAAATAAAAATTTAGAAAAATTAAAATCCTAGAAGAAAATGTAAAATACAACTCTGGAATAACAACTGACCTAGAAAATAGATTAAATAGAGATAATTTTAAAATTATTAAAATACCTGAAAGTTATGAAAAAAAATCCTAGATGACATCAAGGAAAACTGTCATGACATACTAGAACCAGAGGATAAAATAGTCATTGAAAGGATCCCAAAATGAAAACACCAAGGAATATTGTGGCCAAATTCCAGGATTATGAAGATAAGGAAAAAATATTGCAGTCAGTCATTTGTTGAATAACAACTTAAACTTCGTTTTTAGAAATTTATCTTACAGTAAATAAGGAGGGGAAATGGGTGAAAAGGAAAGTATAGGACTGATAGAAGGGAGGACACAAGGTAAAGTAATGGTAGGAAAGGGATGGGGAATGAAAAGGGAAAGGCACTGATAAATGGGAGGGTAGATTGAAGGAGGTAGTGCTCAGAAGCATAACACTATTGAGGAGGGATAGAGTGAAAGGAGAGAGAATAGAATGTAAAAACATAGGAGGGGTGGTAGAAGGAATAGGATAGAGAATAGGACATAGTTATTATTCATAATTGAGAATGGAAATGGGATGAGCTCTTCTATAAAATGAAAACTGATAGCAGAATGGATTGAAAACAAGAATCCTACAATGTGACAAGAAACACATCTAAAACAGAAAGATACATAAAAAGTAAAAGTTAAAAAAAGGCTGGAACAAAATATATTATGCTTTTCTCTGAGGTACCACCTCACACCTCTCAGACTGGCCAATACGACCAGAAAGGACAATAATCAATGTTGGAAGGGATGTGGGAAATCTGGGACACTAATACGCTGTTGGTGGAGCTGTGAATTTATCCAATCTTTCTGGAGCGCAGTTTGGAACTGCACCCAAAGGGCAACAAAAATGTGCATACCCTTTGATCCAGCAATACCACTACCAATACCACCTGAGGAGATTGTGAAAAAGGGTAAAAACATCACTTGTACAAAAATATTCATAGCAGCCCTGTTTGTAGTGGCAAAGAATTGGAAATCAAGTAAATGTCCTTCAATTGGGGAATGGCTTAGCAAACTGTGGTGTATGTATGTCAAGGAACACTATTGTTCTATTAGAATACAGGAGGGATGGGAATTCAGGGAAGCCTGGAGAGATTTGTATGAACTGATGCTGAGTGAGATGAGCAGAATCAGAAAAACACTGTACACCCTAACAGCAACATGGGGGTGATGATCAACCTTGATGGATATGCTCATTCCATCAGTGCAACAATCAGGGTCAATTTGGGGCTGTATTGCATGGAGAATACCATCTGTATCCAGAGAAAGAACTGTGGAGTTAGAACAAAGACCAAGGACTATTACCTTTAATTTAGGGGGGAAAAAAAACTGATATCTTATTGTCTGATCTTTCTATGTCTGTTACTTTGTGTTTCTTCCTTAAGAATGTGATTTCTCTCTCATCACATTCAATTTGGATCAGTGTATACCATGGAAACAATGTAAAGACTGGTAAATTGCCTTCTGTGGGGGGTGGGGAAGTAAGAGTAGGGGAAAAACTGTAAAACTCAAAATAAATAAAATCTTTAAAAATCTATTAGGCTTCAACTGAAAATATTGATTCAAAATATATTATCACCATCAATGAAAAGGAAATTAAATTAGTAATTAACAGCTATTATGCTTAACTGTATGACAATAAATCTGACAATTTAAGTGATATGAATGAACATCTACAAAAATATAAATTACCCAGATAAACAGAAGAGAAAATTAAATACTTAAATAATCCCATTTTTAAGAAAAAAAATTGAACTAGTCCTTAATGAACTCCTTAAAGAAGAAATTCACAGAGATCGATGGATTCACAAATGAATTCTACCAAACATTTAAAGAACAGTTAATTCCAACAATATACAAATTATTTGAAAAAATAGATGAACAATGAGTTCTACCAAATTTCTCCTTATGGTCCTGATACCTAAACCTGCAAGGGCCAAAACAGAAAATGAAAATTATAGACCAATTTCCCTAATGAATCTTGAAGCAAAAATTTTAAATAAAATATTAACAAAATTATTACAGAAAATTATCCATAATATAATACACTATGATCACTATTTCATTAGATACTAAAAATAGTCATGATTTCTGCTAATTTTGTTATTGATATGGTCAATTATGCTAATTGCTTTTCTAATATTGAACTATTCCTTCATATCTGATTTGATCATAGTGTATTATGTTAATGATAATTTTCTGTAATTGTTTTAGTTACAAAAGAAACAGTAGTAAATGATTATAGTAATCTATTCTTTTATAAGCCCAAAGGTTCCATTTTCTGGGATAAGAATGTACTAATTGACCAAAAACTCCTGAAGAAACTGAAAAATAGTATGGCAGAAACTAAACATTTTTCTACTTCTCACACCTTATTCCAAAATAAGGTCAAATGGATTCAGCATTTAGACATAAAGGGTGAATTTATAAGCCAATTGGAACAAGATACAGTTTATTGTTCAGATACACGGCGAACTTATGACAAAACAAGAGACAGAAAATATTATACAATGCAACATGGATAATTTTGATTATGTTAAATTAAAGATTTTTCAAAAATAAAACCAATGCAATAGAGAATAGAAGAAATGCAGAAAGCTGGGAAATAATTTTCACAGGATAAAGCACTGATATAGGATTCATTTCTAGTATATATATATATAGACAACTGGATCAAATTCATAAGATTATAAATTATTCTCTAATTGATAAATGGTCAAAGGATGAAAAGGCAGCTTTCAGATGAAGAATTTAAAATTAGCTACAGTCATATAAATGCATCATATCATTATCGATCCAAGAAATGCATATTAAAAGGGGTTACTACATTAGATTTAAAAGGAGTTACTACATTAGACTTATCAGATTGACTAAAATGGCAAAAAAGGGAAAAAGGATCAATGTTAGAGAGAATGTGGGAAAACTAGGTTGCTAATGCAGTGTTGGTGGAGTTGTGAACTGATCCAAACATTCTGGAGAATAATTTGGAATTATGCCCTAAAAGCAATAAAAAGTATATGTCCTTTGATCCAACAATACCACTACTAGGTCTGTATCCCAAACAGATCATAAAAAAGGGGGACATGTACACAAATATTTATAGCAGCTCTTTTTGTAGTGGCAAAGAATTGGAAATTGAGGGGATGTCCTGCAACTGATGAATGGCTGAACAAATTATTCCATATGAATGTGATGGAATACTATTATTTTGTAAGAAATCATGAGAGGGTAGATTTTATTAATGCCTGGAAAGACTTGATGAACTGATGCTGATTAAAATGAGCAAAAACAGGATAACATCATATACATTAACAGCAACATTGTATGATGATCAACTATTATTAGCTTCTCTCAATATTTCTGTGATTAAGAATAATCCTAAAAAGCTTGAGCTGGAGCCATCCACATCTAGAGAAAAACTGTGGTTTTTTTTTTGGGGGGGTAGGTTTTTGCAAGGCAAATGGGATTAAGTGCTTGTCCAAGGCCACACAGCTAGGTAATTATTAAATGTTTGAGGCTGGATTTTGAATTCAGGTACTCCTGACTCCAGGGCTGGTGCTCTATCTACTATGCCACCTAGCTGCTCCAACTGTGTGTTTTGAATGCAAACCAAAATATAATATTTTCACTTTTGAAAACTTATTTTATTTTTTCCTTTTCTCATTTTTCCCCTTTAGATCTGATTCTTCTTCTACAACATGGCTAAAATGGAAATATCTTAAACAAGATTATAACCTATATCAGATAATTTGGTGTTGTGGGAAGGGAGGGAGGGAACATAGAGAGATGGAAAATTGTTGAACTTAAATGTTTGCAATAAGATAAAGTTGAAAACTATCTTTGCATATAACTGAAAAAACAAGATAACATAAAAAAAGAAAATAATTCCTTAAAACTAAAATTGGGCAAGTGGGGACTAATCATTTCATGAAACATTAAGAAAAAATTCAAAATATAAAATTGATTAAAAAAAACAATGAAAACATGAGAAAATATGAAATATTTCATTGGAAAAATAACATAGAAAATAAATAAAGATAAATAATCTAATATTATTGTGTTGTAATTAAAAGAAAAGATCTTAGGCATCATATTACAAGAAATTATCCAGAAAAACTGCCCTGATATCATAACACTAGAGGATAAAATGGAAATTTCAAAGAATCCATCAGTCACCTCCTGAAAGAGATTAAATAATGAAAACTCTGAACAATGCTATGGCCAAAAGCTAGCACTCCCAGGTCAAGGAAAAAATATTGTAAGCAGCCAGAAAAAAACAACTAACTAATACCAATAAATATTATGAAACCACAGTAGAACGGAGATAAATACATAATAATCATAATTTTGAATGCAAAGGGATGGACTCATCCAGAACATAGAAGTCAAAAGCAGATTGAATTACATGATTTAGACATAGAGTGATATAATAGGCAAATAAGAAGAGCATAGAATAATTTACCTGTCAAAACTATAAATAAGAGAATAATTTATAATCAAACAAGTGATAGAAGACATTTTGGGGTGTTAAATTGAAACCTCCGATTACATTAAATTAAAACATTTTGCACAAAGAAAACTAATGCAGGAAATGTAGATAACTATGAGAAAATGTTTATATCAAATTCCCTGATAGAGGTCTCATTTCTCAAATACATGAATATTTTAGTCAAATTTATAAGAAGACTAGTCAGTCCCCAACTGGGGGGGAAGGATATGAAGAGGAAGTGTTTAGATGACAAAGCTATCTATATTCATAAGAGAAAATGCTCAAAATGAGAATTGAATAAAGAAATGGAAATTAAACAGCTCTGAGGTACTATCTCTTATCTACTATTTGACTACATGAAAGAAGAGGGAAATGATAAATATTGGAGGGAATATTGGAATACTGGGATAGTAATGCAGTGTTTATGAAATTGTGAACTAATCCAAACATTCCAAAGAGCAATTTGAAGCTATGCCCAAAAGAATAGGGACTGTGAATACCCCTTTGACCCAAGAATACTGCTCTTAATTAAAAAAAAAGGGAAAGGACCTGGATCCACAAAAATATAATAGATCTTTTTGGTGGCAAGGAATTGGAAATTGATAGAATGCCCATTAATTATGGAATGACTAAATAAGTTGTGGTATATTTATATGATTATATATGTGGTATATATATATATATATATATATGTATGATTATATATGTGGTATATATATAATTATGATGGAATTTTATTGTGCTATAAGAAATGTTGAGCAGGATGCTCATAGAAAAATCTAGAAAGTTTGGATGAATTCATGCAAAGTGAACTGAGCAGAATTAAAATTGCATTGTACATAGCAATAGCCTCCCCTTGCAGCATACTTTTTAACTATATTTTTCTTGTTTTAGGGGGTGCTATATTTTATTCCATACTACATCACTAATTTGGAATCATTCTTTGCCTGACTATACATGTATATCCTATATAAAATTCATTGCCTTCTCAATGAAGGAGAGCACTAAGGTGGGGGAGAATTTATAACTTTTTTTTAAGTGAATGTGAAAATTATTTTTAAATGTAATTGGAAAAATTATATGTCTAGATCTATCTATCTGTCCACCTAATGAAGACAAGTTCTTAAAAATCTGAATTGTGGGCAGCTAGGTGGCACAGTGGATAGAGCACCAGTCCTGGAGTCAGGAGTACTTGAGTTCAAATCCAGCCTCAGATACTTAATAATTCCCTAGCTGTGTGGCCTTAACCCCACTGCCTTGAAAAAAATTTAAAAAATTGAATCAGGCAAGTGGAAGCTAATGACTCCATGAGACATCAAGAAAAATATTAAAAGTAAAAGGAATGAAAAAAATAGGGGGAAAAATCAAATATCTCATTGGAAAAATAATAGACCTTGAAAATAGATCATGAAGAAATAATTTAAGAATTATATGATAAAAAAAGAGCCTATGAAATATAATGGTATTTCAAGAAATTTCAAAGAAAAATTGCTCAGTATTCTGGTACAAGAGGATAAGCTAGAAACTGAAAGAATCCATCATTCACCACCTGAAAAGAATTCTAATATGTAGGTTTCCAGTATATTTTAACCAAATTCCAGAGCTCTCAGAGCTCTCAAATCAAAGAGAAAATACTTAAAGCAGTCAGAAAAAAGAACATTCAAGTAACATGGAGGCACTATTAAAGTCATAATGATTGGGGGCAGCTAGGTGGCATAGTGGATAAAGCATCAGCCCTGGAGTCAGGAGTACCTGAGTTCAAATCCAGCCTCAGACACTTAATAATTGCCTAGCTGTGTGCTCTTGGGCAAGCCACTTAACCCCATTGCCTAGCAAAAACTTAAAAATAAAAATCATAATGATTTATTAGTTTCAACATTTAAGGAGCAAAGGACTTAAAATACAATGTTCTGGAAAGAAAAGAGCTTAAAAGGAATGATAGACTTCCCAAAAGGTAATTCTGCTAATACAATTAGAAACAGTCACAGAATCATAGATATAGAACATGGAGAGATCTTCATGGACAATCAACAAAAAAATCAAGGACATCTAAAGGTCCTATTGCTCCTGAATTTAGCTTTTAATAATAATTTCGGTGATATAGAGAGACAATGAAAGATAGCATTGGATGATGCATACATAAATAATACTAGGAAGACTAAACCTCAGAGATTTAGGATTTTTTTTAAAGTATTTTAATACAAAAATAGTTAGCCTACTGGTTAGGATTTGGTAGCTGTTAAATCTCAATGCAAATAGAATTAATTAATACTTATTATGTGTGAAACAGCGGTACAGAAGATCCAAAAAAATAAAAACATTTCCTAATCTCAAAGAGGTGAAATTCTACAAGTGTGATCAATCACAAATAAATAAGGAAAATTGAGCAAGGAAAGAGCTTAGAAAGAGTAGTAACAAATCCTGGGTAATGGGGATCAGGTAACTCACTGTGATGATGGTGAATAGACTCAGAATAAGAAAAAAACTAAAATGTTTGCAGAAAAAAAAAAGGAGTTCTTCATTTTTATGGTTTTTTGTGAACTTTAAAAGAAAAGTGATAGTAGGAACTAGTGGTAAAAAGACTGGTGAGGAATTTGAAAGTTTTCCCATCTCCCCTTTAGACTCAGGGTGTTAAGGGCCATGCAGATCTGAAAAGGGAAGTTAGAAGTTTGGTTTCATCTGCGATTAACCAGATTTTCATTGGTAGAAGAGGATGGAAAGGTTGTGGAAAGGAGCTGTAAGATAAACACGGGGGTGGGGGTGGGCAGCGGCTTTGGGCAAGCCATGTAACCCCATTGCCTTGCAAAAACCTAAAAAGCAAAAAAAACAAACAAAAAAAGGTAAACATGGGGTTTGTTAACAAAAAAACGTGGATTCAATAAGGCTCACTGGAATGTGAGAAAGAAGATTTAAAGATTAACAAAGGGATAGAACTGAGGTAGTTAGTGATGACAGCATGAGTAGATTTATGGAAGCAAGTGTAGTAGAATGACACAGAAAGAGGACTTTCATATCAGAAGATGATGACTTTGAAGGACAGCAGGATCCTGCCTTATTAAATATTCCTCGGGACTTCTGATCTACCTTGTATATATATCTTTTATTTTTTCTAGGTTTTTTTTTGCAAGGCAAATGGGGTTAAGTGGCTTGCCCAAGGCCACACAGCTAGGTAATTATTAAATGTCTGAGACCGGATTTGAACCAAGGTACTCCTGACTCCAAGGCCGGTGCTTTATCCACTACACCACCTAGCTGCCCCAACTTTGTATATATCTTAAATATGCTTTTATATGCCCATATTCTCTCTCCTGAGTGTAAACTTTTAATGTCAGAATTTCTTTTTCCTCTGCTTTTTATCTTTAATACTTAACACAATACATGGAAAATAATGAGCATTTAATATATAGTTATTGATGTATTATTGGTCTTAAACCCCTTTAATTTGTTGAGAATAATTACCTTGCTTTGCAATCATTCAAAACTCAGACAGCAGTTATGAAGATAAGGGTAGGTACTGTGTCTGTAATTCCACAGAACCAAAGAATCTGAAAGTTTGAAGGGAGTTCAGTGGTCATGCAGTCCAACTCAAACATGAAAGCTTTCCCCACTATAACAAAACAGACAGGTGATCATTTAGTCTCTGCTTGACTATCTCTTTGATAAACTAGCCATCTTGCTAAAAATTTCATTCCACTTTGGAAAGTGCTAATTGTCAGGAAGCTTGATTTTCTTTATATTTATGGGTTTTATTTTCCTTCCTCTTTTTCCCTTCAACTTCATATATGTGTGTGTGTGTGTGTGTGTGTGTGTATATATATATATATATATATATGTGTGTGTGTGTGTGTGTGTGTGTGTGTGTGTGTGTGTATCCTAGTTCTGCCTTTCCACCAGACTAGGGGCAAAAAAAAAAATTCTTATATGACTTCCACATGAGAGAATTTCAATTACTAAATAGCTTTAAAATCCCCAAGAGTCTTGCTTTCTTTAGGTTAAACATGCTTAATTCCTTCAATTTATCATCATAGATCATATATCATGGGTAAAAGAACTTTCATTATTCTGGATGTCCTCCTCTTTATACCGTCCAGTCTATCAATATCTTTGATAAATCCTGATGCCTAGAAATGAACATAATGGTGTTGGAGCCAAGATGATGGAAAGAAAACAGAAAATTGCCATAGCTCTTCCCAGATTCCCTCAGTAAATATATTAAATCAAGAATATAAAAGAATTCTGTAGTGACAGTACCCACAAAAAAGGGAGAGTGAAGCAATTTTCCAGGCCTAGAAAACTTAGAAGGCCTTCAGGAAAGGCCTGCCTTACTTAGGCAAAAGGAAGCACAATCCAGAACAGGCTGTGAATGTACGTAAACCAGCAAGAGACTCTGAGGCACAGATCAGAAATTAAGGTCTTATAGTCCTGGCTTGAGAGATCAGTGGCATAGCAGAACAGCTGTGAAGCCCACAGTCCAAGAACAGCATTGTCAACCCCAGAACCCAAAACAAGACAGATGCAACTAGGCCAGGCCACCTTAGCACTTCAAACCTTGTAGGAGAAAGTCAAAGACTAGATCCAAGTCCCAAATCACAAGAAACCTGGCATAGTGCCCTCTGTGGATCAGGAGAGGAGTTTAATTTTCAGAAATGAGCAAAAAACATAAGTGCACTGATCATAGAAAGCTACTATGATGACAGAGAAGAACCAAATGCAAGCTTAGAAGAGTATAAACATGATAAAATGTCTTCATCTGAAATGTCAAAAAAGGAATTGTTCTCAATCCAAAAATGTTTCTTGAAAAACCTCAGGGCAGAACCAAGATGGCCAGGAGAAAAGCCTTTCCCAAGAGCTCTCTCCAAAATATTTCAAAATCTTTAAAATTATGACACTAACTGAATTTTTGAGAGGCAGAACTCACAGACAGACCCAGTGAGGCAATTCTCTAAGGTAACCTGGAATCTTGGGAAGGTGTGGTGGTTGGAGGGGGCTGCAGTACAGCTAGGATCACCATGCCTGAACAAAGGAGATCCAGCCATCTGGAAACAGCCCCAGGGCACCTGGGAGTGCCTGCTCCCCTCAGAGGAAGCAGTTTCCTGACCTGCCAACTCAGAGAGCACCAAGCACAACTTGGACAATCAGTGGAAAAACCTCTGCCAGAGCAAGCACAGAGCCCAGAGCCCCCCAGCATGGATCTCAGAACAACCCAGATTTCAGGTAAGGGAAACAGGTCCACAGAGCCACCCAGCAGGGAGCTACCAAGCAGCTGCTTCCAGAACACTCAGCCCATGGAAGGTAAGGAGGCAGGGGGAGACTGTGGAGGTATCTCCTTTTTCCCTGGCATAGGACTCTAGTGCTTTGTCCATATTCAGACATTGGTCATAATCTGGGCCCCCCATACTGTCATAGAGCAGGGACCTTCTTCACAGTCCCATGGCAGAGGGGAAGGTTTGTGGACATCTACAGACCAGAGCACAGGTCAGGAGAGCAGTCAGAGCCTCCCATAAGACCCTGAAGGAACTGAGGTCCTTGTGGGGTATCCCAATAATACTCAAAAGCTCAGGGAACACCCCAAAATCAGACACAGGCTGGGGAAATGAGTAAACTGAAAAAAAAACAAAAAGAATCTGATCAAAGACAATTACTTTGGTCCCATGAAGGATCAAAATCCACACTCAGAAGATGAAAAGTCCAAGCTTCTATATCCAAAGACTCCAAGAAATATAGAAGTTGGGCTGGGGCTACGACAGAGCTCAAAAAAAGATTTTGAAAATCAAGCAGGGGAGGTAGAGGAAAAATTGGGAAGAGAAATGAAAGAGATGAAGGAAAAACAAGAAAGCCAAGTCAGCTGCTTAGTCAAGGAGATCCAAAAAATGCTGAAGAAAACAGCATGTTAAAAACCAGTTTAGGTCAAATGGATAAAACAATCCAAAAATTAATGAGGAGAAGAATGCCTTAAAAATCAGAATTGGCCAGATGGGAAAGAATATAAGAAAGTTCTCTGAGGAAAACAAATCCTTCAAATGGAATATGGAGCTAAAGGAAGTTGATGACTTTGCGAGGAATCAAGAAATAATAAAACAATATTAAAAGAATGAAAAACTAGAAGAAAATGTGAAATATCTCATTGAAAAACAACTGATCTGGAAAATAGATACAAGAGAAATAATTTAAAAATTATTGGGCTACCTGCAAGTCATGATCAGAAAAAAGAGCTTTGACTTCATTTTAAAAGAATTTTACAGGAAAATTGCCCTGATATCCTAGAAGTAGAGGGTAAAATAGAAATTGAGAGATCCACTGATCTCCTCCTGAAAGTAACTCCCAGGAATATTATAGCCAAGTTCCAGAACTCCCAAGTCAAAGAGAAAATATTACAAGCAGCCAGAATGAAACAATTTCAAATATCATATCAGGATCACACAGGACTTAGTAGCATCCACATTAAGGGCTCATAGGGCTAGGTTTATAATATTCCAGAAGGCAAAAAGAGGTTGGAATGCAACCAAGAATAAACTACCCAGCAAAACTGAATATCCTCTCCCAGGGGAAAAGATGAACTTTCAAATGAAATGGGAATTTCAAATGTTCATGTTGAAACCAAACAGAAAGTTTGATCTTCAAGTACAGGACTCAGGTGAAGTATAGAGAGGGTGGATAAGAGGGGTAAATTATGAAGGATTTAGTGATGGTGAACTGTGTGTATTCCTGCATGGGAGAGGCAGAATAGGCTAAGATATTTCTTCTAAAAGAGTCAAGAAATAGCTTTTGCAATGGTATGGAAGGGGGAAAGTGAGGGGGAATGAGGGAGCCTTGCTTATTGGAAATGTCTCAGAGAGGAAACAGTATACATATTCAATAGGGTATAGAAATCTAGAAGTAAAGGGAGAGAAAGAGGATGGGGAAAGGGAAGGGGGATGTAGATGATAGAGGAGAGGGTAGATCATGGGAGAGGATAGTCAGATATAGCATATTTTCTTTTTTTACTTTTTGTAAGGTGGTGTGATTGGGTGGCCTCTCTGGGACCATGGAGCTGGGTGGGTGCTGGGTCTCTGGGGTGGGATGTGGGCTTGGGGCCTCCTGGCCCCAGGGCTGGTGCTCTGTCCACTGTGCCACTTGGCTGCCCCCCACACACACTTTTGAAGAGGGACAGAGTGAAAGAAGAAAGAAAATATAATAGATGGTAGTGGGGAAGAATGAATGAAAGGAATTACAATCAGCAACAGCAACTGTGGAAAAATATGGAAATAACTTCTCTGATGGACTTTCGATAAAGAATTCGACCCACCCCAGAGACAGAGCTGATAGTATTGGAATACAGACAGAAGCACATTTTTTCTCTCTTTCCTTTCACTTCATTTCTCATGAGGTTTTATATTTTTGTGGGGGAAGGGGGAATTGTGTTTGATCTTACAACCAGAATATTTTAGTAATTTGTAAATAAATAAAAATAAATAAATAAAAACAAAAAAAGAATTATTAGAAGCTTACCCTTATCATATTTGGGTATCATATTCCCAAAGAGGGAATTAACATACACACCCAGTAATCTATAGAAAATAATCTTATCTTATGAGGAAGTAGGGGGGAAAACAAAAAGAAGAGGGAGGGGAGGCTGATTTAAGGAAGAGGTCATATTGAGAGAGGTAGTAATTAGAAGCAAAAAAAATTGTTGAAGAGGTAAAGGGTGAAATGAGAGAAAAGTAAAACACTAGGAAACTTGGATGGAGGGAAATTCAATGTAATCAGGTTACAGAGTGAATTAAAAATAAGAATCCTGCAATATGTTATTTATAAGGAATACATTTGAAGACAGAGTAAAGGTAAAAGACTAGAGCATGATATATAATGCTTCAATTAAGGTTAAAAAAAAGTAACAAAAAACAAAACAGGGGCAGCAATCCTGATCTCAGACAAAGCAAAAGCAAAACTAGATCTAATTAAAAGAGATAAGGTAAAGGTGCCATACTAATGCTACTTCAGATAATGAAGCAATATTAATACTAAAATATGTGTACCAAGTGGTGAAGTAGGTAAAATGTTAGAGGAAAAGTTAAGTGAGTTACAGGAAGAAGTAAAGAGCAAAACTATACTTGTGGGGGACCTCAACCTGCCCCTCTCAGAATTTCAACCACAAAATAAACAACAAAGAAGTTATGGAGATGAATGGAAGTTTAGAAAGTTAGTTATCATAGACCTCTGGAGAAAACAGAATGGAGACAGAAAGAAATATACTTTTTGCTCAGTTGCACATGGCACTTACACAAAAAAGTTAATCATGTATTACGGCATGAAAAGTTTACATTCAAATGCAGAAAGGCAAAGATATTAAATGGATCCTTTTCAGATCATGATGGAATAATAAAGAACCATGGAAGGATAGATTTTAAAAAATGCATTTGAAAGGAAATATTCTAACCTAAAGAAAGAATGGTTCAAATAGCAAATCATAGACACAATCAATGATTTCATCAAAGAGAATGTTAATAAAACTTATGGGGAGCAGTCAAAGCACTTCTTAAGGGAAATTTGAATTTTCTAAAAATATTTACATTAATAAAATATAAAAAGGAGAGATCAATGAATTGGATATACAACTGAAAAAGCTAAAAAATGAACAAATTAAAAATTCCAAATTGAACCACAGATAAGAAATTTTGAAAACTAAAGAATAGTTTAGTAAAATTTAAAGAAAGCTATTTAACTAAAAAAACTGAGTTGATTTTATGAAAAAAATAGATAAGCCATTGATTAATTTAATTTAAAAAAAAAGAATGAGGAAAATAAGATTACCAGAATCAAAAATGAAAAAGATGAATTCCTCACTAATGAAGGGGAAATTAAAGTCACAATTCAGAGCTACTTTGCTTAATTATATGCCAAAAAAATCTAACAATCTAAGTGAAATAGATAAATATTTACAAAAATATAAATTGCCCAGATAAACACAAGAGAAAAAAAATGCTTAACCCCATTTTTAGAAATTTAAATTGAACAAGCCAAAAATGAATTCCTCATGAAAAAATTCACAGTTCTTGATGGATCAAGTAGTGAATTCTATCAAATATTTAGAGAACAATGAATTCTAATATTATAGAAACTATTTGGGAAAATATGTATGGAATTATTTTATGACACAAATATGATGTTGATATATAACACAGGAAAAGCCAAAATAGGAAAAAATATATAGACCAATTTCCCTAATTACTATCAAAGCAAAAGTTTTAGATAAAATATTAACAAAGAGATTACAACATTTTGTCTTGAGGATAATATACTATGACTAGGTAGAATTTATACCAGGAATATAGGACTGGTTCAATATTAGGAAAATTATCAGCACAATTGACCACATCAGTATCAGAACTAAGAGAAATCATATGATAATCTCAATAGATGCAGAAAAACTTCTTGATAAAATATAGCACCCATTAAAAATACTGTACAGCATAAGAATAAATGAATTTTTCCTTAAAATGATCTATAGTAATAGACAGTATAAGAATAAATGGCATTGTCTTTAAAACACTAAACAATATGGGGTAGCTAGGTGGAGCAGTGGAGCCAGGAGTACCTGAGTTCAAATCTGACCTCAGACACTTAATAATTGCCTAGCTGTTTGGCAATATCTACCTAAAAAAATCAAAAAGTATTAAATGTAAGAGACATAAACTAGGAACATTTCCAATAAGATCAGGGGTGAAAAAAGGATGCCCATTATCACTACTGCTTGTATTAGAAAAGATAGCTTTTTTGCAGTAAGAAAAGAAAAAAAGAAATTGATGGAATTGAGAATGAGAAAGCAAAATTTTCACTCTTGGCAAATGTATTGATAATATTTAGAGAACCCTAGAAAATCAACTAAAAACCTATTTGAAGTAATTAGCAACTTCAACAAAGTAGCAGGATATAAAATAAACATATAAATTATCAGCATTTCTATATATGAATAATAAAGACCAAGGGCAAGAGAAATAGAAAGAGAAATTTCATTTAAAGTAACTGTAGACAACAAAAAATACTTACTTTCCAAGACAAATCCAGAAGCTATGTGAACACAACTACAAAATATTTTTAACACAAATAAAGTCAGTTCCAAACCAGGGTTGTCCAACCTTAGGTTTTCTTAGGGCTGCATTAAAATAATATAATTATTTCAGGGCAGCACCCAAAATAAAAATTATGATACACTGATGTAAGTTAATTTATAGTCTTACTTTAGGTTTAGCAAGCAAATGCTATGAAAAGTCATGGTACTTTTAACTTCTTAGAAAGTAGGGAAACACTTGTCATCAATACTAGAGGTGAAGGTGCGAGGCATGAAAGCAAACACAAAACAACAAAGTGACAACACGACATTATAATAGCAGTTACACACTGACTAGTCTGCATTGTACAGATGAGATGTATTCCACAAATGAATTGAAAATTCTGTGCAGCATGTTCCATCCATAATACTGTTTAAAACACCAAAGAAAATTAACATCAATGAGATTATTTATTAGTGGTGGAATTAAAACTTCCTTGCAATTTGTTACTTTATTTTTTCACTGGTGGAAATTAAAATCCACAGGCAGGCTGCATAAAATCACACTGCAGGTGGAGAGCTTTGCTGAATGACTGAACAAGTCATGGTATATGAATACAATGGAAGACTATTATTCTATAAGAAATCATGAGTGCTTGTACTTTAGAGACACTTGGAAAGAATTACATGAACTGATACATGAGTGAAGGGAGCAGTACCAAGAGAACATTATATACATTAACAACATTGTGAAATGATCACTGCCTCTCAGCAGTTCAGAGATCAAGGATAATCCTGAGGGACCTACCAAAGACAATGCCATCATATCTAGAAGTAAAAAATCATAGAATCTGAATGTATACTATGTTCACTTCTTAAAAACTACCCTTTGTTTTTCCTTCATATCTCATGGTTTTCTTTCTTTACCCTTAGTTCTAATTCTTCTTACACTATATGATTAATATGTAAACTTTTACTAGACTTTTCACCTCCATGGGGATAAGGGGAGGGAAGGAAGGGTGGTAGAAAAGTGTAACTTAAATTTGAAAATGGATTGATGCTGAAAAACTACCATAGCATATAAATTGGAAAAATAAAATAAAATTTCAATTTAAAAAATGATCAGCAATACCTAAAGTCATTAGTAAACATTATCTGTAATGGGGATAAGCTAGAAGTCTTCCCTGGAAGATCAAGACTGAAACAAGGATACCTATGATCATCACTATTATTCATATTCTTCTAGAAATGTTAGCTTTAGCAATAAGATAAGAAAAGTAAATTGAAGAAATTACAATAGGCATTGAGGAAACAAAGCTATCACCCTTTGCAAATGATGTCATGCTTAGATAATTCTAGACAATCAGCTAAATAACTACTTGAAATGATTAATAACTTTAGTAAATTTGCAAGACATAAAACAAACCCTTAAAAATCATCTGCATTTCAACCAAGTCCAGCAGCAAAAGATAGAAAGAAAAAATTCCACTTAAAATTTCTATAAACAGCATAAAATATTTGAGTGCCTCCCCTCCTAGATAAACTCAGGAACTATATGAACACAATTGCAATACCTTTCTTAGACAAATAAAGTCAGATCTAAATAATTAAGAAAACTATTAATGACAATTCTACCATTTAATTTGCTTATTCAGTGCCATACCAAACTATCAAAAATTTTTAGAACTAGAAAAAATAAAAACAAAATTCATCTCAAAGAACAAAATGTTAAGACTATCAAAGGAATTAGAAAAGAAATGTAAATGATGATCTCTTCTAGCTATACCAGTTCTAAAACTATATTTTATAGCAACAATCAACAAAACTGGAATGGTAGATCAATGGAATAATTTAAATATAGAAGATAAAGTAGTAAATGACTATACTGCTTAATAAACTCAAAGACTTCAACTTCTGGGACAAGAACTGGGACATTTGACCAACACTGTTGGAAAACTATAAAATAATATGGTAGGAACTAGGCATAGACCAATATCTTATACCCTATACCAAGAAATGGGCAAAATGGGCAGATGATTTAGATAGTGATATCATTAACTAATTAGGAGAGCAATGAATAGTTTACCTATCAGATGTGTAGAGAGAGAAAAAATTTATGAGAAAAACAGACACGGAATATTATGAAATGCAAAATGAATAATTTTCATTACATTAAATTTAAATTGTTTTTTGTGTAAAGCCAATGCAAGCAAGATGAAAAGAAAAGCAGAAATCTGAGAAAAAAATTTTTACTGCAAGTATTTCTGATAAAGGCATCATTTCTAAAATATATAGTGAACTGAGTCAACTTTATAAGAATATGCCATTGCCTAATTGATAAATGAACAAAGGATATGAACATGTAATTTTCGTATGAAGTTAAAGTTCTTTATCAACCTATGAAAATATACTCTAAAACATCTCTGAGGTACTACTTCACATCTCACAGATTATTTATTAAGAAAGAAAATAAAAATGATAAATTTGGAGATGTGGGAAAATTCGAACACTAATGCAGTGTTGGTGGAGTTGTTTACTTATTGAACCACTCTGCAGAGCAATTTGCAGCTATACTCAAAGAACTATAAAACTATACATGCCCTATGATCCAGTAATAAATGCCATGATTAAATCTGTATCCCAAAGAAATAATTCAAAAGTGAATAAGTCTTACATGTACAAAAATATTTATAACAGCTCTTTTTCTGGTGGTAAAAACTGGAAATTGACGGAATAGCAAAACAAATTGTGCTATATGAATGTAATGCAATACTTATTGTGGTATAAGAAATGATGAGTAGATTGATTTAGGAAAACCTGAAAAGGTTTACATGAACTCTTGCTGAGCAAAGTGAGCAGAACCAGAACATTATATGTGGTAACAATAATATTGTACAAAGATTAACTATGTTAACTTTAACTCTTTTTCAGCAATAAAATTAATAACCCAACACAATTTCAAGAGATTCATGATGGAAAACATTAGCCACATCCAGAAAAAGAGTCATGGAATCTGAATTCAGATTGAAGTATACTCTTTTCACTTTTTTTCCTCATGGTTTTCTTCTTTTGTTCTTATCCTTTTTTCACAACTTGACTAAGGTGAAAATATGAGTACTATGATTATATATGTATAATCTATATCTGACTGATTGCTGTCTTGGGGAGGGTAGAAAGGCAGAAGAGAGGAAACTCAAAAGTCTTAGAAAAGTGAATGTTGAAACTTTCTTTTCATGTAATTATATATAAAAAAAGTAAATTTAAAAAAAGTGAACCCCCCCAAAAATGAAAGGGGTGGCTAGGTGGTGCAGTGGATAAAGCACCGGTCCTGGAGTCAGGAGTACCTGGGTTCAAATCTAGTCTCAGGCACTTAATAATTACCTAGTTGTGTGGTCTTGGGCGAGCCACTTAACCCCATTTGCCTTGCAAAAAAAAAAGTGAACCCAATGATCCAGATAAAGTCTGCTGACTGAAGAGAATAATTGGATTGTGACCTCAATATTCCTGAAAACTAAGTTCTTTTGCCTACAACCCAAGTTCACATTAACTTTTTTTGGTGACAGCATCAGATTTTTGATTAACATTGAACTTTGAAACAATTAAAATCCTTATATTTATTTGCTAATTTATACTAATTAAACATTTCTCCTCCATCTTATATTTGTGAATACATTTGCTATTTTTCTAATTGTAAGTTTTTGCATTTATTCCTATTGAATTATATCTTGTTAGATTCAGTCTATTTCCCTACAATGTTAAGATCTTTTGGATCCTATCATCTAGTATATAAACAATCCCTCCCAACTTTATGCCATCTGTAAATTTTATGAGCATATCATCATCTATGATTTTTTCCCAAGTCATTAATAAATACTAAAATGCTAAGTGGAGAGCCCCTGCCATATTGACATTGATCCATTTAAAATGACAAATAGCTCATAGCTAAAGAATCTCCCTTTACAAGAGCAAGGTAGTATCTCCTCTGAAACTTACAATCTTAGAGAATTACCTGAGTCATTGAGAAATTAAGGGAATACCCCAATGTTAATATATATATTAGATGGAAGACTCAAATCTAGGTCTTTTTGGCATTGAGGCTGACTTCCTAATCACTAAACCATGTTATCTTGATAATAAATAAGATGATGGGGTTAAATAAAAACCTCATTAAAAACCCTGCCATCAGTAAGAGTGTTGTTAAAAACAGCAAGTTATATCATAATTCCTTGCAATAATCAAAGTAAGAAAAAAACTAATAGCCTGTAAAAACTCAAACAACTAAATGAAAATGGGTAATCAATAATGATTATTTTTCTTTTAGGAGACTGATATTTTCCAACATTTTTACCTCATGCTATGTGGAATGAACCTTCATATCACATCAAATTAAGTTTTCTTGGAAAATATTTATTTGTTATAGTGTAAAGTTATAGTATAAATCTATATACTCACCTATCCTTATTCTCTCTTAATGGGGGAAAACAAATGGAGACAAAGAACTTCATCATTTTCCATCTCCAAAGTAACTCCCTGGATATGATGCCTTTTGACACATATTATATTATTTTCAATTTCTCACTCCGCTATAGCAGAACCCATAATTTGTCTTTTTTATTACTACTTAAAGAACTTACCTTATTAAAGAAACCAAAAAATGGAATGACATGCTAAGAAACTTGACAATTTGCAATCATTTATTTGATGAAACAACTGGTCTTTTCGAAAGCCATTTACCAAGTGAGGAACTTATTCCCATTACATGTTACTGTTCCTATAGTGCTAATTTCCACAAAATTTCTTGGCATTGTTATTACCTCCTCAGCCTGATAGCGGAAATCTTTCATCATTTTCAATAGTGGTACATGGATTTGTATTTATAGTTGCAATATCTTTTTTCATTGCAAAGTGAATCTTCCAGTTTACTTTTAAAGTAAAAACCTCAATACAACATAGGATTGCATACTGACACTTACATTAGAGCTTTTTACTTGGTGTATTTTAAATTAATAGTATAACAGTCTTTACTTCATTTCCATTCCAAGTTGGAGGGATTTCAAAATGAGAGCATGGGAAAATGGTTCTTTTCCTACCAATAATCCAGCCTCTTTCTTTCCAAGAAACATTTGATGATATGCAATACTATACTTTAACTTTATACATATAAGTGCAAAAGCTTTACCACTGCACTTAGCTTCTTTAACTTTAAACCAGTTATTCCTCTCTTATGGAAATAACCTGCTAGGAAAATGAATAAAGTTAGCATATTTTAAAACATATTAGACATATTGGTCAAATCACTATTTTCAAGGCTTACATATTATTTCATACATCAGCTAACTTAAGAGTCCATAAACTAACAGCTCAAAAACACATGCAGGGAATTAATTTAGTTTCTCTATTTCAGGTCATGGTAACTTTTTTCCTCTTAAATTCACTAACATTTATTCTTCTTAGCTGTATACCTTAAGCAATCTTTCTTTTGAGAAGACCTGAAAGCATTGCTATTGGCTTACTAAAGTAAATTCTAAGATTATGACAGAACAGAACTAAAATTTCAAGGAAGATTAGAATCTAGTAGAATCAGCATTCCTATGGTTGATAGACCCTAGGTCC
Organism: Macrotis lagotis; assembly: GCF_037893015.1. Taxonomy (NCBI): domain Eukaryota; kingdom Metazoa; phylum Chordata; class Mammalia; order Peramelemorphia; family Peramelidae; genus Macrotis; species Macrotis lagotis. Next base: position 215,612,617 of record NC_133661.1, read on the forward strand.
ATAGAGTTTGTGACTTGTGCAATGGTGATGTGGGGTTTTTTTGAGCCAGGACAGACCAGAAGTATTCTGGCATTTATTCAAGATGTGCCCATAGTACCTTCTATGTGACTTTTGAGATTTACACACTAAATATTCCACAGATCACTCTCCTTTATTCAAATTTATGATATCTTCCTGGACCCAAATTTTAACACTTATTACACATACCAACTCCAAAGGGATTCTGTGCTAAGGTCTTCTACAAGATAAGACAAAGCCTTATGTAGGTGTATGTGGGCACAGGTATATATATATATATATATATATATATATATATATATATATATATATATATATGTCTCTATCCCTATCAATCTACATATAAAGAGATAGAGGAAATAAATGGATATGTGTATCCATGTATATACACATACACACAAATATATATTCATATACACATACAGATAACTTACATACACACACATGCACATACACACACACACACACACAAATTATCTTGTGTGAACTGATTATGTTTTTGTGGACTCAGCAACCTATTAAAGCACTCTATGGTCTTCAGACTCAGAGGGGTGTGAATCCCTTCAGTAGTTCAATGGCACAATTTATAGGAGTATTTATATTCCCTATGAAACCCTAGGGAAGAACACAATTTGAAGGGGCTTGTCAGAAAAGATTGAGAATCTGATGAATGCATTACCATAACTCTAAATAAAATGGAAAAATTCTCCTATAGTCTTTGCCAGATAACTTATTTACTTAAATATGAACTTAAATATTTCCTTTTCTTAAATATTTATTTAGATCACATTATTTGACCAATTAAAAAAAGTGAAAAGGACAATAGAAAGAAGACAAATGAGAATTTAAATATTTCTTGGGATGGGAAAGTTTCAGATCAAAGAAATGATTATTCCAGGAGTTTTTTAAAAAAGGGCATAAAAAATACTCAATCAAAATAAGAGCCAAAGGCATATACAAAGTGGCAGCTGCAGGATCTGGGGGTAAAACATGCCAAAAAAAAAACCCCACAAAAAAAAAACAAATGAATATGAACGCTTTCCTGGAAGAAAAGATGGTTTCCATAGCAACAATGCATAATGATCTTTCAATGTAAAAAATCCTATTCTGAATGTGATATTGGTGATTCAGAGGCAAAGATGCACTCTAAAGGTGGCATAGCAATCAGAGATCACTGAGCTGATATCACAAAGCATAGAATTATAATTTAAATACTTAAATTGAAATTGATTTTCTATTTATCTACCTACTTAGTTAGTTTTTGTTTGCATATAATATACCCAGTGAATTAAAATGAGCATAAAGAATATTTTATACAGAAACCAGATTTACAACAGTATACAAAAACAAAATGTTAGATATTACCTTTACCTGGCAGTATATTTTCTAACTACCCTCCAAGCCAATCCAAATCAATATGCAATAAGAATTTTCAGTATGAAAGCTTTCATAAAAGATGCTGAGGATGCAGAGATATAATGAAAAAACAATCTCTAGCCTCAAGAAGCTTCCATTTTATTGAGCGAACAGATTGAAGAATGGGACCTATCATTTCACTGGCACCTTCTCACCAACTCAGAGCATGGTTTATTTATTTTAATGTCTGTTAATGATTCCTTTTGTCCTTCCCTCATTCATTTCAATCTTATTTATATTTGTACTGAATCCTCTTTGGTAACATACATAACCAATTAAGTAAAGAAAAATACAAAAACAAAAGCATCTTATTTAGTGTATACATTATGACAATATAATATTCAGTCATACTAAACTCATGTTTCTCTAACACAGAAATTATATTTTATAATTGGAAGAGAAGCAAAAGATCATTAATGATGGATATCCTCAAAAAAGATTTAAGGAAACTCGAATAAAGGGAGGGCAGAATGAATTCCATTTCTTAGTGATTGCTCTCAGTAGATATTTACTGAAACATTTCGTTTACTACGTAAATGGTTAACTTTATTAATTCTTTTTTAGGAGTCATTATAGTTCTTTTTTTCCTCAAAGTAATGTTTTTATTTTTCTCAGCTTTTTAACATATTTTTGATGTTTTATGTAAGATATGAATTTCTAACATGCTAATAAATGTTGTATTTATATGTTTTATGTGAAATATGTGAATATGTGAAATTTTTATAGGAAACAATATGCTTTGTTTATGACATTGATTAAATATATGAATTGCTAATGTGCTCTTTAGTCATATTAGCCTTTCCATGAGATGTAGGAATTTCATTGTTCTGAACTGGGGATTGAAGGAAGCATAATTCTAACAGAAGTTAAAGACATAATACATAACAGGAACTTTGAATGTTGTTAAAGAGCAGACCAATTTGGTTAGAACATAGAGTACATGGATGGTGAGAAGGCTCGGGGCAAGAATATTAAATAAGACTGCAAAGTTGAACTATGAACTATAAAGCGCTATAAATGCTAAATGAGTAGGTTGTATTAAATCCTAGAAACTATAGGAAACTGGATATTCTTGTGATATGTGTAGAGAGGTGTTTCTAAAAATAATTTTGACAGCAATATTGAAGATAGACTAGAGAAGCAAAGAGACTAACATCAGAGAGACCAAATTAGGACCAAATATTGCAATAATCCAGGTGAGACATGATGAGAACCTGATCAAGAATGAAATAAAGAGGGGAAAGGATATGAGAAATGTTGTGGCAATAGGATCAGCAAAACTTGGCAAGCAATTGGCTGTGATATAAGTAAAGGTGAGTAAGAAGTTGAGACTCTAAGATGATGTAAAAAGTCCATAATAAAGACAAACAAGCAAACTAACAAAACTTAGAAGAGGGTTAGCTTTATATGAGGAAGATAATGAGTGGTGACACAAATCACCAAAAAAGATATATCAGTTTCCACTAGGAAATGCAAAAGTCACATAGTCAGAAGGAATAAGAAGTGGACAGCCTAAGAGTAATGATATCCAAGAAATAGTAAATGAAGCTGAATAAAGTAATGGTGAATTGAATGAATTGCTTTTAGGGGGAAAAATTGTATAAGGTCTCACAAGATAAGAATGGATAGAGGGCTTTAGATCTTCACTTGTATAGGAAGAACCTAGACTAATAAGAGCAAAGATAATTGAAATAAATATATTGAAACTGCTTTCAAAAATTTATCAGTAATTTCCTATAATCTATTTATCTTCACCTTTCTGAGACCATTTTTCCAAAGCTTTCCCAGAAGATTGGGATACTGGCAATTCTCTTTGGTGACAATCTTGTGTTACCATTAATCAAAGAAAGGCTTCTATATGCTGATGGACTATACATTGAGTAAAGGTCCTTGAATCTGAGCATTCATGAAAAGACCTCTGACCTTTTGATATATGAATATTTTAGAATGATGTGACTCTATACATTTAACCCACATTTTAGAAAATAAATTTTAATTGAAATCTTTTGCTTTTGCGTTGCCCACTTTTCCTAGAAGATCACTACTTCCTCTTCTCCCAGAGAACTCAGGTTATATATCTTTTATATAAAATGGGACAAAAAAATAAAGAAACAACATATCAAAATTTACTAACACATTTCAAAATCTCTTATTTCTTTCTAGTTTTTAAGACTGTAATACTGAACCTCTGAAAAAGTCACATTTTATGATTTATGTAGCTCCAGATTTCTCTTCTTCTGTCCTTTCCTGTAAAGTCACCTATAGTTGCCAAATTATCAAATTGTCATTACATTATATTTCTCTGATGAAGAGTGGGTACTGTGGCACTGGTTATGAACAGTAGGAGAAAAGTCATGTAAAGCATCCTAGAAAGATATTGGAGAAAAGAAAGTTGGAACTTGTATGCACTGAATCATAGCTGGATAGATAATATTTTGCTGATCTCTATTTTCACTTCCTGAAATGTTAGGGTTCTTCAGGTCAGTGGAAACTATAATAGTTGTTTAGAAACCTACTGTGTCTGAGAATGAGGTGGTGATCCAAAACTAGTTTCTAGTGGTCTTTCACATACCTATATCTCACTAACACTAATTAGCTCCCATGGTGTCAGATTCAGTGGAGCTGCCAAAGATTGAGTGGATTTGGTTACTGAACAAGCCCACCAAGTATGGAGGCAGTCTCTACAATCCAGTGCAAATGGTTGCATTGTAATTTCTTTAGTTACACCCAAAAGAGCCATCTAGACTTTAGTCTCTGCTTGTAGTTGTCTTTACTAGAAGCAATTTTTTTTACTTCAAAATTCCTTTATATAAAAAGTCAAATTTATAAAGAAACATAAAATACACTTGATTGAATCTTTTGTTTTAATTTCCTTATCCAAATGCTGCCTCTCAAAACTTTTAAAACTTATCATCTTAGCTGTTTTCACTTCTTTCTCTGCTCTATTTTATAATGTTAATAATACATTTCATCCATTAAATCAATGTGAGGCTTTTTACCCCCCAGTTGGTTTGTTCCCTGCTAACAAGAAAAGATGTTTTTTTTTCTTTTTTCCAATAATTTTCAAGACATGAAGGGAAAGGTATTGTGCCTAATTAGATGAAATGATGAGATCTACCAGTCTTTTCATTCTTCTACTCCTCCTGTGCCCCTCAGGTTACTTCTGTAGCTCCTAGATCTGTAATTGTGATTGGAACATTTATGTCCTCCTAGTTGAAGGTTGATCAGTGTTTCTCTCTGAAATCCCTTAGGGAGTTATAACTCAACTAAATTCTACTCCAGGAAAAATGTAGCAAACAATATCCTGGAACTAGGAATATTTTATCCTCTCTCTCTCTCTCTCTCTCTCTCTCTCCCCTCCCCCCTTTCTCTCTCTCCCTTCCTTCCTTCTTCTTTCCTCTTTTAAAATGTTACCATTTAAAAACTGTATGAAAATGTGAAAGAGAAACCCTGCTTGCTCATTTATCAAGAGATATTCACTGAAAAATCTTTCAAAAGAAATATACTTATATATCAATCAGGTGAAGCAGAATTATTAAGGTTTTAGGAAAGAAATATAAAGTTGCCTCTGCTATTAGGCTTAGAACTATAATTTGCTAGTTATCTATTTGTATGTGTGTTCCCTTCAAAATGAAATTTTTATAAGGATTTCTTTTTAATTTCAATGAATAGTGGATAATTTAAGTCTCAAAGAACTGTGATTCAGTCATAAATTCTTCCAGCAAGTATATGATATGCAATTCAATTCTGTTTAACAGGTATTTATATTTATTATATGAATTCAAGACTTGAGAACAAGCATGCAGAGATTATATATTATATAACAAAGATAAAATGCTGCAGGTACTTGGATGGGGTCACAGTAAAATATACTAATTATAAATATACCTATTTATTGCCAGATTTGTAAAAGAATTATAAAGGAGATCAAAAAAGACAGTATAAATAGATTTAATTCTTTATTTGAATCCTGTGTCTGATATGGTATAAAAACAAAATAAATAAATGAATAAATGAAGCAAGCAAGAAAACAACTTTCCAAAAATGGAAAGGGTCACTTAGGGAAATTATTTGGTCAACCAAGGGTTTTCAGACAATGTCTGAATGTTTACTGTGTCAGATATGTTTCAGAGCAATTGTTGAGCTAGGAAGTTTGGATTAAGGGCAGAGGCAATTCTCTGACACTATTCAGTATGCAAAATGTTTTCTTTTGTCTTCTGCTTGTTCTTGTGTAGAGGGAGCTAGCCCACCTAATTTGATTCTGGTGTCTTGCCTAGGTACAAATATTTTCTGATTGAATTAGTCTTTCAGAACTGATTATGAGCAGGGTCCATACACCTCCATAAATCAATTGCGAACCACACCTTTGTGTTAAAGACAGAACCTATCTCAGAAGGGTGTGGGGAAAGAAGATTTCGAGTGCTCCAGAAGCTGGAACAAAAAGTGAACAAAGGAAGGACTGAGATGTAGCCGAAATCAAAGCTATCAAAGAGAGTCATTGACTCTAAAAGTAGACAATATTTTTTAATCTAGATAAAAGTAGGATCTACAGAAGCTGGGGATTTCCGAGGCCCTTTCATGGACCATGCAATCAAACTACAATACTAAGATATTTCAACTTCTAATATTTTTATATATAAATGGATAGAACTATGCAAGCAGAAGGCCTGTGGGATCATCAATAACATTTAAAAATTCAAACTTTTCTCAAGATCAAAAAGTTTGAGCACCTCTGCTTTATAGGCATCCTGAAGTAACAGAAAAAAAAAAACCCAAGGTGAAGGAAGTCGCAAGAAAAGAGAGGAGGGAGGTGCCGCCCGGCGGCCCGGCCCGGCCCGGCCCGGCCTCGGGGGAGCCTGTCGGCCCCTGGGGCTCCTCCTGCGGCTGTGCGGAGCCACGGCGCGGGGACCCGTGGCCGGCCACCCCTGAAGGCTTTGGGCCTGGCCGCCGTGGCCGCGGTGACAGGGGGCGGTGTATGCCGTGTGGGCCTACGTATGGGCTCGGCGGCCCGCGCTCGGGGAGGGCTTGCCCCGGACACGTCCACGGGAGCCCGGGGCCGCCTTCCCCGTTAGTGGGCAGGAGAGAGGAGTGCGCGGTGCTGGCGGGAGACGAGGACTAGGGCGGCGCCGCGGCCTGACCGGCCCCGGAGCAGGCCCAGGACAAAGTGCAAAATAAGCAAGTCCTAGTGCCGGGCTTGGATGGAGCAGGAAAGCCCAGTGTCCTCCACACCTTAGCCACAAATAAAGTCCAACATAGCATTGCTCCCACCCAGGGATCAATGTAGTGTGCATCAACAATGGAGGCACGCAGATGGAGTTCCAGGAGATTGGTGGCAGTGAGCCTTTCCGTTCTTACTGGAAGATGTATCTTTCCAGGGTGTTGGTGTTGCTTTTTGTGGTAGACTCGGCAGATCACGGACGATTACCTGATGCCAAAGAGCATCTACATCAATTGATCCAAAAAGATCCAGCTCTTCCTCTAGTTGTTTTTGCAAATAAACAAGATCTTGAAAATGCATATTGTGTCACAGATATTCATGAGGCTTTGGGATTATCTGAGATTGGAGATGATAGAAAGTTGTTCCTCTTTGGAACCCACATAACCCCAAGAATGGCTCATACATCCCCTCCAGTATGCAGGACAGAAGAGGACTGATTGCCCAGCTGGTTTCGGAAGCTCAGTGATCACCTTCCAGTGTCTGTTGGCTCTTATAACCAGAGAATCTTGTATTGAAAGCTGGAAGCCAAAAAGGTTTTTTTTTAAATAGAAGAAAAATCTTATCCTATTTTCTACGCAGCACATGAAACTTAGATGACTAAGATGTTAATTTATTTAAAGCATCTAATTAGACACTATCATCTTTAATATATACTTATAGTTTTGAAACTTTTTAGAAGCTTTTAGGTTTTTGTACGTTAAAAACTGGATATTCTGCCTGATTGGAAAACACTTCAAGAGGTTATTATTTTGTGACCATGGATAACTAACTCCCTTCATCAAAATAGATTGAATTCACTAACTTAGAAGATAGTCTTTAATTGTTGCCATGGCCAAAAAATGTTGGGTCCTGTGCCCAACCTAGTGATGAATTCATTTTATTGGGACATAGAATTTGCTATTGGATCTGTACTTGAAACTTTTCTAGCTGGTTTGACTGACTTGTTGGCAGAACCTTTAAGAAACCAAGATCAAAAAAAGAAAAAGAAACCAAGATCACCTCCATTCTAGGATGGAGTACCATACTATAGTAAACAATCACCTCCATTCCATGATGGAGCATCATAGTATGACTTTAATGAATAGTTTAGGTGTAATATATCATAATTTTGAAAACTCAAAATAATTTACTAAAAGAATATAGAGCCAAGCAAACTGAACTAGAAAAATAAACGGAAATTTTTAAAAATAAAAAAAAGAGAGGAAATGATAAAACATTTATTAAGTGATTACTTTGGGATTGTATTAAGAGCTTTGATAGATATTATCTCATTTGATCTTTAAAACAACTTAAGCACTATCACTTTTTTCCCAGGTTACAGATGAAGAAACTGAGACAAACAGCACTTATGTTTTACCCAGGGTCACACTACTAGTGTCACAGTGCCTGAGACCACATTTGAACTCTGTAATTTTCTCTACTCTAAATCCTGCTTTCTGACCCTCTTAACTGCCTAGTTTAGACCTTTCTCTAACTTGTCCTCCTGATGTCATATATATATATATATATAAAATTTACCATTACCTAAACTGAATTTTGCCCCAAATAAAGAGGGAGTTCATTAGAAAGAGATAAGAATGTAATGATAGACAGGTCTAACTTCTGCCTAAGTGTTAGGAATTTTCCTTAGTTGTTCTCTGAAAAATCATGATTGATCTTAGAACTTTTTATCCAAAATAAAATTCTTAACGTCAAAAAGGAAGAAATAGTCATTTTTTTTATCACAAAGTTTAAAATGAGCTAATTATATATAACTGTCATACACTTACTTAAAGACATATTTGTATCTGTGGGTTTAGAGATAACTATATAGATAAATGATAGATAGATAGGTAAATAGAGAGACAGACAGATAGACAGATAGATAGAATGAATGACTGATTTATGGGTAGGTGACATAGTAGATAAAGTCCTGGACTTATAGTCAGGAATATTTATCTTCCTGAGTTCAAATCTGACCTCTCATGCTTACAAGTTGTGTGATCCTAGGCAAGTCACTTAACTTTTTTTGCCTCAATTCCCTCATATATAAAATGAGCTGGAGAAGGAAATGGAAAACCATTATATTTACCAAGAATACTCCAAATGGGGTCATGAAAAGTCAGACAGAACTGAACAATAAAGTATAGGTTTATATTTGTGACCAAAATTATTTTTTTATTTTAAACATTTAACCTAATAGTTAAGAAAACTATGCTATTTAAAAATTAATATTTGTTAATTTCTCAATGTATTACCATTGAAAAGTAGATATAATGAATCTAATATCTTTAGTGTTTTAGTTCTATGGGGTGCTCAGGGAGGACTAGAACCTCTGGTCCTGGTATGAGGATTGCCTATCCACCTTTGGTGTACACTTGGCATTCAACTCTCACCTATGACTCCAAGAAGGTGTAGTATGCACAGAGGCCACATCTTTGGAAAACTATCTTGGCAGAAAGGTTGAACCAGGTTGAGCATGAGTATAAGACAAAAACCCCTAGGTAAGCACTCAGCACTTGGTCAGACATCAAAGACTCAAGGTCATCCACTGCATACTGGGCCAACATCAGTTATCTTGAATTTTGTTTTGCATTGGGTTTCAATGAGACAGTGAAGCTGATACCTTTGCACAACTCAATCACACTTAAATCCAAATAAAGAGTCAAGACATCATTATATGATGTCATTGGCCTTTTTCAAAAATGAAAGATTACCAAGCAGGAAGGGAAGAACTTTCTGGGATCACAATGGATCAGTTACTTAAGGTTCAAAGACAATAACTGTTTAATGCTACTTTCTTCTATGAAGAACTTTGTACACTGAAGTTTGGAAAAATTAATATACATGAATATTTTTAAATCTCATGTTATAACATCTTGCTAATTTTGAAGATCAAAAAATGTCCTGTCAATACAGTATTCCCTTTGGGTTAATATGAAATACCTATAACACAGGGGGATACCCTTGTCCCCCAACCAATGTTGCCAATAATGCTGAAAACCAAAGTGACAAAGAGTTCTTGTGTCTAGGGAAGAAATGAGTAGGAGGGGGCTGGGCTTAAGAATAAGATTCCATATTCCATATTCTCACTTCTCACTCATATTGCTCACTTATTGATTCTTCTTTCATTTCAATAAGAAACTGAGAGAAAATAAAATTTAGTCTTAGACAAATGTATACATAGATGTATATTCATGCACACACATGCATGTTTATATATTTAACAGCCAATGACTATATAGTAACCTTTCTAATTCTCTCCATATGTATACACACATATAACTATATGTATATCTCTATCCCTATTTCTTATCTATTACTATCTCATCTATATGTATATCACTTCTATCTCATCTATGCGGAGATCATCTGTTTTTGTCTTTGTCTCTGTCTTTCTTTGTGTCCATCTAAGGAGTCTCTTGTACTTCTTCCATTATGATACAGGTATCTTTCTTACACTGACTTGGATATTTGCTTCATATAGACAACAAAATAATTGTGCATGTGTGAAATAATGACAGGTGAATGAGGTGTTTCCATTCTGAGTTCATTTTTTTGGAGTTGATATTTAAGAGATCATTTTCAAATAGTGATTAATTTAGTTGTCTAGGACTTTCAGGTCATATTTACACTAAATTTGAATTTTTTTATGTCTAAGCTTCTTTTTAAATTTTTATTTATTTTTATATTTATTTATATTTTCATCCATATGCACACGTATATTTTTAAGATACAAAATTTCCTTCTACTCTCCCCATGCCACCTCCCCTCAGTGGCTAACAGTCAGGTTAGCATTATACATATTTTTGATAAACATGTTTACAGTTTAGTCATTTTTGGTATGAGGAATGAGGATTAAGGGAAAGAGATATAAGAAATAAATTTTATAAAGTGTTCATCAGATTCTGAAGGTTTTTGTTTTGTTTTTGTTTGTTTTTCTTCTTCTGGATGGTGTTAACATTGTCCATGGTAAATCTAATACAATTATGTCTAACAGCTCTCTGAACTGCTGAGAGAAGCTGCTTCCATCAAGTTGTTCATCTCACAACTTTGTTATTAATGTATACATTGTTCTCTTGGTTTGTTGCTGTTAATGTGTATATTGTTCTCTTGGATTAGATTTGATTTTGAAATTGACCTGGAATATAATAAGAATATTGGGATCATATAGCCTGTTAGCACTGTTAAATGATTTACCTTCTACTCACATGAAGGCAAAGTTGACTATCTTGGATTGTTAGTCTGGCTACCTAAAGGGGAGGTATTACAGTATAGTAGAAAGAGTTTGATGTCATAGATAGACTGGAGTTTAGGTTTCAGTTCTGACATCTATCAGTTGTGGGAACTTGGATCTCTTTCCTTATCCTTATTTAACCTGAAGAGGGTTAGAGAAAAGAATCTTTCAGACTGTCCAATTTATATGGCTATATTTTGTTTAAGGTGTCTATTAGTCATCCAATTCTATGAAGGGAAAAATACCCAACTGCAAATTTTTATATTAACTGCCTGTTTAGGAACTACCTGGTGTTTGGTGACGCTTATCAACACTTAATCTATCTTTTTGAATTGGTTACATTATTAATCTGCTCTATGCTTAATCAAATGAGAAGAAATACTTGGAACCTAGATGAGTCATTTACAAAAATTGTCATTAATGTTATTTTTTCATCTTGAGTGAAGAGTAACACAATGAGATAAATAAATTAAACATTTTCATAAATAAGAAAATAAAGTAAAAAGTTAGTCTTTATTATCAATTAATCACTGACCATTTATTAGTTACCTACTATTTATGAGGCATTAGGCTAAGTTCTGGGGAAGCAGAAAAGGCAAAATAAAATAATTTTTGATATCATAAAGTTCACAGTTTAATGGAAGCAATTACAAGCAAACAATTTATTAGAAACACAATATGCTTACTGTTGCAGGAAAAGTATTAAGATTAAGAATTAGGAAAAAAATTGAAAAGATCAAATTTAACTAGGACTTGAAGGAAGCCAGGAAAACTATTGATGCAGAGGAAACTGAGCACGGGAGTGATGAGATCAGTTGGAGACAAACTTTGTAAATCTTTTGTTTGCATTATAAAGGACATTTCCTTCCTTTATCATTTAATTTAGGCCACATCTGAGGGACTGACCTTCAACCTAATTTGGGTTACATTGGGCAGCCAGGGAACCCTGGTCCTAGAAGACCACCCAAGAGACCCCTCCCCAAGAGGCAAAATCTCCAGTGAGGGAGTTGGGTCATTCTCAGCTCACCACCCCCTCCCATGGACTCTAGGAGAAAATTTAAGGAGGAGGAAGGGGCTCCACCCCTTTTTACCTTCTAGTCTCCTTTTGAGCCCTGGACAGCTGATCTGGCCAATTCAGTCAGGAATCCATGTGGTCTTCTCTTAACTCTTTCTAACTTTTCTATCCTTTCCCTAATATGCTGTAACTTCCTTTCATAAATCTCTATTTTCTTTCCCAAATTTGCATTCCTGCATCTGAGTCACGATTCTTTGCGGGACAGAACTGAAACTAAGGAACAAATTAGCTATGCCACTAGGATGCTGATATAAGAATTGAGAGCACTTCAAGTATGAGGGACAGCCCAAGAAAATTTTCCATGTTGTGGTATAGAGTGTCATATATGAGGAAAACCAATATCATTGCTTGAAGAGGAGCAGGGAATTAGGCATAATGACTGGAAAGATAGGAAGGGGCCTGGTAAGTAAGTAGGTAGGTAAGGTTTTTGAAATCCACATAGAAGATTTTATGTTTGATTCTGAGATAAAAGGGAATTGCTAAAGTTTTTTTGAATATGAGAGCAATCTTTCAGCTTAGTAGAGGGTGAAGTGAACTGGGCAAAGTTTTGTGGCATGGAGACCAACTAACTAGCTGTTACAATAGTCCAGAAGTAAGTTGATGAGGGTTATGCAAAGATGGTGGCAGTATCAGGGAAGAAGGGGGTATTCACAAGATTTTTTGAAGGTAAAAAAGTACTTGAAAACTGAATATGGGAAGTAAGAGTCAAAATCCCATGTTGTGAACCTGTATAATTGGGAGGATTATCTTTCACCTTTGATAATTATTCTCTGAGGGGGGGACTGAGAAGGGAGGAAGGGAGAGACTTTGGAACTCAAGGTTTTAAAAGTGATTGTTGAAACTTGTTTCTGCATGTAACCAGGGAAAATAAAATAAAATTTATAAATTAAAATAAGACATCAATAGGTCAGTTAAAAAGAAAGGATTCTGAGGAAAAGATAATGAGTTATTTAAGATATCTACTGGGAATATATATATTCCCAGTAGATATCTTAAATAACTCATTATCTTTTCCTCAGAATCCTTTCTTTTTAACTGACCTATTGATGTCTTATTTTAATTTATATATATATATATATATATATATATATATACCATTTGAGATGTTTAATGATAGTTGAAGATGTGATATTAGGGGAAGAGAGAAGAAATTATAGTTAGAAGAGTAGAGCTGATAAAATGCTTAAAGATGATAATTGAAACTATGGGATCAGATGGGATTGCTAAGTGAATTAGTATAGAAAAAGAAGAAAAACAGGTTTGGAACAGAGACTTGAAGAGCCAGCGTCAATGGAGATCCAACCAAGGAGACAAAGGAGGAGTCCAATGGGAAGAGAATCAGGGAAAAAAATATTATTCTGAAAAGATAGGAAAAAGAGAAAATAAAGGAGAAAAAAGAGATTACTAGTTTCAAAGATTAAAGGAAGGCTAAGAAGAATGAAAATTGTGAAAAAACCCACTAGGTTTGCGAATTAAGAGATCATTTGTAATTCTGGGGAAAAATGGTTTTGGTTGATTGATTAGAATAATAGCCACATTGTGAAGAATTAAGAGAATGAAAGTAAAGGACGTCTAAATGCTTATTGTAGATGGTCATTTCAACCTGCTTTTCAGTCTTAATGAAATGCCATAGGGACCACTCATACCTATATTGCATTTAATACTCTGTTATGTTCCCAGTACAAAATAAATATGTTAATAACTATGACAAATTGTATCAGGTCTTATTTTGTATTATCAATACCCTAAGCCAAAACTAATATGACAGAGAAAAGATTAGGATAATAGAGAACAAATTTGACTACAACCTATTTATAAATGGATGCAATGATTACACATCAGCACATTCAGGGGACTCAGGGGAAGTGACCAATTTGTTTTAGTAAGCATTTCAAAAAAGGGAATGGTATATTATCAGTGAAGCTCAATGTGTCATGGTAAAAGAAAAAAATTACCATAAGGCTTTTATTCAATCCTATTTTCATATAAAAGATATGAGACTCATTAAAAATTAATTCATTAATAATTTTAAAATGGAATACCTGACGGTTCTGACAACCACATGTGGTAGCTTAGTGCTGTATTCCTTTGCCAGTTAAAATATTAATAGAACATTGACTAAATATCTCTTGCAAGGCCTATAAGGCCCAGAGGTTATTAAGAAACCCTTGGTTTGCCTTAAGGGGATTCAGTTTAGTTTCTATGCCAGCAGGTAGTTTTCTGTGTATTTTCTTCTGAAGGATGGATAATTTCCAAAGCCAGGACAGAGAAGTCCTAATAAATCATATCTTTATGAAAAATTCATTGCATCTATATAGTCTTCACAAGGCTTCTGCAAAAAAAAAAATGATTAAAATACTTAGTAACAGATCAATGAGATAATTTATTTACATAAAGCAATTTGGAGCCTTCATTGAAAAAGTTTACAGAGATTCTGGCAATTTTGAGACAGGTTAGACAAAAATGAAATCAAATGACAGTACTCAAATTCAACTGCAGCTTTTTGGTTTTGCAACTAAGTAGACTCCTACTCACTCTTCATACATATTGGCAATCTTTACAAAGGACCTATGTTTCTATTTTTAATTACTTAAATATTAGGGTGACCACTGGTTTGTAGAGGAAGTGCAAGAAACAATGACAGCGTGGGGCAGCGAGGTGGCGCAGTGGATAGAGCACCAGCCCTGGAGTCAGGAGTACCTGGGTTCAAATCTGGTCTCAGACACTTAATAATTACCTAGCTGTGTGGCCTTGGGCAAGCCACTTAACCCCATTGCCTAGCAAAAACCTAAAAAAAAAAAAAAAAAGAAAAAAGAAACAATGACAGTAGCAACTGCATGGCACTCTGACTTTCTGTTTAGTAAAGCATCCACAATCACCTGCAGGGATCTCTGTTTCATGTGTCATCAGATATTAGAAAGTTAGTCCCCAAACTTGGTAAATGGTCCAATTCTAAGGAGTCAAAGTGAATCTCTTCCTTGATTACCTCTTTTGTCTCTCTGGTTCCCTCCAAGCCACGCTGGGAATGCAAGAGAACTGAAATCAACTTGGCTATGCTTCATCTTGTCCACAATTTACCCTATAATGTAAGCTATGCCATGATATAGGAGACGGTTCCTAGGAAATCACTCAAAGGGCACATCTTTCATTACCAGGCATGTATCTCTAGGAATAGCTCAGTAAGAGCACAAAGACATTGATTTACAATGACTGAAGGCAAGGTTACAAAGAATAGTCAGCACCATTAGAATATAATTGAACACTTTCCCTCAAGGGTAAGGTATAGAATGTATAAGAATTATCTGCCAACCAATCTTTCTTTAATTATAGTACAGTACTTGTGTAGGATTTACTGAGAATTATAAAACTAATGAAACTCTGAGGCTGAAATGGCGCTTTTCAATAGGTTATTGTGTTGGCGTAATTGGTGGAAAAAGATCAGGGCTATTGAGAGAAACTCATAACTTACTTAGAAAAATGGAAACAGTATCCATTTGAATTAATGATTCTAGGGTTCTTTTGTTTTTCTTTTTTCCTTTTCTTTTCTGGGACTAACAATTGACTTTGAGAAGGGTCTTGATCATCTGTAATCACTTGGGTTTAATATACCTTAAACTTTATTTTGATATCTAGAGAATTGACACCAACAACACAGCATTCTGAGCTGCCTTTCTTTCATCACATGTTATTGTGTCTGTGTGTCTGTGTCTGTGTGCGTTTCTTATATTTTCTTTCAATAACTGTTAATCAGAGGGTCTTTATCTGGGATCTTTTCTTAAAACTACATTATTAGTTTCCTTTTTAATCCCATGAATTTTATTTTATGCATTTAAAAATATGATACTGAGAAAGGGTTCATAAACTTCACCAGCATGTCAAAAGAGTTCCTGACAAAAATAAAGGTTAAGGGCTCCTGCTGTAGATGGACTTAAGAAAGTACTCCTTAAGTTCATGGATAATACCAGCTTAAAAGGTTAGTTAGATCCTCAGGGAATTGAGGCAAAAACATTAAAAAGGAGAAGAAAATCAACAAACTTGACAAGTTATGCAGGAAGTTAGGAGATTTTCAATTGGAAACAGATTTTGTAATCTTTATACTGTTAAATTTTGGCTAGTTATAAAATATGTTATCTGTTCCTCTGATGTAAATTGACTACTATTGTTCCATTATTAATTGCAAATTCCTATAGCCTCCTCATTCTTGCCCCCCAGCTTCCAACTTTTTGCCCAGTTTGAGTCAGAGGGGGAGGAATTTTCTCTTTGCCCACAGGCTCCAGACCCTTCTGTACCCAGAGAGTGGGCAAGCTTGGCCTTGACTCCCTTCATGGTGCACTGTTTCAGCCCAGTCAGTTCCTCTGCGTGTGTGTGTGTGTGTGTGTGTGTGTGTGTGTGTGTGTGTGTGTGTGTTTCTGTCTCTCTGTCTCTGTCTCTGTCTCTGTCTCTGTCTCTGTCTCTGTCTCTCTCTCTCTCTCTCTCTCTCTCTATATATATATATATATATATATATATATATATGTATGTATGTATGTATATATTTGTCTCTGTCTGTCTCTCATTTTCTCTCCCCCAAACAAACCTTGCCTAGCTTTTGTTGTTCTCCTGTCCTCTAGTAGCTTACCAACAGCTTATAGGCTTTGTTCACTTCCTGTGAAGGGGAAAAAATGTGTAAAAGGGGTTCCCACTGCCTATACATGATTAATGTCAGTTACTGGTTTTTGGAAGACAGAGAGGCAAAAAGTTGGAGGAGGGGTAAAGGGATGAGTTGAGGCTGCTTTTATCTTGGAGAATTTACATTTAACAATGAAATTACATTGAACAACAGGAGGCAATTTACATCTGATTAGGACCCATGCAACCCAGGGAGCCCTCAGAAAAAAACATCAGACAGACACAAATAACATTTTCTTAATATTAAAAAGCTAAGATATTTCTCCTCCAATATTTTCACTTACAGGTCTATTGATACAGAGAATTATTAGAAAATTATGAATGTACAACAAAGATCAATGTATAACATGGAACCAATGTAAAGACTAACAGAATGGGGGAGGGAAGCAAGAATGGGGGAAAAATTGTAAAGCAAAATAAATAAAATCTTTCTAAAAAAAGAAAGTACAGACACAAAAAAGAAAATTATGAATGTAGAAAAATTATAATCAGAAACAAATTCTGTAATCTTAAAGATTTAACAGCATTAAAAATCCTCTTAAATCTGGCAATCTTGTTAAAGGGAGGAAGGTTCTTTGCTCTTGAGATGTAAATTGATTCTTGTTTCATTGTTTAATGTAAAATTTATATCCTATCTCCTCATTCCCAAACCCCAGCCTTCAACACTCTACCTGGTTTTGGTCATGTAAGGGGGGAAGGGATTCCCTTTTTGCCCTCAGTGCTCAGATAAGGGGCAAAGCTATAAATCTACTCAGCTGGATCCCCTCTGAGGGCTAGTCCACCCTCTGACCCAGTCAACAGTCTCTGACACTCTCTTTATCTCTCTCTCTCCCTCTCCCTCTCTCTCTCTCTTTCTCTCTCTCTCTCTCTCTCTTGCTCTCTCTCTCTCTCTCTCTCTCTCTCTGTCTCAGTATTTGTCTACTTAGCCTTTTGTTATTCACCCTGTCCCAAAGTGCTTGGTGACTTATGGGGGAGGAAAAGTGTTTTTAACCAGTTTGCTTTGCTATATTTCATAATAAAATCCTGAGTAATTTAAATTCCCAGAGAGTATGTGGTTTCTTATCCCAAATTTCTATCCTTATCTGGATAAGGCAACCCTATGATTTGGAATCTTTGAGTGAAATAATTGACTGAGGGGAATAAGAAAACAGGACAGTAATATTTTCTAATTTATTCAAGGTATAGTACAAGTCTTATTTATGATGGGTTTATCTGGGGCTACTAGGAAAGTATTGGAGGAATTTCTCACTTGATTTTAAAGTTGAAAGCAAGAAAAAAATCAATGAATAATGGTAGACTATGAGGGCAGCCAGGTGGTTTCTGGCAACCTTTCAATATTTTGCAAAGAAAGAAAAATTCCCTTACAAAACGTTCCTTCAATTAAATTAGGGTATATATATTCTTTTTTTTTTTTAGGTTTTTGCAAGGCAAACGGGGTTAAGTGGCTTGCCCAAGGCCACACAGCTAGGTAATTTTTAAGTGTCTGAGACCAGATTTGAACCCAGGTACTCCTAACTCCAGGGCTGGTGCTTTATCCACTGTGCCACCTAGCCGCCCCTAGGGTATATATTCTTAAAAAATATGTCCAGCATCTTAATGGGCATCACCATTGAATATATGGGATGGGAGGCAAATATGTCCTTACGAACAGGGCAACTTAGTTCTCTACCATTATAAGACATTGATGCTCTTTCTGTGTTTATATAATTCTCTCTGGGGTTTGACTTTTCATTGCCTGTATTAATCCTGGTGTGAATACATGCTTTCTCTCTTCTATGCTGCCAGAGGTCATATTTCTTGGAGCTGCTACTTTTTTCAAGTGACAAGCTCTATAGATTCATGTCTGTCAAAAATATTGTTTATGATCATCTGTTGACTCCTTCATGCATTCTCCTGAAGGGATGAACTCTTGATCTCTAGAATGAAGTGTATTCTAATGGATGCATATCTCTTTTACTAGTTACTGTATCTAAAGAGGAATGGAGAGGAAAAGTTCCTTCCCTTCCTGCCCTTGTCACAGGCTAAAGGTTCTCAATGTATAAGGCTATTCCAAAACTGGACTCATTCTCAAATTCAAATGTATTTTAGAGGTCACCCAGGGACATATGCAGCCTAGTCTCAGAAAAAACCTGGGCTCTTCTTAAAATTCATCTAAGGAACGTGCTCAAACATCATGGGATTCTCAAGTGTCACAACATTCAGGTAGTTTAATACCTTTTATTTTATACAATTGTTATGTTCTTCTGAGTTGTAAGGTTGATTTAAGACAACAAACATTATGGAAAGCTTTGTATGAGCAAAGGTTTTATTGACTTTGCCACAGGCATGGAAATCAATTGTTTGGTCATGATTCAGAATGGTATTTTTGTCATTTGTAGTCATTTATCAAATGGAGTCATTTAAAAGGTTGCAGATCTTTTGAGCATGTATTGGTGTTTGGGACCTGATGCTTATCAATCAAATTGCCTATTGTTTTTATGATACATATAATATTTATATTTTAGCATCTAAGATGCTATGTCATCAGGGTGACTAGGTGGCATAGTGGATAGAGCACTGACCTTGGAGTCAGGAGGACCTGAGTTCAATTTCAATCTTAATCCAGACATTTAATAGCTATTATTTGTATGACCCTGGGCAAGTCACTTAACCATATTGTCTTGCAAAAACTCCTCCCCTAAAAGAGTGTTATCAGCCTATTTACCTAACACTTCCTGAAGCTGATTTCTAGCTAATAAACTTAATAGGATCACAGGATTATAGGATCACAGACTTAGAGCTGGAAGGGACTTTAGAGATCATCCCTTTATACTTTAGAAATAAGAATTTCTAAGGCTAAGAGAGGTTAAATGAGTTTCTTAAATTCACACAAGTAGTATATGACAAAGGCAGGTTTTAAACCTAGGACTTCTGACTCTGAGTACAATTTCTCTATTCAGTTTCTTTCATAGGGTCATATTAGAACCAAGGGAAGCTTTCACCCAAATTTCAGAGTGTATACTAGAAAATTAGTACTGAAAAATGTCGAAGACCCCTACCAAAAAGCAAAAAACCCCTACCAAAAAACAAAAAACTCCAAAAACAGAGACAACTCAAAACACAAATAAAAAACAAACAAACCTGACTGTAATAATAAACTAAATGTAAGAAACAAATATGCAAGTATTATAAGAAAAGCATCATGATTAATACTAAGACACTTTTAATTCAGTACCTACTTAATAAGTATCCAATATATGTCTGACAGTATTAAGCATTGAATAGTAAGGCTTGAAGAAAGAACTTTAGCATAAATGCAAGATGTAATTATATAGTGATCCTCAATCTGAAAAAAGTGTTATTGCTAAAGAGGTAGATCTGATATTAAGAAGAATAAAAAGAGGAAAGGGGTGAGAACACTGAAGTTTTCATAAAGTGATTTATCTCTTTTGTATGTTGTCTTGGGAAAAGCCTTGGTTAGAAAAACTAGAAAATAATTTGGAAGAACAGAAAAGAATGTGTCCTTACTTTCTCTTTGATTTTTTAGAGGTTTTTTGTATTTTTTTAGATTCTTTTTTTTGGGGGGGGGAATCTCTTTGACTTTTGTTGTAACTGAGAAGAACTAGAGAAGCATCTACAGAAACAGTCACAGGGTGGATAAAAATATAAATAAAATTTCTATTAAGGAGAAATTTGATAAAATGTACATGAATCACACAGGAAAATCAAAAGAAATGAAGACGAATTAATTCTCTTTTCTCTTTGGGGCACTCCTTTACATTGAGTATTATTTGATATCCATGGCTTGAAAATTGACACCTTCTGAATCCCTATTATACTTCTTTCTGGATAGAATATAAGCTCTTTGAGATCAGGCACCATTTTTTTTTACTTTGCATGCCTAGCCCTAAACATAATGCTTAACACATGTTAGGCAATCAATAAATGCATGTTGAATTAAATAATATGTTATTTCTGGGATAAATATTCTCTTATTTTTGTTCATCTCCCTAACCTACTCTTTTTCTAGTTAAGCTCAGTTCTATCAGTCTTGTTCCCTTTTATCATTTCTAGATTGTATCTTTGATCACAAATGAAGTTCCTTTTATTTTTTACTTCTTTTTACACTCATTCCATCTTCTTGTGCACATGTTCCACTGAAGATATTTATTGAACTTTCATTTCATCAACAATTCTAATTTTAAATTCCTATTTATGCTTTCCCAATATTTCATTTGTGAAGGCAGTTTTCTTAAAGTCAAGTCAAGAACACTTAAACATTTTTTCAGATTAAGTTTAATCTTATCAGATTTAACTCAGTATTAAAGTCCTTCAAGATCTTTCAAATATCTTACTTTGTCATACAGTTTGTTAGCTATGCCTCCCAGTTTTGTCATGAATCAATTAGGTGAGTAAGAAAACCATACATGGTGACGATGCAGTCACTATTTCCTGTCACAAAGCTCCCTTTGTATGACAAAATATTTCTATTGCAAAGTTTTGAACATTCTTCTTCCCTGTTAAACAGTCTTCATTTGTATTACATTGTCTTTAAAATAAATATAAACTTCTTGGCATTCAAGGCCATCTGCCATCATATTATAACCTACTTTTCTAGGCTAATTTTAAGTTACTTCTCTTCTTGAAATTTATCTTCCAACTAAACTGCCCTACTAGTTTTTTGTTTTTTGTTTTTTACCCAGAATTTTTCAGTCCATTTCTTATCTCTGGACATTCACAGAAACCTATTATTTACTTTTACCTCAACTCTGCCTCTTAGCATTCTTATAATCCCAGAAGATTCAGTTAAAAAAATTCTGTCTTCCCTACTACCCTAAATTTCTAGATATTCCTTGAACTAAACATTTCTGTGTTCATTTTGTGTCCCTACCCCACTCAATATAATTATATTTCTTTAAGGACAGGAACTGCCTAGTTTCTATCTTTGTATACACAATGTCAATGTTTACCTGCTTATAATAGATTTTTAATAAATGTTAAATTGTTTTCTGCTTTAAATTTATTTTCTTAACATTTTACTTATCTTTTACCCTAGTTTTACTGTTATTTTATACAGTAACAGCTCTGTTAGCATTCTTTTATTTTTACTTAAGGCAATGGGATTAAGTGATTTATTAAGTGTCTGAGGTCAGATTTGAACTCAAGTCCTCCTGACTCCAGGGCTGGTGCTCTATCCACTATGCCACCTAGCTGCCCCTCTGTTAGCATTCTGTAAAGGTACAAGGTAAAGGTTTTTATATTAGCAGATATAATATAATAGTAATATTAAAAAGATTATGGTTCATACTCTACAGCTCCAACATGAGATGCAAAAGGCAAAGCAATCAAATGAAATGACCTATGGATACAAATGACTTCAGTTAGGAAGACTGATTCATGGAGTGCTGTGAATAAGGTCAACAAAATGGTTCATTTATGATCAGGAGATCTATCCTCAGCATGGCTTAGAAGACCAAGGAATCTGTTCCAAGGTTGTGCAAAAAGTCAGGGATCTTATATAAGTATATAAGGATAGTGAAATCATCAAAAGAACCAGAAGGACCTAAGAGTAACTTGTTTCCAGTACAAGTTATAGGGCATACTGAATTCAATGATCATTAATCCTTCAAGATCTATTATTTTATAGGGGCATGAAGAAAAGATCAAATATTTGAGAAAACAATTAGAATGATAAATAACAAAACCTTTAGGAAGTTAGAAAATTGAAATCATGCACTTATTTAATACAGTTAAATAATAATTTACTAAGTCATCTACCAGTCTTAAAAAGCTACTTCATACAATGACATTTACAATTATGAAAAAGGTTAGCATTGAGAGAATCTGATTCAGTATGTCACAAAAAATTTGACAATATCTTTAAACAGAGCAATCTTGAAGTCTTTGGGAAAAAACTGAAGCCTTTCTTGACATGGATTCTAGAGTTTTTAATAGAATTTGATTTTTTCTAGCAATAAGAAAATAAGTTCCACATACTTAGGACAAAAAAATTCAGTGTCTAAAACAGAAATAAATTCAATAGTGTCTTTAAAGGGCATGACTAAGGATAAAGCCAATTTAATAAACGTCTAATGAAGGTCCTAAAAAGACTGTGTAGCTAATAATCTCTTTAAAAAAAACCCTACTAATTGGGCATTAAAAACAAAAAAGGATGATTAAAATTAAATACAATCCTGTCTTATGGATTATTTATCCATAACTCTTATTAAAGAATTATCTCAAAAAAAAGACAAAATAGCAGATTGATATTTTGTTCTACCTTGTATAAAATGCAAGTAACTAATGAAAGAGCTTGAATGGATTTCCTTTAATTTCTTGGAAGCTAATTAAGTTTAGAATTACCATATTATGTACAAGTTGTAACCAGATTGTTGTTGCCTTTTTTTGTTTTTCCTTCTCAAAGAGGACCATGACATCAGGGATGTGATCCTATGAACTTGAACATGAATTAGATTTAAGTAAGTGAAGTCTGTGTAAAATCACCAACCTCACTCTCTTCTCCTCTGGAGCCATCTGGGTCTATTGGTCAGATATGGATCAGGACCACTGGAGATGGCCCTGGTTGCAGTGGGATACCTTGGACTGTTTAAGCTTGGATCTTTAACACATCTCAGTTTGACTGAGGGGGAAGCCCATTCATTGATAGGTAAGAAAGAAGAGGAAAAAAAAATGGCCTTTTTAATGTGGGTTTTAAAAAATCAATCTGGGAAGGGAAAACCCTCAGGGTTTCTGGCCAAAACAGAAACAATTGCTATTTATATTCATTCTGAGCAATCTGGGTAGAGTGAATGAAGAAAAATAATTCCAGCAAGGTGGAGTAGAAAGACAAATATATTTAAAAATTACAGGAACTGAGTTCAAATCAAAAATCTGCTCTTTACTACTTATGTTACTTTGGGCAAGTCACTTAAATTCTCTAGGTCTCAGGTTCCTCAGTTTCCCGTAAAATGAGGTTATTTCTACTCTAAGCCTGTATAATTCTTCCTATAATCATTTCAAAGTAAAGGAAATATAAACTATGTTATAGCAAATATTATTTTCTTCTGTGATGCCTTGCATATTCTGTGGGCATCTGATTTCCATTTCATTGTTATCTAGATAAATAACTCCATTGTGGGCCACCTGGAAATTCACCCAAAGGGATATCCCATGGAGAATGGGCACTACATAAACTGTTTACATCTCAGCTTCTTTCCCAAACTCCTGTGAGGGTTTTCCCAATGAAAAGGGGTACTGAGATGGTAGAAATTACCTCAACCCTTGGGAGATATAAATTCACAGAGATAATAGACATTAACCTCAACTCCTCTCCCTAATTCCTTACTTAATCTTTATCCTAGCATATACAGTGTGCTACTCCCCTATATAAACCTTGCCTTCTTGAAGAGGGTTGCTTTTATCTGACTAGTTGGGTTTGAAACTATCCCTAATTTCTCTTTCTTATGCTGCTTATTAGTACTTCCCTGTGGCAGTTGCTACTGCTGCTAATCTCCTCAGGGGATCAGTTACTTACTGCCTTTATCTTCTCTCTTCCTTAGTATCTATTAACCACAGTAATATGTAACAAACTTTTTTTTTGGTCCTAAATACTTCTGGGCCAGTGTCAAGTCTTTCATGAATTCGTCACACACTTTTGTACCTGAACTTAGACCATATTCCAACATTTTTAGTCTTCATCACCCTGAGAGGTAGGTGCTATTATTATTCCTATTTTATACTTGAAGAAGCTGAGGCAGACAGAGATTGAGTGACTTACTCCAAGACACAAGAATTCAAAAGTATGTGAAGTTGGACTTTAAGGTTTTCAGGTCTTCTTGACTATAAGCCCAGAGTTCTATACCATGTGTCCTCTAACTGCCTAGTTCCCTAACTCACTGTGACATTGAGTCATTTACCTAGTATCACAGGGTCAGTAAATGTAAGAGACAACCTGATCCCAGGTTTTCCTGGCTTCAAGGGGAGTTTTCTATCCATAACATCATATTGCATCTCTATAAATCTCTATAAATCTTTCTTACTTGGTGGATTAGTTTACATCTGATTTTGCCCCAGACATTGAATAAAACATAATCAAATGCTAAAAATTTCATAAGTCTCATGTGTGAAAGTGTATTTTTATGACATGAAGTGGATTGACCTTGGGGTTAAAATTTAAAGTGATCCTGATGACTTTTAATAATATAAACTATAATTGAGAGTTAACTCATTGGAAATATCAGAGACTCAGGAGGACACTGAGAAGTCCTTAAAGTTTAAAATATAATAGAGAAGGTTTCTAAAACTTAATGGGCATGCAGAATTGGGCATTCCCTCTTCCTGTAAAGGTCACTCCCTTGGACACTTGCCCACCCTTCCAAATAATTGTCAGTCCTTAAACAGCACGGGAACTTTATGGTGTGCATGAAGTTCCCTCCTCCTAGAAGCTATAATCCAGTGGAGATTACCACCCCCTTCCCTTCACTATATTTCTATATATGGTATAGAATATAGATTTTTGACTAGATGATAATGAGCTATACAAAGAGGGGAAGAGAATGCTTCAGGAAGTAATGAGTTTCTCAGCGATGGGAATCAACCATCAGAAATGAGATAACCATTCTTTGGGGAAGTTTTAGAGGTTTCCTGCATTGGTATGGGTTAGAGAGGCAGTGTGACATAATGAAAAATCAATGATTTGCAATAAAAGAAACTGAGTTTAAATCCCACTTTCTCCATTTTGTGACATTAAGCATTCCATTTAATCCATCTGGGTTCCATTTTTCTTTAATATACATTCATCTATATTCTGCAGATTGTCAACATCCTCCACTCATGGAGACTGGCTAAAAGGAAATGTGGAATGTGTTGTCATTCTCACCACTTAAAATCATTTCATTTGCCTCAGCTATAGCAAACAGTCTCTGATCATGGGGCCAAAGAGTAGCAATATTCCCTAACTTAAAGAAGTCATTTTGTCACTGTCAAACTTTAAATTGGGAACTTTCAATGACTAATGTTAGTAAGGAGTTCTTACCTTTGTGAATACGAGTTTTTTTCAACCAATGCTGCAGTCTGAAGATTCAATTCTGAATAATTAATGGCTGTCTTACTACCACTTCAGGTTAAATAACTGGTGTATAACCTGCTGAGGGAATTTAAAAAATTTGGATGGGGAAAGTAATGATTTACCCTTGTTCTTTTTCTCTCAAAGAATGATTCCATTTATGAGAGAGACAGATAGAGACAAACTGAGACACTGAGAGACAGAGAGACTAAGATAAGAACAGAGAAAGAGATAAGGAGTCAGGGAGAAAGTAAAGAAAAAGAAACAGATACAGTGAGGAGGGGAGAGAGAGAGAGAGAGAGAGAGAGAGAGAGAGATGAAATCAATACTGTTAGAGTAAAATACAATATATTTCACAAAGGTTCAGCTCTCCCTGTGGTATATACCCACTTCTGTAACAGAACTGAAAAACTGACAGTTTATGTTAAATGTTATACAAGAGTTAAATAAAAAATAATTCAATCATTCCTCAAAATTTCACCTAAGATTCATTTAAAATCATAAAATATCATTTCATATTTTGAGTTTATTGAGAATTCAAAGGAAATGTGTTATAAAAGTTGAGACATAACAGTAATTGAGAAATGTCTTTTTTTGCTGTTATTTAAAAAATGTTTTTTAATGTCTTTTGGACATCATAGTCATTTCCAGTTACCATTCTCAAAAAATCTTTCTCCAGTCTGACTTTGTGTGTAACATTCTGCTCAAATACTCATAATATAGGATCATACATTTAGTGCTGAAAGGGAACTTAAAGATCACCAAATCAAACTTCTTAGAGAGGGAAAAAATTGAAACCACAAGAAGATGAGCAACTTGCCCACTATCTGCCAACTATCTGCTGACTGTCGTTTTCCCCTTCAAGCTTCTTCCAGAAGAACAGGAAGATTATAATGCCAGGACCTGTCCAACATCCTGACCCTAATAGTAGTAGCAAGAAGCAGAAGTCGACCCAGACCCATTGTCCACCAGACCCACACCCTACTCCTGTCTTAATGAAACAGCAGGTGGGAGTGACTAAGGTTCTATACTCTCTTTTATTATTGTTGTTACTGTTGCTGTTTATTGTTACCATTATATACCTACTATTAACCCTGGGGCTAATACTTTTTCACTTCCTGTGTTTCTTCTATCCCCATAATAATAAATCTCTGGTACATAAGAATAACTCTCCCCAACTATAACTTCCTTTACTCCTCTCCCTATCCTCAATCCTACCTTTTCCATGCCTTCCATTTACCCTATAGAAGTCCTGTTTCTATTAAGAAACAAACTTCCCTGGTTCCTAGTTACACAGTTACACAGTTATGTGAGTTGGTTCTCCATTTGAGCCTAGAGGTAAAAAGACTCCTTATGTTCTTATTTCTATTCCATTTTATATTCAAATGAAAAGGGAGTATGTGAGTTGACCATTTAACAGAAATAATATTGTCAGACTGGTATAGAATTTCTGCATGTTAAATCAATAGAATGTTTGTTAGTAACTTTTATTAAGTACCTACTATGTGCCAGAACCTGAGCTAATCATTTGACTCTTTAGGGCAATGCTGTCCATGTTTTGTTTGTTTGTGGTTTGATAAAAATACTGAAATGCTTTGCTGTTTCCTTCTCCAGTAGATTAAAGCAAATAATTCTGTGGGGGAAAAACAGAATAAATAGGTAGGGAAGAAAAAAAAATCTACTCCTCCAAATTCAAGAAATCTAGAAAAGAAGAAGTGATCAAAATTTATATTCCTTTGAACAGAACATCCCATGTAAGTATATAATTTCCCAGGTGGATAGAAGAAGAGGAGGAGGAGAAAAAGAAAAAGGGACAAAAGAATGAAGGAAAGGAAGGTGCAATCAGGTGGGTGTCTTCTATTTTCTCAAATAGAGGAGTATATGACTATACCCTTCAGTCATAAGTGTAGGAGGTACTGATGACTTCTGAGTAACAAGGCTGATTGAATCTTGCAAAATGATGATTTTTCCTACTGATGTGCTAATAATACCTGTGGTATTATCAGGTGGGGGTGAGAGGGGGAGGCAGAGGGAATGATGGAGAAGTGAAAGAAGTCCAAAAGAATACAACTGGGTGGGATCAAAATGTCTGAGAAACTTGAGTGAATTTATTTTTTTTCTTTCGGAATAAAAAAATATTGATTTAGATTGTAAATGTCTCATTAGATTGTGAT
Source organism: Macrotis lagotis (assembly GCF_037893015.1). Lineage (NCBI taxonomy): Eukaryota > Metazoa > Chordata > Mammalia > Peramelemorphia > Peramelidae > Macrotis > Macrotis lagotis. The sequence continues at coordinate 215,640,445 of NC_133661.1, forward strand.
AGTGACTTAATTTCTACAAAACTTGGACAATTAACTATTTTGTCTCTTGTGATTTTCATTCATGATTTCTTCAAATATTCTTCTGAAAAACCAGGGTTTGATAAAGCCCATTGGGATTTAAATAGCGCTATTTAACTATGCCTTTAAATTTAAATCATTCTGCCTCTCACAAATTGATGGATAAAAAGTTTCAGTCCACTTATTGCTTGGGTTTTGAAGGCTTTGAGTGTAAATAGTAACTGTTTTTTTTCTGTCCAGAACCCAGAGGGTCTTCCCCTCCCAGAAGGTTTCTTTTGAGAAGGTAACCTAGGTCATATTTTGCCTCAATTCTTATCTAGCTTTTTGTCACTGAATGGGTGTTGTCTCACATGCTCAGACCTGGGAAAGATCCTAGCTTAAAAAGATCAAGGTCTTCTACTCTGGAGGAGAGAGCAAGATTGATGATTTTGCACTGCCCAATCTCACTTAAATCCAATTCACTTGCAAGTCAAGATATCACTGAAGCCTTTGTTCTGCTTCTAGAACAACAACCTTGGCAGTTTACATTTTGGACTTATTTAACCTCCCATTTCCCTCCCCACCCATTTCCCTTTCATCTTTTTTTTTTTTTAAAGTTCCAAAGTACTTTATATACATTAGTTCCTTCTGGTCTGATTGGATTTGAATGAGGGGATTGCTGTGCTAAGTCATCAACCCCACTTTCTCCTCCAGATTCATCTGGGTCCAGTAGCCAGATATGAATCAGGACTACTGGATGCCAGGCAATCAGAGTTAATTGACTTGGCCAAGATCATAACTGTCAAGTGTCTGAGGTCAAATTTGAACTCAAGTTCTCCTGATTTGAGGGCTGATGTGCTATTTTTCACTGTGCCACTGATCTGCCCTAGTCTCATAGTTCTTCTACAAACATAACTACCTTTATATTATAAATGGTGAAAATAGAGCTAGGACAGATTAATTTACTTTTCCATACTTATATAGTCACATGTTCTTAGGGCAGGATGCAAGCCTAAGTCTTGGTGACAAGTCCAGGATTTCTATGTCATCCAGTTTCAATTTACATGATTATCATTTCAAACTTTAGAAAAGTAGATTGTATAATAACTTAGAGTTTAAGAAAACTTTAGGTATAAACTATAAAACTGCAGGAAATCAAGTAAGAACTATTTAAAATGTAAGTAACATTTCATTAGTTTCTTTATTTTCTCTAATTTCTCTATAGTTTTATAAATATTTTTTAAAATGAAAGTGCAGAAGAATATTTTGAATAAATTGTGTAATTCTTAAATTAAATCACAATACTTTAAATTCAAAATAAATACATGTATTTTGTTCATTTAAGAAAAGGAAAAAATATTTTAGTTGATTTAATGTTTTCTTCTTCTTACATAGTAGAATCTAGAAGGAAGAATTCAGAGAATTCCCTGTTCTATGATAATCTGTTCATATAGTCTTAGGCCAATCATTTGACCTCTCTGGGTCCCAACTATCTCTGATATAAGATGGTGATAATACCATTTTCCTTACCTCTTTGGATTTTTGTGAAGCTGTAATGAAATGAGAGAGCAGATGTGAAAGCATTTCAAAAAAGCACGAAACATTATATAAATGCACAACATTATCGTCATCATCACAGCTGTTAGCTTCTCTGCATGTGTCCTGTGTGTGGGCAGAGAAAATTAGAGAACATGATGTAGAGCATATGAAAGAAAGACTTTTTCTGAACCCCTCACTGCTAGAGGCAGGTAAAGTATTTCAAGGTCCATAGATAGCACAGTGACATTTTCCTTCCCAAATGTCTAGTTGCCATTCCAAAAGAAAAAGATACATTAACCCACAATGGAGATATGGAAGATAGCAAAGCAGAGTGGGGAGAATTCAATGCTTGAAGACAAGGAAAAATTGGACTCAAATCCCATTTTTAATTAATATGAGCTCTGTGACCATGGACAAGTCACTAAACATTTCTCAGGATTAGTAAAATTGGGCTAAAAATTATATTTTCAGAGAGCTGTTGGAGGAGTCAAATGAGACCCTTTATATAAAACTGATATTTCAGTGTTTAAAGTATGGTGGAGCTCTCATCTTATCAGTATGGGTATTGCCTTCAAAGATCCAGATCCATGCTTGTCCATTCTATTTGACTCTAATACCTCTTCTCTTCTAATTCCCCTTGACCATTTCTTGTTCTGCCAAATTCAAGCTGTTGCGAAAGCCTATTGATTTTATCTCCATAAGTTCTCATAAATGCTACCTTTTTCTCCTCTGATAAAGCCTCTAGAGAAGAGCCTCATCACCCCATGCCTGTATCATTTTAGTAGTCTGCTGGTGGGTCTGTTCATCTTAGGTCTTTTCCTACTCCAAATCATCCTCCATTTAGCCACCAAAGTGACTTTCTTAAAGAATAAGTATGATTATGACTTCCCCTACTCAATAAATTCCATTGACTCCCTATTGTATCCAGAATCAAATAAAAAACGTTGTTTGACATTATAAGCCATTCATAACCTAGGCCCCCTGCTGCCTTTCAGTTCTTTTTGAGGCTTGCTCCCACACTTTTAAATCCAATGACACTGGCCTCCTGCCTGTTCCATGAACAAGAAACTCCATCTCTTGACTCAAGGAATTTTCTTTGACTCCCACCATGCAGAAATACACTCCTTTCTCAACTCCTCTAGCTGACTTCCCTGTATTCTTTTAAGTGCCAACTAAATTCCCATCTTTTATAGGAAGCTTTTTCCAAGTCCCCTTAATTTTAAAGTCCTCCCTACTTAACTTATATATGTTTTTTATGTATTTATCTGTTTGCATATTGTTAGATTATAAGCTCATTGAGGAAAGGGAATGTTTTTAATCTCTTTTTTGTGTCCCCCCAACAATTAACATATAGCCTGCAACAAAGTAGTCACTTAATAAATGTTTATTGATTGACTGATTGAATGAGTTGAAGGGGTTACAGGCTTGACATTGTGTGGTTAGTGGTAAATACATGGCACCTCCATAAGTTCTCAATATGCCATTGGTCCACTTTTACATAAAACCATATATAAACATTTATTATATACTTTTTCATTTTGTTTTTATTTGGATGCAACTGGAGATAAGTGACTTGCCCAGGGCAATGCAGCTAGTAAGAATCTGAGATCAGATTTAAACTCAGGTTTACCAGAGCCTTTGCTGTTTTTACTGCACCACCTAGCTCCTCCTTCTACTATATACATTAGCAAATATCAGTGAATGACAAATTAAAATGACAAAAAATTATTTTTACACTCCTCTTCTATTTATTCATGCACTAGAATTTCTTTCCATTTCGGCCATCTCAATTGGTAAGGGAGAGACCATAATGGAGGTTTGCAAAGAATGTCATCATGTTTTTAAAACAAAGTTTATTTTTAATGTCCTTTAAATATGAAAATTTATATTTGTTGCCATAGTTAAATATGAAGAATGAAGTCCAAGAACTGGGCAAGAAGAAATTAGAAATAATTGCACAGGAATGAATGACTAAGTGGTTGGAATTAATCTTTGTCCATATAAGTATTAATCAAAATATTGAGACTAGGCTTCCCAGCTGACAGATTAACTCAATTTTGAAGAAAAGTTCTCATTGCATCAGAGCACACTCTCTTGGAAGGTTTATGTCCTTCAGGCTTTAGTCAATGCTAATTTTTACAGATAACATAAACCATTTAAAAATTAAAAATGTGGAAGATACTAGCATTTTACTTGGTAAATTTTTGCCCAAAATTTAGCTTTGGTTGCAAATTTACACCATTAATTATTTTCTAGTACATCTCAGTGTCCAAATATCATAATATCTCATAATATGTCTTCATAGTATATTTCTATAGACTATCTCTTTTCCTTAATTGTGTTTTCCTTAGGGTAAATGGAGTACTCAAAGAAAAATAGATTATTATAACTGTAACTATGCATAAAACTATTGAGTATAATCGATTTATGTTTATTGTTTTATTGACATCTTTTGTTTTTATATCACCTTCATTTCTAACCATGTCTACTCTTCTTTTTCCCCTCTCCCCTCCTCTCATTCTATCCATACTTCTTGAAGTCAGAGCACCAGGTAAAGATTCTCTTCTTGAATTTTGTAGTAACTGATAATATTAGCAAATTATTTGATTAGTGTCTTACTGATATATTTATGTGTATCATCAGAAAAAAAAATGGATGATCACTATTGGATGACCTGCATTCTCTATTGATATATATATATATATATATATGCATATATATATATATATATATATATGAAAAATTTTCTTTGAGTAGACCTCTTATGGAAGATTTATGAGAAAATATGAACAAAGTGTGCAGACTGGCAGGCATGAATGGACTTTAATATGCAGCATTGGGATGAGTTCCTACATTAATGTGATCCTAGTTTTACTGGAGTATTATCATATTGCAATTGGTCTTGACATCATTACCAAGTTGAAAGGGCACATATTTTACTTGAGTCTATTTTTAAATGCTAGATATGAGTTAATTGTGTAATAAATTTATTTACTGAAAGTTAAATACTTTGAATTTTTAATCATGCCAAATTTTAATATTATTTTGTTCACTGAAGATGTCTTATTTTAATACATATCCTTCCTTCCCAAGCTGACAATCAGCTCACAATGAAGTTTGACAATTACTATCTCTTAAAGCTAGTCAAAGACTGGTTACTAGTATCTGCCATCTTATATATACTCTCTTCTCTGATGAAAAATAGCTGCAAGCTCCTTCATGGTCAGAGTTGTATTAGTAATCCATACTTGTGTTGGCAGAATGTATACAAGTTAAATAGTGTTCTAGGTCTGTGATTTCACATTTATTCTTCCAGGAATATAGCCCTTGCTTCTCATTAGGCAGCACACACTAACACTAAAATCAAGCTGAGATTTGATCCCTCAATAAAAAAAAGTAACACTATAAAATTACTACAATAGAAAAGAGAGCATCCACCTGAATTAAAGCTATTGAAGAGATATTGATCCAGAGAAATGTGGGCATAGGGGGTGATGAGATTAGTTAGAGACAAACTTTGTAAACTTTTGTTTGCATTATAAAGGGAATCTTCTTTTATCATCTAATTTAAGCCACAACTGAGAGCCTGACCTTCAATTTGGATTGCATTGCTTTTTCAGGGCAGCTAGGAAGCACAGGTCCTGGAAGACCACCCAAAAGAGATGTCTCCCCAAAAGGCAAAAGCTCCAAAGAGGGACTTGGTTCACTCCCAGGTCACCACCCCCTTCCATGGACTCTGGGAGAGAACTTAAGGGGAAAGAGAAAAGGACCTGGCTCTTTTCGACCTTCCAGTCTCCTGGGGAACTCCAGCCAGCTGGCCTCGCCAAAAATTCAATCAGCAATCCACGTGGTCTTCTCTTAAAACTCTTTCTAACTTTTCTGTCCCTTTCTTAATATATGGTAACTTCCTTTAATAAATCTCTATTTTCTTTCCAAAACCTGCATTCCCAAGCCTGAAACAAATCAGTGGCTACAATATGAGACAGAAGCTTAAGTTGAAAGCAACAGCATTCCTAAGTTGAAACCAAGTATGTCACATGACTTCAACATTTGGACTCAGGTGGCACTCTAGATTGAGTGCTGGGTTTTGTCCAGAAGATTTGAGTTCAAATTTGACCTCAGATGCTTACTTGAGTATCTTTGGATAAATCATCTAGCCTTTATCTGCCTCAGTTTCCCTAATTATGAAATGGAGGTAATGTTAGCATCTGTCTTTCAGGGTTGTTTTGAGTATCAAATGAACTATTATTTGTAGTACACTATCCAATGAATTACTATTTGTAATAATATAGTATTTTTAAAAAAAATTTTCTTATTTCCTTTTTTGACCTATGTTTCCTTCATTATCCCTAAAATTGAAATGTATTTTAGTATTTTAGCTCTGACATTGTAGGTACTTCCATTTGCATGTTTATTTATGCAGGGAAAATAGCAAAGAAGTAAAATGGTACAAAACAGAAAGTTGGCAATATTGTTATTGACAAAGACATTCAGGTGTAAGGAAGATCCTCAAGTAATATTCAGTGCAGAAAGGTATAATTTGCCTTATTGTTTCCATTGACAGACTTTTGCTAAATTGTCACAAAGTAAAAAGGAACAGAGTATAAAAAGAGAATATAGAAATAAGTAAAATTTGGAAATGAAAATCAAGGAGTTAAAATGCAAAATAATAATTAGAGAGAGTGGCACATTGCATAGAGATGTTTTGCTTGCTTGCATTGCTATTGAGAAATATATCAATCAATCAATCAACATTTCTCAAGCACCTGACATGTATCTGGTACTGTTCTAGTTTCAAATAATATAAAAAATGTAAATCAAATAATTTCCTTCCCTCAAGGAGCTTATATTTCTTGCAGGGAGATGAGAAAGAGAGAGAGAGAGACAGACAGAGATAGAGACAGACAGACAGAGAGAGCGAGAGCGAGAGCGAGAGCGAGAGGGAGAGCGAGAGTGAGAGAGAGAGAGAGAGAGAGAGAGGAGAGACAGAGAGAGACAGACAGACAGACAGACAGACAGACAGAGACAGAGAGAATATCTCTCATAGTTAATTCCTCAATGGCAATTTCTCCACCCTCTTCCCCACCTAGCAGTCCAAGATGAACAAGATACAACTTATCTATCCTTCTCTAAAAGACCACACCTTTGAGTCTGAGCATTAAGTTTCTTTTAACCAATATACTTCTAGCTATCAAATTCCTACCTCTAAATAACCTCTCTAATCCGATTATTGCTTAATTCCCAGTTAGCTAGGATTAAAGTAGCATCAACATCATTTCACATACTTTCATTCTCATTCCTTACCATCTTCCTCTATTCATATTCTTCTTGGATTTATTTCTTTTTGTTGCATTGACACTATTGGCTACATTCTTCTTTTTCTCCCATTCTTTTTATTCATTTTCTCAGTGACTTTAACACTGTACTCTTTGGAATTCATCCTCCATAGTGAATATACATCCTTTCATTTCAGTTTTGTTTCATCTATTTGTTCTCAAGGAATCTTGACTTCCAATAGATGTCTGTCTGCACAACTACCTTCTACAACCACAGGCTATATTATATAGTCACTCATATCCTAGGAAGAGGAGTTGGATTATTCTTTCTTCCAACCACATATAGAATCTCCTTTTGCTATCATCACTCAATAACCTCTTCTCCTTTGAAATGTACTCTATTAAAATTTTCAACATATAAAAATCATGATGACTATTTTCTACTCCCCTGTACCCTAAACCAGTCGATTTTGCCTTCTTTCTCAAGGAATTTAATAACTGACTCTTTTGTTCTCTCCTCCGTAATTCCTCCTCTTATACTAGAAGACTTTAAAATTCATGCTGATGCTCCTTTAAACTTCTCAATTCTTCTACTTTCTCAAATTTTAATCATTAATTTAATGATTAATTCTAACACGGTCAAAGAGAAAGATGGTTATTCTCTGAAGTAACCTACATATATCCATTTCTTTGATCACAAAAAAATCTGACATTCATTTTATGAACCAGAGACCAAAGTCTCTTATTATTCCATCTTTCAATATGTTTTATGCCTCTTAAACATTTATCCACTTTCCTTATGAAGTTCATAACATTCACCTTTCAGCATTTTTTATTATCACTATCCCTTCTCTAACTTTCCTTCTTTCCTAATCATGGACCATTAGTTTACTAATTAAGCTCCTCTACTTTGAAAATCCTCTGCATTCAAAACCCCTCTCCTTCTTGACTTTTTTCCATTCATTCCTTGCCAAACTCCAGTCCTATATTCCTATCAACCACCCAATTAATTCCTACCATTTACTCCTATTAATATGTTGCCAAACAGAACAGCAAGAAGACATAAAATTGTGCTGACTAGGGACACTACAGATGGACATCATCTAAATTCAACTGAAGCCTCATAGAAATAAATTAATCTTTTGATTTTTCCCTAATTGATCTGACTTCTATCCCCAACCATGAACTGCTTTTTAAAAGTCTTTGTCTCTGTTTGTCTCTTCAAGACTTCAACAAATTCTAAAACTTTTTTCTAAGTCTTGCCTTGAGAGCTCACTCTTCCTTTTTCTTTTTTTTTTTCCGGCACTCATTCTTTCTTCCTTTCTCCTATTGTCTCACTATAGGGTGGATCATCTCCTTGATAGAGGCAACCTGACATGTATGTCCTTGGTCATAGGCCTTCTCTTTCTAATATTCAAGTTCTCCCTATTTTTTGGTTTCTTCTTACTTTTATACATGCCTAAGTCTTCTCCACTGTATAAACAACAATTAAGTCTTCCCCACTGTGAAAGCAGCAATAAAGAAAAAAAGCCCTTATTGGACCCTACCCTACTTCAAACTTTCATCTCCTATCTCACCTTCCTTTCTCACCTAAGCTCCTATAATAAGCTATGTTTTTATATTACCTCCATTTTCTATTGTTTAATTTAATTTCATATATATATATATATATATATATATATATATATATATTATATACTTTTGTAATTACCCAATCGAAGGTAGTCTCTAAATTTGTCAATGGAAGTTGTCACATCTTATATTTTCTTAATATTTATCTATCATATTCTATTTGTTGCATTATTGACACTATTGACTACATTCTTCTTTTTCTCTCATTCTTTTTATTCATTTTCTCAGTGACTTTACCAAATCAAAAAGATATAGAGATGTAATTAACATCTTTACATAGATACTGTGAACTCTAATCCCACCTCAAAAATTTTTTTATTGGACTTTTAAAACGGTATGTTGTGGCAAACTTTAAACTCAGTATGTTTCAAATTAAGCTAATAATATTTATCCCAGATCTCTTCACTCCTTTTCCTAATTCCCTGCTTCTGTTAAACATCTCACCATCCATCAGCCCCATACTGCTTTTTAGCTTTCACATTATTCTCCATATTATAATGTAGATATACTCAATGATCAGTTTTTATACTTTTTTGCTTCTACTGTACCTTTTTTATCTGTCCACTTTCTCCATTTACAAATCTATAGTCCTCTTCATGCATAATACTTTCTCCATTTCTACCTAAACGATTGCAATAGCTTCACAATTGTTTTCTCAGCCTCATCTCTCCCTTTTTCAATCTATATTCTTTACATAATTTGCAAAAGTAATTTTCCTGAAACACAGATATGGTAATGTGATCTCCCTACTGAATAAAATCCTGTGGCTCCCCATTGCCTCTAGGATAAAATATTAACTTGGTACAATTTCCCCAATTATTTTGTATTTTTATTATAATGATTCTGTTTAAACACATATTATCTCTCCTAATGGAATATAAGTACCTTCAGATTAGGGTACTATTTCTTCCTTTCTCTCTTCTCTCCTTTCATTCTTCCTTTTTTCCTTCCTTATTTTTTTAAAATTATAGTCTTAGGGGATTATCTAGAACAATAAGAGTTTAAATAACTTGCTCAAGGTCACAAACAAGTTTATATCAGAGATTATACTTTATCCATATCTTCTTGACTTTGAGATCATCTCTCTCCCTCTCTCTCTATCCACTACTCTGCAAATTCTTCTTGTCAGAAAGGAAATATGAATACATAAAAATAGTATCAAAATATTTTGAAACTATGGAGGAGATGAAGAGAAGGTAGAAGATAAAATGGAAGGGAATAGAATTTTAAAAAGATGGCTGGAGAGAAAGCAAGGAAGAGGAGATACTGACAAATATTTAAAAAAATTCTTTATTGACTAGTCAATTTGGATAAACTATTATTCTTATTTTAAAAATTTCCTTCAATTTCTATGATTTTTTTCAATCTGAATCACTGGTTGGTACTTCAAATGAGAGATTAAAAACCCATTTAACTGTTTCTTTTAACTTTAAACATCTTCCTAGAAATAGTTATAATAAACAAATTTTTGTATTCAGAAAGTAAACTATGTTTCCCCTACCTAGTCATATAAAAATTTCATTAAATCTGAGTGTAGATTACAATTAATATGAATTTTCACAGTTTTTCTATCAAGGGGGGTATGTATTTGAGCATTAACCTGGCATTTCCTGTTAATGTTGTGATTGTATAGCTAATTCAGTTAGGCTAATAACCAGATGATTTTGTTCTAAATCCAACTCTACCTCTTTCTTTTTATGTCACTTTAGACAAGTGATAGAAACACTTAGGCCAGTTTTCTCACTTGTAAAATGAAGAGGACAGATTGAATGGTTGCCAAACTTCTTTTTACTTTAAGGATCTTTGATTAACTGTTTTAAAGAGAGAGCTTTTACATTAATTGGACTTAAAAAGATGTTACCCACACACTTGAAGTCCAAATGACTGCTGATCTTTATGATGGTAATTTAGAAATAACTTTGTTACAAATTTCTGTCTCTCTTGTATATTATATGAAGATTAATTGGCATATGTTACATTAACCCAGTTTCTTGACTTTACTTTGTTTTAAATTAGTGATGTTGGCTTTGACTAGCATGTTGCAGTAGATCATGTAATCACAATTTTATCCAAGATTGTGTTGCTTTATTTTGGCATAATAAAACTAATAAAAAAATTAATTTTGGTGAGAAAATAGACTATGTTTCCCCTACCTAGTCATATGAAAATTTCATTAAATCTGAGTGTAGATTACAATTATTCTGAATTTTCAGAGTTTTTCTATACACAAGGTAGCATTATGCAGTGGAGCAGTTCTCAGAATTTACTGACTAGGGATTCATTTTTATTCTAAAAATTGTTGAGGACGACCCTCCCTTCAAGAATCTTTTTTTAATAAGATCTATCTATCCATCTATATCTAACATAAGTTCATTCAATGAATCTGTGCTTAGGTAGGTAAATGAACTATAGAATTAAAGTTAAATAGGGATTTAAAGGAATCAATAGTGTAAATCCCTTATTTTGCCAGTGAGAAAACTGAGCTATTGCGAGCCTAAGTGACTTGCTTAAAGTCACACAGATATTAAAGGGTCTGACAGAATTAAAAATCAGGTCTTCCTTAATTCAGGTGCAATACTTTTTCCACTATACAATATGCCTTCTAAATGGGATTGTGGGGTTAGACTAGGATCAAATTAATGTAAATGGTACAGTCAAAGTTTTAAGTCAAAAGAGTAAAGAAGAGGGGATAAAAATCAAAGTAAAATAGATAATTAGAGAAAACCATGAACATTATATTTATAAAATTAAGTATGAATGGATTAAAAAAATCCAATAATGCAAAAAAGACAATGGCACTAAAAAAAAAGAAAACAAAATCTATCTTATAGAAGCAAGAAACACTTGAATAAAGACATAGAGAGAATAAAAATGAGAAGACAGAAGAAAGTTTGCTATGCCAACTGATTAAATAAACAAGAGACTTAATCATGCTATCAGAATTAAAAACAAAAATGTATGAGGTCAAGCAGGAAAGACAAGAAATTTCATAATGCTTTAAGGCATTATATACAGTGAAAAACATCATTATGATCATTAAAAGGCTTACTATCAATTGAATAAGGATAATTAAATAAAATATAAAAGTCATGGTAATAATATATTTGTAGGAAGCTTACTGTTGCTCTTAGATATGAACAAAGCTAATAAAAAAGACAAAGGAAAAATTAAGAACTGAACAAAATGGAGAACTAGATAACTCTGAGAAAGAACATTAAAGGTTTTACATTTTTATCAATATCACAAGTATAATCTCTGTATTAGGAGATAAAGTTAATTATAAATGAATGACTAAATGTAGAAATGTAAAACACATTCTTTACAGAGAATAGCAAAAGAATAATAATGATAAAGGGATTACAAAAAAGACACTGATCTATGTTAAAATTAAATAACCACACATTAAATAATAAATAATAAATACTTGAAAATATTTTCAGCTAAGAAAAAGATAAGAATAATGAGATAATATACTAAAATGTTGGTGACACACCTAATCTCTCAAAAGAAAAATAACATATCTCTTATATTATACATTGATCAAATAGGAAAAAATACTGAATAATGTATTCAGCTTTGAAAATTAGAAAAATCAGCAAATTAACAAACCCCCCAAAGAAGATAGTCATGGATATACATATATGCATATATAAAATATAAGAGTTAAAGATCAATTTGACTCATGATATTGGTTCAAATGTAATAATAATAATAATAATAATAATAATATTCTTGCAATATAACCAAAATATTTTTGTCTATTGTCCAAATGAGGTCAGGGACATTTTAGCATTATGAAAACAATTAGTGAAATTAGTTCATTAAAAAGATAATGTACCCCAACCTACACTGTTCTAGCAACAGATGCAGGAAATGCCTTTATTAAAATAGAGTAATGGTTTTATTTTAAAGCATTAAAGATAATAACCATAAAAGGATAATTTTAAATACAATAAAATACATATCAAAAATTAAAAGCTATCATTATTTGCAATAAAAAATACTAGAAGATTTTATGGTAACACAAGGATAAAATAAGAATGTTCCTACCCTCTGCTGTTATATGACTTAACTGAGATCATGTCTGCAGTAACAAAAAGGAGACAAAATTATTGCTGCTTATAGAACATTTTATTATGAAGACACAGAAATAAATAGTATCATAAATAATAGATTTAGTAAAATAGAAAAATATAAACAAATCTGCAAGAATCTTTAGTTTTTCTATAGCTCAATAACAATACCAATAAAAAAGAAGAAATTATAGATAAAGAAATTTCTTCCAATGTAACAGCAAAAGAGCATAATATCCACCTAAAACATTCCCAGATTTCACAAATTCTATTACAAAATATTTTTGGAAGAAAAGGCAATATTTTGTATCAAGTATTTTTAAAATAATATTTCTATTATAGAGGTCATAGTAAAGTATTCAAATATATCATTACAGTGATCAAGTTAGGTTATACCAGAATGGTAAAAATATTTTAATATTTCATGGAATTAAGATGGCTGAGTAGCAGTATCCAGCTGAGCTCTTCCAAATTCTTCTCCAAATAACTCTAAAATAATGCCTCATTCTAAATATGAAATATCAAAATGAGCAAAAATGCAGGTGAAACAAAATTTTCCAGGTCAAGACACTAGTGGATGCCTGGAAAGATCTGTCTCACCAAGGTGGTGGTAGACTCAAAACATAGTGCAGTCAGCACAAGCCTAACAGTACTGGTAGCTTCATTGGAAGTAGCAACAGTTTTGAGAATTAGCCTATTGACAATGGGGATCTGATAATTGATTGGAAGAAGACTGCAGGTTCTTTTTTGGTGACACCAGGTTCAGTACCCTATTGCATTGCCCAGACTCAGTTCTGTTTCCAATATCAAAAAGAGTGATAGCACCTGAGTCTACAAGTGCTTGTGGTTGCTCATATGGGAGAAGAAGCCCTAATTTCACTTCCAAGATAGAGGGGAGCACTAGTATTTGTGACTGCTGGAAAATGAGGACAATGCTTACAGTTTCAGGGTCAGAAAGAATGGCTAGAGTGGAAAAGGATTCTTTTCTGTTTATAGATCAGAACTGAGACTAGGAAAGAAGTGACCACACCTTTCCTTAGAGCCTTCCACAGTGGAAACTAGAAATCTAAGACCTTCAGAGCTAGCTCTAAAAATAGCAAAAAAGGCCTAAAGTTTGGAATAGTGTACCATGTACCCAGGAAAGACTACAACTTCAATATAGAATTAAGTTTTTTAAAAAAAGCCTGGAAAAATGAGTCAACAATAAATCTGACCATAAAAAAATACTTTGGTGTCTGGGAACATCAGGATACAAACTCAGAAAACAACAATATCAAAAGAGTTACATGCAAAGCTTCAAAGAAAAAAATGTTGGTCACAGCTCCTGCCCTTCCCCCCCATCCTGAATTGTTTAAAAAAGCATTTTTCAAATCAAATAAAACAGGTAGAGGAAAAAAATAAATTAAGGTGATACAAAAGAATTATTTAAAAAACATGTCTACAGCTTTGTAAGAAAGGCACAAAAATCCACTGAAGAAAAGAACTCTTTAAAAACCAAACAGCTAAATGGAATAAGAGGTACAAAAATTCTTTAAACTAAAAACTCCTCAAGAAATATAAATGGCCCAACTGAGAAAGAGGTTCAAACATATAATTTTTTTAAAATTAGAATCAAGCAAGTGAAAGCTAATGACTTTATGAGACATCAAGAAGCAATAAAGTAAAATCAAATAAACGTAAAAAAGAGAAGAAAATATGAAATAGCTCATTTGGCAAAAAACTAATTTGGAAAATGCTTTAAGTAGAGATAATTTAGGAATTATGGAACTCTGAAAGTCATGTTAAAAGAAAAGGAGCCTATATATCATTGAAATTCTCTAGGAAGTTTTGAATGTGGAAGGTTTGACTTCTTTGAATGTAGAAGTTTTATCTTCTTCTGAGTATATATTTTGATCTTCTCTATCACCCTACTGTCTATGGTCATATTTTTTCATCTGTTATTTGCTCATTTCCCCAGGCTATGACTTGATTTTAACTCTTTGATAAGGTAGAGCTGTACCTCCAGTGGGGAGGGTGCACTGTGCCAAACTTTAGAGTTTTTTTGAAGTTGTTTTCAGAGATACTGCTAAGGACTTGCTAGTTTTCACTTCTTCCAAGGTGGTATGATCTAAGGAGAAGCTTTTACTTCTCTCCCAGCCTGTGATTATCTCTCACCCCCAACTGCAAGCTCTGTTGTGCTGTTGCTCCTCTTCTTGGATCTATGTCCTGGGACTGTGACCCAGATTTGAGTAAGGACAAAGCAGCAGTGTCCTACCTCAATATTAATAAAGAGACCCTTGTTTTTCTGACCCCCTTACTGTCTGTAGACATAGAACTTTGGAAGCACTGCCTCTGATGATTCAGTGACTACCAAGAACTGCTTCTGATCCTCCTGGGCTGGGTCTGCACTAATAAGGCCTTCACTGGACTATGCTCCACTTTGACTGAGGTGGGTCATCTTTTAAAGGTCCTATGAAACTAGAGAGGAAGTTGCTATAGTGAATAAAGAAGCATCATTAAAATTCTCAAGGATCCTTGAACCAGAGGATAAAATAGCATTTGAAAGATTCTACCAAACGCCTGAAAAAAAACTCAAAGTAAAATCCTCTAGGAATAAAAAGTCAAATTTCAAAGCTCCCAGGTCAAGCAGAAAATATTGCAAGTAGCTAGAAAGTAGCAACATAAATATCATGGAACCAGTCAGTATCGATATTCAAGATTTAGCAACTTCTACATTGAAGGACTTGAAGAGCTTAAAATATGATGATCTGTAATGCAAACAAAACAAAACGAAAGAAGACTTGGATTACATGCCAAAATCAAATACACAGCAAAACAGAATAAATCTTCATTGGAAAAATGGATATTTAATGAAATAGAAGACTTTCAAGCATTCTTAATGAAAATCATCAGAAAATTTGATTTTCAAATAAGAGAAGCATAGAAAGGAAACCTGAAAGAGCAATCGTAAAAGGGATCAATAAGGTTAAAATGTCATATTCCTTTTTGGGAAGTAATTCCTAAGAGTTTTATAATTATTAGGACAGTTAGAAGAAGTATACATAAACAGAAAGAATTAGTGTGAGATGGCAATGAGAAAATAATTTCTTTTTTTTATTTGAGAAAATAATTTCTAAAAACAAAATGGAGTAATAAGGAAGAGGATGCATTGGAAGAAAGGAAGGGAGAGAAAAAAAGAAAAAAATTCATAAAAAAGAGACACAAAAGGAATAGTTTTTACAAAAGAGGGGCAATTGTGGAACACTGGTGGGCAGAACTTGAATCTTGTTTTTATTAGAATTGACTCAAATAGGGAATAGCATGCAAACTCAGTTGGATATAAAATTTGATCTTGCTCTACTGAAAAGTGAAAAGAGAAGAGGATAAAAGAAGTGAAGGGGAAGGGGTGACTAAAAGACTCAAAAATTTAAGAAGGTAGAAGTCAGATAGAAAATAGACTTTTAAGAATGATGCAGGGAGAGAAAGGGAGGGACAGAAAGGCAGAGACATTGAGAGACAGATAAAGTAAAAGATTAAAAAAATATGTTTCAGTCTGTGTTCTGATACTATCAGCTCTGTCTCTAGTGGATTACATTCTTTATCATGAGTGCATCATAGAAATTACCTCCATATTTTTCCACAGTTGCTGTTGCTGATTGTAATTCCCTCCATCCATTCCTCCCCACTGCCATCTATTATATTTCTCTCTCCTTTCACTCCTTTCACAAAAAATGTGCTGTGAGGCAGCTGAGTAGCACAGCAGACAGAGCACTGGCCCTGGTGTCAAGAGCCTTCAAGCCTACATGCATACCCAAGAGACCCAGCAACCACCTGGCCCCATGATCCTGGAAAGGCCACTCAATCCCACCACCTTACAAAAAAGTAAAAAAGAAAATGCGTTATATCTGACTATTCTCTCCTATGATCCACCCTCTCCTCTAACACCCACATCCCCTCTCCCCTCCCCCTGTCCCCCTTCCCTCCTTTTTCTTCTAGATGTCTATAATCTTTTGAGTGCATGTGCTGTTTCCTCTCTGAGTCATTTCCAATAAGAATGAAAGTTTCCTCATTCCCCCCTCACCTTCTCCCCTTCCATATCATTGCAAAAGCTACATGAAATATCTTGTATAGAAATATCTTAGCCTATTCTAACTCTCTTTCTCTAACTCTCAGTACATTTTCCTTTCGCCCATTGACTCCATCTTTACAATATACTTTATATCTTCAAATTCAGCTCTCTCCTGTGCCTCATCTATAAAAGCTCCTTCTATCTGCTCTATTAAATGAGAAGGTTCATATGAGTATTATCAGTATCACCTTTCTATGCAGGAATACATGATTTCATCATCATTAAGTACCTCATAATTTACCCTTCTCATCCACCCTTTCTATGTTTCACCTGAATCCTGTATTGAAGATCAAACTTTCTGTTCAGTTTTGGTCATTTCAACAGGAACATTTGAAGTTCCCCTGTTTCATTGAAAGTCCATGTTTTTGTTTGGAAGACGATGTTCAGTTTCACTGGGCAGTTGATTCTCAGTTGTATTCCAAGTTCTTTTGCTTTCTGGAATATTATATTGCAAGCCCTACCAGCCCTTAATGTACATGCTGCTAAGTGCTGTGTAATACTGATTACAGCCCCCACAATATTTGAACTGTATCCTTCTGTCTGCTTGCAATATTTTCTCTTTGACGGGAGCTCTGGAACTTGGCTATAATATTCCTGGGGGTTGTATATTTTTTTATCTCTTTTTGAAGGAGATCAGTGGATTCTCTCAATTTCTATTTTACCCTCTGCTTCTAGGATGTCAGGGAAATTTTCCTTTAGAAATTCATTGAAAATGAAGTCAAAGCTCTTTTCCTGATCATGACTTTCAGGTAGCCCAATAATTTTATTATTATCTTTTTCTGGATCTGTTTTCTAGGTCAGTTGTTTTTTCATTAAGATATTTCACATTTTCTTCTAGTTTTTCATTCTTTTGGTGTTGAATTATTGTGTCTTGATTTCTCACAACATCATCAGCTTCCTTTAGCTCCATTCTACATCTGAAGGATTTGTTTTCCACAGAGAGTTTTCTTGTCTCCTTTTCCATCTGACCAATTCTGCTTTTTAAAGCATTCTTCTCCTCAATAACTTTTTGAAATCTTTTATCCATGTGACCTAAGTTGGTTTTTAACATGTTCCTTTCTTCAAATTTTTTGGATATCTTTGACTAAGCTGCTGAGTTCTTGTTCATGTTTTTCCTGCATCTCTCTCATTTCTTTTCCCAATTTTTCCTCTACCTCCCTTACTTGATTTTCAAAATCTTTTTTTTGAGCTCTGTCATAGCCTATGCCCAAATTCTAGATTACTTGGGGTCTTTAGATGCAGAAGCTTGGACTTTCTCATCTTCAGATTGTTGTCCTCCATGGGACCAAAGTAATTGTCTATGATCAGGTTCCTTTTTTTCCTCTTTACTCATTTCTCTAGCCTGTGCCAGGTTTGGGTGGGTGTACTTCCTGAACTTCTGAGCATTATTGGGAACCCCCTGTAAGGACCTCAGTATGTGAGGCTCTGATTGCTCTCCTGGTCTTCTGAATGGCCACAAACTCACCCCAATGCCCTGGGGCTGTGAGGTGGTGGTCCCTTCTCTTTGGGAGCCCCAGACTATGACCAGGGTCTGCATATGATTAAATCACCAGAGTCCTTCCCAAGGATAGAGGACAGACATCTGCAGTCTCCCTCCACTCCCTTACCTTCTGTCAAGACAGGGACTTCTAAGTAACACTTTACTCTGGTTCTAGAATAGCAGGACAATTTTCCTTGATAATTTCTTTTTCTAAAAAAAATTGTTAATTTTTTTCAATTTCAAGTCAAAGTAGTTTTCAACTGTCATCTTTTTGTAAACTTTTGAGTTCCACATTTTTCTACTTCTCTCTTCCCTCCCCCCCACCTTCCATATGGAAACAATCTGGTGTAAGTTGTTCATGTAACAATCGTATTTAATACAGTTTCATATTGGTCTTTTTGTGAAAAAGGATTTGGAACAATGAGGAAAAATCACAGAAAGAAAGAAAAAAAATAAAAAAAAGAATTGTGTAGGCCAGCTAGGTGACATAGTGGATAGAGTACTGGTCCTGGAGTCAGGAGTACCTGGGTTCAAATCTGGTCTCAGACACTTAATAATTACCTAGCTGTGAGGCTTTGGACAAGCCACTTAACCCCATTTGCCTTGCAAAAACCTAAAAAAAAAGAATTTTGAAATGTGTAAATAGTATGCTTTGCTTTGCCTTCAGTTTTTGTTTAGTCTGTTTTTGTTTTTTTCTGGATATGGTTATCATTTTCCATAACAGGTCCTGCAGGATAATCCTTGATCACTCCACTTCTCTGAGAAACTGCATCCACCAAAGCTGATCATTTCACATTGTTGCTATTAATGTGTATAATGTTCTCATGATTCTGCTCACTTCACTCAGAATCAATTCATAAAAAAATCTTTCCAGGCTTTTCTAAGGTCTGGCTGCTCATGATTTCTTACAAAACAATAGTACCTCATCCTGTTCATATACCATAACTTGTTCAGCCATCACCCAATTAGTGAGCATCCCCTCAATTTCTAATTCTTTACCTTTATAAAACTTGTCATTTCTCATTTTTTATAACTTCTTTGGGATACAGAACTAGTAGTGATACTGCTGGATCAAAAGGTATCCATGGTTTCATTGCCTTTTGGGCATATTTCCTAATTGCTCTCGAGTTGTTGGAAAAAATTGTAACTCCACCAATAATACATTAGTGTCCTAGTTTTCCCACATCTTCTTGATAATTTTCCTTTTTTGTCATTTTAGTCAATATGAGAGGTCTGAGGTAGTACCTCGGAGTTGTTTTAATTTGCATTTATCTAATCAATAATAATTTGGAGGACTTTTTCCATACAATTATAGTTAGCTTTAATTTCTTCATCTATTAGCTGCCTGTGCATATCCTTTGACTATTTATTAAAGAAAGAATGATTTGTAGTATTATAAATTTGACTCAGTTCTCTATATATTTTAGATTCCAGTCCTTTATCAGAAATATTAGCTATGAAAATTGTTTCCTATCTTTCTGCATTCCTTGAAATCTTGGCTGCATTTTTTTTTGGAAAAATTTTTTAAAATTAATGTAGTCAAAATTTGTAATTTATAATGTTGTCTTTCTCTTGTTTGGTCATTAACTCCTCTCCTCTCCATAGAGAGATAGAGTATTCCTTTTTTCCTAACTGGCCTATGATATCATGCCATTTGTCTAAATCCTGTACCAATTTTGACCTTATCTTGGTATAGGGTATGAGATGTTGATCTATGTTTTTGTCATACAATTTTCCAGTTTTCCCAGCAGTTGTTAAAAAATAGTGTTCTTATTCTAGAAGGCAATGTCTTCAGATTTCTCAAGTAGTAGATTATTGTGTTCATTTACTACTATTGCTTTTTTTTGTCCTTTTGTTTTTTTTAAATTTATTTATTTATTTTGAATTTAAAATTTTTCCCTCTAATCTTGCTTCCCTCCCTCCCAGCCCCCACAGAAGGCAATCTATTAGTCTTTACATTGTTTCCATGGTATACATTGATCTAAGTTGAATGTGATGAGAGAGAAATCATATCCTTAAGGAAGAAAAATAAAGTATAAGAGATAGCAAGATCAGACAATAAGATATCAGTTTTTTTCCTAAATTAAAGGCAGTAGTCCTTGGTCTTTGTTCAAACTCCACAATTCTTTCTCTGGATACAGATGGTATTCTCCATCACAGATAACCCCCAAATTGTGCCTAATAGTTGCACATGGAATGAGCAAGTCCATTAAGGCTGATCATCTCCCCCATGTTGCTGTTCAGTGTTTCTCTGGTTCTGCTCATCTAGCTCAGCATCAGTTCATGAAAATCTTTCCATGCTTCCCTGAATTTCCCTCCCTCCTGGTTTCTAATAAAACAATAGTGTTCCACCACATACATATGCCACAGTTTATTAAGTCATTCCTCAATTGATGGACATTTACTTGATTTCCAATTCTTTGTTACCACTAACAGGGCTGCTATAAATATTTTTGTATAAGTGATGCTTTTAGCCATTTTCATAATCTCTTCAGAGTATAGACCCAGTAGTGGTACTGCTGGATCAAAGAGTATGTACATTTTTGTTGCCTTTTGGGCCTAATTCTAAATTGCTCTCCAGAAAGGTAGATGAGTTCACAGCTCAACCACCAATGCATTAGTGTCTCAGATTTCCCACATCCCTTCCAATATTAATCATTGTCCTTTCTGGTTATATTGGCCAGTCTGAGAGGTGTGAGGTGGTACCTCAGAGATACTTTAATTTGCATTCCTCTAATAAGTAATGATTTGGAACAATTTTTCATATGACTCTGGATTGTTTTGATTTCCTCATCTGTAAATTGCCTTTGCATAGCCTTTGACCATTTGTCAATTTGGGAATGGTTTTTTTTTTAAATTTGACTCAGAGTTCTCTGTATATTTTAGAAATGAGTCCTTTGTTAGAATTATTAGTTGTGAAAATTGTTTCCCAATTTGCTGCATTTCTTTTGATCTTGGTTATAGTGGTTTTGTTTGTGCAAAAGCTTTTTAATTTAATGTAAATGAAATTATCTTGCTTAATTTTAATGATGTAATCCATCTCTTCCTTGGTCATAAACTGCTTCACTTTCCATAGAACTGACAGGTAAATTATTCCTTGATTTCCTAGTTTGCTTGTTTTTTATGTCTAAATCCTGACTCAGTTTTGATCTTATCATGGTATAGGGTGTGAGGTGTTGGCCTAATCCAAGTTTCTGCTATACTGATTAACAATTTTCCTAACAATTTTTATCAAAAAGAGAGTTTTTATTCCAATAACTGTTGTCTGTTGTTCTTGAAGAAGATCATGACATCATGGTGATGTCATGACAAGTAAATGAATTGGATTTGAATGAGGGGGTCTAAGCTAAGTCACCAACCTCCCATTCTCTTCCAGAGTCATCTGGTTCAGTGGCCATATATGAATTAGGATGACTGGAGATGGTCCTGGATTGCAGTTAGTAAGAATCAAGTGTCTGAGGTCTTATTCAAATTCTTGTCCTCCTGACTTGCTCTAACCACTGCTCCACCTGAAGCTGTTGACTTAGCACAGCCCTCCTCACTCAAATCCAATTTATGTGCTTGCCATGGCATTGCCTTCCTGATGTGGTTTTCTTTAAAAAATAAAGGACAAACATTAGGTGGATAATAATCATTTATTACTGTTACTTTTGTATCTAATCTATTTCATTGATCTACTTTTATATTTTTTAGCCAATACCAGACAGTTTTGAAGATTGTTGCTTTATAATATAGTTTTAGTTCTGGCTAGATCATCTTCCTTTGTATTTTTTTTTTTCATTAAATTCCCTTGATATTCCTCTAGATGAATTTTGTTATTACTTTTTCTCTTTCTATGAGATAGGTTTTTGATAGTCATAGGTATGACACTGAATAAGCTATTTAATTTAGGTAGAACTGTCATTTTTATTATATTATATTGGCCTATCCAAAAGCAATTGACATTTTCCCAACTGTTTAGATCTGAATTTATTTGTGTGAAAAGTGTTTTGTAATTGTGTTTCTATAGTTTCTGGATTTGTCTTGGTAGTTAGATTCCCAAGTAGTTTATGTTGTCTACAGTTACTTTAAATGGAATTTCTCTATCTCTTGCTCTTGGACTTTTTTTGTTATATATAGAAATGCTAATGATTTATGTTAGTTTATATTTTATCTTTCAATTTGCTAATGTTAACTGTTTGACTCACTTTTTAGTTGATTCTCTAGGGTTTTCTCAGATACCTGCAAAGATTGAAAGTTTTGTTCCTCATTGCCTGTTCTACCTCTTTCAATTTCTTTTTCTTTTATTATTGCTAAACCCAACATTTCTAATATAATATTGAGTAACAGTGGTGAAAAGGACATCATTGTTTCAACTCTGTTATTACTAGAAATGCTTCTAGTTTATCTCCATAACATCTAATGCTTGCTAATGTTTTTAGAAAGATACTGCTTATCATTTAAAGGAAAAATTTCATTTATTCACCTGCCCTCTAGTTTTTTATAGGAATGGGTGGGGAATTTTGGCAAAGGCTTTTTCAGCATCAATTGAGATAATCATATGCTTTTTCTTAATTTTGTTATTGATATGGTCAATTATGCTGATTGTTTTTCTAATATAGAACCACTCCTACATTCCTGGTATAACCATAGTGTCATATGTTATTGATAATTTGCTATAATCTTTTATCTGAAATTTTATTTAAACATTTTGCATTAAGATTCCTGAGATTGGTCTATAATTACCTCACAATAAGATTTTGAGGATTTAAAAAAAATCCCAGTGGTTTGAAATATTCATTTCATACATGACAATATTTATATGCATATATGTATGCATATATTATGAACATACTGAGTTGGAAGTCAGATTCACTTCTATCATTCATCATAGGGCACTCTTCTTTCTTCTCTCCCTCCCTTCCTCCTTTCCTTCCTTTCTTCTTTTTTCCTTCTTTCTTTCTTTTCTATTTCCCTGATTTTTTCTCTTACCTACCTCTTTTTTCCCCTCTAAATCTTTTTTCTTGTTTTTTCTTTTTAATCTTCTTCTAAGATAAATATCTAGACAAGATACATTTTGATATGTAAAAGAATTAAAATCATTAAAACAATTCAAAGTTATGTCTAGTCAAGTAGTTATTATTTAAATTGTAATAGGGAAAAATATTCCTATTTTTTTTAAAAATCATGTATACTGTTTTGGGGAAATTCCCCAAAAGAGAAGTAAACAATAAAACACAAAAACAGATCCCAAGGTAGAATGAACTAGATTCAACTTCTATCTCTGATATATATATAATTATAGTTATACCTTCACCAGGTCATTGAAACTCTCATTGCTTTAAATAACTATCAAAGATTATAACTCACAGCTAAGGTACCAACCTATATTGGCACAGGGTAATTTCCCTTTACCAATAAAGTATAAGTTTAGTTTATCCTTCTTTTCCAAAGAAAACATTAAACTGTTTGATCCAAGTTATAAGCAGTGTACAAAATTAGTCAATATAAAGAATATTATGTGATGTTACCATTCGCCTCAGTCAGAATAAGCACTTTTGTGTGTTAGTAATTTAATCTATATCTTAGAATAGAGGATAGAGAAAAGAAGCAATAACTTTATAATAATTATAAACAGGCAGTTAAGCCTACATGTCTTCGCAAATGGAGTGCATAAGAATCTAGCATGTGAAATTAAAAAGGAGCATTTCAATTAATGCTTTGCAGTTTGATGGTTCATTGTCATGGTGATATTGAGTATCATTGACTTGCATTCTCAGACTCATGGTCTAATTTAGTCCATATTCTAGCAGAGAAGAATACACACATACACATAAGTGCATAAGGAGTTAACTTCATTAACAAACAAATCAAGTTTTGAAGATAATCTTCTACATATCTCATTTGGGAAAAGAATAACAAAGAAAAATCAGTGATAACGATGGTTCATTATAGTCTGAAGCTAACCATCATTTCTATGCCAAGACTTATGAATTTTTTTTAATTACATAAGAGGAAGGATGAACTATAGAGTGAATTAAACAGTCTACTAGAAAATCTCAGATACCAAAGATATTTGGAAGCAATTCTAAAATCATGATATATGGGTAATATGAAGGAGGAAAGAGATAGAAGAGTTCATTTAAGATTTATTTTCATTAGAGCCTACAAAAATGGAAAAATATAGAATTTGCATAGTTTAATATCATCATGAGTTCAATTAACATTCTTTCCTTCAGAGTGAGAACACAAGATAATGTCCTGAGGCTTTGATCTTTGGTATTGATACTGCTGACCTAAAATAGTCACATTAACATGTAGTGCAGCAAATTGTTCATGACTAATAATAGCACTAGATCTAGGTTGTAACATTTGGGCAAGATTCAGAAATGTTTTGTTGTTTGTCTTTCATTCTTGAAGAGGACCATGATATCAAGAAAATGATGCCATGACAAGCACATTAATTGAATTTGAGTGAGGGGATGCTAAGCTAGGTTACCAGTCTCATTTTCTTCTCCTGAGCCATCTGGGTCCAGTGGCCAGATATGATTCATAACAGTTGGAGATGTTTCTGGATGCAAGGCAATCAGGGTCAAGTGACTTGCTGAGGTCAAATAACTAGTAAGTGGCAAGCATCTGAGGCTAGTTTCGAATTCCCATCCTCCTGACTCCAAGGTCAGTGTTCTATCCACTGTGCCATCTAGCTATCCCATCAGAAATATCTTGTCAATATATAAATGAATTATTTTGCCTTTGTCTGTTTGTTTTTTAACTATTATAACTTCATGAAAGGGATTAATAAATGGCAATATATGTAAATTTCTTGTTTATTTTTAAATAATGGAGTAATTTTCTGGTTTTCAAAAGTAGAATATTATGACAAAGTTGCTCTTATTTTATGTGTCATTCCTGAAGTTACATAGAAAGTATAATTTAAAATGTTGGAAACTCATTTACTACTTCAAACATAATTAGGCGCTTCAGTCAATACCATTTAATAAATACTATCTATATAGTCAACTTAGTAATTTTATTTAAGATGCATTATAAGTGAAAAATGGGTTTAGAATTATAAAATGAGACAGTGACAATGTGTATTCTCTTAAGTTTGAAATGCTAAAGGATTTTTTTTTCTAGATGGTAAAGGAAAGTTCATTTTGAAACAGTATAAAGTTTTATACCAGAGTGTAAAGCTGGAAGCAAGAAGACCAATTAGGGTACTGTTATAATATCAAGGGAGATGATAATAAGCACTTGTGTTTGGGGTAATGGGCAGTGGCAATATACATAAGGTACTATTTGAAAAAAAATTAAGAAGGTAAAGTTTTGAAAAAAAAAGGGTTTGGAAGCTCAGTACGTATGAGAGATGAGCAAGAGAGAAGAATAGAAAATAACACCAAATTTTGATCTTGGAAGCCTAGTGCTGGTTCCAGTAACAGAATGACTGAAGTTAAAAGGATAACAGGTTTAAAGTTAAATGATTAGCTTTCTTGACTTCTAGTCTGTTCTAAGACTTCCAGGTGGTGATGTCTTATAAAAAGTTTGAGTAGAAAGTTTCAGTCTTGAGATGGTAATGTAAAGTAGATAGAATACCAACCCTGTAGTCTGAAAAACTTCAATTAAAATGAGGTATCAGACAGTTGGTTAATTGTTCTTCATTCTTAAAGAGGAACAAAATGACATCACTATATTGGAATTGAACAGAGTCTGACTGTGACTTTTAAGACCTATATGATCTCAGAAGATTCTGCCAAAATTGGGAACTAATAGTCCATATGAATATTTGGAATGGAGATTTCTCTAAATTTGTACATCTCATTCAGATCCTTACTAGCTGTATGAACCTGGACAAGTTATTTAACCTTTCTTTTCCTCAGTTTCTTCTTCTGTAAGTTAGGATAATAATAGATGTTTATATAATAATAGATAATAAGTAGATGTTTCTACTTTTGATTGTGAGGAACAAATGTGATAAAAAATTGTAAAGCAGTTATCCTAGAACAAAGGAGACATTATACAAATGACTGTTGTTGTCATCATCATCATCATTAATTATTTCTAGAGCTTAGAATGGAGTCATATATGGAGATGTGAATTTGATGGTTCTTTGCAAAGATGTGGTATTTGAAAATTTTAGGAGTGAATGGGATTTCCAATGGAGAAACTATAGAAAAAAGAATTGGATGTAAAAGAAATATAAGTAGCATATATAGTGGTTAGGGTATATCTAAGAAATTTAATATTCTGAAAATACATGGGGAAATTATTGTTACTATTTTTAAATTTTTATTTCTATAAGGAAATGGGGTTAAATAACTTTCCTAAGGTCACACAGCTAGGCAATTATTAAGTGTCTGAGGCTGACAAGAATTAGAGCACATTATAAACTGCAAAATGAATGAATTTTACTATATTAAATTAAAAAGTTTTTGCACTAATAAAATCAATGCTCCAAAATTAGAAGGAAAGCAGAAAGCTGGGAAACAGTCTTCACAACTAGGAGTTCTGATAAAGTCTCATTTCTAAAGTATATAGAGAATTGTATCAAATTTCTAAGGTCACAAGTCATTCCCCAATTGATAAATGGTGGAAGGATTTGAACAGACAATTTTCAAATGAAGAAATTAAAGCTATATATATAATCTAATGAAAAAATGTTCCGAGTCATTATTGATCAGAGAAATTCAAATTAAACAAAAATGAAGTATTATCACACACCTATCAGATTGGCCAAGATGAGAAAAAAGGGAAAATGATCAATATTGGAGAGGTTGGGGGAGGATTGGGACATTGATGCATTGCTGATGGAGTTATGAATGAATCTAACCTTTTTGGAGAGCAATAAATCTGTTCATATTCTTTGACCCAGCAATTCCAATTATAGGTCTTTATCCAGAAGAAATTATAAAAAAGGGAAAAGTCCCACGTGTTCCAAAATATCCACAGTGGTTCTTTTTTGTAGTGGCAAAGAATTGGAAATTGGGGGGATGCCCATCAGTTGAGGACTGGCTGAACAAATTATGGTAAATGAGTACTATGGAATACTATTGTTCTATAAGAAACTATAAATGGTTGAACTTTAGAGAAGAATGGAATGAGTTGCAATATCTGATGCTGAGTAATGAGAGTAGAACCAAAAGAACAAGGTACACATCAACAACAACATTGTGAGATCGTCAACCTTGATGGAGGCAGCTCCTCTCAACAGTTCAGAGAGCTAGGACAACTGTATTAGACCAGCTATGGACAATATTATCACCATCCAGAGGAAGAAAAACAAAACAAAACAAAACACACACACACACACACACACACACACACACACAAACAATCCTTCAGAATCTGATGAACACTTTATAAAAATTATCTCTTATGTATCTCTTTCCTTTAATCCTAATTCAACATACTGAAAATAGCTAATCTGTAAACATGTTTATCTATCTATATCTATCTATCTATCTATCTATCTATCTATCTATCTATCTATCTATCTATGTACAATGCTAACCTGACTGTTTGCAGCTGAGGGGAGGAGGGTGGAAAGGGAAGGTGGAAGGAAATTTTGTAATTTTAAAAATATACTTGTGCATATGGATGAAAATAATTAAATAAATTTAAAAAATATCTGAGGCTAAATTTGAATTCAGGTCCTCAGTGCTCTACCCACTGTGCCAAGAAAAACAAAACAGCAAGAACAACAAACTAAAGTATTTGAAGTTGATGATTTAGGGTATTCTTTACCTCAAAGGAGAGTTTTCAGTAGAAATAATGGGTGGGAATTGAAGTTTAGATTATTATGGCCTGAGGTAAATGAGTGAATATATATCAGTGAAGAGCACTAGAGGGAGGCAGAGTCATCTAAGGCAAGGACTCCCACATGTTCTCCCCCAAACCACTCCAGATATCTTTAAATAAAGACTCTAACCAGATTCTAGAGTTGTAGAACCCACAAAAAAAATTGATCAAAACAATTTTCCAACCCAAGACAACTTGGATGATCTACAGGAAGGGTCTGTTCACCAGGATTAGAAGGGGCCCATAACACAACCCAGGCCATGCAGGAGTAAACTGGCTCCAGTCATCCGGGAACAGTCTGCAGGGCATCTGGGTCCCTGAGGGTCCATGGTTTAGTGGAAGCAGTAGTGGTTTCCAGGCCTCTGAGCCCTGGGATTGCCAAGATCAATTTGGAAGATCAGCAGGAAAACACTGCTGCATCAGAATGAGAGCAGAGTCCAGAGTAAGGCACAGACCTCAGCCCAGATCCAGCCCCTGGGGACTAGGAGCAGGCCTGGGAAACATGTGGCAGAGAGCTACCCAGCAGCTACTTCAACAGTGCTGTCACTGGGCAGTAAGGGGATCAGGAGAGATTGCAGAGAGATCTCTTTGCTATCCCTGAGGCAGGACTCTGTGGTTTCACCCATACTCAGATCTGAATTACAGTCTGGGGACTCAGGAGGAGTAACAGAAGCACAACAGAACTTACTGGCTACAGCAAAGCAGGGGCTTTCCTCATGGTTCTGGGGCAGAGGGGAGTGCTTGTGGTCATCCACAGACTAGAGCACAGGCCAGAAGAGCAGTCAAAGCCTCTCAGAAAACATTGAAAGAATTGAGAATTTGCAGATTTCTGGGGGGCATCCCTAACAATAACTGTGAAAACTGTCAAAAGTTTGGGAAAGTGAGTCCTCCACCCTGGAAGCAGAGCCCTATCTTAAAAAGGAGTGAAAAATTAAGTCAGAGAATGGGGAAATGAACTAAGAACAGAAGGAAAAAAAACTCCAACAATAGACAACTACTTTTGTCCTATGGAGAATCAAACTACATCCTCAGAATATAACAAAGTAAAAACTTCTGAATCCAAAACCTACAAGAAAAATATGAATTTGTCTCTTCTATGGAAGAACTCAAAAAAGACTTTTGAAAATCCAGTAAGGGAGGTAGAGGAAAAATTGAGAAGAGAAAATACAGAAGAAAGTCTTATCTTAAAAACCAGTTTAGGGCAAGCTAGGTGGTGTAGTGGATAGAGCACCAACCCTGGAGTCAGGAGGACCTCAGTTCAAATCTGACCTCAGATACTTAATAATTGCCTAGCTGTGTGACTTTAGGCACATTGCCTTAAATGAGTAAAATTTAAAAAAAAAATTCTTTGCATCAAGTGGAAAAAGAAGTACACAAGGCCAATGAGGAGAAGAATGCCTTATAAAAGCAGAATTGACTAGATGGAAAAGAAGATACAAAAGTTCTCTGAAGAAAATAATTTCTTAAAATATAAAGGAGAGATAAGGGAAGCTGATGACTTTGTGAGAAATCAAGGGGAAAAAATAAAGGAATGGAAAACTAGAAGAAAATGTGAATGATCTCATTGGAAAAACAACTAAATTAGAGAATAGATCTCAGAGAGATAATTTAAAAATTATTGGACTACCTAAAAGTCATCACCAAACAAAGACCCTAGACTTCATTTTTCAAAAAATTCTCTGGGAAAACTGCCCTGATATTCTAGAAAAGGGCAAAATAGAAATTGAAAGAATCCACTGATCATCTCCTGAAAGAGATCCCCAAAATGAAAATTTCCAGGAATATTATAGCCAAATTTCAGAAGTACCAAAAAAAGAGAAAATATTACAAGCAGTCAGAAAGAAACAATTCAGTTATCAAGGGGTTACAGATAGGATGACACAAGATTTAGCAGCTTCTACATTAAGAGCTCATAGAGCTTGAAATATGATATTCTGGAAGGTAAAAGAACTTGGAATGCAGCTGAGAACCAACTACCCAACAAAATTGAACATCCTCTTTCAGGAAAAAAGATGGACATTCAATGAAACAGGGGACTTTCAAATTTTTCAGATGAAATGACCAGAGATGAATAGAAAGTTTGCTCTTCAAGTGTAGGACTCAGGTAAAACACAGAGTGGGGTGGATAGGAAAGACTAATTATGAGGGATTTAATGATGTTGAACTGCTTGTATTCCTGCATGGGAAGGTGATTCTAATAACTCATATGAACCTTTTTATTTATCAGGGCAGCTGGAAGGAACAAATATAGACAAGGCACAGGAAGGAGCTGAATTTTAAGGTGTAAAAGGTTAAAAAGATAGAGTTAATGGGGGAGAAAGGAATGGGTTGGGAGAAAGAGAAGGGAGAAGTAGAATGGAATAAGTTATTTGCATATAAGAGGCAAGAAAAAATTTTTGCAGTGAGGTGGAAAAGGGGAAAAGGAAGGGGGTGAGTGAACCTTACTCTCATCGGACGTGTCTCAGAAAAGGAATAACATGCACACTCAATTGGATATAGAAATCTATTTTACCCTTGAGAAAAATAGGAGAAGAAAGACATGAGAGAAAGGGGATGGGGAGGGGGAGGGAGGGAGGGAGCAGAGGTGAGAGAGAGGGAAGATTGGTAGTCAAAGGGAAGGGGGTAGTCAAATACAATGCACTATTGAGGAGGGAGGACAGGGTGAAAGGAGAGAGAGAGAGAGAGAGAGAGAGAGAGAGAGAGAGAGAGAGAGAAAGAGAGAGAGAGAGAGAGAGAATAGAATAAAAGGGCATAGGGGGAATAGGATTGAGGGGAAATACAACTAGCAATAGTAATCGGGGGAAATTAATTTTGAAGCAATTTCTCTGATGGACTTGTGTTAAAGGATACCATCCATCCCAAAGACTGAGATGATAGTGTCTCAGTATAGACTGAAATATACTTTTTTGTTCTCATTTTTTCCCTTGAAATTCTCTTTCTTTGTGTATGTGTGTATGTGAGGGTGGGGAGGTGGTGGTTGTTTACTTTTACAACTTGACTATTATAGTAATGTTTTTCATGACTACACATTTTTTACCTACACCAAGCAACTTACTTTTTCAATAGGGGAAGTAGGGTGGGACAAAGGGAAAGAATTTGGAACTCAAGGTTTTGGAAGTAAATGTGAAAACTTGCTTTTGCATTTAATGGGGGGCAAATTTTAAAAATAGAATAAATACATTTTTTAAAGGAGTACTAGAATAACAGGATGATAGTGTGTGGGATCCAAAAGTCAAAGGAAGATTTTCTTAAGGGTATGGAATGATGAATGAACCAGTGGCAAGATATATTAAGGAGTGAAAAGATGCCTAATGTAACTAGGTCCATGAAGAAGTGGAAGAAATAGGATCAAACAGAGGAAAATTTGCTATTGTGTCTAGGAACTTTTACAGGTATACCTCAGAGATAGCATAGGTTTAGTTCCAGACCACTGTAATAAAGCAAATATTCAAGTAAAGTTAGTCATGAATTTTTCCCCCAGGGCATAAAAAAGCTATATTTATATTATGCTGTAGTATGCAAAGTATGAAATAGAATTATGTTTAAAAATTTACATACCTTAATTATAAATGCTTTATCTCTAACAAATGCTAAACTTTCTCTGAGCCTTCAATACATCATGATTTTTTTGCTGGTACAGGGTTTTGCCTTGATACTGATAGCTGCAGACTGAACATGATAGTGGCTGTGAAAATTTTTAAAAATAAGACAAGAAAGTTTGCCATATTGAGTGGCTCTTCTTTTTACTTGACCATTTACAAACCACTGCTAGGTTATTAATTGACTTAATTTCAATATTGTATCTTAGGGAATAGGAATTTCCCAAGGAGAGGGAGAGAGATAGGAATGACAATCAGTAGAGAAGTCTGAACACATATATTTATCAGTAATTTTCACCCTCTTATATGGGCTTACTTCATGGTATCCCAAATGAATTCCCATATTAATATTAAATATCATTCATTGCAAATCATATAATATATAATAAAATGGAAAAGTTTGAAATATTATGAGAATTGTTAGCATACAACACATTGATATGCTATGAACAGATGCTTTTGTAAAAATGGTCATGCTCAAGGCAGGGTTGACACAAATATTCAATTTGAAAAAATCAAAATGAATTGTATTTTCTATAAATCTAGAAAATTATGAGCAATGAGAAAGGGAATTAGAAAATTCATACTATATTGCCTCAAACTACAAAAGTTTTGATAATGTTTAACATTTTTAGGAGTGATAATTTGTACTTGGGGCTTAAGGGCATGATAATATTTGAAGAGTCTTCATGAGGACCAAAATAGGGATATTCAGGCAAATATAAGTGAGTCATCAATGTAATTTATTTTATTTTAGTTTAGTTTAGCTTAGTTTTTAAAGTTTTTTTGCAAGGCAATGGGGTTAAGTGACTTGCCCAAAGCCACACAGCTAGGTAATTATTAAGTGTCTGCGGTTGGATTTGAACTCAGGTACTCCTGATTCCAGGGCCGGTGCTCCATCCACTGCACCACCTAGCCGCCTCCATCAATGTAATTTAAAAGGAGCAAGACATATGTTAGGGTTAAAATGGCAAAATGACAAATGCAAGATGATGTTAAAAATAAATTTCTTATGGATAGGGACTGGTTTTATTTTGTCTTTGAAAATATAGTGCTCAGGACATAGCTTAAGACACAAGCGACACTTAACAGATGATTGTTGACTGAGTGATAACATGACAATGTTCAACATTTTAAATACTAAGCTTTAGGACTTTAAGAGAGATGATTTTGAATTGAAATCAATTTTTTTTTTTTTAGTTTTTGCAAGGCAATGGGGTTAAGTGGCTTGCCTAAGGCCACACAGCTAGGTAATTGTTAAGTGTCTGAGACCATATCAGATACTCCTGACTCCAGGGCTGGCTCCATCCACTGTGCCACCTAGCCGCCCAAAATCAAAATTTGATCATAAATTAAAATCTAGAATGAGTCTTAGAGGTAATGTAGTTCAATTTCCTTATTTTAAATTTTAACTTCCTAATTTACATATAAGAGAACAGAGTTCTAGAGAGAGTGACTTACAAAGTGGCAAAGGAAGTACGTGATACTTTAGAATTTGACAGATATATTATAATGAGAAATCTTACTTTCCTTTTCCTTTGTCTCATTGTTTTCAATAAGAATGATATACACAGAGAAGTATGTACATATGTGCTTGTATATGCACACAAATGCATAAATATACCATAATGGTTTTACTTTTTTTGCATATAAGTATGAAAACAGTCTACATTTTTGATGTTTGCCTTCATATTTCCTTACAAGTACCTTGTAAGTTCTATCCTCTATAGCAATAGAAATGTGATGATTTTACTTAAATTTGATTTGTTTTTAAATTGCATTAGTTCATAGAAAGTCAAAAAATCTTTAAAAAAATTTTGGTCATCTACTGCATTGGCAAACTAGATCAATTGTCCTCATATTGGTTTTGATTTTATATAACAGTAAATTGATATAGATTTAAATATTGTTCATAAAGCAATGTTGGACTCAGAACTTATATTTAAATAAAATATAATAAAGAAATAGAAGTATAAAAGCAAATTTCAGGAGACATCACATGATAATCATTTGTTCAACATATGTAATTCACAACAATTGGCACTATGAGAATTTGAAAAAATAGGAAAATAGGAGGCCCTCAACAAGTGTATGATCTAAAGAGAAAAGCAATATAATAAATATACTCTACATATTAAATAGTTCATTACTCATACACAGATAAGTTTTCTGTTCTCTATTTAATATTGTATAAAAACACACTTGAATATCTATATAATTTTGTTATAAAATCTCTACTTTATTGCCAGTACTGGAGTCAAGATTTAATAAATATTTAAAGTACTTTGAGGGTAATAATAATAATAATAATAATGATAATAAATAATAATAATGCTACATCAATATCTATATCTTTATGTAATGACACCTAAATTTAGGAAAGAATCATCTAATAGTTTAAAAAGTTTTAGAT
The DNA here is from genome assembly GCF_037893015.1 of Macrotis lagotis. Taxonomy (NCBI): domain Eukaryota; kingdom Metazoa; phylum Chordata; class Mammalia; order Peramelemorphia; family Peramelidae; genus Macrotis; species Macrotis lagotis. The sequence goes on from NC_133661.1 coordinate 215,674,336, forward strand.
CTGGAAGAGACATATACTTATAATATTAACATTTTATAGACAGGGAAACTGAGACTGGAGGAAAAGTATTTGTTCAAAACCATATTTTTTCAAAAACTATCTTGAACTAACTAAAGATAGTCTGACTACTATGGATATTGTATTTTAGATATTTAGGGATAGTTTACACAATGGATAATACAACTTCCATTGATTTATTGATTCATCCCAAGCCTTCAGGGAACTTGAATTTCATTTTTCTAATTAATAGTCAGAATTAAAGGTTTCAAGATACTTTAGAAATAGAAAGGTTATATGTAATTTTTGTACTTGGAACATGAGCATATAAACTCTGTTGTTGCTGTTGATTTTTTGTTCTTTTTTTTGCAGGGGTAGAGCGCTGTTTCATGATTTTTTTACAATATAATTTATATTCTGATTTTTAATAATTAACTGCCGTAGAGAAAACTAAAGAAGTAATCACTGGTTTTGATTTTAGTTAATCATAGTAGGCTATAGAATGGAAGTTTAGGAGAAATAAATTTCATGATCTTTCAGATATATGTATTTAAAGCATTTATATGAAAGATGCTTTGCTCACTCTGACGAGTAAACTTCAGAATGCTGACCCATAAGTTGGCAAAAAAAAAAGTCCTAGCTGTTTGAAAGAAAGTGTTATTAAATAAATAGTTTCACAAAGGATATTTTTTGCCTACAGTAATTTACAATACCCCCCCCTTCAGAAAATAGATTTTTTCAAGACCTTTCCATTATTTCACATTAAGATTCCTCTCAGTATATTTGAACATCGCAAGAAAGCATTGTTTTTCCTACATTAGGAATTATTTTAAAAAATATATTATGAGGCAGAAATAAAGGAATTACAAGAGCCTCAGGATCTTTTGTCTTTTACCTAGTTCTCTCTTTTAGCTCTCAAGTTAAATATAACCATTTTTCTCTATCTTCCCTTTGGGTATTGCATTTGCAAACTCCATTTTCTTTGCTCCCTTCTACTGAACTTATTAAAGAGAGAAATTCTTTTTTCCTGAGTTAGTCTACAGCTTGGCTAAAGTTCCCCTTTACCTTTCCCCATAATTTCAAATGATCCCAACTGAGTTGCTCATTTCAAAACCAATTGGTTCCCAATTCTCCACCTGCTCCTCAGCATTGAAAAATTTAATAGAGAATTGTCACCTTCTTTCCAATGCCAGAACTCTGATTTTAAATCTCATTTTGTAGTCTTTGAACTGAAAAATAAAGTTTGTATAATCCTCCCAGGATAATTTGGAAATCAAATGTTGGAGAACAGTGTTTATATTATTAAAATTTCTCCACTACTTCTTCAGAAATCTATATATGATTTCTATTTCATGGCATCAATAGGGACATCATCCAGCAAAGCATACTTGTAACCTCCAGTGCTTCTTCCCTTCAAAGAATATGCCATTAGAAAAGTAGCAATAATAAGCTGCATGTTTGATCCTTACTTTTAGTAGCTACCATGTCACTTAAATATATTAACATTTATGTTTGTTATACAGTTTTCTCTTTCAAAAATTTTGTATTTCTGAAGATAATTGGTGAAAAAATTAGAATATGATCTATATCAAGTGTAATAATATTAAGAATAAGGTAAAGCATAATATACCCACAAATATTGTTGATTTTATTTAATCCTTTCTTTAAACAAATTTTATAGTCCTCATATCCCTTCACAAAAGTTGTCAGGAAATTTAAATGAACTCCAAAACCATTTAGTTTTAAATTAAAGCCAAGTTGACACATTACTATTTACTAAAGTCAATATTTGAAAAATATTTCTAATGCTTTAATATTAATAAAATTATAATAATAATAACAGCAACAATAATAATGATACTTTACACAAATTCATTCTCTCTCTCTCTCTCTCTCTCTCTCTCTCTCTCTCTCTCTCTGTCTCCCTCCTTATATCATATTAGCTTGGAAGAACTGAAAACTCACAGGTCTCTCTCTAGAAGCATCTCTGAAAATAGCTGCAAAAAAGTCCAAAAGCTTTGGACAGTGCACTCCTCACCCTGGAAAAAGATCCCTAGCTTTACAAGGAGTTAAATTCAAATCATTGGTGGGGGAAATGAACAAATAACAGAAAACAAATTCTGACCAAAAAAGATATTATAGTGATAAGGAAGATCAAAAGACATACTCAGAAAAAGATAAGAAAGTCAAATCTCCTATATCCAAAACTTCTGAGAAAAACATGAATTGGTCTTAGGCCAAGAAAGTGATTAAAAAGGATTTTGAAAATCAAGTAAAAGAGATAGAGAAAAATTGGGAAGAGAAATAAGAGTGATGCAAGAAAATCATGAAAAACAAGTAACTTAGGGGTGTCTAGGTGGTGTAGTGGATAGAGCAAGGGCCCTGGAGTCAGATGTACCTGAGTTCAAATCCACCCTCAGACACTTAATAAATTACCTAGCTGTGTGGCCTTAGGCAAGCCACTTAACCTCATTTGCCTTGCAAAAACCTAAAAAACCCCAAACAAACAAACAAAAAAACCCAAGTAACTTGGTAAAGGAGACACAAAAAAATAACATCTTTAAAATTAGACTATGTCAGAGAAAGAGGTACAAAAAGTCCATGAGGACTATAGGAATGACCTAAAAAGCAGAATTGGTCAAATGGACAAAGGGACACAAAAGCTCACTGAAGAAAATTATTTCTTAAAATATAGAATCAATCAAGAAACAATAAAACAAAATCAAAAGAATGGAGAAACTAGAAGGCAATGTGAAATACATTGGAATAACAACTGATCTGGAAAATAGATTTAAGAGAGATAATTTTAAAATTATTGGACTACCTAAAAGTCTTAATCAAAAAAAGAGCTTGGACATCATCTTTCAAAAATTATCAAGGAAAACTCTCCTGATATTCTAGAACAAGAAGATAAAACAAAAATTGAAAGAATCTGCCAGTCACTCCTTGAAAGATATCTCAAAATGTAAATATCAATGAATACTATAGTCAAATTTCAGAACTTCTAGGGAAAGGAGAAAAATATTGCAAGCAACCAAAAAAAAAACAATTCAATTATTGTTGAGCCATAGTCAGGCTAACACAAGATTTAGGAACTTCTGCATTAAAGAACTGAAGTGTCTAGAATTTGATATTCAAGAAGGCAATCAACTATGCTGCAAAATCAAGCATCCTCTTTCAGGTGAAAATATGAACATCAATGAAATAGGTGACTTTAAAACTTTTTTTGATGATAAGACCAGAATTGAATAGAAAATTTGATATTCAAGTTTGAGATCACAAGGGAGATACCGATATTGAACTTTTGAGATAATGGTGGGAAAATGATATGGGTGACTCATATGAAATTTCTCATTAGGGCAGTTGGAAGGGGTGTATCTAGACAGAGCATTGGTGGAAGTGAAAAATTAAGGTATAATATATTAAAAGTTAGAGTTAAGGGGTGAGAAAGGAATGTATTTGGGAGAAAAGAAAAGAAGAGATGGAGTTGAGTAAGTTATTTCACATAAAAGAGGCAAGAAAAATCTTTTGTAGTGGAATGGAAGAGGTGGGAGATGAGGGGAAGTGAACATGCCTTACCTTAATAAGAATTGACTTAGAAAGAAATTAACATATACACTCAATTGGGTATAGAAATCTTGATTACCCTAAAGGAAAGTAGGAGGGGTAGGGGACAGAAGAAAGCAAGAATTGAGTAATAGAAGGGAGGGCATATTAGCAGAGGAAGTAGTCAAATACAAAACATTTTTGATGAGGGAAAGGGTGAAAGGAGAAACAGAATAGAATAAATGGGGGTCTGGGGAATAAGATGGAGGGAAATAAAGTTAACAATAGTAATTAGGGGAAAGTAATTTTGAAACCAGTTTCTCTGATAAAGGTCTCATTTGTCAAGCATAGAAACCTGAGTGAAATTTATAAAAAAAAAATAAGAACCATTCCCTAATTAATAAATGATCAGATGATTTGAAAAAGTTTCATATCTGGCTAACAATGCTAGTTATGAAAATTTTAAAAAAGTTGTTCTAACTCACTAATGATTGGAGAAAGGCAAATTAGAACAATTATGAAGTGCTTCCTTATACCTATTGAATTGACTAATGGGACAGAAAGGGAAAATGACAAATGTTGGAGGGGATGTAGGGGAAATGAGACTAACTCACTGTTGGAGGAACTGTGAAATGATTCAACCATTTTGTAGAACAATTTTTAACTATGCTTAAAGGACTATAAAACCATGCATATTACTAGGTCAGTATTCCAGAAGAGAGATGAAAAATTGGAAGGGAAAGTATCTATATGTATAAGGGTATTTATGATAGCTCTTTTCTGATGGTGAGGGATTGGAAATTGAAGGAATTAACTAGATGCTCTCAGATAAAACTGGAAAAACTTAGAACATATGCTATGTGAAAGGTATTTTATATAAGGTAACAACAATATTATAGCTTGATGAGCTGTGAATGATTTTAACTCTTCTAAGCAGTGCTGCAACTCAAGACAGCTCTGAAGGACTTATGATAAAGAAGGCTTCCCCAGAAAGAGTCTAGTTGATGGTGTACAGATTGAAACAAACTTTTTTAAACTTTATTTTTCTTGAGATTTCCTTTTTTTCAGAAAGGGGGCTATGTTTTCTTTTTACACATATGCTTTGTGAAAGATAATGTATACAAAGTAACAGCAAGATTATAGTTTAATCTTTAACCTCTATCAAATTGCTTGCTATCTCAATGAGGCACAGGGTGTGAAGGAGAGAGTTATATGTATATATTGTGTAAATTACAACAAGTGAAGCACAAAACACCTACTAGATTAGAGGAAAAGAAGGGATGAGGTGATGATGGTTTGAACTTTATTTTCATTAGATTTGGCTCAAAAAAGAATTACCTACACACTCAGGTGAGGTATGAGGGAACAGTTAACTTGTGTGATGATCAGCTATGACAGGCAGCTCTTCTTAGCAGAACAATTCCTTTTTGGGGGAGTAGGGAGTAAATCACTTTATTTTTTAAATTTATTTTGTATTAGTATTTTATTTTTACAAATATATTTCATGAAAGTTTTTGAACATTCATCCATATGCATATATATGTGTGTATATATATATATATATATATATATATATATATATATTTTTTTTTTTTTTTTTTTTAGGTTTTTGCAAGGCAAATGGGGTTAAGTGGCTTGTCCAAGGCCACACAGCTAGGTAATAATTAAGCGTCTGAGGCCGGATATGAACTTATGTACTCCTGATTCCAGGGCTGGTGCTCTATTCACTGTGCCACCTAGCCAGCCCAATATACATTTTTTAAATTACAAAATTTCCTTCCACCCTCCCTTCCCACCTCCCTCCCCTCAATGCCAAACAGTCAAGTTAACATTTTTTTTTATTTATTTAAGGCAATGGGATTAAAGTGACTTGCCCACAATCACACAGCCAGGCAATTATTAAGTGTCTGAGGCTGGATTTGAACTCAGGTTCTCCTGACTCTAGGGCCAGTGCTCTATCCCTTGCTCCATTTAACTACCCCCTTATTTTTTTTAAAGTATGTTTACAGATTAGTAATTTTTGGCATGAGGAAATAGGATTAAGGGAAAGAGATACATGAGATAATTTTTATAAAGTGTTCATCAGATCCTGAAGAGTTTTGTTTTGTTTTGTTTTGCTTTGCTTTGTTTTTTTTCCTCTGGATAGGGATAGTCCAGAGGCGGTTTAATATGGTTATCCTAGCTCTCTGAACTGCAGAGAGAAGCTACTTGCATCAAGGTTGATCATCTCACAATGCTGTTGTTAATGTGCACATTGTACTCTTTGTTCTGCTCCCAGCAGGACAATTCCAAAAGACTAATCTTAACTAGAGAAAGAACCATGGAGTCTGAGTATAGATCAAAGTATATTCTTTTCATGATTTTTTTTTTGGTTACTTGGTTTTTCCTTTCTTGAGGTTTTTCCTTTTTGTTTTGATTCTTTTATTTTAATTTCACTATTTCATGATTGTACATGAATAACCTATATATGATTGCTTGCTGTCTTAGGGGAATGAAGGAAGGGAATGAGAAAAAAAAGCTTGTGGAATTAAAAATTGTACAAAAATGAATGCTAAAAACTATTTTAACATGAAATTGGAAAAATGAAATATTATTTAAATTTCTTTAAAAATAAAGAAGTCAAAATATGTTTAAGCTTCTGTTCCCCACAAAGTTTTACATGTTTCCTGATAATTTATATTCATAGGTCTTTTGAAAGAAGGGTGTGATGCATTTACAGGCATTGCAGGGAGATGGGAAAAGGCCACATCCATCAGACTTGTCCACTCATTCCAGGTGAATATGAGGTTATGTGTATCTGAAAGTTCAATTGGTTTGTTATATATAAAAAACATTCAATCATGGAGAAAGATCTTTAATAATGTCTCAAGTTTTGATGAATTAAACATGCAAATACAGAAACAATCTCATATTACTTTACCTACTGTAAATTTTGAAATTGTCTTTACGGATCAGTAAGTTATTTAATGGCCTTTCACCCCTGAGGCTACACTTCAAATTAAAGTTGTGTGAGCTTTGAGAAATAACCAATTTGAAATTATGATGTGAATTTTTATTAGAGGTGCATAACTTTTGAAGACCTCCCATTATTTAACTCCAAAAAATTTTGACATACCAACATCATTTAAAGGTATAAAATTATTTTTTTCTTGGACTATTACACAATTCCAAGCAGAGTCCTACCTAAGAGAAAATTCCTTACCTAAGCACAGTTTGTATATAATATTCATGAGTAAAACATTGTGAAAGATATGGTCTGAGTCAATACTCACCAAAAGTATTCCTGATTCAAGGGTGGAAACAGAATTCCATGCTTCTCATATTCAGATCACAGAATCAGAGATTTCGAATCTCTGTGGTTATTGAGTGTAAACCCTTCATTTTACAAATACAGAAAGGGCTAAGGTGATTATATGGCTATGGATTCATAAGACCCTAGATATAGAGCTTTAAGAAGATTTCAGGACCTTAGAGTCCAACCTCTTCATTTTCTTTGTTTTCTTTGCTTGTTTTGTTTTTTCTTTTTGCAAGGCAATGGGGTTAAGTGATTTGTCCAAAAATCACAATCTAGGTAATTAGGTGTCTGAGGTTAGATTTGACTAGGCTAGTGCTCTATCCACTGTGCCACCTTGCTACCCTAACTCTTCACTTTCTAAATGGAGAAACTATGACAGAGAGGATAAACATCTTCCACAGAGACCATAAATTTTTTCAATGGAATTATAACACTACTCTTTCTTAATTAAGTCTATTACTGTAGTCTCTCTACAACCCAGTCTCACAAATGAGTTTTGTTTGAATCAAGATTTAAAGTCATTATCAACCTGACTCTATTTCTGCTATACTATCCAATACAGTTAAGAATGATGACACACCTTCAAGGACAAGAACCTCACTCGGATCTTATTTTTGTTAAAATTCTGAGATGAGACTCCATGAAAACCAATCATTTCTTCAGTCATTAACATTTTTAGGTGCCTAAAATATAATGTACTGTGCTAGGCACTAGGGAGAAATAAAAAAGATAAATAAACCATGACCCCATCCTTCAAAAGGCCTCATGTGATTGAAAGGGGAAGGATATGCCATTTTCAGAAGTATACAAAACAAATTAGAATGTACTTCATGCATTTTGTCAGCTGCTGGACACCCTTCATCCCAAGGATATCAGAATGAATTCATCTGGAGCAATTCAGATAATCAATTGTAACCTGAATATCAATGTAACCTTTATTAGAGACTTCTCCTGGTCCTGGACCATCATGATCCAGGACTACAGATAAATATAGACAACTTTCAGTACCACATTACTATCAGCATCAACACCAAAGTGAAAGTGCAAGCAAAGAAAGACCCAGGAACAAAAACAATAGTTATGGCAGTTATATGACTCTTCTTAGTATCAGCTAGATTTTCTTGTAATCCTGTACTCACTGTCATCAATCAAAAATTAACTAATCATCAAGTATTTGTTAAACACTGACTAGGTATTATGCTGGATGCTAGAAAATGCAAGTAATGACTAAGCAGGATAAAGTCCTAGACCTGGGATCAGAAAAACCTAGATTCCACCTCTGATTCTTATTAACTATGTAACAAGTTCACTTAACTTCTGTCTTCATTGGTTTCCTTATAATAGTTTCCCTCAATTAAAAATCTAAATTAGGGTTAGCAAGAGGAACTACCTCCCAGGGTAGATGTGAGGATCAAATAAAATATTTGGAAAGTCTTTTAAAATTCTTAAATAATTATTTAAATGCTTATTATTATTATTAAATGCAAAAAATGAAACAATCCATGCTCACAAGAGGTTAAATTCAAATGGACATAGGCAAAAAAGTTATTTAAATATATTCAAGAGAAATATAGAGTGGAAAAATAGAAAATAGTTGCAAAAAATAAATAAATAAAGTAAAATGCAAGATAAATTGGAAGGGAAGGCACAGGTCCTTGGGGAATCAGGAGAAGAGACATTCAGAATATGATGAATGACCAACTTAAAGGAAGAAAGGAAGTCTATGAGATTATTATTATGTGTAAAAAGAAAATGAGATGGGAGATGGAAGCTTGTCTATAATGAACAGTGTTACTCCATCACCCTTTCTAATATACAGGTCTACCAAATACCCTGGCAGAAATACCAATACAATCAAGTCTTACTCTCTCTAGTTATTGGCACAAATATTAGTGCAGAAAGGGGAATTTCAATGAATTGCTTGGATTCTCTCCTAATTCCACCTTGAAAAGAGTTTCATTTTATGTAAGATATTCTTAATTTTTGAAAGTGTTTTATGAGATCAGATGATCACATTAAAACCTTCTAATATCTTTGATAATAACTCTGCATTTCATCTAGTTTTTTTGCTGAATTATATTCATATCTCATATGCATAGATACATTACATATTTATATCTATGTATACATACAAATATATGTATATTTACACATGGAAAAGATGTAAATTCAAGCTTGCATACACTAGATATGAATGCATATGTATATATCTATGGATCTGTATCTTCATGTCTATAAATACACATATCTACAAAATATCTATATTCATATGTATGCATAGAAGTATGCACACTCATCCATTTACATATATATACACACACACATGCAAAAATGGTGTATCAAATAACTCAATTTTAGAAATATACATATGGGTATAAATATCTCTATTTACATCCCTATATCTCTATAGATGTCTATAAAAGATATAGATACCTATATGTACAAATATATATATATGTATATATATATGTGTATATATCAGCAATATTTTGGTGGCAAATTCCATAATCCTATAGAGTTATGTGGATTTTCTTTTGTATTAATAATGGTTCACCAGTTTAACAAAAAAAATTTATCAGCCTAAGTAAAGATTTTAGTTATATAAGGTTTGATAAATTCCAGTTTTTAATGGAATTGCAATCAAGTCTTTCAGCCTTTCTCTTAAAAAGGGAGATTTTTCATTCTAAAGAAGGAAATTCTATAAATTGAAAAATAGGTTTAAATCTAAACTATCCAAGATGTCAAAGTTACCAAATTTGAAGCTTTCTACTAACTGATAAGCTCCTTCCAGGCAAAGATCTCTTCTATGTATTTTTCCGTCTTCCTCAGTAACTTCCACCTTGACCAAATGTTAACTGAACTTTGAGTGAATGGTCAATATCTTTGCTCATTTGGTTACTGATTTCCAGAGATATAATGTGGCAGGAGGTATCAAAACTTTTTGTTAACTAATTCCAATTTTTCAGGAGGCTCCATATCAGCATTAAGAAGGAATAAAAAGTTCCATGTATATTTTTAATTGAATGATAAAATAGAAACTAAAAAGAAATTCCAGTGGAATAGATCATTATTTTCCATTGCTAGCAGTTCTGTTCTGAAGATGAAAGGATAAATAAAAGATTGTGATCATGAACACCAAGGACTATGCTTGAGTTTCTAGCAAAATCATTTTTATTCAAAAGCCAAACCAAATCACTGTCTTCTTTTTTCCTCTAAATTCAAGACTTTTCATTTAGCATTTTTGTCCTGAATTCCAATTGAGACTTTGCCTTCTGGTCTTTTTCACATGATCATCCCTCAGACACTATCAATTAATTGCAAAAAAAATATTTTGCAGAAATGGAAAAATATTCTTCTTTTGATGCCAAAGTAAAATTGAAGATATTTTTCATTTTAAATGTGCATTGTAGATACTCCCCCAGAAAGATTTAAAGTGCTTTATATGAGAATACTTTAGTTTCTTTTTGATAATCCATCTAATTGTGGATATGATCTGTGTTTGGAACCAGGAATGAAGCTTTGCCTGATTTTGTTGCTGCTGTTCAGTTGTTTTTACTTATGTCTGACTTTTCATGATCCCATTTGGAGTTTTCTTGGCAATGATACCAGAGTGGTTTGCTATTTATTTATCCAGCTCATTTTATAGATGAAGAACTGAAGCAAAAAGGTTAAATGACTTGTCCAGGGTCACAAAACTATTTAATGTCTGAGGCCAGATTTGAATTCATGAATATAAATCTTCCAAGTCCATTGCTCTTTCTATATCCTTTGTCACCTAGGTTACAAGCAGGCAAATGTGGAAATATTATACTTGCTATTTAAATGTGGAAAATGATATGCATACAATACATTATAAAGAGTAGATGTAACAAAATCCATATACATTTATAAATCTAGAGCTGGAAGGAACATGAGATGATTGAAACCAACTATTTCATTCTAAAGATGAAGAAATAAAGTCCAAAAGGGTAAAATTACCTCTTTATGGTCCTATAGTGATTTTTGCAAAAGTTAGATTTCTAACACATTCTTTGATTCCATAGCTAGCACTCTTCCCTTAGCATGATCCCCATTAAATGAATAACTGAATAATGAAAAAGCTCATTTTTGAGGTAACTTTTGTCTGCTTATCTTACTCATTCTTATACACATGCCCTCACATCATGACTCTTGTAGGAACAATAACAATGTCATATAATAGCCTTTTCAAGTTAAATTTGTCCAAATTTTCTAGCAGGATATGAGACACTAGATGCATTTCTAAATTCTGGTATTATGACAATGATAACTGGATGAATTGACATCAATTTGACATCAAGCCCCTATTTTCCCCCTGAGTCCTTATTCTAAATATCCCTTTTTTATATTCACTGAAACAGTCCTATAAGTTCAGGTTTTTTGGTTCAGGATCATATCCTAATATTTTTCCCAGAGAAAATACTTTCATTGTTAACCAATGTCCTTCTTTCTCCATCTACTGGAGACAGGGTCATCTTATATCACAGCTCTATAAATATTGAGGTATTAGCTTAGTCTTATGTATTAAAATATTAGCATAGTCTTTTGACATACCAGCTTCAAATGCAAGGTAGAATAATAGAGTAGTTTAATCTAAAAAAAGTGAAATGTCAAGAATTTTAAAAAATCTTATAGATTTCATATACTTTTATTTATCAGTTCATGGTTTCACACACACACACACATGCACACACACACACACACACACACACACACACACACACACACACACACACACATATATATATATATATATATATATATATATATATATATATATGTATATGTAATGGTAGCCATCTCTAGGATGGGGAGAGGGAAGAGAAGGAAAAAAAGGAAGTTATTTGCAACTTTATTATGTTTTTAAAAAGGATAGTAAGTTTTGCATAATAGATCTAAGAGTCTTATAAACAATCATCATTTTTTCTATTCAACTATATTATAAAAATGCTGTTTTTATTTCTTAAGTTCTGAATAAAATATTTTTTAAAAACTAAAAAATGGATCAACTATGTATATGTATATATTTGTGCATACTTCTTGTGCAGTAAATAAGAGTATGAATTCATGTCATTTTCAAGAAGACAAATTCATGTGTCTGTAATTTATCATTGATTCAACAAAATGAACAAGATTATCATGCATACATTCCTCCAGAATTGCAGTCTTTTCCAAACTTTACTTTCATGTTATCAATTATTTTTTGGACCTTTCAAACCAGCTTTCCAGTAGCTATCTCCAAAACAGAACTTACCATTTTTTACTCCAAATCTACCATTCTTCTTAATTCCTTTATTTTTTTTGAGGGCATTATTATCTTTCTATTATTCCAAGGGCATGACCATCATGTAATTCTTGAATCTTTACTTACACTTATCCTATGTTTCCTATCAGTTGTCCAGTCTCCAAATCTCTTAGATCTGACTCTTCCACCTACAAGGCCACTCATACAGCTTCTTGAGTGAAAATTTGTCTCAATTCTCTTTCTACTCTAATCCATCTTTCTTGCACAACTACCAAAGTAATTTCCTTAATGATAATATCATCTCATTACCCAAAATAATTAAATGACTGCTCTGGTTGGTGTTCAAAATTCCTCAAAAACTTGTCTATTCTCTTCCATAATATCCTGTGATCCAGCCAAGACTGGTCTCTTTGCTCACATCATATTCTACCTTCCATCTAAGTCATTTTGCACTAACTATCCCTCTTACCTGATATCTTTCTTTCCTTGCCTATTAGAAACTCTTGTTTCTCATCAAGATTCAGCTTAAGTGTCACATTCTTCATTGGACTTTTTCTGTTGTTTTTTTTTTTTGCAGCTGCAAATGCCTATCCTCTTCCACAAAAAGACTGACTGTATCTGTGTGCATTTTGTATACATGTACATTATATACATTTTTTTTTCCATTAGAATATCAATCAATGTTTATCAACCAAATGTTTATTCAGCACTTACTTTGTGACAAGAACTACTTTAAATACTGGGGATACTCATGTAATAGGGTTTTGAGAACTGGATAGCTTCTTGGAATGTAGTTCAGAGGGATTATAATCTTCTGTTAGACCTGAAGAAAATTTGGAACTATTATGATCATTGAATTTGAAGTAGGACTTGAATCAAAGCCAGGGATTCTTAAAAAAATACTCTGTAATACATACAGAAAGAAAAGATTGGGTACTTCAAGAGCTGAGTAGGATAATTAGGCAGATAGGTTCTCTAACTCTGCCCAGGACTTAATGAGCTGAGTCAAAAAGAATGCACAGCCCAGGGGCAGCAAACAAAAGAAGTAATGGAGAAGAGAAAGTGAAAGAAAGGCTATCAGTCCTCTATAGGCAACTTGAAAAAGAACTCAAAGATTTTTTAAAGATTATTTTTCTGTAACTACATCTACTTTAGCTTTTTCTAGGAAGAGGTACTGAAATATATCACTTTTAATTTTTACCTATATATTTCCTGTCCTGATTTTTGCCTCTAACATAAAGAGGTTGGAGATTATTGAGAAGGGAAAAAAAAAAGATAGAAATTTAAATTAAATTTAAACTCTGCCTGTTTGGTAAGAATTTATTTCACAGGGGCTCCGAGCTACTGTGATAACTAACATTTCATCTGGTATAGACTGTTAAACAACAGAAGGGAGAACAACCTCTGCCTGAGAACAGAGAGGGAAGAGTAAGGGTAGGAGAAGGTGGCTTTGATTAATAGCCAACATTACCCTTCTCCCCTCAACAATGATATACAAAGCTATAGCTTTGTTTAAAGCACAAAAGCAAAAAAAAAAAAAAATGCCCCTGCCTTTCAGGAATTCACATTCTATTGAGAGGGAAAATGCATACATGAATCACTTATATAAAATAAATACCCGTTAGATGAAAGGTAACTTTAGCAGGTAAGGTACTAACTGCTGGAGAAAATTAAATGAGGTCCTTGACTTGAAGCTTAAAACAAAACCAGGGTTTTGATGATCAGCAAATTTAGGAAGAAGCATGGGAACGTCATTACAAAGGTGAGAAGCTGAAATGTCTTATGTGTAGAATGGGAAGTAGACCAGCTTTTAAAAAATTTTTTTAATTTATATTTTATTTTTCCAAATACATGTTATGAAAGTTTTTTTAAAAATTCATACATATGCAGATGCATATTTTAAGTTACAAAATTTCTTTTCACTCTCTCTTCCCATTCCCCTCCCCTTAGTGGTAAAGTCAGATTAACATTGTACATACATATTTTTGATAAACATGTTTACAGATTAGTAATTTTTGGCATGAGGAATTAGGATTAAGGGACAGAGATACATATGAGATAATTTTTATAAAGTGTTCATCAGCTCCTGAAGGGGTTTTTGGTTTTGTTTTGTTTTTCTTTCTCTGGATGGGAATAGCATTGACCATAGCTGGGTCTAATACAGTTGTCTTAGCTCTCCTGAATTGCCTGTTGTTCCACCAAGCTTGATCATCTCACATTGTTGTTGTCAATATATATCTTGTTCTCTTGCTTCTGCTCCCTTTCTGCAACTCATTCCATGCTTTTCTAGACTCTGACCATTTATGATTTCCTATTGAACAATAATATTCCATTGTTTTCATGTACCATATTGCATTCCCCTATTGAAGGGTATTCCCTCAATTTCCAATTCTTTGATACGACAAAAAGAGCTGCTATTAATACTTTGGAACATGTGGGACTTTTCCCATTTCTTATGATTTCTTTTGGATATATGCCTAGAATTAGAATTACTAGGTCACAGGGAATGAACAGTTTAATTGCTTTTTGGGGCATAGTTTCATCTTAGGCCAGTATATTTTAAATGTTGAGTATATGGAGAAGAGTAATATTCATGAAAATTATAAAAGTGGAGAGGGCCAACCTGTGAAAAGATTTAAAGGTAAAATATTAGAGTTAATGTTTGATCCTGGAGCTACAAAGGAGGCATTAGAGCTTATTGAGTAGGGGAATAATGTGATTAAAATTTTATTTTAGGGAAAAAGCACTTTGGAGGCTGTTTGAAGGGTGAATTGCAGTGGGGAAATACTTTAGTCAGAAAATTCGATCAAGAAACAATTGTAAGAATCTCATTGTGAGATGTAACAAGTTCCTGAAACAGGATGTATGAATAGAGTAAAGGAGATATATAAGAGGGATATAGATAAATAAATTAAGAGAGAATTGGGGGTGAGGGAATGACACAGAGGTTGTAGACTTACAGACTTAGGGGAGGATAAGGCTAGGTATATACCTAGATAGCAGGAGGGAAGGTTTTTTGAAATTTATTTATTATCATCCTTATGCACATATATATTTTTAAGTTACAAAATTTACTTCCACCCTCCATTCCCACCCCTTTCCCCTAGGTGGCAAATAGGTTAGCATTGTATATGCATATTTCAATAAACTTGATTAGAAATTTGTAATTTTCAGGGGGCAAAGCCAAGATAGTGGCAGAACAAGCTATCTTAGATGTTCTCTCCAAAATATTTCAAAAACTTTAAAATTATGACTCTTATCTAAATTTTCAAGAGACAGAACCCACAGAAAGATCCAGTGAGGCAAGTTTCCAGTCCAAGGTAACCTGGAAAATAGTGGTAAGACTGTTCTGTGGGATTGGAGAGTTGGCAGCACACTGGAGAGAAGGAGCTCCAGACTTCTGGGAACAGCCCAGGGCACCCAGGTCCCCGGGAGCCCCAGCTCCTGGCAGCAGAAGCAATTTCCTGACCTGCCAACTCAGGGAGCACCAAGCACACAACTTGGAAAATCAGCAGGATGACCTCTGCCAGAGAAAGCATGAAACCCAGGCCAATGTGGCACTACTCAGCATGGCTGCAGCCCTTAGTACAGCCCAGATCCCAGGGAAACAGAAGCAGGCCTGTGGAGCCACCCAGCAGGGAGCCATACAGCAGGTGCTCCCTAAGTACTCAGTCCACGAAAGGTATGGGAGTGGAGGGAGACTGCCAAGGTCTATCCTCTGTCATGGGACAGGACTCTGGGGCTTTGACCACATCCAGACCCTGGCCACAGTCTGGGGCCCCAGAGGGGTGAGCTTGTGGCCATTCAACAGACCAGGAGAGTAGTCAGAGCCTCATATACAGAGGTTCTTGTGGGAGTGTCCCAATAATACTCAATAAATAGCTCAGCAAGCACCCCAAAACCAGGCACAGACTGGGGAAATGAGTAAACAGAAAAAAAAGGAACTTGAGCATAGACTCTTACTTTGGTCCCGTGGAGGATCAAAATAATCTGAAGATGAGAAAGACCAAGCTTCCACATCTAAAGACTTCAGAAAATATAGAAGTTGGGCTTAGCCTATGACATAGCTCAAAAAAGATTTTGAAAATCAAGTAAGGGAGATATAAGAAAAATTGGGAAAAGAAAGAAGAAAAGATGCAGGAAAAACATGAAAATGAAGTCAGCAGCTTAGTCAAGGAGATCCAAAAAAATGCTGAAGAAAATACCATGTTAAAAACCAGCTTAGATCAAATGGCTAAAACAGTTCAAAAAGTTACTGAAGAGAAGAATGCTTTCAAAAGCAGAATTAGATAGATGGAAAAGGAGATAAGAAAATTTTCTGAGGAAAACAATTCCTTCAGGAAACTGATGACTTTGCAAGGAATCAGGAAATGATAAAACAAAAACAAAACAAGGAAGAACTGGAAGAAACATGAAATGTTTCATTGAAAAAACAACTGATCTGGCAAACAGATTCAGAAAAGATAATTTAAGAATTATTGGGCTACTTGAAAGTCATGATCAGGAAAAGAGCCTTGGCCTCATTTTTAAAGAATTTCTACAGGAAAAATTGACCTGATATCCTAGAAGCGGAGGGTAAAATAGAAATTGAGGGAATCCACCAATCTCCCCTGGAAGAGATCCAAAGAGAAAATATTACAAAGCAGCCAGAAGGAAACAATTCAAATATCATGGAACTAATCAGGATTGCACAGAACTTAGCAACATCTACATGAAGGGCTTGCAGGACTTGGGATATAATTTTCTGGAAGGCAAACAAACTTGGAATGCAACTGAGAATCAACTACCAGCAAAACTGAACATCCTTTTCTAAGGGAAAACATGGATTTTCAATGAAAGGGGAATTTCAAATGTTCCTGTTGAAATGACCAGAGCTGAACAGAAAGTTTGATCTTCAGGACTCAGGTAAAACATAAAGAGGGTGGACAAGAAAGGTCAAATATGAGGGACTTAATGATGATGAACTGTGTGTATTCCTGCATGGAAAGATGATACTGATAATACTCATGAACCTCATCATTTAATAGAGCACATAGAAGGAGCTTTTATAGATAAGGCAAAGGAGAGAGCTGAATTTGAAGATATACTATATTGTAAAAATGGAGCCAATAGGTGAAAGGGAAATGTACTGGGAGTAAGAGAAAGGAGATGTAAAATAGGCTAAGATATCTCATGTAAAAGATATTTCATATAACTTTTGCAATGGTATGGAAGTGGGGAAGGCGAGGGGCAATGAGGGAACCTCTTCATTCTCATTGGAAATGGTTCAGAGAGGAAACAGTGCACAAACTCAATAGGATATAGACATCTAGAAGAAAAAGGAGAGAAGGGGATGGGGAGGGGAGGGGGATGTGAGTGATAGAGAGGGTAGATCCTAAGAGGACAGTCAGATATAACACATCTTCTTTTTACTTTTTGCAAGGTGGTGGGATCAGGTGGCCTGTCCATGACCACGGGACCGGGTGGCTGTTGGGTCTCTGGGGTGGCATGTAGGCTTGGGGCCTCTTGGCACCAGGGCCAGTGCTCTGTCCACTCTGCCACTCAGCTACCCCACAGCACATTTTTGAAGAGGGACAGAGTGAAAAGAGAGAGAAAATATAATAGATGGCAGTGGGGAGGAATAGATGGAGGGAATTATAATCAGCGACAGCAATTATGGAAAAATATGGAAGTAATTTCTATGATGGACTTATTTTTTTTAGATTTATTTTTATTAAAGATATTATTTGAGTTTTACAATCCCCCCCCAATTTTACTTCCCTCCCCCCACCCCAACCCCCAAGGAAAGCAATTTTTCAGTCTTTACTTTGTTTCCATGTTGTACCTTGATATGATGGACTTATGATAAAGAATGTGATCCACCTGAGACAGAGCTGATGGTATCAGAACATTGAAACTGGGGAGAGTATTGATTATATGGTATGGTAAAATAGAAACAACTGGTTAACTTAAGTTTTTTTTTTAAAAAAAGACAAATGTATTTACAAAACAACTCTACCAGATAACTTGTTTAACTTAAATTTAAATTTGTCATTTTTTCAGCTCTATTCAGGACCTAAAGGATCTCACATTATACAAAAAAATAGCAATTTATAATATGCCTTTCCAAGTTCTTTAGTTTATCATTCACATTATTGAAAAATAAGCATAGGATAAATGGGGAAAGAATGAAGATAAAAACAAAAGTGATTTCCATTATACAGAAACACATCTTGAACCTTGGAATTGTGAGAGATCATAGAGATAATTTATTCTAACCCCTTTATCAAAGTAGGAATCCAACACAGAAAAAATGTTCAGGTGATATTAAACCACTAAGTAAAGAGCTACTATTCAATAATGAAATACTCACTTTAGCAGTAACTAAGGCATTGTTAGAAATTAGAAGCTAGGGTTTCTTCCTATGGTACAAAATTTGGAGGCTATTGAAATATCTTGCAGCCTTTCAGTTTAGAAAACAAAATACCTAGATAGTAGTAGTGCAGAGAATTATGAATGTAGCTTTATTGTTGTTAAAATCTTGTTAATTGTGGAAGGCAGGTTGTTCCTGAGAAGGAAATTGATCTTGATTGTTTATTGTAATTTGTCTCTCCTTGACCCTGTTGCTGTGTACCTTGTCCCTCCTTTTCCCCTCCACTTAACCTTGGGACAAGAAGGGCTAGTATAATGCTGGCATGACCAGAAATGACATGTTGAATTTAGAGGTTGTACTCCTTGGGACAGAAAGGGACTTGTCTATAGCCTGTCATTGGAAGAAGCCTGGCCAATCACCACCCCTTGCCCGACCTACCACAGAAGAGTACTTAACAGGAAGCATCAGAGCTTCTCTTCTTTCCTTCCTCTTTAACTCTAGGATGGAGTTTTTCTCACTCTCTTTCTTAGGCCACATGGAGCATCATGGGCCTCCTCCCATGCCATGTGGCCAGATTAAATCATGCCTCATGCCTGCCTCCTTTTCTCTCTATCTCTCTCTGTCTCTTTCTCACTTTCACTCAAACTTTAACTAGCCAATTCTGAAAGTGGTTACTGCTTTTCTAGGAGTTTTAATGTGTATATTTATAATAATTTGCTATAATAAAATCCTGAGCAGTTTTAACATAGGCAAATTCATTTTTCTTTTCAGTAGCCTTAAAAAGATCTATCTTTCTATCTCCAAATATCTGCAATAATTTGCAGCAGTAGAAAGAATGAATTGCAAAAAGAAACATAAACATGTTTCATAAAGAAACAACAATAAGCACTTTTTCTTTCCTATAGCCTCTTATTATTTCTGTAGTCCAAATTATCTCTTTACTGTTCTGGTCAGTCCTTTCCTACACCATCACCATTCTTAAAGTTGTCTTCAAATGTTGCTGTTTTGTAATGCTTTTTTTTCTTTCCCCATAAAAGCTAGAGTTGAATTGAGAGAAAGTTTTATATTACTTTCCCTATGCCTGATTTCTACTGCCCACAGGAGCAACAATTATTATTTATCCCTCTGAGACTCATGACTATTTGATGCTACTTGGTCCCAGTATAAGAAAATACCTTCTACCTAGTTGCTTCTAAAACAATATGTATGTATATATGTATATATATATATATATATATATATATATATATATACATATATATATAAATACACACACATATATTTTAAGTACCCATATTGAAATTTGCCCTGGGTATTGCTTTTTGAATGTCTTTTAAAAATAAGAGATCTTAATTTTCTTATTTAGTGCCTTTATTTATAAAAAGTGCCATTTTCTAATTCTGCTCATTAGCAATTGCATTTGTGAAGTATCACTTCCAAAATAATCTCTAATTCCTTTTCTCAAGGGAATAGCACTTTGTATTTGTTTTCTCAATTGGATCTGTATGTATACAGGACATGATTACCATTTTTTGTTTTTCTTTGTAAAAACAGCTGCCAGATATATTTGAGCACATGCAATACCAAATTTTCATCTACCAACTTAACTGTATTTACTTAGAGAAAAAAATGACAGTTTTATATATTTTTATATTATAAAAATAAAAGATTTTTAAAATGTCAAGGGAAGTTAAAGCTTATAGGTTTCAATGTATGAGTCTCTGAATTTAATCACGGATCCCTTTAGGTCCATAAATGGAGCACCCAAGGATAGCAAACAGCAGGGGATTAAAGACTGAATCAGTTCACCACTGGCAATTCTGAACCTGATCCCTTAATCCATCTGTCTTTTTATATGAAAATGCTATGCTAATTAACCATGTAAATTATTTCCCAAAGACATTAATATTTTGACTTTTTGTTATTCTGGGGTTTGACTTTCACTGTGATAAAAATAAACAACAGGAAATTTCAGATTTAGATGGTTCTGATCAAGATAAACTCTGATGAGGCAGCAATATCGTGGGCAAATATACATAAGCAGCAACCTTAATCAGTACTGGGGACAGGCAGAGAAGACTTCAGTTCCCTATATAATCATTCTCTTTAGCTTCTAAAACATTACATTAAAACACTTGAAATGTAGTAGCATAATTCACAGAGAACTTTTAGCAAATGCAATTTTCATTGCCCCATTTTCTTGGGAGAAAATCAAGACTTGAATATTAACATGGAGGAAGTAATGGAACAGATAGTCGTGATGGGAAATCTTATTAGTAAACAAGAGCTGCATCTGAAAAAATATTGTCATTAAAAGCTATGTAGTAGTTAATTGAGTTTGATATGAAATTTAGTGTTGGAAAGTTAATGACTAATGCAGCTATTTCACAGAGCTTGGTTACTGCAGGCTCCATAATGATCTCCTTTTGCTTCATAGCAACAATGAAATTAACCTCTCTTTTGTCCTGCAGGTGTTGTGTTCTGATAATGCATATCCTTTACAAGTATGGGCACATTATTTGCTTTGCATACAAATTAAATAGAAAGTGGAATCAATATTAAAATAATGGAAATTTGGAGGGATATTCTTATGCTAAGAACACTCTGAAATACAGCATAGCAAATCAAAATCCCCAAAACCAATTTCTGGGAAATGACCTTAAAATAAGATTATCAGCATTTAAAGAAAAAAAAAGGATAAGAGTGATGGATTTGTGGATGATTTTGGATCATTTTTAATTTTTATACTAGTATGAAACTCATGAAAAAGCAGTATATTTTATTTACTAGTATATAATACCACATAGAAGTATTTATTATTTAAAATCTCTTAAATCTTCAGCTAGAACTTTTGGTGCTGTTTTATGGGATAAAAAATGCCATCACTAATTTCAGAGTTTTAAAAAATCTATTAATATAAAGAAAGGGAAAAATATGGAGAGGATTTTATTTTTCCTTCAAAAGAAAGGAGTTTATAGAGTTCTTTATGGAAGTATGAAATCCAGCTATATAAATGTTTTATATTACAGAGAAGAGACAAAACAACCTTCAATTTTCATTTGGATATATTTGAATTGGTATCCATTATTCACTTTCAATAAAAATCTTACTCTTGTAACTTTTCAGTGCTTCTCTATTACATAGGACTGTATTTATTTCTCATTCTGAGCTTTCCTTGTAAATTATTGAATAAGTTGTTCTAATAAACTTCTCAATGAGGGGAACTAGTGGGAATAAAAGGAGGAAGATAGAACTTCCTAATTTTATTGGAAAAGATAGATTTACTTTATGAAAATATTATCCTGTAGACATAATGGCTTCTATCAGATACTTGCTCCTGGGGTCAGAGAAGCTGTTGCAGCATTATTCTTAGGTACCTGGGTGGCACAGTGGGTTGAATGCTAGTCCTGAATTCAGGAAGATCTCAATTCAAATCCAGCCTAATATAATTAATAGTAGACAAATCATTTAGATTATATTTGCTTCGATTTTCTTATTTGTAAAAATTGTGGATAAAAATATCCTTTAAATTTCTAAGACCTTTGTGAGGATAAAATGAGATCATATTTGTAAAGTATTTTGCAAATCTTAAAGTGATATTAACATGCTACTGATATTTTTAAAAACTCTGATGATATGCCTGTGTATATAGGATGCAAGTTCTCCCATGTATGAATATAGGAAAAGTATATATCTCTTAGCATATTATTATGTTCTATCATTGTTAAATGATTAATAAGATAATTGGAGAGATTTTGAATGAGTGAAATGAGAATAGATAAAATTATGAGCATTTTGTTGAAGAGATAAATTGGACCCTTAACATATACTTCTGCTGACTTTTAACCATTAGCAAAAATAGTGTTGCTGTTTATATTCCCAAGTTAGCCCTTATTTTCCTTCCATAAATGATAACATAGGGGATATATTTGAAGGTCTTAGTTATTATCTACTGGGTTCCATGTTTGTTATTTGTTTCTAAAATCCAAAAGCAGAGTGGAATTTGAAGTACAATAATAATCATTAATAATTTATAAAGTGCCCATCTCTAAAACAGAATCTGTGATTCTATAGACAATAATAAGCACAAATTAAACCGACTGGGCTGTGTGCCCAGAAAATCAGCCAAACAAACAGACAATGGGCAAAAAAATAGCATTCATGGGGGGGGGGGGGACAGAGAGAGAGAGTGAGAGAGAGAGAGAGAGAGAGAGAGAGAGAGAGAGAGAGAGAGAGAGAGAAGAGTAAAAACAATTCATGAAAGACTTAAAAACAGAACATCCAGAGAGAAAATAGGATTCCAAGTGACAAGAGGAAATAAAAATATTTTGCAGCTATCCCTGCTGGTATCCTAACTGTCCTACAACATTTAAAAATCATGAGATTTTTCAGATTATTATTCAGACAGTCCCCAAATTACAAGGGTCCTTTTTATTTACATGGCTCAATATCAATTATAGCCTGGAGCACCTAGTAAGTCTCAGGACTGTCAGCTTTATTCTTTCTCAGTTGGGGCTTTTCTGTTCCCTTTTCCTTCATTTCTCTAACCATTGGTTACTGAGCAGGGTCACCCACTTTATCACACCATGCTTGGTTAGTAAATAAGCTATCATAGAATTGACAATGAGAAAGGAAGTCTGTTGTTTAGTTGTTTTTCATTCTATTTGACTCTTCATGACCCCCATTTAGGATTTTCTTAGCAAATATCTTGCCATTTCTTTCTCCAGATCGTTTTACAGATGAGGAATTGAGGAAAACAGGGTTAACTGACTTCATTAAAGAGGCCACTGGTCAGATTTTAAATCATGAAAGTGAGTCTTCCTAACTTCAGACCTGGCCTTCTATTCTTAGGGCTACCTAGTTGTCTAGTAGGAAGACAAAAGGGCAGATCCCTATTTCTGCTTTTCCCTAAGACCTCACCAACTCACTACCTCAACTAATTCTTCAGTTCCAACAACTTGTTTCCAACTTTTTGTTCTTTAGTGTGTTGGACCCACATCTATACCAGGTCCTTTAAAGATATTCCCAGGACAATCTAAGCTTATTTTGTCTCTTGAATGTGAATGAATTATACTTCAAACTTTTGTTTTCAGAAACCTACTATTATTTTCTACTTTAGATTTTTGTCTTCCACTGCAAGAACTAAGTAAAATATTTTAAGAGTATATGCATTTACAAAAAGATATTAACTTCTATGAGAGATAGGGGCTAGTCCTGTGGTTTTAACTCCATTGAAATAAGCTTTCTGTCTCAAATGTAGTTTATCACAAATGTATTTTGTAAAGCCATAGGAGGTAACAATGTACGTGATCATATAATAAACATCCCAGTTTTTAATCTGACTGTGAAATCAAATGATTTATTTATTAAACCATTCTTTTCTTTGTGATTATCTGCGCAAATAGTGGTATTTAGCAATGGGCTAAAATGATAGATTGAATAACTTTTGGTTGGTGGACTTCAGAAGCATCAATTTTCATCATTATTTTTTCTATAAGAAAACATGTGTTGTAAACATAAGTACAAACACTTTTAGGTTTAAGTTTGTAGATTTTGAGTTGTCTTTATTCCAAAATCACCAAAGCTAGTAAGTGAAAGAAATTATTTTCAGACTTTGAGAGCTACAATGGGAATAACAAGAGGTTATAAATTCTTTGTCACAACATCACTTCTGGGTTATGAGGCTACCTTTGAGTTGTAATGGTTTAAACCAATATCCTGCATTCCTGGTACATTGCCTTGATAAACCAGAATATGTGGGAAAGGTATATGATTACCACAAGGGGGAACATGGAGTCCAATGCATATTTTCTCTTACCCCAGTAAAAGCTCTTTTGCATTCTCAGGTCAAATCTCTTTTAGCTAAGTGGAACAGGGAAATGATGCTGTTAACTGGATAGACATTCTGCTGCTACAATCTGTGTGGGCATGCTTGAGGTAAACCATGTTCAGGATTTAATTTGCATAAGTTCTATAGTGTATGTGGCAGAACAGATTTGGAGGTCATTAGGAATTTCAGTAACTTTAAAAAAAACACATATCTCTTTTTTCACAGGGAATA
Source organism: Macrotis lagotis (assembly GCF_037893015.1). Taxonomy (NCBI): domain Eukaryota; kingdom Metazoa; phylum Chordata; class Mammalia; order Peramelemorphia; family Peramelidae; genus Macrotis; species Macrotis lagotis. The sequence goes on from NC_133661.1 coordinate 215,698,850, forward strand.
AAATGTTAAAAAATTATGTCTTGATTAAAGCAAGAGATAGAAATCTACAGCCTTTAATATTTTGCCATCAAAACATCAATATTCTAAGTGCTATCTTCCTTATCTAAGTGAGTGACTCTTTACTGCTATGACCACTATGACTATTAACTTCTACAGCTGCTGCTTCTGCTGCTGCTATAGGCCCCTTTTGTACTCTAGAGAAATTTAAGAGCTACATCCCAGAATAATGTTTTAAAATTCATAAAGTTACAAAGGTAGGATTTCAGGAGATATTAATTATATTGAAATATACTATCATTTATATATATGCTTATTTATTTATTACACATATATAATTATTGTCTAGATATAAAATTAATACAATTTTTCTTCTAAATTCAGGCATATTAGACAAAAATTATTAACATGCCAGTAGTTTTGTACTATCTTTGAAAGAGTATCAAAATATTTCATTGTAGAATCTTTATAAATAAATCAGGGTGACAAATAAGGTTGAATTTTGACTTTACATTCCAGGCCAAATATTCCTTAGAAATGTAAATTAATATCAATGCACCTATGCTTGATAAAGTAGGAAAGACATCAATTTTCTGTTAGTAACTTTTTCTACTATAAAATGATAGGGAAAGGCAGGAAACTTTCTAAAAAAAGTATGTTTTAAAGTATTTGACATTGAATTCATATAAAATGTGACAAAAAATTAAAACATAGTCTTCTGTATACAGAATGTAGAACAATGTCCTCAAGCCAGTAGGCATTCATTAATAAATGTTAATTAGATGATTATAAAAGATAAAGATGGTGATGATGATGATGATGATGATGATGATGATGATGATGATGATGATGATCTGGTACTGTACAATGGGCAATGAAATGAAACTTAGGGATATAAATATTTTTTCAAGGTCCTAGAGTTGGAAAAAGTAATTTCCTAAATGGTAACTTGGTACTTAGGGATAGTTCGTTCACATAGGGTGATTTATAACTAGAAAATGTTTATCTTCCCCTCCCCCATCTCACCATAATTAATCAGATTTAACTATCAGAAAATGATATCAAACCAGATCAAGAATGGAATCCACTGGGGGCAGCTAGGTGGCTCAAGTGGATAGAGCACCAGACCTGGAGTCAGGACCATCTGAGTTCAACTCTGGCCTAAGACACTTAATGATTACCTAGGTATGTGACCTTGGACAAATCACTTAAACCCATTGCCTTGCAAAAAACAAAAAATAAAAAACAAAACAAAACAAAAAGAATGGAATCAACCCTGGGTCAATTTAACTAACACTATTATTAAAATCTTTCTTGATGCAAATATTGTAAATTGTAGATCTAGGGTCATTTGAGCAAAAGATACCAATGGAAGAATGCTATAAATATTACAACCCTTTCATATGTGTGTATGTGTTTGTATATGTTTGTGTATTTGTGCATAAATGTGAAATGTATATGTGTACAAATTCATCATTAATGAGTGGCTATACATTTTATTATATCTTAGTCATTTTTGGCTACATCGAGCTCTCCAAGTCAACATCTTGGATGCAGTGTGGCACTTTGAAAAGACTGCATTGGTAACGAGGAAACCTGAGTTGGAATTCTGTTTTTGCTGTGTACTCTTTATTTATCTTTGGGTAAGTTATTCAGCCTTTCTGGGCTTCAATTTGCTCACTGCTAAAATATGTAAGTATTACCTTTTCTTGTTGTTCAGTAGTTTTATTCATTTTCAATTCCTCATCATTCCATTTGGGATATTCATGGTAAAGATGATGGAATGATTTGCCACTTCTTTTTCCAACCAATTTTTTTTATCCTATTTCCTTTTATTATTACTATTGATCTCAATAGATAGAAGCAATCTTGTGACAAGTTACTATCTTTATTTACTTTCTAGCAGTATCTTTATTTTTTATTTCATCCATATGCACATGTATATTTTTATTACAAAATTTCCTACTGCCCACCCTTCCCACCCCCTCCCCTCAGCTGTGAACAGTCAGATTAGCATTGTACATTCATATTTTCGATAATCATGTTTACAAATTAGTCATTTTCAGTATGAGGAATTAGGATTAAGGAAAAGAGATACATCGAGTTAATTTTTATAAAGTATTCATCAGATTCTGAAAGGTTGCTTTTGTGTTTGTGTGTGTGTGTGTGTGTGTGTGTGTGTGTGTGTGTGTGTGTGTGTGTGTGTGTTTTGTTTTGTTTTGTCTTTCTCCCTCTGGATAGGGATAACACAGTCCATAGCTGGTCTAAAATAGTTGTCCTAGCTCTCTGAAATGCTGAGGGGAGCTGCTTTCATCAAGGTTGTTCTTCTCACAATGTTGTTGATCTGTACATTGTTTTCTTGGTTCTACACCCTTTGCTTAGCATCAGATCCTCTAAGTCATTCCATACTTCTTTAGAGTCCAACCATTTATGGTTTCTTATAGAACAATAATATTCCATAGTATTCACATTTAGCCATTCCTCAATTGATGGGCATCCCCTCAATTTCCAATTTTTTTGCTACTAAAAAGAGGTGTTATGAATATTTTAAAACATGTGGGACTTTTCCCATTTTTTTCTGATTTCTTCTGGATATAGATCTAAAATTGGTGGGTCAGAGGGAACAAACATCTTTATTTCTCTTTGGACATATTTTCGTATTGCTCTCCAGAATGGTTAGATTCATTCACAACTCCACTAGCAGTGCATTAATGTTCCAATCCTTCCACAATATTTCCAACATTGATCATTTTCACTTTTTTCTCATCTTGGCCAGTCTTATAGGTATGAGATAATATTTCATTGTTGTTTTCATTTGCATTTCTCTAATCAATAATGATTAGGAGCATTTTTTCATATAATTATATATAGCTTTAATTTCTTTATTTTAAAATTGTGTGTACATAGCCTTTGACCATTTGTCAATTGGGGAATGACTTTTGACCTTATATATTTGATGCAATTCTCTATATATATTGAAGAAATGAGATCTTTATCAGAGCTCTTAGCTGTGAAGATCGCTTCCCAGCTTTCTGCTTTCCTTCTAATTTTGGCAGCATTGATTTTTTTTTTAGTGCAGAAGCTTTTTGTAATTTAATATAGCCAAACTCATTCATTTTTTGCAGTTTGTAATGAACTCTTATTCTTATTTAGTTTAAATCTGGAAACCAATGCAATTTTAAATAATTAGTGGATCAAACAACAAATCATCAAAATAATCATTTCATCCAAGAAAATGATAACAACAAGACCTCATGCCAAAATTTATGGGATGCTGTCTAAACAGTTTTTTGGGGAAATTTTATATCTCTAAATTTTTATATGTATAAAATAAAGAGGAGATCAATGAATTGGGAATGTAGCCAAAAAAGCTAGGAAAAGAAAAAAGAAAGATTCCCAATTAAACAGCAAATTAGAAATTCTGAAAATCAAGGGAGAGATTAATAAAAATTGGAGGCAAGAGCATCACTGACCTAATAAATAGAACTAAAGGCTGGTTTTATGAAAAAAATAAGAAAATAGATAAACATTTTGTTTATCTCATTACAAAAAAGAAAGAAGAAAACCAAATTACCAGTATCAGAAATGAGGAAAGTAAAATATAACTCAGAGCTATTTTGCCTAACTGCATGCCAATAATTTTGATAATCTGTGTGAAATGGATGAATATTTACAAAAATGCAAACTGTCCAGATTAACAGACGAGGAAACAAAATACTTAAATAACCTCATTTAAGAAAAATAAATTGAACAATTCACCAATGAATTTCCTAAGTAAAAAATTTATAGGTCCACATAGATTTTCAATGAATTCTTTCATACATTTAAGGAAACATTAATTCCAAATAGACATAAACTATTTTTATAAATGTGTGTAGAAGGATTTCTGCTAAATTCCTTTAATGAGAACAATATAGTGCTGATACCTAAACCAGGAAGAACCAAAACACACTAAAATAATTATAGGCCAATCTCCCTAAAGAACATTGATGTAAAAAATCTTAAATAAAATTTTAGTAAAGAGAGTACAACAAATTATTACTAGGATAATATAAATATGATCAGGGAGGATTTATCCCAGGTATGCAGGGATGGTTCAATATTAGGAAAACACTTAACATAATTGAACACATCAATAACAAAACCAACAGAAATCATATGATTAACTCAATAGATGATGAAGAAACCTTTGATAAAATATGTCCATCCATTCCTATCAAAAACACTAGAGATATAAATGATAATAATAATAAGCAATATCTATCTAAAACCATCAGCAAATATTATATATTGAGCATATACTAGGAACATTTCTCATAGTATCTTGAGTGAAACAAGGATGCCCATGATCACTATTACTATTCAATAGGGTATTATAAATGTTAGTTTTAGCAATAAGAGCAGAAAAAGAAATTGGAGAAATTAGAATTGACAACAAGGAAGCAAAACTCACTCTGCAGATGATATGATGGTATATTTAAAGAAGTTAATAAAATTATCTACAAAACTTCTTGAAACAATTAATAAATTAAGCAAAGCAGTAGAATATAAAATAATCCTACATAAATCCTCATATTTTTATGTATAAACAGCAAAGTGCAAGAATAAGAGATAGAAAGAGAAATGCCATTTAAAGAACTGCAGACAGTATTAAATACTTGGAAATCTACCTCCCAAGACAAACCTAGAAAATGTATGAATACAATTTCAAACGCCCAAATAAAGTCAGATCTAAATAATTGAAAAACATGTCAATTGCTCATAGTTAGGTTGAGCTAATAAAATATAAATGACAATTTTATCCAAATTAAATGACTTATTCAGTGTCATACCAATCAAGCTACCCAATAACTATTTTACAGAGATAGAAAAAAAGTAACAAAATTCTTATGGAGCAATAAAAGGTGAATAATATCAAGGGAATTAATGAAAACAAAAGTAAAGGAAGATGACCTTGCTCTACTAGATCTAAAACTATAGTATAAAGGGACAGTCATCAAAACTGTTAAGAAATAACATAATGGACCAGTGGATTAGGATTGGTTCAAAAGAATCAGTAGTAAGTGATTACAGTAAGCTGTTGTTTGACAAATCCAAAGACATTAGTTTCTTGGATAAGAACTCACTATCAAATTTTGTTGGGAAAACTGATAAATAGTATGGCAAAACTCAGCATAGACCCCTATCTCACATTCTATACCAAAATAATACCAAAATGGGTACAGATTTTGGATATGAAGGATGTAGACCTATTAATCAATCAAGAAATACTCTGTCAGATGGATGATTTTATTAAATTAAAAAGATTCTTGTACTAATAAAACCCAATGCTGCCAAAATGAGAAGGAAAACAGAAAGCTGGGAAACAATTTTCAAAGCTAGGGGTTCTAATAAAAGTCTCATTTCTAAAATATATAGAGAAATGAATCAAACTTTTTAAGGTTGTAAGTTATTCCCCAATTGAAATATGGTTAAAGGATATGAGCAGGAAGTTTTCAAATAAAGAAATTAAAGCCATGTATGTATGCATATATATATATATAAATATATATCCATAAATATGTATACACATATGCATATATATTTTATATTTATATAAATACACATAAATATGTAAAATCACAAGTACGTATGCTCCAAATTATGACTAAATAGAGAAATGTAAAATAAAAAAAGCATGTGTTATCTTTAAGATTGTCTAATTTGACCAAGAGAAAATGATCAATGTTGGAGAGGTTGTGTGGACTATTCCAGAGAGAAATACAGAACTATGCCCAAAGAGCAATAAAACCTATCATACCCTTTGATACAATACCAATACTAAGTCCAAATCCAGAAGAAATAATAAAAAATGGGAAAATTCCCACATGTTCCAAAATATTCATAACAGCCCTTTTTGTAGTGGCAAAGAATTGGAATTGAGAGAATGACTGAACTTGTTATGTTACATGAATGTTAAGGAGTACTATTTTCTATAAGAAATACCATAAGGGAGCCTGAGAGAGACAGTTTTTCCATAGTTATATAGTTATTTGCATAGTGTCTGCTACATAATAGATACTTATAAATGCTATACCTCTCATTAGATTATCGTTTTCTTGAAAGTGGAGCTTTTGCTTTATGTATTTTTGTTTTTCCAGAGTGCAAAAATACCTTGAAAATAACAGACATTTAAAAAATATTTTCAAATTGAATTGAAACTTTTTAACTGCTATACTATTTTCTCTATATTTTTTCTGAAAAATTCGTGAAGAAATGCAAGCAAACCCTTCAAATAAACAGAAGATAGTCATGCATAAAAGTAAACAAAATGAAATTTTAAGAAACTTCTGGATAAATATAACTAGAATTGAAACCCTTAGAATATTGAAGTGAATTTTAGTAGGGAGTAAGGTATTTTTTACTCATTTCATAAGAAACAATGAACAAATATGGGATTTGGACTTTATTCAAAAGAGCAACTTCATGTGTGAACTATGTTCTATACCATCTACAATTATAATTATGTGGATTGAGTATTATTCAAGCCAATGATGCTCAATGAACTTGAAGTAAATTCTCAGCAGTCAAAGGGGTTAAATTCTTTAGTCTTTGTGGTAAATAGATATAGTCTTCTGATTCTTTGATGCTGGAAAACTTAGTTTTCATCTAGTCTATGATATACAGTGAAACTTATATCCTATTGAGCTTATCTGTAAGTAAATAATTTTAGGTAATTATAGAAAAATGGACTGAGATAGCCAAAAATTAAACAAAGGAAAGTGAGCAGGTTTTAATTGCCTTGGAAAGTATTAAAGTTCTTTTAATTAATTTAAGCTTTCCCCTTACCATTATTATCCTCATCAATAAATATTTATTGTTTATACTATATTTTTATAGTTAGGTGGCACAATGGATAAAGCTCCAGAACTGGAATTTAGAATGCTGAGTTCAAATCCAGCCTCAGATGCTAGCTGTGCAACCCTTAGCAAGTCACTTATAAACCCTGTTGACCTCAATTTGCTTTACTCTAAAATGATCTGAAGAAGGAAATAGCCAAACACTTCAGAATCTATGCCAAGTAAACACAAGGGCATCAAAAAGAATTGGTCTCCGCTGAGCCTTATCAAATATTTTACACTGTCAGGCACTGTGCTTAACCCGAAAAATATAAAGAAAGGGGAAAAAATATGGTACCTCCTTTCAAGGAAATCACATTCTATTGGGGAACACAACAGACAAATAACTAATAAAATATCTCAGAGGAATGGCATTAGCAGTATGTATGGGAAGAAGAGGGAAAGGACTAGGAGAAACTTCTTGTACAAAATGGAAATTAACCTGAATTTTTTTTTGCAAGGCAAATGGGGTTAAGTGGCTTGCCCAAGGCCACACAGCTAGGCAATTATTAAGTGTCTGAGACCGGATTTGAACCCAGGTACTCCTGACTCCAAGGACAGTGCTTTATCCACTACGCCACCTATCTGGCCCTTAACCTGTATTTTTAAGGAAGTAAGGAGGGACAACATTTCAGGCACTAGAAAAGTAAATGCAGTCAAGAAGTAAGGAAATGAAATTTCATGAATTAAGAACTGGAAGTAGGCCAGATCTTACCTAAATCTGTACTTAAATCTTAGTGTCCTATAGTGGGGAGAAACATATAAGAAGACTAGAAAGTCTGGAAGTGGAGGGTGTGAAGGTTGTGAAGGCATTGAAAAGTTAGAGTCTATTATATTTGATGTAGCTGCTAATAAGAACTATTGGAGTTTATTGAATGGCGGGGGGCGATATGGTCAGAATAGAGTTTTCTGACACAAAAGTTAATATTTTTAGCATTAAAATACTTCTGGCAAATATATTTTAATGACTGGGGGTCTCAGAACCCTAGAGCCTCTGAAGAACTGAAGTTTAAGTTTCCCCAAAGGTTACTGAGGAAAGTAGTATGGTGTGTTGAAGCCAACTCCTTAGGTAAAAGAAATTGTAGAGTTGTGTAAAGAATATCATCAAATAAATGTTAGCTCAAATAAGTTGATATTCCACATTAAGAGTTAAGGATTAGCACCAATACATAACCCATACTTCTTGCTATGTTCAAATTATCAAGAATGTGCAAGATCAAGTCCCAAGATTTTGAGTAGCTGTCAACAGCAATTATACGGGAGGGCATAAATGAGAGCCACACATTATGGATAGGGTAGATAGGTTGTATTCTGCATTATTAAAGAGAATATTCATATCTGCAAGAACACAGATCTAGTCAAACAATAGAGCAAAGCAGATAAACTTAGAAGTAACACTATTTGCTTAACTAAACCTTTTCTTTCAACAAATCTTCATTTATTGAAATTTAATATATTTAGGGGCGGCTAGGTGGCATAGTGGATAAAGCACTGTCCTTGGAGTCAGGAGTACCTGGGTTCAAATCCGGTCTCAGACACTTAATAATTGCCTAGCTGTGTGGCCTTGGGCAAGCCACTTAACCCCACTTGCCTTGCAAAAACCTAGGAAAAAACCACCAACAACAGAAATTTAATATATTTCAATCAGTTACTTAATCACTTTGCATCTCAATTCCCTCATTTATAAAATGAATGTTAGATCTTAAAGTTCTTTCAACCCCTAAAGATCAATATTTGATTCCATCACCATGACACAGAAATTGCCTTTATAAAAAGTGGCTAATATTTTTCAAATGTGACCAATTCTTTATTGATTAGATTCTATATATATTTTCTTAAAGAGAAAGTATTACAACAATAGGAATAGATTTAGGTAGCACAAATTTGAATGGGGTTTGACTGATATTTTTATGAATTTTCACTTTCTACAGTACTATCTCTTCTATGAAATGGGAACAAATATATTATGACCCAAACTTGCCAGTTGTCATTCCCCTGGGGCTCTAAAAAAGGTAAATTTTGTTTTGTTATAGTGTCAGTTATGCCCAATGCTTTGAGAACCCCTTTGGAGCTTTCCTGGCAAAGATGTTGGAATGTTTTATCAATTCCTTCCTCAGTTCATTTTACAGATAGGAAACTGAAGTAAACAGAATTAAGTAACTTTTCCAGGTACACAATACTAGTATGTGAATGAGGCTTGATTTGAACTCATCTATTCTAGACTCTAGGCTCAGAGTTCTATCTATTGTGCTACCTAGATTATTTGTTTAGAAAAGAATTATTATAGCTTTTAATTTATGCAATAAGGTCTTGAAAGAACAGTAAAATAATAAAAAGTGAATCCATTCATAATTTATTCAAAATATCTTCAAATGTAGTGTGGCTTTAATAATCTGTTGGGCTTTTAAAATTTTTTTCAACTTCTCCATGAAATCTGGTTGTATTTACCAATCTCACTGGAAGGGTGAATCTGAGATTCTAGGTAATCCTCCTTGATTTCTACTCTGATTTCTTTTATAGATCCTAGGAGTCATATCAGATTTTAATGAATGACATTTTGGATCCAATATAATTGGAAAGGATTAAAAATATGCCAAAATGCTTCCCAAGTATAATCAATTCTATTAATAGTAAATCATCATCACAATAATTGTTATTTTCTAAAAATTATCAGCAAGAGAATACTGCAAAGCCTTTCCTTTGATCCTCCTTTGTGCATCATTTATATCTGACTTAGTCTCTGCTGTTTCGAAGTCCAATGTCCTGCAGCAAATGTTGCCAGCAATACTGAATACTTTCAATTAGTAGTTCTCTACTTCTCTGGTCGCTAAGCAACTGACCTGTGGTGAAGAATACATAATAATCTTCTGCATAGCCACCTTGAGTGGCAGAACATGTAAGCTTCAGAAGTTCCATTTGCTCTCTAGCACTGATGATACTATAACCTGTAAATTACATGCTACTATTTAATATTGCTTTGATAAAATAAACCTAGGGGGCACAATGAACATTGAAAAAGATGGGTACATAATACATAATACATAAAACATGGGTACATAATACATAAAACATAATTTTGAAATTTTATGTTCAACATCATCTTGTTTTACTAAAGAAGCAGTCAGAATTATATACTTAATATAACATATAATATAATATAATATAACATAATAATATTGCACAGAGCATATGGGTCAATCATTAATGAAAACAGAATTCAGTGTAACAATAGAGATGGTATAAAGGATTAGAGTAAGCAGCTAGTAAATAAATAGTGCTCCTGTGTATTAGGGGAAATAGTGGAAAAACACATAATGGAAAAAATGCAAATAGAAAACTATTAAATGAGTTAAAGCTGAGAAATATGTTCATATTTAGTCATTTGTTCCTAAAAGTCTAAAGTAAAATATGTCTATGGTAGTTAGCAAGAAAATTGGTACTTTCTCTTTTGATAATTTTCACTCTCCACATTAAATAGATTTTTAAAAATGAGATTTGAAACCATAGAATTCCTGTTACATAGACCCATTGCAAAATTAACTGAATGGACTAGGTGAGTTTTATATAGCTTGTATCAATATAGGGGTGTTTACAAGGGAGACTAGATATTTCTATGCTTTCAATTTGTCTGGATTACATATTTCACTGTCACATGCACTTTAAAATGGAGGTTTTGCTTGTCTTACTCTTTATTTTAGGTATAAGGAAAATATTTTTTTCTTTTATAATTATCAAGTATAATCTACCTCGTATTGCATGCTAGTTGCAAGCAGTAGGGTCAATACAATAAATAGTAAAAAAAATGGTAAGATTAATTCAAATATAAAGGATGAGCAAATTAATATTCATCAATAAGGGAACAAATGAATAGTTTAAAAAAATCCATCTAAGATTACATATTGTATTTGAAATTTAAAATAGGAATCACATTACTTTTGAATCTATCAATGCCCTTTACAATTCAAGGCCTTTCATCTTAATAGCTATATCCTAAACATTTAATTTCCCTTGTTAAACCACATACTGTGAAGACATCTGTGAGAAAGACCTTTACTACCTATCATAACTTTAATTACATAATAACTATGGTGTGACAAAGCCTTTTGGTTTAGGTTTTTAACATAAAAATGCAAAACTACTGAGTTTTGTAATACATGATATTTATCAAAGGTAAAAGAAATGGAGTATTCAGTTGATAAGATAAATAGATGGAATGGAAGATATATGGAAGGAGGGAGACAGAGAGACAGAGACAGAGAGACAGAGACATTATAATGGCACTGGAACACTGCAGCAAGTGGATTACTGGGGATGATTCAGAGAGAGAGAGAGAGAGAGAGAGAGAGAGAGAGAGAGAGAGAGAGAGAGAGAGAGAGAGAGAGAGAGAGAGGAGAGAGCCCTGATAAAATAGAAAGATAGGAAGATGGGCGAAAGAAGTATAATGAAGTTTCATAAGTAAGGATGCTTGCAACACAATAATTTGAAAATAATCTTTGAAGGAGATGGATATAGAAAGTCATTTATCAGGTTCAGGGCAATATATATTTTTGTATACATTTTAAAATTTATAAAATGTATTTGAGGAAACCACTTTAACTCTTTTATTTGTAATTTGTAATTTCTCTTAACATCAAATGTATGACTAAAGGAGTTCACAAAAGCATTGTGATAATAAAATCTTTGTCCATAGGGCAGGGATTAGGCTTCTGTAGTGTTACAAGCAATACCAAGAAATATATGGGGATATCACAGACAGGCTCTGTGTTTGGAAATCCTCATCTGGTTTAGGTCAACAGATAGTTTTTCTAATATGAAAGGAGAAATAAATCATAGGTGTTCTATATTTGTGTTCTGAGTTCTTCTTTTCCAATTGTACTAGCTAGAATTTGTCCTTGCTGAACCTATTTTGGGTTTACTTCTTGAGTTTATCCAGGGTCATGTGAATTCAAACCACCTCTCTTCAAAGTTGTCACCTATTTCTATAGCTTTATATCAATTGCAAACTCAATGAACTGTCTCTATTCCATCATTCAAGTCACTGATAAAAATGTTAAGAACTTATTACAGGAAAACAATATCCTTTATGCTGCTTGCAGTTGTCACTGACTTGGTGATAACCATTCCCTGACTGCCCTTCCAGACGAATATGTTAAAAAAACTAATTTTTGTTTAATCTACAACATGTTTTTCCATCTTTAAAATAATGGAATGAAAATAAATAAATAAAATTTTAATAAGGGTAATATTAACAAAACCTTGTAAAAGAGAGGATGAATGATTTTAATTGCCTCTCTTTTTTTCCATAGATTAACATTAGACTTGCATAACTGATTTTGTGCCTCTCAAAGTCTCTCTTTCAGACTCATAGGTCATATTTTTAAAGAATAGTTATAATTGCTTCATGCTTTAGTTTTTGACTTTAAATCTTCATAGTGATAAATGAACTAATGTCTTCACAAATTTTATCTTCTGCAGTTTACTAAACCTCAGGCCCTTCTATCCCCTTTCCCCCTCAGACATTCATTTCAAATACTTATTATCATTGTGATAATTTTTATTTTCATTTAGATCAATGCATCAGCAGACAAGAGTGTTTAGAAAAAAGAAAATTGGGAGAATAATATATATTGACTTGACATTAAAAAATCAAATAAGAGAGAGTATAAGCATAAAATAAATGAAAAATAGAAATAAAAAAACAACCTTTCTGTCATATAATGCAATTAAACTAGAAAACATAGAAGTCTAAATACATAATAAAAATAGATGGTGAATAATGCATTATGAATAAACCAGCAATAAAAGATTTTGACTTGAAGGCATAAATTCTCCATGTACAGTGTGAAGATTTTAGCCATGTGATTTTCACTGAAGTTATTTGACTAAATCTTTGTGTGCTGCTTTGAAATGGAGACCTAAAGATTGAGAACTGCTATGGTACCTTCCCTTTCTTTCATTTTTATCTTCTGCAGTGACTTTTCAAATCCAATCCAATCAATCTGCTTCTGAGAAGTTACTGCTATATTATACATACAACTGTTTTAGATGTACTAAATACCGACTGGAAATCAGCAAATCAGAAATGATATAAAAATTATGTGAGAAAGTGCTATCTAATCATTTGTATTGACTTTAAAAAGGAATATTACAAAAATGACATGGATTGGCTAGGTCATTTTTCTCTCTTCCAAGTTATGGAGAATATTTTCTAAGTGAGAGAAGTTAGAAATGAGTGTGTAAGGACTGTAAGAATTATTAAAAGGTCAAGAGTTAAGGCCTACATTTTCATTTGCATGAAACTGTACTTGGTGGTCATCATTTCTTCAACATCTTTTTCCTAAACCAGTATATAACTTTATAGCCATCTTAACACCTTTTGAATTTCTTTCAAAAAGAGACATTTATTATTGAGACTTAAGAGGAACTATTTTTTAAAAGATATTTCCCTAACAATCTAAGTTATGTCATTCCTTCATAATATTTGTATTATCTTTAGGTAAAAAGTCTGTTTTTACTTATTCAAAAGTTAATGCTTTTCATTTTAAGATTAAGTTAGCCAGATGTATTATTTCAGAGCCTCCAGACTTAGGGTCTCCCTCATACTTGACAGATGAGTCTTTATGAGATTCAAGGCACTAGATGGATTCAGCACCTCAGGTGCATATACCTTTGTCTGTCCTGCAACATTACACATTACATCTTATCTGAAAGCTGCTGTTATTCTTTTTTTTTTTTTTTTTAGGTTTTTGCAAGGCAAATGGGGTTAAGTGGCTTGCCCAAGGCAACACAGCTAAGTAATTATTAAGTGTCTGAGATCAGATTTGAACCCAGGTACTCCTGACTCCAAGGTCCTTGCTTTATCCACTATGCCACCTAGCCACCCCTGCTATTCTTTACTTTACCTTTTCTCTCTATTCCTCTCTTCTCCTGTTCTCCCTTCCCCTCTTCCTTTCTAGGCCTTTCCATTCATTCTCTCCTCTTTTTTTCTTTTGTTTACTCTTCAAATAATTTGTTCTAATTACATATATATAGTTAAATTTTATACTGAATTTTAGGGTCCTATCTCTTCTATTTATTTTCTTAGACAATCATTTTCCTGCAGTATTAGGGCCTAAACAGATATGTCCATCCTCTGAAAGGTTGTCCACAGTGGCCTTCAGTGCCTATTCATGTGGCCCACTTTGCATGTATTATTGTGTTCTTTGGTGGTTTTCATTGTGTTGTTGTGTTCATGAATAGGTATTGAATTCTCTTTTTGTTTTAAGACCCAGAAGAGGTTAGACACTCCTGACTGGATCTTTTATCAAACAAGTTGTTTTTTTTTAATTTGTTTGTTTTTCCAGGCTGTTTCCTGCCTTTGGTTCCCTATAAGAGAACTGTTCTACTTTTATTTCTGACCTTGTATCCATACCCACATGTGATAACTCACCCCTTTTTTAACTTTTCTCTCATTGATGGACTGTAGTATAGAAATTCCTCTAGATCCATGGGTTCTAGATACTGGATACCTGTTGCTTTTTTTAGTCTATAATTGCAACTATTTCATTGTCTTCAGCCTGCAGCTTAAGGGTTATGCCCTCTCCTTTTCCAAGAGACTATCTAAGTCCTAGATTTACAAGGAAGTATATGTGAGTCTGACTGGTTCAACTGGCAATATATTATATATATATATATATATATATATATATATATATATATATATATATATTTGCCTTTGCTAGGTAATTATGAAATTTCTGAGACTGGATTTTGAACTCAGGTCCTCCTGACATAAGGGCCATTCTTCTATCCATCTATCCACTGCAATACCTAGCTGCCCCTGGTAATATAATCTTCATTCAGAGGGGGTAGTCTGGCATTTTATATATATATATATGTATATATATATATGTGTGTGTGTGTGTGTGTGTGTGTGTGTGTGTGTGTGTGTGTGTAATCAAGTATTTTTTAATTAAACCTGTGATTTCATCAATGTTGGAAGTTTTAGGTAAGGAATTCCCTCTACAATGCAGACCTGCAACTTAAGAGTATGAGAAAATTTCCTGAGACACTAAAAATGAAGTAACCTCATATAAGCAGTATATACCTGTGACATTTAATTAAACTCAGATCTCTCTCATTCCTCGTTCCCTAGACTGAACTATCTGTCGCAAGTAAACCTTACATAAAACAAAATAGGTGTAAAGAAAGAAGTATAGAAATATAGTAGTAGGTAGGAAAGAGATAGAACAAGAGACAGAGACAGAGAGGCAGAGACAGAGAGAAATATTGAGATTGAGATTAAAGAAGAAAACATATTATTGAGGAAGTAATAGTGAATCTGGACCTTAAATTAGGCAAATTTTCAATCTGTGGATGTAATGGAAGGGTCAAAAAAGGAAAATAGATCAGAATGAACAAAGCCACAGATGAAGTCAAATTCAGGGAATGATCAATACATAGTGAAAAATCTGGTAGAGCAAGAAAATAAAGTACGTAAAGAGGTATAATAGGAGATAATGTTGTAATCTAAGGCATTTTGAAATCCTGATCAAAGATTTGGACATTTTTAATTTGATGATTAAAGAACCATGGAAGATTTTTGTGAGGGAGGATGATATGATCAAAATTATTACAAGGAGATTTTCAGAAAATCAAAATGTAGAGTACATTATTGTGTGTGTGTGGGGGGGGAGATAAAGAAAATGAATACAGTTATGAAGCTATTGGAAAAGCTCCAGTGAGAGACAATAAAGGTTCAAAAAAAAACCATAAATGAAAAGTATATGCAGATGTAAGAAATATTTTGGATATCTATTTGCTCTTATCTGATAACTAGCTGGTTGAAAGAATTAAGGGAGGGGGAAAGTTTGGGAAGTTTGGGTGCTTGGGAAAATAGTTATTCATTTGAAAGAAAAAAGGTATTCAGAAAATGGAGCTGGTTTGGGAAGAAAAATTATTTCAGTTTTGCAAATGCTGAATTTGACATTCAATAGAATTAAAGCAAGGTGTTAGAAATGTAGGTCTTCATTTTAGGGAGGAAAAGGACAGCATTCATAGAAATATAAAATTGAGTTATTTGCATGGGGGTGGTAGTCAAAGAATCAGTATGTGAATTTTTGAGAAAGGAAAAAGCAGTGGTCCAATCTTTAGGGTATTTTGGTATAGTCAAAACATAGAGTACAAGTCCACAAATAATTAACTGAAGAAACTAAGGGCAAGATAATTTTTTTAAAGGTAAATGAAAGCAATATGAAAATGAAGATAAAATGAATAAGGATCAGCTTTAAATGAATGAAATTAACTAAATGCCAATTTGATTCTGTAAATGTTTATTAAATACTTGTTTCATGAAAGTTCTCTATAATGCTGGTTATTGAGAAAACAAAGACTAAAAGGAAACCAAAGGAATTTTAAGAAGTTTCAAGGAAGATGGGGCATGATTAGAGTCAGTATCACAGAAAAATAAGGTAAATTAATGAGGGCAGGTGGGTGGCACAGGAGTTAGAGAATTGGGCTTGGAGTCAGAAAGAAGTGAAAGATTAAATTCAGATCTGGCCTCAGACACTTCTTTGTTGTGTGACCCCAAGAAAGTCACTTAACCCCGTTTGCTTCAGTTTCCTCATCTGTAAAATGAGCTGGAGCTAAAAATGGCAAATTATTCCATTATCTGCCAAGAACACTCAAATGTTGTCATAAAGAGTCAGACAGGATTAAAAAATGTCTCAACAATAACAATCAAAAATTAAGGAAGAAGAGAACTCTAATAACTTGGCAGGGGGAAAGGGAAAACATAGCAAAATCTACATCTATGTGCACAGCAGAGGGAGAGAGTTTGTTGACTTGAAAGAAAAACTAATACTTCGATTCTATTGTTAGGTCAAGTGCTTAAAGAGGAGTGATAGTAAATAATGTTGGGAAGTGATCTGTGTCTTGGGAAGATTGTTTTGACAGCTGTATGAAAGTTGAAGGGAAAAGGAAAGAGAATGAAAGCATGAAGACCACTTAGAATAGTGGTATAAAAGTGAAAATTAGAGGTGAGGAAGGCCTGAACTAGAGTGATTTCTCTAAAAGAAAAGGGATAGATAAAAGAGATGTTGTGGAGACAGTAACTGAAAATTTGGGCATCTTATTGGATGTGGGACAGAAAGAAGAGGGAAGATCCAAGTTTTACTAGACCAATAGAATATATAGGTATAAATGTTAACTAGGAAATCAAAATGATAGTTTGAAATTCAGGGCTGAGGTAAGGGAGGTAGATAGATAGACAGGTAAGTAGACAGACAGACTATAAAGATTTAAATATAAATATGGGGTTTTCCTTAGTAGACAACTGAACCATTGACATTTGATATGATCACAGAGATTAGAAAACTCAAAGACAAAATGATTCAGCTTCCTATTTGTTCCCCCCCTTATTTATTTAATTTCAGATTACATTCAAAGATAGTTTTCAATATTCATCCTTTTGCAAGCTTTTGAATTCCACATTTTTCTAATCCCCTCCCTTCCTACTCCCTTCCCCATGACAACAAACAATCCATATATAATCCAGTTAAGCACATTTCTATATTAGTCACACTATGAAGGGGAAAAAAACATGTGAAATAAAGGTTAAAATATAATAGAAGATTTAAAAAGTGAATGTAGTATGTTTTTCTCTGGTTTCAGAATTCAAATTTTTTTCCCCTCTGGATGTAAACTTTATTTTCTTTAACAGATCTCTCAGTATTGTCCTTAAACACTGAATTATTGAGAGACGTTGTATTCAGCATAGCTGATCATCTCACCATTTTGCTATTTGTTTGTATAATGTTCTTCTGCTTCTTGTCACCTCACTTAGCATCAGTTCATGGAAGTAGTTCTGGACTTTTCTGAAGTGAGGCCACTCATGATTTCTTACCAATAGTACTCTGTCACATTCGTATACAATAGTTTGTTCAGTCATTCCTCAATTGATGGGTATCTTTTCAATTTCCAATTCTTTCACCACTACAACAATGCTGCTATAAATATTTTTATACCTGTGGGTTCTTTCTCCTTTCTATGATCTCTTTGGGATAAGACATAATAGTGGGATTTCTTGTTTAAATGGTAGGCACAAAGTTTTTGCCCTTTGGGCATAGTTCCAAATTGCTCTGCAGAATGATTAGATCACTTCACAACTTCACTAACAATGCATTAGTAACCCAGTTTTCCTACATTCTCTCCAACATTGATCATTTTCCTGTTTTTGACATTTTGTCAGTCTGATAGGTGTGAAGTGGTACCTCAGAGTTGCTTTAACTTACATTTCCAAAAATCAATAATGATTTGGATAATTATTTTTCAAATTACCAGAGATGAGTTTAACTTTTTCATCTGAAAATTGTCTGTTCACACTCTTTGAGCATTTATCAGTTGTAGAGTAATTTGTATAATAAATTTGACTCATTTCTCTATATAATTTATTTATTTAGTTTGTTTTTGCAAGGAAATGGGGTTAAGCAACTTGCCCAAGATCACATACATAGGTAATTATTAAGTGTCTGAGGATGAATTTGAACTCAGGTCTTCCTGACTGCACAGCCAGTGCTCTATCCATTGTGTAACTAACTTCCCATACTCTATATATTATAAATATTAATCCTTTAATCAGAAACATTAACAGAAAATTGTTTCCCATCTTTCTGCTATCTTTGTAATCTAAGTTGAATTCATTATATTTGTGCAAAACCTTTTTATTTTAATATAGTCAAAATAATCAGTTTTTCAAATTATTATGTTCTCCATCTTCTTTGGTCATAAACTTTTCTCCATTTCATAGATCTGTCAGAGAGACTATTCCTTGTTTTCCCATGATTTGTTGGTTGATCTACTTATTCTTTAACATTAAGTTATTTAATTTCCAATGAATTTTTAGTTTATATCACAAGGCCCTTTATTACATGTAATTTGTAGCACATCATAATCTGAAAAAGATATATTTAATATTTCTTCCTCTCTGCATTTGGTTATGAGGTTTATATGCCCTAATTCAAGGCTAAATTTTATCTAAGTGTCATGTACAAGAGAGAAGAAGGTTTGTTCCTTTCTATTGTCATTCAGTTTTCATCTCTAATTTGTCTAAAATTCTATTCTCTTCAATTTCTTTCTTGTTTATATTATGGTTAGATTTATCTAACTCTGAGAGAGGGAGGTTGAGGTCTCCCACTTATATAGTTTTTCTGTCTATATTTTAATCTAATTCCTTTGATTTCTCTAAGAATTTGGATATCATATGACTTGGTGGATATGTTTAATATTGATATTACTTCATTACCTATGATATCTTTTAGGAAGATACAGTTTCCTTCCTTACCACTTTTAATTTGATCTATTTTTGCAGCTGCTTTGTCTGAGGTAAGGGTTGCTATCTCTGCTATTTTACTTCATCTGAAGCATAATATATTTTGCTCCAGCCCTTTACCTTTACCCTATATGTATCTCTCTGCTTTAAATGTGCTTCTTGCAAAAAACATATGGTAGGATTCTGATTTTAAATCCCCTCTGCTACCTGCTTCCATTTTATAGGAAAATTCATTCCATTCATATTCACAGTTATAAATACTAACTCTGTATTTCCCTCAATCTACTCTTCCCTGTTTGATCTTTTCTTTCTCTTTCCCAAAAATTCTTCCTCACTGTTTTGTTTTTGCCTACTGCCTCTCTTAATCTTCATTTTCTTTTATCAATCTACTTCCCATTTCTTCTCCCTTTCTCATTTTGTTATTTTATTTTAACTTTTATTTTTTTTCTCTCTATTACTTTATTACTTCCTTCTTCCCTTTTCTTTACCTTTTTCCCCTTCTTCTCTATAGGTCACTATTTCTAGGAACTCCTCTCTTTGGTTCTTGGCATAATAATCTACCCCTACCAATCTTTAGTCTTATCATATTTTACTCCTCTTAATTCTTACCACAGTCTAACCAAAATGGACTTTTTACTGTTGCTTATATACAACAACCTGTCTTCTAACCTTGCCACTAAATGCCTGCCATGTCAAAAATATGCTCTTTCTTCATCATTACCTTTTAGAATTCATAGTTACTTGAAAGTCTGAGATCAAGACCACAATGTACAAGAAAGAATTTTCTCATTCTAATAACTCTTAATGGATATACCAAATGATTTTGTATGCATTTTTACATGCAGATGTATGTGTATGTATATTTATTTATAAATGTTACCTTTTCCAACTAAATTGTAAATTCCTCAAGCTGTTTCATTTTTTTCTTTTATCCATAGAACCTAATAACAGATTTGACATAAGTTGTTTTCTTAATAAATGGTTATTGATTGATCTAGAACAAGTCATTTATTGATATCCATAGTAAATAACTGGGAGATTTTAAAAAGAACATTGCTTATTTATTTATTTATTTATTTTTCATCCATGTGTACACACACATTTATATCTTTAAGTTACAAATTTTCCTTCCATCCTCCCTCCCCATCATCCTCCCCTCAGTGATGAATAATCAGGTTAGCATTGTACACACATATTTTGTATAAACACGTTTGCATATTAGTCATTTTTGATATGAGGAATAAGGATTAAGGGAAAAAAGGTACATAAGAAATAATTTTTATAAAGTGTCAATCAGATTCTGAAGAGTTGGGTTTTGTTTTTGTTTTTGTTTTGTTTTTGTTTTGTTTTTCTTCCTCAGAATGGATTTAACATTGTCCGAACTGGGAGCTTTTTGATCACCAAGCAAAGGAGATTATTAAGGAATCATAAGACAGGAAGGAGAACAGAAAATGTTATAGAAACCAAACCTTAGGGAGGTTAAAAAGGATGAGAATTTAGAAAAGCCTGCTGTATTTGTCAGTTAATTTATCAGTTAATCAGTACATTGTAAACTTGGAGAAAGTAGTCTCATGTGAGAGATGACATCAAAAATCAGCTTATAAGTATTTGAAAACCCTGGGTGTTAGAGAGATAAAGACAAAAAGTATGCATATTTATTTCTAAGAGTTTGGTAGAGGATAATCAAGGAATACAACGTTAAATGAGTGGATCAAATAAAAAATTATAGAAAGAATTAATGATTTCATCCTAAATAATGACAATAATCAGACAAAATACCAAAACTTATGTGATACAGTCAAGGCAGTTGTCAGGGGATATATTATATCTTTAAAGTTTTACTTGAATAAATTACAGAAAGAGGAAATCAATGAACTAAACATGCAACTAAAAAATTAGAGAGAGAACAAATTTTAAACTCCCAATTAAATACCAAATTAGAAATTCTAAAAATTAAAAAAGAAATTAATAAAGTGAAAATCAAGAAAACTATTGAACTAATAAATAAAACCAAGACTTGGCTTTATAAAAAAAACAATAAAATTGATAAAACCTCTGGTAAATTTGATTAAAAAAATTTAAGAAGACCAAATTACTTGTATCATAAATGAAAAAAGGTGAACTCACCACCAATGAGGAGGAAATTTAAGTTATAATTCAGAATTATTTTCTGAACTGTATGCCAATAAATTTGTTAATCTAAGTGAAGTGGATGAATATTTACAAAAACATAAATTGCTCAGGTTAAATGAAGAGGAAATTAAATTTCTAAATAACCCAATCTCAGGAAAAGAAATTCAACAAGCCATCCATCATTGAACTCCCTATGAAAAAATCTCCAGGGCCTAATGGATTCACAAGTGAATTCTATCAAACATTTAAGGAGCAATTGGTTCCAATTCTATATAAACTCTTTGGAAAAATAGGTGAAGATGGAACTCTGCCTAATGCTTTCTATAATACCAGTAGGGTTCTGATACCTAATGCAAGGAGAGTTAAAACAGAGAAAGAAAATTATATATCTATCACCTGATGCAAAAATCTTAAATAAAATCTTAGCAATGCAATTACAGCAAGTTATCACTAGGATAATACACTATGACCAAACAGAATTTTTCCCAGGAATGTAGGGTTGGTCCAATATTAGGAAACCTGTTAGTAAAATTAACTATATTAATAACAAAGCTAGCAGAAATCATGATTATTTCAATAGATGCTGATAAAGCCTTTGACAAAAACAGCACCCATTCCTACTAAAAACACTAGAGAGCATGGGAAAAAAATAGATTGTTCCTTAGAATTATTAGCAGTGTCTATCTAGAACTATCAGCAAGCATTATATGCAATGGGGATAAGCTAGAAGTATTCCCAATAAGATCAGGGATGAAACAAAGATACCCACAAAATTGTGCTAGAAATATTAGCTTTGGCAATAAGAAGAAAAATGAAATTGAAGGAATTAGAATTGAGAAGGAAGAAACAAAATTCTCACTTTTTTGCAGATGACATAATGGTATACCTAGAGAATCCTAAAAAATCATCTAAAAAAACTATTACAAACAATTAGCAACCTTAGCAAAGTCGCAGGGTATAAAATAAACCCTTATAAATCCTCAGCTTTTCCATATATTACTAACAAGATACAATAGTAAGAGCTAGAAAGAGAAATCCCATTCAAAGTAACTTCAGACAATACAAAACACTTGGGAGTCTACTTGCCAAGGCAGACTCAAAACCTCTATGAAAACAACAACAAAACACTTCCCTCACAAATATAATCAGATTTAAATAACTAGGCTAATATCAACTGCTCATGGACAGGCCAAGTTAATATAATATAAATGACAATTCTACCTAAATTAAACTACTTATTTAGTACCCTACTGATCAAAGTTCCAAAAAATTACTCTAATGAATTTGAAAAAATCGTAAGTAAATTCATATGGAGAAATAAAAAGTCAAGAATTTCCAGGGATTTAATGAAAAAAAGGCAAAAGAAGATGACTTAACCATACTAGATCTAAAATTATATTATGAAGCATGCAAGATAAGATCAAAATGGTTAAAGACAATATTATAATAAGGAAATCAAGGAATAGTTAACCTGTCAAATCTGTGGAAAGGTAAGCAGTTTATGATGAAGGAAGAGATGGAGAACATCATTCAAAACAAACTAGATAATTTTGAATACATTAAATTAAAAAGCTTTTGCACAGAGAAAACCCACTATAACCAAGATCTAAAGAAATGTAGTAAGTTAAGAAGCAATTTTTACAACTAGTATTTCTGACAAAGGACTCATTTCTAAAATGTATTGCGAACTGAGTCAGATTTATAAAAAAAATTCATTTCTGTATTGACAAATAGTCAAAGTATATTCAAAAGCAATTTACAGATGAGGAAATTAAAGTGATCCAGAGATATTTGAATATTATTCTAAATCTTTTCTGATTAGAGAAATGCAAATTAAAGCATCTCTGAGGTAGCACTTCATACCTCTCAGACTGGCCAATATGACCAGAAAGGGCAATGATTAATGTTGTAAGGAATGTAGGAAATCTGGGACACTATGTATTGTTGGTGGAGCTGAGAACTCATCTAACCTTTCTGGAAAGCAATATGGAATTATACCCAAAGGTCAATAAAAACATGCATACCCTTTGATCCAGCAATATCACTACTGGATCTATACCCTGAAGAGATAATGAAAAAGGGTAAAAGCATCACTTGTACAAAGATATTTATAGCAGCCCTGTTTGTGGTATCAAAGAATTGGAAATTGAATGAATGTCCATCAGTTGGAAAATGGATGAACAAATTGTGTTATATGTATGTTATGTAACATTATTGTTCTATTCGAAACCGGGAATTCAAAGAAGCCTGGAAGGATTTGCATGAACTGATGCTGAATGAGATGAGCAGGACCAGAAGAACATTGTATACCATAATAGCAATGGGGGTTGATGATCAATCCTAATGGACTTGCCCATTTCATCAGTGCAACAATCAGGGACAGTCTTGGGGTATATGAAATGGAGAATACCATCTGTGTACAGAGAAAGTATTGTGAAATTTGAGCAAAGACCATAGACTATTACCTTTAATTAAAAAAATTATCTTATTATGTGATCTTGCTATCTTGTATTTTGTTTTTTCTTTAACGATATTTCTCTCTCAACACATTCAATTTTGATCAATGTATAGCATGGAAACAACATTAAGACTCTCAGAATGCCTTCTGGTGGGGGGTGGGAGGAGGGAAGCAAGATTAAGGGAAAAATTGTAAAAATATAAAATAAATTAATAAATGACAAAAAAAGATGTTTTTCCTTCCCTCTACCTTTTAATGACATCTATTTTTGCTTTTGTTTTGTCTGAAATCAGATTTGCCACTCCCTGATTTTTTACTTCCACTGAAGTAAATTATATTTTGTCCCAGACATTTACCTTTACCCTGAGTGTATCTACTTCAGATGTGTTTCTTATAAACAACACATTGTAGGATTCTGGTTTTTAATCCATTCTTATATCCTCTTCTGTTTTATGGGAAAGTTTAAGATTTATAGTTAATATTACTAATTCTGTATTTCCATCCCTGCAATCTTGCCATGTTTGTACTTTTTCTTTTTCTCTTATTCCTCGTCTCCAAAATTTTGTTCCCTATCCTCTTTAACTTCTCCTTTAAATTTTAACTTTATCTACTTTCACTTATACCTTTGCTTTCCCTTTTTATCAGCCTTCTTCCCTTTTCTTTACCTTCCTCCCACCCCCCACCCCACCACCACACCCCACCACAACTTTCCTATAGAGTAGGTTAGATTGTTAAACTCACTTCTGAAAGTATCTTATTCTCTCTCTGGGTCCAATCTTTTGAATACAATTTACTCAGCGTTCACACTATCCATTCTTTCACTCTACTAAAATAGATATTTGTATCTTTTCAGCTGATATTATTTATCCACTAATACCTAGCCTTCTCCTTTTCATGTTTTATTATTTTGAAAACTATCCATCAAAGTCCAATCAATCAAAGGTTGATTGATTGATTGATAAGCACAGCGTTGCCTCATAGTCACTAAGTACCCTCCCCTCTTCTATCTCATTAGAAGTATATTTCTCAAGAGTCATGAATCGCATCAAATTATAATTTCTTTATATTTTCCCCCATTTCCCCCCTCCATGGTCACAATATTCCCATGAGCCAAAGAATTATGCAAAGTACCCCCCCTACCCCCAAGCATACTCTCTCCCGCACTCTTGCCCTTTAGCTCCTTAATCATGGTATTTAAACCTTCATTAATTAAGGATTAAAATAAGATCACTGTCTAATATCTTTATGTCCAACCTATATTCTCACCCTCTGCTCTTATGATATTAAGTCTCCAAGTATTTAATAAAGTCTTTTCTGATTTAATTAGTATAGGACCTCTACATTTTCAAAGTCCTGGGACACTCTGAAGGTCTCTCTTGAGTTTTGCAATTGATTGTAAGATATGGAAGATACTGGTACAAGATCACTTAGCTTATGATGCCTTCATCAGAAAATGTGCTAAACTCTATGAGCAGGCCAGAATTAAGGTAGGTCAAGGGACACATAATTTAGAGTAGAAATCCCAGTTGTTCATCTGGACTATTAATGTATAACCTGTGGTGGAATAGACTGAGATTGTATTGGTTTCCTCAATCCCAGTTGTATACTCCTTAATTTGTCTCAAACATAGTGATGTCATTTTGGTCTAGTAGATTTGAACATTTTCCCTAATAATTCCCTGAAATATATTTTCCTGTCTCACTTTGTTTTTCGATCTAGGCTTTCTGATAGACCTATAATTTGTTAAGTATTTCTTCTGGATCAATTTTCCAAGTTTTTTCCCTAATAGGTACTTTACATTTTCTTCAATATTTTCAGCCTTTTTTATTTGTTTGATGGAATGGTGATGTCTCATGAAGTCATTGCTTTCTTTTGTCCAATTCTAATTTTTAGGGTTTTATATCATTCACTTAGTTAGCTTTTGTGTTTCCTTTTCTACTTGGTCAATTTTAATTTTTGTCAAGTTGTAGTCACATTCCAACTGGTTGATTTGAGTTTTAGATTAATTGTATTTCTTTTCCTGTTGGTCAATTTTGTTTTTATGAAGAGTTACATTCTTTTTTCCAGTTGATTATTTTTACTTTTAAAGGAGATGATTTCTTTAGTCAATTTTTCATAATTTTTCTGCATGACTCATTTCTTTTTTTCCTTTTTCTTCTTCCTCTCTTCTTTGGTTTTTAAATTCTTTTTTTAATCTCTTCTATGAGGTTTTAGATTCCTGTCCTATAAAAAGACTTCTTTGAGATTTTTCATGTAGGAAATTTTTCACTGTTTTCTTCTTCTGAGGTACCATTTTTATCATCTCTATCTGTATAGTAGCTTTCTATGGTTAACACTATTTTGGTTTTTTTGTTCATTTTGTTTAATTGAGTTTTGTTCCTGGGGTATAGGGAGTAGAGACTCAAGCTTTTGTGCTGGTTCAGGGGTCTGATTACTTGTTTATCATTGACCAAGATGCTGCCCATGCAACTCAGACCTTGCCTTTATGGAGGTTTGTTTCCTCCTTTATATTCAGCCTCTTCTTCTGAAGTGACTTGTTCCCAACCTAGTCCTGTGTTTTGCCCCAGTCCCAGGGTTCAGATTTTTGGGGGATTGGGTGCCTTCCCTTCTGACTACTGGGACCTGAACTAAAAGACTCTCCCTGTTTTTTTCCACTTTCTTATCTAGCTGGGATTTACTTCCCATTTTCCCCTGAAGAGACAGACCTTCACTGAAGATCCTCCATGATGTCTACAGTTGAAAGCATGTTTTGATCTTATCTTTATTTGGTGGGATCTGTAACTTTAATGTCTGTGTAGAGGCTTCATTTATCATTGTTTAGGGAAAAACTCCAGGAGCATGCTAGCTTCACACCACCATCTACCCTGGATATCTGCCCCTTAATTATTTTTAAGTGATGTCCTTAAATTCACTTTATTCCCATACCCTCTGTCTATGTATATTCCTTTTAGATATACCATAAGTAATACCCTTCTATGACTCATATGATTTTTAAATCCCTTTGTGAGGTCTTTCATGAGTTCTAAACTTGAGACCATTTACTTTTTTCTTTTGTGGCATTGCTCAAAAAGTTGTGGCATTGTTTCCTTCTACTGAGTGTCTTTCCAGTCCCCACCAGAACTTTCTGTGGTCAGATGTTTTTATGTTGTTATTTGCTCCTCTTTTTGGTCTTTTTTCTTTCTTTCTTTTATACTTGAGCTATACTACCCAGGGTGGAAGGGGTATTGTCTCAGGTTTTTTGTGCAAGACTATAGGCCCTGGCTTTTTATCTTGTGCTGAACTAATGTTGCCTGAACCTCATTTGGGACTCGTGTCTTGTAATATGAATAGAGGGTAGGGGTCAGTGGCTGGCACTACTGGAGGTCAGAGAAGTCTGGCAACTTAATTATTGCTAGGTGCTGGTGTCTGGCATATGCTGAGACCAGTGGATTTATTTTAGCATTTCCTTGGCTCCTCTGAAGCATGTGGCTGTCTGGCTACTGGAGGATTCCTTTAACTAAAACTATGTTGAAACTAAAGGAGGTTACCCGTTTGCCTAGTGATATAATGAAACATGTGGTTGTTCTTGAAACCTGACTCTATCCATTCCCTGGGCTATGCTGAGGTGTATGCGGGGTCCTGGTGTTGTCATTTGCCTGCTCCATCACACTGGAGCTCAGGATTCTTTTGCTTGTTTGTTGATGAGGGGCTTGATGCTGGCTTTCTGGGATGCTTCCTGTCTTTGACTATGTTTCCTCTTTGCCTTAGTGAGACAGACAATATTTGTTAATCTTCAAAGTTTATTGGGCTCAAAGATTACTCAATGCCATCTTTTTTCAACTTCTGCTGTTCCAGAATTTGTTTTGGGTTATTATTTAATGGTTGTTTGCAGGTAAATATGAAAAATAGAACTTATTAAGTATGAATGATCCATCAAAGCAAATCTACACAGTGGTATTTCCAAAAAAAGTATTTATCTCTTCACAATGCATTGGTCACTTCTCTATCATGCTGTATCATATTTTCATGTTTCTAGAGAAACAGTAGCTTTCTTCATGGATAGTTGTTCTTAAGGATTTTAAAAGGTTTTTTTTTGATAATGATGGTATTCTGGATAAAACAAAAAAAATGTTCTTTAGATTCTGTCTACTTCATTATCCCTTACTTTATCTTGCTCATTTTGTACTCTTGAAATTATCTCTCTCATCCTTGCTTATAGTGAAGTGATATTTCATTAAATTAAAAAACCAAAATTTCTTCAGCCAACCTCTCAATTTCCTGATAGGTCACATAAGGCATAGTTTTATTCCCTTGACCCTTTTTTAAGTCCTCTTTTAGGATCAAGAATCTTGTTTACTTTGCCTCTAAGACCTCTATTATTTTTCTCTTACAACCTGGTACTCCCATTTCTTTCTTGCTTTAATTTAATTTATTTTTTTAAATTTTTGTATCTTCATTAAATTGTGTATAAGTTTACTCAGTCTTCCCTTGTTCCTCTTATAGAACAGTGAAGTTTATCTGATGACCCAATCCTTTCACTCTTCGCTTTCATGGCTAGATACTATCCCCATTTAACTCATTTATGGAAAATAGGAAGTTCAATCCCATTCTTCCTTCCTTCCTAGCCCATTTTTACAATAGTATATATATATTTCTTTTATCCTCTTCTCTTTCTCTGCTTCTCTCCCTCTCCCTACCCCAATGTTAAAGCCTACATTTAGTTTTCTAATTGCAAAGAAGTTTGACTATTTCTCTTTTTTTCCAAAAACTGTTTGTTTGTGTTTAAATTGGGGGCTTAACTTCTTTCTCCTTTCTTGAATTTTGTCTCCTATGATTTTGTAGATTTTTGTTATACTTTCTTCTACAGTCTCTACAATTTTCTTTTTTACTTTCAAAGTTTTTTTTTTTTAAAACACTTGGCAATTGTCTTTGTATCAGAATTTTTGATGAGTCCTATTTCTGGCCAGAAATCTATCAATTCTTTATAGTAAATCATGATCTTGAAATCCAAATCTCATTTTCAGATACTATCTCAAAAGCCATCTGTTCAATTTCCAAATTAGTTTTTCCTCTTTTATATTCTTTGCCTCCAAAGGCCAAAAGTGAGGCAAACACAATTTGTATCATCATGATCATTAATTTCTTGCAGTAAACTTCACCATCTTTGACTTTCTGGTAGTGGCATTTGTGCCCATTGAAATCCCCTGAATTCAGGTTTTTCTCATCTATTTTGATGAATTTAAGGTCATTTTCTGCTATTTATTTGCATCCATACCCTAGGAAGACAATCTTAACAACTATCTTGGAGGCAAATAATTGCTTCATACCTTTCCCTTATCTTCTTGAACCTGTCTTTTAAAGTTCCATTTCCCAGTCCTCCTTTAATCTTCCTTAATCCACTAATTTATCCTTGATTTTTCTTCCTTTATAATCCACAAATAGAATGTATATGTGATTATTCTGCTCCCAATTTTCTCTAGTGTCTCCCCAATTTCATCATGCATCTTTTCCCTGATTTCAACTCCTAATATAATTAACTCATCTAAGTCCTAGACATCAGATGTGTAATTTATTTTATTCATTTTGGGTCTTCTCTTCTTTTGCTTCTTCTTCCAAAAAAATTTATTCTTCAGAAGCTCCAAGTTGTTAATTGCAAGATTAGGATAGCTGAGAGGAACAGGATAGATGATCAATCAAAGAAAAAAAACAACAGCAGCAATTGATAAAGAGAAGTGAGGAATCCATTAAGCTCATTTTATGTTATCTTATGCTCTTCTTATGGGGAATATAAGCTTTTATTGTTCATTTGTTTCAATCATATCTGACTGTGGACTCATTTCGGGTTTTCTTGGCAAAGATCCTGGAGTGGTTTGCCATTTCCTTCTCTAACTCATTTTGTAGATGTGGAAATTGAGGCAAGCAGAATTAAATGATTTGTACAAGGACTTACAGCTAATGAGTGTCAGAGACCAGATTGGAATTCATGAAGATGAATCTTCTGTTGTCAAGGCCTAGCATGGAATTCACAATACCACCTAACCACATAGGAAGTAATACAATTACAAGTATTTAGAACTAATTGAATGGAAGAAGTGAAATAGTTTTTGTAAAAAGTTTATTGTCAATATAACAAAAGGTCTTCATTTTAGTGCTCCAAGGATTGAACTTGTGCTGTTTTGCATTTAAGTAATAATTTTTTAAAGGTATATAAATAGAATTTTCATCAAATTTTCAGATGGTACAAAACTGGGCAGACTAGACATTCAGGTGGTGCAGTGAATAGAGTTCTCCTGTCCTTAACACAGGAAAATCAACTTAGATCTGACCTCATATAATCATTAGCTGTGCCGCAATGGCCAAATCACATAACTTTTTTCTTGATTTGATTTCCTTATTAGTAAAATAAAAATAAAATAATGCTTATTTTACAGGATTGTTTTGAGAATAAAATGAAATAATATTTGCAAAGCACTTTACAACCATAAAATATTAATAAAGTGCTGGTTGTCATTAATATCAATGTTATTGTAATTAATAAGTCACCTAATAAAAAATGTCATCATTGCAAAATCATCTCAAAAGCCTAGAATACTTAGATGAATATAATTAAATGAAATTCAATAAGGGTCATAAAAACATAAATATTTAAAAGGAACCTTAGAGAACATCTAATGTAAACACTTTATTTTATAGAGGGGAAAACCGAGGCCCATACACATAAAGATTTAAATTTAGTTAAAAAATCCAGTTCACAGAGGATGGGTAAGCAATAATTACATAGTAGTTTGATGAATAATGAAGGATTGTAGTAGATTGCAGATGTAATGAGTCAGTAGTTTTCTGTTTCAATCCAGTATCTAATGTGATATTGAACTGCATTTAGAGGTACATGGCATTGAGAAATAAAGATGTGAGAATGTGTTTATCTCCTGTCCTTGGCAGACAAAACTTGGACTATTGTCTTTAGTTATGAATGTCATAATTTAATAAGGATATTGATAAACTTGAGCACATATAGAGGAGAAGACCCACAATGGTGAAAAGATCATGAGACCACAGGTCCAAAATTGGGAGGAACTTCTAAGTAATCCAATGACATTTTTGTCAGATGAGGAAACAGGTCTAAGGAGGTTTAGTTACTTGCACAACATAGTCACAAAGTTAAACATCAGAAGGATTTGAAGTTAATGTTTATTGCTTAAGATTCAAATCTCTTCCCCTTCTACCCCAACCTTGAGTTAAATGCCATCTGAAATTTAGTTAAGGAAAACCAATATATTTAACTTAGAGAAAAGAATGGGGACATCATGGTTTTCTTTAAGTATTTGAAGAAGTGATAAAAGGAAGATAGAAGATGAGACTTAATTTATTTAGCTAAGAAAAGGAATAATGAGTGGAAGTGGAAATGAGGTAAATTTTGACTTGATTTCAGAGGAAAAACAAAACAGAAACAGAGAACAGAGAAAACAAAACAAAAGCACACTTAATAATCAAAGTTGTACAGTAGGGGAATAAATTGATTCTGATGGTTAAAAATTTCTTTTCATTGGAGGTCTTCATCCAGATACTAGGTGACTACTTGTTAGATCTATTAAGATATGTTATTTTAAGTGTAGGTTAGAGTTGATGGTCACTGAGGTCCCATTCAATATGCTTCTAATAACAGTGATCATAAATTCATAGTGAATGAGATTTTTTTTTACTTTAGGTATGGAGACTATAACTGAGGAGATAGTTGTAAAGCAATCTTACTTAAGAGATAGCTTATAATATATTGCTGTTGAGAATATGGTGCTCATAATGGCATTGAGAACATGTTTTCCAAACTCAGTGATGGAAAACATAGACTCAGAGAAACACAGACCCCATTAAGTCCAACCCAGATATGGTCCAGAATCACTTCTTCAACAAAGTCAATGAGTTTCTGTTAACCTTTGTTTAAAGATCTCTAAGAGAAAGTCTCATAGGCAGGGTATCATACTTTTTTGTTGCCTCTAATTGTTAGAAAACTTTTCATTTTCCTAAAACCCAAATTTTCCTTTATATATCTTAAATTTACTGTTCAATAAGAGTAAACTTGGTAATATGCCCATAGTATTGTTCAAGGAAGAGAGATCTTTGATTAAGATGATTATTACTGGTTTTATAACCCAAAATATTACCAACATATTGATAAGAAAATAAGGTGAGTGAAATATATTTCCCTTGAGAACAATTCTCCTTCCTTTCTTTTAATATTCAGCAAGAAATCACCTGATTTTTGTGGTCTCCCTTGTGGATTTACTCATTGATAGGAAGCATTTTATGTAAATATTTTCATGTCAAGAATGTGTCTTATTTTAAATGAATAAATCATCTTAATGACTGTCCAGTTTTTGGAATCTAATAGGTATGAATCAGTTCTCCAAGGAATATTAAGATTTGTTAAAATCCAGTTCTTCACTTACAAAACTAAAAAATACCTTCTGTCTCTATAGACTCTCAACCTCCTCCCACCTTTGCCATCTCAATTTCCAATATCAAAATACTGCCACCCTGAGAAATTCAACTGAATCTAAACACTGGACTACTTTTATCTCTATGTTTTAACTAAATAAATGTATATATATATATATGTGTGTGTGTGTGTGTAAAGACTGGAAGAAGAAGAGGTGATAGCAAAGAAGATGAAGATGATTGAAGTAGTAGAATAAGGTAACACAAAAGCAAGGAATGATAAAGCTTCAAGAAGGAAAGGATCATCAACAATGCCAAATGCTGCAGAGGCTGAGAATGATGAGAACTGAAAAAAGGCCATTGGATTCAGCAATTAATCATTTCTGACCTTTTAGAGTGCAGTTTCATTAAAGTTGTGAGGCAAAGTTAGATTGTAAGACTTTGAAGACTTAGTGAGGGAATATAGAAGGCAAGTATAGACTACTTAGATGATAAAAATGACATATCAAATTATAGGTTGAGTAAAGAGCAGTCAATACATGAGAGAGAGAGACAGAGAGAGAGAATGAAAGAAACAAAGAAAGAAAAAAATGAAATAATGCAGTAGAAATATATTTTCTGAGTCAGAGAATCTGCATTCAAATTCTTACCTTAGCAGCCTTGGGGAAACACTAATCCTTCCTGTTTCTCACTTTATTTGTATATAAAATGGCAGGGGAAATCATATTAGAAGTCCAATGAAGTTCTACCTTCTCCAGGGATGTAAACCTAATTAAATTTTATAAAAATAATATAGAATTTATAAAGTTTTGAGGCCAAAGAAAAGGAAGTAGTAAAAAGGTGAGGGAGATAATTGACAAAGTCAGATTTGAAAGAAAGTTGAAGGACAATGATTAAATTAACTCAGGAGATCAAAATCAGAGGATTGCTTGCGCAGTATACTATCAGAACAATTGGAGTCAAGTCCTCTTAAGGGAAATTTCCATCAAATTTAATTACCTCATTAATTCTTTATCTCCACTCTAGGACTATTTCTACCTAAATCTCTGCTATCAGTCATCTAGAATCAGAGTCATCTTTCTCTTGGGAAAAAAAATCTTATTTTTGGGGAAGAGAATGAGTGACTGAGAAAGAGAGAGGGAGACAGGGACAATGAGAGAAAGAGAGAGAGAGAGAGAGAGAGAGAGAGAGAGAGAGAGAGAGAGAGAGAGAGAGAGAGAGAAGAAGAAAAAGATATAGAGAAAGGAAGACAGAGCACAGAGAGTTACTGAAATAAGGAGGAAAGAGAAAATGAAGACTTTTTTAAGGTGATATGAAAGGAAGTTGAGAGAAAGAGAGCTCAATTTGAAGACTTGAGAAAAGTTAAAAAGTTTGAAACAGCTGTTAGGGGAATTGCAAAAGGCAGTCAACTAGAAATTAATAAAAGAATTATTGAGCAGTATTGAGATCCCCAATGAAATTAGACAGAATGAATTTGTAGAAGAACCAGTAAGCATTTATGTGACTTTCTCTAGCAATGTTCACAAACTTAATAAAATCTAAAATATATATGACTTTAAAATTTACAGAGCCTATTACATATATTATCTCATTTTCTCCTCACATCAATCCTATGAGATAGCTGCTATTGTTTTCCCCCTTTTACAGATGAAGCAGAAAAGGATTAAGTGATTTCCCCAAGGTCACAAGATTAAAAAGTGTCTGAGGCAATATTCAACTCTGGTCATCTCAACTCTAACTCCAGTGTTTTATCTATCATACCAAATTCTTTATTTAACCTTGAAATGGAAGTTGAAATAACAAATTGATCACAAATTTTCCTGATCTGAGGATTAGCAAGATGGCATTTTGGCAGCCTGAAGAAGGAAGGATTCTATGGGAGTAGTATAAATACATTATATTTAAAATGGAAAGAGATTGTTCAATGTTGGTTTTGAAACAAATCTTTAGATCATTCATGTGGGTAAAAATTGGGCAGGGAATAAAGTAAATCAAGAAAAGATTAGTTATATTGGAAGAGAGAATGCTTCATAGACATCTTAAATTCGGCACATTATGTTTTCTTTCTTTTTTCCAGGACTTGTCAACTATCTTCAGAACTTTTCTTAGTAACTTAGTTTCTCAATCTTAGAACCCCTCTCCCTCCTCCCCTTCCCATTTAACATCATTTATCAGTTCATCAATTCTGCTCCATCCAATATCTTTAACCTACTCTTTTTTTCTTTTTGCTCAACTCATATGCTATCTTAGTTCAAGTCCTGATTTCCTCTTGTTCAAACTATTGACATAGCCTTTTTTTTTTTTTGCTAGGCAAATGGGGTTAAGTGGCTTGCCCAAGGCCACACAGCTAGGTAATTATTAAGTGTCTGAGACTGGATTTGAACCCAGGTACTCCTGACTCCAGGGTCAGTGCTTTATACATTGCACCACCTAGCTGCCCCCAAATAGCCTTTTAAATGGTGATTGTAGTTCTAATCCTTCTTTCTAATTCTTGTTTCACAAAGCTGCCAAAGTGACATTTCTAAAGACCTTCCTTTTTCATGTACAATAGTTGGAACTGGGTCTAGCTACCCTAGACTGGGTCTAGCTATCCAGTGTCTGTAGTCATAGTATCTGAAACCACAGGAGAGAAGTCAGAGACCAGACCCAGGCCCACTGCATAAAGAGCTTGAAACCGAGTCCCTGTTGCTCCAGGAGCAGAGTTTAACTCTAAAAAATGAGAAAAAAAATAGAAAATAGACATGCCTTAACCATAGAAAGCTACTATGTTGAGTGGAAAAATAAAAATGTTATCTTAAATGAGGAAAGCAGGGACAAAAGGACTAAAATGAAACCTTAAAGTTAGTTATGAATTGGTCTCATCTAAAAAGACCTCTTGGAAGAACTAAAAAAAAATAAATTAAAACCAAATAAAAGAGGAAGAAAAATTTAGGAAATAATTTTGAGAATCATATAGAAGAATTATGAAAAATTGATAAAGGAATATAACACATCAAAAGCAAGAAAGAAAAGGAGATACAAAAACTAATTAAAGAAAATGAATCCCTAAAAACTAGAATTGGAGAGGTGGAAATGATTGATTCTATAATTGCATCAAGAATCCATCAAACAAAATCTAAAGATGGAAGAAATTGAAGAAAATACAAAGTACCTCATAAAAAAAAATAAGCAACCTGGAAAATAGATCTAAGAGAGATAATTTAAGAATAATTTCGGCTACTTGAAATCCATGGTCAAAAAATAGTCTGGTCAATATCCCAAAGGACATAATTAAGGAAAATTGTCCTTACATCTTAGAACAAGAAGGCAAAATAGTCCTTGAAAGAATCCACTGATCAAAATTAAAAGCTCCAAGGAATATTGTAGTCAAGTTTCAGATATTGACTAAAGCAGAAAATACTGAAAGCAGTCAAAGAGAAAGAATTCAAATACAAAGGCACCACAGTCAGGATTACTAGACTGGAGCAACATCAACATTAAATGATCATAGTATTTAGAATAGTATATTCTGGGAGACATAGGAATTTAATCAGGAGTCAACTACCCTGCAAAATTCAGTATATTCTTTCAGGGGAAAAGATGTGTATCTTACCTGATAAAAAAAGATCAGTATTGA
Source organism: Macrotis lagotis (assembly GCF_037893015.1). Lineage (NCBI taxonomy): Eukaryota > Metazoa > Chordata > Mammalia > Peramelemorphia > Peramelidae > Macrotis > Macrotis lagotis. The sequence continues at coordinate 215,734,654 of NC_133661.1, forward strand.
ACCTAAAATTTGATCTTCAAACACAAGACTCAAGAGATGCATAAAAAGATAAATGGAAAGAAAAAGAATGTTAGTCAATAAGACTAACATGTTTATATCTCTTGACAAGAAGATAATACTCTCAACTCTTGAGAATAGTATTCTATTTGGGCGGGCAATTGGAATGAATATGCATAGACAAGGGATGTGTGTAAATAGATTATAATGTTATATTTACAACTCTTGAGAAATATACAGTTGAAAGGACTATACTTAGAGGGTATAGGTATAAGTTAATTAAGATAGAACAGTATTTTTTGAAATTAAGACATTCAAAATACTATATTGGGATAATAAGGAGAAGGTAGAAAGAAGAAACTTATCACTTAACATGAAGAGTCATAATGGACCTATTACAGTTGAGAGAAAGAAGGGAGGGAGTAAGAATTGCTTGAATCTTATTCCCAAAAGATTAGGTTCAAAGAGGGAATAATATACATTCCTAAGGGAGAAAGGGGAAAGAAATGACTCAAAGAAATGCAGGAATGATTGAGGGGGATTGTCAAAAGCAAAATACTTATGAGGAAGGAAAGGGTGAAAGGAGAAGGGAAAGTATAAATGGAGTAAAATATGATGGAGAGAAATACAGAGTTAATAATAATTACAGTGAATGTAAGGGGGATGAATTTTCCCATCATATGAAACTGGATAACAGAGTGGATCAAAAACCAGAATCCTACAATATGTTGTTTTTAAGAAGCACATTTGAAGCACAAAATAAAGATAAAAGGTTGGAGCAGAATATATAATACTTCAGGGGCAACAATCCTGATCTCAGACAAAGCAAAAGCAAAAATGTACCTAATGAAAAGAAATGGGGAAGGAAATCATATCCTGTTAAAAGACACCAGAGACAATGAAATAATCAGTACTAAATATATTTGCACCAAATGATATAGCATCCAATTTCTTAGATTTGACAAGTGGATTATAGGAAGTACTAGACAGTAAAATAATACTAGTAAGGTACCCCAACCTCCTCTCTGAGAATTAGATAAATCTAATCACAAAATAAAGAAATTAGGTAGGTGATCAGAACCTTAGAAAAATTACATATGGTAGACTTCTGGAGAAAACTGAATGGAACCAGAAAACTTTGTTTTCTCAGTTGTACATTGTACCTACCACATATAAAAACTTCACAATCTAATGCAAAGCGGCAGAAATATTAAATGAAATCTTTCAGATCATGGAGCAATAAAAATGACATGTAAGAAAGAACTGGACAGATTAATTAGATAAATGGATGGATAGATCGATTGAAAATGAATTGGATAGATAAATTAAAAATTAATTAGAAACTAAAAACATATTTCAAAGAATAAGTATGTCAAATGACAAAACATAGAAATAATCAACAATTTCATTCAAGAGAAATGACAATAATAAGACAATAACCAAAACTGATAGGATGCAGTCAAAGCAGTTCTTAGGCAAAATTTTATATTTCTAGATGCATAAATGAATAAATTAAGGAAAGATGAGATCAATGAATTAGAAATTCTGAAAATCAAAGGATAGTTTAATAAAATTGAAATTAAACAATCTATTGAAATAGTAAATAAAACTAAGAATGTTGGTTCTATAAAAAACAACAAAACAGATAAAGTTTTGACTAATTTCATTTTTAAAAAGCAAGACTAAGAAACAAATTACTAGTATCAAAAATGAAGAAGAAATAAAGCTATAACTGAAAAATATTTTGTCCAACTATATGGCAATAAATCTGATAATCTAAGTGAAATGAATGAATATTTACAAATATACAAATTGCTCAGATTAACATAAGAAATTAAATTCTTTTTAAAAATTTTTATTTATTTAAGGCAATGGAGTTAAGTGACTTGCCCAAGGTCACACAGCTAGGCAATTATTCAGTGTCTGAGGTCAGAATGGTCTGAGGTCAGGTCCTTCTGACTCTAGGGCTGGTGCTCTATCCACTGCACCACCTGACTGCCCCAGAAATTAAATTCTTAAATAATCCATTTTAGAAAATGAAATTGAACAAGTCATCAATGAACTCTCTAAGAAAAAAATCTCCAGGGTCAGATGTATTCATATGTGAACTCTACCAAATATTTAAAAAAACACTTAATTCCAGTGCTATATAAATTATTTGAAAAAATAGGTGAAAAATAAATTCAACAAATTCTTTTTATGACACAAATATGGTGCAGATAGATAAACTAGAAAAAGCCAAAATAGAGAAAGAAGATTATGGACCTATTTCCCTTAGAATCCTGATGCAAAAATGGTAAATAAACTAATTCACAAAGAAATGACAGGAAACTATCACCATGATAATACATTATGATGAGGTAGGATTTATGCCAGTAGGAAAACTATCTATATAAATGACCATATGAATAGAAAAATTATTAGAAATCTTATGATTTTCTCAATAAGATGCTGACAAAGGTTTAGATAAAATACAGTATCCATTCATAATAAATACTCAAGAGAGGCAGTCAAGATGATGGACAGAAGCCAGGAACTTTAAATTCTTAGAAACAACATTAGAAGAATCTCTAGTGGATTATGGAGTGACAGAATCCACTAAAGAATAGATCTGAGCACTTTACAATAAGGTTTGGTATTTAATTGAGGATTTTTAATTTGTTCTTTTTCTAGCTTTTTTAGATGCATACCCAAGTCACTGATCTCCTATTTCTCTGTTTTATCCATATAGGCATCTAGAGATATAAAGTTCCCCTCACAACTGCCTTGGCTGCATCTCATAAATTTTGGTATTATGTTTTGTTATTATAATTTCTTGGATATAATTTTCAATAATTTCTATTATTTGCTGTTTGATCCACCCATTACTTAAGGTAAAGTTATTTAATTTCCAATTAGTTCTTAGTTTATATTCTCATGACCCTTTATCACATGTAATGTTTTATTGCATCATGGTCAGAGAAGGGTGAATTTATTATTTCTGCCTTTCTGCATTTGATTATAAGGTTTTTATGCCCTACTACATGGTCAGTTTTAGTACAAGTGCCATGTATTTATGAGAAAAAGGTATATTCTTTTTTATTCCCATCAAGTTTTCTGCAGATGTCTATCATACCTAAGTTTTCTAAGATTTCATTCACCTTCTTAACTTCCTTCTGGTTTAGTTTGTTGTTATATTTATCTATTTCTGAGAGAGGGAGATTGAGGTCTCCAATTATTAAAGTTTTGCTTTCCATATCTCCTTGTAATTCACTCAGCTTTTCCTCTAGGAAAAGTTCTACCACTAGATGCATACATGTTTAGTAATGATATAACTTCATTTCCAATGGTGTCTTTTAAGAAGATTATAGTTTCCTTTAATGAGATTGATTTTTACTTTTACTTTATCTGGGATTATGATCACTACCCCAGATTTTTTTGCTTCAACTGAAGCATAATATATTTTGCTTGTACCTTTTACCTTTACCCTGAGTGTATCTCTCTGCTTCAAATGTGTATCATGTAAACAATATATTGTAGGATTCTGGTTTAATCCATTCTGCTATCCACTTCCATTTTATGAGACATTTCATCCCTGTCACATTTATAGTTAAGATTACTTATTCTTTATTTCCCTCCATGCTATTTTTCTCCATTTATATTTTTTTCTTTCCTTTTCTCTTATTCCTCCTCACCAAAATTTCACTACCTTTCCCCTTTGACTTTTCTTTTAAAACCTTAACTTTCAATTTAATTTAACTTATACCTTTGCTTTCCTTTTTATTAGTCCCTTCTGCCCTTATCTTTCCCTTTCCTAGTCCCCCCTTCCCTGTAGATTAGGATAGATGTTTAAACCCAGTTGGCAATGTTTCTTATTCCTTCTCTGGGTTAAATCTATTAAATAGAATTTACTCAATATTCACATTCTCCCTTCTTTCCCTCTAAAATTATGAATCTTTGTTACTCTCCCCTTGATATTATTTATTTCTCTAATACTAATAATCAGATGTAATCAATCACAGTTTGATTATTTGATTATTTGATATTATTATTATCAAGGTATCATCACAGATTGCTTGATTGTTAAGCAGCATTGACTCAAATTGCATCAAATTATAATTATAATCATTTTTCCTATTCACTTTTCAAGTATCTTGTGAGTACACAGTCTTCCTCATGAGCCAAATTATCACCCAAAGCCATAAAATTTCTTGAACTATTTGTGCCCTTCCCCCCTTGTTAAGTGAAACAAATCCAGTTTCTCCACACTTTACCTTCCCCAGCCCCCCCCTCCCAATCCAGGGTTCTTAACCCCTTGTTAAGTGAAGCAAGGACTATTCTCTGTCCCTCTTCCCCTTCCCCCCAACTATGGTACTTAGCCCCTTGTTAAGTGAAGCACAGGTTAAATAAAACCCTGATCTAATTGACTGCAAGAATCTTAAAGATCTCTAAGTACTGGGAGGCTGTGGTGTGTCATCTGAGAACTTTATAAAGATTATAAATTATTTGAGACACTGTCTTAGGACCTCATGGTTTATGATGCCCTCATTAGAAAAGGTGCTAAGCACAGTAGAATTAAAATGATTCAAAGGATAATGAGACACTGAAGTTTAAAGTTAACATCCCCTATTTTTCTTCAGGGCTTTTTGCCTCAAACATAGTGATGTCAACATGGACCCCTTCAGTGGAGAGATAAGACCCAATTATAGTCATATCCTTTAGGTTCATTCTCTTCAAATATATTCTACCCTTTAATTATTCTAAAAGAAGTAAAGTTCTAAAGAATTAGAAATGTTATATCTTCCTTTTTAGGGTTGTATACAATTTGGCCAAGATTTGTTTGGTTTTATTTTTTTCCTTTGCCTTTCATTTACCTTTTTTATGCAACTATTAAGTCATGTATTTGGTGATTGAATTCTCTGTCCAGTTCTGGTCTTTGTGTCAAAAATTTGTGGAATTCCTCTATTTCCTTGAGCATTCATCTTTTTCCCCTTGACAGTATATGCTGACTTTTTTCAGAGTAGTACATTCTGGATTGTAATCACAGGTCCTTTGCTCTCCAAAATATGCTATTCCAGGTCTTCAGATCCTTCAGTGTTGTGGCCTGTGTGAGTCTGATAGTTTCCTTTGTATTTGAATTGTTTTATTTTTGCTGTTTGCAATATTCTCTCCTTTATTTGAGAGTTCTAGAATTTGGCTATTACAGCCCTTGGAATTTTTATCCTGGGGGTCTCTTTCTGGAGGTGTTCTGTGGATTCTTTCAGTGGTTTTATTGTTATCTTGTTCTAGTAGATTTAGACAGTTTTCCCTTTTAATTTCTTGCATGATGTTTTCCAGGTTCTTATTTTGATCCAGGTTTTCCAATAGTCCTATGGTTCATAGATTGCCTCTCTTGAATCTATTTTACAAGTCATTTGTTTTGCCTAAAAGTTACTTTACATTTTCTTCAGTTTTTTCAGTCTTTATTATTTTGTTTGATGAAATCTTGTAGTCTTGTAGATTAGTTTCTATTTTTTTGGTTCTAATTTTTAGGGTTTTACTTTTACTTTAATTTTGTGTGTCCTTTTCCAGTTGGCTATTTTTACTTTTAACAGAGTTGATTTCTTTCGTCAACTTTTCATAATTTTCCTGCATTACTTTCTTTTTTCCATTTTTTATTCTTCCTCTCTTCTTTGTTTTTTAAATTCTTTTTAAAGCTCCTTGATGAGTTTTTATATTTACATCCAATTTATAGACTCTTGATACATCCCTGTGACTGATTTTTCACTGCTTTCTTCTTCAGACATGGCATTGATGTCATCTTTGTCTGTAAAGTAGTTTTCTATAATGAGTTTTAGCTTTTTTCTTCACCTTTGTCATTTTAGCTTTGCTCCTGGTGTATAAGGAGTAAAGATACAAGTTTTTTTTTTCCTGGGTTTGGGGTCTGATCCTTGGCTTGTTTTTTGACAAAATGTTGCCTATTAGTCTAGGCCTTGCCTTTGCAGAGGTTTTTTTTTTTCTCCTTTATGTCCAGGCTCTGATTTAACAGTGGTTTGTTCCAAACCCAGTCCTGTCTTTTAACTTGGTGTTCTCAGAATTCAGACTTTGTTTGGGGTTGAGGTCCTCCCTATTAGCTTCCTCTCTAGCTGTTGGGACCTCTGCTGTTATTAAGCTATTGGGACCTGGATTACATTATGGCTAAGTGTCCCCTGCTGGTTTTTCCACTCTTTTGCTCCTAGACTTTACTTTCTCTTTTCCCCCAAAGAGACAGACCTTCACTGAATATCTACCATGATGTCTACAGTTGAAAACTTATTTGAATCTTCTCTTTTTCTTGGTGGAATCTGTAGTGTGAATGTCAGAGTAGAGGTTTCATTTATCTTTGGTGGGGAAAAGCTCCAGGAATATGCTAGCTTCACAACACCATCTTGGTTCTGCCCTGGAAGTCTCCCAAATCTTCATTTGAGTTTTACAATTTTCCTCCTAATCTTACTTCCCTCCCCCCACCCCCCACAGAAGGCAATTTGCCAGTCTTTACATTGTTTTCAAATTTTCAAATTGCATGTGATGAGAGAGAAATCATATCCTAAGGAAGAAACATAAAGTATAAGAGATAGCAAGATCAGACAATAGGAGATCAGGTTTTTTCCTAAATTAAAGTTAATAGTCCTTGGTCTTTGTTCAAACTTCACAGTTCTTTCTCTGGGTACAGATGGTATTCTCCATCGCAGACAGCTCCAATTTGGCCCTGATTGTTGCACTGATGGAATGAGAGAGTCCATCAAGGTTTACCATCACCCCCGTGTTGCTGTTAGGATGTACAGTGTTTTACCTGGTTCTGCTCATCTCGATCAGCATCATTCATGCAAATCCCTCTAGGCTTCCCTGAATTCCCATCCATCCTGGTTTCTAATAGAACAATACTGTTCCATGACATACATATACCATAGTTTGCTAAGCCATTCCCAATTGAAGGACATTTACTTAATTTCCAATTCTTTGCTACCACAAACAGAGCTACTATGAATATTTTTGTACAAATGATGTTTTTACCCTTTTTCATCATCTGTTCAGGATATAGACCCAGTAGTGGTATTGCTGGATCAAAGGGTATGCACATTTTTGTGGCCCTTTGGTCATAGTTCCAAATTTCTCTCCAGAAAGGTTGGATGAGTTCACAGCTCCACCAACAATGTAATAGTGTCTCAGATTTCCCATAACCCTTCCAACAATGATCATTATCCTTTCTGGTCATACCAATTTTCAATTTTTTAAAATTGTCTTCTTTTCATGTCTTTACAAATCACAATTTCTAAAATCTAAATTCATGCAGAATGACTTCCTCTAACAAAATGAAAAACAACAATAGTAACAACAAAATGCATTTAATATAATATGGAGGGAAAGGATAATTCTCAGATGAATTTGTTACATTTATTGGATATTTACCTTAATTTCTAAGATACTTTATGACTTGACATTTTTCTTGTCTTTTAAACATATTTTCTTTTTTATGTACTTAATGATTGAGCCCAGACATTTCAACATGCAAAGATCAGCAAAAAAGGTAAATATACAAGAAACTATAAATCCATGTTAGATACAATTTCTTTGTATATATATATATATATTTATACATTTACATGTATGTGAATATATATAAACATATATATTAAAGAGAGAGAATGTTAATATATATAAATATAATATATGTTTTATATATATATATATATAAAGCAATTGTATATATTGCATTTAACAAGTAGCAAAATTACTTTTTGTTGCTATCTTCTCCTGCTCTTTTTGTATTTCTAAAACTAATGTTTCAACATTACTTATCAATTTGCTGTTCCTTTTACCCTCTTCCTGAAACCTCCCTTATGACAAGCTAGTATAGTCCAACAAAATAAATAAACAAATATATTAATACATTAGTCTTGTCTGAGAATGCATTATCTCTGACACTGATTTCTTTCCGTTTAATGTAATGTTCCTTGAAAAGTTTTCAAAATTTTCCAGTTGGTACATTATTTAACTTTTCATTTCCAGCATTACTTTTTTATACTTCTTGTAATACTTGATTGATATATACTACATGTGTGACATTTTGTATGAGTTACTGGTATTTTATATCTACTAGTAGGCCATGAATTCTTAAAGTGCAAGAAGTTTGGCATTTTTCTTTTCCCCTAATTTGCACTTAGCAAATTATTGTGACTTTAATGAGTGTCTATTGTTTATTGAATGAAGAAATTCATTCATGAAATATCTTCCTAAATGTTATGAATAATTTTATTTTAAATATATTGAGGAAATACTATGTAAAGAAATGCTATTGTAATACTTTGGTTAAGTCACATTATCTCTCTCCAATTGGTCTTTTGTGTAATTGTGAATATTTTCATGACTAACTTATTCAAGGCTTTCATCTGTGAACCTAGTTCTTGCTCCAAATGACCAATGTGACAAAAGAGAAATAATATTCACGTGATTCTGCTCTACCAGTTCAAGTTGTTAGTTTTTATCTTGATTCTTTGAAAATCAGGATTTTTTACATTATCCAACTTCATGTTTCTTCTTTCTTTATAGACAGTCTATGAACACTTGAAGAGCATCAAAAAAATCTATAGAAACAAAACATAAGAAAATAAAACTCAAATGACAAGATCAAATCTCATCTCTAAGTTGTGTGTGTTATTCTATTTGTTTGAGGAGCTAGAAGAAAAGAAAGGGATATTGAACTTCTGACAGGATGTGCTTTACTTAATCTTAAAAATCTACAAATCAAATCCTGCTTCAGATACTTATTAGTTGTATGTCCTTGAGTAAATCAATTGCAAAATGAGGATTAATAATTAGCACTTATCTCCCAAGGTTGTTGTTTGAGTCAGATTGCAAAGAACTCAACATAGTGCCTAGCACTTAGTATGTACTCTATATAAATGCTAAGTGTTTTAGTTTTTATTTTATTACAGTAGGGTTTTCCCCTTTCCAGATCATTACATTACAAGCTCACCATGTACCTAAATACAAGAAATGTTCCTGCTTATTCTCTCAATTCTAGATGTCAAAATTTTGCTATACTAGACAAAAGCATTTTACCTACCTTGAGTATTTGACACAGGAGACATCTTGACATAATACCAAAATCTCCCAAACACCAGAAAAATACTCATTTGGAAAAAAAAGCTAAAACACACAAACACAGTGACATTTTAAAAGAGTCATCTTCCTTTTGATTATTAATTGCGTTTTTCTTAAAGGGTTTCAGAGAAACTATATGATTAAGTTTCCTCCCTGTCTAAAGTGTATAGCTGTAGCCATAGAAGATGGCAATAGGTTTTAAAAATTAAAATAAATGTTAATGCTAAGGCATGTACCTTTTTTTTTGTCTGACACATTTGTGCTTGCTAGATTTTCCTTTCTATGGTAGATGTGGAATAAATGCTATATAATCCTCACTATCACTGATGCTTGAAGATTTAAGATTAAGGCAAGAAGGCCAGTTCAGGGCAGCATTGATTAAAATGTTTTTTCCACTTGAGTTTTGAGTAAACTGGAGATTTTACATGTGATAATATATCACTTATGGTTTGCTTCCATGCCTCTAGGACAATGGCAACAGTACTCTCCTCCTCCACCACACAGCTTGTTAGCAACACTTCCCCATGTAGTATGCACAAGAGACACATTGACACCAATCTTTTGGAGCCTAGACTTATATCCTTGAGTTCTTATCACCTCTCCAACCACTCCAAAGACATGGAGACCATATGTTGAACAATAAGCAAGAGACCAAAATGAAGAAGAATGCACTGCAGGAGTTAGTGCTGACAGAGAAATGTATGTAACCATGTTTTTTTTCAAATATTTTTTAGATTTTTTTTATTTCTGCAAGGCAATGGGGTTAAATGGCTTGCCCAAGGCCACACAGCTAGGTCATTATTAAGTGTCTGAGGTCAGATCCGAACTCAGGTACCCCTGACTCCAGGGCCGGTGCTCTATCCACTGCGAGTAACCATGTCTTGATGACATTGCTGATGCTAATGACAATTAACAAGATAATATTTTAAATAGACTTGAAAGGCATCAAAGAAAGATGACTCCCATCCTTTTTAAGGTTCTTGACTAAGTTGCTGATTCCTCAACCCTGTGGTATAAATAAGTTAGAAACTATATTTGAAGCTTTATACTTTCCTCCATTCAGATACAATGGGATTTGTTTAGAACACTTTGAGCTCTGTGGTCCATGACCTGCGAACTCATGAACAAAAGTGACAGAAAATTGGGAATCTGAAGGGTAAAAAGGGAAAACTCAAGTTACTGGCCTTTAATTCCAAATGTTATCCATGGTATCAGTAGCATTCAAGATCCTTACAGAAAGACTTATAAGGATTTGGGATGAGGTGAATCTTCAGGAGCATCTGGGGAACAAACTTTTGAGAAATACTGTAAACTATTAGTTGTTGAGTGTCAACGAATGAAATGTAACCTCTAATTTAATTTCTTCCTTTTGTGTGTGTGTGTGTTTACCACCAAAAAACAATAGCAAATAATCTCTTGAGTTAAAAAAAAAGTGGACTTCAGAAGAAGTGGAGACCTAAGTTAGCTTTAATAAATAGTCAAAACCTCATGAAACTATTTCAAAGTATCATACCATGGAGTGAAAGATGTCTTTCAGTTTTAATTACCCTGTACCTTGATTCTGAAGACAATGTATAGAAATAGAAATTAATTTTAGAAAGATTTTATTTATTTTGAGTTTTACAATCCTCCCTAATCTTGCTTCCATTCCCCCACACCCCATAGAAGGCAGTTTGTTAGTCTTTACATCATTTCTATAGTATGCATTGATCTAAGTTGAATGTGATGAGAGAGAAATCATATCCTTAAGGAAGAAACATATAATATATGAATAAAACTTTTTTTAAAATTAAAAAAAGAAATAGAAATTAAACTTTTTAAGGAATTTATCTCCTTTTACTATTTATTTTTTATGCCAAAATAAAATCTTTCTTAACAACATAATCTTTGCTTTCAGTCTTAAGAAAATGTCCTCTGATGATCCTGTAGATACTGGTGTATCATATTCATTGCATGTAAATCACTGAAACAAGATGCTGATTTATTACCGACTATTCTAAAGAAAAATATAGGAGGGGGTTTTAATAACATGATGGCAAGGAGATGATTGGGTTAGACAAATGATTGGGAGGTGAAGTATGGGTTAGGATAAAAGGTTTGTTAAAATGTTTGTTAAAAAGTTAAAATGTCCCCTATATTTGCTCTTCTTGATTCATCAAACTGTATGGTAGGTCTATAGGGTAGTACTTGTTAAACTAAGTGGGAGTATCTCCCAGGGCTTGTTTTCACAAAGTTTAAAGATTCAGAAAGAATATCAGTAGGATAATATCATGTGGAAATAGTCAAGATGGGTGTGTGGAAATTATGTGAAGTTAAATGTGAAGGTAAAAAGTGAAGGTTGTGAATACTATTTAAAAAACAGAAAATTTGAATTTGGAGGATTATTACATTTCCACAATTCAAAAAAATTTTTTGTCTATTTTTTTAATCTTAGTGGCATCAATCATTAATATTTAGATTGCTTGTTTATTCCCCAATATTTTAATAGTTCTAAGACTCACTAAATTTTAACCCTATCATCTAGTGAAAGCTACAATTATTACAAGTATAATATTAGTCTATTTGACTCAAGAGGACAGCTCTAGGAAGTTTCAAACTGGCATGCTTAGATTTGGTATCTGAGGGAAAACAAACAAATAAAATCTTTTAGATATTTTTAAGTGGAATAAGAAGCTTTTAAAAGAGGTGGATTTCTTTTTGCTGGAAGTTTCAATAAGAAACTGGATATTTCCTCTTTCCTATTCCTCATTTCTTCTACGGGGGGAGTGTGGGTAGAGTTGAGCTCTCTTTGTTGCCACAAAATTGTAGCGAGGGTAGTTGCAGGTTATGCTATCACAGAGTGCACTAACAATGAATACATTGTTCCCCAATAGACAACTGATCAAATAATATGACTGGGAAATTTTTAAAGGGAGAAATATGAGCTATACCACCATCACTTGAAAATGCTCTAAATCACAGATAAATACAGAAATTGCAAATTAAACAACTTTGAAAATCCACCTATCAGGTTTCCAAAAATGAAAAAGAAGAAAATGACAAATGTGGGTGAGGCTATGTGAATATATATACTCTAATACACCTTTGGTGGAACTGGGAAATACTCCAGCTATTCTGGAAAAGTTTTATCAGGTTACCAAGTCATGCCTATACCACAAGGAAATTAAAGAAATTAGAATTTATATGTAGAAATGCATTTATTATAACTTTTTATTGCTAATTTAAAATTAGGAATTGATTATTATGTGATCCTATTGAGGAAAAACTAAGCAAATCATTACATAAGAATAAGAAAGAATATTAGTGAGTCATAAGACATGATGGAACATGTTTTGTCTTTCTTCCCCTGGATGGTGATAACATTGTCCATAGTCAGTCTAATAGGGTTGTCCTAGCTCTCTGAACTGCTAAGAGGAGTGCTTCCATTTAGGTTGATCATCTCACAATATTGTTCTTTTGGTTTGAATTATCTCTTGATGCGAGTAATTTGGTATTCTTTCTATTTTTATTATATTAACTAAAATTTCTCTTTTTTTCTTTCAATTTTATTAATTTCTCCTTTGAATTTTAGAATATCTAATTTGACATTCAATTTGGAATCTTTAATTTCTTCTTTTTCTAATTTTTTTCATTACATATCCAATTCATGGATCATTTCTTTCTCTCTTGTATTCATAGTTTTTTGAGATATGTAATTTCCTCTAAAAACTGCTTTGACTGCATCCCATGAATTTTGTTAGAATGTCTTAATGTTATCATTTTCTTGATTGAAATGATGGATTATTTCTATTTTTTATTTGATTCACTCATTCTTTAAAATTATGTTATTTAGTTTCCATTTAATTTTTTGTTTACCTTTCCAGGGACCTTTATTACATGTAATTTCCTTTTTAATTAAATCACTTCTTTTTGACTGTTTACAATATTTTCTCCTTTAGTGAGAATTCTGGAATTTGTCTATGAGTCTCACTGGAATTTTTATTCTGGGATCTTTTTCTGGAAGTGTTCTGTGTATTATTTCAAGTACTATTTTTATCTTCTTAATCTAGTATATTGGGGCAGTTTTCCATGATATTTTCCTGAAAGATATTTTTCATATTCTTTTTTTGACCAGAATTTTGGGTAGAACAATAATCTGTTTATTATCTCTCCTGGATCTGTTTTCCAGATCATTTGTTTTTCCTAAAAGGTAATTATCATTTTCTTTAAAATTTTCTGTATTTTGTTTTATTAGATGAAGTCTTTGTGTCTCACACATTTATTAATTTCTATTTGTCCAATTTTAATTTGTAAGTTTCTTCCCCTTCAGTTAGCTTTTGTGTTCCTTTATACAGTTGGCTAATTTTAGATTTCAATGAGTTATTTTCCTTTTAAACTGGTTATTTTTACTTTTTGCTGTTTGCATTCTCTTTAAATGTAGGTTGATTTGACTTTAAAATGATTTGCATTCCTTTCCAGTTGGTTAATTTTATTTTTTGATGGTTTATATTTTTTCCAGTTATTTTTACTTTTAAAGGAGGTGATTTCTTTGGTCAAGTTTTCATAATTTCCTACTTGGCTCTCATTTCTTTTCCCTGTATTTCTTCTCCCCCTCATCTTTGGTATAAAAAAAAAATAAGCTTTTCCATGAGGTTTTGAATTTGAGTCCACTTCCTAAACACTTTTTAGACTTATCAAGTAGGTAATTTATCAGTTTTCTTCTGAGAAAGCATTTTTATCATCTTTATCTGGATAGTAGCTTTCTGTGGTGACTTAGCATTCTTTTTGGGTTTTTTGCTCATTTTGAGCATTTTGGGCTTGGACTAGGATCTAATCCCAGGCTTATCACTTGCCAAATTGTTGCCTATGCAATGCCAACTCATTGCTGTCTGTTGTCCCTGTGTTCTTATGGTTCAGATTTTGTTTGAGGTTGGGACCACCACTGCTGGTCTTTTATCTAGCTGCCAGGACCTGGGCTGCTCTCTAGCTGCCAGGACTTGAGCTGCACTGTGGCTGGAAGCCTCATGCTGGTTTTTCTAATCTCCCTTCTAGCTGTGTTTTACTTTCCACTTTTCCCCCCAAAAGATAGAACTTCACTGAATGTCCTCCATGACTTTTACAATTGAAAACCGATTTTGATTTTTGTTTGCTTGTTTGTTTTTGTTTTGATGCAATCTGTAGATCTAATAATGTATTTGTAAGGGCTTCATTTAATGTTCTGTAAGAGAAAAGCTCCAGGAGCAGACTAATTTCACCCACATCTTGGTTTTGACCCAGAAGTCCCCTCATTTAATTTCTAAAATCCTTTTTGAGCTCTTATATGAATTCTTTTTTAGGGCTTGCATTCAAATAACATTTTTCTTTCAGATTTGCATGAAGCTCTTTTGAATTTGCTGTCTTTTGATTTTGTGTTTTGAGCTTCCCTATCTCCATAGGTCAGGTTCTTTTTAAAAAGTCATTTCCCCAGACTTTTTCTTTACTTTTAACTTTATATGGAAGTTGTACTCTACTCCTAGGATATGGGTAATCATATCCCAAGCTTCAGATTTCTCATAGTGTTGTATTAAAAGCACTTCTAGGGGTTTTCAGTTCTTCCAACATATTATGTTCTAAGAAAAAGTGAGATCACTGCTCTCCAGGCTTGTATTCTGTTGTGTAAGTGACCACAATCACTCTTCTCCAAACCAGAATGGTGACCATGGACCCTGCTCCTCTGGTTTGCTCCTCTTTGCCCTGGGATTGCAACGTGGAACTGTGCATGAGCAATTTAATGGGATCCTGCTCCCAATGCCAGAAAATGATGTTTAACAATCTCATACTGGCCAATTGTTCAATCCTTTCACCTTTTTTAGCTGCATTCTCTATACCAATACTATTGCTGATGCACTCACCTCCTTATAATTAGTCTATTTTGCAATGCTCTTTACCATTCTGGTGAGAAAGACCCTTCCTTACAGACTTCCTAAGTTGCATTTGGCAGAAAAATTGCTTCACCCCAAGCTATTCTTGGTTCTACTATCCCAAAATTTGATTTGAGGAATTATTTCAAAGTTGTTTGTAGGGAATTTGTGATCATTCAGCTAATTTCCTCCCTTTTACCTGCTTTCAGGTTTCTCCCTATCTTGATAATTAAACACATTATCTCTTTGGGAAATACATTTCATTCTGAGATAGGACTATCTCTAAATCTAGAGCTGCCTTTAATTATTAGGCAGTTTTCTTTGTGTCAAGCCAGAATTCTGTCCCTTGAAATTTGCTCCTCCATTGTTTCCAGCTCTTCTTCCTGGAGCCAAGCAAAATATTTCAAATTCCTATACTATATAAGAGTCCTCTGCACTCAATTTTGGTAATAATACACATTAACTTAACTGGATTTAACTCAACTAGATCCTAGATGCTCTAATTTCAAAGAATATTTTTTCCTTGCCTTCCAGTGTGAGTCTGACAATATCATAATTCTAAGAACTAAAGAGTTCCAGAGAGATCATTTATTTAATTCCCCTACCTTCAAAATATACTGATTACAATTAACCCCAAAGAAGAACTATCTAATAAAAAAAATAAAAAATCCAAAGACAATAAAATCTCTTGTTAATGAATTACATTGTTTTCCAATCTTAACAGTTAATATGCCCTACCTAATGCCTTAACTTAAATCCTTACAGTTGAAATTTAAAACTGTTCCCTATTTTTCTGTTCTCAATGGATACAGGGACAACTGCTTATTATTTAACATCTCCCTTACCTGAGAAATATTATACTATTATGGTGATTTGCAAATATGTTAGCTTAACAAAAATAAGAACAAGGATCATTTATCTTCAGGAATGAAAATGCTATTTCAGCATTAAAATATTAAACATTGATTTTTTAAAAAATGTTTTTATTTAGATATTTATTGATATGTTTACATTGATTATGTTTCTAAATTTATGTCCCTCTCTCTCCAAAACAGTGAATCATCTCTCTTTAACAAAAACTAGAAAAAATAAAGAAAAAAGAGTAGTTTAGACAATTCAACCAATAAATGAAATAATGCTGACATTACATGCAATATTCCCTAAGCAGGGAAAGTACTGCTAATATTAGAGAGAGAAGTGTATTTCATTTACTCATTTCCAAAGTGAGAACTTCTGTTCATTTTAATTGCATGACATTCAGATCTTTTGTTTTTGTTTTTAGTTTCCATTTGCATTTCCCAGCATCACAGAGTTGATATGTGACAAAGGTAGAACTTGAACAGCCTTCTCTGGGAGTAAGATTAGTTCACTTTCCACTAAACATACTGTCTCTTCAGAGTGTATATTATTATTTTGGATTTTTTCTTTTCTTTGTATTATTTCATATATATATACTCTCTTGCTACTCTAAAATCTTTATATTTATTGAGAATTAATATAATAATTATACAACATATTATTGTATCACAATTTGGTTAACCATTCTTCAAATATTGAGTGCATTTTTGTTTCTAGCTTTTTAATGATTGATGTTTCTATTACCATTCCTATATTTGTGTGGGAGGTTTTTCTTGGTGACAATAACTCTATTTGAATTTTGACTTATCAGTGCAGTTCATGAGTCATAAGATATGAAAAATTTAGTAACTTTTATAGATAATTTTAAATTTTATTCCAGAACTTTTGAACTAATTTGTAACTCAGTGAGCAAGGAATTAGATTAACTATCTTCTCCAGTAAATTAGCTTTAAACCTCTTTTTTTTTAATTTAATAGGCAGGAATTGACAAGCCTAACCAATAACTATCTTAAATGGCAAATGGAAAGAAGATTACATTACTTTCTTTGGTTTCCTCTCCAAATGTCTTACAATCAGGATATCCCTCCTAAGATTTGAACTAAACCTATTAACTACCATTCAATTTCTTTATATCTCTAGTATGTAGCAAAATAGATACTTCATAAATGCTTGATAAATGATTAAGGAATTATTATTATTATTATTCCCTTCTTTCAGAAACATGCAAACCAGAGTTGTGAATGGATCCAACCTTTCTGGAGAGCAATATGGAACTATTCCCCAAAAATCTATAAAATTGTTCATACCATTTGACCCAGAAATTCCAACTCTAGGACTATATCCAGAAGAAATTGTAAAAAATGGGAAAACTCCTACATGTTCCAAAATATTCATAGCAGTTATTTTTGTAGTGGCAAAGAATTGGAAGTTGAAGGGATGCCCATCAATTGGGGAACAGTTGGTTGAACTCTAGAAAAGCATGGAATGACTTGTGGGATGCCATGCTGAATGAAGGGAGTAGAGCCAAGAGAACAATGTACACATCAACAATATAATGAGATGAACCTTGATGGAAGGAACTCCTCTTGATAGTCCAGAAAGTTAGGACAACTATATTAGAATGGTAATGGTCTATATTATCCTCAACCAGAGGAAGAAAAACAAAACAAAACACACACAGTAATAAAAGAACATCCCTACAGAATCTGATGAACACTATAAAAATTATCTCTTATGTGTCTTTCCCTTATTCCTAATTCCTCATGCCAAAAATTACTAATTTGTAAGTGTGTTTAACAAAATATGTATGTATGTAACATGCTAACCTGACTGTTCTCTACTGAGGGGACGGGGATGGGAAGGAAGGGTGGAGGGAAATTTTGTAACTTGAAAATATACACATACAAAGGGATGAAAATTAAAAAAAATGCATACTTTTGTCATCCCAAAAGAATTAATGCTTTTAGGTTCTTTAAAGAACCTAATATTATTTATCACGATCTCTCATCACCTGCCTTATTCCAAAAAAGATCTTTTAAAAATCACTTAGCAAACTTCTATTCATTCTTTCATTTAATTTATCTATCTTCTATTTACTTACCTACATGTACACGTATAAGTATATATGTTTGTATATCTATATCTATCTATATATATATTTGTTTGCTTCTTCTGAGAAGCATGCTCATACAAAAAAATTTTGTCCTTCAAAATTTCAACATAAATTTTTACTGTTACTGGATGAATAGAAGAATTCTATTCTGTAAGAGTGTAAACGGAAAAGAAAAACTAGGTAATTCAGAACATTCACAGGTACTGATTACAAGTTCTGGGGAAATTTAAGGGGGGGGGGAAAGGACTGCAACAAGCTTTGGACAACTAATATTTGTGTCTGGGTCTGCCACTGTCTATATTGACCTTTTAGGAACTCACATTACTAATCTTTTACTTAAAAATGTGATTTCTTATTGGCAGATATTCCTGTTTACCTTCCTATGCTTCTCTTGAGTATTGAATTTGAGGATCAAAATTTCCACACTTCTCTGCTCTTTTCATCAGGAAAGTTTGAAAGTCTCATTGAATATTCATTTTTTTTTCCACTGAGGAGTATACTCAATTTTACTGTGTGGTGACTCTTGGTTGTTTATCCAGACTCTTTTGGCTTCCAGAAATAGCATATTCTAAGTCCATTATCCTTTACTAAAGAAGCTGTTAAATCTTATTCTCTTCTGACTATGGTTCCATGATACTTGTGTCTTTCTGGCTGCTTGCAATATTTTGTGTGACTTGGGAGCTCATAAATTTCTCTATAATGTTCCTGGGAGTTTTCATTTGGGGACGTAGTTCAGGAAATAATATGTAGATTCTTTCAATTTCTATTTTTATCCTCAAGTTCTAGAATAGAGAGATGTTTTACTTGATAATTTCTTGAAAAGCAATGTCTAGGCTGCTTTTTATTTGATTTTTAAAATCATGGCTTTCAGTTAGTCTAATTATTTTTAAATTATCTCTCCTAGTTCTATTTTCCAGGTCAATTGCTTTTTCTCTGATATAGTTTAATTATCCTCTAGTTTTTCATTCTTTTCATTTTGTTTTATTGCTTCTTAATTGCTCCTAAAATCATTAGTTTCCATATAATCAATTCTAATATTTAAGGAATTATTTTCTTCAGCAACTTCAGCAAAGCACTACTTTTTCCATTTGACCAGTTCTGCTTTTAAAAGCATTATTATCCTCCTTGGCTTTTTGTACCTCTTTCACCATTTGACCTAGTCTATTTTTTAAGTTATTATTTTCTTCAGTATATTTTGTGTTTCCTTTATTAAGCTATTAGCTCTTTTTTCATGATTTTCTTGCATCAGTATCATTTCTTTTCCCAATGTTTCCTCTACCTCTCTTACTTAATTTTAAAAATCCTTTTTGAGCTTTGGCAAAGATGCAAAAATATGAAGTCTGTGAGAAGAGAGGCACATGAATGCACTGCTGGTAGAATTGTAAATTAATTCAACTATTCTGGAAAGTAGTTTTGAATTATGCAAATCAAATGAAATGACAAAATGTGTAAATTATATGACTCAATTATTTCCCTAATAGGTTTAATCTTTAAAAAGTCCATTAAGAAAAAGGAAGCCTCCATATGTACCAAGATATTTACAGAACATTTTTTGTGGTGGCCAAGAATTGGAAAGGGAAAATATATTGCCAACAATTGGGAAATGATTAAGCAAATTGACCACACCAATTGTGATATAAGAACAAAAATATTGTATAATAAGAAACAGCAAATATAGAGAGTGGAACCATGATGGTTTAAGTAAAGACATAGATGTAAGGTAGGTGTAAGTAAAGACAAGATCTCTCCCAATCACCTCTAAATACCTTTTAATGATGACTCTAAACAAATTCTAGAATAGCAGAACTCACAAAAAAAGATGGAATGAAACAATTTTACAGTTCAGGGCAACTTAGAAGATCAACACGAAAAGTATGATGCATGTGGGTGAGAAAGGCATGACCTTGTCAGTACAATCCAGGCCCTCAGTAAACCAGGAGAAGGCCTTGGGAGCCATTGAATCAGGACTAGCAACAGTTGCTTTTGGAGGAAGGGGGTTGGAAGGAGATTACAGAAATCTTTTTCTAGCATGGAGGCAATACTCTGTTGTTTTGCCCATACTCAGATCTGAATCAAATTCCTAGATGGCAGTCCCAGGTCTAAGAGGAAAATTAACAACTAGAACTTGTGGCTGCAATCAAGCAGGCACCTACTTAATAGTTCCAGGACAGAAAAGAATGTTTGTCTTCCCTCACAGACCAGATAAGCAGAGTAATAAATACCTCTCCTAAAATCATACCACCTTGGAAGAAAAAAATTTGCATGTCTCCATAACTGTCTCAAAGCATAAAAACCGCAGAAGTTTAGGACAGTGAGCCTTCCACCCTAGATGCAGAGCCCTGAGCTCTTTAACTCTTTAGCCCTCTTTAACTCTTAAAAAAGAGTTAAAATAATTTTATAGATTTGGAAAATAAGCAAAAAAAGAAAAAAAAATTCTGACCATAGAAAATTACTATGGAGACAAGGAAGCTCAAAAAACACATTCAGAAGAGATAACAAAAGCAAATCCTCCATCCAAAGTCTCCCAGAAAAATAAGAATTGGTCTCAGACCATGGAAGAGATTAAAAAGGATTTGAAAATTAAGTAAGAGAGGTAGAGGAAAAATTGGGAAAAGAAATGATACTGATGCAAGAAAGTCATGAAAAAGAGTTAACAGCTTAATAAAGGAGACACAAAATATACTGAAGAAAATAATAACTTAAAAATAGACTTGGTCAAATGATGGAAGTGGTACAAAAAGCTAAGGAGGAGAATAATGCTTTTAAAAGGAGAATTGGTCAAATGGAAAAGGAGGCAACAATTGCTGAAGAAAATAATTCCTTAAATATTAGAATTGGAATTGATTATATGGAAACCAATGATTTTAGGAGCAACTAAGAAGCAATAAAACAAAATGAATGAAAAACTGGAAGATAATGTGAAAAATATCAGAAAAAAGCAATTGACCTAGAAAATAGAACCAAGAGAGATAATTTAAAAATAATTAGACTAACTGAAAGCCATGATAAAAAAAATCACATAAAAGTGGCCTAGACCTTGTTTTTCAAGGAATTATTAAGTAAAACATCTCTTTATTCTAGAACTTGTGGGTAAAATATAAATTGAAAGAATCTACATATTATTTCCTAAACTATGAGCCAAAATGAAAACTCCCAGGAACATTATAGAGAAATTTATGAGCTCCCAGTTCAAAGACAAAATATTGCAAGCAGCCAAAAAGACACAATTCAAGTATCATGGAACCATAGTCAGAAGAGAATAAGATTTAACAGCTTCTTCAGTAAAGGATAATGGACTTAGAATATACTATTTCTGGAAGCCAAAAGAGTCTGGATAAACAACCAAGAGTCACCACATAGTAAAATTGAGTATACTCCTTCAGTGAAAAAAAATGAATATTCAATGAGAATTTCAAACTTTCCTGATGAAAAGACCAGAGCAGATTGGAAATTTTGATCCTCAAATTCAATACTCAAGAGAAGCATAAGTCAGTAACAGGAAAGGGAAATCCTAAAGGACTAAGTAAAGTTCAAGTGTTTAAATTTCTACATGGGAGGATGTTGCTGGTAGCTCATAAGAACTTTCTCATTAAGGCATTAGAAGAAGTATTTATAGGCAGAGGGCACAGGCTTGAATTGAATGTGAAGGGATGATGTTTGGAAAAAATAAAATTAGAGCTGAGAGAGGCATGTATTAAGAGAAAGGCAAAATGAGAAGGAGAATGGGTTAAATTATCTCACATAAAAGAAACAAAAACCTTTTACAATGGAGGGAAAGAGTGAGAAAGTGAAGGGTAATGAGTGAACTTTACTCTCCTAAGTTTTGATTCATAGAGAGAATAACATATACACTCAAATAGGTATAAAAATCTTTCTTGTCCCAGAGGAAAGTAGAAAGGGAAGTGGACAAAAAAAGAGAGGATGATGGGAGGGCCGATAGGTGAAGAGGGTAGTGAGAAGTAAAACACTTTTGAGAAGGGGCAGGATAAAAGGAAAGAGAAAAGAATAAACTGGGTTGGGGGGAATAGAATGGAGAGAAATACAGTTAGCAATAGTAACTGGAAAAAAAATCGAGTTTCTCTGATAAAGGCCTTTTTTACATTTTATTTTATTTTTAATTTGCAT
The DNA here is from genome assembly GCF_037893015.1 of Macrotis lagotis. Classification (NCBI taxonomy): domain Eukaryota; kingdom Metazoa; phylum Chordata; class Mammalia; order Peramelemorphia; family Peramelidae; genus Macrotis; species Macrotis lagotis. The sequence continues at coordinate 215,756,728 of NC_133661.1, forward strand.
TTTTATTCATTCACACATTACTAAAATACCCTTGTTGTGAGAGTAAACAGAATTCCACCTTCCCCCACAAAAATAAATTTATGAAAAAATAAAATGAAAGGAGAAAAAAATGTGCTTCAGTCTGTGTTCCTATACCATCAACTCTGTCTCTGAGGTGGATTGCACTCTTTATCCTAAGTCCATCAGTAGGGGTGGCTAGGTGGTACAGTAGATAGAGCACCGGTGTTGGAGTCAGGAGTACCTAAGTTCAAATCCAGCCTCAGACACTTAATGATTACTTAGCTGTGTAACCTTGGGCAAGCCACTTAACCCCACTGCCTTGCAAAAAAAAAAAAAAACCTAAAAACCAAAAGTCCATCAGTGAAGTTACTTCCCTATTTTTCCACAGTTGCAGATACTGATTATAATTTGCTCCATTCATTCCTCCTCACTACCATTTATTATATTTTCTATCTCCTTTCATTCTGTCCCTCTTCAAAAGTGTGCTGTGGACAGCGAAGTGGTGCAGCTGATAGAGCACCAACCCTGGGGCCAAGAGGCCCCAAGTCTACATCCCACCCCAGAGACCCAGCAACCACCTGGCTCTGTGGTCTGGGACAGACCATCCAATCCTACTACCTTGCTAAAAGTAAAAATGAAAATGTGTTATATCTGACTAAACTCTACCATTATCTACCCTCTCCTTTGTCACCTACATTCCCCCTCTCCTCCCCACCCCCACCCCAATCCCCCATCCCTTTTTCTTTTTCTTCTAGATTTTTCTATCCTATTAAATATATATATATATATATATATATATATATATATATATATATAATATATATAATTTTCTCTGAACCATTTACAATGAGAATGAAGCACCCTCATTTCCCCTCACTTTCCTCCCTTTCATACCATTGCAAAAGGTATTTCTTGACTCTTTTACATGAAATATCTTAGCCTATTCTCCTCTTTTTCCTTCAGTACATTTCCTTTTCACTCATTGTCTCCATTTTTACAATATATTAACCTTCACATTCAGCTCCCTCCTGTGCCTCATCTACATATGCTCCTTCTGCTATAATAAATGAGGTTCTTATGAATATTATCAATAATCTTCTTTCTATGTGGGAAGGCACGCAGTTCATCATCATTAAATCCCTCATAATTTGCCCTTCTCATTCACCCTCTGTACACTTCACCTGAGTCCTATAATTGAAGATCAAACTTGCTCTGGCCACTTCAATAAGAACATTTGAAATTCCCCTATTTCATTGAAAGTCCATCTTTTCCCCTGGAAGAGGATGTTCAATTCTGCTGGGTAGTTGCTCTTTTGCCTTCTGGAATATAATATTCTAAGCACTACAAGCCCATTATGTGGACACTGTTAAGTTCTGTGTAATCCTGACTGTAGCTCCATGATATTTGAATTGTTTCCTTCTGACTGCTTATAATATTTTTTTCTTTGACTTGGAAGTTCTGACATTTGGCTATAATATTCCTGGGGGGCTATTTTTTTAATCTCTTTCTAGAGGAGATCAGTGGATTCTCTCAATTTCTATTTTATCATCTGCTTCTAGGCTATCAGGGCAATTTTCCTGTAGAAATTATTTAAAAATGATGTCAAGGCTCTTTTACTGATCATGACTTTCAGGTAGCCCAATAATTTTTAAATTGTCTATTTTGGATCTGTTTTCCAGATCAGTTGATTTTTTCAATGAAATATTTCATATTTTCTTCTAGTTTTTCATTCTTTTGTTTTTGTTTTATCATTTCCTGATTCCTCACAAAGTCATCAGTTTCCTTTAGTTCCATTCTACATTTGAAGTTGTTGTTTTCTTCAGAGAACTTTCCTATTTCCTTTTCCATTTGGCTGAATCTCTTTTTTTTGGATCTCCTTGACTAAGCTGCTGACTTGGTTTTCATATTTTTCCTATATCTATTATTTCTCTTCCCAATTTTTTTCTCTACCTTTCTTACTTAATTTTCAAAATTTTTTTTTGAGCTATGCCATAGTTTGAACCCAACTCCTATTTTTCTTGGATGCTTTGTATACAGAAGCATGGAATTTCTCATCTTCTGAGTGTGTGTTTTGATCCTCCATGGGACCAAAGTAATTGTCTATAGTCAGGTTCTTTTTTTCTTTTTACTCATTTCTCTAGCCTGTGCCCTGATTTTGTGGTACTTCCTGAGCTTTTGAGAATTATTGACACACCCCGGTAAGGACCTCAGTTCCTCCAAGGTCTTATGAGAGACTCTGACTGCTCTCCTGGCCTGTGCTCTGGTCTGTGGATGACCACAAGCACACCCTTCTGCCCTGAAGCTGTAAGAAGAGCGCTTGCTCTCTGGCATTAGGGGGTCCCAGACAGCAAACAGGGTCTGAATATGGACAAAGCACAGGAGTTTTGTACCAGGGACAGAGGAGAGACTCCCCCAGTCTTCCCCTACCCCCTTACCTTCCATGGTTTGAGTACTCTGGGAGCAGCTTCCAGGCATCCCCCTGCTGGGTGGCTCCATAGGTCTGCTTCCCTTTCCTGGGGTCTGGGCTGTGCTGATGGCTGCAGTTGCATAGAGGGCTATGCTGGCTCCCACTCACTTTGGCAGCTGTTTCCCCACTGATCTTCCAAGTTGTGCTTGGTGTTCCTGGTTGGCAAGTCAGGAAACTGCTTCTGCTGCCAGAAGTTGATGTTCCTAGTGACCCAAGCACCCCATGGTCTCTTCCCATAAGACTGGAGCTCCTTCACTCCAGTGAGAGGATGCTGATTGTGCTGCTGTCCCCTCCAACCCATGGAACAGAACCTTCCCAAGATCTTCCAGGTGACCTTGGGCTGGAGAATTGCCTCACTGGATCTTTCTCTGGTTTCTGCAACTCAGAAATTTTATTAGAGTCACAATTTTAAGGATTTTGAAATTCTTTGGAGAAAGCCCCTAGAAAAGGCTATTCTTATGCCATCATCTTGGCTCCACCCTCTATTTTTCTCAAGCATATTAAGAACTGTGCCAAATTTTTAAAAATAAAAGCTATTACCTAATTGATAAGTGTTCAAAAGATATAAACAGTTTTCAGATAAATTTATCAATGCTATCTATAGAATATTAAAAATGTTCTTACTATTGATTGGAAAAATGCAAATTAAAACATTTTCCTATTTTACTGGCTAATAGGACAGAAATGCAAAATGACAAATGTTAGAAGGGATATAAGAAAATGAGAAATTAATACAGTTAGTTATGAATTGATTCAAACATTCACTAGAATATGTAGAACTATTCCCAAAGGATTATAAAACCATGCATACCCTTTGACCTAGTAATTCCAATATTTGATCTGTATCCCAAAGAGATGAAAAACAAAAAAAGGAAAAGATGTAAAAAGATATAAAAAAGTAAGATATTTATAGCACCTCCTTTCTGGTGGCAGGAAGTTAGAAATTGAAGGGATGCTTATCAGTTGAGAAATGGCTGAGCAAGCTGTGGAATGTGATTATGATGAAATGTTATTCTACCATAACAAATGAGCAGAATGTTCTCAGAAAAGCCTGGAAAGATTTACATGAGCTAATGCAAAGTACAAAGTACTCATACAAAGTAACACAATATTGTAGGATGATCAACTATGAATGACTTAGCTTTTCTAAGCAATACAGTAACCCAAGGCAACTCTGAAGGGCTTCAGATGAAGAATGCTATCCAACCCCTGAGAAAGAGCTAATGGTATCTGAATACAGGCTGAAACATATTTTTTTTAACTGTGGTTTTCTTATGGTTTCTTTTTTGGGGGTGAGGGCATCTGTGTTTTCTTTCAAAATAGGGCTATATTTGGCATGACTACACATTTATAACCTATATCAAATTGCTTGGGGTGGGAGGAAGTAGAGAATTTGAAACTCAAAGCTTTAAAAACCAATGTTAAAATTGTTTTAACATGTAAAGGGAACAACAAAATACTCAATAATTTTTTTAAAGTTCATATGATAAATATTGAGAGGCATGGAAAGATCCACATTAGAAGAAGTAAAGTGAACAGAACCAAAAAGCATACCAAATGATGACAATAAGGTAAATGGAAAGAACAACAACAAAAAATAAACCAAAAAAAATTGTGTTGGAACACTTGAAAAAACAAGCATAACTGAAAGAAAAGATAGAAAAATATGCCCCATCCTACTGTTGCTCAGATGAGCATACCCTAAGAGTAATACACATTTTTGAAGTCTTAATAATAATATCAATTTTTTCCTATTCTTTTTTAAATTACTACCAATAAATGGGAGAAGTATGAAGAGGAAGACTGGAGGAAACTAAGGTGACATTAAAAAACCCCCAAAAAACATCAAAATTTTTAAAAAAGGATTTGAAAAAGAAACAGTATTAAAGAGATACACTAGATTTAGAAGTCGTATTCCATCTCTAATACACTTAATAAACTTCTGATGCTCTGGCTATGTCCTCACACTGAAACTAGTAAAATTGTAGCTATTGATAGAGGGATATGGTTCTAAAAATGATAATAGTAACATTTAATATCCCTTTGCTTTAGTTTCCATACATATATATATATATACATACATACATATATATGATTTGTTGTTGTTTAAAATATAATAAGTATACAAAGAGTTTTATACAAACCTGACTGACATTAAGTCCTTCATACTTGCAATAAATATTTATTGTGTACACGCTAGTTAGACTGGGGCCTCCTCCCAAAGTATGGAGGTGGCATAGAGTAGGTAGACAGAGATCACTATAATTACATATTAATCCAGATATTGAGCCCCTGACTCAAAGGCATTGAACCAATTCCTATGTGTATCCTTATGCAGCATATTTAATTTTAAATATTCAAAAGTGTTTATGATTTGTTTATCTTAAAACCAGTACATTTACAAAAGATTTCCAATCTCTCTGATTACCTCAGTGTAAAAACACAGATGTTAACTTTCTCAGAGAGATCACTGCAGAATAGTCTATTGTTTTTCTTCAATGGCTGCATGTACCTTTTCATTACCCCATAACTAAACCTCCACTGGGACCAAAGGACTGATTTGAAGTAAGGATATTAGAGAATTATGTCTCCTAATATCCTTTCTCTGCCTCAATTTTCTTATCTGCAAAATGGGGATGATTATAATAGCTTTTATCAGGGTGAAGATTACAATATTAATTATAAAGAGTTTAGAATAGTACTAAGCTTATAGTAAGCACTTTATAAATATCATTATTATGTGACAAATTGTGTATATATAGTTTAGATCTAGGTATAGTTATGCTTCTCTTTCTTTGAGAATCGCAAAAGTTCTAGCACAAGACATAAAGTTAAATAAAATGGTGACGTATATTTTGCGAAAACTTAAAATACAAGGAACCTAAGATAAGTATCAAAATATTCGGGACAGAAAGTAAAATAGATTAGAATAGAAGAGTTAAGTGTGCTCTGGGGGTTCAGTAGAGGGAGAAAAAATCAAGTAGGGGGAATCAGAAACTGCTTCATGAAGAAGGCAATATTTGCACTAAGTCTTGACAGAGTATTAGTTTTGATATGCAAAGATGGAAAGGAAGGATCTGGTATGCAGGGAAGAAAACTTGAGTAAAGAGAGAGAGAGAGAGGTGGAAATTTGTACTTCTGTGTGTGCATTGGGACTGGAGTAGTGAAAAGAGAAATGAATTGATACAGAAGAGTGTTTCAAGGGGAGTGAAGTTCAAAGATGAGAAAATGTTAGGTTATAAAGAATAGTATGAGGTTCCAAATCTAGGTCTTAGAATATGGGTGACTTTGAATAATAGATTAAGATTTGATTTCATTCATCATAGAATGAATAACCCCTACATAGTTTAGAACATGAAAAAACTGATAGTTGACCTCTGCAATAGGAATATTAATCTATTTATATAATTGTATGGCAATTGTATGGCATTGAGGTGAGAGAGGGTTGCAGAAAGACGAATTGAACAGGAAAGTTAGGAGACAATGCAATAGTCTAGCTAAGTGGCAATGGGGGGGTCTAATTTGAGATAGAGGTTGAGGGAATGAAGTAGAGCATTTCTTAGTTTAGAAAATTATTTTACATTAATAACTTTACTTGAACTTTGTGACAGTTCTACTCATTAAGGTAGTTGTTTTTATGCTGATTTAATATATGAGGGAAAGGAAGTTTAAAAAGTTTTAAGTGATGATAAAGGTATTAAAAAAATAGTAGGTGGTAGAATTCCAGAAATGACCAGAATTGATCCTATATCTTCTGATTGAGCAGTACTCTTTGTACAATATTCTAATTATTTAGAAATAGTCACATATGAAAGAGACATCAAAAAATATGATAAAGCTAATATGTACTAATGCTTTTGATCCTATACTTGTCTCTTAATTTAAAATAGTAGAAATTCTATTTGGAATTATGTGTCTCGTTTTCTTAGAACAGTTTACCTTCCCTTTAAAAATCATCCTTTGAAAAGCTACATCAAATAAGTCACTTGAAAATATTGACTAGTTGTGAATATTTATATACCTTATGGTGAATTAAAAATGCAGAGATGAAAAGTGCTGATAAGTTAAAAAGATATTTTTCCTTCTTTCTTCTTTCCTTCCTTTGCCTTATCTTCTCCTCCCTCTCTTCCTCCCTCCCTTCCTCTCTCCCTCCTCCCTCCCTCCCTCCTTTTCTTTTTTCCTTCCTTCCTCTCTCCCTTCTTTCTTCCATTTCTTCCTCCCTCCCTCCTTTCCTTCCTTCCTTCCTTCCTTCCTTCCTTCCTTCCTTCCTTCCTTCCTTCCTTCCTTCCTTCCTTCCTTCCTTCCTTCCTTCCTTCCTTTCCTTTCTCTTTCTTTTCTTCATGTCTCCTTAATTTTTGTCTGTTCCACTTACAAGCTATAAGGAAAGATTTTGAATACTAACACAACATTACTGAATGCAGTTCCAAATATCATATTTGCTTAGTGATAAATGCCTCTTTCTTACCTTTTGGGGGGATTTAGTCAATTCTGGTTAGCCAGTTGCTTTAAGCTACTCAAAAAGTTAGGTGTAGCATTTTAATACCTATTCCTCTTCTTTAGTTACTAGCTATCATTAATCCCTAATGTCTGGAAAGACCTAAATTTTTGCTCACAAAAGAAACCCATGGGTCTTTTTTATTTGGTGTATTTTTTTCGCTTGTACCATGATATATTCAGTTATGTATTACCTAGTCTGAATGCAAAACTATTTTATATGCAGATTTAAGGTAATGAGCATTCAAGTTTAAAAAATGGCTCCGGTATCCTGTAGCTTCTCAATAATAATATACTCTTACATTCCAACAGAGAAGGATGGATTATGGGTTTTTCAATTTGCATCAGGCATATTAATTGCAGAGTAGGGCTTCCACATAAAATATCAATGTACTGGAACAAACTGTTAATGTACCAGAATATGAACACTTGCATTCATTTCTTGAGATTTAAAAGGAATCATCCTTTTTTTCTGTACCTCTAGAGATGGTACAGTTTTTTAGCCAGTTAATGAGAACTGTGTAACCAGTGTCCTCCTCTCCTTCCCCCCTTCCCCCCAATATATCCTTAATTAGTTTAAGTGTTAATAGGGCTTTTCTATTCACTGTGCTGGCAAACTACACAACAAGCTATTAGGGAAAGAGAATAATTTAGAGGGTCTAGTAGAAACTTCCCCCCACCCCAGACTTGCTTTTAAGAAACATGACATGGAAGATCAACTTTATGTGGCAGTAGGAGGCAGAGAAGCACCACACTCAACTTTTTATTTCTATTATATTTCTCAACTGTGAAGCAAGATTCCTAAACCAGTAAAAGTGTAATTGGAGGTGTTAGAAGTAATTTTCAAATGGGACTCTGCACTGCAGGTTTAATTGTAGAGAACTGAAATTTATGTGACTTTATTTCTGGGGAACTACTTAAATTATGTATTCTCTTCTAGACAGAAAATTGTGAACTTTCTTATTAAAAAGAAGTATTGTAAAACACAAGTCATTGTATTTTTTTAGAATGCTTTTGATGACTAGTATTAATAATGGATACTTTAAGCAGAAATGGATAAAGTTTACATAACATAATTCTTCAGTATTCTCTAGCCTTACTCCATGCTTTGTTTACAATATACACAAAATCACAAACTAAGATATCTTCTTATGTAGGAAAAAATGAAGCACTATAGTGAACTGTCATATATTTGGGATTTATATTAGCAATATAAGTAGCCTGCTCTCTGCTTTAAGTTCTGCACAAATGAGGCAGTATCTAACTTCTTTCTGAGCATTCAATGAATGAAATTTTTGTTTATTATTCCATAAACATTTACTTCTTTACCCTAAGATTTCTGCATCCCCAATTTTTCCTCTGTTATTCTAGGGGTTTGTTTCCCCTACCTCTCGAACAACAATAAAATACAGGACCCTCCTTTAAAATCCAAATATAAAAAGAAAATATTTGAGTTTGCATGCCACAGCTGCAGGCAGTGAATTATCTCACCAGGGAAGAGGAGAAATACCACCCACATAATCCAACAGGAGACCTGATTCATTTTGTGTCTGGAGCAATCGCTGCAGTCTTACAAAGCTGAAATGAGTTTCCTTTTCAATCTTCAGGAAAGAAAAAAAAAGTGAGAATGTCATGCTTCTTGGTTCAAAGTAACCCCCCCTTCCCCTCCTTTTTTCTTTTACATTATTATTCCTTATTTTCCAACGATAGCTTTGACCTTGCAGGGTATTGTAAGACTGAGTGTGAAATGGGTTAGAAATAAGGGATAGACAGGTTCTCTCAGCAATAAAAATATATCTGAACCTATAACTAAAATAAATCTTATTTTCTGTTTTTTTTTTAAATCCATGAAAAAATATGTACACATAGCCATTCCCTTAGCATACTTGACAGAAAAAATATGCAGTGATTTGCTTTCACTTAAAAGAACAGTGTACATCACTGGAACTATAAATTGTTTGTGCATCTGTTGGATGCTATCATTATGAGAAAATGCTGAAAGTATAGCATTCTAGTTCTGCATTACATCCATTTGCTGGATTTTAATTGTGGAGAATTTTATTGCTATTTTGCTGAAGAAAAGACAACAGAATGTTACAATTGCTTTAAGTTCAGATGATTCTTGTATATGAAGACCATCTCCACTTACCCCCCACACCAAGATGATATCATTATCAAATGTAGATAGGATTTGGTTTTTTTTATTTAGTTTTTATTTATTTATTTATTTATTTTTAGTTTTTGCAAGGCAATGGGGTTAAGTGGCTTGCCCAAGACCACACAGCTAGGTAATTATTAAGTGTCTGACGTTAGATTTGAACTCAGGTACTCCTGACTCCAGGACTGGTACTCTATCCACTGTGCCACCTAGTCGCCCCTTGTAGATAGGATTTGTAAAGTAAATTTGCATGTCCCAATAACTATCCCATAATTTTGATGGAAAGAAATGTAGAAGAAAGAGCAGGAAAGAGTGAAAGAAAGGGAAAAAAAGAAAGAGGAAAAAAATTTGAAAGTTGGATGCAGTACCTCCTTTGGGGGGTTTTAACTCACTTTCAGAGCCAGTGAAGAAATGATACAACCTCCTGAATACGTACTTCTCTCTGTAAATGTTGCTGGAAGAGTTTGATGGTCATGACTGAGCTTACAATAATGTGTGGGTTTAAATATCCTATGGGTTTTCTGTCATTGAGGTCACATTGATTAATAGTGAAAAATATACATTCTTAAGGTCTGCTCTGAGATGAGAGTCAACATGTACTTCCCCTTACCCCAAAGTCATTTACTTTCTGTGTCTCCTGTTATCCCCTTCAAAGTGACTATGGTAGAGAATCAAGTTATGGCTTTATCAGACTTTGCCTGATCATATAGATATATTCACTTTTTAAGGCGTCTTGGGCAAGGTCCATGATATTTATTCTCAAAAAAATTTGTGCATGAATTACCCTGATCAAAGCAACTAAAAAAGGAAGCCTAAGTGAAAAGAAATCTATGCACAGGGGAAGGGGGAGTGAGGTGGGGGATAACTGCTCTGAGAGCTTTTACATGGTTCCTGTTGCCAGGGAAACCACTTCTTTGTCTGTACGTGTTTGGAATGGCTGCCACATTAGAACTCAGGCTCATAGTACAGAATAAAATGAAAGGGATGAACCCATTTTATTTGCTTAACCTCAGATTAAGAAAAATAACTTATCAAAAAGGCCAATAAAAAAGCTAAAAATATATTTTCTTAGATTTCAATCTTTAAGGAGGGGTGATGATAAGGTAACTGCTCACATCAATTGGACTTGATGATCTTTTTGTGTAAATTATTCTTGAAGATATAAGGAAGAATTATCTTTCTTTTTTTCCCTTTCTGTTTCTATATATATATATATATATATACATACATACATACATATATATATATACATACATACATAAGTATATATGTTTATATTTGCTATTAGGAAATAAGGAAAGAAAAATATTTTCATCCTATCAAATGAAAAGTGCATGAAAAAGATTTAGAATCCAGAAAATATAGGCAGCTGTCTTCCTCTCATTAATAAGTCATTTGCCCCCTTTAAGTCTACTAGCCTTTGGCATTGCTACATTATCACCAGTATTTTAATTTATTGACTTAGGGACACAGCAAGGTATTGAAAACCTATCTAAGGGTAGTTAGTACTTTCATGGAAGGAAAAAAATGTAGTGAAATATTGAATATGTGTAGGAATCATTTTAATAACAAAGAAAGCATTTTATATTAACTGCCTACTATAAACTGAGAGATAAAAACAGAAGAACTGAAAACTTTTGAAGTTCAAGAAAGATCTACCTAATCTTCAAATAAATGACCTAGTTGTTCATATAAATCAATTCAATCCTACAACAGATTTTTCCAAGATATTTATGTCTATTGGAGAATGTCCATGACTAAAAGAAAAGAGATAGCCTATCCAAGAATATGAATAAATAAATAAATAAAGAAGTCTCTAAATGATTTTCCTTTCACAGTTCATGAATCTCACTAAGGAAGAAGGGTCGTAGATATTACTTTTTTCTGTCATTTAGAAAAAAATATTTACTTATCTACAAACATGCAAAATTCAAAAGAGACTAGTTATCTGAGTTACTCCTTTTAATATGGTCAAACTAAGCTAACACATATCAGAGAAATGCACTTTTGATATTTACACACCAAACCAGCTAATATGAAGATAAGAAATGAATGCTGGCATTCTGATAGCTCATATGCTTAGATAAAGACAAACATAAAAGCGAAAAATGTCTGTAGCACATTATAGTCAAATATATACATTGCCTAAGATGTGAGGGAACCAATTTCCTTATTCTTCTTTTCATTTGGGTGGGTATGATTGGATATGGAGATAGAATTGGGGGATCTGAGTATTCAAGGAAAACCAGCACTTCTGGTATGAGGATTTTCCAAATGCTTTTCAGGACTCCTCATCCAAGTTTGGTGTCCATCTGACATTCATATCACTTGTGGCTGTAAAAAAACTGCAATATACACAGCAGTCACACTCCAGAAAACCATTTAGCAGAAAGGTAAATCAGATTAAGGGTAACTGAAGGGCCACAAGAACATTATTTAATTGGAGGGGGGAGAGGGGCGAGCGTGTCTACCCCAGGTATGTGAAGACTTCCCTAGTGGAAGGGGCAGATGAGAAAAAGTTATTGCATGAAGGTAGCTGAAAAAGGCTGTTCTATGGAACACTTAGAATTTAGTTAAACATTAAAGATGCCTAGGTCATCTACTATATCTTGGCTAGTCATTCTGATTTTTGCCTTGATTTCTCAGAGTGAGGATGATGACTTTGTGAAACCTCACTTAAATCCAATTCATATGCAAGTCAAGACAATACTCTGTGATATCATAGGGAAATAGGTTAGCATATGTTAGACCATCTGGTCATGCTCAAACAAGTTCCTTTATGACTGTATATGCATGTGTATGATTGAGGGTAGTTTACTGGGTCTTGGAATATAAGAAGAGAAGTTGAAATTTAATGTAGAAACTAAGAGGAAGATAGGATAAATTTTGAACAAGAGGGTTATATAAAGAGGAAGAAATTAAAACCAAACTAAGAGGTTGCTGCATATTTAAGGTTCTAATTATGAGTCCAGACTTGATGGCTAGCCATTTTAACAGACAGGAAGGGGAGACAAAGTTTCTACTCAAGACATTTTGGAAGAGCAAACAATGGAATATGCTGAGAGATTGTCTTTAGAAATGAAAAAAAAAGTCAAAGGGAGTCTTAATATTTCTAGACTGAAAAATGTTGGTGTGCCATAGTATACTGGTTAATGTTCAACAATTATTTTTTATTCTGAAAAATTCTCATTAAACACTTTCAAGTTTAATCTTCATTATTAAAATTTTCCCTATTACTTTTTTAAGTCTGGATAATAGGCAATCAATAAAACAATAAACTAAATCCTTATTTGTAGTATTTACTGATTTCCAGGTTTAAAAATGTGAATGCTTGCACTGAAAATTTAACAATTGACTATCCCTGAGACAGTTATGGGCTGTCTTTAGCACAACACTGATAGTACTACTTATAGAACTAGAAGAATTTTCTTAAAAGGATTAGTGAAAGTTGTGAGATATTTTAGACATAATGAATTTAAGGTAAAGGTAGGACATTCAAATAGAAGTTTTCTTTTGGCATTTGGGAATATGTTACTGGAACACAGGTAGTGTTGGAAATTTATATTTAAGAATCATCCCCATTGAGGTCACAGATGAAGTCAAGAAACAGATGAAAATAACAATATAGTATTAAAGAAGTGATCATGAAAAAAGAAGAGCAAACAAGGGTAAGGGACAATGAATGACAGTGGAAAAGTACAGGAGAAGGAAAAAAATAACTAGCTAAGTAGACAGACAAAGTAGATAAAGAAGAAGAGAGAGAAGTAGGAAAATGCAGTGTCTTGAGAGCCAGATCAGGAGAGAAGCTTAAAAACTGAAGGCAATCAAGTGTAGCAGCTATATCTACCATAACCAAGTTTAGTTAGTTTGAGGTATTATCTCAGAGCATATAGTCAAGATTGAATAAAGGTGTTTCATTATAAACATATTATCAAAATTACGTAGAGGTATCATGGTGTGGGAATTGAGAGCCTACCTTAGAGTAGAAAGAGCTGTATTCCAGTCAGGGCTCTGACATATATTAACGGAGCAAATCTGAGCAAGTTACTTAACTTTTCTCTGCTAGCATGTAATGATGATAAATGACTGAGTAATAGGGATAAAAGGTGCTTCCTCCTCAAGATTTTCCTATCTAAATGAAATCATAGCTATCATCTAAAGGTATAGTTACACATTTTTTTTAGTATTATTTAACCTCTTTCTCATAAGAAACAAAAATCTTTTGAATGCAATATTCTTCCTTCTGCCCTGAAAGGATTTTCTATTTTATGTATGTGTATTTGAATGTATAGGTGAGTATATGATATATAGAACTTCTTGATAGAGGAAATTAACCTCTGTGGCAAGCTTTTTTTTTTTAGGTTTTTTGCAAGGCAAATGGGGTTAAGTGGCTTGTCCAAAACCACACAGCTGGGTAATTATTAAGTGTCTGAGAGCAGATTTGAACCCAGGTACTCCTGACTCCAAGACTGGTGCTTTATCCACTGCACCACCTAGCCGCCCCTATGTGGCAAGCTTTTGAATATCAAAATTAGTATGGAGAGCTCTCATTATTTTCCGACTATATCTGAAATAGAAAATTCAATTTGTTCAGCTGTCAGAATGATCATTTCTGAGGTCCATCAGAATCAAGCTGAAATGAGTAACTCTCTCTCTCTCTCTCTCTCTCTTTCTTTCTCCTGTTCATTGTTTACAGAGGACTATAATTTACTTTTGTGAAATTTATATAATTTGCATGTTATAATTATTTATATAAGTATAGATAATACTTTTGATACTTTGAAAAGATTTATGATTTCATCTGGGTAGTATTCCCTTCACCAATTAAAATTATATCCTTTCATTCCTTCTTATGGACAAGGTTTCATATTTTCTCATATATCTTCCATAGATATATAGAAGTCAAAGAAGTATAAGCAATAGTGAGAAGTGCTATCTTAGTTTGAAAAATGGGTATCATCATAATTAATCATAATAGCCATAGCTAACATGTACCATAGTAACATCACTGTTACATGTTTTAACAAAACTCAGACTGGGTTCTAAAAGAACTCACCCTCCACAAAAAAACTCCAACTACCCCCCCCCCAAATTTGCATGCACTGATATTTGTAAATTAAAGAATATTTGTTTTAAAAAAAATTATATAGGTGAAAATTCTTATTAATATGTCAGATTTATCTTTTATTTTTTATATTTTCCTCCAATCATATTGAACACATTTTTAAATTTTTAAAAAACTTTATCCCTTAACCATCCTTCCTTCTTCCAAGAGAGAATGGAATCAGATACAGGTTATATATGTGCATCCAAGTAAAATATTTCCACAATAGTCACTTATGCAAAGAGACTCGAATAAAATTTAAAAAAATAAAAAAGTTAAAAAAAGCAAACTTCAAACAATGTCTATTCATTCTCTGAGGATGGGTAGTATGTTTTATCATTAGTGCTTTGTGATTATCTTGGATAATCATTGATTGCTGAAATAACTAAGTCATTCACAGTTAGTCACTGAACAATATTTCATCAATTCATGTAAGTCCTTAAAGTTGTAGTTTACATAGGAGGGTATCTAAATCCGTCTTCTCATTTTGTAGATAGGAGAGCAGATGCTAGAGTAGTACAGTTCACTTACCCAAGGTTACAGAAGAAGTTAGTTGTAAAATTAGGATTGAAACCCAGGACTGTTTGATGGTCATCCCAGGCTTTGATTCACTATTAACTCTGTACTTTTTTATAAATAGAACTAAAAATAAAATTTCAATTTGTAATTTAGAATTTTCATAACCCTGCTAACAACAGTAGGTATTGTTTCTTCAGGTACAATCCTTTCCTCCACCCTTAAACATAATATTATTATCATGCTAATGGAATTGTCAGATAGAGATATGCAGATTTATACCTACAAGAATGGGTAGTAGTCCTTTCCATAAAATGTACAACTTACTACTTAATATCAGTGGTGGGCAAAATTCTATTTATGATTTTTTTCTTCTATGGCCCATAAAGTTCTATCAGAAATTATTTAATGTCATACATTTGCATAAACTGCTGAACCATAAAATAATTAGTTAGCAGACTTAACATTTCTTTGGTTTTACTTCCCTGTGACTACCTCCCTTAGTTTACTAGAAAGAAGAGATTAGGAATAATGTAAGGCAAGAAAAATAGTAGCAATCATGGTCAGGTCCTGTTTGTTCCCTTTCAAATCCTAGTATGACACTGGAAAATAGGAATGGGTGGGGATGTGGAATTAAAGAATAGATGGACTAAAGATGGAGATTTGTGGGAAATGTATTATTAATGTAGAGTCTAAGTCTTAGCAAAGCTTTGGATTCTAAGTGGCAAGTAAAAGGAAAACTCATAAACAATCATAGTGTCATAGATTTAAAGATGGAATGTACCTCACAAATCATCTGGACCCATCCTCTCACTTCAAAAATATAGAAACTGAAGCCAAGGAAGGTTTAGTATCTTTCTGAACTTCATGCAGTTATTGATAATCATCAGCAGGATTGGAATCCATTCCCTTTAACTTCAAATCAAGTAGTCTTCTCACTGTGCCATGTTGACTTAATTAAGCAGATTGTTGAAATGCCAAGGAATATAGAAAGGACCATACTTTATAACATCTAGAAGGTGAATTATTGGCCAGTTCTTTCTTACACTTTTCTGGCCTATAACTTTTATTATCTCTTCTCAAAACTTGTAAATATATTTGCAAGTACAAGCTATAAGCAGAGAAAAAAGGTTTTCTAATACCTCAAATAGGTTCAGGGCAAGGTAATACCAACTCTGTTAATTTGCTGATAGATCCAAGATTTTAAAAATTACACATTCTGTATAATTTTTTAATCTTACATTTTATAAGCAAAACTTAGAGCTAGGAGATGCATTCTTCTGCCAGCTCAAACCCCAATAACTCAATTTAGTTCAGAGGAAAAAAAATATTGTCCTTTTCTTAATTAGGGGATTATTCAATATACATTTGATCACAAAATTCTCTTACTAATATTTTGACTGTGTAAAAGATTTCAAGACATCCCTCCTTTTTATGCTATTGATTATAATTGTATATTAGATTTGCTGATTTATAGCAAAAAGTACATTTAACAATGGCTTTGAATGAAACTCTAACAGAAGAGCACATTGTTATTGCTGAGAATATAACAACCTCTCCCAATTGACCTTCAGTTCAGTGGGGAGGCTCTTCACTATAGAAAATCCTTTTATGTTAAAACTTTCATGCTAGAGAACTCTTTGCTCATGTAAGCCAGTGAAGTATGTGCATAGCATTACATCTGTTCTAAAAAGTGAAAGGGGGAAAAAACCCTGCAAAGCTACACAACTGAGCAGTCGTTTTAGATTGTTCCTGCATAGAACTGAGTTAGGGCATAAGCAAAGATGACCACCCAAGGAAAAAAAAAAGCTAGTTTCACCAACGACATTTCTCTATACCATAAGGCTTATAAAGGATTCTACCCTGCTCACAAAATTGTCATCAATTTTAAATAGTTATTCTGCTTTAGCTGCTATTACTTTTTTGTCTCAGTGTACAGCAACTAACAGGATGGCAGAAAAGAAGTGATGATAACAATACTCATAATAACAACAATAAATAGAGCATTAATATACTCCTTAAAGTGTGAAAGTGACTTCCATAAAGAATCTCATTTGATCCTTACAACTGTGCTACAGAGTAGTTACTATTGATATCCCTATTTTAATGGGGGATGAAGAAATTAAGGATCAGAGGGACCAAGTAATTTGCATAAGGCTAAAAGGACAGGTGGTATAGCAGGTAGGGTTTGGGATTTGAAATCAGAAAGACTCATTTTCCTAAGTTCAAGTCTAGCCCTAGACATTTACTTCTGTATGACCTTGGAAAAGTCACTTAACCCAATTTGCCTTAGTTTCCTCATCTCTAAAATGAACTGAAGAAGGAAATGCCAAATCACTACAATTTCTTCACCAAGAAAACATCAAATATAGATATTCAAGACTAGATGTTTCTGATTCCAAGTCCAGTCCTCCATTCCCATCACCATCTATCTTCTCACAAGTAGTAAATGGTTAGTAAATTGATTAATTGAGTCTCTAGACATGTGCTTTTACCAAATAAAGTTCAGATGTGCTCATATAGCAAGATCTTTGATTGAGAAAAAAAATGATAGAATAAATTGAGGGTACCCAAGCCTTCTGCAAGGCGTTTCACTAATTTCTTTGCCATTTCTTACATAACTGAATTATTTGATTTTTGTCATTTTTTATCTGTCCCCCCTGAGCAAAGCTTTCTAACAGCTTACTATATATACATACATATATGTTATATATTTATATATTATATAATAATTCATACCTATATATGTATCTCTGTATATATTTGAATATATATACATATACATAGTAAAGACAAAATTTACTGGGATTCATAAATCATAGATTCACTTTGACCACCCTTTCTGGTTTTCAGAAGACTGAAGAAACTATTCAGATCTAATGTTTGATTCTATTTGCCTCTTAATGGTCAAACTAGAATCCCTTCATAAACCCTTGTCCCCAGGAGAAGCAGATACAAAGGGAATTAGGTTCAGAGGTAAGAAATTTTAAGACAGTCTTTCTACCCCACTTTGCAAAGACCACTTTGACTTACATGACTGCTTCAACAAGAGGATCTGTGTTTATTTTCATGGCTGAATTAGTTTCAAGGGTTCACCTTTTCCTTGCTTATGTGAATTCATTTACAAGAACCTTTAGGGAAGTAACATCATCCAAATAATGTGCTGAAAATGTTCCAAAGAGTATTAAGGCTCATAGAAAATCAGGCAAGCAAGATTACATGCTAGTCCATGATCCACATAAAGGGTAATGGTGGCACTTTAGGGCTCCTAAGTCTATACACATCCTTGTGTAATAAAACTAATCCTGAAAGTCACTTTGTCCAGATTAAATGATGCTGTGTTAAAGTATGGAATATTCTAGGAAGATGCATTTGATTACAAAAACATGATAGTTTGAGTTCTTAATGAAAAGTCTCATTCATTCAGATATCTTTATGAAGTGCACCATTTGGGAAACCACTACTAACTCAATACCCCTGCATTTGCCAAACTGTATTTCAATTAAAAAAAAAGGTATAATCTAAATACTAAAATATTCATCAAGTGGGGATGGAAATGCTAAGGTAATGTCTAATTAGGTAGTATTCTATTTTACATTGGGGAAATGGGTTCAGGATTATATATTAAAATAGCAAGGGGGAGTGTGAATGTAGCAAAAAAATGTTAATTGGGAGATTATTTATTGCAAAGTGGAAAAAATAAATGAAAGATCCATGTAGGTCCCTTGATCTTTCTCTGGTATTTCAAAGATATATCATATGAAAAAGTGTAGTTAATTAGATCTGCCCTGAAATATAGTG
Organism: Macrotis lagotis; assembly: GCF_037893015.1. Taxonomy (NCBI): domain Eukaryota; kingdom Metazoa; phylum Chordata; class Mammalia; order Peramelemorphia; family Peramelidae; genus Macrotis; species Macrotis lagotis. The sequence continues at coordinate 215,775,268 of NC_133661.1, forward strand.
TAGCAGCAAGGATGCACTATTAAATATTCTCTCATTACCGTGTAAAAAACACTAGGTAGAACCTAGAAATATCACTATTAGTTTAATACTTCAAATAGATCAAAATAAGAAAAAAATACCAAGGATATAATACAAAAATATCTAAAGTAACTCTTTTATAGTGGCATATAATTTATGGCGGCAAAGAACGAGAAACTAAGGCCATTTCCATAAATGGGCAAATGTTGTATGAATGTAATGGAATGCTATTTTATCAAATAAAATGTGAAGTGAATGGTTTCGGAGAAATCTGAGAAAACTTACTTAAACTGATGTGAAATGAAGTGGGCAGAACCAGGAGAACAACTTACACAATAACATCATTGTATAATGAACAATTGATTGGCCATTAAAAATTGATGGGTCAAATGGCCCATTAGGAAACATGGTGTCCCCTTCCTAAATAAAGGCAAAAGACTCATGGTGCATATACATACATATTTCTATCTGTCTATCTGACTGTCTGTCTAATATATCTATTTTTGAGGATATCAATATAGACAAAACTATCAATGTTGATATATTTCTATTATTTCTACTTATCCATATATCCATTTATCATGGTAGCCAATTGGGGAATTTATTTTGATTCATTTTTCATCTTAGGTACAAAGTTTTTATTTTTATTAAGGAAAGTAAGACAGAGAAAATAAATTTTTATTAATTTAAATAATATAATTACCTTTTTAAAAAAATAATTGATTATTCATCCTGAGTCAGGAAGACTTAGGTTCAAGTTATAGCTTAGTTACAAACTGACTACTTGACCCTGAACAAATCACTTAATCCATCAGAGACAGTTTTATGACTACAAAATATAGAGATGGTAATGGTCTTCATTGTTAGAGTTTCAAGATTAGAAATTTTCTATAGCAGTGAAATCACAGGACTGTTTTAAACATACATGCAAATAGAGTTGACTTTTAATAATGATTCATTGGTTTACACTAATGGTAAGAAAAACAACAGTAGTATCACTGGACTGTGTAGGACTGCATACTTTTCAAAGCACTGGTCCATCTAATATTATTGTATTGGATCCTAGGTATACAGGTTATAGTATTGTATTATTAATCTGACATTTCTAAAATCTGATATGTATATATATATATATATATATATTCAATATATTGTGTATGAAATAGGCTTAGCTTTTATTTTGGTGACTCTAAGTAGAGCAAAATAAATAGAACCTGAAAGTAAAGTAGTGAATAGCCCCAAGAGAAAAGGAACAGAAATGAGCAAATATTTAAAAGAATTGCAATAGAAATTGCCTCATTTCCCTTCTGAAATCTTTTATTTTGACCCTATTGTCCAGCTATTTGAATGAAAATGTATCTACCTCATGATCTGATTTCAGTGGCTGTTGTTATTACAAACTATATGAAAAGGTAGGATAAATCCATGGGGAAAATGTATATAGTGATAGAAACAGAATTTACTGATAGTTGATAATTATTTGTTTTTTATTATTCTATTTTTTAATGATGTTTTACTTTTCCAAATACATGTTATGGAAATTTTTTTAAACATTCATCTGTAGTTGATAATTATTTATCTATAGCATAGATATCAGGCATATATTTGCATTAAACACACATATGAATATGTATATATATTCTTGAAGATAGCTAGTTTAAGGGATGGATTCATTGATAGCTGAATAGACAATAGATATATATATATATATGTATATATATATATATACATATATATATATATATATACTGATAGTTTTACTTTCTATTCAACATGCTATGATTTTTTCCTAAGTAAAACAAAACACAAAAGAAGTTTCATTTTTAGACTTGTGATTTGCTATAGTCTTTCTTTCTGTGTGTTTGTGTGTGTGTGTGTGTGTGTGTGTGTGTGTGTGTGTGTGTGTTTTGTAAGGCAAACAGGGTTAAATGGCTTGCCCAAGGCCACAGAGCTAGGTAATTATTAAGTGTCTGAGACAGATTTGAACCCAGGTACTCCAGGGCCGGTGCTTTATCCACTGCGCCACCTGGCTGCCCCTTGCTATAGTCTTTCAAAAGGATGCGAAGAATGCCTACCCCAATTTAACCCCACACAATGTTCTCAGGAGGATGAGAATTGAGTATACCTGCTCTACTCCCACATGTACTGCCTCTTGGTATGACTCTAAGACTGGGAGATAACCCTTAATATTTGCTGTGACACAATTCTATGTCATTATCAAAGCAAAAGAGGATCATAAAACAGAATTGAATGAGACATTAGAGGTCATTCAGTTCAAGTACCTACAATACATCTCTGACAGATGATCATCCATCCTCTGTTTGGGTATAACTGGTGAAAACATCCCAATACCTACTAGAATCTGTTTTTATTTAAATTCTTTCTTGTATTGAGTCAAAATCTTTGTTTCATTGTTTGTAACTTGGTCTTCTGGGGGAAAACAATCTCCCTTTCACATAATCCATTAAAACATTTGATGACTGACAGACTGTTCTCAGTTTTCTTCTCTCTAATGAGTTTTCAAACCTTTTCTGACATGACTTTTTTCTCAGAACTTCATGTAACCTTACTGCTTTCCTTTAGCTCCCTATAAATTGACAATTTCTTTCTAAAAAGATGTCCAGAATTGTACAGAATCTTACATATGTGATTTGATCTGTGTAAGATAATAAGGTGATTATTACAGCATGCTTCTATTTAAAGCAATATGATGAGGTAGTATACAGAGAGGTAGTATATTATAACACATGGAGACTAGCTTTGAGGTCACAAGTGCTATGTTCAAATCCTTCTCCAGCAAATACTATGTGATGATGGACAAGTCTCATAATCTCTTAATGCTTCATAGAAACTAAAAGTTACAGTTGGGTTCCTTATGTACTGATGGAGGGGGATACTACACGTGAATTAAATTACAGTGCTAGTGGAAAAACACATTACATTAGCTCTTTTTTCCTTTGGCTATATCCCATCTAGGCATATATTTAGTTCATCTCTGACTATAACTCATTAGAAAAAATTTGCTAAGTCAGCTCTCCTCCATCCTAGCCGTGGATGGTTGATTTTCTATTTAACCCATATGTAAGACTTGACCTTTATCACTATGAAATTTCTTGCTTTGTATTTTGTTTTATCACTGGAACCCACTGCAGTAATTTAAAACCTTATTCTACCATTTTTAATATTGCCTATTCCTATCAGTTTTGCATCATGCTCAAATCACATAAACATTTATTTAATTCTACATATTGGTGATTGATAGTGTATATGTGGGTTAATTGAATGAAGTATTCAAATTAGCCTAACTCACATAAAGTAAGTGATAAAATGCTATATCTGGAGTGGGACTTCATTTCAATTGAATCAAATTGATCAATGGCATTCCAATTAAGTATGAAAAAACTTCAATCAATTAGATGTCTGATATGAGTTATTTTTTATTTTTATTTTTTTAGAATTAAATTTATTTTTTATTCTCATTTTGTACAAATGTATTTTTACATTAATAAAATATTCTTGTTTACAAGTAAACAAAATACCCCTCCCCCCATGAATATACATAGACTTGCTTGGGCGAAAAAAGTAAAGGGGAGAGAAAAAAATTAACATTAAAAAAAATAGTAATAATTGTAGGTATGGCCAGGTGGCGCAATGGACGAAGCACCAGCCCTGTAGCCACGACCCCATATCCAGCCTCGTAGACCCAACAATCACCCAGCTGTGTGACATGCAAGCCACCCAATCCCCACTGCCCTGCAAAAGCCAAAAAGCAGGAAAAGAAAAGAAAAGAAAAAAAGACCCCAAATAAAATAAAATAGTAATAATAATAGGGGTGGCTGGGTGGCACACAGAGCACTGGCCCTTAAGCCAGGAGCATCTGGGTCCAAATCTGGCCCAAGACACCCAAAGATCACCATGCTATGTGGCCCCAGGCAGGCCACCAAGCCCCACTTGCCCTGCACCCTCCCCCAAATAATAATAACAAAAAATGTGCTTGAGTCTTTGTTCCAACACCAACAACTCTGTCATGGGTGGATCACATTCTTTATGATAAGTCCATCACAAAAGTTACTTCCATATTTTTCCAACGTTCTCTCTCCTTTCACTCTGACTCTGCTGTGGGGTTGCTGAGTGGCACAGCAGACAGATCCATGGCTCTGGGGCCAAGAAGCCCTGAGCCCCCATACCACCCCGTAGGCCCAGAATCCACCTAGCCCCGTGGTCCTGGGCAGGCCTTCCAATCCCAGCCCCTTGCAAGAAGTAAAAAAGAAAATGTGTTATATCTGACCACTCTCCCCCCATGGTCCATCCTCTCCTCCTTTATTCACATCCCCACCCCTTCCCCCCTGCTCCCCCCCTCCTTCTTACTCCAGATGTCTATACCCCATTGAGTATATTTGCTGTTTCCTCTCCTAGACATCTCTGATGAAAGCAAAGGTTCCCTCATTCCCCCTTGCCTCCCCCCTTCCATATCATTGCAATAGCTCATTGTAATCAAAAAATCTTATTATGTGAAATAGCTTGGCCTATTCCCTCTCTCCTTTTACTTTCTCCCATTCCATTTCCCTTTTTTTCTATTGACTCCATTTTTACACCACATTTTATCTTCGAATTCAGCTTTCTCCTGTGCTTCAACTATAAAAGCTCCCTCTACCTGCTCTATTAACTGAGAAGGTTCATATGGGTATTATCAGTGTCATTTTTCTATGCAGGAATACATGCAGTTCATCCTCATTAAGTCCCTCATATTTCCCCCCTCTCCTCCACTCTCCATGCTTCACCTGAGTCCTGTTTCTGAAGATCAAACCTTCTGTTCAGCTCTGGCCATTCCAAAAGGAACATTTGAAATTCCCCTGGTTCATTGAAAGTCCATCTTTTTCCCTGGAAGAGGACATTCAGCTTTGCTGGGTAATTCATTCTTGGCTGCATTCTAAGATTTTTTGCCTTCCAGTATATTGTATTCCAAGACCTACGAGCTTCCAATGTAGTTGCTGCTAAGTCCTGTGTGATCCTGACTGCAGCTCCATGATATTTGAACTGTGTCCTTCTGGCTGCTTGTAATATTTTCTCTTTGACTTGGAAGTTCTGGAACTTGGCTATAATATTCCTAGGGGTTGGTTTTTTGGGATCTCTTTCTCGGGGGGATCAGTGGGTTCTCTCCATTTCTATTGTGCCCTCTGCTTCTAGAATATCAGGGCAATTTTCCTGTAGTAATTCTTTGAAAATGATGTCAAGGCTCTTTTCCTGATCATTACTTTCAGGTATTCCAATAATTTTTAAATTATCTTTCCGAAGTCAGTTTTCCATATCAGTTGTTTTTTCAATGAGATATTTCACATTTTTCTTCTAATTTTTCATTTTTTTGGTTTTGAAGTATTTATTCCTGATTTCTGGTAAATTCATCAATCTCCCTGAATTCTATTCTTTGTCTGAAGGATTTGTTCTCCTCAGAGAGCTTTCTTATCTCTTTTTTCCATCTGGCCAATTTTGCTTTTTAAAGCATTCTTCTCCTCAATAACTTTTTGAACTGTTTTATCCATTTGACCTAAGCTGGTTTTTAGCATGCTATTTTCTTCAGCATTTTTTTGGATTTCCTTGACTAAGCTGCTGACTTCATTTTCATGTTTTTCTTGCATCTCTCTCCTTTCTTTTCCCAGTTTTTCTTCCAATTCCCTCATTTGATTTTCAAAGTCTTTTTTGAGCTCTGTCATAGCCTGAGCCCAATTTCTTTTTTTTTTTTTCTTGGAGTCTTTAGATGCAGGAGCTTGTGGTTCCTCATCTTCAGACTGAGTATTTTGATCCTTCTTGGGCTCATTTGAAAAATATTTCTCAATAGTCTTTCTTTTGTTTCTCTGCTTGTTCATTTTCCCAGCCTGGGTCTGTTTTTGGGGTGCTTCCTGAGCTTTTGGGACACTCCTACAAGGATCTCAGTGTGTGAGGCTCTGTCCTCCATCCTGGTCTGTGAGGTGGGGGGGGGCTGCTGTTCTATGGGGGGGCCTAGACTTCGATCAGGATCTGAATGTGGTCAGAGCCCCAGAGTCCTGTTCCAGAGGCAGAGGACAGAGCTCTGCAGTCTCTCTTCACTCCCCTCCCTGCTTACCGCCTCATTCTGCTTCTGTTTCTGGATCTGGGCTGGGGTGGCTGTGCTGCTCTCTGTGTGCCCTGAGGGCTGGGCTCCACATGCTCACTCTGGCAGAAGTCCCCCGCTGTTCCCCCACTTTGTGCCCGGTGCTCCTCGGGGTGCAGCTCAGGAGAATCCCCCGCCGCTTTGAGCCGTGTCTTCCAGCGACCTTGGGCTGCCTCTGGGAGGCTGAAGTTCTTCGGCTCTGTCAGGACACCCCTCTGGCAGGCCGCCTCTCTGACTCGGGTTGCAGAGCCTTTCTGCTCTTTTCCAGGTTACCTTGAGTAGGAGAACTGCCTTTGTGGGTTCTGTCTCTGGAAAGTTTAGTTAGAGTCCTTAGCTTATGAGTTTTATCAGAGAGCTCCTAAGACTAGATTCCTTCTTGTCACCATCTTGGCTCTACCCCCAAAACTGTCTGATATGAGTTATTAAAAGAATGAGGGTGAACAAGTTTTTATCCCAATAGCTGGACTCTTTGCATTTATCAAACAGCAGATTACTATAATCATTTCCTGCTATTGCACCTAGTCTGTTCCACTGATCCACCGCTCTATTTCTTAGCCAATACCAGACAATTTTGATGCCTGATGATTTATAATATAATTTTAGATCTGATAAGATTAAGCCATTGAGGTACATTTTAAAGGAAGAGATGAATTCTTTGATTCAGAGATAAAAGCAGAGTGCATTTCAAGTATGTAGATGACAAGTGCATGGAAAAAGAGATGGAAGATGTAGTGTCATTATGAAGAACAAAGAAAAGAAAAATTTGTCCAGATGACAGTTTCTATGGGGGAGAGATAATATACAACAAGGCTGGAAGTGGAATTTGTATGACTTTAAAGATAAAAAGAGAAATATTTACATTTTATCCAAGATGATTCTTAAATCTAGAATCTTTCAAGGTTCTGGAGTTGGTTGAACAAGAGAGTTACATAATCAAACCTGTTCTAAAGCAAATTTTTTTTGGCAGTAGTGTGTAAGATGGACTGTAGTAGTACTTAGACATGAAGCAGAGAAAACAATTAGGAGCCTGATCTAGAGGAGATATGATAAAAGCTTTACTAAGATGATATATATGTGGATTAAGAGAAGAAGGTAGCATGCAATTAGATTTGACAAGAGATTATTAACAAAGTTATGAAGGAGAGTAAGGATTATAGGAAAATACTGAGTCACTGTCAAAAATCTGAGGAGTGATCATATTGGTAGGATACATACAAGAAAAGAGTAATGCCATGTAAATCTAGCTCCCAAATCTTTTTTTCTCTTGGCTTCAGAAAAAGCACAGTTCCTGTGCCTCTAACAGTTCTTTCTTCATCTCTTTTCAAAATTTATCATCTTCCCAAGTTGTGATTTCCATGAAGTTCTATGTTTCCATCCCTGCTATCTCTTCTGAACTTCATATTTCCATTTGCAACTGCCTATAGGTTATATCTACTGAGATGTACACCTGGAACTTTAAACTTGACAAAAACAAAGTCAAGATCATCATCTTTCCCCCAAATCTGTTCTTTCTGACTTTACTATTTTAAAAAGTATCAAGCCATTGTCACTTGCATTCTACTATTTTTGAAACATACATATCACCTATGATTTTCTCCTCTCCTTTACAACTCTTATCCAATCATTCACTTGGTCTTCTTGATACAACACTGAAAGAATCTCTTTCTTTTGGTTTCTCCCTTCCATTTTCACTACTACTACTCTATTATAGGTTTTTATTACTTGAACTTTTTCCATCATCATTTAATAGGTCTTTCAACTTTCATATTTTTCCCTATAATTTACATCTTTGATATCAGCTGCCTCCCTAATACTCTCTTTTCATATATTTCATCACATGTCCTTTTATTTTATAATCTTTAATGGCCCCCTATTTCTATTCTTTAAAGCCCAACTTACACGATAAATTCTTTCCAACGTCTTCTTTGATATTCCTTTCAGTTAAAATATTTCATTCCTCAGGTCTCACTGAACAGTTTCATTTTTACCTCTCTAATTCACTTATTAAATATCAATATATATTTTATGTTTTTCTATATATGGTTTTCTATATATGGTTTTTCTATATATGTATATTATGCATCTATTAGACTTTAAGTTCCATGAAGCCATTATTAAGTGTTAACTGAGTATCAAGTGCTATAAGTAGGACAAAAAACCCAAAAGTAGCACTGTCCTTAAGGAGTTTTGCATGCTAATGGAGGGAATATATATATATGAAAAAAGTTTAATTCTCTTATTTGACTATGCAGCAAGCATTTTCCCACCTTCAAAAAATTCTTTTTTTTTCTTTTTTTAGGGGAAGAAAATATGAGACAATGAAACAAAAAAGAGAAAAGAAAACAAAAACTTAATTGTTTTGACATTTCTAGTTGTATGCTTATAAAAATCAACAATGACTTCTGGAATTAACATGTTGTGAAGGATCTTTTTGAAGTCAGTATTTTAGATTGAGACCTAGAAGTTCCCTTAGAAGATAGATAGCTAGTCCATTCTTTTCATTTTACAGATGAGGAAACAGACTGAGAAAGGCTAAATAATATTTGGCTGAGGTATAAATTTGAAACAGGTTTTCTAGACTCCCAGTCTAGTTTCCTATTCACTAAGTCAAGCTAACTCTCAATGAATCAAAATATTCATTATATGCCAGACATAGTCCTAGATTCTGTGGCAACAATGACAAACTAAAACATTCCTTTCTTCCAAGAAAGGTCTCAAATAGAAGATGCACTTAGAGTAAAACTTAAGATATCTGGGGTGAAGAGGAAATGAATTCTAATTAAAACGTAATTTGTAGGGGTGGCTAGGTGGCACAGTGGATAAAGTACCGGCCCTGGAGTCAGGAGTACCTGGGTTCAAATCCAGTCTCAAACACTTAATAATTAACTAGCTGTGTGGCCTTGGGCAAGACACTTAACCCCATTTGCCTTGCAAAAAACCTATATATATATATATATATATATATATATATACATATATATATAAATATATATATATATGTATATAGTTTGTGCAAAAACTGAAATGCATGATGGAATATATTTGTAAGGAACATTAAGAAGGACAGGCTGACTTGAAACAGAGAAGGTAAATGGGAACAATTTATAATAAGTCTGGAAATGTATATGGTGCTATGGGGATTTAATTTCAAACAAGAGTTTTTATTTTATCTTAGAGGCAATTGGCTGAAATTAGATTTTTTTTTCAGATGTCAATGATATTTTGATATGTACTGTGGAGAGAAAAATATAGAAACACACAACTTTGACAGTCCCATGGAGGATAAAAGACTAGAAACATGTGGAGCTGCAGACCAATTAAAAAGACTACTATCATGTCCCATTCTGCGAGATGATAAACTATTTTGGTGACTATGAGAGTGGAAACATTGGAATGGACCTGATATTTTCCAAGGAGAACTAATAAGACTTGGTAGTTTAATATAAATGATAGAGAGAAGTTGAATATTAAATGAAGTTTTGAATCAGGATGACTAGAAGGGAGATATTAAAGTGCAACATTTATGGAAGATTGTTTGACATCATAGATATTAGGATTTTATTTAATATCTATATCTTGAATTTCCAAACCTGACTCCTTACTTTCTGTATGATGTCATTTTTAGCAAAGAAAAATGTCCAAGTTTCTGACTTGATTCATTTTTCCTCCTTTTTATTTTTTAATATTTTTAATGACATCTCAGCTAAAGAATCTCCACTGAGTAACCAAGAATTTGTATTCAACAGATACATCATTAGAAACAAGCTTTCTGCTTAATAACCTCCCTGCATCCCATGCATATGTGTTCACAGTCTTTTCTGCTGTTGCTCCATTCCTACTGATTTCATTCCTCTCTCACTTCCATCATTAGTTTTGCTTCATGAGCACTAGACTGTGTCATTAGTTATGACTCATCAATTGTGGCATAATCATATCAATTCCTACCCAATGTCTTCTGTCCTCATTTAAATATAAATTCTTCTTCTATTGCCAAGCTATCAAATATGTTTTATTCACTGAAGCTTCTAACAAAAGGCAAAACAGCCCATCCAGCACAATGTAGCAGGAGGCACACACACACAGATATATATATATATATATATATATATATATATATATATATATATAGAGAGAGAGAGAGAGAGAGAGAGAGAGAGAGAGAGAGAGAGAGTTAGAAAGACAGAGGAGGAAGAAGCATTTTTTCTAAGTGGTTTTAATTTTATTTTATTCTTTAATTCTTCTTGAAAAGGTGACCAATTGTTATCTAATATAAAAATGTTGTAATTAGAGTCTGAGCTAATGTAACTGAAAAAGCCAAGTATGATAAGACAATAATCATACATTAAAACCTGTTGTTCTCAATAAAAGTCTTCTATTATATTCTTTTTTCCTTCCTTCCTCCCTCACTCCCTCCTTCACTCTATTTTCTTTCTTTGTTTCTTTGTTTCTTTCTTTGTTTCTTTGTTTCTTTCTTTGTTTCTTTCCTTCCTTCTTTCTTTCTTTCTTTCTTTCTTTCTTTCTTTCTTTCTTTCTTTCTTTCTTTCTTTCTTTCTTTCCTTTTTTCCTTTTCTTTTTCTTTCTCCACCCTTATCTGTCAGTTTTCTGGCCAAAGAAATATAAATTTTGATCTCAGAGACATGGAAAAGACATATGTGAAACTGACTAGGAAGAACTTAGTCAAAAAAAGTCCAAAGTCTCCCACGGCATCTAGGGCCATCTCCAATCATTCCTGATCATATCTGGCCCCTGACTCAGATGGCTCCAGAGGAGAAAGTGAGGCTGGTGGCTTTGCACAGCCTTCCCTCACTTAAATCAAGTCATTTACTTATCATGGCATCATCTCCCTGAAGTTTCATTGTATTTGAGAATGAAGGACAAACAGCAACCTTTATTCTCCAACAAGGGCAAACTTAGATGCACATAGAATGTGAGCTGTCAATTATCTCTGATTTTTTCAGTACTTACTATACTAACCTTCTATATATGTGCTGTGCTTATGTTGAGAATCCTTTGCCTGTGAGAATGGTTCCTGGATAATGTCTTACTGAATACTCCAGAATCACCATCCATACCCATTGCTACACAAATTTGGATATGTCATAGGGAATTTTTGAATTAAAAAGAAGTGTCATCTCCATCCTACCTAGCTCTCCATTGGAAGATTATTGGACTCTTAATTCTTTGATCTTATTTTAGAAAAATTGTTAATGTGATTTCATGTGGTACTGTCATTAACTTTTTGCTTGAATTTATATTTTTAGAGAGGATAAGACATCAAAGAATTTTTCTTTGCTCTGTATTGCATTCAAGTACAGCAAAAAGTACTAGATAAAATCTACATAAATATTGGATGATGGTAATCATGATTTTAATAAGATTGAATATAATTTAAATCAATTTGATTCCTGCAAGGGCTTAATGTTCATGTTATTGTGATTGTAATGCATTTTTGAAGTTTGTTTAGAGTTTTATGAAATTTATTTCAATGATCCTCTAAATAAGGATAAAATGGGGGAGGAGTCAATATTATTTTTTATTTTTTACGAGTACAAAAATTAAGAAAAATAAATTTTGTCAAGTCATATAAGTTATTAAAAGCAGCAGAAATAGGTTAGGAAGACTCTCAATTCTCAAAATATAGTATTCAATTATTCAAAAAGTTATGCTGTTTTATAAATGTGAATTACTATCAATTAGATAGTAAATAAACACAAATTTAGCATTTATTATGTGCTAGGCACTGTTGTACGTATGGGTGATACAGAGAAAAAGTTAAAATAATATTATCCTTGGTCTTTAGCTCACAGCTAAAATAGGGAGACTGAGAAAAATATGAGGAAAACAAACAATCAAGCCTATACAAAAGAAAACTTGAGAATAATCAACAGAGGGAATAAAAGAGATCAAGAAAGAATTTTAGTTAGAACTTGGAGGAAGCCAAGGAGATGTAGATGAGGAGAAAGGGTATTCCAAACATGGAGGGTAGCCAGTGAAAGATACTCAGAAGAGGCAGATGGAATGTCTTGTTTGATAAATGATAGCTTACTAGAGATTTTTAAGATGCATTCTATTTTGGGATTTGACCTTCAGCTTATGCATCTGGTTACCTTGGGATAGTTATAATGGTCAATATATCAAATATTAAAAAAATAAAATGAAATAATAACTATAAAAATATAGAGAATGGTCTAATGCAAGAGCCATTGAAAAGGATCAATCTGAAGAAATTAGTAATTCACTAAATTATTGAGATAAGGAATTGAGGGTGAAAGAACCAAATAAACTATATAAAGAACAAAATTTAGTTTTGATCAAGTTTTTGGTCAAATAGAGAAAGAATAAAACAAAACTAATGAGTACAAACTAATAAGGCATACAGGAAGAATTTCAGTAAGGAGACTAGATGACATACAAAGAATATTTGACTAAGAGCTGCAAAATAGTCTCCTAAGGTACATCTTTGTCTCCTAAGGTACATATCCACCACATAGAACTTGTGTAAACTGAATATTATGTAATCTTTCTGACTTTGTTTCCTAAACTATAACATTAGAATAATAATAATAGTAATGAATATAATGCTTTAAAGTTTAGAAATCTCTTTACATATATGGTCTTATTTGATCTTCACAGCCCTGGGAGATATGTATTGTTATTATTATCCACATATTACAAATGAGGAAACTGAGACTGGCAAAGTATAAATAACTTGGTTAGAGTCAAGTATCTAGTAATTCTCTGACAGTATTTAAACTTAGGTCTTTTTGACTCTGGGACTAGCACTATTACTCACTGTGATAGTTAAGTGACAATATGTGTTTTACCTATTTCACAAAACTATTAGTAAAATCAGATGAGATAGTGGAAATGCAAATACTTTGCAAAACATAGAGTGCTGTGAAACATATCATCATTCGCATTGTTATTATTGCTGTTGAAAAAAGATGAGTCTGTGGTCATTTAAACCCCTATTCTTCTAACTCCTAGCCAATTCTGTTTCTACTAGTCTATGCTGGTACTGATTCTATTCCAGCTGAGATCCACAAGGTGGGGGGTCCATTGCTCATCCAAAAACTGACTGAAAATTTCCAGATTATATGACATGAAAAAGTTATTCCCCCAAGAATTCAAGGATGCCTCCATCCTCCATTTCTATGAAGGTAAAGGGAGTAGATTGTCCTGTGACAATCACAGGAGTATTTCTCTATTAGTTATTGCTGGTAAGAATCTTTCCAGCTGATTCTTCAATAGACTGATCCTTCACCTGGAAGATGGTCACCTCCCTGAGAGCCAGTTTGGATTCAGAAAAGGTCAAGGAACAGTTGATATAGTTGGGTTTGCTGCCCAATAATTCCAGGAAATGCCAGGAACAGAACAGAGATTTGTATACAACATTTGGAGATCCGACCAAGGACTTTGATACTATTATTTGCAAGGGTTTATGGAAAATTATGTCAAAATTTGCCTGAGAAGTTCATCAGTATTGTGCATCAGTTCCATGATGGCATGCTTGCCCAGGTTCTGGTTAGTGGATTTCACAGTCACCAATGATGTTAAACAAGAACTTATCTTTGTTTTTTTTTTAGGTTTTTGCAAGGCAAATGGGGTTAAGTGGCTTGCCCAAGGTCACATTGCCAGGTAATTATTAAGTGTCTGAGACCGGATTTGAACCCAGGTACTCCTGACTCCAGGGCTGGTGCTTTATACACTATGCCACCTAGCCACCCCAAGAACGTATCTTTGTTCCCATGCTTTTCTACTCAAAACTTTCAATCAGGATGAACATGATCTCAAGGTCAGCTACTGAACTGATGGCAAATTATCAACTTAAAAAGGCTTCAAGCCAAGATCAGAGTGGAGGGAGTGTTGGTACATGATCTTCTATCTGCAGATGATGGGGCACTCAATGCAGCCTCTGAAGCTGAGATGCAACAAAGTATGGATCGATTCTCTGATGCACAGGTGCTCTAGCCAGCACCACACCATCCATATGTGGAACCATCAATCACAACAAATAGAGAAGTTCTGAGGACTGGAAAAGTTCACTTACCTCAGCAGTGTCCTCTCCAAAGAGGGATACATTGACAATGAGGTTGACACAGGCATTGCCAAAGCTAGTTCAGTATTTGAGAGGCTCTGAAACAAAGTGTGGGAGAAAAGAGGCATCAAGATGAATACCAAACTGAAGGTTTACAGAGCCATTGTGCTAACCTCATTGCTGTGTGCTTATGAAACCTGGACTGTCTACCTCTGCCGTGTTAGGAAACTAAATCGCTACCATTTAAATTGTCATAGGGATGGCTAGGTGGAGCAGAGCACCAGCCCTGGAGACCAGGAGGACCTGAGTTCAAATCTGATCTCAGACACCTAATAATTACCTAGCTGTGTGGCTTTGGACAAGCCACTTAACCTCATTGCCTTGCAAAAAAAAAAGTCTAAAAAAAAATCTAAATTGTCTTGGGAAGATTCTGAAGATCACCGGGCAGGAGAAGATATCAGACACTAAGGTCCTTTCTTGAGCTAAACTGCCTAGCATTCCAATATTACTACAGAGAGTGCAACTATGATGGGTTGGATATATTGCTGGAATGTCAGACATACATTTACCCCCAAAACTATTTCATGGAGAACTGGTACAGGGTGAGCACTGACAAGTGAGTCAGAAGAAGCAATACCAAGTCACCCTGAAGGTCTCATTGAAGAGCTTTAGAAATGATTGTACAGCATGGGAGACACTGGCACAGGAGTGCCCAGCATGGCATGCCCTCATCAATGAGGGGTGCTGTGCTTTATAAGGAAGGCAAAAGTGAAGCAGCTCAAAGGAAAAGTGAAATATATTAGTTTAGAGAAAGCACCTCAAATGTTCATATGAACTATTTGTGCCCAATCTGTGGTAGAGCATTCTGAGCTCATATTGGTCTGGTCAGCCACAGTAGGACACCTTCAATTTGTTTCAAACATAGTGATGCCATTTTGGTCTTCTTTGATAACAAAGGACAAGTGCCAACCAACCTTCCATTTCCTCTTCATACCAGCTATGCTAGTATAGTCTCCATGGTTTTATTTATAACATGACTTTTGTTACTATATAAGTGTTTACTTAACAAGGTATCCAAAGTCCATTGTATGTATGAACTCCTAAATCTTTAAGGTAGAAGGACTTGCCAATGAGTTTATGATGGATAGGGTTCTAGACAGTCAAAAGAAAAAGGATTATTATTAGAAATTTGATTCAGGGTTGGCAGTTATTGCAACAATGCTAAGAATTGTATAGACTCTGCCAAAAAAAATTCTTTAATGATATTAGGAAAAGGAGCATAGAATTTAGATATGTGAGTAATGGATCTTAGACATCATCTAATACAAAACTCATATTTCAGACAAGGAAACTGAAGTCTAGGGGATGTGCTTTTTTGTTTTTCTTTTATTTGATTTTATTTATTTTTTAGACGTTTATATAGCTAGTCAGAATTTGAATCAAAACCTTTTCACTTATTCTAGTGTGCCTTACTCTATAGTATTTAAATTTAGTGAAATAGAAATTAAATATATGAGGGCATCTAGGTAGTACAATGAATAGAGCACTGGTTTGGGATTTCAAATCCAGTCCCAAACACTAACTGGCTGTTTAACTCTGGGCAAGTTACTTAATCTCTACTGCCTCAAAAAATAGATGTATGGACTATAGAACAAATGGAAATAGCATGAAGATTAAAAAAATCACAAAGCAATGTAATTTGATTATGCATTAAGATGATATCTAAGAATGACTGAATGAAGATTAGATAACATATTTGCATCTAGAAAAATGTAAAATTAAATATGAATCAGTGACTTAGAATTAAAAAAAGAAAAAGTTGAATATTGTACTTCAATTAAACTCTAAAACTTTTCTTCACCTTATTACTATATAAGGTTTCACACAGCTCTACAGGAGTTGAGATAATTGGCAAGTGCTAATGTACAGAACAGTAACAACTCAACTCTATGCAAAGAATACATAATAAAATACAGTGCTTCAAATTTTATGAAAGACATATTTCTTGAAAATTTCCCAATATGAATAATCAGGTATAATTTCCTAGCAACTAAGAGTACTTTTGTATCAACTTAATTATCGTGGTCATTGCATAGCTTTCAGAGTACAGGGAGGTTAACTTTACATAGTCTAAAGCAAAATAGTAGAAGTTATGAAAAAGAAATTACGTAATATACCCAGTGGATACAAAATAAAAGGCAAACTTCTGTATATATTTATACTTTTGAAGGGCCAAATAAAAGTGATCTCAAATTTCTAATTAAAAATTTCTAAATTTCTAAATTTGTAAAATTTCTAAAAATTAAAAACAACAAAATTAGTAAGAGAAAAGTGGAAAAATAGGTACAACTGCCTTTTTATTGATTTTATTGCTTTATTTATTGATTCTTTGAGTCTTCTTTTTCTTTTATTTCTCTGTCAGGACACAACTAATTTATCTCTACTCGTTCCTCCCTATTTTCTATTCTGCTGGACATACTGCTGGGCAGGAATATTATAACATTCAAATGAGATAATGAATGTAAAACATTGAAAATTTTAATGTACTTTATAAATTCTTAACATCATCATCCTACATTCATCACCTTTATTCTGATGATGACTTCTTTTCCTACTATTAAAGTATTCCTGCTGACCTCAGATATTGATAGAGCTTGATATGCTGGTAAGTGTCTAACAACCATGTTTCAAAATTAAATCTGCAGTATTAATAGTGTATTAAGTTGAAGCAATCGATAAAATGTTAAATAAATTTATGATTGATTGTAGCAACTGCCAGTTTCTACTGGCCAAATTTACTTTTAAAGTTATTGTTTTCTTTAGTTAAATTTTCATAATTCTCCTGCATGACTCTCATTTCTTTTCTTCATTTTTCTTATTCCTCACTTTTTAGTTTTTAAAATCCATTTTGAACTCTTCCAAGAGATCTTGTTGAAATTGAAACCATTTCAACAACTTCTTAGAAAGCTTCACATGTAGACATTTTGTCATTGCTTTCCTTTCTGAGATGGTGTTTTTATCACCTTTATCGCAAGAGTAGCTGCCAATGGTTAGTGCATTTTTTGTTCTGGTCATTTTATCAGTTGAGCTCTGTTTCTGTGGTATAGGGTATAAACTTTGCTTGGTGAGAGCCAGGGATCTACTCTCTAATTTCTCTGCTTCTTCACTTCTAGTGTTCTCAGTTTGCTCTCTTCACTTGGGTAACCCAACACCTTCATCAGCTTCCCAAAACTCAACATTTTGCCCTCCAAAGTGGGATTGGGTCCCTCACCACTGACAGAGTTTTGTCTGAATCTTAGTTGTTTTCTGGCTAAAAGCCTCTCGCTGGCTTCCCAGCTCTCCCACTTGCCCTGGGCTAAACTCCCATTTTATCCATACGACAGACCTTTTCCTGAGGTTCCTCCAGGATATATCAATAAAAAAAATGTTTTATCTTTTTTGGGGGGGTTTCTATTGCTTTAGGATTTGCTTAGAAGTTTCATTCAAAGTTGTTTCCAGAAAAGCTCCAGGTACTTTCTAGTTTTATGCTACTATCTTGGCTCCATCTCGGAAGTCTTCTTGATCTTCTGCCAGTTTCTGAGATATTTGCTCACTGAATATTGAAAAATAGATTTCACAAGCCTAATAGAATCGGCTACAGCAAATCCATGTTACTGGGGAGAAAGCAATCACCTTTCCTCGTATAGAAAAGAGAGAGATCTATTTACAGTTTTTCCTCCCCTACCCCCACTTAATAATATTTTATTTTTCCAATATCATGGAAAGACAGTTTTCAATATTACATTTTGCAAAATTTTCTCCATCCCTTTCCTCTTCACTCCATAAGATGATGGCCAACAATTGGATATAGGTAATATATGTACAATCATATTAAATGTATTTCCTTATTAATCATATTGTGAAAGAAGAATTAGAACAAAAAGAAAAAACAGAGAAAGGAAAAACAAGCAAAAAAAGAAAAAATAGTATTGATAATCCATAGTTTGCTTCCCCCCCCTAAATGTCAATAGAATTTTCTATCATGACCCTTTCTGAATTATCTTGGATGATTGTATTGCTGAAAAAAGTTGAATCTATCATGGTTGATCATTGCATAATGTTGTTACTGTGTAACAGGCCTTTACATTTTTTTTCCTGAAATCTGCCTGCTCATTTTTTCTTATAGCACAATAATATTCCTTTTCATTAATATACCATGGCTTGCTCAGCCATTCCCCAACTTATGATTATCCCTTATATTTTCAATTCTTTGCCACTAAAAAAGAGCTGCTATATGGGCCTTTTTCTCTTTTTATTATCTATTTGGGATGGAAACCTAGTAGTGGAATTGCTGGACCAAGTATATTTACAGTTTATTACCCTTTGGATATAGTTCCAAATTACTCTTCAGAATGATTAGATCAGTTCATAACTCCACCAACACTGCAACATTGGAATTGTATTCTAATTTTCCTACATCTCCAGAATTTATTATTTTCCTTTTCTGTTAGATTAGCCAATCTGTTAGTTGTGATATGGTAACTCAGAATTGTTTTACTCTGAATTTATTTAATCAAAAGTGATTTAGGGCAGCTAGGTAGCACAGTGTATAGAGCACCAGCCCTGGAGTCAGGAGGACCTGAGTTCAAATATGGCCTCAGAGACACTTAATAATTGCCCAGATATTTGACCTTGAGCAAGTTACTTAACTTCATTGCCTTAAATAAATAATTAAAAAAAGATTTAGAGGAGTTTTTCATATTACTATAACTAGCTTTAATATCTTCATTCGAAAACTATCTGTTCAATATCTTTTGACCATCTATCAATTGGGGAATGTCTTGTATTCTTTTAAATTTGGCTCAATTTTCCATATATTTTAAAAAATCAGCCCTTTATCAGAAACACTATAAAAATCATTTCCTAACTTTCTACTTTCCTTCTAATCTTGATTGCATTTTTCTTTGTGCAAAAACTTTTAAATTTTATGTCATAAAATTCTCAATTTTGCATTTCATAATGTTCTCTGGCTAGTTTGGTCACACATTTTTCTTTTCTTCATAGATCTGTCAGGTAATCTATCCATGTCTCTCCTAATTGGTTTATATCTAAATTTATGTATCCATTTATGTCTAAATCATGTATCCATTTTTTGACCCTTATCTTGGTATACTAGGGTGTAAAATGTTGGTCTCTGCGATATTATTTTCTAGTTTTCTCAGCAATTTTCATCCAATAGTGAGATTTTATTCCTTGAGGCTGGAATTTTGGGCTTATTAAAGAGTAAATTAATATAGTCTTTTACTACTATGTTTTGTGTACCTAACCTATTCCACTAACCTACCACTATTTTTCTTAGCCATTAGTTTTTATGATTGCTGCCTTATAATATATATGTATAAAATTTTATATAATGTAATATAATTTTACATTTGATACAGAATGATACTCACTCACATGTATATATATACATAATATTTAATATATCAATTAGATATAATTACTGTATTAAATATTGTTACTTAATCATTTTCCTTTAACACTAGAGAGGGTTCAGTCTTCAGGGAGATTGTGTACAACTTGGGAGAGGTTCAAGCATAAGTAGCATACAAAAATAGCAATAAAAACATTTGAAAAGGTTAAAAGTCAATTTTTAAAATTAAATTGTCATGAATAATATTTTATAAAATAATATGTATGTCATATAAATTAGGTTTGATGTCATTAGCAATTTTTAATAAGGAATTACATTGCACTTTATAGGTTGAGACTTGTGACTGGAGGAAACAGGCAGAAGATGGGGAATACAACTTTCTAATTCACTATAAGATACTATTTGCCTTTTGTACATCAACTCTTCAAATTCTGAGCAAAGAAATACTGCTGAAGAAATTATGAAAACGTGAAACTTCATCCACTATGAAATTTTGTTGTGTAGCTTAAATTGGGTGTTTTGTCCTAACAAAACATGTGCAATTTCTGCTTGATTCTCTATTATAGTTTGTACCACAGCATCCAACTTCCAACTTAACTAACACTTCTGAATTTTTCTGCAATTAACTTGTCTGAGAGTTAATTTCATTCAGTATCCTTTCCACAATCTTTCTGCAGTCTCCCATTTTCATTCATTTGTGTTAACCATCAGCTATGCCTAATAATTGTCAATCTCAATCAGAAATAGGGACCATAAAATCATACAACAGAATTTCTGAAGGTACAAAAGACTAAAAATGCATTTTAATTTTACCTATGTTTTTATTTTTTTTATTTTTATTTTTTAATTTTATTTATTTTGTTAAATATTTCTTAATTATATTTTAACCTGATTTGGGTCATATTTGAGTTCTGTGTTCCATATATTTCCCACTTAACAATAGAATAACAGACTGCTTCTTCATCTTCAGCTGTGCTACCTTCAGGGTCCATGTCAGTTGTTTTTTTTGGGGGGGGGTTTGGTTTTTTGTCTTTACTTTTTTTGCAAGGCAAATGGGGTTAAGTGGCTTGTCCAAGGCCACACAGCTAGGTAATTATTAAGTGTCTGAGGTAGGATTTGAACTCAAGTACTCCTGACTCCAGGGTTGGTGCTCTATCCACTGCACCACCTAGCTCTCCCTCCATGTTAGTTTTGAATTCTTGGATGATATTTTCCTTATTTCAACCTAGCTGAATGTAATGTCTTTTTTTACTCAGATTTCCTCAGGTCAATTTTTAATGCCTCAGTTTTCTCATGTATTAAGTGAGGTAATTGGACTTCCTGGTCTTTGATATCTTTTGTAACTATAGATCTGTGATCCAATTAACTTATGTATGCATCAATTTTTCCCCATCACATCCTAATTTGTATCATATTAACATGTTTATATTAAATGACCTTCTCCCTCCCATCAAATTTTAAATGTTTTCAATATGGAGATTTCTTTGCTTTTCTTTTTTCTCAGCTCTAATTATGATGGCTTGTTCATTTTCAGTTGTGACCAATGCCTCATGATCTCATTTGCAAGTTTCTTGGCAAAGATATTGGTATGTTTTTCCATTTCCTATTTGAGTTTATTTTACAGATGAGGAATCTTAGGCAAATAGTCTTAAGTTACTTGTGTAGAGGAACAAGCTGGTAAGTGTCTGAGGCCAGAATTGAATTCAGAAAAATGAGTCTTTCTGAATCCAGTCTCAGCAATCTATCCAGTATACCACCTAATTGCCCTGCTTGTATAGAGTAAAACAAACAAATAATAAACTAACTAAATAAAAGACAAATACACATGAATATAAATATGTATATATATATTTATACATAAATATACTTTTATGTGTATTTGTATATGTGCATACTGAGGAACTGAAGAATGGAAGTCTCTGAATAAGGAATGGACTTTGCTTAGTGATGAATAGGAGGAATTTATTTGCTTTAGATAGATTAATCTGATTAACAGGTTTTAAACTGAGTAAATAAGAATTTTTAAAAATAGTTAAATAAAACAAATATTTGACCTAGGAACACAAATGTTATTAAATATGTTTAGTAATCTACAGGAAGAAATGATGGTGAAGAGTTGCAAAATATAATGCTTATTTGTTTAATAATTTATTCTGCAATGGCAGTAGTAAGTCTGAATTCAGAGGTGAATTCATATCAACCTGGTGGGATATATCATATTTAAAATTTACTAATGAAGGAGTAGAATTTGTTCAAACAAGGAAGTAAGATATGCTTGAATGAGGATGGATGTTTGTCTTTCATTCTTGAAGAAGATCATGACATGAAGGAGGTGATGTTATGACAAACAAAGGAATTTGATTTGAGTGAGTGTCTATTATGCTAAGTCACCAACCTCACTTTCTCCTCCAGAGCCATCTGGACCAATGGCTAGATATGAATCAGGCCATCTCTGACGATGGCCTTGGATATGCGACAATCATTGTAATTTGATTTGCCCAAAGTCACACAGCTAATGAGTTTCAAGTATCTCACAATGTACTTGAACTCCCATCCTTCTGATTCCAAGGTCAGTGCTCTGTCCACTGCACCACCTAGCTACTATATGTTTTTTTTGAAGCTAAGAATGAATAAGTGATTTGCCCCAGTGATAACTTCATGTATGAGGTAGGATGCAAAGTTAGATCTTCCAGACTCCAAACTCATTTTTCTAATTTAGAGAAATTATATTAAGCAAAGCTTTTGGTTCTCTTAAAGATGAAAGGGTAATAAAGGACATAAAAATTCAGAGGTGTCATAAAAGCTAGTCAAACAATTTTCCTAACCCTACCAAATCTCCAGATCCTAAAGTTATATAATCCAAAGCAATGGTATAAAAGAATATTGATTGTCAAGGTAATTTGAAATATTTATTTTAAAGAAAAATTATGAAGAAAACAAATATGCAAATTATATTCTTGGAAGTTAAACAAGAATGCCCTTAAGTATTGGAATCAGGACAGATTGACAAAATCTCTAGCTTACCAACAGAGAACAGTTACAATTTTAACTCATCTCCAAATATGGTACATCAGAGTTGATAATATAACATACATAAAAATGTGTATACATTTTACTGTACATTTTATTCAGAAATATAGTACTAAAACCCTTCATCTTCAGACAGATATTTACAAGTAGACAGGAAGAAACAACTTATTTATCCAAAGACAGATTTTAAATACATTGGAATATTCAGGGAACCTGATCTTTGGGGGGAAAAAAGTAGTTCAAGAATTCAAATCCTAAATAATACTTACTTACAAATATAAATACATACTTATTACCTACACCATACATTAAATGCAAAAATAACATGATAGTTGATAGATTCATAGATAATATGGGTTATTTTGTTTACATACATATATGTATAAAAGTATATATAGATATGAATATCAAAAAAGGAAAATTATAAAAATATATTTGATGATTAGTTGGTATTGAGGCAGAAGCCTGTAAGTGTTGACAAAAAGGATTAAAATGCTAGCAGAGAAATAGTATACAGTATGTTGCTCTAAGTCTATGTAAGTATATCTTTACTACCTTATATATCTAAATTAGCTAGGTATTTTCAAGTTTGTAGGCACAGCGGGTTTTGTGGACAATAATTTTTTTTGTAATTTTTGCAAGGCAATGGCATTAAGTGACTTGCCCAAGGTCACACAACTAGGTGATTATTAAATGTCTGGAGTTGGATTTGAACTCAAGTCCTCCTGACTCTAGGGCCAGTGCTCTATCCACTGTACCATCTAACTGCACCTAGACCTTATATATCTACATACATATATATATATATATATACATACTTAAATATGTATACATTTTTATCTTTATAATATATCATTATGTTTCAGCTCATTGGGTGTCAGTATTCTATCCTCAGAGTTTGTACCCTTGGCAAAAACAAGCAAACAAGGAAAATAACAAAAACTAAACCAACAAAAAAATATTAGGGGCAGCTAGGTTGCATAGTGGATAGAGCACTGGCCCTTGAGTCAAGAGGACCTGAGTTCAAATTCAGTCTCAGACACTTAATAATCGCCTAGCTGTGTGACCTTGGGCAAGTCACTTTACCCCATTGCCTTAAATAAATAAAGTTTTTTTTAAGTGGTAACAATATCCCCTTCCCTCCAAATTAAGGACACTGAAGATATCTTTTCTTAGAAGTCTTATGCAGTTATAAAAATCTGAGAAATTGCAAAGGAAATAGAAATAGTCAAGGAATGATAAAAGAAATCAGAGACAAGTCAACTCCTCAAAGATATGAAAGTTCCAGTTTCATTTTGTTTAAATATATATATATATGTATAAAAGTATATATGTATATTAATAAAGGAAGCATTCTAAAGTCTGTGTTAAAAAAAAGGATTATCTCCTGAGACACTTGTATGCAGATAAAGAAGCAACAATTAGAACCAACATAGAAAAACTGATTGGATCAAGATTGGGAAAGGAGTACAAGTATATATATATATATATATATATATATATATATATATATATATATATATATAGTCAACTTATTTATTTACCTTATATGCAGAAAATATCATGTGAAATGCCAGGCTGTATGAGCCAAGTCAAAATTAAGATTCCTGGAAGAAAAATCAACAATCTCAGATATGCAGATGCTAACAGATGATGGCAGAAAATGAAAGGTTAAGAAGTCTCTTGGTGAGGTTGGAAGGTGAGTGAGTAAAAATTTTCTTGAAGTTTGCATTAAAACAAACAGCAAACAAAACTAAGATCTTACCATCTGGTTCTAGTATCTCCAGGCAAATAGAGCAAGACGACATGGTAGCAATATAGAGTTTATCTTCTTGGTCTCAAAGATCACTGCAGATATTATTAACTGCAGCTAGAAACGAGAAGATGCTTGCTCTTTGGAAGCAAAACTTTGTTAACTCTGGACAGCATACTAAAAAGCAATGACATCATCTTACTAACAAAGGTCTGTATATTTAAAGCTTTGCTTTTTCCAATATTTATGTAAAGCTATAAGAGTCGGATAGTAAGGAAAGTTGAGCACTACAGAATTGATGCTTTCAAAATGTAGTGTTAGAGAAGACTTTTCAGATTTCCTTGTACAGCAAGCAGATCAAATTAATCAATACTTAAAAATAATTTATTCAAACTATACTTGGAAAGCTCAAGCTTTAAGCTCAAATGTAAATACTTTGGCCACATAATGGAAACACAGGACACATTAGAAAAGATTGGGAAAGATTGATGGCAAAAGGAGAGGATGAGATGAGTCTCAAGTCCAACCTTCATCAAATGACCTTTATTGATCATACACCACCATGCATTTTTTTTATTTTACATTTACTTATATTTAAATATATTCTTTCTCACAAGCAGAACATTAATCTTTGGGGGAAGGGATCACCTCATTTTTATTTGTATCTTTAAAGTACAATACCTGCCACACAGAAGATATATAATACTATAAATGACAGAGAGAGAGAGAGAGAGAGAGAGAGAGAGAGAGACAGACAGAGAGAGAGAGAGAGAGACATAGAGAGAAGCAGAGAGGAGAAATTTGAGTAGAATATTCTACATGTAAAAGTTATCCAAGAGGAATGAAATACAAGAAAATATAATTATCAAGAAAAGATTAAGAAAAAAATTAATTCTGTCATGTTTCTAAGCTATTGTAAAATAAAAGGAAATAGATCAAGGGGGAAAGGAACAGAGAAAAATCATCAATGAATATAAAATAAGATCTAAGAGGTTCAAGATTCAAGGAGGTTATAAAGAATCAAAAGGGAAAGAGGAAGAATCAAATTAATTTTCCATGAACTAAATCCCAAGTTCCAAAATAAATGAATAATAATATTTTTTGGTTAGTTTCACCACCACGCCTGTTTCCCCAAAACTTCCCAGTAGAGAGCGGAAAATGAATGGTAATGACTTTAATTTATAAACTAACATAGTAGACCAAAGCAGAACAATGTAATAGCTATAGGGTGAGATTAGGTTCAGGGATAGGGAGAAATCAAAGTTACATCTCTCCTTTGGTGGTGGTAGTGGTGGTGATGGAAATAAAGGAATCATTATAGAACATTTCCAAGGAAGTAAAGGATAAATAGATCTATGTCTTTGATGAGACACACAGGTAATAAAATGAATTTTGTCTTTGGGCAGTGAACACAAGAAGAGAGCACATCTTTTCCAAGCAAATGTTGAGTTAAACAGAATTGAATCTGTTCCCAAAAGAGAGGTTTATGGGTCTCTAGGAGTAGCCATTCCCAGCATTATGGTTCAGGGGTGTGCTAGAATCAGGAACTATTTCTCTGGATTATGAAATTTTCATTGTGAGAATTTGCACCACAGAAATAAATAAATCAGGGCTTGCTTTATTCTTGTGTTGATTGACTTAATTTATTAAAGTGATGGAGAAAATATCAATGATATAGATTAAAGTTAAAAGTGGACTGTGTATCTTTTGCTATACAAAAAAGTCACTCTCTTTTTGAGACTGTTAAACATTTACCTGTTCACTCCTGGGCACAGGAGATAATTAAATCCCTGGATATGCTGTGTTGTGAAGCACCTTTTAAGTACAGGTTAGGAGTAGACTACTTGACTCAACATGCAGAGGTCAAAAATCAGGATGCAGTGTGACTATAGCCACATATATTCTTTATAAATTTATATTTTAGGAGAAAGATTTGGCACAAGGCCCAACTGTAAACTAAATTAAATATATACCAGGAAGGAGGCTGAAATAAATTTGTAAATAAAATTAAATCAAATAAAGCAAAGATTTATACTTGATAGTTCAGAATCATCTCTACCTGGCATGAAAGAACCTGTTTTGTTCTTCCCATTAAAGGGAGAATGAAAAAGGATAACAATGTAGGAGGAAATAGAAATAAGTACTATATGAATGAAAATACTTAAGAAATCACATGAGTTAAATGAGTGGGGAAAGATTAGGATGTGATATACTTGCTTATGGGGACAGGAAAAAAACATCATAAAGAATGGAAAAATGACTGATATAAATGATTAAAATAACAAAGAAAATTATTTTTATCAATTTATGGTGTTCATATTAATGTTGATAAATGGAAGCAAAATTGGAGCATATGGTGAGAAGAGATAGATAGTATAGTTGACCTTTAACAAATTGATTCCCATTCCAAATTCTAAGAAAAAAGTAACATAATAACTTTATTATATATTTAAAAGTAATAGCAACTTATATATAATAGAATTGCATTTTAAGTACAATCATCTCTTCTTTTCTATTCCACTGTTGTGGGAAGGTCATATTTATATTTTATTTCTTAAATTCAGGGTAGAGTTGCATTTTTCCATAGAATCATCTGTCGTTTCCTATTCTACTATGTTGTGGGAGAGCTTTTTTATTTCTTAAGTTAAAAAAATTAAAAACTGAAAAATAAGAAGCAAATAGAACAAGACACTATCTATGAAATCTATGGAAAGGGGACAAATTTGCAATCAAGAAATAAAGTACATTTTAAATTGCAAAATGAATTATTTTGATTATATTAAATTAAAAAGCTTTTGTACTGATAAAATGAATGCTGCCAAAATCAGAAGGAAAACAGAAAGCTGGGAAACAATCTTCAAAACTAGGAGTTCTAATAAAAGTCTCATTTCTAAAATATAAGGTTTCAAATCATTCCCCAATTGATAAATGCTAAAGGATATGAGCAGTTTTCAAATGAAAAAAAAATAATGCTATATATATAATCATATGGAAAAAGGCTCCAAATCATTATTGATTAGAGAAATCTAAATTAAGACAACAATGAAATTATCACCTCAAACCCATCACATTGGCTAAAATGACAAAAAGGAAAAGGTTCAATGTTGGAGAGATTGTGGGAGGATTGGGACATTGATGCATTGCTGGTGGAGCTGTGAAGGATCCAACTTTTCTGGAGAGTAATATGGAACTATGCCCCAAAAGCAATAAAACTTAATCCTTAAACCCAGCAATTCCAATTCTAGGTCTATATCCAGAAGAAATTATAAAAAAGGAAAAGTTCTACATGTTCCAAAATATTCATAGCAGTTCTTTTTAGTAGTGGCAATGAATTGAAAATTGAGGGAATACCCATCAGTTGCAGAATGATCAAATAAGTTTTGGTACGTGAATACTATGGAATATTACTGTTCTATAAGACATCATAAATGGTGAAATTCTAGAGAAACATGGAATGACTTACAGAAATTGATGGTGAGGGAAGTGATCAGAACCAAGAGAATAATGTACACCTTTGCAACAACATTGTGAGATGATCATCCTTGATGGAATCAACTCCTATCAGCAGTTCAGACAGCTAGGACAATCCTATCAGATTGACTAAGGACAATGCTATTCCCATCCAGAGGAAGAAAAACAAAACAAAACAAACCCCTTCAGAATCTGATGAATAAAATATCTGTTATGTTTTTCTTTCCTTTAGTCCTAATTCCTCTTACTGAAAGTGAGTAATCTCTATACCTGTTTAAGACAAATGTATATGTACAATATTAACCTGACTTTGCCACTGAAGGGACTGGGTGGGAAAGGAGGGTAGAAGGAAATTTTGTCACCCCATACTTATGCATATGGATGAATGTTGAAAAACTTTGATAATATGTATTTGGAAAAATAAAATATCAAAAGAAAATTTTAAAAATGAGGAGCAGATAACAGCAATCAACTGACTTATGTATAGCTGTCTCTTTAAAAAAGGGTGAATGTTTGCATTTCATTGACTTGGAAAGGGAGGTCAGATCAGAAGCAGCATTTTGGAATGTGACCTTAGTCCTATATCAGAGGACAGAAATAGAGAAGAAATACTAATTTATCTGATGTTCTCCTATGCAATGGCAGCTACTGGTAAAGCCACTTACTTTATAAGGGATACTCTCATTCTAAAGGAGAAATATTAAAACTATGAGAAAAGTTCTATAGTGTTGGAGATATGAGTTGGCTTGACTACTCCTTTGCTATCCCATTTTACTCTGTATCCATTTTCCCCACTGATGTGAATATTCATTTGGTATGTGCCTTAGGGCTATGTAATATTTTATAGAACATGGATAAATAGAGATAATATAATTAAATAGCAATTATATATAACTTTATTCACTATCATATTACTCAAATTACCAAAGAATTATTTTATAGATATAGGAAAAAAGTAATAAAATTCACTTGAAGAACAAAAAGATCAAGTATATCAAGAGAACTGATTTAAAAAAAAGGAAGGAAGCCTAGAAGTATCCCGTTTCAATCTACAAATTACAAAGCAATAATAAACAAAACAATCTTGTATTGGTTAAGAAATAGAGTGGTAGATTAATAGAAAAGATTAGTTATATATTGCATTGTAATAAATGACCCTAGTCTACTGTTTGAAAAATTTAAAGCTTCTGGGGCAAAGTTTCTGAGAAAATAAGAAAGGTGCTTGATGAAAGAATTATAAACCAACATCTCACACTACAGTGTATTGGGTAACTAATGAATTACTGCTACTACTAAATCATTATGCCAAAGAGATTAAAGAAAGGGGGAAAAGACCCATATATGCTAAAATATTTATAACAGATCTTTTTGTGGTGTCAAAGGTTTGGAAATGTCAGGGGGGTACCCACTAAGGAATGACTGAAGAAGTTGTGGTTTATGATACTATCATGCTATAAAATATGACGAGAGAGACATAATGGAGAACTAAGTTTAGAAGATCACTGGACAGTTGCAACAATACTGTAAGAATCATCAACTGTAAAAGATTTAACTATTGTAATCAAGGAAATAATGTAAGACAATTCTGAAGGATGCATGATAAAAAATAATATCCACATTCAGAGAGAACTCTGGTGAAATCTGAATGTAAATTAAAATAAAAATTTTAAATTTAATTTTTCTTTCTTTTTTACATGTCTAATATGGAAATATATTTTGCATAATTTCACAAACATAATTGATAACATATGTTTACCTTCCCAATTAATGGAAAGGAACTGGAAGGAAAAAGCATGAAAATTTAGAATTCAAATTTTAATAAATTGAATGGTAAAAATAAATAACACCTCCAATAACCACTTGCCCACTTTATTTCTCTCTTAAAGGCAATAAAGCAATTTTAAAGGCATTTTTTTTATCATGAAGAATAAGGCTCAAGCTATTAGAAAACCTCCCAGGTTCTCTAAGTTCAAAAGTACATTGCAGTAGGAGTCACTGACTCCTCAGTCTTGACAAATGCTTTTGTCCATGTGCTCCTTTATATGCAAATATGAACAAAAGAGTACACTCAATAAAATAATATCACATCCTTGTTGAATATAGTGAACAAAACTTCATTATGTTGAATATTGGCTAGACTACTTATGTTTCCTTATTTAAAAATTTTGTTTCTAAATGACCAGTCAAATATGAATGAGTTAAATCCTGACTCAGGACAATATTCATTATGTCTTATATTATAATAATGTACCATGATTTGTTTTTTTAATTTTCCAATAAATATGCATGTACTTTCTTTCCAAACGATTTTGTTTATTAATCCAAAAGATGTTTCTATAAGTATTTTGTAGGATATTGAACCTTCCTTCCTATTTAGGACCACCTTAGTCATTGGGATAAAAATGAGAATTCTGGGATGAAAAGTTTAGCCTTTCCTGAAAATTTGTAGCATATCGATGCCAGATTGTTTAGAACAACTCCTAGTTCTATCAAGTCCATATTCATTTGTGTGTGTGTGTGTGTGTGTGTGTGTGTGTGTGTGTGTGTGTGTGTTTATGCATGTCTGTTTGTTTTCTGGTTTTCCATAATGCTTACCATTTTTCATCTGTTTGTTTTTTTACAATATGAGGGCTGAGAGGTGCTAAATTAAAGTTTTAAAATTATATATAATTATCTTAATATGTATTATATAATTATACTATATTATATACAAAATATATGCTAAATGCATATTTTGTTATGAATGATATTAAAAATATTTTGTATGATTGATTTTGTTTTGTAATTTGTTCTTAATAATTTTTGAGATCTTTTTTAAAAAATCATTTCTTTTGGGTATTTATCCATTGGGGAATAACTTTTACATTATGAATTTATATTTATTATTTATATAGTTTAAATATCAGACACATTAGAAATATTTGCTGAAAAATTCATACTATTCTTAATTCCCCTTCCCTAGTTTTATGATTTATCTTTTGAATCTTAGCTATGTTACTTTTGTTTGTGCATATGATTTTTTATTTAATGTAATTATAGTTAGGCATTTTATTTTTCATTACTTCTGTCTCTTGTGTGCTTAAGAATTTTTCCTCATTCAGAACTGTTAAAGATGCAGAATCTGTATATCTTCTAATTTTTAAAGTAATAATCCTTTCACATACTCATTTTAAGCTTATTGTTTGGAAGATGGTTTTCTAAACCTGTTACTCAGTCTTTTCCTTGTTTCCCAGTGGTTCTTAGCAAATAAAGATTTCTCTGATAAGAACTTTATTTTCTCGGGGTTTTAGAACATTATCTTATTGAGTTTAATTCCTTTGTATATATTATTTTTTTAGATGGAGGAGTGAAGCCAGGAAATTCTGACACTCTTCCCGTAGACCTCTCCAAATACCTCTAAATAATGACTCTAACCAAATTCTAGAGTGGCAGAACCCACAGAAAGACTGAGTGAAGCAATTTTTCAGGCCAAGACAACTTGGAAGATTTGCAGGTAAGATGTTACAACAGGGTCAGAAAGGGTGCAGCACAGCCAAAACCCCTCTGGCAGTTGGAGAAAATCAACTCTGGCCATCCAGAAACAGTCAGTGAGGAGTCTGGGTCCCCGGAATTGCATGTGTCTGTGGCAGCAGGAGCAGTTTTTACACCTCTCAATCTAAGGGTCACCAAGGGCAACTTGGAAGGTCAGCAGGACAAGTCTGCCACACCAGGGTGAACATGGAGCCCAGTCTAGCACAGGTCCAAACACAAAAACTAGTCCCAGAAACCAGGAGCAGGTCTGTGCAGCCATCTGGCATGGAACCACCTGACAGTTCCTTCCAGAGTGCTCAGCCCATTCATGCTAAGGGGGTTGCAGGAGACTGGAGAGCTCTCTTGGCTTTCTCTGAGGCAGGACTCTGTTGGTTTGGCCATACTCAGATCCAGGTCACAATCTGGGCCCCAGACTCAGGAAAAGGAGCTTTACTACCACAGTGAAGCAGAGACCCTCTTCACAGTTCCAGGGCAGAGGGGAGTGCTTGTGGTCATCCTCAGACCAGGAGAGCAGTCAGAGACTCTCATAAGATCTTGAAAGAACTGAGGTCCCTGGTGGGTATCCTTGAAAACAGCTGCAAAAACCCTCAAAAGCTTGGGACAGTGCATCTTCCACCCTGGAAGCAGAGCCACACCTTAACAAAAAATTAAAACCAAGTTATAGGCTGGGGAAATGACCAAACAATAGAAAGAAAAATAAATCCAGCCATAGATAATCATTTTGAGCTCATGGAGAATCAAAACACACACTCAGAAGATGACAAAGTCAAAGCTTCTATATTCAAAGCCTCCAAGAAAATGTGTATTGTTCTCAGGATTTGGAAGTGCTCAAAAATGATTTTGAAAATCAAGTAAAGGGGGTAGAGGAAAAATTGGGAAGAAAAATGAGAGTGATATAGGAAAATCATGAAAACCAAGTCAAGAGCATGATGAAGGAATTACAAAAAAAGATACTGAAGAAAATAACATCTTGAAAACCAATTTAGGTTTGGATCCAAGATGACAGAATGAAGGCAAGAAATACCAGAAACTCTACTCCAGCACATTCCAAATGCCTTTAAATTATGCCTCTAATCAAATTCGAGAGTGGTGGAACCCACAGAAAGACCGACTGAAACAATTTTCCAGCCTAAGACTACTTGGAAGATTCAAGAAGGGTCTGTTCCACTGAGTATGGAAAGGGTTGCATGGTGGGTGCATTGACCACCAGAGCAAACTGATAGGAACAACCCACCTGGGTCCGTAGGGGCACCTAGGTCCATAGCAGCAGGATGGTTTCCAGACCTCTCAGCCCAGAGAATGCCAAAGACAATAGGAAAGTTTAATGAGAAAACTCTGCCACACCAGAGTGCAGGCCTCAGTGCCTGGCCCTGGTCTCAGGCTATGGAAGAGCTCAAAAAAGATTTTGAAAAATCAAGTAAGGGAAGTAAAGGAAAAATTGGAAAGAGAAATGAAAGTAATGCAGGAAAATCATGAAAATCAAGTCAAAACAATATTGTGGAGATATTAAAAATAATGAGGAAATTAACATCTTAAAAAAAACAGTTTAGATCAAATGGGAAAAAAGCAGTCCCAAAAGTCAATGAGGAAAATAATGCCTTAAAAAGCAGAATTGACCAGCTGGAAAAGGTGATACAAAAGCTCTCTGGAAGGGAAGGACAAATTTGAGGGATTTAATCATGTTGAACTGTTTGTTTTCCTGCATGGGAAGTTGAAATTGATAACCAATATAAGCCTCTCATCAAGGCACAGGAGGGAACTGAATATGAAGGTACAATATATTATAAAGATGGAGTTAATGGGGATAACAAAGGAATGTACTGGGAGAAAGGGAAGGAAGAGGTAGAAAAGTCTCTATTTTATTTCAAAAAAAAAGATGCGAGGAAAAGCTTCTGCAATGAAGTAGAAAAGGGAAAGGTAAGGGGGCCATAAGTGAGTCTTCATTCTTATTAGAAGTGGCTCAGAGAGGATATAACATACACACACAATTGGATATAGAATTCTATTTTATCATAGAGGAAAATAGGAGAGGAAAAGTATGGAATAAAAGGGATGGGGGAGAAAAAGAGGGATGCAAGTGATAGAAGAGAGGGAAGATTGCAGGAGAGGGTATCTGGTACAACACACTTTCGAAGAGGGACAGGGAGAAAGGAGAGAAAAAATAATTTTTTCTTTTCCCTTTCTTTTCCTAGTATTAATTTTATTTTTATTTTTACTGTTTTCTGAATTCTTGAATTGATATTTCTCTTCCATTGAAATTTTTTCCTTTGTGGTTCTAAGTATTTTGTTTTTTAAAATTTATTTTTCCATATTTCTAAATACACTTATTAAGGCTGAATTTTTCATATTCTAATACAACCCATGTTTAAACACCGAATATATTTCAAATATTTATGTTATTTAACAATATTTTAAAATTGAATTGACATAGTTCTTGAATTTACATTGGTAGATTCATTCCTAGATATGTTGTGTATTTGAATGGAAGTTCCTTTTCTATTATTTTATCCTGGTTTTTGTTATTGCTATATTAACAAAAGCGCTGCTGATTTGGGATAATTTATTTTGTATCTTACTGGTTTTCTTAAGTTTTTTTTATTATTGTTTTAGTTATTGTCTTTAAGGTATTTAGGAATTACAATGGAGAGATCATGGGTTCTAAAACCAGGAAGTTAAAATTTGGCTAGATACTTATTAGCAGTGTGACCCTGGGCAAACCATTTATGTTCTATTTCCCTATGCTTCCTCAATTTTAAAACGAGTATAATAATAATACCACTTTTTCTCCCAAGATTATTATAAGCATTAAATGAGAAAATCTTTGTAAATTGTCTTTTACAAGGTAAAGACTTCATAAATATTTGTTGTTTTTATGGAGAATGATTGTATGATTGAAGTATATGTATGTATTTCTATAGATGTATATGTATATATATATATATATATATATATATATATATATATATATACATACATACATATATACACACAATATCAGTATTGTAACCCCTAACCATTTTTGGTTTATAGACATCTTTGATAATCTGGAGAGGTTAGTAAAACCCTTCAAAATGCTTATATTGAAATTTTAATTAATAAATTATTGATACAAAATAAGCATTCACAGGAAGACTAAGAACACTGATGCTTTTGATTGATAGAAATCTCATTTTCAGGAATACTTGAATTTGAATACTTTTTTTTAAACAAATATATATGTGTGATTCTTGACAATTCACTTCTACATGTCCTAGGAAGCTCCTAATGTTTTAAGCTTCAGAGCAATTGCCAAATTGTATTGCTAATATTTTCTCACTTCAAATTTGCTGTAACATGAAATTTTAAAGACATAGAGAGAGAGAGAGAGAGAGAGAGAGAGAGTAAAAGAGAGACAGAGATAGATGGATAGATAGAGAGATAGCTAGATAGATAGATAGGAGACATTGACATGGATATATAGTGTTATAGATTTATGAGTCATGGAATAATATTATTCACAAACAGACAAAATTGTCAGTTACACAAAATGCAATGCAAAGACATACACATAGTATTTGTAGCATATTATCAACTATGAATTGCATGCAAGAGATGAAAGTTTAACAAAAATAAGGGGTTAAAAGTAGATGAAGATCCATGTAACAAGATGATGGATGATAAATTATAGATGGTAATCTTAAATGATGGTGTGTGTAGATATAGGCAAGAATGACACAATGGAAGAAGGTATGGATGAATTTCAATGTGCCATGATAAAGGGAATTCACTTAGCTATGAGATTAAATCTATAGGAAAATGGGATGGGAAAGATATGTAATTAAGAAGTGGATAAATGAAAAGTGATTAGGTTATGCAAGAATAAAGTCAACAAGGTCAAAACTAAGTATAAATTTAATCTAGAAATAAATTTGAAAGATAGAAAAATCTTTTAAAAAAGATATTTTGGGACCATGAGAAATATAACAAGTGTTACTTAACTAGAAGCAAAATAGGCATTCCATCCTATCCTTCCATCCACAGGATGTCATATTCCTTTCCTTTTTAAACATGGAGGGCAAAGCATTGATCTGTGTAACCAACAGAAAACAGTTAATATCCATTAATGTTCATAACTGTTATGAAAGAATCAGGACTTTTCAGATCTTCCTTACATATTAGAACCTACAAACTAATCATATCATATTACAGAAATATGAGACTTTAATGAGACTTTACTTTCTTAATGTGGGTCACACAGATAGTAAATGCAGAAAGGACATTTGAACTCAGCTCCAGTAATTGAAGAGACAGTGTTTTTTCCCAGTTACACCACACTACACACACACACACACACACACACACACACACACACACACACACACTCACACACAGACACACACACATGCATATACATACATACACCTTCTTTGGAATATAAATAGGAAATTAAGTAGGATCCATATTATTTTTAGAAGATGATAGACTAAGAATGATTATCCTCATTCTTGTGGTAATTTGGCCTTATAGTCTAAGTTGCAGTCCTCATTCAATTAGACCTACTCAGTTTATATCCTGAAATTATAGATTAATATTGAAAAAATAAAGATGTCAAAAGGAACTATAATAAAAAGAAAGTATTAAAAATACCACATTTAGTAAATAGGATAGTGAGTATATTTCTAGGTTTTTTATTTTTTGGAAAATGAAAAACTGAAAATGATCGATCCATGTCTGAGAAATTCAAAGATTTTCCAGACTTTAGAACAATACCTGCTGTTCACAGTTCTATAGTAGAGTGATACATAATTGCAAATGCATACAATGGATAAAACAGTTTTATTTTTTATTATGCTGATCCTTTCCAATATATCCAAAAGATCATTACTGACATTATTCTTGCATAACACTGTATTTTAATAAGTCAAGGGAAAACATTTTTCTTAAATTAATTATATAATAGAGTATTGAGTGCTTTATAATTGTCCCTGTGCTATTTCTTGTGCATATGTATGCCTTCCTCAAATGTAGCTGCAAATCATTTAGTAGTATATTTCCTTTACTTTTGCCAGCATTGCCAAATTCGAAGCTGGATACACACACACACACACACACACACACACACACACACACACACACACACTCACATACACAGACACACACTATTCGATCACTAGTTTTTAGACTGATTTGTACATTATAAATTCTCATCAAAACCTACCTCCAAATTTGTCAATTTGTCAATATTTATGCTATTGCTATAGAATTGTCTCAAATCCCTTTCACATTTCTATGAGATTTTAATTTTATATCCTGAGATTTTGCTAAATTTCCTAATTATTTCAAGTAGCTTTTTAGATGATTTTTTTGGGATTCTATAGGTATACTATCATGTCATCTGCAAAGAGTGAAGGTTTTGTCTCTTCCTTCCCTACTCTAATTCCTTCGATTTCTTTTTCTTCTCTTATTGCTGAAGCTAACATTTTTAATACGATATTGAATAGTAGTGGTGACAGTGAGCATCCTTGTTTCATCCCTGATCTTACTGGGAATGCCTCTAGCCTATCCTTATTGCATATAATGCTTATTGATGGTTTCAGATAGATACTGTTTATTATTCAAAGGAACAATCCATTTATTCTTACACTCTCTAGTGTTTTTAGTAGGAATGGGTGCTGTATTTTTTCAAAAGCTTTTCCAGAATCTATTGATAAAATCATATGATTTCTGATAGGTTTGCTATTGATATAATTAATTATACTGACAGTTTTCCTAATATTGAACCAACCCTGCATTGCTGGGATAAATCCTATTTGGTCATAATGTATTATCCTAGTGATAACTTGTAGTCATTTTGCTAAGTTTTTATTTAAGATTTTTGCATCTATATTCATCATGGAGATAGGTCTATAATTTTCTAAACAAATAAAACCAAATGTTTTGATCAAAGATAGTATCTAAATGCTGATATCACATTTTTCCCCTTGACTGTATTAAGAAATAAAATTGTGTACTTCAGATAAAATTCACCAATTCCTCTTTATAGTACTTGAAGAAAGATCCTATAAAAGTGTATATATTAAAGACAAACATCCTAATGGATTGATCACCAAGCCATGCAACTTCAATTTATCTTTTGCAGAGAAGGAATAATAATATAAAGATGTTTTAAATCAGTATTTGGCAAGTTACTTACACCAGATGAATAATTTCCCTTTGTTATTTTTCTACTTCTTTTCACTTTTTTTGAATATAGATATATTGAGTATAAAACATTGTATCCCAGGTGAATTATATATTAAAATTCGTGGTTGTTTTCACAGTTTTCAGGTTTATACTAAATAGATTTTTCATTTTATACTGAAAACTAAAAGTTGCTGAACTGCTCCAGGAAATGATACATTTCATTGGATATTTTGGATGGCAATGGAAAATCTAACTTGCTTTGCCCTCAAGCAATAGAGCAGAAAGATTTGAAATCATTTAAAAAATACCTAAGATCAACAATGTCTCTTAGGTAGAATATGCCATTCACATTCACTTAAGTGCAATGCATACTTCTAGAAATCTTATTCAAACAACAGTATTTGATAAATGAAGACAGGAGACAAATCAAAATCAAGGTTTCTACTGGTATTTCATGAAATTGTAAAATTATAGTTATCAAATTATGGAGCCACAAATTTATATATCAAATTTGTTATTCTGTTTAAGGGACATTTCATTGTGTGTGTGTGTGTGTGTGTGTGTGTGTGTGTGTGTGTGTGTGTGTGTAATTGACACAAAGGATATCTGTATCTATATTCATAGAAACAGTTTTGTTTTTAGCTTTTTGCAAGGCAGTGGGGTTAAGTGGCTTGACCAAGGCCACACAGCTAGGTAGTTATTAAGTGTCTGAGAGAACATTTGAACTCAGGTCCTCCTGACTCCAGGGCTTATGCTCTATCCACTGAACAACCTAGCTGCCCCAACACTTTTTTATGGTAGGAAAATTGGAATCATAGTAGGTTCCTAAAGATTGGGGAATGGCTAATAAATCTATGGTATATGGAATTATTATATTATATTATATTATATTATATTATATTATATTATATTATATTATTATATCATGTTATGTTATATTATATTATATTAATTAATTATATTATGGAAAGTGACAAATAGAGAAATATAGTCATACCAAAACTTTTCTGTTCAAATTTCCAGTATCACTCTATGAACCCTCTATATCTACTGAAAATCCAGGTTCATACTTCACACTATTTTTAAGTGATTTTATTTTTTGAAGATACATGATATGAACATTTTTCAACATTCAACCATAGGGATATTCATGTTTTTAACTTGCATTATTTCCTCCCACCATCACCCCCTTCCCACTCCCATGTCCTCTTAGTGTCAACAGTCAATATTGTACATATACATTTATGTTAAACATGTTTAGTTAAGCAGATTAGTCATTTTCAGTATGAGGAATTAGGATCAAGGGAAAGGAATATATAAGAGAATTTTTTTTTTAAATGAACGTAGTGTTCATCAGATTCCAAAGGATTTAGTTTTTTGTTTTATTTTGTTTTTCTTCCTCTGGATGGAGATAGCATTATCCATAGTAAGTTTAATGGGTTGTCCTAACTCTCTGAACTGATGAGAGGAGCTGCTTCCATCAAGGTTAATCAACTTGCTAATGTGTAGAATATTCTCTTGGTTAAACTCCCTTCACTCAGCAACCAATCTTGTAATTCATTCCATGCTTCTCTAGAATCCAATCATTTATTATTTCTTATAGAACAATAATATTTTATAACATTCATTTATCATAAGTTTTTATTCCCCAATTGTTGGGCATATCTTCAATTTCCATTTCTTTGACACTACAAAAGGAGCTGCTATGGATATTTTGGAACATGTGAGACTTTTCCCATTTTTAGTGATTTCTTCTGGTTACAGGCCTAGAATTGGAAATGTTGGGTCAAAGGATATGATCCATTTTATTGCTCTTTGGGCCATAGTTTCATATTGCTCTCCAGAATGGTTGGACCATTTCACAACTCCACCAGCAATGCACTGATGTCCCAATCCTCTAACAACCTCTCCAGTATTGATCATTTCCCTTTTTTGTCATCTTAGCCAATCTGATAGGCATGAGATGATACCTCATAGCTGTTTTAATTAGCACTACTTTAATCAATAATGATTTGGAGCATTTTTTCATATGATTATTTATAGCTTTAATTTCTTCATTTGATATCCTTTGACCATTTATCAATTGGGAATGACCTGTAACCTTGTAAATTTGATGCAATTCTCTCTATATATTTTACAAATGAGACTTTCAACAGAACCCCAAGCTGTGAAAACTGTTTCCCCAGCTTTCTGCTTTCATTCTAATTTTGACAGCATTGATTTTATTAGTGCAACACCTTTTTTAAAAATTATTTATTTAAAGCAATGGGGTTAAGTGACTTGCTCAAGGTCACAGAGCTAGGCAGTTATTAAGTGTCTGAGGCTGGATTTGAACTCAGGTCCTCCTGATACCAGGGCAGGTGCTCTACTTACCATGCCATAGCCACCCCCTGCAAGGCCATTTTAATTTAGCAAACTCAAAATCATCCATTTAACAATTTATAATGCACTCTATTTCTTACTTGGTCATAAATTTCTTTCCTTTCCATGGATTTGAGAGATAGAGAATTTTTTAATCTATTATTTTATCTATGGTGTCACATACTTTTTGCTTAAATCCTATACCTATTTTGATCTTACTTTATTATAAGGTATGAGATGTGGGTCTATACCGAGTTTTTGTGAAACTATTTTCCAGTTTTCACAACAATCTTTGTCAAATACTAAATTATTATCCCAGAAGTGAATGTCTTTGGGTTTGTCAAGAATAGAATACCATAGTCACTTGTTATTTCTTTTGAACCTATCCTAATCCAGTGATTCATTACTATTTTTTTATTTTTTTAATTGTATTTTGAAAGATAATATTTGAGTTTTACAATTTCCCCCCAATCTTACTTCCACCCTCACCACAGAAAGCAATCTGTCAGTCTTTACTTTGTTTCCATGTTGTACATTAGTCCAAATTGAGTGTGATGAGAGAGAAATCATATCCTTAAGGAAGAGACAAAAAGTCTAAGAGATAACAAGATCAGACAATAAGATATCTGTTTTTCCTAAATTAAAGGGAAAAGTCCTTGAACTTTGTTCAAACTTCACAGCTGGATACAGATGGTACTCTCCATTGCAGACAGCCCAAAATTGTTCCCAATTGTTGCACTGATGGAATGAGTGAGTCCTTCAAGGTTGAACATCACCCCCATGTTGCTATTAGGGTATACAGTGTTTTTCTGGTTCTGCTCATCTCACTCAGCATCAGTTCATGCAAATCCTTCCAGGCTTCCCTGAAATACCATCCCTCCTGGTTTCTAATAGAACAATAGTGTTCCATGACATACATATACCACAGTTTGCTAAGCCGTTCCCCAATTGATGGACATTTACTGGATTTCCAATTCTTTGCCACCACAAACAGGGCTTCTATAAATATTTTTGTACAAGTGATGTTTTTACCCTTTTTCATCATCTCTTCAGGGTATATACCCAGTAGTGGTAATGCTGGGTCAAATGGCATGCTCATTTTTGTTGCCCTTTGGAAGTAGTTCCAAATTTCTCTCCAGAAAGGTTGGATGAGTTCCAAGCTCCACCAACAATATAATAGTGTCCCAGATTTCCCACAACCCTTCCAACAATGATCATTATCCTTTCTGGTAATATTGGCCAGTCTGAGAGGTGGTACCTCAGAGAAGCTTTAATTTGCATTTCTCTATTAATTAATGATTTAAAGCAATTTTTCATATGGCTATGTATTGCTTTGATATCCTCATCTGTAAATTGCCTTTGCATATCCTTTGACCATTTGTCAATTGGGGAATGGCTTTTTTGTTTTAAAATTATGACTCAGTTCTCTGTATATTTTAGAAATGAGTCTTTTGTCAGAATCATTAGTTGTAAAGATTGTTCCCCAATTTACTACATTTCTTTTGCTTTTGGTTACAGTGGTTTTATCTGTGCAAAAGCTTTTTAATTTAATGTAATTGAAATCATCTAGTTGGTTTTTTGTGATGTTCTCCAACTCTCAGTCATAAACTGCTCCTCTTTCCATAGATCTGAGAGGTAAACCAGTCCTTGATCTTCTAATTTGCTTGTAGTATTGTTTTTTTATGTCTGAATCCTGTAACCATTTGGATCTTATCTTGGTAAAGGGTGTGAGGTGTTGGTCTATTCTAAGTTTCTTCCATACTAACTTCCAATTTTCCCCACAGTTTTTATCAAGTAAAGGTCATCTCTGACTCTTTTCTTCCTTTTTTATCTTATATTTCTCTGACAATGTTCCCCACTATCTTCTACCCAAATGTAAGAAGTATCTTATCTATATTTAAATCTAGATAGATAGATAGAATAAGTAGAAGTCAGAAAGAAAGAAAACTGAAAAAAGTGTGCAGATTCTAATATAATGTTAGTAGAGCAAGTTCAGTGGAATATATTTGGAAACCAGGTTACAAGGAGTTGGACCATAAGGATGAGGAGTCATGTTGCATGTGATTTTGTGACTCTAAATACTCAGATCATACCATATCATTTTCTTGGCAACAAACTTCATCGACAACCTAATGCCTCTAGAATTAAATATAAAACTCCCTATTTAGTTTTTAAAGCTTATCATAACTTTGTTCTTCCATCCTTATCTGGGCATAGTGATTTGCTTATTCTTTCCCATATATGGTACTCCATTAACTCTCTCTAAATTTTTCATTTCAATCAACAAACCACTCACTAAGAAATTACTATGTACCAGATATTGTCCTGAAGCAATGGGATCCAAATAAAGCAACAAACCAGCTAGCAAACAAATAATCCAATCACTCAAGAAACAGAGATTCCTATATAGGAAAGAACATACATAATTCATACAATATAAGATTAATATCAAAGAGATGGAAAGTAGCATTAGAGAAGATAGTATTAGAAGTTTCAGGGCCAGAATATTTGAGCTGAGCTGAGTATTAAAGGAAACCAGAGATTCTAAGAGTCAGAGATGAAAAGAGTATTCCAAAAATGTGCAATAGTGTAAAGTAATAGAGAAAGGGAGTAGTACTATATAAGGGGAAAGAATTAGTAAATCACTATGCACAAGACCTAGATTGTAAGGAAGAGAGTAGATTATGAGATGAAAAAGCTATGGGAGTACCAGGATAAATAGACTTAAATATCTAGCAAAAATAATTTATATTTAATCCTGGAAGTAATGAGAAAAGTTTGGCAATATGGTCAAATCTGACTCTGAAGGAAAATCCTGCTGACAATGTAGTTGAAAGTGTATTGTATTAAGACACAGGAAAACAAAAATAAAAGGCTAATATAATACTACAGAAAAGAAGTAATGGAGGAACAAAATGGATACATGTTATCCAAGTCAAATGAAAAGAACATATGTCCAATATTAAAAAAATACATTTCAGGATATGGAAACTATTTAGGCTTTTGATATTAGTAACAAGGCTACAAAATATTTTGAAACTAGATCGTTTTAAGGATGGTGGTATCCTCAGTATTAACTATGAAGTTTAAAATGATATCTAGAGATTGGCAGAAAATGTAATATGTCTTTTGTACATATTTAATTTCAGGTGACTATGGGACATCTCATTGAAACAACAGGAATTTGATTCTTTGAGAGTTTAACTAGGGGTAGGATTAGAACTGGATTAAAAAAACCTGAGATACAACTTTTTTATTTTAAAAATCATTATTTTCACTTTTTAAAAACTGTGAACCATTTATATTCTGTTATTCTAAGCACACCACCTTTAATTGTAGGTAAAGTATCAAGGAAAGGTAAATCATTTCATGATCTATGTATGTCCATTCCCTCTAAAAGCACATTCTTTGTCTTAAAGTAATATAGCCTTTTTAACTAAAGCATCAAGTAAAGCAAACTAAGTTCTTGATTTAATTATTCATTGTCTCTATAAGGATACTCTTTCCCACTGTTCCAATAGAAACACAACTCTTGTAAGCAGCATCACTTCCTGGTCCTTTTATACTTATACCTTCTGAGTTCAATCCTTTCAACCATAATTAACCCTCATTAGCTAAAATATTGGCTAAAGATTCGAGACTTTCATAGTCATCCTATCACTCACACCTTTCCTCTAAGTATGTTTCTTTTTTCTTTTTTTTTTTTTAGGCTTTTGCAAGGCAAATTGATTAAGTGGCTTGCCCAAGAAATTTAGGAAATCACCAAGTGAGATAGTTTAGAGTAGGAGTCCTTAACCTGAGATCCTTGGACTATCAAAAGGTATCTGCCTAGAGTCAGGAAATTCATGAAGTTAGAAGGGGAAAATAATTATATGTTTATTTTTACAAACGTTTAATAAAAAATTAAAGAGAAAAAGTTATACTTCATTATATTGTGAAAAAATAAGTTAAGAACCCCTGGCAGATCAGAAAATGATGAGGATCAAGGAAAGTACCTCTAGGGATACCAATAGTGTTTGGGCATTTGAAAGAGGAAGTTCCAGCAAATGAGATTAAGACAACATCTTGAGAGAGATAGAAAGAGTTTCCAGGAGAAAACTGTCAAAAAAACTTCTCAGTTGACAAAATATCTAGAAGAAGCTGCTCACCAGTGTATAAAGATTGCAGAGATCAGGAAGGATGAGGACTGAGAAAGTTGATATTGCAATTGAGATCAGAGGTTGCAATAGAAAAAGTAATTTTACTTGAAAAGTGAGGTCAAGCTCA
Organism: Macrotis lagotis; assembly: GCF_037893015.1. Lineage (NCBI taxonomy): Eukaryota > Metazoa > Chordata > Mammalia > Peramelemorphia > Peramelidae > Macrotis > Macrotis lagotis. The sequence goes on from NC_133661.1 coordinate 215,819,438, forward strand.
AATTGAAAAGAGTTTTTTTGAATTTTAGAGGAGAAAATGTGTTGTGTGAGATGGCTACCTCATTGAGTTTAGTCAAAAGAGTTAGTGATTTAATATGATAATGGGTCAGGTTTGTATATTTGGCAAAGGATGGTGGAGAAATGAATGTGTGTAGACAGACAGACAGACAGAGAGAGAGAGAGAGAGAGAGAGAGAGAGAGAGAGAGGAACAATTTTCTGGAAAAGATGGGGTTGAAAGAGAACAAGGCAGAATGTATAAGGCTTTGGCAAGAAGGGTCAACTTCATTCAGGACAGAGGAGAAGTAGGTGCAATTATGGGTGAATGTCAGCATAATGTGAAATGAGGGGGAAAGAAGATTAAGTTTACATTGAAAAATGTCATTTTTTAGGTGAAATGTGAAAAAAAGATCTTTATCTGAAAGAATTAGAATGAAGAATTATGGGATGGAGACTTTAGGAGAGATGAAAAGTTTAGAATAACTACTGTCTTAACACAGCAAAATGTTTAGTGAAGTGGGAAAAAAATGACGTTTCTAGATGAATGGCTTGCACTACTTTTGACCCTGGGAGGGAGAGGGAGAGAGGAGAGGGTGCCACCTACCCAGCAGGTGATTAAGCCATGATAATGTCTTTGAGTGGATCTTTAATGGCTTCATCATCATTCTGCAGTTTTTAGGGCTCTAAAAGAAATCCAGAAAATTTATGGTCTTGGGTTTGGACAATGCAAGCAATCCTTTTACATGTGATCAAATATGATAGATTGGGATAGCATATTCCTAACCTGCATCCAACATCTGAAGATCTGACAATTGCTCTTGATCTTAGTGGATGTGAGCAAGCACTTTGGTTTGAGGAAAAACAATACAAAACAAAACAGCTTAACAGTTATTAATCAGGTTGTCTTTCTTGTGGACTGTACAAATCATCCTCATTTCATGGAATCTAAAATTGAACTCAATGAATTAATGAAATATGAAATATGAAACAGCATCCAATATGCCAATCTTTAATTGGGGCAACAAAACTGACAGAACAGACGCTGTCAGTGAGGAAAGAATCCTTAAGATATTTAGGCATTATAGATAGACCACAGGAAAGGGAAAAAGACTCCTGAGGAATCTGAAGGCCTGGTCTTTGCAAGTTGACTGCTCAGGATAAAGACTATCTCAAGGATTTCCATTGACACTCTCAGTTATATTGACCCATATGGGGGCAGAGAAAACAAGTATTTTATTTCTCTGACCCTATTCATAATTTCCTTGTGATTTTTTTCAACTGGGCCATGGAAAACAGCTGGACCACATCGTGGCAATAGGAAAATAGAGAGGAGCCTTTCAATTAGTGGAACATTCTTTTCCGTCTGTTGGGAAGAAGCAAAGTGCTTTCTCCTGGGGTTGGGGTTGTCAGTTTTGACTCTCAGGGACTCATTCCATGTCAGGATGAGTTGCAAAGAACAAATTATATCACCACTGAAATCAGTAGAACAAGAAAGTGATTCTATTTTTTAAGAGAAGTGTTATTGATTTTATCCATTTCCTTTACAATGTATTTGGTTAACACTCACTTGTTTAGTCCAGAGTCTATATTAGTTTGTGTGTTTTTTTTGGTTTTTTTAAGATTTTTTACAAAAATACTGAACTTTAATTTTCCTCCTGATGCAGGGAATACTAAGAAAGAAGCAACATCTTGATATTGAGTTTTGTCAATAGACAGATTAAGTAGCAGATTAAATTCATTTTTTAAATGGAAATGATTGATTATTTGTAAATATATGTACATATATATATACATATATATACATACATATACAACATTCAGTCTGCTTATCTTAAAATGGTTATGAATTTAAGCCAGGTTCTTCTTTTATATTGTCTTGAGTTTTCACTCCTGCCTATAATGGTGCCTACTTTCCTCCTATTCACATTTATAAAAAGCTCACTTAATTCTCCCCAGAAACTGATAAATGGTAAAAGGATATGAATAGAGAGTTTTCAAATGAAGAAATTAAAGATACATAAAATTATATGAAATAATACTCCAAATCATTACTGATTAGAGAAATGCAAATTAAAACAATTATGTGGTATCACTTCACACCTGTCAGACTAGCCAAGATGAGAAAAAAGGGAAAATGATCAAAGTTGGCGAGGTTGTGGGAGGATTGGGACATTGATGTATTGCTGGTGGAGTTGTGAGCAGATCCAATCATTCTGGAGAGTAATATGGAACTATCCCCAAAGAGAATAAAATGTTCATTCCCTTTGATCAGCAATTCCAGTTCTATGGTTATATCTAGAAGATATTCTAAAAAAGGGAAAAATACCACATGTTCCAAAATATTCACAACAGTTCTTTTGGTAGTAGCAAAGAATTGGAAGTTGAGGGGATGCCCATCAATTGGGGAATGGTTAAAAGAGTGATAGTACATGAATACTATGGAGCTTATTATTTTATAAGAAACCATAAATGGTTGGGCTGTAGAGATGCATGGAACGACTTACAGTATCTGATGCTGGGCAAAGAGAACAGGACCAAGAGAACAATGTATACCTTGACAACCACATTGTGAGATGATCAACCTTAATGGAAGCAACACCTCTCAGCAGTTCAGAGAGCTAGGACAAGGGGAAGAAAAACCAAACAAAACAAAATAAGACAAAAACAAAAACAAAACACAACCCTTCAGAACTGATGAACACCTTATAAAAATGATCTCTTATTTATCTCTTTCCCTTAATCCTAATTCCTCATACCAATATGATTAATCTGCAAACATGTTTATCAAAAATATGTGTATACAATGGTTTACCTGACTGTTCACCACTAAGGGGATGGGGGTGGGGAGTGAGTGTAGAAGGAAATTTCGTAACTTTAAAATATACATGTGCATATGGATGGAAAAAAAATCCTCCCCAGAAAGCAGTGGAACCAGAATCAAATATTCTGCTTCATTGCATGCTACAAATGTCTTAAAGTTACTTTTGCATATAGGTTATGGAAATGTCTTCCAAAAAAGACCCCACAAGGTAGCACTGACAACTTGAGAAAGATAATCTGATTCTCCATTGACTAAGAACTTGATCTGATTGTGATTCCAGAAAGGCTAACTTTGGTTGAACTCAATTACAAAAATTAGGTTTATAGTCTGTCTCTGAGATCTATTTCTTTCTTACAATTTACCTCTCACTCCACCATCAGAAGTCTGCTTTTGGGGGTTTAACATCCACAGCTTTAACCAATTTATCAGGTTAGCTCTCTCACTCCATTCTAAATAGGTCCTGGGGAAAACAAGTTTCTAAGAATTGTGTTAATGAGCTGCTGACCACAAGCTAGAGTCATCTTTTGTCAGAAGCTAAACATTCTCAAGATATTGACATCAGTACATGTGTGTGTTAATGGGTTCTTATTTCTCTAATGCCATATAAAAATGAGCTTCTTTTAACTGATTTTTAACTCCATGGCACTGAGAATGAAAATAACAATCTTAAGATAAAAATTACCTTTAGTGGTGGTCTAAAATATGTCTCTATCCAATATTGGACACTGCAGTGATATTATTATCTATTAGGCTTCATTGGAAGAAGTAGAGAAATGGACAAGAAGAGAGCCTTGGAAAAGGAAAAATCTTCACTCAAGCTTGCCATTCTTAACTCTCAGTATTGATGTACTGGAATGCCCCATGGCATCCATCATCATCATCATCATCCTCATCCTCATCCTCATCCTCATCCTCCTCATCATCATATTTTGTCCTTCATTTTCTTTTTTTTTCTTTTAGGTATTTGAAAGTCAATGGGTTTAAGTAGCTTGCCCAAGGCCATAGAGCTAGGTAATTATTAAGTGTCTGAACTCAGGTACTCCTGACCCAAGGGCTGGTGCTCTATCCACTACGCCACCTAGCCACCCTTTGTCATGGAGGTGATGTCATGATAGCATGTGAATTAAGTGAGGGGTTGCTGTGCTAAGTCACCAGGCTCACTTTATCCTCCAGAGGCATCTGGATCTAGTGGCCAGATATGAATCAGGATGATTGGGGATGGCCCTGGATGTGAGGCAATCAGGGTCAAGTGGCTTGCCCAAGATCACTCAGCTAGTAAATGGTAAGTGTCTGACGCCAGATTCAAACTCCAATCTTCCTGACTCCAAGGCCACTGCACCAAATAGTGGAGTAGTTTAGTATATGACAGATGTATGAGTCTTGAAGGGTCATTGTTTTCTTGTCTGAATATTTTAAAAATATTTTGCTGTTGATGTTAGTTTTTTTAAAAAATGAAAGTTTATGTGGATGTGAAATGGTGCACAAATCTAGTAATCAATAAATGAACCAAATAGGGAGTTGTTTTGTCTATTTTTTTTTTTTGCAAGATGCTACTGGAACAGAATTTTCTACCTGGAGACTTGCAAAGAATGGTTGCTTCAGTATCAAGATAATTCTTCTCTAAATAAAGTAGAAAAACATTGAATCAGGCTAGGGCACCATTCTGTGAAAGTGGTCTGTATTCCCTACTGACAAAGAAAAGACTAAAGTGAGAGAACCATTCCATTTATGTCCCACAGTGTACCATTTCTCTACAGAGAGTGCTGGAAGATACAGCCAAGGGATGTTCAGAATTTGACTATATCAAGGATCTCAGGATGGTATTACTGTGAATGAAAACTTTGCATTGCTTTATCAAGGCATTTACCATTCCCCTTTCAACGAAAGTGAAGCAACCTTCAGTAACAGAATGCCAATCTGTATCCTAAGAATTTCAATATTTTTAAAATTCCATTGCTACAATGAGGAACCAGTCAGATGAGGAGGCAACATTTATAAGGGATTCAATTAGGATAGTTGTGTGATTTTCTTGGCAGCACATGCATAGGAATTCAGGAGATGATAGTAAAAATAATCCAATGTTGGGAATTTGTCTGGGAGTGATTAGTGATGAAACGAGGATAAGGCTTCTTTTTTAAGAAAGATTTTATTTATTTTGAGTTTTACAACTTTTCCCCAATTCTTGCTTCCCTTCACCCACTCCTCCACAAAAGGCATGCTGTTAGTCTTTACATTGTTTCTAAGGCATACATTGATCTCATTTGAATGTGATGAGAAAGAAATCATATCCTGAAGGAAGAAAAATTAAGCATGAGATAGTAAAATTATGTAATAAGATAACAATTTTTTTTCTAATTTGAAGATCTTTGGTCTTCAAAGTCCATAATTCTTTCTCTGGATACAGATAGTATTCTCCACTTGCAGATAGTTCAAAATTGTCCCTGGTTTTTGCACTGATGGAATGACCAAGTCCATTAAGGTTGATCATCAGCTCCATGTTGCTGTTAGGATGTACAAAGTTTTTCTGGTTCTTCTCATCTCTCTCAGCATCAGTTCATGCAAATTCTTCCAGGGTTTCCTGAATTCCCAACCCTCCTGATTTCTAATGGACCAATAGTGTTCCATGATGTACATATAGCACAGTTTGTTAAGCCATTCCCCAATTGAAGGATATTCACTTAATTTCCAATTCTTTTGACACCACAAAAAGGGCTACTGTAAATAGTTTTGTACAAGTGATGTTTTTAACCTTTTTCATAATACCTTCAGGGTATAGACCCAGTAATGGTATTGCTGGATCAAAGGGTATGCACATTTTACACAATGCTTTTTTAATGGTTTGTATTCAAACTATAGCTAGGCATTTTCTTCTAGCATGTTCCAAATGTAGAATGAACTTTAGTCTTATAAATTTGACTCATCTCTCTGTATGTTTTAGAAATGAGTCTTCTATCAGAAATATTAGCTATGAAAATTGTTTTCCATCTTTCTGCATTCCTTTTAATCTTGCTTGCATTGGTCATATTTGTGTAAAAACTTTAAAATTTAAGGTATTAAAATTATCTATTTTACAATTTAAAATGTTCTCTACTTCTTATTTGTTCTTCTTGGTTCAGTAAGAAGGCAGATGAAATTCAGTTTTATGAAGATAGTAATAATCAAAAGCGCTTTTATGATCCCCTGAAGGGTATTTATAGACAAAAGACATATTGTGCATCTCAACTACTCAATGCTGATGGAGCCACATTGATTAGTAATAGGACATGATATTAGAGAGATAAGCTGAACACTTGATGAACACAGTCATCAATCAATGCAGAAGTCATTGACCATTTATCTCAAGTTGAAATCAATCCTTCCTTACCTGAATTTCCAATTGGAGAAGAGCTTTTGAAGGCCATTGAGCTCCTTTCACTTGTCAAACCAACTATTCCTTGTTTTCATAAGTGACTTATGCTATTACCCTAAAACCTGTACTGAAATTTAACTTTTCTTTGTATAGGGTGTGAGATGTTGACCACTAGTTTTTGGCAAATTGTTTCAAGTTTTTCCAATAAGTTACATCAAATTGTGAGTTATTATCCCAGAAATTAGAGTCTTTGTGTTTATCAAACAGTAGATTACTTTAGTCATTTTCTACCATTTTTACTAAATCTATTTCCCTGTTTCACTATTCTTTTTCTTAGGAGTACCATGACCAGTCCTTGACTATCATTATTGAAGACTAAAATGATATCACTATGTTATAAATGAGTTACACTGTATCCAACTGTGCCTAATCAGACCAGTACAAGCTGAAAATATCACAGGTAAGGCACAAATAGTCCATGTGAACAATTGGGGTGGTTATTCTAAATTTATGTACCTCTTATTTCCTTTGAGACACTTTAATTCTGTCTTGCTCAAAGAGCAAAATATCCTCTCTGATGAGGGCAGTGCTGGATGGTTCTTAGCCAATGTCTCCCAAGCTGCAAAATCAATTCCAAAGTTCTTAAGAGAGAACTTTAGGATATACTTAAATTTTTTGATCCTCCCAACCCACCTTGAGCACTTGCCCTGTGTGAGGTTTCCATAAAATAATCTTTTTTGGCAAATGAATGTTTGGCATTTGAACAAGTGGCCAACCCATGGTAGTTGCATTTTCTATAATAATGCTTGAATACTTGGCAGTTTAATTCAAGAAAGGACCTCAGTGTCTGCTATTTTCTCTTGCCAGGTGATCTTCAAAATTCTTCCCCAAACAGTTAAAATCAAAGTGATTCAGTTTCCTGGGATGGCAATGGTAGATTATTTAGGTTTCAAAGCATGCAACAATGAAGTCAACAAAACTTCAATTTGGTAGTCAGTCTAAAACATCTTCCCTCCCACAGTTTCTTTCCAAGTCTTCTTAACACTAACTCTGGCAATGCATGTGTCAATCTCATTATCAGTGTGTACCTCCCTGGAAAGTGCACAGCTAAGGTAAGTGAACTTGTTTGAAATATTCCAAACCTCTCCATTTGTTGTAAACAATGGATCCATCTAGAAATGATGTGGTGCTGGCTAATGGAGTACCTGTGTTTTCTTGGTGTAATAATTGATAGGCCAAAATTAGCACAAGCAGCAAAGAATCAATCCATATTTTGTTGCTTCTCAGCTTCAGTATCTGCTTTGAGTGCATCAGCAGAAAGTGATGCACCAACTATCCCTCCACCTTGGTCTTGGCTTATATTCTTTTCCTTTAATTATTGTTGATTCATTGATTCATTCATTGATTCATTCATTCATATATTTAGCTATTTATTTTACTTTTAATTTAATTATTAACTTTTAATTTGTTTATTTTCATCCATATGCACATGCATATTTTTCAGTTGCAAAATTTCTTTCCACCTTGCATTCCCATTCTCCTCCCTTCTATGGTAAACAGTCAGATTAGCATTGTATATACATATTTTTGATAAAAATGTTTACATATTAGTCATGTTTTGGTATGATGAATTAGGGTTAATGGAAAGAGATTCATGAGAGATAATTTTTATAAAGTATTCATCAGATTATGAAGGGTTGGCTATTCTTTTTTTTGTTTTTCTTCCTCTGAATGGGGATAAAACGTTGTCCAGAGATGGTCTAATATGGTTGTCCTAGGTCTCTGAACTGCTGAGAGGAACTGCTTCCATTAAGAATGATCATCTCACAATGTTGTAACATGTATATTGTTCTCTTGGTTCTACTCCCTTTGCTTAGCATCAGATCCTGTAAGTCATTCCATGTATTTCAAGAGTACAACCAATTATGATTTCTTATAGAATAATAATACCCTATATTTTTCATTAACCATAACTTGTTTAGCCATTCCCCAATTGATAGGCATCCCCTCAATTTCCAATCCTTTACTACTACAAAAACAGCTTCTATGAATATTTTTGAACATGTAGGACTTTACTCATTTTTCATGATTTCTTTTGGATATAAACCTAGAATTGGAATTGCTGGGTCAAAGGGTATGAACAGCTTTATTGTTCTTTGGGCATAGTTCCATATTGCTCTCCAGAATGGTTGGATCCATTCACAAGCCATCAGCAAAGCATCAGTGTCCCAATCCTCCCACAATCTCTCCAACATTGTTAATTTTTCCTTTTACTTATCTTGGTCTATCAGTTATTACACCAAGAGAACACAGGTACTCCAACTCTTTCTGAAGTCATGCTGACTTTCAGGTAGGTGACCATTTTCTGGGTGATGGATTAATCTGTGTAGAAGGACTTTGATAATAATCTTGCCAACAGGAGCAACACCACTGTGATTTTCACAAGACAATCTATTCCCTTTACCTTTACAGAGGTGGATAGTGAAGGCATACTTAAATTCCTGGGGGATACCCTCTTTATGCCATATAACCTGGAAAATTTCAGTAGTTTTTGTATAACATGTGCCCCCCCAAATTGTAAATATCAACTGAATTAGAATCAGCACCAGTTGGTTTGACAAGTGAAAGGAGATCAATGGCCTTCAAAACCTCTTCTCCAGTTGGAAATTCAGGTAAGGAAGGATTGATTTCAATTTGAGATAAATGGTCAATGACTTCTGCATTGATTGATGACTGTGTTCATCAAATGCTCAGCTTATCTTTCTAATATCATGTCCTATTACTAATAAATGTGGCTCCATCAGCATTGAGTAGTTGAGATGCACCATATGTCTTTTGTCTATAAATACCCTTCAGGGCATCATAAAAGCGCTTTTGATTATTACTATCTACATAAAACTGAATTTCATCTGCCTTCTTACTGAAACAAGAATCCTGAAATTCTCTTAAGTTTCACTTTTACTTTACTTTTGATCAAATTAAATGTAGCCATCTTAGAAGTGGATGATCTATTCTGCTGATAAACTGTGAAGTTCTCATTTTTCATTTATCAGTTTCTCAAATTTCTCATCATTTTCATCAAATAGATCTTAATATTTGTGAGTGTTCTGATTTAAATAAACACAGTGCTATATGCCAGATTTCTGAAAGCTGCCTACTTCTTTCCTGTTCCACTGTTATCAACTGTGTGTTTCTCAACTTTCCCTCCAAATTAGAAACAAACTGTTCTTACTTAGAGAAACATTCTGATCTCTTGATTTTAATTCTTCTAGCAGTCGTTTTACCTTGGATCCTTTGGATACAGAAGCTTTAACTTTGTTGTTATCTTCTGAGTGTTTATTTTGATCTTTCATATGACCATAATAACTGCTTATGGTTGGAATTTTTTTCCTTCTATTCTTTGCTCATTTCCCAAGCTATGATTTGATTTTAACTCTTTGTTAAAATAAGATTCTGCTTCTAAGGTTTAGGACTCACTCTTCCAAGTTTTGGGGGTTGTTGCAACTGTTTTCAGAGATATTTCTAGGGACCTGAAAGTTTTCAATTCTTCCCAAGTCTTATGATCTAAGGAAACGTTTGTACCCTCTCTTAGTCTATGCTCTGGTCCGTGGGAGACCAGCACTCCCTTCTGCCCTAGACCTGTGAGAAGGGTCCCTGCTCCACCACAGCAGTAAATTCTGTTATGCTCCTGTTCTTCTTCCTGGGACTAGGGACCAGACTGTGACATAGACTTAAGTCTGAGAAAAGTAACAGAGTCCTGCTTCAGTGATTGTAAACAGACCCCCCTGTAATCTCCTTCTGACCCCACTACTGGTCACAGTCTGAGAGCTCTAGTAGCAGCTGTTGTTGATGATTCAGAAGCTCCTGAGACCTGCTCCTGGTCTCCTGGGTCAGGTATGCCCTGCTGAGGCCTATGCTGAATTGAAGATGTCTTTGGCAATCTCTGGGCAGTTCTGGGAACTGTCACTGATCCAGGCTCCTTTCTGTCTCTTCCTGGATTGTTGGCACAGGCTTGGTCCTGTGTGATTGGACTGTATCACAGGTTCTTTCTAACTCACATGCAATAGACCCTTCCTCCCAATTTTCTAAGTTGTCTTGGACTGGAAAATTGTTTTGCTCAGTCTTTCTGTGGGTTCTACCATTCTATAATTTAGTTAGTGTCATTATTTAAAAATATTCAGAGTAGCTTGGAGGGAGAACTCAAGAGAGTTTCTATCTTTTCTCCACTATTTTGTCTCCGCCCCTTATTTTTCACTTATATGATTTTAAAACTCCATTTTAAATTCTTCTGTGAGTTCTTTCTGGACTTGAAATTACTTCCTATTTTTCTGTGGAGTTTTGCCCATAGGTGCTTTGACATTTGAGTTTGTGACCTGCTCTTCCTTGTCACCATAATCGCTTTCTATGGTCAGATTTTTTTGTGTTATGGTTACTTTGCTTATCTTTTTTCAGTCCTGTTCCCTTTATTTTATATTTGAGCTCTGCTCTATGAAGGTACAAAGGACCCTGGTTTAGACTTCTTTTACCAGTTATGTAAGTCCTTTTTTTACCTATGCAACTCTGATGTTGGTCTGAGGCCCATGGGGGAACCCTTGTATCTGGTGCTGTGCTGGGGCTTCTGGTGGCAGTTCATCTGGTGCTGAGTCAGAATCCTGGTGCTGGGGTATGATGTGTTCTGGCAGTTGGAGGTTGTTTGTTTGCCCGGAAAATATGTGGTGGTTCATTTATCTGGAGTCTGCCCATTGCCCTGGATATGCTGAGCCACAAGAGGAGTCCTGGTGTTGGCATTTGCCTCCTCCACTATGCCGGAACTCAGTATCTTCCACTGGTTTTGCAAGGTTGAACTTCTTGCTAGCTTGATGGCACACTTCCTGTCCTTGACTATGCTCCCCTTTTATCTGAGTGAGATAGACATTTCTAGCTTATCTGCCAATTTCTCAGGGCAACAGATTGTTTCACCCCATCTCTTTTGTTGCTTCTGCTGTTGTGGGATTTGTTTGGGGGTGCTATTTTACAAGTGTTTGAAAGTGGATATGGGAGAGTTACAACCATTTACTGCTTATTCTACCATCTTTGCTCTGAGTAGTAGCAGAGTAAAAGAATTTAAAGTAGAGTTAAATAGCTTCATCAAGCAGTTAAAATAGGGGAGGGAGGAGAGTACAGAAATAATGGTCTGGGGAATTATTGAAGAGTAAAGCACAAAAAGGTCACAAATGTCAAGGTGAGATTGAAGAGCAGAGTTAGGGATTATAAAAGAGAGGAAAAATTGCAATGATAAAATATCATGTCAAGATAAAGGCTTTTTAAATTTATGCAAGTGAAGAAATTGTAGAAGATGGTAGGATTAAAGGATGACCATTCATGTGGGTAGCTTAGGTAAAGTATAGGAGTAGGTAATGAAAATTGAATACTTTTGGAAATGAGAAGTTAAGGGAGTCAAAAGAATACAGTTTGTAGCCTAACTGCTTTAAATTGTAATTAAGATAACTTTATATTTAATCTTTAGGAAAAAAATTTCACTCAATAAGTTTGCAAGCACTTTATTAAATGATTTCTATGTGCCAGACACTACACTAAGCTCTGGGAATACTAATGGAAGCAAATATCCTACAAATAGAAGCTGCAGGACTAATTAGTAATTTTACAGTCCATCTCAGTTCAATATTCTATCCAAATAAGTCCAAAAACTTTTGCTTTTAAAATGTTTAGCTTCAGACTTCTTATTGACGCACATCTGTTCTATTTTGAATCAGTTCCTTTTTTGACAACCTACCCCTGTCACCGCTATGACTGACTGTTCATTTCAGAATATACAGGATTTGGGGATTTCTCAAACTAACATTTTCTCCTTCCAGCCTAAAGTCATCCATCTTGAAAACTGCGTTTTGTCACTCAGCTACAGAAGGAGACAAAGCTGAAAAGTCTGACAGGGACTCATTCCTGATCTTGCTTAGTTAAACTGAATTCTACTTTGAATGGGACTGGGGCAGAATTTTTAACTTGACTGTATGAGATAATCAAAGCAGAGAGCCCAAGACTTGCCTAGAAGGAGAATCAAAACAAGGAGAGCAATCTGGAAACTATCTCTTTGTTTTAAAAAATGCACACCCTTACAATTGCCAGGATTTGATTGAAAGTTACCACATGGCTAGATTTAGGACCCTCAAAACTTCCAAGTCTCCTGGAATCAGGAATAGATATTCTGAGCATGCTTCAGAGGAAGAAAAAGAGAGGATGGGAAAGGGATGGTGGTGCTCATACTACAAAAGAAAAAAAATAAGCATAAAAATGGGAATTTGTTAAAAATAAGCATAACAAATGGACTTATTAATGAAGCAATTTTTTTATATTATTACCTTTTGTTCTAAATACTCACTGATTATCCTGTTATAGTACCTTCTGGGAATTGAAAAGAATCAAAGTCAAGTCCACTGGCTTGTAGTTTAGAAATGATTTTATCTGACCAATTTTGAAAACTTGAGCAATGATTCTACTTTTCTAGTCCTCTAATTCTTGAACTCTTCATGATCTTTCAAAGAGTTCATTGACAGAGCAATTATATTTGCCAGTTATTTCTACAACATGGAATATAATTCAACTGGGTCTATTAATTATAGCTAAACACTTTCTGACTTTTTCCTTATTACCATTTTGTTTCCCCAGTAATTTCTATTCAAAATATTAATTACCTTTCCCAGGGAATACAAAAACAAAATCATTGTTGAATGTCTTATTATATCTGCTTTTTCTGATCCTTTTATTGTAGCCATCGGCTACTTGGGTTCGGTTCTGCCTATGATGAATCATTATTTAGGCTTGGGAAAATATTGGTGGAAATAAAACAAAAATTTATTAAAAAGGTTATATGTTATATGACTATATGACATAGTAAGGGCTAGGGAGAGAGAGAGAGAGAGAGAGAGAGAGAGAGAGAGAGAGAGAGAGAGAGAGAGAAAAGAACAACTAAGCAGCCTTAGCTGCTTAGCTGGGCCATGACCAGAGAAGACTGAGCCAGCCCTGAACCAGGGTACAACCCAGGTTTTTATGTCTTGCCTCTCATCCAGAGGGAAAAAGGTGAACTCCCTTCTCCTATAATGGAAACTGAATTAGAGAGAGAGAGTAAAGCCCAAAGAGATCAGGATACAAATTTTACATTAAACAATGAATCAATGGTACCTTAAGAATGGGGAGGGTCTCCACACAAGATTACAATTGTTTCTGTTACAATCATAATTCTCTACTTCAAGTCAATTTACATATCAAGATTCAGTTTATATCTCCATCCAAATTCTTTCTGTTACATTCACAATTCTCTTCATCTTCCCCTGCATCATTACTCTCCCCCTGGAGTTTCAGCGCTACCCTTCTTTGATCATCATTTACTCTTTTTCTCCACAGAATCATGCTCCTTTTGTGCTGTCCTTAATTTTCCTCACCAGTTTTCACAGTATTCTTATTCAACTATATCATGCTTTATATTCATTTCCCATCACCTGCCTCCATTTCCAGGTTCATCAATCTATCTAGAAAACCCCACCTTTAACTTCCATATTTTTCCACTTCCTTTTGTTTCTTTTTGTAACTTTAGAACTTCATTCTGAAGCATTTTCTACCTTTAATTAATTGATATCTCCTATAGAATTTTAGTCCATTATTTCTTTGAGACATTTGAAATCCTCAGGATAAAGAGATTCTGAGTTAGTTCAGAAAAGTCTTGAAAGACAGCCTAGTTCCTGTGGAAAACAGAACATTCAGTAACATTGTGATAATAGGTTTAGTATGGTAATGACAACTATTAATATCAGTTTACTATGCTGGCAGTGCCAATAATTTGATTTTTTAGTAACGTATGAAGAACTACAATACCAGGCTTACAAACCATAATATGAGATAAACACATTCATGTATTGGGTGCTCCCTTACAGCTTAATGGCACAGTTTTTCTGAATGTTCCACTTTTCCATAGGAGAAATAAAATTAACCCTCTTTTCTTTCATCTTTACTTAGCTTTGCACTCAGGGCTTTAGGAGGAATACTATATAGTGAATTCAGTATTCACTGGTCAATAAATGAATAAATATTTATCTTTCATATATATATATATATATATATATATATTTCAGTTTTTGGAACAAATTCAGTGGTAAAAATGATATGCATTTGAAGTGTGTGTCATTTTCTAAATAAAATGTTTTTAGATAAATGCAAACTAATAGCATTCTCAAGTCAGAACATCTGAGTTCATATTCTGGTTCTATTACTTAGTGTCAACCTGTTCCATGTTGGGTCAGTCAGGAGTCAGTATAGTATAGTGGAAAGAGCATTGACTCTGCTATCCAAAGTTCTGAGTTCTCATTTTTTTTATGATGTTTGCTAGCTAGAAACAGTTTCTTACTTTATAAGAGGTTAGAATATAGACTCCTCCTGAAGTATGAAGACACTATATTGATAGACAGAGTTTCTCAAGTTGGGGACCATGAACTTTTCTTTCTCCTTTTTTGAGCTATTTGAATAACTCCATGAAGAAATATGTCTCTAACAACTCAGAAACTTTTCTCTAACTTATCATGAAGACATAGAGTCTTCTCCAAGAGTTATCTAACAATTAGTTTTGGAAGTCATATTTGAATACAGGTCTTTTTGGCTCGTTAGTTAGCTCTCTTTGTCATGCTGCATTTTAAAAATTGCAAACATAGTCAAACAATATTCTTATGCCAAAACCAATATTTTCTAATGACTTTCTCACCTGACTTTATTTTTGTCATTGCTTGAGCATGAATGTTAAAAGTTAGCCGAATTGACTAATGCTTCACCTCCTTATTTTCTGTAATGAAACAGCACAGGTTTAGAAATGAGATTAAAGAATTAATGAATCATAAGTGCAGTTCATCACCATCCTCTGGAGTATACCTTTCTTGACAGAATATCATTTGGGATATTAAGTATAAACCATCAGTATGTTCCTAGTCTTCAAGTGTGCAGCAAAGATGATAGGATGATGGCAGGTGCTTAGGTGATAAATTGTTCATGAGATTATTGATTCAGAGCTGGAAATTACCTTAGAGACCATCAATTCTAATCCTCTTATTCTACAAGTGAGGAAACTGAAGATGAGAAAGGTTATAGGTCTTGTCCATGTTCACACACCTAATATGTTTTGGAGAAGTAGAATTTGATCTCAGATCTTTCTGATTACAAGTCCTTCATTCTGTTCATTGTAGTATTTCTTCAAGATCTTATCTTCCTTCCAACCCCCACAAAGGTAATTTATTATGAGGCAGCTAGGTGATACAATGAATAGAATACTGGTTTCAATCATGAGGTTTCAATTTGGCTCAGATGCTTACTAACTGCATAATCATAGGCAAGTCATTTAATTTTGTTTGACTCCTCTTTCTTCCAAGAAAAAACCCAAATGAGGTCAGAAAGAGTAAAATACAGTCCAAAGTGTTTTAACAACTATCACAATGACAACAAAAGAGCATTAAATGCACTCTTTCTGCTGTTGCTTCAGAAAACTAAAAGACGCATCTTGAATATTTAAGCTTTTGCTACATCAGAGAATTTGCTTCAACTCTTTATTCTAGCTTGAACCTGATGACTGAATGGTACAATCAACCAAATAAATAAAGGACATCTAAAGCCAAGTGAGAAAAGAAACAAGGCTAGGAAATTAAGAAATTTTATCTATAAGGTTGAATATTTCTCCATTTAGGCATTACACAAGCTCAGTTCTACATCATGTCCCTTTGTTAAAGTTAAAATAAAAACCCATAATGAAAAATGCTCTTCTCTCAGCATGAAGTTCAATATTTTGGGTAAGAGATTTCCCCAAGGTACCACCCACATCCTCTTTCTCACTTTTAAATGTGATAGTACATCTGTGCTCTATTCCTTACTGAGTCCTCCTGCCCACAGATCACTTTGAACACCAACTTCCCTTCTAAGAATATAAGATAAACACAGATTTAAGCAGATTCTAATATGTGTATATTAAGAAGAAAAGCTAAGTTTAGTCTTCAAAAATGTTTTCTTCTCTAGCATTCTCTTCTACTCTAAGTCAATTTAACAAGGGTTCTCAGCACTAGACAGTCTCAAAGTTCTCTAAGTTTCCTGATTTTTTTTTGCTTTTTTTTCTGACATACTTATCAAGTGTTTGCTTTGCCACTATGAATAGAATGATTTATTTTTATTTTTCCAAAGAAAGCTTTAATGATGAAAAAAAAGTACTGACCCTTCACAAAGGTCCTAAACTAAATAAAAACAAAAAACAATAATGAAAAGCAGATATTTATTTGTTTATAAGATTCCAAGGTTTAGAGTGCTTGAGAATATCACTTACTTTAAACTCCCCAATTAAATTGAAGAAATTGAGATTGAGAGAGAAAAGTCTAAAATGGAGGGGGAAATTTAATTGCTTTTAACTTCTTTATAGTTTTTAGTTGTTCTAGTTTTGGAATTTTAGGTTTTTATTTCATTGAATCCCTTTGATAATCATATTGTCTCTGAACATCTTCCCAGAATAACGATTTTAAATGCATATTTAAGCATATAGGATCACAAAGGAAATGTTACAAGGGGATATAGTTATTCAAATAGTACAAAAAAAGGAGAAAGAAAAGTTCATGGTCCCCAACTTGAGAAACTCTGTCTATCAATATAGTGTCTTCATACTTCAGGAGGAGTCTATATTCTAACCTCTTATAAAGTAAGAAACTGTTTCATAGCTAGCAAACATCATAAAAAAATGAGAACTCAGAACTTTGGATAGCAGAGTCAATGCTCTTTCCACTATACTATACTGACTCCTGACTGACCCAACATGGAACAGGTTGACACTAAGTAATAGAACCAGAATATGAACTCAGATGTTCTGACTTGAGAATGCTATTAGTTTGCATTTATCTAAAAACATTTTATTTAGAAAATGACACACACTTCAAATGCATATCAGTTTTGATGATTGCAGTTTTGTAGTATAGTTTTAGACCTAGTATAGCTAGGTCATCTTCCTTTACATTTTTTTCCCACAAATCCCCTTTATATTGCTTACCTTTTTTGCTAAGACTTTTGTTACTATATTTGCTAGCTCTTTAATAAATGTTGTGATATTTTCATTGGTGTGGCACTGAATAAGAATTGTAATTCAGGTAGAATTCTCATTTTGAGTGTATTAACTCAATGTAACCATCAAGCAGTTGATAATTTTGTAGTTGTTTAGATCAGACTTTGTGTGACAAGTTTTAGGTAGGTTTGCACATAGTTTCTGGATTTGTCTTTGGAAGAGTATTCCCAAGTATTTTATGTTGTCTACAATTATTTTAAATGGAATTTCCTCTTTCTTTCTTTTGCCCTTGGACTTTGTTGTTCATATAAAGAAAGTTGATTTATTTTATATTCTGCTACTTTGGTGAAGTGGGTAATTGTTTCACATTGCTTTTTTTGTTGTTTTTATTGGGTTCTCTAAGTACACTATCATTTAATCTGCAAAGAGTGACAATTTTGCTTCTTCATTGCCAGTTCTAAGTCCTTCTCATTGCTAAACTAAGATTTCTTATACTATGTTTAATTGATAATGAACATTCTTGTTTCACCATTGAACTTGTTGGAAATTTTCCAAATTTATTCCCATAACATATAATATTTATTTATCATTTTAGATAGATATTGCATTTTATTTAAGGAAAACTACATTTATTCCTATATTATCTGCTGTTGTTAATAGGAATAGAGTTTGTATTTTGTTAAAGGCTTTTTCAGCCTCTATTGAGAAAATCTTATGATTTCTGTTGCTTTTTTATCACTGTGTTCAATTATATTGAGAGTATTTTCCTAATTCTGAGCCAACCCTGCCTTCCTAATATAAATCCCACTTAATCATGGTTATTATCCCAGTAATAATTTATTGTAATCTCTTTGCTAAAATTTTATTCAAGATTTTTACATAAATGATCTTTATGGACATTGATCTAAAGATTCCTTTGTCTATTTTGACTCGTACTGACTTAGGTATCAGTACCATATTAGTGTCAAGAAAGTAATTTGGTAGAACTTATTCTTTTCCTGATTTTCAAATAGTTTCCATAGATTTGTATTTAATCCCTAAATGTTTAGTAGCATTCACTTGTACTTCCATCTGAACCTGGAAATTTTCCTTACAGAATTTACTGATGGTTTCTTCAATTTATTTTTCTGAAATGGTTATTTAAGTGTTTTTTCCTTTTCCATTAATCTGGGTAGTTTGTATTTTTGAAAATTCAACAATTACACTCAGGTTGTCAAATTTATTGACATAAAGCTGGGTAAAATAGCTCTGAATTATACCTTTAATTTTCCTCCTCATTGGTAGCAAGTTCACTCTTTCTGTTTTTGATACTGGTATTTTTTTTCTTTGCTTTTATTTCATCAGATTGGTCAAAGAATTATCTAGTTTATTGTTTTTCCATAAAATCAACTTTTAATCTTATTTTTAAATAGTTTTCTTGCTTTCAATTTTATTAATCTCTCCTTTGATTTTCACAGTTTCTAATTTGATATTTAATTTAGAATCTTCAGTTTGTTCTTTTTCTTGTGTTTTTAGTTGAGGTCCCAATTCATTGATTTCTTCTCTCTTTTTCAATCATATAGGTATTTAGAGCTAAAAAATTTCCACTAAAATCGCTTTGATTACATCCCATTAATTTTGGTATGATATCTCATTATTATCCTTTTCTTGGATGAAATGATCGATTATTTCTATGATTTGTTATTTTACCCACTCATTCTTTAGAATTAAGATAGTTTCCAATTAATTTTTTTGTATATCTTCCATGGTCCTTTATTACATATAGTTTTTTTCTGCATCATGATCTGAATAGCATGCATTTATTATGTCTGCCTTTCTGCAATTGATCATAAGCTTTCTATGAAACAATACATGGTCAACTTTGTTACAGGTGCCATATTCTGTAGAGAAAACAAATGGGTATATTCTTTTTTATCCCCAATCATTTTCCTCCAGAGGCCCATCATATGTAATTTTTCTAGGACTATATTTACCTTTTTAACTTCCTTCTTTTTTATTTTGTGATTAGATTTTTCAAATTCTGAGAGGAGATTGAGGCCCTCATTATTAAAGTTTTGCTTTTATGTCTCCTTGTAATTTTTAAACTTCTAAGTATTTTCATGCTATACAACTTGGTGCATCCATATTTAATAATGATATAACTTCATCGCCTTCATTGTGAAGATTGTAGTTTCCTTCCTTAATCCCTTCCAATGAGATCTATTTTTGCTTTGGCTCTGTCTGAGATCAAGATTGCTACCCTGATACTTTTGCTTCTACTGAAACATAATCTATTTTGCTCCAGCCTTTTACATTTAGCCTGTGTCTTGTAAACAATATATTGAATGATTCTGAATTCTCTATCTCCCTTCATCCTATCTGTTACTGTTTAATACATGTCTCTTTCCTTTCCTCTTATTCCTCCTCACAAATGTTTTATTCCCTTTACTCTTTAACTTTTCTTTTAAATTTTAGCCTTAATTTTACTTTCACTTTTACCTTTGCTATCCCTTTTATAAGCCCCTTTTCCCCATTTTGTTCTATCTCTCCCCCTCCCCTTCCCTATGGGGTAGGATATTCATTCTCTTTTTGAAACAAAGTTACTAAGTAGATTGACTCAGTGTTCACACCTTGCCTTCTTTGCCTCTACTATAATAGTTCTTTGTGTCTCTTCACCTGGTACTAATTATCCAGTAGTGCCTAGCCTTCTCCTAAAATAGTCCCTTTTAATGTTTTTATTGTTTCAACCCTGTCTTTTACTTACAACCCTTTTGCCAAAATATACTCCTTTAATCTGTCCTAATAGAGAACTATTCTCAAAGGTTGATTGCTAAACTCAAAGTACTATCAAACTACAATCAGTCAAAAGTAGATAAGAAGCATTGCCTTAGTCATTAAGTACTCTGCCCTCTTCTGTCTCAATAATAATATACTTCTCAAGAGCCATGAATCAGTATTTAAATGAAGACTAGTTTTTAATAGTCATGCATTATGTGTTATGTAATTTTGTTACTTCTAATGTTTTCTTTCTTCCTTTTGGATCTGATTCTTCTCTGGGTAATTTCTTTATTATTTATTTATGTATGTATGTATGTATGTATGTATCTATCTTTTTATTTATTTATTTTTAGGATTTTGCAAGGCAAATGGGGTTAAGTGGCTTGCCCAAGGCCACACAGCTGGGCAATTATTAAGTGTCTGAGGCTGGATGTGAACTCAGGTGCTCCTGACTCCAGGGCCAGTGCTTTATATACTGCTCGACCTAGCATGGTCAGTTTCAAACAATGTTTAGCATGCTTACAATTGTAAAGCCTATATCAGATTTCTTTCTGTTTGAGGCAAGGGGGGAGGAGGGAAGGGAGAGAGGAAGAAAAAATTGTAAATCTCAAAATCTTACAAAATATGATTGGCAATTGTATGTAGTTGGAAAAATATTTATTGAAAAGAAGCACCATTTATTTAAAAAGCACCATGAATCACATCAAATTATAGCAACTTTATACTTTACCCCCATTCAAGTACCCTTTATGGAGAAACAAAGTCAAATTATGAACCACTTGTTTCTTCCTTCCCTAATCATATTTCCTCCAATTGTAGCCAAAGCATCAAACTAAGCAAAATCTTTTCATAATGTTTTCATGTTCATGTTCATTTCCATGTTCATGCTTTTCTCAGCACTTCAATGAACTAGGACAACCCTGGGGAGACCTATTATGGATAATGCTATCCACATTGAGAAGAAGAAAAACAAAACAAAAATAAAAACTATGGAATCTCAATAAATACTACATTCACTTTTTGTTAAATATAATTTGTTTTTCCTTCCTATCTCATGGGTTTCTTTCTTTTCCCTTAGTCCTAATTCCTCATATAGAAATTGAGTTATCTGTAAACATGTTAAACATAAATTTATTTGGACAATGTTCACTAGGCTGCTTGTCACTGAGGGGAGAGGGAGGTGGGAAGGAAGGGTAGAAGGAAATTATGTAAATTATAAATGTACTTATGCTTATAGATGAATGCTGAAAAGCTTTCATAATATGTAATTGGAAAAACAAAATAAAATATCAATTGGGAAAAAAGAAATAAGTTTCTAAAGAGTCATCAAATTATAGTTACTTTTTACCTTGCCATCTTCTCAAGTAGCTTCCACAGACAAACAATTCTCATGAGACAAAGCATCATGCAAAGCCAAATAATTTCATTAACATTTATAACTTCCAATTGTAGCCATAGTGTCAAGTCAAGCAGAATCTCTTCATCATGGTTTAATGTCCAATTCCTTTAAGAACACACAGTCTCTCTCTCCTCTATGTCTTCTAGCCACAGCCCTACATCTCTCCCAAACCAAAATATCAGGTACACTCTCTCCTACTGTCTTTTAAGCATCCCAACCATAGTACCAAAAGACGCTTTAACTAAAATATGAATTAAATCAAGATCACTTCCTAAAATCTCTTTAAGTCCAACCCTTCTAAGTAAGCTCAAACTATTTGCCCCTATTATACTACAACTCTTCTTGACCAAAGTTTCAAGTAAGGTAAGATCACTTCTGTTTTAATTATGTGCAAAGTCTCTAAGTACTCTAAGTACTGGGACCCCCTGAAGGTCTCTTCTAAGAACTTTAGTGTTTATTGAAATACATAGGAGACACTGGCACAGCGCTATGCAGTCTAGGGTGTCCTCTCATCAGAAAAAGTACTGAACACTATGAATAAAGTAGCATTAAAGCATTTCAAAGGAAAGATGAGATACTTAAGGTTAGAATGAATATCCCTGGTGGTCAATGTGGACTATTTGTACCCAATCTGTGGTAGAGCATTCTGAGTTCATATTGATCTGATCAACCACAGTTAGACCCTACAATCTGTCTCAAACATAGTCATGACATGTTGATCTTCAACAATAAAGAAATTCAAGTACCAACCAAATCCATATCCTCTAAATACAACTCCTTGAACTATATTCAATGCATTAAGTATCCTAAGAGAAATACAATTTTCAAGAGTTACAAGTATTATCTTCCCTCATAGGCAAGTATACATCTAATGTTTTTGACTAACATTTTTCCCCTTATCATTTGCTTTTGCATGATCTCTTGAGTCTTGTGCTTGAAGACTGAATTTTATGTTCAATTCTGATCTTTAAATCAGAAAATTATGGAAGTTCTCTACTTCATTGTTTTCCCCTGTCAGAATATGTTGAATTTTACAGGGTAGTGAATTCTTAGTTGCAATCCAAGGACTTTAAAGGAGGTGATTTCTTGGTCAATTTTTCATCATTTTCCTGATTGGCTCTCATTTCTTTTGTTTATTTTTCTTCTTTTCTTCTCTGGTTTTTAATTTTTTTTAAGCTCTTCTATGAGGTTTTGGATTTGAGTCTAATTGATGAATTCCTTTGAAACTTTCCATGTAGATAATTTATCACTACTTTCTTTTTTCTCAGATGGCATTTTTTATCATCATTTCTATCTGAGTAATAGCTTTCTATAAGTATCATTCCTTTTAGGTTTTTTACTCATTTTTGATTGTTGAACTGTGCTCTTGGGGTTTAGCTCTTGAGATTTTTGTTCTAGGTCTGGGATTTGATACCTAGTTTATCATTTGCTAAGGTGTTGCCTATGCTGCCCATGCTCTGCCTATGCAATGGTTTCTTCCCCCACTGAGTCCTGTCTATTACTTCAATGTTCCCAGGGTTCAGATTTGGATGGGCCCCTCCCTTCTGGCATCCAATCTAGCTGCCAGGACCCAGGGTGATATCCAGCTGCCAGGTCTTAGGCTAGAATCCTCCAGCTGACCTTCCTGATTTCCCACCTAATTGAGTTTATTTTAACTTTTTCCCAAAGAGACAAAATTTCACTAAAGATTCTACATTCTCCATTCTCCACTTGCTTCAATCTTTTTTCCCTGGGATCTGAAACTTCAATATCTGTCTAGAGAGTGCATTTAACATTGTATAGAGAAAAGTTTCAGGAGCATGCTAGATCACACAGCTAGGTAATTATTAAATGTCTGAGGCTGGATTTGAACTCAGGTTCTCCTGACACTAGGGCTGGTGTTCCATCCACTGTGCCACCTATCTACTCCCCTTCCATTCCTTTTTTAATACTTCTTGTCATTCCATGTTTTCTTGGAAAAACATGTTTTACTCATACGATTTTTTTAAAAATCAGCATAGGTTAAATTTCCATTTCTTTTAGCATTCATTAAGAGAACTTTGCATGCTCTTTGAGAACTTCCTACTTTTCCTTTCTGGTTGCTTCAGAGCAAGATAAAATCAATAGCTAAGAGTCTCATGAACCTAAAAAATGCAAATCATGTAGGAAATAGATGATTGCCCATTTTTACAAGAATTTTTAGGAAAACTTAAAAAGTAGTCTTGAAAGAATTATATTTAAACTAATATGATTTTCCCTATATTACAATAAATTTAAAATTAACACATCTTGAATATCAATATTCATATTATAAAATATGAAAAGAGAACCAGATCATATTTTACAACTAAGGTTAAAACTATGGTATAATTAAAAATAAGAGAGTGGGTGGGAATTGGAGACTTTGATATATTGCCATAAATAGATATATTATTTATAACATTATTATATTGCCATATATTATATATTGCCTTAATAAGTTTAAAGGAACTAGCATAGCAAAAGATGCAAAACACCATGGAAAATTAATCTCAAAAAAAGCATTTTATTCAATATATGAGCAATACTCTGTGGAAATGCGAACTGTTCTAACCATGTTGTTATTCAGTTGTTCGATCATGTCTTATTTTTTGCAACTTCATAGACCATAAGCACATAAGGTCTTTCTATCTTCCATAAATTTCCAAAGTGTTGATAAGCTCATGTTCATTACATTCATGACTCTTTTTATCTCACCTTCTGCCATCCCATTCTCCTTTTGCCTTTGATCTTCCCAACATCAGGATCTTTTCTAATTACATCTGTCTTCTCAAACAATTTAAACTTCAGCTTTTGTATTTGGATTTTAAATGAATAGTTTAATCTAACCATTCTGGAAAATAATTTTGAACTATGCCCAAACAGCTATATTACTGTGTATACTCTTTAAACCAGCAATATCAGTATTCCTAAGAAATCAAAGTTTCCATATATGTGTATGTATGTACATTTGTATGTATATATATATATATATATATATAGCTATCCCTGTATTCATCCAAATATATGTGTGTGTGTATATGTGTGTATATATATATATATATATATATATATATATATATATATATATACACATATCAATATAAGCTCTATTATCTAGATAATGGCAAACTCAGGTTACATAATTGTAATGAAAAACTATTGTACTATAAAAAATGATGAGTAGGATTGTTTGAGAAAAACCTGGTAAGACTTTTATATGAACTGCTGTTGAGTGAGTTGAGCAGAGCCAGGAGAACATTATATATAGTAATAGCAATATTATTTTGGTGATCAACTATAAATGGCTTTGGTATTCTGAGCAATACAATGACTCAAAACAATTCTGAAGAAATTATGGTGAAAAGTTTTAACCACCTCCAGGGAAAGAATTTAGGCAATCTAAATACAGATCAAAGTATACTTTTAAAAATTTCTTTATTTTTCTTGTATTTTCCTTGTTTTATTTGCAACAAGGTCTATATGAAAATAAGTTTTTCATTACTTTACATGTATAATTTATGTTAAATTATTTTCCTTATCAAGGAGGGAAGGGAAGGGAGAGAGGAAGAAAATTTGGAATTCAATTTTTTAAAATTAATGAATAAATTTTTAAAATAGGTGACAAAAATATTATATTGAAAATTATATATAAACAAAAGCCATTCTTGAATAGATAAGTGGTCAAAGAAATATTTTTCAAAAAATAAATTAAAGATGATTGACAATCATTTTAAAGAATCCTGAAATTAATGACAGAAAGATGAATGAAAATAAAATTCTCCGATTTTCTGAATTTACCTCAGGTACAATACAATGCTAAACTTGATAAAATAAAAAGAATCATCAGCCTCAGAGTGATTGCAGAAAAGAAAATGGATTTTTCATTCATTATAGGTGGAACTATGAATTGACACAACTACTCTGAAAAGGATTTTGAAATTTTGTGATTTATATAGTTTTAAAATACTAATTTCCTTTTTACCTAAATGATCACCTGTTTAGAGGATATAGAAGATCCAGGAGTCAAAAACATAAGAAATATACCACAAAATTTATACCAGCATTTTCCAAAGTAACAAACAATTCAAAACAAACTATACTCGGTTTTCATATAATGCTCGCTCCTAAAAGATAAATTTGTTTCAACACAATAGATATTAACAATTTGAGCATACTGTAAAATTTATGTTTGCTGAAGCACAATTTCATCTACAAGAAGTAGTGCAGATGCAGAAAATTGTACCACTACAAAATTAACTCACAAAAATCAATCCTTTCTACAACTTCTTCTACAATTAAACTTTGGGTCTTTCTAAAGATAAACTGCCATGTTCATTGTATATTTTCTGATATAGTAAAACCTTTGGTTTAAAAATATTTGATTCATGCCCATGAATTCCACACACATCCTCCCCAATATATACATATAATTTCTACCTTTGCTAAGATCACTAATTTTACCCTGAATCCTGGAATTGCTTGAATCAAAGCCACCCTCTAGCTTGTAATTCTCTCCCTGACAGTAATTTTCCCCATGGTAATTTTCTAAAGCTTTTTCTCACTACTGTTTTATATTATAGTATTTATGTATTTTATAAAATGATAAAAACTATTTTTTTAAGTTCCATTTTTCATGTCATTGATTATTATTTTAAATATTGTGCTCCATTCCATTTTTTCTCTGTGGTTTTAATTTTGTTGTTTTGCATGGTTTGATGATTTTTCTTAATGCATATGCTGTGTTACAGCAGAATTGAATGTAGTCTCCCATCAACTTGGCAGTGCTTTAACAAACTATGTTATATGAATACAACAGAATATTATGTTCTGTAAGTTCTGATTCATATGATGAATACAGAAAAGTATGAAATAATATAAAGTGAGGCAAGTAGAACCAGGAAAACACCATATTCAATAACTCCAACTATACAACTGGAAAGGGCAGCAAAGACAAAATAATTGAAATTGATTACTCAAAATTATAATGAGTGGTGAGAAGAGAAAATACATCTCTGCTTTTTTGTAGTAGTGAACTTTCAGAGGTATGGGAGAAATGAATGTGTCAGAAAAGCCAATACACTGAAGATTTTTTTTGTCTCCTCTTTAATAATTTTTCTTATTGGAGTTATTTCTCTGGGAGAGAGAAAGGATTCCCTTGAGCAATGCAGTTCACAGAAAACCTAAAGAAAAATAAATATGTATTTTAAAAAAAGTAAATATATGTTTACAAAGATGTATATTTGTAAGAATACATACATAAACAGAACTTTCAATAACAACAAAGAATATTACCTTTTTTAAAACTTTTATTATTCTTTTCTTTCATATTCACTGAAAATTAATCCATTGTTACCTTCAAAACTTTATTACATCAATCCTAGATTTCTTCCTACTTATCTGTTTTAGCTTAAATGCTCTTTTTATCTTCAATTTCTTTGATAAAAATTTAACTTATTTATCTATTACACATCTAGCATTATCTAAAATCAAAATGTGGTGTTTCCATTTTAATTGACAAAATATTATAGACTATTTACAGATTTCTACTCATCTGTTTTCCTGTCTGTAGTTTCATTTTTAAATCCCTCAGTATGACTTTCATTAGTGAATCTTTCACTAAGCTTTTTTGAAATGTTTTCTTTCCATTCCTACTATTTGTTATTTTTAGCTGAAATGATCTTTATAATTGACTACAATTTACTTCTTTAAGATTTTATAGACAAGTTTATATTTTAAACTCTCATTCTTCTTAGTCTCTATTTTTCTCTCTCCCCTTCAAGGGGATCAAGCATTTACAAAATAAGGAGATTTTTAGACTCTTTTGGTCTAAGTGACATTGATTTATATTAGTGTGACATTAGAAAACAGTACTGTCAACATCTTTGCTGGGAATTGAAGAGATCCTTTTACCATTTTTTAAATGTCAATAACTCATTCAAAAAGGTCAGCTTAGAGTTCACTCAATTATGTATCATATCTTTTGCATTTTTATGCTTCCTTCTAGTTTGGTATTGATTTTGATCTTTGCTATTTGATTCTTATATATAGTGGCAAATTCATTCTTGCCTATTAAAAGAAAATCAATAAAAATACCTTTTGGTGGTCAATATTTCTGCTTTCTTCAATTTTTATCCGAAAATATCCATAATAGAATGATGATGCTTCTTGTATAGTCTGTGGCATTGATCTTTCTAATTCTTTACTTCTGAATCATATTCTCTAACACATATTTTACCACCTTTCCCACTATATTTAAAGGTAAGTCATATTAAAATAATAGATTCTACTTATGATTTTGTTGGCATAGAAAGTTCCTAGATGAGGAAAACTCCCTAAAACAACTTAAGTCAGTATTTTTGCTGCAACTTTTCAATACCTGCCAATCAATACTTGCCAGAGTTGATGAAAGCTTTAGAAAAGGTCTGGTTTACTGACTTCCAACTTTAAGAATGAAGGCACATGTTATTTCTGGGACAGAGCAAAGATGGTGTCATGAACTTAGTATACTCCAGGAGCTTTTCTTTTTTGAAAGGCAGTGGGATTAAGTGGCTTGCCCAAGGCCACAGAGCTAGGTAATTATTAAGTGTCTGAGGCTGCATTTGAATCCTGAGTCCAGGGCTGGTACATTATCCATTGTGCCACCTAGCTGCCCCCAGGAGTTTTTCTCTACACAATGTTAAATAAAGTCTATTAAAGCTAGAGATTACACCAAAAAAAAGAGCATTAGTAATGTCTCAACTTTAGACATCATGCAGGATCTTTGGTGAAGGTCTGTCTCTTTGGGGAAAATGGGAAGAAGAGTCCAGCTAGGTGAGAGAGAGTGGGAAAACCAGCTGTATGCTTCTAGCCACAGCTCAGCCCCAGGCTATGGCAATTAAACAGCAACCCAGGCTTTGGTAACTAGATAGTAGTCCATATCTTTGGGCTCAGCTAAATAGGAGGCCAGGAAGGAAGGTTCCAACCCTAGACAAAGTCTGAACACGGGAACACTGAAAAGGAAACAAACCACTGCTGGAGAGCAATATGGAACTATGCCCCTAAAGCAAGAAAATGTTCATTCCTTTTTGTCCCAGCAATTTCAATTCTAGGTCTATATCCAAAAGAAATCATAAAAAATAGGAAAAGTCCCACATGTTCCAAAATATTCAGAGCAGCTCTTTTTGTAGTGTCAGAATTGGAAATTGAGGGAATGTCCATCAATCAGGGAATGACTAAACAAGTTATGGAATACGAATATGGAATATTATTGTTCTTTAAGAAAACATTAATGATCAGACTCTAGAGATGAATACCACCAAAAATTTTAGATCCATGATCTGATGCTGAGCAAAGGGTTCAGAACCAAAAGAACAATGTACACGTTAACAACATCGTGAGATGATCAACCTTGATAGAAACAGCTCCTCTCAGCAGTTCAGAGAGCTAGGACAAGCATTTTAGACTATCCAGAGGAAGAAAAACAAAACAAAACAAAAAAAAAAACCAACCCTTCAGAATCTGATGAACATTTTATTAAAATTATCTCTATGTATCTCTTTCCCCTAATACTAATTACTCATACCAAAAACAACTAAACTAATGTTTATTAAAAATATGTGTGTACAATGTTAACCTGACTGTTCACCACTAAGGGGAGGGAGGTGGAAGGGAGCGTTGAAGGATATTTTGTAACTTATAAAATATACATAAGCATATTAATAAAATAAAAAGAAATAAGTTGTAAAAAATGAAACAAACCACTGCATAGGCAAAGCCTGAACATAAAGGAGGAAACAAATTTTTGAATAGGCAACATCTTGGATGCATAGAAATACCTTGGCAAGTATAAGCCAGGAACCAGATCTGACTTGCAGAACAAAAAAGTTCGAGACTGTGCTCCCTATATCACAGGAGCAGAGTTCAACTATGAAAATGTGCAAAAAGAACCCCACTAAAAAAGAATGCTAGCTATATGAAACTACTATTCAGATAAAGATGATAAAAATATCTCAGAAGAAGAAAGCAGTGACAAATTATCAGCAAGTCTCAAACAAGGTTATGAATTGAACTCAAATCTAAAACCTCATGGAAAATGTCAAAAAAATATTTTAGGAACATTAGAAACACCAGCAGGTGGCCCAGTTGATAGAGCAGTGGCCCTGGAGTCAGGAGGACCTGAATTCAAATCTGAACTCAGGCACTTAAGCTGTGTGACCTCGGGCAAGTCATTTAACCCCATTGCCCTCCCCTCCCAAAAGAAAAAACAAAACAAAACAAAACAAAAAAAGATTTTAAAAAACCAATAAGGAATACCATAGATAAATTAATAGACCAAGAAATACTCTTTCTATCAATTCTATGGAAAAGGGATGCATTTATGATCAAACAAGAATTAGAGTATATTATAAACTGCAAAATGAATGATTTTGACTATATTAAATTAAAAAATGCAATAAAAAAATCAGTGCTGCCAAAATTAGAAAGAAAGCAGATACCTAGGAAACAAATCTTCATAGCTAGTAGTTCTGATAAAGATCTCAATTCCAAACTATATAGAGAATTGCATCAAATTTATAAGGTTCCAAGTCATTCCTCAATTGATAAATGGTCAAAGGATATGAACAGATAATTTTCAAATGAAGAAATTAAAACTATATACAATCATATGAAAATATTCTCTAAATCATTATTGATTAGAGAAATACAAATTAAAAGAAGAATGATGCATCACCTCACACCTGTAAGATTGCCCAAGATGAGAAAAATGTAAAAACGATCAATGTTTGAGAGGTTGTGGGAGGATTAAGACATTGATACATTGCTGGTGGGGTTGTAAATGGGTCCATCCATTCTGGAGAGGATTATGGAACTATGCTCAAAGAGCAATTAAAAAAAAGAGCAATTCCAATTCTAAGTCTGTATCCAGAAGAAATTATTAAAAAATGGTGAAAGTCATACATGTTTCAAAATATTCATAGCAGCTCTTTTAGTAGTGGCAAAGTATTGAAAATTGAGGGAATGCCCATCAAGGGGAATGGCCAAACAAGTTATGGTACATGAATACCATGGAATATTATTGTTCTATAAGAAACCATTAATGGAGATCTAGAGTTGCATGTAATGACTTACAGGATCTGTTGCTGAACAAAGAGAGAAGAACCAAGAGAACAATGAGCACATTAGTAACAACATTGTGGGACAACAACTTTGATGGAAGCAGCTCCTCTCAGTAGTTTAGGGAGCTAGGATAAGCACATTAGACCAGCTTTGGACAATGTTATCCCCATCCAGAGGAATAAAAAACAAAGCAAAACAATAAAACAAAAGACAAAAATCAACCCTCCAGAATCTTATGAACACTTTATAAAAGTTATATCTTATGTATCTCTTTCTCTTAATCCCAATTCTTTATACAGAAAATTACCAATCTGTAAACATGTTTATCAAAACATTTATGACTGTTCAGCACTGAGTGGAGGGGGGGTGGGAAGGAAATTTTGTGATTTAAAATACATATGTGCATATGGCTAAAAATTAATTAATTAATTTTAAAAATGAAGAAAGGAAGAAGTTAATTGAAAAATACAATGTGAGTCATGAAGGAGGATCATGACAAAGGAAATCAATTCCTTTAAAAGTAAAAATGACCAACTAGAAAAAGAATGTAACTCTTTAAAAAATAAAATCCTCCAATTAGAAAAGGAAAAAAAATCATTTAAAAGTAAAATTAACCAACTGGAAAAGGAACCAGAAAGTTATTTGAAGAAAATGAAACATGAAAATAGGAATTGGACATATAGTAATTAATGATTTTATAAGACACTAAGATTCTATCAAACAAAATCAAAAGGATGGAAAAATGAAAAAAATTTAAAGTGCCTTTTAGGGAAAAAATACCTGGAAAATATTTCCGGGAGAGATAATTTATAAATTATTGGTCTACCATAAAGCCTAGGTCAAAAATAAGTGCCTGGAAAATATCTTTCAGTAAATTATCAGAGAAAATTTTCCTAATATACTTGATCAGAGAAACAAAATAGTCCTTTAAAGAAAACACAGAGACCCAAAGGACTATTATAGCAAATTGCCAGAATTCTCAATTAAAGGAGATACTTTTTCTAGCAACCAAAAATAAGTAATTCAAATGCAAAATAAGCAGATTCAGAATTACACATGACTGATCATCTTCCATGTAAAGGAAGAGAGGGTCTGAAATATGATCTTTCAGATGGCAATGGTCATTGGATTTCAGCCAAGAATTAATTCCCTGAAAAATTTAAGCATATTTTATCAGGGAAAAGATTGACTTTATTTATGTATTTATTTTAAGTTTTTGCAAGGCAAATGAGTTTAAGTGGCTTGCCCAAGGCCACACAGCTAGGTAATTATTAAGTGTCTGAGACTGGATTTGAACCCAGGTACTCCTGACTCCAGGGTCGGTGCTTTATCCACTCCACCATCTAGCCACCCCAAAAAGATTGACTTTAAATGAAACAGAGAACTTCCAAAATTTTCTGATGAAAAGACCAGAATTAAATACAAAATTTGATCTTCAAATTCAAGAGTGAAAGAGATGCATTAAAGGTAAATGGAAAGGGGAAAAACTAATGCTAGTCACAAACATTAAATTATATATATCCTTACATGGGAAAATATACTTGTTAACTTGAGAATTGTATATATCTTAGAATAGTTAAAATGTTGAATATAGTTGGAGTACCTAGAGTATATGGGTATAAATGATAAATGAAGAGATGTTGATTTTGAGGGTGGTAGTCCAGAATACGTAGATGGAAAGGGGGAGAGTGTTTAGGGACTTTAAACATAATTAAATAATGAAGTGTTCTTACTGTACTAGATACTTTAGTTAAGGATGATTGTATTGCATTAGGGACAGAGGGTAGGAGGGTACTTACAAGAGTTGAAAAATAAATAGATCAGGAAGTGATATTGTCTTAATCCATACCTTAATTAACAATAGTTACAATACGAGTGGAGTCAAGATAGCTGGAGTAAAGGCAAGGGACTTGCCTGAGCTCTCCCCCCAAACCACTTTAAATGCTTTTAAATAATGATTTTAATCAAATTCTAGAGTGGCAGAATCCACAAAAAGACTAAAAGGTAGAATTTTCCATCCCAAGGCAACTTGGAAGTTGCACAGAAGGTTCTGTTGCACCGGGATTAGAAAGGGCCTGCACCATAGCCTGGGAGAACTGGCTCCAGCCATCCAAGAACAGATCTTGAGTCTGTAGAAGTGGTGGTGGTTTCCTTACCTCTCAGTCCAGAGACTGCCAAGAACAACTTTGAAGGTCAGCAGGAAAATTCTGTCACACTAGAGTGAGAGAAGAACCTAATCCAGCGTAGGTCTCAGGAAAGACCAACCTCTAGGGACCAGAAGTAGGCCTGGGTGCCACCTGGCAGGGAGTCACCCAACAGCTGCTTCCAGAGAACTCAGCCTACAGATTCTAAGGATGTTGAGGGAGATTATAGTAATCTCTTTCATATCCCTGAGGCAGGACACTGTGGCTTCACCCATACTCAGATCCAAGTTACAGTCTGGGGCCCCATTCCCTGGAGGAGGAGGAGTAGAAACACAACAGAACTTACTGCCTACAGCAGAGCAGAGACTCTCTTCATGGTTCCAGAGTAGAAAGAAGTGTTTGTGGTCATCCACAGACCAGAGAACAAGCCAGGAGAGCAGTCATGGCCTCTCCTAAGACCTTGGAGGAATTGAGAACCTGGGAGTAGGAGATCCCTGAAAACAGCTGAAAATTTCCTCAAAACCTTGGGAAAATGAATCTTCTACCCCGAAAGCATTACTCCATCATGACAAAGAGTTTACATCAAATCATAGGTTAGGGAAAGTAGCAAACATGAGAAAAGAATCCAACCATAGACAATTACTTTGACCCTATGGAAGATGACTCAGAATATAAAAAAGTCAAAGTTTTAGAATCCAAAGCCTCCAAGAAAATTATGAATTGATGTAAGGCTATAGAAGAGCTCAAATAAGATTTTGAAACCTCAAGTAAGGGAGGAAAAATTATGAACAGAAATGAGAGCAATGCAGAAAAAATCATGAAAACCACATCAGTAACTTAGTGAAGGAAATATAAAAAAAATACTGAATAAACTGATGTCTTAAAAACCACTTTGGGTCAAGAGAAAAACAGTTCAAAATGACAATGAGAAAAAGAATGTCTAAAAAGCAGAACTGGCCAGATGGAAAAGAAGATACAAAAGTTCTCTGAAGAAAAGAAATCCCTTAAAATGTAGAATGGAACTAAATGAAGCTGTGGAATTTGTGAGAAATCAAGAAAGAATAAAACAAAATCAAAACAATGAAAAACTAGAAGAAAATGTGAAATATCTCACTGGAAAACAACAAATCTAGAAAACAGATCCAGGAGAGATAATTTTAAAATTATTGCACTACCTAAAAATGATGACCAAAAAACTGCTAGAAATCATTTTTCAAGAAATTCTCCAAGAAAACTGCTTTGATATCCTAAAATCAGAGGTTTAGGTGGAAATTGAAAGAATCCACCAATCAATTCCTGAAAGAGAAACTGCCAGGAGTATTAAAGCCAAGATGAGGTGAACTCACAAGTCAAGGAGAAAATATTACAAGCGGTCAGAAAGAAACAATTCAAATACTGTGGAGCTATAGTCATGATAACACATTAAGAGATCATAGCTCTTGAAATATGATATTCTGGAAGGCAAAAGAGTTTTGACTGCAACCAAGAATCAATTACTCAGGAAAACTGAACATATTTCTTTTCAGGGGAAAATATAGACATTCAATGAAATGTGGGACTTTTAAACTTTCCTAATGGAATGACCAGAGCTAAATAGAAAGTTTGATCTTCAAGTACAGAACTCAGGTGAAGCATAGTGAGGGTGAATGGAAGGGCAAATCATAAGGGAATTAATGATTTTGAAATGTTTGTATTTCTCAGTGGGAAGATGAAACTTTACATTTATTAGGGCAGATGGACAGAATAGATAGATAGATAGATAGATAGATAGATAGATAGATAAACAAGATACAAGAGGGAGTAGAATTTGAAAAGATGGAGTAAATGGGGGAAAAGAATATAATGGGAGAATGGGAAAGGAGAGGTAGAACAGGGTAAGTTATTTCACATAAAAGAGGCAAGCCAAAGCTTTGTCAGTGGAGTGAAAGAGAGGGAAGGTAAGGGGGAGTAAATGAACCTTACTCTCATCAGAATTTACTCAGAGGGAAAATAATGTAAAATCTCATTTGAGTATAGAAATCTATCTTACCCTGGAGCAGGGCTGCCCAATGCAGCTTGCAGGCCATATAAAGCACATAGGGTGGGCTACCTGTGTGTTTACTAAATGCCTTAATAAATGAAGCCAAGCTCCCACAGAGTTCTCACTAAAATGGCAAATCAAAATATATTATCTATTGTTTCAATAAAAACTTTTAAAAAGTAAGGTTGTTTAGCCCTGCACCTAAAGGAAAATAGAAGAGGAAAGAGATGGAAGAAAGGGGGTAAGTGGAGGGAAAGTGAGTGTAGATGATAGAAGAGAGGTAAATCTTGCAAGAGGGTAGTCAGATACAGCACATTTTTGAGGAGGGATAGAGTGAAAGTGGAGAGAGAGAGAGAGAGAGAGAGAGAGAGAGAGAGAGAGAGAGAGAGAGAGAGAGAGAATAGAATAAATGGAGGTGGAAGGAATAAGACCAAGGGAAAAACAGCCAGCAATGGCAACTGTGGGGAAAAAATGTTGAAATAATTTCTTTGATGGATTTATGATAAAAATGCTATCCATTCCAAAGGCATAACTGATCATGTCTGAATATAGACTGAAACATCTTCCCCCCCCCCCACTTTATTTTTCTTGAGGTGTCTCTTCTTTGTGGATTACATTTACTTTTTCAATATGATTATTTCTTTTTTTTAGTTTTTCAAGGGAAATGGGTTTAAGTGGTTTGCCCAAAGCCACACAGCTATTATTATTATTATTATTATTATTATTATTATTATTATTATCATTAGGCAATTATTAAGTGTCTGAGGCTGGATTTGAACTCAGGTACTCCTGATTCCAGGGCCAGGGCTCTATCCACTGTGCCACCTAGCCGCCCCATGACTACTCATTTTTAACATTCTCCAAGTAACTTACTTTCTCAATGGGGGAAATAGAATGGAAGGAAGGGAGAGAATTTGGAACTGAAGGCTTTGAATGTAAATGTTGAAACTTACTTTTGCATGTAGCTGGGGGGAAATTTTTAAAAATAAAACACAACAAAAAACCCAATGGTTATAGTACTAAAGGGAGAGAGTGTACCCAATACTTTGATTGGGGAGGGTTGTAAATCTATGGTTGGAGAACTATACTGCAAGAAGAAGAGAGTATACTTAGACTAGACATGAAAAGATCATGAAGTGATTTTGCTTTGCCTGATATTTTTGGTTACAATTGGTAGTGAGTGCGCTGATCTGGGGGAAAAGTACGAATGGTTCATGAAATGAATTGACTTTGCATGATGCTTTGGCTCATGAGGATTGTGTGTCCATGTAGGGCACATAAAAAGAGGGAGCAATATGAATCAATTGTAAGTTGATGTGATTTATGACTCTTAAGTATATTTCTAATAGGACAGAAGAAAAGGATGTACACAGTGACTTTGAGGCAATGCTGCTTATCAATCAACCTTTGAGAATGGTACTTCTGTGAGGAGAGATAAAAGGAATATATTTCAACAAAAAGGAGTGTATTTCTTCCCTGAGTGGAAGAAGACAGGGTAAAAAAATAAATAAATAAAAATAGGGATTATACTAGGAGAAGGTTAGAATTTCATGAATAAATAAATAACACCAGATGTAGAGGCACAAAGAACCATTATAAAAGAGGGAAAGAAGGGAGCATGTGAACATAGAGGAAATCCCAATCTCAATAGATTTGGCCCAGAGAGGGAATAAGATACTTTCTCAATTGGGTTTAAAAATATAATTCATCCTACAGGGAAATAGAGAGATAAAGAGGAAGAAAGATGAAGATGGAACTGATAAAAGGGAAGGGGAAGGTAAAAGTAAAAGTAAAGTTAAAATTTAAATTTAAAAGAAAAGTTAAAGAGGAAAAGGAGCAAAACACTGATGAAAAAGAATAAGAGGAAAGGAAAGAGAAAAGTATAAACAGGGAAAGATAGCATGGAGGGAAATAGAGAGTTAACAATCTTAACTATAAAGGTGAATTGGAGAAACTCCCATAAAATGGAAGCAGATAGCAGAATGGATTAAAAACCAGAAGAAGAGAGGCTACATATATTGTTTACAAGAAACATATTTGAAGCAGAGAGATACATATAGGGTAAAAGTGAAAAGCTGGAGCACAATAGATTATGTTTCAGCAGAAGCAAAAATATCATGGGTAGTAATCCTGATCTCAGACAGAGCAAAAGCAAAAATATATCTCTTAAAAGGAATAAGGAATGAAACTACATCTTCTTCAAAGGTACCATAGGCAAAGAATTTATATCATTATTAAAGATAAATGCACTGTCATATAGCATTCGAATTCTTAGAGGAGAAACTGAATGACTTACAAGGAGACATAAAGAACAAAATTATAGTGGTGGAGGACCTCAACCTCT
This sequence comes from Macrotis lagotis, assembly GCF_037893015.1. Taxonomy (NCBI): domain Eukaryota; kingdom Metazoa; phylum Chordata; class Mammalia; order Peramelemorphia; family Peramelidae; genus Macrotis; species Macrotis lagotis. The sequence goes on from NC_133661.1 coordinate 215,856,430, forward strand.
TTTTTTCAGAATTGGATAATTTTACCACAGAATAAATAAGAAGAAAGTAAAAAATGTGAATAAACTCTTAGAAAACATGGATAAACCTCTGGTGAAAATGAATGGGGATAGAAAAGAATGTACTATTTCCTCTGTAGTACTTGGTACCTATTCAAAGTTGATCTTGTAACAGAGCATAAAAATCCTACAATCAAATGTAGAAAGGCAGAAATAATAAATGCGTGCTTTTCATATAATGATTCAATAAAAGTATATATGTAATAAAATGTCATGGAAATATAAATCAAGCTATAATTGAAAATTAAATAAACTTCTTTTGAAGAATGAGTGAATCAAATAGTAAATCATAGAAATAATCTCCCATTTCATCCAAGAAAATGATCATAATGAGGCATCATGCTAAAATTTGTGGGATGCAGCCCAAGCAGTTTTTAGGAGAAATTCTATATCTTTAAATGCATATATATGAATAAAATAAAGAGGAGAACAATGAATTAGGCATGCAACTAAAAAATCTAGAAAAGGAACAAATTAAAGATCCCCAATTATTTACCAAATTCTGGAAATCAAAGGGGAAATTAATAAACTTGTAAGCAAGAAAACCACTGTTCTAATAAAAAAAAACCCCACTAAGAATTGGTTTTATGGGAAAAACTATTAAAATAGATTTTCTTACTTTGATTAAAAAAAATAGAACAACAGATAACCAGTATCAAAACTGAAAAAAAGGTGAACTCACCACCATTCAGAAGAAAACTAAAGGTATAAATTAGAACTCTTTTGCTCAACTGTATGCCAATAAATTTAACAACCTGAATGAAATGGATGCATATTTACAAATAATATAAAGTACCCAGATAACAGAAGTTGACAGAGAATACTTAAATAACCACATTTCAAAAAATAAATTGAAAATAAAACTACCAATAAACCCCCTAAGAAAAAGACACCAGATTGAAATGAATTTATAAGCCAAATCTTCCTAGCATTTAATGAACAATTATTTCTAATTCTACAGAGACTACTTTTTAAAAAGAGTAGAAGTTCTGCCAAATTCCTTTTATGGTACCAATATAGTACAAAAAACTGAACCAGGAAGAGCCAAAACAGACAATGAAAATTATAGATCAGTCTCCCCAATGAACATTGATGTTAAAATCTTAAACAGGTATGATTTATACTAGTCTTTCAGGGATGGTTCAATAATAGGAAAACATTCAGCATAGTTGAACATATCAATAACAAAACCAATAAAAAATCATATGATTATCTCAATAGATGCTGAAAAAACCTTTGACCAAAAAACAACTTTCATTCCTATTGAAAACACAAGAGAGTATAAGAAGGAATGAAGTTTTTCTTAAAATAAACAATACCTTATGTCAACATAATTTATATGTAATGGGGATAAACTACGAGCATTCCATTAAGATCAGACATGAAATAAGTATGAGCATTTCACCATTACCATTCAATATAATATTAGAAATATTATCTTTTGTAATGAGAAGAAAAAAATTGAAGGAATTAAAATTGGCAAAGAGAAGTAAACTTTCACTCTTTGTAGATGGTATTATGATATATTTAGAGAAATATAGATAATTAACTGAAAAACAACTTGAAACAATTAACAACTTCAGCAACATAGCAGGATATAAAACAAACCCACATAAATCATTACCTTTTCTATATATGAACAACAAAGTCAAAAAGCAAGAGATAGAAAGAGAAATTCCATTTAAAGTAACTATAGGCAACAAAAAGTACTTGGAAATCTTCCCAACACAAACACAGAAATTGTATTAACACAGTTAAGAAGCACTTTTCATACATATAAAGTTTGATCTTAACAGTTGGAAAAATGTGAATTGCTCATGGTTTGGCAGAGCTAATATAATAAACATGGCAATTCTATTCAAATTAATTTCTTATTCAGTGCCATATCAATCAAACTATCAAAATACTATTTTAAAGAGAATAAATAGTAACAAAATTAATCTGGAGCACAAAATAGCAAGTATATCAAAGAAACTGATGAAAAAATGCATAGGAAGATGGTCTAGCTATACCAAATCTAAAACTATACTATAAGGAGGCAGTCATAAAAACTGCCTGGTACAGGTAAAGACATAGAGCAATGGACTGGTGGATTAGAATAGATACAAAAGAAATAGTAGTAAATGATATAGTAATCTATTGTTTGACAAAACCGAAGGCATTAATTTCTTTGATTAAGAACTCATTACTGCTGTGAAAACTGGAAAATATTATGGTAAAAACTAGGCAAAGGCCGACATCTCAGACCCTCTACTAAAATGTCAAAATGGGTACAGGATTTAGACATTAAGAATAATGTCATAGACCAGTTAACAGATGAAGAAAAAAAATCTGTCAGATTACGGAAAGAGAGAAATTTATGACCAAACATTTAAATAGAATAAATTATAAATATCAAAATGAATGATTTTTAACTCTTAAAAAGTTTTTCACTAATAAAACCAATGTAGTCAAGATTAGAAGGAACATAGAAAGTTGGGAATTAATTTTTTTTTTATCTGTGGCAGCTGATAAAATTCATTTCTAAAAAAATGGAGAATAGAATCAAATTTATAAGGTTATAAGTCTTTCCCTGTTGATAAATGGTCAGTTTTTCTGACAGATTTCAAGTGATGAAATTAAAGCTATGTATAGTCATTTGAAAAAATGCTTCAAATCATTATTGATTAGAGAAATGCAAATTAAACCGACTATATGGTACCACCTCACATCTATCAGATTGGCTAACAAGACAGAAAGGGAAAATGATCAATGTTGGAGAGATTGTGGGAAGATTTGGAAACCATTACACTATTGGTGGAGTTGTGAACTAATCCAACCATTTTAGAGAATAATATGGAACTATGCCCCCAAAGCAATAAAACTTATCATACTCTTTTATCCAGCAATATCAGTACTAGGTTTATATCCAAAAGAAATAAAAAATGGGGAAAATCTCACATGTGCCAAAATGTTTATTGTACCTCTTTTTGTAGAGACAAAGACTTGGAAATTGTGGGGTGACCCTTCAATTAGGGAATTGCTGAACAAGTTATGGTATATGAATGCTATGGAGTACTCTTGTCCTCTAAGAAGCAATGAACAATGGGACTTTATAGAAGCATGGAAAGAATTTCACAGAATGATATTGAGTGAAGAGTGCAGAACCAAGAAATCATTGTATATATATTAACAACAACACTGTGAGATGATTAATTATGATGGATTCAGTTCCTCTCAGCAGTACAGAAACCTAGGACAATCCTAAGAGACCTTTTAAGGATATCACCTTCCACTTCCAGAAGGGGAAAACACAACAGAAACTATTTACTTTTTAAAAACTTCTTTTATTATTTTCCTTTGTATCCCACAGTTTTCTTTCCTTTCCCTTCATCTTATTTCCTCATATGTGAAATGACTAATATGTAAACCTGCTAAACACAAATTCACACATGCAACTTTTACCAGACTGATCACTGTTAAGTGGAGCGGGATGGTAAGAGAGAGTAGTAGAAAAATGTGCAACATGGATGAATAGCAAAAGTCATAGATAACATGTAATTTGAAAAATAAAACATAAAATCAAAAAAATGAAGCCACAAGATTTCTGACTTTGTTGAAATCCTTGATAAGAGAACAGAGACCATGAGAGAAAACTGGCTCAATCATATCTCTGTCATTCACTTACTTTACTAGAGACTCTAAGTAAGTTCCTTTTCCATAAAATCTTCAGTTCTCTCTTTTTGTTGAGCTATCTCACACCCAATGAGAAAGACTTTGCATATTTGTCTGGTTAATTTGATTTATTGTGATTATTTACTTGGATAATGGATTTATTTGCTAGAGTACACATTGTAGAATTGGTATTTTTTTTTTTTACCAAATTCTATCTTGAGTGTAACATGGAAATATAGGGATTGGGTTGGCATTGTAAGGGGCACTTTCAAATATGGTGAGAAAGTTCTTGTACCTTTCTATGGCCCCTATGCCCTGGGAGTTGTATGGCCCTAGTTTCAGAAAGAGGTAATTAGAACTAATGAGATGGGCATAGATTGATGTAAACTTTTATTTTGATGGTTTGAACTCCTAGGTCCTTTCTAGGTACTATACTTCTTGCTATCTGCAAAGACCTGCTTCACCAATTTACTGATCTTTTTTTCAGCTGTACTATGGGCTCTTCACTATAGCCAATTTATCATCTTATTTGGTTCAGGGAAAGAGGGCCAGAACTATCTATGCCTGTTAGTCACAAGCAGTTAGTACTTGTATTGTTTACTTCCGGATTGTGTCTGAAGTGTCTGATGAATGAAAAGTCAAGTTGACTATATCATTGTTTGAGTGATTAATAATGCTGCAGAAAGAGATTTGGGAAAAGCTATAGAACCTTTAAAGAGATTAGAGACACTTTTCCTATTTAAGTTCAGGTTAAGAAACAAGGAAAGAGACAGATATGTATCCCATTAACATTTTATGTAAATAAAGAAATGTACTATAATCATTTCTTCTAGATAAGAGGTATCTAAACTGAGATCCAAAGAAACCCTAAGAACTCTATTTCTTAAGGTTTATTGACTTGGGTGGGGAAATTAATTTCTTATTTCAATAAAATTAGTTTCCTTAAAATACTGCATATTTTATTTTGTGTATTAAAAAACATTTTGAGAAGAGATCTGTCTGTCTGCTTCTCTTTGTCTCTCACAAACACACAATGTCACAGACAAGTAAATAAATAACATTAAGAAGTCCTTGTTTGATCCATAAATAGGAAATAACATAACAATTTACTATTATCAGTAGACCTTAGCTATATCATAAAACAGTCTTTGAGACAAACTAGAAAGAGTAAATGTCATATGGGATGGAATCTTGTGTGAGCATCTATTTAATATGGGAGGACATAGTAAATTTAATCTCCTGTCCCTCTGCCCCACAACTTACAAAGACCACAATAAAAACCAAATCCTGCTCATATATTGATCCAACTATACAAATTTGCAACCACTTAATTCCCTAACTCTCTATACATTTGATGAAGACAGGAATTGCATATTATTTAAATTTCATATCTTCCCAAGTGAGAGATAGTATAGCAGTAGATAGAGATGGGTTTAAAATCAGAAGTATAAGAAAGTCTTGCCTCTGGCATATAGTAGTTTTGTGACCCTGGATGAGTGACAACTTCTCTCTGAGACCCAGATAAGTATATGACTGTAAGTTTCAGAGGAAGTGCTGACTTGAATTATTAGAGGAAATTTTCTCATCGGGAATTCCCCATACCAATTAAATGAAAGGTTTTTCCCTGAAACAAAGATTGAAAAGTAAATGACAATAAAATCTTACTCCCAACACCTAGTATAACACTCTTCATAGTTTAAGGATTTAATAAATGTTTGATTAATTAATTGACAAAAGAAAAGTCTGAGTGTGGGACTTATTTGGTGATAAAAATCTGTATTCAATTGGGTAAAAAGTAGTGTTACATGATTTAAAGAACAACCAGGTAAAACATTCTTTGACATATATTATGGAATGATTGAAAACTGAAATTCCAGGTACACATGAAATATGATAATTCTTGAAGGAGGTGACCAGTTCAATGGATTGATTATTCAATGAGAAATAATTGAACCAGTAGGCTGTTTTTGAGTAAACAATGAGTTAATAGCTAGTTATATGTAGGGGCTGAGCCATATTCTTTTTTTTTTTAGGTTTTTGCAAGGCAATGGGGTTAAGTGGCTTGCCCAAGGCCACACAGCTAGGTGATTATTAAGTGTCTGAGGCTGGATTTGAACTCAGGTACTCCTGACTCCAGGGCCAGTGCTCTATCCACTGTGCCACCTAGCTCCTCCTGAGCCATATTCTTAAACCAAAGCAATGATCCAAATCTACACAGTAAATCCATTTTTCCTCCCCAATATTGTTTAGAAGAAAAAAATTCTAGAAGTTCTATTGTAATTAGAAATTCCCTATTCAAATAGGAAAATTTCCCCTATTCAAATTAACTGGATACTCTCAGACTCACTTTTGGAAATCACTTGGGAAAGGCAATATGCTATGCTGGGAACTTTATTTTGCAAAGAGTATACATATTCAAAAAATTGTGAGACAATTTTGCCAAGACAGCAGAGAATTATGGACCATCAGCCTAAATAATAAGGATGCCATGCTCCAGCTTCAGGAAGGCATGCATTTCCAGCAAAATTTTCATTGTCAGTACGTGAGTAGTAAAAAGAAAAGCAAGCTCTACAAAATAGAGATTTACAATTTTATATACAACTCTCTCTCTTCTATTCCCTATATAGAAGTGTTCATTTCAGCTAATATTTGTTAAATTCATAATAAAAGCAACAGAGCGAAAGTAAACAAAAGCAAGATATTTTGGCAGAAAAAAGACAATGAATAGGCAGAAAGGATAATTTTATTCTGTATGATGATAGATGATGCATCAAGACGATCAAGAAAAAAATCAGTATATCTCTGGGAAAACCCGATGACAGATTGTGTTTTAGCTATAAATGGGATTTACTCCATTACGAGAAAGAACAGACTGTGTTGAATCCTATTTTTAAAAGTTCAACATGGTTTTGCAAGAGCTATGCATTGAATCTTGGATAGAATAACTATGAGAAAGGTATATAGACAATGCTGTTAAGAATTGTTCAGTAGTGATAAGGCTGAAATGAGGGAAATCAAAGAGGAAGTCAAAGAGGGTAGTCAAAAGCCTTAAGTGATGAAACAGAACTGCTAATTGAAGAAAAGCAGCAACACCACATACACCAATTTGGCAGTCATCTATTTAGAAGAGATGGCATGTTTTGAATAAGGGGAGGATAATGTCAATGAGATGAAGAGGCAGTTGTAAAATTTTTTAAGTCTAGAAGGACTGAGTCCTTGATAAAAGATAGATAGAAAGACCTTTTGATCCTTCTTGATAATTTAAGAATGGCATTAGTATTCTTGTCTTTCAACATCAATATATCAAATTGCCTGTGGTTTCATTGATGATACTACTCTTTCCACCAACATAAATTCAATGATACGCTATAGTATAACACAATACAAGAGAATACAGCAAATACTAAGCATTGCAGAAGCATACGATATTATTCCTGTTTAAAACACTATACTTCTTAGAAGCATGACCTTCATGAAACACTGTAGCTGAAAAAAATTTACCTGATCATTGCCTTATGCATATTAACCTCTTTTTGTTAACATGTATGATTGCCCTTGTTAAAAAGAGAAATAACATCTTGCCATTTGTCTATATTTGTTTCAAAAGTTGGACAAATTTTCCCTCAAATCTCTTTTTAAAAAAATTTATTTGTTTTTCATCCATATGCACATATTTATTTTTAAGTTACAAAATTTCCTTCCACCCTCCTCCCCTCAGTGGGGAACAGTCAGGTTACAAATGTACATATAAATTTTTAATAAACATGTTTACAAATTAGTAATTTTCAGTGTGAGGAATTAGAATTAAGGAAAAGAGATACATAAGAGATAATTTTTATATAGTGTTCAACAGATTTCTTTTTTAGTTTTTGCAAGGCAATGGGGTTAAGTGACTTGCCCAAGATCACACAGCTAGGTAATTATTAAATATCTGAGACCAGATTTGAACTCAGGTCCTCCTGACTCCAGGGTCGGTGCTCCATCCACTCTGCCACCTAGCTGCTCTCAATAAATTCCTAAGGATTGTTTTTTTTCTCTCTCTGTGTTTTGTTTTGTATTTCTTCCTCTGGAAGGGGATAACATTGTCCATAAACAGTCTAATGCATTCTAGCTCTCTGAATTGCTGAGAGGAGCTGCTTCCATCATGGTTGTTCATCTCACAATGTTGTTGTTAGTGTGCACATTGTTCTCTTGGCTCTACTCCCTTCACTCAGCATCAGATCCTGTAAGTCATTCCATGCTTCCCTAGAGTCTGACTATTTATGGTTTCTTATAGAACAATAGTATTCCATAGCATTCATTTACCATAACTACCATAACTTGTTCATCCACTCGCCAATTGATGGGCATCCCCTCAATTTCCAATTCTTTGCCACTACCTTTCTCTCAAATTTCAATGGTGGGTATTTCCCAGGATTTTACACTTGACACTTCCTTATATACTAGAATAAGAAGTTCTTAACCTGATGCCTGTAAACTCTTCAAAACTTACAAAAACTATGTTTATTAGCTAACAGTAATAGTAGTTTTTATAAAGTCAAAATCAGATTACAAATCTTATCTCATTTTAACTTGACCCTTCTGAGATGTAGGTTCTATCTAAAACTGTGTTTTACAGAAAAAGATATTGAGGCTGGCAGAAATTAAATAATTTGTCCAAGTTTACATAGCCAGGGAATATTTGAGATCAGATTTGAACCACGAATTCCTGTGCCACTTAATTGACTTGTAGTTAAAATTTATTAATAACAAATCTTATAAAAATGAAACAACAATTAGCATTGTGTCTACAAATATTAAATGCTATATAAATTCTCTTTTCCCTCTTTCTTCCAGTGTAATCAATTTATATCAGAAGTCTAGATGCTTAGCTTTGCATATGTTTAAATGTTATTTGAAAAATAATCCTTAGACTTCACCAAAGATTCAAAGAGTTTTATCAATGAACAATATTAACATCTTTATTTAGCTATCTGTGTTGTCTATCTGTCTACATATCTATCTATCTATCTATCTACCTATCTATCTATCTATCTATTTCTCAATCTGATTTATATTTTGAGCATTGAATTCTCATCTCTACCTAGAAATACTGACATCTCAATATGAACCAATTTGGAATTATGATATTTCCCAAGAGACACATTGCAACTATATTCCCCCAGTCTCCCATGTTGGTAACCTCTATGATTACTTTGACTCTTCTATTTTCCATTTCATATCTGACTACAAAAATTCCATCACCTACCTTTTTATGCTCTCCCTTCTTAACAGTGTATGGCCTAATTAGCACTCATCTGAATTTTAATTTTATTTTTAGACTGATACTTGACTAATCTTATTTACAAGTCTAGTCATGCCACTTTCTGCTTTGTAATCTTTAGTAGATCCCTATTATTTACTGAGAAAATTTCATACTCTTTTGGCATGGATTCAAGGATTTCCAAAATCTAGTTGCATAGTACTTTTCTTTTAACCAATGTATTCTACCTCATACTTTATTATTCAGTGCAATTATATTATAGACCAAAAAAAAGATAAATTTATGCCCTCAAAGATACATTATATCTTTCATATTTTCCTCTCTTTGTTCATTTTACCTCTGTAACTGGATCAATTTTTTTCTTCTACTCTCTTTAACGACCTCAAACTTTGGCATCATATCTGACTCTTCATTATCACTTACCATCAAGATTTCCAGTCATGTTATTTTTATCTTCACATCATCATTTCCTCCATTCATATAGTTACTACTTCAGTATACACTCTCATCTCCTTAGACCTTTCAGATTGTTACTATGTATTGTTTTTAAAACCTCCTTCTCACAGCTTTGAAAGTGATATTGTTAAAGTAGATCTTCTAGGGTACTCTCATATTTTAAAATAGTCAATGTTACCTTAATTCTTTGAAGATAAATGTAAACTTAGATAATTTATTTTTTAGTTTTATATATATATATATATATATATATATATATATATATTTCAAAATTCACTTTTATAAAGTTTTCTCCCTCACACCCTCACACCCTTTTCCCCATATCCATCCTTAGATAGCAAGTAATTTATTATAGGTTATACATGCACAATCATATGAAATATATTTCTATATTAGTCATTCTGTAAAAAAATCAGAACAAAAAGGAAAAATCACAATTAAGAAAAAACAAACCAAAAGAAAAAAACAAACTCAAATAAAAAGAGTGAAAATAGCCCACTTTGATCTTTATTCAGCCTCCATAGTTCTATCTCTGAATGTTCTATCTCTTTCTCAGCCTCTGAAGTTCTATCTCATTCATAAGGTTTTTGGAATTATTTTTGATTGCTGTATTGCTGAGAAGAGCAAAGTTCATCAGAGCTTATCATTATATAATGATATTCTTACTGTGTGGTTTTGCTTACTTTACCCAGTATCAATTCTTGGAAATCTTTCCAGGTTTTACTTAAATTTACCTGGAAAATATTTCTTATAGAACAATAATATTCCATTTCATTCATATACTTCAAATTAGTCAGTCATTCAGCAATTGATGGACACCCCCTAAATGGCCAATTCTTATCACCAGAAAAAGAGCTGCTATGAATAATTTTCCAGTGGTCTTTTCTCCCTTTTATGATTTCTTTGGGATATAAACCTACAGTGATATTAATGAATCAAATATGCACAATTTTATAGCTCTTTGAGCACAATTCCAGTAGGATTGAATCAGTTCACAATTCTACCAACAATTGTCTCAGTTTCCCACATCTCCTCCAACATTAACCATTTCCCTTTTCTTTCAAATTAACTAATATGAAAGGTATAGGTACTACTTCAGAATTGTTTTAATTTGCATTCTCTAATCAAAAGTGATTTAGAGCACTACATATGCCTATAAATGCCTTTAATTTCTTCATCGGAAAACTGCCTGATCATATTCTTTGACCTTTAATCAATTGAGGAATGATGTGTATTCTTATAAATTTGAATTAGAAATGAATCCTTTATCAGAAGCACTAACTGTGCAATTTTTCCCTCAGCTTTCTGTTTTTCTTTCAATGTTTTTAATTTAATTAAAGGAAAAGTATTGATTTTGCATTTTACAATGTTCTCTATTTCTTGTTTGATCATAATTCATCCTCTCATAGATCTGATAGGGAAACAATTCTCTTCAAATTGACTTATGCTATCACTCTATGTCTAAATCATGTACCCATATTTTTATCTTGGTATAGTGAAAAATGCAAACTTCTTTTCTTTGCAAGGCAAATGGGGTTAAGTGGCTTGCCCAAAGCCACACAGCTAGGTAATTATTAAGTATCTGAGACTGGATTTGAACCCACGTCCTCCTGATAATGCAAACTTCTTAGTTAAGCATTTGGAGCTCTCCACAATATAGGTTTTATTCCTCCACTTTTCAGTCTATTTCATACTATTCTCTTTCATGCAACCTTCATACTGGTTAAATTATTCTTCTAGCTATTCCCTATATTTTACTTCCTACTTCTATACCTTTACAACAATGTCTTCCCAAACAAATATAGTCTCCTCACTTTTTTTTTACTCCTAAAACTCCTACCTTTTATCAAAATATACCTTCTATAACTGATTTTTCTACTATCCCCTTTATTAGTGTTACATTCCCCTTAAAAATCTTACTGTATTAATGTGAATATATGATTTACATAAAATTTTATTTGCTTACCTGTTTACAAATTTAATTTCCCCTGTAGAATATATTTGTTGAAGACAGATGATTTTGGTCTTTTGCCTTTATATCCTTAGAGCCTTGAAGAATATTATTTTTAGGTTTTTGCAAGGAAAATGGGGTTAAGTGGCTTGCCCAAGGCCACACAGTTAGGTAATTATTAAGTGTCTGAGACTGGATTTGAAGCCAGGTACTCCTGACTCCAGGGCAGGTGCTTTATCCACTACACCACCTAGCCACCCCAAGAATATTTTTCACATGAATGTAATTGTAGAATTGAATTTGGGGGCAGCTAGGTGGTACAGTGGATAGAGCACCAGCTCTGGAGTCAGGAGGACCTGAGTTCAAATCTGACCCAGAAACTCAATAATTATTTTGTTGTGTGATCTTGGGCAAGTCATTTAACCCCACTGTCTTGAATAAACTTAAAACTAAAAAAAAGACTTTAATTGAAAGAATATTCTTTGAACTATTAAATTAACATCCAGCTATAGCATATCTACATTTCTAATCTGAGGTTGAAGAGTAGCATTTAAATATAGAATCAGAGAATTTGATCTGTTAGGATCAATTTATTCTTCATCCTTTTCTGGTTCTGATATTATCAAATAAGCAAGAATAAATATGCAAGCTGATTGAAATGAAATGTGTACTATGATTTTCCTGAGCAAGGTCAAATGATAAATACAAAGAAGAAATAAATGAGTAAGACCAAAAGATCAATGTAAATAAGAAATAAATGGGGTAGCCGAAAACATGGTAACATCAACCCAAAAGCATTCTTTTTTTTTTTTGTTTAAAGAAAATAGAGAACTAGCGTTCTGGGAGATAATAGATTGGAAAGTTCATATTTAGATCCATCATTTGTGAAGTTCTATCCCATAGTATCTACTGTCCAGGAACACTTCCCCTCTCTAAGTCTAATTTCTTCTTGGATCATCATCAGTACCTATTCATAAGCGTCTTGCAGAAAACATGCACCTATGGTCAAAAGATATGCTCAGACAGTTTTCAAATGAAGGAATTAAAGTTCTATCTATCTATCCATCTGTCTATCTATCTATCTATCTATCTATCTATCCATATCTCTATCTAATTGATATCTATATATATCTATATCTAATGTATATCTAAATCTATAGCTATAATTATGCTCCATATATATAATTATGCTCGATATACACACACATATATATGTATATATATATATATATATATATATATATATATATATATATAATGATCCAAATCATTATTGACTAGAGAAATGCAATTAAAACAACTATTAGCTCTCACCTCACACTTCTCAGAGTAGTTAAGATGACAAAAATGGAAAATGATCAATGGAGAGTTTGTGGGAGGATTGGGACATTAATGCAATGTTGGTGGAGTTGTGAACTGATCCAACCATTCTGGGGAGCAATATGGAACTGTACCCAAAGAGCAACATACCCTTTGACACAGCAATTCCAAAACTAGGCCTGTATATAGAAGAAATCATAAAAATGGGAAATGTTCCACATGTTCCAAAATATTCATAGCAATTCTTTTTGTAGTGGCAAAGAATTGGAAATTGAGGTGATGCTCATCAATTGATAAATGATTGAAAAAGTTATAGCATATGAATGCTATGAAATACTATTGTTCAATAAGAAACTGTAAATGGTCAGACTCTAGAGAAGCATGTAATGACTTACAGGATCTGCTATTGAGTAAAGAGAACATAACCAAAGGAACATTCTGAACATTAACAACAGCATTGTGAGTTGATCAGCCTTAATGGAAGCAGCTCCTCTCAGCAGTTCAAGGAGCAAGGACAACCGTATTAGACTTGCTATGGACAATGCTATCCCCATCCAGAGGAAGGAAGACAAAACCAAACCAAAAAATCATTCAGAATTTCATGAACACTACATTCACTTTTTAAAAGAAAACTCTATTTCTTTCTTTCCCTTAATTCTAATTCCTCATACTGAAATTGGTTAATTTATAAACTTGTTTAACACAAATGTGTATGTACAATATTCAACTGATTGTTCATGTTGAGGGAGGGGGGTGGGAAGTGTGGGAGGAAGGAAATTATGCATCTTAAGAATATACATATGCATATGTTTGAATGTTGAAAAACTTTCATAATATGTATCTGGAAAAATAAAATATCAATAAAAACGAAAACATGTTCCTTTTCAGGTTTCTTACAGTATGTATGCTTGGTTTTTATTCATTTTTTCAGGGGTGGAGTGGGGAGTTAGGGGGAGAACAATTAAGGTTAGTCCTGAATAGGTCAATTTATTAGAGACTGGTGACTTCTGGTAGGAATTTTCCTCAGTTTAACTAATGGATTAAAATCTTATTTATGCACATGTTTTAAAGTCCTTTCTAGAGCCTTATAACAAAGAGAACTGCTGAAGATAAAAGCTACCTTTAACAAAATATTTCCATAAAAAATATATACACATGCATTTATATATATATATAAATGCAGCATATATACACACATGCACAGTTATGCAGTAAGTATATTTACATATAAGTATATATTTATAGATATATCCTATATTACACAGACATTAACAATCATATAATATGTATATGTATACATCCTTGTATCAGTGGATACATGCTAAATATCTTTAAGTTGCTAGTCTTGTTATTATGTGTTTTGATTAGGATGTGAAGCAACTTGAAAATGCTTAATCATTTAGTATTATACAAGTCCTACTTTTATAGAACTATCATATCTCTTTACAGAGTGATTACATTGGGGAAATACTTTATTTTCATTTGTCTTCTGTCAAACAACCCCAATACTAAACAATAAATGACTAAATATAAATATAAAGAAGTATTAAAGCAAAGGAGAAAATACTTGGTTAAGTTGCTTCGACTAAAAGCAATGAAATCTATGTACTTGGTCAAAACTGAAAGAGAACATTTTTGGCATTCAATCGTTAACTGGACTGTTTTTTTCTCCACATTTTCAAAACATTTTTATGCTGTTATATAGACAGAGCTGAAGATTTCCATGGAAACCAAATCAGAAGGCACTAGAAAAGGGTGGGAAAATAAGTTTATAGTAAATGTCTTTTGGGCCTGCTGCCTGACTTTCATTAGACCCACCCAGATTTATTTTAGACACCGGACACATGGCCAGAGTTTACTTTCATGGCTGTCACATAACATATGGTTAGAGAAAACACATGTAGTCCATTGCCAAAAATAAAGGAGAAATAACTTTATCCAGTAAATAATACCCTATAATATTTTCTAATTCAATTTAAAATCATATGGGTTCACCACACGTGTGCTTTCTGTGCCAAGATAATCCAAGATTTCTATCCATTTTTAACGATTCTACAAATAAAATTTCATTCAGTTTCTATAAATCATTTATCCAACTAATATTTTATTTTATTTTTTTAGAAGAAATCTTTTATTGGCACAAGGGTTTCATTCATTCACTAAAACCAATAATGAGACTAAATTGCTTGAAGGGCAAAGAACAGGGCCTGTTTCTCCTGCCCATCATCTTCCACTCTCCCCAAGGACATTAGAAGGGGAAATATTGCTCTTGGAGGAGTGATCACTTTCCCCAGCTTTCCTTTTAAAACCACAAGCTCAGGCTTCTATTGTGTACAACCAATCCTGGCTACTTTTCTTTATACCATGGTATACTAACAAAAATAGAGATTTATTTGAATCCAGCCACAGAAAAGACCTAAAGGTAAGTGCAATACTGCAAAGCTTGAAAGCTTCAGGCTGACTGGCACAAATAGTGGCCTAAGGTTGGGTAAAGCATAGTCAGGATTGTTAGCAGTGAGACTTGGAATAGATTAGGATTCCAAAGCCTTGAGGTCCACCCCACAATACCACCTCACACCCTCAAAATTATTTGGGAATCTTTTTTCTGAGAATCTTATCTACATACTTTCTACTCAATTTAAAAAAAACAAAAAGCTTTGTTCTCCATTCTTATGGGGGAAAAAAATCATCCTTCCTTCCCTTGAATCATTGGTTCCTGACTATTCCAGTCTCCTAAAATATTGGGGGTGGGGGTGGGACTGAGGAAGGGGGTTGCAGAAGTTAAGCCAATAGGGAATTGGGAGACACTTGTGGAAAAAGATCTTTTTAAAGAAAACTTGTGTCTCAAATGTAATAATACACAACCAGCAGTGCTAATCACAGAATTAATCAAAATTGAAATGGCATGCATTATTAGAGATGGGAGTTAAACCTGTTATTGATGGAACTAACAGACTCCACAAGAATTCAGCTCAAGCAAATTATCAAAAACCCAGTGATTTGTCTAAGATCTCTCCCCATAAACCTTTCTCTTTAAACAAATGTGAACAGAACATCTCTCTCCAGCTCCAGTCTTAAAATATACATTTCTTCCATTTGCTTTCCACCCATTCCCAAGTTTTTTTTCCTTTCTAAAAAAAATTCAAGTAGGACCAATTGACAACAGTTAGATCTTCTTCCAATATTGATCCATTCAGGGAATTCCAGCCACGATTTCAGATTCTATTCCACAGTGATCCTTTCCACGGAAGAATTTAAAGAAACCATTGTTGCCCCAGTCCATGTTCCAGGAGTTGGCAGCAAGCCAGTAAGGGATACCATCTTCCACACCCCAGCCTAGGATACGAATGGCATGGCCTCCAAGTTCATTTCCAGTAACATGCTGGTACACTCCAGACTTGTACAAGAGTAAGTTGCTGTAGACCATAAAAGCTCCTTACACAGACCGTTCTTGTAGATCTCAGCCATGATCTCCTGCTCATTCAGGGGAATGCTATAAGAGGTTGCTCCATACTGTTTATCATCTTTGTATTCAGGAGAATAGCCTGTTTCACACTTTTTTGTTGCATTTGGGAGTGTTTCCTTCTTCTCCAGTACAAGGAGGGCGGGAACCATTCACATGGTGCTCACATGGAGGGATGGAGTAAGGTCAGCAGCCCACATGAGAATCATAGAGGCCACCAGATACAAGACCTTTCTTGATCCAATGCTTCCAAGCTCCAGAAGGAAAGCTGCCATTACATCCTTCCCCACACTCAAATCCACAGCAGCTAAGCAGGTCCTCAGCAGACACTTCTACATTGGCATTTCCATCAGTGTGTACACAGATCCTGCAAGAAATGGCTTCAACAGCACCAAATGCCCAGCAAGAGCCACAGGAACCCTGGTCTCTAATTTCCTTGATGGTTCAGCAGTTTGGCCACTGTTTTCGAGAATCAAAACTTTCTGGTAGTTTCATGCCATCAGCCAACATCATTCTCTGAGGTAGTAGCTTGGTTCCACCCATGAAGGTACCACAGAGTTTCTTTACATAGCTCATGTCCACATTACGGAAGTTGTGACCAGCCTTCCATGTAGTATTGAGTTTGTTGATATGGTTGTCCATTTCATCTGAAAGAGGAAGAAAGCTACAATCTGCTCCGAGCACTGGTCAGTGCTACCAGGCTGCACAGAGTGACCAAGAACCGCCACATTTTGAAGTGAATTCCTGATTTACTGCCCCTCCTCCATGGACCAGGCTGGCTCAGACGCCCGCAGCGAGCTCCCCGAAATCCATTGGCTCAGCCTGGATCATTTATCCCACAAGTAATATTTTAAATTGCAGAATCATTTAGATATTGTGACAGGAATTGTTATTACTATTATTATTTTTGAAAATCATATTTTCTATGTCGTGAGCATTACTGGATAATCTATATGTGATCTTTCTGGCAAGGTGTTAAAAGGATAAAATGAGATGTGTTTTATAAATGCTCATATGATTGTTGTTGTTAATACTCCTATTACTGTTAGTGTTGCTGCTATTATTCAAGGGTTAACAGAAATTTGAATTTCTATTGGGCAAGAAAAGGTAGAATACATAAGTCACATTTTTTCAAAAGACAGCAATTATAGTATAATATTTACTAATTAATTTTTCATATTTTCTTTTATTAAAGGAATATTTAAAGATGATCTTTAGTGTTGGAGTAATAATTATTTTTGATATTTTGTTGAACCTGTGAGTTTATTGATGTGGTTACTTCATTTAATGAAGCAACAATCAGATAATATATTATCTTAATTGTCTGGTAAAGCCTAATCTAATATGGCACTACCTGTGTTTCTGAAGTATGACACATAGTTTTGCCTATCATTTCTTCTTTGTTTGAATTGATACCTGTTTTTTCTCTTTCATTTGTTTCTCTAATGAAAAACACAAATAACTATTTCCTTTACCTTTCAGTATTACTGAAGTTTTAAGATTATTCAATTCAGCATAATTTTTCTTAATATCTTTTATTTTCATACCACTTTCATTTCCAAACATATCTTTCATTTCTCTGATATATTTTTAAATTAAATTTATTTATTCATCTTGAATTTTACAATTCTCCTAATCTCACTTCCCTTCCCCCCCCATCCTCATAGATGGTAGTCTGTTATACTTTACATTGTTTCCATGGTATATATTGATCTAAGGTGAATGTGATGAGAGAGAAATCATATCCTTAGGGAAGAAAGTATAAGAGATAGCAAAATTACATAATAAGATAATTCTTTTTTTTCTTTAAATTAAAGGTGATAGTCTTTGGTCTTTTTCCAAGCTCCACAATTCTTTTTCTTGCTGCAGATGGTATTCTCCATCACAGATCATTTCTCTTACATCTATAGCAACATTCACTAAAAAAGAAGGGGAAAAAAGAGGAAATAAGACAGTTAAGCAAGACTAGTGGCATATTAGCAGAATATGATTGTACATTCAGTGCTCCATACCCTTAATCTCTCTTTCTCCTCTGTAAAGATTATAAAGAGAGGTATTTCTTCATCTTTTGGGCAGAGATAAACTTTATCATTCTCATTACAATATTGTTAATTTCTAGGTTTGTGTTTTTTCCTGTACATTTTTTCCTGTACATTTTTACAATCTTGCAAATATTTTTCCAATTTTTTTAGTTCACTTTGTAATTTTTCATATAACTTTTAAAGCCACTCAGAATATGCATAGTTAAAATTTCTTACAGCCATGTAACATAATTTTAAAGTAATTTTCCAATTGATATATACAGACTCTGTACCCTATTCTTTTCTTTAATGAATAGTACATACATATATTTATTAAGTGCCCATTGTACCAAATACAAAAGAAGATAATTTTTTTGTAAAAAAGCCATTGTACCAGCTCTCATCCTATAGAGAGATAAAACAAAAAACAAAGTCACTAGATTTAGAGTATGTTTTTATTTTGATATATATATATATATATATACACATCATTATAATGAAACAGAAATTTAGTCCTGTGTGAAATCAGAAGGGAAGCATTTAAAAAATTTCCAATCCTTTCTAGCTCAAAGCTTTATGATTTTTCAAGACCATTGAATGTCATCTTTAAAACTGTACATAATATCCAATATTTGAAAGACTATCACATAGGAAATAGATTTGGATTATTATATTTGATGCTGAAGATTTGAACTAGGAGCAATAGATTGAAAGTTGAATAGAGGCTAATTTAGACTTATAGAAAGAATTTCTAAGAATGGAAGACTTCCTAATGTGCAATGGTTTGCTTCAGGATGAAGTGTCTTCCCCCTAAGTAAGAATTTGCAGATTGAGACAAGATGAAAACTTGTTTTATAGATGGGATTTTTCAGGTATATGATGGCCTAAAAGGTGATGTCTGAGTGACCTTCCAGCTCTGAAATTTTATCACTCCAGTGTGATGCTGTAGTTCCTAGGTTAGACTAGATCTAATAGTCAAGGTGTTGTCTAAAATGAAAAAGTATCATACAGGTCTATCACTCCCCATGATTTGACTGCTATGTTTCTATGAATCATGGTTTGGCAGTTCCCAAGAGCTCAATTGAGAGGAAGATCATCCATTTAATTTTTCTTTGAAAATTGTTCTTATATTATAATTTTGGGTTTCTCAAATCCTGAAACTGATCAACCAACAAAACACTTTTTATACTCATTAACTCTGCATCTTCTACCTCTTCTTTCTTTTCCCTTTCTTCTCTCCTCCTTTCTCTGTGTCTCTGTCTCTTTCTTTCCATGTTCCCTCCCCACCCCCTATTCAGGTTCAAGTATTAAAATACTTTTTTTTTCTTTTTCATATGCATCTGAAATAATGTTGTGTAGATGACATAAAAATTATCTGTCCACCATTCTTTTATTTTTTCCCCATAAAAACAAGGCTATTTTCATCTTTGCGGTGATGTTACTTATGGTCTCTTCAACATCAAATATTGACTTTGATATCAAATATTAAATAATTCTGAGAGAATGGAAATAAATAGATATGATGAGCATAAGGTAATGGAAATCACACAGGTTCACCCACTTACATAATGCACCTACTTGACCTTGAACAATTGGCTTACTAAACCATCTTGGCCTCTTTCCTCATTTGTAAACTGAAGTCCCTTCTAGCCCTGGATTTCTGATTATATGATTAAAATCTAATCAGATGTCATTATTAATATAATATCCTTATTAGGAAAATGTCTCATTTCAAAGAATGACTTTTCTGATCAGTTATCTTCTCAGAAATCCATGTAGCCTATTAGAATAAGTTATCTACCAGGTTACTTAGCATCAGTTTCAGCAGTGGTCTGATTTGAAAGTTAGTTCTTTCACTGCTATTCAGAAGGAGAATGAGTCTTACTTTGGAATTCATAATTGGAATGATCAACCTTTGAATAAATATTTCACATATTTCCTTAGTTTTTTATGCAAAAGTATAAGGATCAATCATTCCCTATAATAATATACTGTATTTGAAATGAATGTACTTATAAATATGTTAAGAAACACAAAAAAATCCTTCTGGCCTTTGAATATTTCAGTTGCTCAGTAACAAACATTTCTTTTGAATGAAAGTACATGTCTCAGTACATCTGACAGATGGATAAAGGTGAATGGTGGACTTAGAGAATAAATGAATGGACAGATACCTATAGACAAACTGTAGCTTTCATATTTAGTGTGCTATAGGGATTTCTGTATTCAGTTTGATTCAGGGATGCAGAGATGAACCTTTGGAGTTTTCTCTCTCTGAAGCCACCCTTAGATAGGTACATGGTACAGTGGATGGAGCACTGAAGCTGGAGTAAGAAAGTCGATGAATTCAGTCATGTCTGACTCTTCATTTCCCCATTTGGGGTTTTCTTGATAAAGATACTGGAATGGTTTGCCATTTCTTTCTCCAGTTCATTTTAAAAATAGGAAAAGTGAGGCAAAGAGGCTTCAGTGACATGCCCTAGGTCACACAGCTAATAAAATGTCTGAGACTAGAATTGAACTTAGGTAAACCTAAGTTCTAATCCCACAATAAATATTTATTAGCTATGTGAGCAATTTAGGTAAATTATCTAACCTCAATTTCTTCAACTGAAATGAGGATAAAAAACCCAACACCTGTATCCCAAATTTATTGTGAGATCAAATGTATAAATATTTATAAACTGCTTAATATAATGTATGGCATATGGCAGTTACCAAATAGATGCTTATTCCATTCCCCATATATAATTTTGTCTCCACCATATCTCATAGCAAGTCATTCAGAAAGTATTCTCCATCTCCTCATCTTTTCCTGTTATTCTATCTTTTTCTTTGACAGTTGTCTCCAGCACTTAGCACAATGCTTGCCATCTTTCATCAATCAGTAAATTAATCAAGAAACATTTAATAAATACTTAACTATGGACTTAAAGTTGACTTGAGATCATGGGACTATAGTGAAAAGAAACCTGTCTTCTAATGCAGGAAGTCCTGGTTCACATTTTGTCCTACTACATTAATACTAACTAATCCCAGGGAAATCATTGAATCTCTCAGTATTTAAGTATCTCAGTACCTTATCCTACTCTCCAATACAGTAAGTTGCAGAGAGGATGCCAGTTTCCTTATTTAGAAGGGGTTTCCTTGTATAGGAGTTTTCTAGAATAATAATATCGCAAGTTTAGTTCATTTTTTTCTTATATACCAGACTCTGCACTTCATTATTGCATTATTGGAATAAGTTTCTAGTGTCCATCTACCATAATAGAATCAGTACTACCTGTCATTTTATCATTATGGAATACTCAAAGTATAGTAATCTCATCTTTAAAATAACTACAATTTTGTTGACACAACTCAGTAGTCTTTCAGGTAGAACCAGGTAGAATGTTCTATTATAATTTTCAATAAACATCAAATGAAAAAAGGTATCAGAGAAGAACTTCATAAAGAGATATGCCAAATAATAGTTGCATAAAAAAGAAAAAAACAAAATAAAATAAAAAGGACTACAAAACATTCCCTGTATAATTTATCATACAAATTTACTTTACTAATGGCCAAAGATCCTATGATGAAAAGTATCCAATGTCACATTTCCAGCAAAATTATAAGGAGATTCCTTATAATTCTCCTAGTAATTATCACAGACCAGAAGCCTCCATCGCACCTCCTTTGTTGTCTACACTATTGATCTCTAACTACAGCCAGTCATTTAACAGCCATTTATTAAGTGCCTACTATAAATTAGGTACTATCCTAAGTGCAGTGTTAACTTGCTCTTTTTTACATTGTGTTCTGTTACCTTCAGCTAATAAATCTCGTTAACTGGCTGAAGGAAAGACTGTTATTTTCCATACTTTTCTGACAAAAGAAATAAACTCTTTTTACAGCAGTAATTGTAGCTCTAGAAATATTAGCCTCTAAAAAATATGGCATATCATCTCTTCCTTGGAGATCCATTCTTGTTTATCCATTTTTAGGAAAGGCATTCACCAATAATCATTCTATTACTTCAAAATTTTGGTTATCCTTTGCTCTTATCAATGTAACTGTCCTTACAATATTGAAAATAGAATCATGCATATAACTATACATACTGTGTTCCTGTCTTTTATGATTTTTCATGAATCTCCCATTTATTATCAACCCAAGAATTCAGTGGCCTTCTTTTTGTTCTTTTCATGTACACACATACACATGCACACACTCACACACATACACATACATACAACATACACACACATACAAACACACACACTCATACACACTCAGAGCAGTATGACCCTGGTCAAGTCAACCTTGTTTGCCTTATTATAAATTTGTGAGTATGTAGAAACATATATATATATATATGTATGTATAAACACATACGTATTAATTAGATAGTGAGGCAGTGTGATACACAGGTAGATCTCTTTCTTTATATGTATACACACATACATATATATGCACATATAAACACATATATATTATATATATTATATACATATAGCAACTTAGCAAATAAAGCCAATTTTACAATCATGCATGTCAATGACTTCCTTACTACTTCTCAACATTTACCATATGATACAATCTTCTTATACTCACTCATCAGTCTTTTTCCCCTTCCCCTTTGGGTTATTTACTACTTTGATTCTCTGACATTATGGAATTTCATGAATTGCAATTATAATTCTATAGGGTTGGGCTTTGGGGGATGATTAAAAGGCCTATAAAATTGCCTAAATGTGACTCAGATAAACCTCTTCTTCCTCTGATTTGCTGATGTTCTCATTTCTTGAGAGAATGGTTGGCTGACTTCCCTACAATGGTCTCCTCTTTATTAGTCTTCAAGCTGACTAGGCAACCCAATTTTCCCCTTTTGTACCTTCCTCTAATACTCAATTTATCTCAGGTTAGAGTCAGCTAAGAAAATGTACATGACTTTGGAATTTGCTTTCATTTTTCCTAGGCATTCTTAGCATTAAGAGAGAAAAGAAGTGAAGATTCAAAATCAGAAACCTTTTACATTATAGTCTAAAATTTAGTGAAATATTTGTGAATTTTTGTTCTCAGTCATTAGAATCACAATCTATTCTATGCCCCTCTTATTTCTTTTCCAGACTTTCAGTGTATGTCTTTAACACTCTCACATCTTGGAACTTTCTCCAGCACCTGGGGCTTTCTTGTTCTGGAACCTCTGCTGAGGTCTTCTCAATCTTCATTGTTCTTCAGTAATTCTCCATTAGTGAGATCCCACCCTAGAACCTTCATTTTATGGATGATCCCATGTCAAACATTTTTTTATCACCCAACTCTGTTCCTTCCTAAATTCAAATAAAAACATTTCAAAGCAAATCATGATCACTAAAGTAAAAAATAATAAATAAAATATAGAAAAAGAAAATTTGGAAACAGGATTTTTTGTGACTTAATAGTTTGTTCTTTACTGAAGTCCTTCAAGTAGAGACTGTAGATAGCCAAATACTTAAAACATTGTAGATGGGATTCTTGCTTACTTATCAGTTAAACTATTATGCCCTCTAACTTTCTGTCCAACTATGACTAATTCTATGAATCTACAGAATGAAGAAATTCCTTAGTCATACTGTTCCTTAACATAAAATAAAAAAATAAAAATTTTGACTCATTTAAGAACAAAGAGGTAAAACATTAATATGTGAAAATGATGTCTTCAGTATCTTGAAATAGGATTTAGAGTTCTTTTTATCTGCGTTGTAGTTTGTCAATAATGAACTGTGGGGAATCATTTCTTCCTCATTGATGTCTCAAAGTTCTTCATTAGGCAGTTTCAGCTAAGTAGAAATCATTCAAATGTTAGATAATCTCAAAGGTCAGAATATCATAGATTTAGAGCTGAAAGGGAACTTGGAGGTTATTATCCTGGAATATATGAGATTATTATGCTCAGGACTGGCAGTATGTTTCAATGGTAGGACTTAAACTCACATCTTCCTGATATTGATGCTTGCCATCCATTAATTACTCCAGGGATTTATAACTTTGGGAAATGAGACAACTTGTACCACAGGACGTTGAGTACTTGTGGTATAAGTTGTCTCATTTCCCAAAGTTATAAATATATATAAATATATACATAATCTTTAATAAATCACTCCTAAATCATATAAAAAGTAGGGAATATGAGCCTTAAAACTTCCTGTCAGGAGTTCCTAATGAGGGCATATTTACCAAATGATTTGCAAAAGATTGTTTTAGAAAGTTGCTGAGGGGGACTTAAGTGATAAAGAAACTTTCCCAGAGTTACATAGCCTGTATGTGTCAGAGGCAGAATTGGAACCCGGGGCTTCAAAATATAGATACTATAAAGTTTGTGATCAAAACATATGACAACATAGTGCTATTAACAAAAACATTAAAGTATGACAAGTGTATCAAATAAAATATACTGCATAAAAATCATGAAGTAATTCTCACAATATCATCAGTGCTACCACACACACTGAGTTCTATAATCAACAGCTTAAAAGAATCTTGAAAACCTTGAAGAAAGTTCAGGAGACAGAAATAAAGATGATTCATATGTCTACAGGGATAGGTTGAAGGAACTCATATTAGTTAGCCTGGAAACAAGACAGAGGGATGAGGAGGCATTCAAGTATAGAAATGGTGATTTTATAAAGTATGGTGATCAGCTTTCCATCTCCACCGAGAGAGAGAGAACAAGAGTCAGTGAGCTTGAAATGATGTATACTGGATACAGGTTAGCTAAAAGCAAGCGTGCTCTACCCGTGTGGGCTGCTAAATTCAATAATGGAGGGTTGTGAATTTCCTTCCCTGGAGGTCCTGCAGAATGGGATATAAGCTCATTTGTCCAGTATAATTTACAAGAGGACCAACCTCAAGACAGGTGGAAAGAATAGATGACCCCTTGAGGTACCTTTAAAAGCACTGTGATTTCTAATCTTTGCTATACTTTGTAAATTGGGTTTTCTTATTTGTTAAAGGATGATGGAGGTACATTTTAGGGAAAAAGGAAAAAGAAGGTTTTGATTCAATCTTTTTAATGTGCATGAATTTTTATTAAATATAAAATGTTTTTACAGGCAACTTTGAGGCTGCTATAATCTGTAATAATTATTAGTTATATATTATGCACCTTTAGCTTGTTTACCAGTTAGGTTAAAGAACTAATATATTTAAAAAGATTATTAAACAAATTATTGATAATGCAAAACACTTGTTACTGTGATTTCTCATCCCCCTTCTTTATTGTGTGTATGTTCAGGAAAGTCAAACCAATTGAATATTCAATTCAGAAAGTAATAAAATATAATGCAATTTCCCCCCAAAAAAGGTTTTATTTACTTAGAAAAATGTGCTATTCTTTGAACGCCTGCACACTTAATTTTGTTACAGTTAGTTTAAATTATACAAGAATTTTATATCACAGATTTCTGTGACTTGTGCTAACAAAGATAAATGAAAGCAGGGATTTCAATAAAATTTTGCAAACAATTCTGTTATAGCTTGTCAAATACGCACAAGATATGAGTTCTAAGTCCTTTCATTTATGTGTCAATATTAGGAACATCACCGAATGAAAGAATGGACAGCCACATAAAATCTGTACACAAAAGGATAAAAAGACAACGCTTGCCTGAAGCTTTTAACTATTTCTTTTGCATTGATATTTTCTTCCCTCTGAAAAAGATTCCATTCTCTGGAAAATATAACTGAAGTGAAAAACTATTTACACCAAGTGGATAACATGTAATTCATGTCTTATTAAGAATGGTACATTTCTTAAAAAAATAAAAATTGATCTACTACTTTATATTTGTAAAGTGTTTTTCAGTAATTAATTTTCGTTCTTTATAAGAAAAAGTGAGTTGAAGAGAGTGTCAGTTATAATTATATTATTTGCTGTGACTGTTCCTCATCTGAGAATAAGTGACTTACAAAGTTTACATAACAAATCAGTGACAGAAATAAAAGTAGAAATAGGATTTCTTTACTTTTCTGAGTCTTGTCCTTCAATTCTAAACAAAACCTGGAGTTCAGAGGTAGGAATGAGCTGATATAGGAAATCAAAAGATAATATGAATAATTTGCCAATTAGAATATTTTAAAATAAAAAACTCTTTTTATAGCAATATTTTGCATTTTATTATGTTTATAATTATAAAATTTTAATTACATTTCATTTGCTCTTCATTATAATAACATATGATATTAAGTAGAAAAATGGCATATATCAATGAGGTAATCATAATATGTTGTATGATTATAATAAGTTATATGCCAAACATCAGTGATTTCTTATACCAAGTCCAATGGTAGCTCAATGGAAAGAAAAATGAAGCTGAATTCATGACAAGTTTGAAAGCTTCCTCTCTTACTCCACATGTTTAATGTAAGAGAAATCACTATAAGGTTCTATGAAAGTCAATTTCCTCTTTTCTAAAATGAGGGGGTTGGACTAGATCAGTAATTTTCAACATGTTTTCCATGAATTTCTAAGAGTTCCTGATATACCTTGAAAAAACCCTTAAGTTTGAGGTTAAACTATTTTCACAATAATACTAAAGCATTTAATTTTTATTATAACATAAATTAATAGATAATCCCACAAAAGCAAAAGTTCTTAGAAATCATCATTCATTTTTAAAAATATGTTTTCTGAAATTAAGAAGTTTGAAATTAACTGAATTTGATAATCTTCAAAGTCCATTCTAGCTCTAGACTAATGATTCACACAATATTTATTGAGTGCAATTGTGAAAAGTTCAGATATCATTGGCACAGAGAGAAATAAGCAATTGTCATATTCACCATAAAATAGAAATAAGATCTGTGTTGTTTCTTTTAGATACCATTTATTGCATGTGAAATATTGATATCCTATCATAATGGAGTTATTTCAACTGACATTTTCTGTTCCAAAGCTAGTGTACTTTCTACCACAACCCATTTTCTACCATAACCCATTGTTTTATCTTCTAACCTGATCCTAAAATCAGTGCTTTTTGGTTCCAAATGAGGTAGTCTTAGATAAGACTTTTTCTTTCTCTGGCACTTCTGATGAATTGAAGAGAATATAGTGAACTCATTCTTCTCAAATATGGCGAAAAAGTGCATTCTGTGGGCATCAATAGATCCATTTACCTATATTTTGAATTATCTTCAATTTCTTAAAAGGAATATAGATGAATAAAATATTACAAATTGAATCTTAATTTAAGGGTGGAGATTAGCCCTACATCATTGTGTAGTCAATGTGACTCTTATCAGAGAGGATGATGTTAAATTTTCAATCTAAAAAATACAATCCATCTTAAAAAAACTCTGAAACAAAGTAAAATGATAACAGTGGAAGTTAAGAACAACAGACCAGAGAAATTAGAGACTAGAAATTTCCTCCCCTCTATTGCCTTCATATACAAGGTATAATGATAAAGAACCATGTCATAAACTCTGATCTGATACAACCCAGAGGTTTTGATCTTCCCCTCTATTTACCAGTTCAGAATACTCAACCAGAAGAGTTTGTTGATCTCCAGATCATAATATCCTTTCAGATGTTTTGTTTTTCAGGTTTTTGCAAGGCAAATGGAGTTAAGTGTCTTGCCCAAGGCCACACAGCTAGGTAATTGTTAAGTGTCTGAGACTGGATTTGAACTCAGGTACTCCTGACTCCAGGGCTGGTGCTCTATCTGCTGAGCCACCTAGCAGCCCTCATAATACCCTTTCAGGACTAGAGCAGTAGGTAGGGTCTTGCCCCAGTGATCTCATCTAGGCCTGATGATTTCAGGAGCTAGTTATAGAAAAGTTTTCTGACATTTACCATCAAATGAATTCAATTTAAATTTGTAGTAGGATAATGGAATTGATATACAACTACAAACCTTTAAATATTTAGAAGTAGAAAGATATTTAAAAACAATGGGAGTAAGAGCTGTAGTAAAAGGAAGTATATTGTGCTAATTGAAACATTTTTGACAAAATTTCAAGATCAGTAAATGAAGATAATTATATGTCTTGTGTAGGTGTCCCATTTAGCACAATAACTCATGTAATTTTGCTTCAAGATTAATCTTGTTTTAGGAATAAGCATTGGTCCATTGTTTAAAAACTGGTTAAGAAATAGTACTAAAAATAGGAAAGATGTGTCAATCAGTCAATCAAAAAGGATAGAATGTCTTCAATTTTTTTTATATTTAAAGAAGAGATAAGTGACAACATAAAAGCAAATATTTGAGATAAACCATGAACATCAATAATAAAGATGCAAAGAAAATATAGTGTTTGAGTTACTTGGGACAATCAATAATTCTCATAGTTTTTATGACAGCAGAGGTCATACACATGCTTCTATTGACACTGGACTAATTCAAAACTGACTGATGAGATGAAATTAAATTAAGCCAGTTTCTCACATTTGGTTAATTTTTTTATTTGTTTGTTTTTTTGTCAGAGGATCCTAGAAGATTTCAGATTATAAATATTTATTCCATTGCTCTCTCTGCTATGGATTTGCTTCTCATTTTTAAAAAAAGGGTATTAATCTAAGGAAATGTGCAAAAGTTGTATCTCTTAAGAAGTCTACTTAGATAATTATAAGAGATTTTGTATAGACTGGTGCTGTGGGAAAATAAAAAATCTCAAAGATCATTTAACCGCATAATAAAACAGAATCAGTCATACCAAAGCACAAAATGAGACCAAATGAAAGATAAGACTAAACTTTCTCATTTTTTATTGTAAAGTTCTCTGGCCTTCAGAAAACTATCAAAGACCAGAAAGATCTGGCATTTAGAGAAGTTGCTAATGATTCCTTTATAATGACTAATGGGTGCATGGGATTAAGAGTGTCCAGTCCATAAAGAGGGCTCATGTCTATCCTTTCTAGTAAATTTTGTTTAAACAAAAGATGTCCAGTTATTACTTACCTGCTTCTAATTCAACAAATGAAAAATCGGAACTCCATTTCTATCCAAATGTGACTGAGGAACTAGCACTGTGTAATGACAAAATATCTTCTAGTTGATTTTAGAATACAAAGAGCCAATGACTGGATTTTGGGCTGGTTATTACATGCAAAAGGAATAATTTTTCAGTAGTTGTTTCATTATTTTCTTTTTTGACTGAGTGTGAGGAAAGAACCATCATGTGCTTCTGGATAATAGTAGCAAGCTATTGTCTGCTTGGTCAATGCTGCCTCTTCTTCTCTGGTGTTTGTTCTTTTATATTGGGTGAATGAGATTGCAGTGACAGAGTTACCTAGGCAAAGACATTGTATGTTCACTGACAATTGGAGTAGGAAAGAAAATTAATTGTAAAGAGTCCAGTCTAATGATCACTGAAGAGAGTCCATTCTAATTGTCACTAGAGTATAGTAAAGCAAAAATAGATTCCTTGGGGCAAGGGTTCAGAGGCATCTTTTTTCAAATATATTTTCTCCACATATGTTTTTAACTATCTTTGTATATTTTGGTTAAGTTCAACCTCAACAGAGACCTTATTAGTATTAGATTAGTATCTGAAATAAGGGTAAGACTTTTTCTTAAATCTATTATTATTATTACTATACATGCTTAGTAAATCTCATTTGTAAGTTCAAATAATTCTGATTGTTAATTGTGAAGGCTTAGGGGCTATGTTTTCAGAACTTTCAACAGCTCTGCATTACTCCTAGCTGACATTGTTCTCCGGGGACCTTTTCTCAAGTGGTAGGAGTGGTTAAGAGTATAAATCTGGAAGAGTGCTACAAGCATTACCCTGAAGGGGAAATTAATTCTACGAATGAAGATAACTGCATCTTAAATTTACAAATTTCTACTTGGTACAAAGAAAAAAATATTGTACTTATTCAACATCAAGCAGCTAGTAGGTATCATAGAGAAACTAATTTCCCTTCATAGTGTTTTTTTTATTTCAAGGTAATGGAGTTAAGTGACTTGCCCAAGGTCACACAGCTAAGTAATTATTAAGTATCTGAGTCCATATTTGAACTCAGGTCCTCCTGACCAGAGGACCAGTGTTCTATCCACTGTGCCACTTAGTTGTCCCTATTCATAGTATTTTAATTTTCATAATTCTAACCTTTGGATTCTTTTTCTTTTTTAAAATAGTATTTTATATCCCCCGTTATATATCAGGAAAGTTTTTAGCATTCATTTTCATGTGATTTTGAATTGCAACTTTTCCATTTCCTTTCCTCTGTCCCTTCCCATCTTCTAAAAATGTTAGAATTTGATATAATTTTATATGTCCTAGCATGTAAAATATATTTCCATACTGTAGTTGTGGAAGAAGAAATAGAACAAAAGAAAAAAATAGAAGAAAAAAATTACTGGACAAAAAACATGCTTGGATCTGCATTCAGAGTCCATCAGTTATCTATCTGAATATGGAGAGTATTCTTCTGCATGAAACTTTTGTACTTATCTTGGATCATTGGGTTTCTGAGAAAAATCTGGTCATTCATAGCTGACCATTACATAATGTTCCTGGTTCTATTCATTTCAATTTGCTTCAATTCAAACAAGTCTTTCCAGATTTTTCTGAAATCATCCTGTTCATCATTTCTTATTGCATAATTGTGTACCTATATATCCACAAACCACAACTTGATCAGAAATTTCCTATTGACAGACTGTCCTCAGTTATCAATATTTTGCCCCCACTAAAAGGGTTGAAATAAAAGTTTTGCACATGTAGGTCCTTTTTCCCTTCTCAATGTTTTCTTTGGGATACAGACTTAGTAGTAGTATTTTTGGATGCTAGGGTTTGTACAGTTTTATAGTACTTTTGTCACAGTTCCAAATTGATCTCCAGAATGATTGGATTAGTTTACAGCTGCACCAAAACTGCCTTAGTGTACCAATGTTTCCCACATGCTCTCCTACATTTATCATTTTTTCCTTTTTTCATCATATAGCTAATCTGAAAAGTATAAGATTGCTTCTCAGAGTTATTTTAATTTATACTTCTCTATTTAATAGAGAATAATAATAATTACTTAATAAATATTATTTAATAGTGATTTAGAGGACTTTCTGGGCAGAGCCAAGATGGTGGAGTGTAGTTAGGAAGCTCCTAGAGCTTTTCCCAAAACAGCATTATATAAAGCCTCTAAATATATCAAAAAGCAACAGCACCTAGGAAAAAAAAACAACTAGAGTAAAACAACTTTTCCGCTCAAGATATCTTAGAGGAATCTCAAGAAAGGTCTGGCTTGGTTATAAAAGGAGTGAAGCAACAAAAGAGGGAGAATGGGGAAACCAGTAGGAGATTTTCCAGTCACAGTGCAGTTCAGGTCTTAGTTCACCAGGCTAGTGATACTTCAGGCCAGGAATGAGTGACCTAGCTCCAGTTTGGAAGGCAAAGTTCAAGCTCGTGCAATAGGTGACACTGACCATAGCGGAAAAAACCTGAGCACTGAGATGTCAGAGAAGAAAGCCAGGGACCAAATTGTTGAATACCCACACAAAAAGCTTGAGACTGTACCCACTGTGCCTTAGGAGCAGAGTTCAAATTTCATCATGAGAAAAAAAAAAAGAAAGTCAATCATAGAATGTATGCTGATAGGCATAAGAAAAACATCATTTCAGAAGAAGAAAGTAATGACAAAATGCCTCCATGTGAAATCTCAAAGAGTATATTGAATTGGTTTCAAATTCAAAGAAAAAAACTTCTTGGAAGTTAAAAAGTTAAAATGAAAAAACCAAAGAAACGATGAAGAATAAAAACTGAGAAGAAATGAGAGTAATGGAGGAAAATTGTGAAAAATTAACTGAAGAGTAAAATTGGTCAAAGGGAAAAGACAAACAGCTTTAAAAATAAAATTTATTGACTGAAAGAGGAAACACAAAAGCTAATTGAAGAAAATAAAGCACCAAAATTAGAGTTGGATAAATGAAAGCTGACTCGATGAGACACCAATTTCCATAAAAAAAAAAAAACAAAAGAGAGACAGGAAAAATAGAAGAAAATATCAAATACCTCTTAGGAAAAATGGCCAACCTGACAAATAAATATAGGAGAGATTATTTATAAATTATAAGTCTATATGAAAGTCATCATAAATTTTTTTCTTCATCTAAAAACTGCTTATATTCTTTGACCATTTGTCAGTTGAGGAATGACTTGTTACTTATAAATTCGACTCAGTTCTCTATATATTTGAAAAAATACTTTTTAAAAATCATAAAAACTTGCTGTAAAGATTGTTCTTAGATTTATGCTTTCCTTCTAATCTTAATTGCATTGGTTTTATTTCTACAAAATCTTTTTTAAGGTTACGTAGGCAGGGACAGCTAGATGGTTTAGTAGATAAAGCATTGAACCTGGAGTCAGGAGGACCTGAGTTCAAATTCAACCTCATACACTTAATAATTACCTAGCTGTGTGACCCTGAACTAGTTATTTATCCCCACAGCCTTGCAAAAACTGCAAAAAACATTTCATGTACTTTATCATTAGTTGCATATGTGTTTAGTATTAATTTTGCTTTATTTTCTATGGTACCTTTTAGTAAAATGGAGTTTCCTGCTTGATCTCTTTTAATTAGGTCTATTTTTGTTTTACTTTTTTCTGACACCATAATTCCTAATCTTACTTTTTTTTAAGTTTACCTAAAGCACAATATGTTCTGCTTGAGTTTCTTACCATTATTTCATGTGTGTGTGTGTGTGTGTGTGTGTGTGTGTGTGTGTGTGTATGTGTGTGTGTGTGTGTGTGTGTATCTGCTTCAAGTGTTTTTCTTGTAAACACACATTTTAGGATTCTAGTATTTATCCACTTGGCTATCCTCTTATCATTTTGTGGGAAAGTTCATCCCATTCACATGCGTAGTTATCATTTCAGCTTGTGTATATCCCTTTATCCTATTTTTCCTCCAATTTGTTCTCTCTCTCCATTCAACTTTTCCATGTTCACCATTGTTTTGTTTCTGTATAACATCTCCCCTGATAATCCTCCCTTCTCTTAGTCCTCATGTCTCCTCTTTACTTATTCTCTTTTTCTCCTACTTCCTTATCAGCTAAGATACATATTTTATATTCAACTGATTATATATATTATTTCCTCTTTGAGCCAATATTGATAACAGTCAGGTTAAAATGATGGTCATTGCCCCTCCTCCCACCTTTTTCTCTCTAATAGGTCTTTTTTTTTGTCTCTTCATGTGAAAGAATTTACCCCCTCCTATCTCTCTCTTCTACATTCATTATTCTTTCTTACTTTTCATTTTTAAATTATTCCCACTAATATTCTCAAACCCTTTGTCTATATTCCATTTAGCTTTACTATAAGAGATGCGATTTTTAGGAATTAGTACAATTTTGTATTCACTTTAGTTCTGTTGAATCTTTTACATTATTTTCATGTTTATCTTTCTCTTGGGACTTAATGTTGGAGGTCAAATTTTTGGTATAATTCTGGTCTTCTTATGGAAGCTTGAAATCCTTCTATTTAAAAAACATTTTCCTCCTGATGCATTATGCTTAATTTTGCTAGGTAAGTGATACTTGGTTGTAGTCTTAGATCTTTCTTTCTGGATGTATGATCTCTGATCCTTTAATGTTGCAACTTCCTAGACTTTTATTGGAGTGAGATGGACTTTTATTTCAGATCTCCAAATTTCTTGTGTTAATAGCTTGCTTTCCACCAATTTTTGGCTGATTCTACTATTCCTGGATTTGATTGGGGGCATGATGTTGTAGTGATTTGGGCAAGCATAGGAGAGATTTACAGAGATTTACTGCTAACTCTGCAATCTTGCTTCTTGAAAGTGTTGATCATCTTAAAGGAATTTGTGTCCTGAGCTTCCTAATTTCAAGAGAGATTCTCTATTTACTCCAATTTGCATCTCATATATGTGTAGTCTCTCTTATTCTGTAAAAGGCATGTGACTTTGTACAATGATAGTGACATTCCTACTTCTAGGAAAGAAATCATAGATCTAGTTTAATTTAAATGTTGATAGAGAGAAAGAAAAAATGATAAAAAGAAAGATAGAAAGAAGATGCATAAAAAGAAATATAGATATTCATCTGTTTTTCTGTCTAGAGGTTCCATTAACAAAGGAATATAAATTAATGCTTTTAAATTAAATTAGTGAATGGTAAGTAATACAAAAAAAAAGACTTAAGAAAGAGCTGACATCTGTGGACTAAATAGCATGATATACAGAAACACTGATGGGCTTTTGATGGATCTTGACTCAAAATGCCCAGGGAGACTTGGAAAGAACCTGCATCTATTTACTTCATATTGGTTTTGAAAATCTGTTCTCTAGCAATTTCTCATAGTTATTATTAGTTAAATATAAAACTAGAATT
Source organism: Macrotis lagotis (assembly GCF_037893015.1). NCBI lineage: Eukaryota > Metazoa > Chordata > Mammalia > Peramelemorphia > Peramelidae > Macrotis > Macrotis lagotis. Next base: position 215,890,931 of record NC_133661.1, read on the forward strand.
ACTGAACTAAGAGGGCCATCAGACTCAGAAAGCACCATATATCATCGAACTTTTGAAAACAGGCTACTAGCCAAGGGGTTTTTACTTCAAGATCAGTCAAGTTATATAGAGTTTTATGACTGACTCAAGAAATGAATTATTGAAGTTCATTTTAGAGAGCATCAGTTTATTGCAGCTTTAATGAAAAAGTCAGATTTACAATTCATATCCATAAGCAAGTATGGTAGATAGAAATTTTCCCCCATTGATTGGAAAATAGAATTATTATTATAAACTGCTTCCTTCTAAAAGCTTTCATGATGTAAGGGTTCTGATACAACCGAGGCATCAGATATTTATTTGTGTTTTACTTTCCTGGCTTTGAACAGATGTTTAAATGTATAGCTGCACAGTTATTCTCTAGTCCTGATAGATGGCCCTGCTGCAGATATGGTGCAACTAATGAAAAGATGGCATAAACACTTACAAGTGCCATCAAGATTTATGAACCAATAAGAAAGTCTGGAATGCTAAGTAGAAAAAAAGGGCTTGTGGACCAATCCCAAGAAAATATTCCCAATTATTTTTAATATGTGAAATAAAATATTTTATAATTCATAAAACCTTTACCTTCAGCCTTGAATGGTAACTTTGAATGTCTATGCTTCATTGAATTTTTCCTTCCATATTTGGAAATGTCTTCTATCTTTCTTTGTGACTTTCTTTGTGCCTGGCTAGGTATGCCAAAACTCTAGTCCAAGAGCATTTCTATTCCTCTTAGCCAAGACTGCATGGCATAGAATAAAAAGTAATGACTCTGAGGACATGGAGAACATTGTATCCACTCTTCTTCTCTATAACTTCTTTCTTACCTATCCAGAAAATGTAATATCTCGGTCTAGGAAGATGAAAATACTACCCTAATAGAAGCACACTTGCCTGAAGTTGTTAGGTCACTCCAAATGTTGAACAGATTAATTTTCTAGGTTAAGGCATGGTTGCTGTACTAGCTATGGTATGGTAGTGGTAGTAGTATGGTATGATGGCAAGAATTGATATCACAAATATCTAAGTTCAAATTCTCCTGCAAATATTTACTAATGCAGTGATCCTGGATCAATTACTTAATTCTCAGTCAGTAAAGTGGAAAAGTATAACCAGACAACCTTATCTTTAACTTTAAGTTTATGATGGTATGTATAGAGTGTTATCAATTTTAGAGAGCTAAATGAAGTAAATTATCATTATTGTTATTTTTATTGGAGATAATAGAATATTGGTGCTCTAATTTCAACCCAATTTATTGACCATGTACTGTACTTATTGTCACCCCAAATTAATTCTTTGTTTCTATTCTAGTTATATGGAATCTGAGGCCCAAAATTCCACTCCGGCTTATTGAACCCTGTCATATCCTCGATCAAGACTCATCTTGCATCTAGTATTGCCATTGATTAGTCATTTTTCCAAACCCTGTGTTAAGTGACTGCCCAAGGGCAACCTCTTTTCCCTATCTTTTCTTCTTCTTTCTCTTCCTTCTCTTCCTCCTCCTCCTCCTTCTTTTTTAGCTTTTTGCAAGGCAATGGGGTTAAGTGGCTTGCCCAAGGCCACAAAGCTAGGTAATTATTAAGTGTCTGAGGCTGAATTTGAACTCAGGTACTCCTGACTCCAGGGTTGGTGCACTATCCACTGCACCACCTAGCTGCCCTCCCCTGCTATCCCTTCTTCTTGATACATTTCCACATACCTATTTCATTTAATGTCCTGGCTTCTTTCACTGTCTATCCAGGTGAAACAAAGGGAGTATCATGGTAAAGTTCATTAAAACATAAGGAAGAGTAATAAAAGAACAGTCATTTTTTGAAAACTTAAAGTGATGAACATGTTAAGGTGAAATTTTATATTCTTGTAGCATGGAGTAGTTGTTTCAGCCTGTCAGATAAACATTTCATCTAGTCTTTAACTTTTAAAAAGTAAAAATATTAATATTTTAAGTTATATTTCATAGCAAATATAGTCTTCCTTAATGTATGAGAAATTCTAAAGAATTGGATTTATCTTTCCTTTGGCTTTCTCTGTTTTTCAGAAAAATAAGATACAAAGAGAACTCAACCATAAATTTATTGAAGTCTCAAAAGGCTCGATCTCAAATAAAAAAATAAGACTCCTTCCCTCCTTCATTACAGTGGTGGGTGATGAAAGTTTTCAATGCTGCATACACTGTTAGACACAATATCTTTTTTTTTGCTCAACTTTTTTCCCTCTCTCTTTAAATCTATGTTACAATTTCACTCAGACTTTAACTCAAAGGTAAAAGAAAGAATAAAAATAACAATATGGTAAAAATATTTAAAGAATGTAGCAAAGAATTAGAAAGGGGTGATGAGAACTTGGGGAATAACCAAAATATCACATATTAGTGTAATGGAGCAGCAATGAAATGTCTTAATAATTGATAAGATGAGGGACTACTAGTTAAGATCACCTCGGGCAAGTCACTTAATCCCACTGACTTGCAAAAACCAAAAAAATAAAAGTTAAGATGAGATATGTCAGAGAATTCTGGGAAGAATTGTATGAGTTAAAAGACAGTGAAAAGAACTAAATTGGGACAAAAAATTAACAATGATGTAGAAAATAAAAATAACCTTGAATGACTGGAAAACTTTGATCAATGCAGTGACCAACCAGGATTCCAGGGAAATTAGAGTTATTCTTCTTATCCATCTCCTAACAGAGTAAGGATAAACTCAAAAAACAGAGTGATGTGTACATTATGGATACAACAAATATAGGAATTTATTTCATTTGATTCTGTATATTTTATAAACATTTTGTAGCTGTTAGCTAAAAGAGAAGATAGAAAAATAAAGGCTTATTAATTTGACTTTTTATTAAAATAAACAGTAATGATTTTTGGTAGAAAAGGAGGGAGTATATTTAGAAAGGAATGTGATATAAAAAGAAAAGATAATATATACATATATATACATATATACATACATATATATATATACACACACACACACACAAAATACATGCTTCCCAAAATCAAGCCATCATGCAATGAGACAAAAATAGCATTATTATTTATTTAAAACTGATATAGAAGATAGATAATCATTTTTCCCCTTGCTACCTGTGTGTTGAACATGCCATGTAAACTTCATTGCTTTCCATTTCTTTCCAGTAAATTTTTAAAGGATGGATTAAAAGAACTCTAAACCCTAAGTATATGATTCATTTTTTTCATTTTAAAATGATAGAGAGTAAAACATTCCAAGAACAAACACCATCTTACTTTCTTCTTCTTTCCTCTTCATATATTGAAAATATTGATCAAAATGGATCATTTGGTATTCTCCTGAATACATCCTAATTTTCTACCTTCATGCTTTGTTCAAACTTCCATCTTTGCTTAAAGATTCTTCCCTCATCCCAAACATACACTCTCAACTTTTGGAAAACATAGCATGTTTAAATGCCTAACTTAACAATTCCATCTTCATTGACTAAATGAAAATTATTCTTCTCTCTTCTCCTGAAACCCCAGTGTACTGTGTACCATTTAGAAGACATTTACTATGTCATGCTGGATCTTATTATTAATGTTTACTTACATTATCTCTTCTTGGAAGATTAGAACAGGCCATAATAACATCTACCTAGGTGCTTTGCACACTTGGTTTTCAATTTAGTTTAATTGCATTTATGACAGGTATTTAAAATCATTAGAAATTCATAAGAGGTAGAACAGCTACATCCAGTAACTAGAATACAATTTTAGTGGAAAATTTTGTTTAACAGTGTCCTTTATGTAGGTCACTAGACATAAATGGATTTTAAAAAATTCCAGGAAGGATCCAATAAGATTTACATTCTGGTTCAACATCGCTTTCAATTTATGAGCAACAGCAGACCAAGAAGTTTCAACTATTTTGTAATATGATTGGATAGCAAGAAAGAGTGAAAAGGTCATTACATTAATAAAATCAAAGATAATTCATTGGATTGTAAGATTATTGCTTGTTCCCCAATCTTGTCTGACACTCTTCTGTCACCATGAATTTTCAAATATTGTGTCCCCAACTAGAATGTACACCTTACTCATCTCTGCTCAAAGAAATCCTTCAAAGATTTAAGTTCATATGCTGTTCTAATAACCTTTCCCAGTTTGCTCCCAGAATAATCTAATTGTCCTAAAATATCATTTTTCTCAGGATCTTTTTCATATTATTCAATGAATAATCTTTTATCTTGATATTCTCTGCACTGCTTTAGGCATAGAAGTCCTTACTAATTTTTTTACTGAATTTCATTTACGTAATTCTGAAGAAACATTGACAATATAAATATATTCTGGAATCTCCTGGCATTTTTCTTTCTTTTCTTAATACCTAAAAGGAAGATAAGGTTTAAGTATTAAGAACAGGGTACTCATTAAGAAAATTTAGGAAACTTATTCAGGATAAGTCAGCAAATAAGTGGTAAATTAAATCTATAATTCTTATCTATCTACAACTATGTTACAATTTCACTCAGACTTTTATTCAAAGATAAAGGAAAAAAATAACAATATGATAAAAATATTTAAAGAAGCACTTATGTGGCAAAGAATTGGAAAGGGGTGATGAGAACTTGGGGAATAACCAAACAAATTATCACATGTTAATGTAATGGAGCAGCAATGAAATGTCTTAATAATTGATAATAATGAGGGGCTACTAGGTTAGAGCACCTTGGGCAAGTCTACATAGATAAATGTAGATAATTATATATAAATGGGTGTTATATACCATGTGCACATATAACAAGCATATATATATATATATATACATATATATATATATCTTCCTGTATATGAATGTGCATATATTTGTAATAACATAAACCATTCCACAAAGTTCTAAAAATTTTGCAAGTAAGTTACATTTTTCAGTAGAATGAAGATGAAATCTGAGTATTTATTTTTCTCTTGAGTAGTCTACATAAACAAGCTAAATTTCAGAAAAGGAAACTGTGAAGAAGGTTCTAATTTTAAAAGGTACATGTTTAAAAATAACCATTTTCCATGTTTTAAAAAAGCAAAGTAAAGTATGTTATTAAATTCACTGAATAAAACAATTCCAAAAGATTCATGATGAAATCCCCACATCCAGAGAAGGAACTATGGAGTCTAAAGGAAGAATGCAGTATACTATTTTCACTTTTTTTTCTTTCTCATGTTTTGTTGTTGTTGTTCTGATTCTTTTTCAGACTATGACTAATGTAGAAATATGTTTCACATGATTGTACATATATGATACATATCATATTGCTTACTATCTTGGGGAGGGAAGATAGGAAGAGAGAAAAATTTGTAACTCAAAATATTACAAAAATGAATGCTGAAAATAATTTTTATTTTCAATGGAAAAGGCATTTAAAAATACTATCAAGTGGAGGAAAAATAATTTCAGGCAAATAAGCCAATATATAGGGGCGGCTAGGTGGCGCAGTGGATAGAGCACAGCTCCTGGAGTCAACAGTACCTGAGTTCAAATTCAGCCTCAGGCATTTCATAATTACCTAGCTGTGTGGCCTTGGGCAAGCCACTTAACCCCATTTGCCTTGCAAAATCCTAAAAAAAAAGAATTTAAATAAAAAACCCCCAATAGATAATTCTTTCATTGTTTCACATACATTTGAAAATCATCTCTAAGCTAATGACTCCTAAATCTATGCTTCATTGTTCACTCCAGTAAACAACTAAATGGCATAATGGATAGAATGTTGAATTTAAAATCAGTAATATTAGAGTTCAATTCCTCTCTCCCTGGAACAAGTCACATAAATTCTCAACTTCTTGATAAAATTGGATTAAAAATAACATCTAGTGAGGCAGCTAGGTGGCACAGATGATAAAGCACTGGCCCTGGAATCAGGAGGAACAGAGTTCAAATTCGGTCTCAGATGCTTATTACTTACTCAGCTGTGCATGTAATTACGTTTAACAATTCACTTAACTCCATTGCCTTTAAAAAAATAAAAAAATAGCACCTAGTCAGACAAGTCACATAAATTCTGAACTTCATTGATGAAATTGGATTAAAAATAACACCTACATGTATGGTTTGCTTTGTGGTTCAAATAGCATAATATATAAAATAATTGATTGTCATCTAAGTAAATAAAATTTAACAAGACCAAAATCTGAAGTCACCACTTAATTCTTCAACTCTGTCTCTCCAACAAACTTTCCTATTTCTTCTGATGCCTATACTCTCTTTTCAGTTATCCAGACAAGACACCTCAGTGAGAAGTATATTCCCTCTCTTTTTTGAACATTGGCTATTTGTCAAGTTCTTTGGAATCAATTTCTGTGACATCTTTTCCCCCATCCTCACTTGCTATATTATTAATACTCTCACCAACCAGTCTCACCACTTTTTTTTCAAATAATTTCATACTCCCCTATCTGGCTCTTGTTCCTAACTTTTCCTTCACAAAAGTGAAAAATAATTTTCATGATATGTAAGTAATTAAAAAAAAATTTAAATGAATATTTTATTTATCATTATTCAAAAATTACATACATTCAAAAATAAGACATAGAATAAGGCATATTTACTTATTTATCAAGGCAAGTTATAACACATTCTGTAAGAGTGTGTAAGAAACAGGGTTTATAATCTTGCTGTTTTTCCCCATTGTGAGATTAAAACCTAAGATCTTGGAATCAATTTTGGAATACTTAGTGACATTTATTAAATATTTTATTTATTCGTTCTTACAAATCTCTGTAACAGTAGTTTTTACCAATCATTTTTTGCAAGGTTTTGAGTTTTACATTTTTCTCCATCTATCCCTCCCTTCCCTGCCCACTACCCCTGAAAGAAAGATCCATTCATAAATGGTTCTACATTGATCATGTTATGAAAAAAGAATCAAATCCAAACAGAAAGAAAATATTAGAGAGAGAAAATGACAAAATACATAAGACTACTTTCAAAAATGGAAGATGATAATAAGTTTTGTTCTTCATTTAAACTCTACAATTCCTTCTCTGGATATGGATGATGTTCTCCATCACAAGTCTTTTAAAATTGACTTTGATCGGGGGTGGCTAGGTTATATAGTGGATAGAGCACCGGCCCTGGAGTCAGGAGTACCTAATTCAAATGCAGCCTCAGCCACTTAATAATTACCTAACCGTCTGGCCTTGGGCAAGCCACTTAAACCCCATTGCCTTGCAAGAACTAAAAAAAATTGACTTTGATTAATCTACTGTTGAAATGAACAAGTCTACCATGGTTGATCATCACATTATATTCTTGTTAGTGTATATAATGTTCTTCTAGTTCTGCTCATTTCCCTCATCAATTCTTTCCAGACTTCTGAAATCCTATCCCTCATGGTTTCTTATAGAACAATTGTGTTCCATCACATACTGATACCACAATTTGTTCAACAATTTCCCAGTTGATGGGCATCCCCTCAATTTCCAATTCTTTGACACTACAAAAAGAACTGCTAAGAAATTTTTGTGCCTATGGGACTTTAACCTTTTTTCATTATCTCTTATAGATACAAACCCAGTAGTGATATTGTTATATCAAAGAGCATAATTCCACAAGCTGGAATCTTTGAATTTATAAAAAAAGTGGATTATTATAGTCTTTTCTACTGCTACCTCTTTTGCACCTAATCTATTCAATTGGTCTCCACTCTATTTCTTAGCCAGTACCAAACAAGTTTTGATGACTAATGCTTTATAATATAATTTAGATCTCCTATGGCTAAGCTACCATTCTTTGCTTCCCCCCCCCATTAATCCCCTTGATATTCATGTCCTTCTGTACCTGCATATGAACTTAGTTACTATTTTTTTCTAGCTCACTAAAGTAATTCTTTGGAACTTTCATTGTTATGGCACCAAATAAATAATTTAATTCAGGTAGAATTGTCATTTTTATTATATTAGCTTGACCTACAATGAACAATTAATATTTGCTATACTCTAGTTCTCCCAGTCCATTCACCATGCACACCTTAAATACTTCTGCTCCCATTTTCATGGTTCTCAGGTTAGTCCTTTTCCTTACCCTGATGCCCATGCACTGGGGCTCTGCTCTCTGCTGTGGGCAGGCCCACACTCCACCAGTGATAGATCTTACTTGAAAAGGATTCCCTCAGTTCTTTTGTGGGTTCTATCAATCTAAAAATCTGTTAAGAGCTTGATTCACATAAGTTCTGAAGGAAAAACCAGGATAGTTTAAAACAATGGCTAGCTTCTCTCCATCATCTTGGCTAGAAGTATGACCTGTAGTTCTAAGGACATCAGTCTTCTGCTTAAAATCCTTTTATAGGGGGCAGCTAGGTGGGCAGAGCATTGATCCTGGGGTCAGAAGGACCTGAATTCAAATCCAGACTTAGACATTTAATAATTGCCTAGTTGTGTGACCTTGGATACCACATTACTGTAAATAAACAAAATTTTTAAAAAATCCTTTATGGCTCCCTATGATATGTAAACTACTTGTAAACTCATTAGCCCATCAATAAAGTCCCTAAAGTGTTTGACTGTAACCTATGTTTCCAAGTCATATTATACAAACTCTTCTTTTTTCAAATACTATAATTTACTCTCAAGTCAGACTCTTCTATGATGTTTCTCAGTCTTTTCTTATTGAATGATATCTTTTTTTTGCATTCAAGGTATATATGGATCCTTCCTTTATAGTTATCACATTCTACCTTTTATCATATTTAAGAATAATGAAATATTACTTTATTAAATTGTAAGATCCTTAAAGACAAATATTGTGCACCCCATTTTCATCATGACACAGTGTTAAATTATTTACTTTCATTTCTTATTTCCTGCCCTCAAGTTCTAGTTATTTCTAAAAATTTCTACTGCATTGGACTTCTGGGTTGTGGCATGAAGCTAGTATACTCTGGAAGTTTTTCCCATAACAACTTTAAATGAAATTGCTACATAGACTTGAAACTACCAATATCATCAAAAGAGAGTGAAGCAAGTTCTCAACTCAAGATATTTGGAGAATCTTAATTAAAAGTCTGTCTCTTCTGGAGTAAAGGAGAAGTATAATCCAGCATACCCAGAAAAGTGGGAAAGTCAGCAGAAGGCTCTTTAACCACAACCCAACTCAGGTCCAGGCTCAGCAAGCTAGTTAAGTAGAAGGCCATTAGGGAAGGTGCTAACCCCAGAAAAAGGTTTAGTCATTAGGAACCTGGGGACAAGAGACAGCACTGGGCTGTGAATGAACTGCTGCATAGACAAAACCTTGGCATAAAGGGAGGAAAAAATACTGGCTTTGGCAATGCATGTGTCAACCTCATTGTCAATGTGTACATCCTTGGAAAGGACACTGCCAAGGTAATTGAACTTGTTCACAGTGCTCAAAACTTCTCCATTTGCTCCAATCAATGGTTCTACATATAATGGTATGATCCTAGCTGATGGAGCACCTGTGTTAGTTGTTAGATCAAAATTAGCATAAACAGCAGAGAATCTATGCATACTTTGTTTCATCTCAACTTCAGAAGTTGCGTTGAGTGCACCATCATTTGCATACAGAAGATCATGTACCAACACTCCCTCCACTTGTAATCTTTTCAAGTTAAAGAGTTTCCCATCAGTGCGGTAGATGACTTCGAGGCCATGTTCATTCTCATTGATAGTGTTTGATAACATGGCTGAAAAGCATTGAGTGCACCATCATTTGCATACAGAAGATCATGTACCAACACCCTCCACTTGTAATCTTTTCAAGTTAAAGAGTTTCCCATCAGTGCGGTAGATGACTTCGAGGCCATGTTCATTCTCATTGATAGTGTTTGATAACATGGCTGAAAATATCATGCTAAGAATTATGGGAGCAAGAACACATCCTTGCTTTACTCCACTGGTGACTGGGGAATCTTGAGAGCATCATCCACTATCTAGAACCTGGGTCAACACGCTGTCATAAAATTGATGTACAATATTGATAAAGTTCTCAGGGCAAACAAATTTTGGCATAATTTTCCCATAAACTCTCACAACTGATGGTGACCAAGGCCTTGGTCAAATCTACAAATAGTGTGCAGACTTCTGTCCTGTTACTGGCATTTTCCTGGAGTTGTTGGCCAGCAAACACCATATCGACTGTTCCTCTACCCTTTCTGAAACCACCCTGGTCCTCAGGAAGGTGACCAACTTCCAGGTGAAGGATAAGTCTATTGAGAAGGTCTCTGGCAAGAATCTTACAAGCAATGACTTAAAGAGAAATATCCCTGTCATTTTCACAGGGTAATCTATTCCCTTTACCTTTGTATAGAGATGGATGATGGAGGCATACTTGGATTCTTCAAGCCATATAACCTGGAAAATTTCTGTCAGTTTTTGGATGAGCAATGGACCCCCCCCCCCCATCTTGTAGATCTCAGCTGGAATAAAATCAGCACCAGGTGCTTTGACATTTGAAAGGAGTCTAATAGCATTCAAAAACCTCTTCTTCAGTTGGAACTTCAGCTAGGGACTGATTGACTTCAACTTGAGGTAAGTGGGGTGTATTCAAGGAAGACTAGTACCTTGGTATGAGGGCTTCCAAGCCCTCTTCAGGGTTGCTTTCTATCTTTGAGGTCCACCTGAGCTAACTCTCACCTGTGGCCCCAAGAAGCTGTAGCAGACACAGCAGTCACCCACCTGTAAACTTTCTCAGCAGGCAGGCTCTCCTAATGTGAGGAAGAGGCAAGAAAAAGTGCCCTAAAATTTGTCTGCTTACCCAACCCTGACCTGATTACTGCAGTAGGCAGGAAACTCCAGTGTAGTCAATACATAAAAAATCTACAAAAAACTTCTTCAAAGAAGTTTCTACTCAGTATCAGTGTATGGAATGTATTCAAACTCATAGATAACACAACATCCAATAGACCTGAAAGACTAACAGCTTTGGTATGGTATCCACACAGCCTAAAGTGAAACAAGGCTGGCAAATGAAGGCCAGCTTGCTGAAGTTGGAGATGGATGCACCTTTTCCTGGAATGGTTGCAGTGAAAGAGAGTACCATGAAGTTGGGGTAGGTTTTTGCAACCAAATCTAATCAAATCAACATTCTTGAATGCCTGTCAAATGGAGTAAATGAGAGGCTCATGATGAGATTACCACTTCCAGGAAAATGTCATGCTGCCATCATCAGTGTCTATGCTCCCACCATGATGAACACTGATGAAGTTAAAGAAAATTTTCATGAAGACCTGGAGACCTTTATCATCAATGTACTAAAGGAGGACAAGCTTTTAATTCTGGGTGACTTCAAAGCTAGAATAGGCTAAGATTACCAGACATGGCAGGTAGTCTTGGGAGGAATGGAAATGGAAACTGCAACAGTAATGGTTACTTACTTCTGAAGACTTGTGCATCTCATCACAAACACTCTCTTCCATTTGCCTAAAGGCAATTAAACTTCTTGGATGCAATCTCATAGCAAACATTGACATCTATTTGACCATGTGTTTGTAAGGAGAAGAGACAGGAAGTGAGAATGCCAAAGGCAATGTGGGGTGGAGTGCTGGACTGATCACAAATTCATTTTCTCTAAGCCAAATATTCGTATTCAACCAAAGTGGCAGCCCCAAGGCAAAATGAAAAATCAGAAGAATTAATGTCAAGAGGTTACAATGTCTCTCTGAGCAGGAACAGTTTGTTGCTAACTTTGAGGAAAAACTGAGCCAACACACAGTTGGCAACAGTGAGGAAGAAAAGGAGTGGGCAACTTTCAGAGACCTGGTATATAGCACTGCATTTGCTCATCTGGGCCAGAATATTGGCATATACCAAGACTGGTTTGATGAAAATAATGGGGAAATACAGAAGCTGCTAAATGAAAAACAGGAACTCCACAGGGTTTACCAGCAGAAGAATTCATCCATTTCTAAGAAGGCAGCATTTAAATCCATTAAAAGTAAAGTCCAAGAAAAGTTTAGAGGGATGCAGAATTCTTGTCTCAGGAAGAAGCAGATGAAATTCAATTTTATGCAGACAGTAACAAACCAAAATGCTTTTATGATGCCCTAACAGTTATTTATGGGGCAAAGAGATATGGTGCATCTCAACTACTCAGTCCTGATGGATCCACATTTATTAATGATAGGGACTTGATCCTAAAGAGATGGGCTGAACAGTTCCATAGCATTCTTAACAAACTCTCATCAATCAGTGCAGAAACCATTGAGCACTTGCCTTAAGACAGAGGGAGGGAGTAAACTTAGAAGAACTGAAAATAAATACATCATGAAATGATCTACTTTTCTTTCATATTTTAGTTAACAAGGGCTGATATGCTATAGTTGAAGTACTTAGAGGGAATAGACATAAATAGATCATAAAGATATATTGCTTGATACTTTAGCTACAATTAGAAGGAATATACTTGGGGGGGTATATAAATGGTTCATGAAATCATTTTGCTCTATATGATTCTTTATACACTTGTGAACACTGAGTAAATCCTACTCTCAACAGATTTGGGCCCAAGAAGGAGGAACATATATTCCCAATTGGATTTAAAAATCTATTCTATTCTTCAGGGAAGTGTGTGTGTGTGGGGGGCAGAGTAAAGGGAAAGAAAGGGGAAGAGAGACTGATAAAAAAAAGATGAAAGTAAAAGTAAAAAATAAAGGTAAAATTAAAAAGAAAAGTTAAAAGAGAAAAGGAGCAAAACATTGTTGAGGAGGGATAAGGGGAAAGGAAAGAGAAAAGTATGAATAGGGAAAGATTCCATGGAGTGAAATACAATATTAGGAATCTTAACTGTAAATTAAAATGCAATGAACTTTCTCATAAAACGAACAGAGATAGCAGAAAGGATTTTAAAGGCTGCAGTCTTTTCTGACCATGGCCCAGCCAAGGTTGCTTGGCTGTTCTTTAATCTCTGACTCCCTCCCTCTCTCTCTCTCTCTCTCTCTCTCTCTCTCTCTCTCTCACTAGCCCTTTCTATGTGTAGTAACCTTTTAAATAAATTTTTGACCCATGCTTTACTGAGTCTGAATAAGGATTCCTCATAGGCAGAACCGAAGCTAAGTAGCCAACAGCTACATTTTGGTGACCAACAAAGGGATTCTCTCCGCCCAGACTAGGAAATTGGATCCAGCTCCGTAGCTTCTCCTCTAGGTGACACCACATATTTTTTATGAACCACTGGAAGACTTGAAGTACCTGTTTAGGAAGACATCCTGAGGAAACTTGGACATAAGTGTCTGTGTATACTTTGCACTCCGTATAACTGGTCATATTCTTATTCTTATCCTCACTGTCATTAAACCAAACACATTATGTTATTACTATTATGTTTTGTCTTTTTGTTCCTATTTCTCCTGGCTTAAAGTTAAGTCTAATTCTTCATAACTGGAACTCCATACCAAGGAAATACTGCAAGAGACATCTTGGATGCAAGATCTCCATTCCACCATGAGCTCCCCTTTCTCTAGATTTTCTTGGGGCTCCCGGTTCCTCTCCTTTCTGAGTCCCTTGATTGTTCTACTTATAATAATTGTTCTTCAGCTTCTTTTTGGCCCTTTCGTACGTATTGTCTTTTTTAGGATTCAAGCAAAAGGTTTACAACTAATGACCTCAGCCAAACATCATTCTCTGTCTAATCCTGATTGTCTACATCCCTTGGATGCCACTTCAATCAAGTTTCATCTGTAGAATATTCCTTCTCCAAATGGGCCCCTAATAGGCTAGGTTAGGTTAGGTTAGATTAGGTTAGGTTAGGTTAGGTTAGGTTAGGTTAGGTTAGGTTAGGTAGGGAGACTGCTATACCCCTCCTCAGCTTTGAAGAAGTGACAGAAGACAGACCTTCATCCCAATTGGTCCTTAATAATTCGAGAGAGGGGGATATGATGCAGAGAAAATTGGGCATGGGAGTGATGAGATCAGTTGGAGACCATCTTTGCAAATCTTTTGTTCACTTTGGTAAATCTTTTGTTCACATTGTAAAGTGAATCTTCCTTTATCATCTAATTAACACACCTGAGGGCCTGACCTTCAACCTGGTTTGTATTGTATTCTCACAGGTCCTGTGGAAGACCACCCAAAAGAGACCCTTCCCAAGGAGGCACAATCTTCAATGAGGGAATTGAGTCATGCTCAGGTCACCACCCCCTCTGATGGATTCTGGGGGAGCAGAGGGGTGGTGGCCTCTTTGACCTTGCAATCTCCAGTGGAACCCTGGCCAGCTGGCCTGGCCAAAATTTAATCAGCAATCTGCGTGCTCTTCTCTTAACTCTTTCTATCGTGACAAGGTGGCAAAGGATAGAGCATGGCTCTGGAGTCAGGAGTACCTGACTTCAAATCCGGCCTCAGACACTTAATAATTACCTAGCTGTGTGACCTTGGGCAAGTCACTTAACCCCATTTGTCTTGTCAAAAAAAAGCCTCTTTCTAACTTTTTATTTTTTCTTTTTCTTTTTGTATAAATGATGTTTTATTATACATTACTAAAATATTCTTGTTTAAGAGTAAACATAATGCCCACCCCAATATAGACCCTCATGAGCAATAAAGAGAAAAAAATTAAAATTAAATAAAAAAATAATAATAGGGGCAGTCAGGTATCACAGTGGATAGAGCACTGACCCTGGAGCCAGGAGCACCCAAGCCAAAATCCAACCCCAGACACCCAACAATCACCCAGTTGTGTGACCCTAGGCAAGTTACCCGAACCCTATTTCCCCTCAAAAACCAAAAAACACCAAACCAAAATAAAAATAATAATAGGGGTGACCAGTTGGTGCACTGGACAGAGCGCCAGCCCTGGAGCCAGGAGCACCTGGGTCCAAATGTGGCCTCAAGACACCCAACAATCACCCAGCTGTGCAGCCCTGGGCAAGGCACCCAACACCATTTTCCCTGCAACCCCCCCAAAAAATAACAAAATAATAATAATAAAAAAAGAAAGGATTTTAAAACAAGAATCCTACAATATGTTGTTTACAAGAAACACATTGGAAGCAGAATGATATGCACAGGATAAAAGTAAAAGACTGGAACAATATATATTATATTTCAGCAGAAGTAAGAGAAATCAGGGGTATGAATCCTGATCACAGGCAAAACAAAAGCAAAAATAAATCTCATTGAAATGGATAAGGAAGGAAACTACATCTTCTTTAAAAGTGCCATAGGCAATGAAGCAATATCATTATGAAACATATATGCACAAGTGATATAGTATTCAAATTCTTAGAAGAAAAGCTAAATGAATTACGTAAAGAATAAGTATATAAATATAATAAATAATATAATATACAATACAAATTAATATAATATATAATATAAAAGTAATGGATATATAAAGAATAAAACTATATTAGTGGGTAACTACAGCCTTCTCTCAGAATTTGTTAAATCTAATAAGCAAGAAGGAGGTTAAGAAGACAAATAGAATTTTAGGAAACTTAGATCTGATGAACCTCTTGAGAAAAATTAATGAGAATAGAAAGGATTTTACCTTTTTCTGTGCAGTACATGGCACCTATACCAAAATTGACAATTACTATGGCATAAAACCTCACAATTGAATGCAAAAAGGCAAACTTTTAAATGCATCCTTTTCAAATCACAAAGAAATAAAAGTTGCATGTAATAAAGGAAATGGAAAGATAAGTGAAAAGTCAGAGACTAAATAATTAAATTTTAAAGAATGGGTAAATCAAATTACAAATCATAGAAATATTCAACAATTTTATCCAAGACAAAGACAACAATGAGTCATCATGTGACAAAATTTATGGCATACAGCCAAATTTTTAGGCTAAATTTTATATCTCTAAATGCTTATCTGAATAAAATAGAGAAATAAGAGTTTAATGAACTCACCATGCAAGTAATGACACTAGAAAAAGAACAAATGAAAAATCCCCAATTAAATGCCATCTTAGAAATTCTGAAGATCAAAGGAGAAATTAATAAAATTGAAAGAAAAACACCTATTGAATTAAAAAATGAGTGAATTTTATGAAAAAATCAATAAAATATATAAACCTCTAGTTAATCTGATTTTAAAATAGCAAGAAGAAAACCAAATTACCAGTATTAAAAATGAAAAGGCTGAACTCACCACCAATGAGAAGGATATTAAAGTGATAATTTGGAGCTATTTTGCCAAACTGTGTGCCAACACATTTGAGAATATAAATGGATTGGATGAATATCCAAAAATATATGTTACCTGAATTAACAGAAGAGGGAAAAAAACTTAAAACTCCATTTCAGAAAAAAGAAAATGAAGGAACCATGAGGAAGCTCCCTAAGAAAAAGATTTCCAAGGTCAAATGCTTTTACAAGAGAAATCTATCAACATTTAAGGAACAGTTAATTCCCATTCTATATAAACTATTTAAAAATAGAAGGAATTCTGCCAAATTACTTTTATGACACCAATATAATGTTGATACCTAAACCAGGAAAAGCCAAAAGAGAACATTATAGAACAAACTCTTAATGAACATTGCTGCAAAAATTTTAAGTAAAATTTTAGCAAAGAGATTAGAAGTCATTACTATGATAATACACTCTATCAGGTAATCTTCATACCAGGTAGACAGAATGGATCTATATTAGAAAAACAATTGGGAATGGCTAGGTGGCACAGTGGATAGAGCACCAGCCCTGGAGTCAGGAGTACCTGACTTCAAATCCGGCCTCAGACACTTAATAATTACCTAGCTGTGTGGCCTTGGACAAGTCACTTAACCCCATTGCCTTGCAAAAGAAAAAAAGAAAAATTCAACATAATCAATATCCATATTAATAACCATATCAATAACAAAAATAACAGAATTCATATGATTCTCTCAAATAGATGCTGAAAAAGCCTTTGAAAAACTACAACATCCATTCCAGTTTAAAACAGTCAAAAGTATAGTGTAATGGAGTTAAGCTAGAAAAATATTCAATAAGATCATGGATGAAACATGTATGTACATTACCACCATTACTATTCAATAAGAGAAGAAAAAATTGAAGGAATTGAAATTGGCAATGAGGAAGCAAAATAATTTGCAGATGAAATGATAATATTCTTAGAGAATCATAGAAAACCAACTAAAAACTGCCTGAAACAATTAACAGCTTCAGCAAAGTAGTAGGATGCAAAATAAACCCACACAGATCATTAGCATTTCTTTAAATGAGCAATTAAGTCCAAAGGCAAGAGATAGAAAGAGAAATTTCATTTAAAGTAAGTGCAGACAACATAAAATATTTGGGAATCTACCTCATAAGATTAACCAGAAACTATGCACACAATTACTAAATACTTTTCACAAAAATAAAGTCAGATTTCAACAACTGGGAAAAAAACATCAATTGCTTAGGGTTAGGTCAGGCTAATATACTAAAATGACAATTCTACCCAAATTAAATTAGTTATTAATGCCATACAATCAAACTACCAAAAAAGACTATTTTACAGAGCTGTAAAAAATAGTAAAAATTTATTCTGGAGCAACAAAAAGGGTCAAGAATATCAAAGGACTGATGAAAAACATGCAAAGGAAGTTGGCCTAGATATACTAGAGCTTAAACTATTTTGTAAAGCAGTAGTCATCAAAACTGCCAGGCATTGGTTAAGTAATAGAGTAATGAACCAATGGAGTAGAGAAGATACAAAAGAAACAGGAGTATATAACTTTAATAATCAACTGTTTGACAAACCCGAAGACTATACTTTCTGGGATAAGAACTCACTATAATCAAAAACTGTGGCAAAAACTAGAAAATAGTATGGTAAAACTTGGCATAGATCCACATCAAAATTAGGTCAAAGGATTTAGTCATAAAGAGGGATTCCACAGATCAATTAAGATAAGAAATACTCTAATCTGTTGGATCTATGCAGAGGGGAGAAATTTATGAACAAATAAGAAATAGAGAACATTATATATTGCAAAATTTTGACTACATTGCATTGAATAAAATGCAATAATAAAATAAATAATAAAATCAATGCAGTTAAGCCAGGCTACAATTTTCACAGTTTTTGATAAAGGACTCATTTCTAAAGTAGAGAACTGAGTCAAATGTATATGTTTTCAAGTCTTCCCTCAATTGATAAATGATCAAAGGAAATGAATAGTTAGTTTTCAGATGAATAAATTAAAGTTATATATAATCATTTGAACAAATGGTCCAAATCATGATTGATTAGAGAAATACAATTAAAACAACTATGAGGTTCCACCTCTCACATATCAGATTGACTTAGATGGCAAAAAAAGAAAAAAATGATCAATGTTGAATAGTATATGGGATCATCGAGCCATTAATGCATTGTTGGTGAAATTGTGAAGTATTCCAGCCATTCTAGTGAACTATCTGAAATTATGCCCAAAGAGCAATAAAGCTGATCATACTCTCTGACCCAGTAATGCCATTATTAGGTCTATATTACAAAGAAATTTAAAAAACTGGGAAAAGTTACACATGTTCAAAAACATTGAGAGCAGCTCTTTTTGTAGTGGCAAAAAATTATAAATTGAGGGTCTGCCCATCAATTGGGGAATGGCAGAACAAGTTGTGGTATATGTATTCTATTGTGTACTAGAGTTCTATAAGAAATCATAAATGGTCAGACTTTAGAGAAGCATGGAAAGAATTACATTAACTGATGCTACATGAAGAAAGGAAAACCAAGAGAGCATTAAACATATTAGCAAAAACATTGTGAGATGATCAACTATGATGGATGTAGCTCCTCTCAGTAGTTCAGAGATCAACAACAACCCTGAGAGACTTGCTGTGGACAATATCATCCACATCCGGAGGAAAAAACCATGGAATCTAAATGCATACTATTTTCACTTTTTTAAAAAATGTCTTTTATCTTTTTTCCCCTTCCTTTCTTATGTTTTTCTTGCTCCCTTAGTTCTAATACTTCTTTCCCAACATGACTAATATGGAGATATGTTAAACAAGATGTACAATTTTTTCCCAGATTGTTTGCCCCCATGAGAAGGGTGAGGGGTGGTAGAAAAATATGGAACTCATAAATTTGTAGATGTATAAATGTTAAAAAACTACTTTCACATATAATTGGAAAAATAAAATAAAATTTCAATTAAAAAATTTCTAATGTTTTCTGGACCTTATTTTTATTTTCTCTTTAAATTTTCCTAATTTTTTTTGGTAAAATGTATCATGTAACAGAAAAAAAATCATATACAGTGTTTGAAAGTCTTCAGGATTAACTTTATACTGACAGATATGCTTTTCCTGAATAAAATACTCCAGTTATTTTTTTGTTCAGGGATTATAACTAAAAGTGACTGTTGTTGTTTAGTCATGTCCAACTTGTTCTGCTCTCATTTGGGATTTCTTGGTAAAGAAACAGCAATGGTTTGCCATTTCCTTTTCCATCTTATTTTACAGTTGAGGAAACTAAGATAAATGGGTATTAATGACTTTCCCAGGATCACACAATTAGTATGTATCTGAGGTTTGATTTGAACTCAGTTGGATGAGTCTTCCTAACACCATATCCCATCCTTGACCTGTTTAGTTACCTAATTGTCCAGAAGGGACCATAGAGGTCATGTAGTTGAACTACTTCATTTAATACATGTGACCTCAAACTGAGATTTGAAGATGTTGAAGGACTTTTTTTTAAGGTGAAACAGGTAATATGTATCAAAAGTTGGATTCAAATCCAGTCTCTCCTCCTAGGAGAGACTATCAAACAAATAAGGTTGATACTTAATAATGATGGGTTGTTCTTCATCTATAAATTTTATAAAAAAGCTAATTTAGATAATCTTTAAGGTCCCTCTGTCTCTGGAATTTTCTAATTTTTCTCTAAAGCTGTTATCAACATTTTTAGAATTAAAGGAGATATAATTGCAGTAATTTTGAGAACAGACCGTGAACAAAGAAAGTACAAAAGTTTGCATTCTTCCAGGAAAGTAATGTACCTGATGCAAAATTTTAAGAGATTTCAGTCATCTTTGTAACTTTATAATCTTTCTTTTAGATTTTTTTCATTCTCTGTGTGTTTTTTGAAATGAAGCCTCATCATCTTTACAAATGTTTCACAATTGGCTATGACTTTTAATATTCTGAGTCCTTGGGATTCAAAAGGATTGAAATGTTAGAAATAATGAGACTTTAAATTTTTTTTATTTATTTTGTAAATCCCATCTGAAACTGAGCCTAAATTATATCTTTCTTACCTACCATCACTATGTAATGGTTCATGTTTCAAATGAATCTTGTCAATCAGAAATGCACACCATCATTGTTTATTTTAGAAAAATATTTCTTGTTATCAACTAATTATGAATTTATTTACAATGTATTTAGTAGTTTCAGAGAAGAAAAATCATTAGCAACAATCAATTTCTTAATTAGATGTAACAATTTAATAATGTTTTGATGAAAAATAAACTTAAAAAAGTGAGAAAGGTGCTGCCAACCTGAATCTTTCAATCAAGAAGAACAAGAAAGCATAAAGCCTATAATTTTGTGCCAATTTTCAAATGTCAGAAGGAGAATTTATCAGTATAAAAGTTCGTAATTTTCCCCATGAAGTCAAATCAAAGCATTTTGAAATAAGAATGAAAATATTTCCTATAATCTTTGATGTTGTTTTGTGTTAGACATCACACTGAAGGGGAATCAAAACAAGACCTATCTTTCAAACAATAAATATATATTCTCAGTGAAATGGGATAAAACATTCTCAGAAATAAACCCTTGAGAAATTGGGAAATAACAATTTAAAATAATATTCTTCATTCTAATTTAGTTTCTTTACATTCATTTCCTAAAGAGGAAAGAAAATGAATGGAAGATGTGTAGATAGAGAAAATATGCAGAGAGTTGGAAGAGGGGGTGAATGAAAGCATAGAAAAATAGAATAAAGGCTGAAAGTCAAGTTGTACCATCTAAATCCTCAAACTATTCCTTGGTGAACTAACCACAAGAGGAACCTCAAGGTATCATCAAATAGATCTATCTGTCCAAAATCCTGTGCATATTACAGATTTAGTCTTCTAGTACAATGTCAAGTGGCACTTCATTATCTTCTCTCTTAGAGAGGTTCATTGATTTTTAAGCCAGAAAACATTAGGGCAAGCACTGGTCACTTCAATGAGAATACTTAATTCTGTCTCTCAAAACAGAAAAACATCTCAACCTTCTTTAAGAAGATTCAGGATGCTTGTGTTTTAATAAGAGAGGTAGAGAAAATAGAAAAGGATGGAATAGTAACTAAAGTGCAATGCCAGGCTACCATTTTATTTTTCAATAGTGATTTAGGAATTACATAATGACGGAGAGGGAAGACCTTCACTATTACCTACTGGACTCCTACACAAATCATGAATCTATTTCTTATGCAATATGTTTTTCATGCTATTTCATTTGCAATTTTTCAGTTATTCTTTAATTAAGCACTTTCCATGACAAGTTTCTCACCGCAAGCTAAAGCTCTCCATTTTATTTTGGGACACCTTCATTTATTAAATACAATAAATAGCAACTGGAGTAATCATTTGCTTTCACATTTGATTCTCACAACATTGTGACAGTTGCTTCAGAAACTCTTTTTAGTTCTTTCCCCATTAGTTGGAAATAAATAAAACATTTATTACTAATGTATACTATTTTCTAGGCCTCTCTTTTAACTCCAAGGAGCTAATGGAAAATTATGGATGAGAAAATAGAATATAAAATGGATTTATTTGCCTGTGGTTACAGAGCTGAAATTCAGAAGTTGGATTCAGAGTAATAAATTAGACATGCCGCTAAGAAAACTAAAAAAAAAGAGAAATTAAAAATCTCCAATGAAATACCAAATTAGAAGTTGTGAAAAACAAAGGCGAGATTAATAAAATTAAAAGTCAGAAAAACATTGAACTAGAAAAAATAATAACAAAATTCATTTGAAGAACAAAAGTTCACAGATATCAAGGTAATCAATTTTTAAAAAATGTGAAGGTCTAGTCATACCATATCTCAAACTGTATTACAATGTGGTAATTATCAAAATAATCTAGTACTGGTTAAAACATGTAAAAGCAGATCATTGGAATAGATTAGGTATAAATTACATTATAGTAAATGACCAAAGTAACTTAGTATGTGACAAATTCAAAGATCCAAATTTTTATAACAAAATTCCTTATTTGACAAAATCTACTGGGAAAATTGGAAAACAGTTTGGCAGAAACTAGCATAGATAGCATTTCACATCATAATCCAAGATAAGGTCAAAATGGATTCATGATTTACACATAAAGGATGATATCTATAGCTTATTAAGAGAACATTCAATAATTTCCTTCCAATTTTTGAATAAATGAAGAATTTAACACCTAAGAAGATATAGACTATACTATAAAAGCTAAAATTGATCATTTTGATTATATAAAATTAAAAACATAGTTTTGCCCAAGCAAAACCAGTGCACCCAAATTATAAGAAAAGCAGAAAACTGGGAAAAAATTGTAATAGGTAACACTGATAAAGGCATCATTTCCCAAATACATAGAGAACTGAGTCAAATTCATAAAAACACAAGTCATTCTGCAGTTGATAAATGATCAAAGCATAAGAATAGACATTTTTTAATCAAAGAAGCCAATGCTGTCTCTTGTCTTATGGAAAAAATACTCTAAATAACAATTGATCAGAAAAATGTAAGTGAAAATTAAACTTAGGTGCCACCTCATATCTATCAGAATGACTAATATGGCATAAAAGGTAAATTTATGCCATTGGAGAGAATTTGGAAAAAACTGGGATATATGCTGGTACAAGAACTAATACAACCATTCTGGAGGATAATTTGGAATTTTATGCAAAGGGCTATATAATTATTCATACTCTTTGATCCAGCAATACCACCACTAGATCTATATCCCAAAGACATTCAAAAAAAAAAGGAAAAAGGACCTATTTGCAAAAATAAATATAGAAATTCTTTGTGTGTTGGATAAGAATTGGAAATTTAAAGGATGTACATCAATTGGGAAATCATTAAATAAACTGTGGATATGATTATAATGGAATATTATTGTTCTATAAAGATAGCAAACAAGATGATTTGAGAAAAACTTGTAATGACTTACATTAACTGATGCACAATGAAGTAAAAAAAGGAACCACAAAATGTTGTACATAGTTACAGCAATATTGTTCAATGAATAACTGCAAATGACAATTATTCTCAGCAATTCAATTATAAAAGACAATTCCAAAGTACTTACTATTTGCCTCCAGAAAAAGAACAGAGATTAATCAGTACAAACTGAAACATGCTATCTTTCACTTTTTTTCCTCTCATTCTTTTATTTGAGACTGCTACAAAATCAATAACATAGAAATGTTTTACAAAATGGCACATGTATAACCTATATCTGATTGTTTATTGACTTGGGGAGGGGACTAGGAAAGATAGGGTGGGATGGAATGTAAAATTCAAAACTTTAAATAAAAATGTTGAAGAAACAAAAACCTTGATATATCATTTTACATTTATCATATTGTCTTAAAAGATTGAAAGAAAAAGAAACAAATGTTGGAGATGATGTGAGTATCAGTTCATTATTGGTGGAATTGTGAATTGATCCAATTGATTCAATTTATTCTGAAATTGTGAATTAATTAAACCATTTTGGAAAATCAAAAAACTTATTAAACTGCTTATAACCTTTGACCCAGAAATACCACTATTAGGTCTATCTCTAAAGATGATTAAGGATAAAATGTTCTAAAATGTTTATAGAAGCTCTCTTTGTGTTGACAAAGAACTGGAAATTACAGGAATGTCCATCAATCGGGGAACAGTTGTGATGTTATGCTATATAATGAACTTAATGATTTTAGAAAAACTTAAATATTTATAAGAAATAATTAGTGAACTGAGTGGAACCAATAGAGCATTATTTACAGTGATAGCAATATTTTTTTTAAGGTTTATTATTTTTTTTTTGCAAGGCAATGGGGTTAAATGGCTTGCCCAAGTCCACACAGCTAGGTAATTATTAAGTGTCTGAGGCCGGATTTGAACTGAGGTGCTCCCTCCAGGGCTGGTGCTCTCTCCACTGCACCACCTAGCTGTCCCTTACAATATTGTTTGAAGAATAACTGAGCCAATAAGTTATTTTACCTCTTAAAAATGCCTATAAAGGAAATATGAAGAAAGCTGCTATCTGCATCCAGGGAAAGAACTATTTATAGAATAATTTTACATACATACAAACATACACACCTATAATCTAATGGTAGCCATATCTAGGGTGAGTAGGGAGGAAAAAAGAGGGGGAAGGGAAATTCATTTAACTTTGTTATATATTTTAAAGGATAGCAAGTTATACAGAGTTGAATTGCAATTTCATGCGCAAAGAGCTTTTTTATTATACTATGTTTTGGAAATGCTTGCTACATATGATAAATTAAAATAAAATAAGTGCAAAAAAGTTTTAGAAAATAAAGGTTTATAATTAATAAAATTATAATAGCAAAATTCTAATTTACTCATCATATAACTTTGTATATTTTAGACATTTATATTAAAAATAGAGTACCAATGATTATAGGAAAATAACAAAGATAACTTGGAAGAAATCTCAGCCTCTAGCTTCACTGTACAGATAAGGAAAAAGAGACCCATAAAACTTAAGTGACTTGCTCAAGATCATATTCAGGATCCTTTTCAATGAACCATTCTGTCTCCCTAAGCAAAGAAATTGCTTGAATAGTTGCATGAACACTAGACCCTTAGACTGATCAGATGATTAATGTGATATTCTATTAAAAGAGGCTTCTAAGACCATCAAAGATTGCTTTGGTTTTAAAAATTATCAATTTTTACTTCATGATAGTTCCTCAATATAACATGTGACTTATCTTTAGTGCCTGAAAGATAAGTAAACCATCAGTGCAAATACCATAGATGTGAGGAAGCCCTCTCTATCCTCTCAAGTATTACCTGTCCTCAAAGATTATTGTAGTTTATTACAAGATTTATGCAAATTGAATAGGTAAATAAAAACATTTTCATCAAGACAAATATTTAATTTCATTTTAGTAAATTGTATACTTACTGTGTAATGACTAAAGAGAAATATTAAGAAAATTTTAACAATATACCCACATTTATAGTGCATAAAAATACAGACATGATATTATATTAACATTTTTTGTGAAAATGAAAATGGAGAAATTTGCTGTCTCTCTGCTTAAGAAACAATCATGTTTGATTTGAAAATAGGCTTCACTTTTGTAATTCTTTCTTTCTTCCTTAGCTAACTTTCTCAAAAAAGAAATCTTGAAGTGATATTGACAGCAGAAACCAGGCAGGGGAGGGTCTGTATTCATTGAGGGTGAGACATATTGTTTCCAAACTAACTTCATTTTTCATTTCACTTTCCAAATTTTCTTTCTTTTTTTCTCTAAAATATATCACCACTCCATTAGGATAGAAGGTCCTTCTTATCTGAAGACAGAAAAACAGCAAAAAGAGATATACCTAGTAGTCTGAAAGGAATATGAATGGTTATGACTCACCTCCTTTGTATTCTGAGCAATCATCACTTAACACAAATCTAAGATGGCTAAACTCCTTGCAGCCAAATCTGCTAAAAGTATCCATCTTCATAAACATACATTACTAAAGAGCTGGATAAATCAGTTTGTGCAGTGATTCATTTCAGAGTGAAATTGTTTCTAGATTGCACAATTTTTCTTTTCCCAAATAGTTTCTTTTTAGAACACAAAGACTCTTAACTTTATTTGTTTGTTTGTTTATTTATGTTTATTTTTGATATTGGGGCCCCTTTTAGCAGTCTGGTAAAAGCTATGGTATCCTCCAAAAATTGCAATTATTAAATATTTTAAATGCAGAATTACAAGGTTAACTATATTGTCAACTAAAATTTTAAGGTCATGGTACCTAGGACCCTTCTTTTAGACTAATCAGAATGCTTAGTTATTTTATGAAAAACTTCTGGTGACATATAGTGTATGGCCATAAGGAATGCATATATCATTTTTCTAAGTTAATTTTTTTATCTGCATTTAAACTCAAATTGAGTATTTGGTTTGGATCTTGAAATTTCAAAGAATTTCAGGGATCAGTATGATCATCACAAAGGTTAGAATATTTTAGTAGGTTGTTTTGTCATAATCAACAGTATGGGAAAGAATTGATCCACAGAAAACATCTCTGATTTGGAGGAGCTGTGGTACACAATAATGCTTAAATTAAAGATGCTAGAATCTGGACTTTCAAATGTCTTAGGTTATATTTGTATTAGGAAATCATATTTGCTAATCAATGTTGGATTCCAATTAAAACCATTTAGAAAAAAGGACAGTTTCAAAGCTTGTATGCTCTCCTCTAAGAAGACTTTCCTGATCCCTTCTAACCAATAGAACTTATTATTTTGAGATTATCTTGCATGTATTCATTTATTCATGTACCAAGTACTTTTAAGTACCTATTGTGTACCAAATACTTTGTAGAGCATTGTAATTACAAAATCAAAACAAAAATTTAAAACCCGAGCAAACATTAAAACTAATATACATCTAAATATCTGCAGGTTGTGTCCCCTTAGTAGAAAGCTTTCTTAAAACCATGAAATATTTCCTTTCCTTTCCTTTCCTTTTTGTATTCTTTATTTTCTCAAAACTTAAAACAGTCATCACACTTGCACATATTTGGCCCTTTTGCCAGATTGGTTAGAACTTGTTTAATTTTGTTTAACTTTAACATTTGTGGGGGATGCTTATTCACTCTATTCTCGTTTCTATAAGGCCTAGAAAAGTAAGTAATTAATTCAGACAATCCCTTAACTATATCTGAATTTATTGACATGAGACATTCCACTATGTACACTTATGGTAAGGTCTTAAATAAACAAAATAAAGAAAAATAGAACTTTTGAGGACAGAGGACTCAATCTGAGACTTTTTTCTTTTTTCTTTTTTGATCAAGTACTCAGTAATTTGGACTATAGGATAAGGAGAGCAATAAAATGAAAAGTTCAAGTTGGAATTTTAGATGGAACTGGTAAATAAGCAAATTTTTTAATGAAGGAAAAGTGGTTATTCCACTAAGACACTTAGGAAAGTCATTGAGGTAGAGATGTGTTTGTTTTTTCTGCTCCTGAATGAGTAAACCATGTTATCTGGGGAAGAGCATCTTCTGTCATGGAAGGAATAAATGTTTCATAACTTGCTTATCCTTGTCATACTTGAACCTAGATTATATAATAGGGAGATGGAAAAATGACAGCCAAATTTGTCTCAGCACAAGTTTTTCTGTGTTAAGAAGAAAAATCTAAATGAGAGAAAATCTAATCTTGGATCTTTAGAGGTTTGAGGTCTGATGACCTATGTCTCCTTCCAGAAAAGGAAAACTCCTGACTTTTTCTATTATGTTACTCAAGGCAATGCTCAATACCAGATAAAATATAACTTCAAAAGGTATTTCTGGTCGATAATATGCAATGGAGTAGCTAAGTGAGAGAGAACCATCTATGATCTCAATTCCTAAAAAAATAGCCAGAAATAATAAAGAGAGAGATCTGGCAAAAACAGGGACCAATAATGATTTG
Organism: Macrotis lagotis; assembly: GCF_037893015.1. Lineage (NCBI taxonomy): Eukaryota > Metazoa > Chordata > Mammalia > Peramelemorphia > Peramelidae > Macrotis > Macrotis lagotis. The sequence goes on from NC_133661.1 coordinate 215,918,522, forward strand.
TACAAAGTTCTATAGTAAAAAATCATCCCTAAAGTTCTTCTGGTTGGCACAGTGGACTATAAATGGAAAGGAACCTTTATACTAGGGAATGTAAGTGACTGAGAATTTTAGTAGCTTTTTAATGGGAGTTGGAACTTGTAGGGTTCTATTTTGGTTATTATGTGTCCTTAGATTTTCAGTAAAACTTTAATCCTTTCACTAAAGTGTTCCATCTTTCAAAATAGAAAATAAAAATAAACAAACACTCTGTGTTTATTTTTATAAAATGATAGATTTCAAAAGGTATTATCTACATCCTAAGTCATTTTAGCAAAGGATTTTCCTAGATTTGGGGATGGATGTAGACTGTAAGACTTAGAATGATTAAAACTTTCAAGGATACCAAGGATTTCATGATATGTGAACTTGTGACACAAAAGTTATAGTAATAAGAAAACATTTACAATAACAGAAAAATATCTCTACTTTGTAACTTGTATTTTGTATCACTTACTGGATTACAATAAAATGTGTACAACCTTCACTCCCCATTGTAGGTCAAAATTGTTGCATTATATTTTATTTTGCATGATTTGTTTCTATATTTTCCCCTTAAATTCTTATATTATATATATATATGTTATATCATATGCAAATAATTCATTCATATTTGTATTAAAATTGTATGTAGGAATAGGATATAAATTCATGATTTAATTGATATAGGAATCTTTCTACTCTCTCCACTAATGCAGGTCAGCCTATTTGTTTCTTTGTATTCTTAGAGACTCCTAGAGCATAGAGAAATTAAATAATTTACCTGACTATCATAGGGAGGATATGTCAGAAGTAGTTTTCAAACTTGTCTTCCTCATTCCAAGTCAGCTTTTTATTAATTATGCAATGCTCCTTAACCTTATGAAATTTTTTTTACCCAATAATAATTTTGATACTGTAGTAGGTCTAAAGCCTAATCAATATGAATATTTCTTTCATTCATAAATTTCATAATCTGTTTTTAACTTTCTATGCTTTGCAATTTTAGTTCATATTCTACCAAAAATCCTCCACAGCGTATCTACCTAACTCATTTAAGGTTTTTCAATATTTTGTGCAGCAATGCTTAGTTATTATTTTCTTCCTCAGTCACTGTTTATAAAAAAATGACCATTCATTTCCATTTCATATATTTCATGGATAATGCCTTTCATAACATTTTTTTATGTGCCAGACAGTGTTGGCAATATGCTTCATTTTCATATTGCCATTTAAGTAAACTGTAGCTTTGATCATAAATCTTTGTATTCCTTGATATGCTATAACACAACACTACTAGAAAACTTTTGAAATGTCAAGGGCAGGCTTTAACATTTGGGAGCATCTTGGGAAGGTTTTGTTGAATATTTTTTCTAATGTAACTAAGACCATTCTCAAATGAGTTCACAATCTTCTATTAAAATTAGTTTCTTCTTATTTAATTCTGAACATGATGCAAAATCTGGCACCAGTGCCTACACAAAATATATGAATAAATCACTTAAATATTCATCAATTTTTATGTTAATACCTGACCATTATGCAATTTTATACATTTTTTCATAGACATTTCTTAGTCATCTCCTTTTGAGTGATCGGGAATTTCATTGTAGCAACTAGCATTCCAGATTTGATGTAACTAACATAATGTCATCCAGAACAAGAGAAACAGAAGAACATCACAACCTACCAGAAATTGTCTGCTATTTCCACATTGTGTTCTATATCTTCCTTGAGAATGACATACTTGTGATGAATCCATCTCTGTTTTTAATGTCTCACAGTATTGATACTCAGAAGACTTTTGAATGAAATGTTCTCTAAGGCTTAACCTGGTGAGTACTTATCTTGATCATTTGGTAGATTCACAATCTAATCAACACAGGGTTTTCTTTTTTTCCATTGACCCAGATTGTATTGTCTTTGCCTTCTTAATTTTTGCAATTTTATTTCATGTTCCAGCATAAATCCTACATAAAAGATCTAGTCAACTTATTGGAGGCCTTCCAATATTTTGTGAATAAAAAGGTCACTGAATTCCCCTTATCCAAAGAAATCCTTTAAGTCAGCTTTTTGAATTACTGAACAATATATTTTTAAAATAAATAGTTAATGGAGATGAACACAGAGCCATATTTTTCCATTAGCTATCAGGTTAATCATCTGGCTGTGAAGCTATGATATGCTATAGAAAACCATCTGGGAAAGCCCTTTGATATTTTCAAGTAAAATGAATACACGGTTTATTAGTCAATGTATTTTCAGGTGCATTTTTTTGTTTTGGTATCTGTATTTTCTTAGTAATTGGAAATCTATCAGTAGAAGTTTGAAAACTTATCCTCAAATGATCTATAAGTATCACATTCAGCAGGAATTTTCTCTGGTTATAATTATCTGAGTACAGATATTGTTCTCAGATTCATTTTCTGAGGACTATAGAAATTCCACTGTATAAGGGATAATGCTTATTCCATTTATATATTTTGTGTCAAATTTCAGCATTGATGATGAAATTAAATAAACTTACAAACTCTGAGAATTCTGTACATTGCTTTGTACCTAGAATGCATTTCTCTACACTTGATTTAAGTCTTAAAATTCCTAGGTTCCTTCAAGCATCAGCTTCTCTTATGTAAAGTCCTTCCTTATTCTCCTAGTTGTTAATTGGTCATTGGGAGAGGGGAGAACATAACAATACCTTGGCATCTCCCCTTTCCCTAGAATATAAGTATTTTGCTAACAGAGATTAATTTTTTCCCTTATATCCCTAATACCAAGCACAGTGTCTTGCATATAGTTGGCACTTAATAAATTCCAACAGAATTTAACTTAATGAGTTGCCTTCCTTTCATTTAATCCATAAGTACAGGTTCATGATCTGACCTGGTTTAGTTGAATCTTATGCCAAGCTTTCTGCAGGTTCATTTTCTCCTTCACTGCTTTTCACTGTTTGTGAGGTGATACTTTTCATAATCTTCCATCACTCATTTCCTTAATAGTTTGCAAATGAGGTTTTATTCAAAACTGGTGCTGCCTTTGACTGCTGCATTACTATATTGGTAAGAAAATATCTTGTCTGATTAAGTTACTCACTGTTTTCTTTTAGCTTCTTCATAATATTTGTTTTATATCAGTTAAGCTTTATTAAATCACAAATATCAGAGTCATTGTTTGTACTCTTATTTATTCCCCATTTTAAGGGTCAATAATGTATCTTACCTTATTTGTTCTTTGTTTTTTTTCAAATTAGATGCTAATTTTGAGCTTTGCTCTAATTATTTGACTTCAAACAGACATCTAATTTGAAATACATCCATGATTTCAACCTACCCAAATTCTTCATCTTTGATACGTGCTGAATAGGAAATAACTATTAATTCATGGTTATCGATATATCATGAACATTTATTTTATTTATTTTTCATCCATATGTACATGTATATTTTTATTTTACAAAATTTCCTTCCACCCTCCCTTCCCACCCCCTCCTCTCAGTGATGAATAGTCAGGTTAACATTGTATATATACATATTTTTTTTAGATTTTTTTTTTGCAAGGCAATGGGCTTAAGTGGCTTGCCCAAGGCCACACAGCTAGGTTATTATTAAGTGTCTGAGTCTGGATTTGAACTCAGGTACTCCTGACTCCAGGGCTGGTACACTATCCACTGAGCCACCTAGTCACCCTGTATATGCATATTTTTGATAAGCATGTTTACAGATTAGTCATTTTTGGCTGAGGAATTAGGATTAAGGGAAAGAGATACATAAGAGATAATTTTTATAAAGTATTCATCAGATTCTGAAGGGTTGTTTTTTTGCTTTGTTTTGTTTTTACTTTTCTTCCTCTGGATGGGTTTAACATTGTTCACAGCTAGTCTAATAGTCTCTGAAATGCTGAGAGGAGCTGCTTCCATCAAGGCTGATTATCTCACAATGTTATTGTTAAGTGAAATATAATGAGCATTTCAAGTCAATGTATCTGGTCAAATGATGCTTTGAGTTGCCTGGAGGCATGAAATTAAAATAATTTCCCTAATTCCTTTATTTTCCTGTGAAATTCACAAATTCCTTGTGGACCATCTCTCTACTTAAATTAATTAATTTATTTTTCTAGTTTAATTTATATTAGGAATGTCCACATAAATACATTTTTTTCATCAACTGAATCTTGACATCCATAATTATATTTCTATTGTTTGCATACAATCTAAAAATAGCTTATGCCCTCTTATTCATCATAGGGTCATCAAAAAGAAGGTAACAGAAAAAAATGTAGACTTTGGTCCTTTTTGCCTATTTTTATGTATTTTATTGGTCAACATGGCCAAATAACTCTTTACTTATTCATCAGTCTTCGCTTTTATCTGTCCAAGCAGAGTTAGTACACTCCTTAGAAAGCATGCATATTTTTCCTGATTTCAGGTCCTGCACACTATCTTCTCTGCCACCTAAGTGCACAAAAGAATATTAAAAAGTTAGTCAGTGATGTCAAACTTATGCATTGTCTTAGAAAATTACAGATTGAAGTCATTGGTATTTCATCTTGCTTTTATTTTATTAAACATTTCCCAATTATATTTAATTTTGTTTGACCAATACTCAAGACTTTTGCAGGTTATAAGTTGAGTTAGAGAATGTTCAGACAATTACTAAATGTCTAGAATTAATACTCTTTTAGGATTTATTAAAGGAACTTTCATGTTTAGTGTAGAGAAAAGAGGGCTAGGATGGATATGAACCCTGAAATTAAGAACTGGAAGTGATGTCATGAGGATAAAGGATTAGTTTAATTCTTATTATAACCCAAGAAGATAAAATTATCATCATGTTACTTATATTGTTAGAGCTATCCACTAGTTTGATGAACTTTCTCAGATGGTAGTGAGTTCTCTTCACTACCTTCAAGCAAAAAGTGGTATATTGATTTGTTGGGCATAGGGTAGAGTTCTGGAAATACGTTCATAAAAAGTTTGATCAAGGTACCCTATAAATATTCTTTCCCCTCTGATTTCCTTTGTTTATTCATATCACAAAATCTTTATCATATCTTTTAGATTATACAATCAATTCCATACTCTACTATTGATATCCAAATATCCTTTCCTTCATCTCCAGAAATTAAGATACAGTTCTAATTGAGAACAGACTCTTAGGGGCTCAGTGATTTGGAAATATGTTGCTTAGTATGTCTCTTTCCATCCTGGATAAAGCAATAGTAAAACAAACAATTCTTCAGAATTAAAAAAAAAGATTGGTGGTAACATCCTTAAGTATTTATCTTTTTCAATATGTCTATTTTCCAGCATCTGAATGTGGGATTTCTGTGTATCCTTCATAAGTAGAAAGAATTCAATTGATGACTGAAGCAAAAAGGTAGATTATGAAGTTCTGAACTGGACTAGTACTGAATGGTACACAAGTTAAAAGGAATAATGAAAAGGAAAGAAAGAAAAATATGGGAAATAGGGAATAACTACTTCAAATAATACATTCTCTCTGATTCAAGATACAAGCTCTTGTTAGTTGCAAACTGTCATTTTCATTTTTTCTCCATGAACTCATATGTCTCTTCTTCAAGAAAAAAATACAAATGCAAATAAAGACAGACAATGGAATTAACTATTTGAGCAGATCCAGATTTATCATAGGCCAAGAGATTAGCAGGTCAGGTACTATGTTTATGCTCAGTATAAATGAATTTTGTGCTTGCAAATTATAACAAGGTCACAGTACCAAGTTAAAGAGTAATCATATGCATGTTGAAATAATTTGAGCATTGTCTTCATCAAGAACATCTGATCTCAAAGTGTCCCCTTGGAGGGGATTGTATTCCATTGTGGGTCACACCTGCCAAGCCTTACAAGTCAAAATTTCTGAACCTGCCACTGGTCCAGCTCCCAGATAGTACATTTTTAACACATCATCTGCCAGAGGGAAATAAAAGATCACATAACAGAAGCTGGCTTCAAATGAAAGCTTTTGTTCTGAGAGAATTGGGAATTGTGCTGCCAAGCTGGCAGATGATATGGAGGCAGAAAGCTGAAACATTCTTTTCAACCATCAGCTTTGAGAGACTTTCAAGGCCACATCAATGCTGAACCCCTTCCATGTATCTCTGCTGGCTTGCTTTAAAAAGAAAGCTTTCAAGATTGTTTAGCTAATTAAGAAAATTCAGCTAAATTGAACTAGTTCCTCAGCCATACAGGTTGGTCAGAATCCTTAAACCTGCCAGCTTCTAATTTGGCTCACAGATTGGTGTTGAATCCTATCCACATTTACTTTTCTATAGTCACTATTAATCTTTGTTCCTGAATTCAACTCTTATCCCCATTCTAAAAACAAACAGGCAACATCACCAAAATTATTAAGTAAAACAGATATCGAATTATAGCAAATGCAGATAGGAAAACTTAGTGGGAGAAAAAATTCCAGTTGCATGTGAAGAAAAAGTTTCATTACAAAATGAAAATCTGTTGGATAGTGTTCTACAATTGAAGTCAAGAAAAAATGGACTCAAGACTTCTAGAGATAGAACCAAGATGGCATTGCAAAGCTGATAAGCTCCCAGAGCTTTCCCCAAAGAACTTTAAATGAAGCCTCTAAATAGACCCTAAAGTGACAAAACTCACATTAGAAAAAAGGAAAATAATTTCTCAACTCAAGATATTTTTAATGATGTCTTTTAATGATATTTATTTTTGTTCATCTATATGAACATAGATATTTTAAAGTTACAAAATTTCATTCCCCCCCTCCCTTCCTACCTTCCCTCTTCTTAGCGGTAAACAGTGAGGTCAGGACTGTATATACATATTTTTGATAAACATGTTTGCAGATTAATCATTTTTGTTATGGGCAATTAGGATTAAGGGAAAGAGATACATAAATAATATTTACAAAGTGTTCATCAGATTATGAAGGGTTGATTTTTTTGTATATGTTTTTGTTTTTGTCTTATTTTGTTTTGTTTTTCTTCCTCTGGATACTGATAACATTGTCCATGGTATAATATGGTTGTCCTAGTTCTTTGAACAGCTGAGAGGAGCTGCTTTCATCAAGGCTGATCATTTCACAATGCTGTTGTGTTTCTTGTTCTCTTGCTTCTGTTCCCTTCACTCAGAATCAGATCCTATAACTCATTTCATGCATCTCTAGAGTACTACCATTTATGGTTTCTTATTGAACAATAATATTCCATAGTATCCATGTACCATAATTGTCTAACCATTCCTCCAGTGATGGACATCCCCTTAATTTCCAATTCTTTGCCGCTACAGAAAGATACTGTGAATATTTAGAATATATGGAATTTTCCTATTTTTATGATTTCTTCTACATATAAGATAGAATTGGGATTGCTGAGTCAAAAGCTATGAACAGTTTTATTGCTCTTTGGGCACAGTTCCATATTGCTTTCCAGAATGGTTGAATTCATTCAAACTCCATCAGCAATGCATTAATTTCCCAATCCTCCCACAACCTTTCCAACACTGATAATTTTCCTTTTTTCTCATTTTGGCCAATCTGATAGGTGTGAGATGATACCTCATAGGTGTTTGAGTTTATATTTCCCAATTTAATAATGATTTGGAGCAATTTTTCATATGATGATATATAGCTTTAATTTCTTCATTTGAAAATTATTTATATCCTTTGACTGTTTATCAATTAGGAAATGACTTGCAACCTTATAAATTTGATGCAATTCTCTATATAGTTTGGAAATGAGACCTTTATCAACAATCCTTTCCTTCTAATTTTGGCAGCATTGATTTTATTAATGCAAAACCTTTCTAATTAAAAATAGTAAATCACACATTCTGGTCTATTAATTTATCTATGATGTTTAAATCCTGTACCAGTTTTGGTAAAGGGTGTGAGACATGAGTAAATACTTAGTTTTTTTCCATACTTTTTCCAGTTTTCCCAAACGATTTGTCAAATAGTGAGTTGTTATCCCAGAAACTGATGTCTTTGGGTTTGTTAAATAGTAGATTGCTGTGGACATTTACTATGGTTTCTTTTGAACCTATCCTAATCCATTGATCCATTATTCTATTTCTTAAACAGTACCAGGTAGTTTTGATAACTGCCACTTAATAGTATAGTTTTAGATCTGGTAGAGATAGACCACCTACCTTTATATATTTTTTTCATCAGTTCCCTTGAATTTTTGTTGCTCCAGATGAATTTTGCTACTATTTTTTTAGCTCAGTAAAATAGTTATTTGGTAGTTTGATGGTATGGCACTGAACAACTGAAGATATCATGGAAGGACTTAAAAAAAGATCTCTGATGAGGAAATCAAAGTGATTCATAGTTATATGAAAAATTGCTCTAAATCATTACTTATTAGAGAAATGCAAATTAAAGTATCTCTGAGATACCACCTCACACCTCTTAGACTGGTCAATATGACCAGAAAGTACAATGATCAATGTTGGAAGGGATATGGGAAACCTGGGACACTAATGCATTGTTGGTGGAGCTGTGAACTCATTCAACCTTTCTGGAGAGAAAATGGAATTACGCCTGAAGGGCAACAAAAATGTGCATACCCTTTGATCCAGCAATACCCCTACCAGATCTATACCCTGAAGAGATGATGAAAAAGGTTAAAAACATCACTTGTATGAAAATATTCATAGAAGCTCTGTTTGTGGTGGCAAGGAATTGGAAATTAAGTGAATATCCTTGAATTGGGGAATGGCTTAACAAACTGTGGTATATGTATGTGATGCAACACTATTGTTCTATTAGAAACTAGGAAGGATGGGAATTCAGGGAAGCATGGAAGGATTTGCATGAACTGATGCTGGGCAAGATGAACAGAACCAGAGAAATATTGTGCACCCTAACAGCAACATGAGGGTGATGATTAACCTTGATGGACTTGCTCATTCCATCAGTGCAAAAATCAAGGACCATTTGGGGCTGTCTACAATGGAGAATACCATCTCTATCCAGAGAAAGAATTGTGGAGTTTGAACAAAGACCAAGGACTATTACTTTTAATGTAGAAAAAATACATTATCTTACTATGTAATTCTGCTATCTCTTTTACTTTATTTTTTCCCTTAAGGATATCATTTCTCTCTCATCACATTCAACATAGATCTATGTATACCATGGAAACATTGTAAAGACTAACAGACTGTCTTCTGTGGGTCAGAGAAAGGAAGATTAGGGGATAATTGTAAAACTCAAAATAAATAATACCTTAAAGAAAAAAATAAAAAGGTAAGAAGGCAGCAGGAGGTTCTTAAATCACAGTTCAGTCCTGGTCATAATTCAGCAGATCAACCATGTACCATGCCAGCAATGATGGTCCAAACCCCAACTCAGAAGGAAAAGTTTGAGCCCAGTTAAGCTGAGCAACATGCAGGAATAGGTTGGCCAAACCCCAAACCTGAGAAACCCAGGGATCAGATGCTACCTGCTCAGAAAAGAGTGGAGCTTCAGAGGAGAATATGAATTGGTTTCCATCCCAGAAATACTTCTTAGAAGAGTTCAGAAAAGAATTTAAAAATTAAATGGAAAAATTGGGAAAAGGAACTCAAGAGAAAATTGCAGTTTTACAGCAAGAAATCAAATCCTTTTAAAATATAAATGGACAAGTGAAAAAAGAAAAAAAATTCTCTCAAAAACACAGTTGGGCAAATGGAAATAGATAGCAGCTTCTTCAGAAATAGAGTTGACCAATTGGAAAAGGAGATCCAAAAGTTAAATGAAGAAAATTCTTCTCTACAAAAAGACTGGAATTTGTGGAAACGAATGACTTCATTAGATACCAAAAATCTGTTTTAAAAAACCCTAAAATATATCAAAGAATAGAAGAAAATGTAAAATAGCTCATTGTCAAAACAATTTACCTGGAAAATAGATCCAGGTGAGGAAATTTAAGAATCATGTGACTACTTAAAAACCTTGAAGAGGGAAAAAAAGAAAGAATGCTTGAACTCCTACTTCAGGATATCAGAAGGAGAATTGCCCTTATATCCTGGAACCAGAGGGCAAAGTAGTCATTGAAAGAATACAACAATCCCCTGCTGAAAGGGATCCCCAAATGAAAATACCAAGGAATACTGTGACCATACTCCAGAGTTGTCTGATCAATGAGAAAATTCTTCAAGCTATCAGAAAGAAACAATTAAAATACCATGAAGTCACAGTCAGTATCACACAGATCTTGCTGCATCAACATCAGAGATTCTAAGGGATGTGGGAAATCTAGAACACTAATGCATTGGTAAAGTTGTGAACTACTCCATCCTTTCAAGAGAATAATTGGGAATTATGTCCAAAGGGCAATAAAAATATACATACCCTCCAATCCACAATACCAATACTGGGTCTGTATCCTGAAGAGATCATAAACAAGGGTAAAAATTCCAGATGTACAAAATTATTCCTGGTAGCTCTGTAATGGCAAAGAATTGGAAATTGAGAGGTTGTCCATTAATTGGGGACTGAGTGAACAATTTGTGGTATTTGCATGTGATGGAACAGTATTGTTCTATAAGAAATTATAACTATTTGAGAAAAGCCTGGAAAGACTTATATGAATTGATTTGAGTGAGCTGAGCTGAGTCAGAAGAACATTATACACACTAGCAACATGGGGTGATAATCAGCCATGATGAACTTGCTCATTCCATTAGTACAATCAATAATTTCAGGGGACAATTTCAGGGGATTTGTGATGGAGAATACCTTCTGTATCTAGAGCAGAAACTGTGGAGTTTAAACATAGACTAAATATTATAATCTTCAGTTCGTAAAAGTTGTCTTTTACAAAAAGACATTACAAAATATGCATTTTTTCTATCTCTAATGTTTACTTTTTCCCATGTGTATCTGATTCTTCTCTCACAACAAGTTCAATTCAAAACTATCTTATGGGGAACAAATGCAAAACCTCTATCAGATTGCCTTCTGTTGGGGGGAGGGGAGAGGAAAAGGAGGAAGGGAGAAAAATTGTAAAACTCAAAACCTTGCCAAAATAAAGATTGATAGATACTACCATTGAATGTAATTGGAAAACAAAATATTTATATAATAAAAAGACAAAAAGACAAAACTACCAAGGAGGTAGTGGAAAAAATTCATACAGAAAGCTAACAGAAAATTAAATGATTTTATTTATTCTGAGTTTTATAATTTTCTGCTTAATCTTCCTTCCCTTCCTCCATGCCCCACAGAAGGCAGTTTTTTAGTCTTTATGTTGTTTCCATAGTATGCATTGATCTAAGTTGAATATGATGAGAAAGAAATCATATCCTTAAGGAAGAAAAATATAGTATGAGATATAGCAGAATTACATTATAAGATAACAATTTTTTAAAATTAAATGTAATAGTCTTTGATATTTGTTCAAACTCCACAATTCACTCTCTGGCTACAGATGGCATTCTCCATCACAGATATCCCAAAATTGTGCCTGATTGTTGCCCTGTTGGTATGAGCAAGTCCATTAAGGTTGATTATCACTCCCATGTTGCTGTTAGGGTATACAATGTCCTTATGGTTCTGCTCATCTTGCTCAGTATCAGTTCATGCAAATCCTTCCAGGTTTCCCTCAATTCCCATGCCTCCTGGTTTCTAATAGAACAATAGTGTTCCATCATATACATATTCCACAGTTTGTTAAGCCATTCCCCAATTGATGGACATTCCCTCAGTTTCTTTGCTATCACAAACAGAGCTGCTATGAACATTTTTGTACAGGTAGTTTTACCTTTTTTTCATTATCTCTTCAGGGTATAGACCCAGTAGTGGTATTATTGGATCAAAGGGTATACACATTTTTGTTGCCTTTTGGGCATAGTTCCAAATTTCTCTCCTGAAAGGTTGGATAAGTTCACAGATCCAACAACAATGTATTAGTATCCCAGACTTCCCACATACTTTCCAACATTGATCACTGCCCTTTCTGCACTTTTTTTATTAAATCCCTGCAGATTTTCAACTTTTTATTTCTCCATATGAATTTACTTGCAATTTTTTAATTCATTAAAGTATCTTTTGGAATTTTGATTGGTAGGGCACTAAACAAGTAGCTTAATTTTGGTAGAATTGGCATTTTTATTATATTTGCCCAGCCTATCCATGAGCAGTTGATATTTGTTCACTTATTTAAGTCTGATTTCTTTTGTGTGAGAAGTGCTTTGTGATTGGTTTCAAAAAGTTCCTGAGTGTGCCTTTGACAGGTAGACTCAGATATTTTATATTATCTGAAGTTACTTTGAATGAGATTTCTCTTTCTAGCTCTTTCTGCTGCATCTTGTTAGTCATGTATAGAAATGCCTATGATTTATGAGAGTTTATTTTATATCTTGTGACACTGCTAAGCTGCTAATTATTTCTAGTAGTTTTTTTTATGATTATTTGGGATTCTTTATATCATCATGTCATCTGCAAAGAGTGAGCATTTTGTCTCTTCCTTCCCGATTCTAATTCCTTCAATAATTTTTCTTCTCTTATTTCTGAAGCAAACATTTCAGATACGATATTGAATAGTAGTGGTGATAGTGGACATCCTTGTTTCATCCCTGATCTTATTGGGTATGCCTCTAGCCTATCTCCATTACATATAATGCTTGTTGATGGTTTCAGATAGATACTGTATTTTATTCCAAGGAACAATCCATTTACTCCTATATTCTCTAGTGATTTTTTTAGGAATGGGTTCTATATTTTATCAAAAGCTTTTTCAGCATCTATTGATATAATCATATGATTTCTAATAGGTTTGTTATTGATATAATTAATTATACTGACAGTTTTCCTAATATTGGACCAACTCTGAATTCCTGGGATAAATACTACTTGGTCATAATGTATTATGCTAGTGATAACTTGTAGTCATTTTGTTAAGTTTTTATTTAATATTTTTGAATTTACATTCATCAGGGTGATAAGTCCATAATTTTCTTTCTCTGTTTTAACTCTTCCTGGTTTAGGTACAAGCCCCATATTGATGTTATAGGAAGAGTTAGACAGAATTCTGTCTTCACTTATTTTTCCAAAGAGTTTATATAGAATTGGAACCAGTTGTTCCTTTACTGTTTGATACAATTCATTTGTGAATCCATCTGGCCCTGGATATTTTTTCTTAGGGAGTTCAATAATGGCTTGTTGAATTTCTTTTTTCGGAGATAGGGCTATTTAGGTATTTAATATCCTCTTTAACCTGGACAACTATATTTTTCTAAATATTCATCCATTTCATTTAGATCATCAAATTTTTTGGCATAAAGTTGTGAAAAATAGTTCTGAATTATTACTTTAATTTCCTCCTCTTTGTGGTGAGTTCACCTTTTTCATTTATGATACTAGCAATTTGGTTTTCTTCTTTCTTTTTTTTAAATCAAATTGACCAGAAATTTATCAATTTTATTTTTTCATGAAACCAACTCTTGGTTTTATTTATTTGTTCAATAGTTTTATTGCTTTCAATTTATTAATTTCTCCTTTAATTTTTTAATTTCTAATTTGATATTTAACTGTGGGTTTTTAATTTGTTCTTTCTCTAATTTTAAATTTTATATTTAGTTCATTGAATTCCTCTTTGAATAATTATTACAGTTAATAATTATTAAACAACTGAAAAATGTTCAACTTTGTTATACATAATAGTTGATGCCAATTAAACATCTTTGGGAATACTTATCTTGCATCATTAAGTTGGCTAAAATTAAAAACATTAGATATCTAAAAAAAGAAAATTAAAAGAAAGACTTTAAACTGGTGGGATTAAGAAAGGATTCATGATATCCTACATATGTGAAAGTTACTTAATAAATGGTTCTTTATAAAAAGAAATAGCCTTGTACAAAACACAGCACACATTCCTATTAAAAACACAGGAGAGGGGAGGCTAGGTGGTGATGTGGATAGAGCACTGGCCCTGGAGTCAGGAGTACCTGGGTTCAAATCCGGTCTCAGACACTTAATAATTACCTAGCTGTGTGGTCTTGGGCAAGCCACTTAACCCCATTTGCCTTGCAAAAACCTAAAAAAAATACAGGAGAGAAAAAGCTTATGGACGGAATCAAGTGTTCAGGATGAAGGCAGGAAGTCCCCTAGGACTTCAGAACGAAGTTCAGAATTAAGTTCAGGTTGAAGTTCAGAATGAAGTTCAGAATGAAGGCAGGAAGGGGTTTCCCCCTACTCCAAATACCTTTAAGTAGTGCCTCTACCCAAGTTCTAGAGTGACAGAACCCCCAGAAAGACTGAGTGAAACAATTTTCCAGCTCAAGGCAACTTGGAAGATCTGTTGGAAGTGTCTGTTACACCAGGATTAGAAAGGGCCACAACTCAGGCCACACCAGAGCAAATTGACTCTAGTCATCCAGGAACAGACCACAGGGAACCTGGGTCCATAGAGGCAGTGGCAGTAATTTACAGACCTCTCATCGCAAGGATTGCAAGGGACAACTTGGATGGTTGATAGAAAAGCTCTGCTGCACCAGATTGAGTAAAGAACCCAGTCTAATCCTGGCCTCAAGGCAGACCTAGCCCCAGGAGAACAGGCATGGGGAGCCACCCAGCAAGAAGTCTCCCAACATCTACTTCCAGAGCACTCAACCCACTGATGGTAAAGGATTGGGGGAGATTGCAGAGGTCTCTTTGCTATCCCTGAAGCAGGTCTCTGTTGCTTTGCCAATACTCAGATTCAGGTTGAAGTCTGGGGCCTCTGGAAAAGGAAGTAGAGCAGGGAACATCCTCAGTTACAGGGCAGAAGTAGTCATTTACAGACCAGAACACAGATCTGAAGAACAGTCAGAGCCTCTCATAAGACCTTAAAGGAATTGTGGACCCTCAGAGGGGTGTCCCTGAAGACAGCTGCAAACACCTTCAACAGCTCTGGACAGTGAATCCACCACCCTGGAAACAGAGCTCCATCTTAACATAGAGATATAATTATGTTATAGCTTGAAGAACTGAGCAAGCAGTAGAGGGAAAAAAATACTACCATAGGCAATTACTCTGGTCTTCTGGAGGATCAAAAGATACATTTAAAATATAACGAAATCACAACTTCTGTATCCAAAGCTTCCAAAAAAAGTATGAATTGTTCTCAGTCTCTGAAAGAGCTCCAAAAAAGATTTTGAAAGTCAAGTAAAGGGGGTAGAGGAATAATTGAGAAGAGAAATTAGAGGGATACAGAAAAATCATGAAATGATCAGAGCTGAATAGAAAGTTTGATCTTCAAGTACAGGTCTGAAGTGAAGAATGGAGAGGGTAGACAGGAAAGGCAAATTATGAGGGAATTAATGATGTTAAACTGCTTATATCCCTGCTTAGGAAGATAACTGATAACTCATATGAATATCTTCTCATATATTAAGGCAGTTAGAAGGAGTATATGGATCTAGATATAGATATAGATATATAGACAAAGTAGAAGAGGGGGTTGAATTTGAAGGTATAATATATTAAAAAGATGGGATTAATGGACAAGAAAGGAAGGAACTGGCAGGAGAGGAATAATGGGCTAAATTAATCCACATGAAAGAGGCAAGAAAAAGCTTTTTCAGTGGAGTGGAAGAGGGGGAAGGTGAGGGGGAGTGGGTGAGCTTTTACTCAAAAGTGGCTCAGGAATGAAATAACATATACTCTCAATTGGGGATACAAATCTATCTTACCCTAAAGGAAAATAGGAGAGGAAACAGATGTGATAAAGGGAATGGGGAGAGGGGAGGAGTTGTATAACTGATAGAAGAGTGGGAAGGTTGGTTGTGGGAGAGGATAGTGAAGTAAACACACTTGAGGAGGGACAGGGTGGAGGGAGAGAGAGAGAGAGAGAGAGAGAGAGAGAGAGAGAGAGAGAGAGAGAGAGAGAGAGAGAGAGAGAGAAGAATAAATGGGGCTGGGGGAAATAGGATGAAGAGAAATACAGCTAGCAATAGCAACTGTGTGAAAAATATTGAAGCAATTTCTCTGATGGACTTATGATAAAGAATGCTCTCATCCCAAAGAGAAAGATGATGTCTAAATACAGACTGAAGGAAAAATTTTTTCTCTCCCTATTTTTCTTGAGGTTTCTTTTTCTTTCTGTGTGTGTGGGGGGGTGTTATGTTTACTTTTACAATATGAGTATTGAGGCAATGTGTTTCATGGCTACACATTTTAACCTACACCAAGTGACTT
This sequence comes from Macrotis lagotis, assembly GCF_037893015.1. NCBI lineage: Eukaryota > Metazoa > Chordata > Mammalia > Peramelemorphia > Peramelidae > Macrotis > Macrotis lagotis. Next base: position 215,934,694 of record NC_133661.1, read on the forward strand.
GCTTTCTCAACAGGTGTAGTGTGATGGGAGGAAGGGATAGGATTTGGAACTCAGGTTTTTGGAAGTAAATATTAAATCTGGCTTTTGCATGTAGCTAGGGTAAAAAAAAAACTAAAAGAAATTTTTAAAATAAAATAAAAGCACTAGGAAAGCATTGGAATAAATGGAATTTTCCTTAAAATGATAGGTAGTATCTATCTGAAACCATCAACAAGCATTATATGTAATGAGGATAGACTAGAAGCATTCCCAAAAAGATCAGAGGTAAAACAAAGATGCCTTTTCTAACTACTATCATTCAATGTGTTTTAGAAATGAGAAGAAAAAAATTGAAAGATGTAGAACAGGCAATGAGGAAACAAAACTATCTTTTTTGCTGATGATATGATAGTATACTTTGAGAACCCTAGAAAACTAACATCAAACACTACTTGAAACAATCAACAACCTAGCAAATTAGCAAGATTATAAATAAGCTCACACAAATCATCAGGATTTATAGAAACATACATACATAGATGTATAAAAGCTACAAAACCCAACAGCAAAAAATAGAAAAATAAATTCCATTTAAAATGACTGTAGACAACATTATTTGGGAATCAACATCCCAAGAAAAACCCAGAAACTAAGTGAACACAGTTACAAAACACTTTTCACACAAATGAAGTCATATCTAGTTAGATAACTGATTTGGAAAATGTTAATTGCTCATGGTTAGGCTAGATAATTAATATAGTAAAAATGACAATTCTACCTAAAATAAATTATTTATTCAATGACATCCCTAACAAACTAACCAGAAATTATTTTACGGAGCTTGAAAAATGGCAATAAAATTCATCTGGAGCAACAGTAGGTGAAGAATATCAAGCAAATTGATGAAAAAAGTAAGGTGACCTAGATATACTAGATCTAACAACAAGTCAACCAAACTACCTGAAACTGTTTAGCAAATAGAGTAATGCACCAGTGGATTAGAAGTACTAAAGAAGAATTATTAAATTGCTATACTAGTCTACTGTTAGACAAATACAAAGATATGCGTTTCTGTGATAAGAACTCATTTATTATTTAAAAAAAAACTGCTGAGAAAGTCGGAAAATAATATGGCAAAAACTGGGTGTAAACCCCACATCTCACAGCCTATACCAAAACAAAGTCAAAATAGGTACAGGATTTAGACATAAAATTTTGATACAATAGACAAGTTAAGAGATCAAGAAATACTCTTTTTGTTGAATCTATGTAAAGGAAAGAAATTTATGACCAAACGAGAAATGTAGAAAATTATAAAATACTAAATGGATGATTTTGACTATATTTAATTTAAAAAGTTTTTTCACTTATAAAGCCAATGAACCCGTGATTAGAAGGAAAAGAGAAAACTGGGGAAAAATTTTCATAACTAGTGTTTCTGATAAAGATCTCATTTCTAAAATAGAGAATTGAATCAAATTTATATTATTGCAAGTTATATCCCTAATTGATATACGGTCAAAGGATATGAACAGGAAGTTTTTAGATGAAGAAATTAAAACTATATGCAATCATATTAAAATAACTATGAGGAACTACCTTACATCATCAGATTGATCAAAATGACAGAAAAGGAAAATCAGTGTTGGAGAGGATGTGGAAAAATTTGGGAACATAATGTACTGTTAGAGGAGTTATAAACTGAGCCAGTCATTTTGTAGAGTAATCAGGAACTTTTATCAAAAATCAATAAAACTGGGAGTGGCTAGGTAGCAGAGTGGATAGAGCACTAGCCCTAAAGTCAGGAGTACCTGAGTTCAAATCCAGACTCAGGCACTTAATAATTACCTAGCTGTATGGCCTTGGGCAAGCCACTTAACCTCATTGCCTTACAAAAACTGAAAAAAAAACCCCAATAAAACTGACCAAGGAACCCCAAATAACAGAAATTTTAATACTAGGCCTATTTCCCAAAGAAATTGTAAAAAATGGGAAAAGTCTTATATGTTCAAAAATATTTATAGCAGTTCTTTTTGCATCACAAAGTTTAGAAATTGAGGAGATGCCTCTTAATTGGAGAATAATTGAACAAGTTATGGTATATGAACTTTATGGAGTACTTTCTTTCTTAGAAATCAAGAATGATCAGACTTTAGAGAAGCATGGAAAGAATTACCTGAACTGATACAGAGTGAAGGGAGCTGAACCAAGAGAATATTGCACATATTAAAAGCAATATTGTGACATGATCAGTTCTGATGGATGCAACTCCTCTCAGCAGTTCAGAGATCAAGGGCAACCATGGGAGAACAGTTATGACAGTTATCTATATCTAGAGGGAGAAAAAATAAACACGAAATCTGAATGTATACAATGTTCACTTTTTAAAAAATTTCTCTTTTGTTTTTCCTTTCTATCTCATGGCTTCTTTCTTTCCCCTTCATTCTACTTCCTCTTACTCAAAATAATATGCAAATATGCTAAAAATGCACAAGTACAATTTTTACCCGACTGTTTGCCACCAAGGGAAAAGGAGAAGAAAGGGAGAATTGTAGAAAAAAGTGTAACTTACAACGTTTAAAATAGTTGAATGTTGAATAACTACCATTGTATGTAATTGAAAAAAGCCCAAATATTAATTAAAAAATAATGTTGGAAAGCTAAAAGATTTTAAAAATTAGGATAAACATCAGTTTAAACTACAAAAGAAAAGTTGTTGTTTTATTTTAACATATATGACCTTTTCCTTTTGCTTTCCTTTCTTTGGTATTGCTGGGTCAATGGTATGTACAATTTGTTAGACATTAGGGTATAGTTACAAAGTGTTCTTTAGAATGATTGAATTAGCTCACAATTGTGCCAACAATGAATTACTGTTCTTCATTTAATTTAGTCATTTCCAACACTTTGTGATTTCATTGGACTTTTTCTGGCAGAAGTGCTGAAATGGTTTGTCATTTCCTCGTCCAGTTTATTTTATATATGAGAAAACTGAGGGAAACAGTGCTAAGTATCTTTCCCTGTGTACTACAGATATTATTTGTCTGAGGACATATTTGAACTCAGGTCTAACTGATTCTAGGAGCAGTGCTCTATTCACCATACCTCCTTACTACTCAACTGGGCATTAATGTCTGAATTTTCTTTATCCTCTCCAAGATGTCTTGTCATATTAGTCAATCTGATAGGTTTAGGGTGCTTTATCAAAGGTATTTTTATTTTGCATTTCCCTACTCCATAGTGATTTAGAGAATTTTTTTCAAATGAGCATAGATAGCTTTAATAATTGTCTGAAAAATGCCTAAAATTATATCTTCATCATTTATTTATTAATGAATGACATATAGTCTGATAAAGCTGACTCAGTTTTTATATATGTGGTACCTTTATCAGATAAATTTGATGTAAAAGTTTTTTTTTAATTTAGATATTTTATTTGTTTTTTCAACTACATGAAATGATATATTTTACCAATTATATTTTGGGCAAAGTTTTGAATTTTGCATTTTTCTTACTCCCTTCTTTCTCTTTCCCCCCAATAGAAAGCAATTTGATATAGACTCTACAGTTATAACCATACTAAACATAGATCCCATATTGATCATCTTCTGAAAAGAAAAATCAAGTCAAAAAAGGAAGGAAAAAAACATTACAGAGGGGGAAATGACATAATATATAATACAACTTTTAAAATTTGAAGATAGCAAGCTTTGGTCATCATTTAAATTTCACAGTTCTTTCTTTGGATATGAATGGTGTTTTTTCATCAGAAGTCTTTTAGAATTATCTTTGATTATTGAAATGTCAATATGAACAAGTTATGAACAACCCCATGTTATTATTGGTGTTTATAATGTTCTTCTGGTTCTGCTATTTTATTCAACATCAATTCAGGCAAATCTTTGGACCTCATTATTTCTTATAGACTCTATGAAATTCATATAGCAAAATTTGTTCAATCATTCCCTATTTGATGGGCATTATCTCAATTTCCAATTCTTTGTCACTACTAAAAGTTCTATGAATTGTTTTTACATGTAGAATTTTAATCCTATTTCATGATTTCTTCAGGATCGAGATCTAATACTAGCCTTGCTGAATCAAACAGTATGCCAGTTTTACTGCTCTTTGGGCATAATTCCAGATTCTTCTCCAGGCAGTTTGTATCAGTTCACAACTCCACTAACATCAGTGTCCCAATTTTTGCACAGGCCCTCCAACATTGATCATTATGCTTTTTAGTCATATTTGCCAGTATGATAGGTATGAGGTATTACCTCAGAATTATTTTTATTTCCATTTCTCTAATCAATAATAATTTAGTACATTTTCTCATGACTACAGATAGCTTTGATTATTTCATCTGAGAATTATCTGTTCATATCATTTACCATTTGAGGAACAACTTTTCTTTTAAGTTTGATTCAGTTCTCTATGTATTTTAGAAATGATCCCTTTTGTCAGAAACACTAGTTCTAAAAATTATTTCTTGATGTTGGTTGCAATTGGTTGTTGGTTGCAAACCAATTAGAATGATTGAATTAGCTCACAATTGTTGCAACCAATTGGTTGTAATCTTGGTTGCAATGGTCTTGTTTGTGCAAAAACTATTAAATTTAATGTAAACAAAATTCTCTATTTTATCTTTTATAATGTTCTCTATCTTTTCTTTGGTGATAAACTGTAAGTCTTTCCATAGATATGAGAGATAAACTGTTCTTTGTTTACTTACTTTGCTTATAATATTGCATTTTATGTCTAAATACTGCACCTATTTTGACATTATCTTGAAAAATGGTGTTAATTTTGGTTTATGCATATTTTCTGCCATACCATCTTCTAGTTGTCCCAGCAGTTTTGTGAAATAGTGAGTCTTTATCCCAGAAGTTGAAGTCTTTCAGTTCATCAAACAGTAGATTATCAAAGTCATTTACTGCTGTTTCATTTGCAACTAATCTATTCCGCTGATCTACCACTCTTATTTCTTATCCAGTACTAAATAATTTTGATGAATAATATTTTATAATATAATTTTAGATCTGGTATTGCTAGGCTGCCTTTCCTTTTTTTTTAATTAATTCCCTTGGTACTGGTGACCTTTTGTTCCTCTATATAAATTTAGTTACTATTTATTTCCAGGCTACTAAAATACATTTTTGGAATTTTGATAAATATGGCATCAAATAAGTAATTTAATTTAGGCAGAATTATCATTTTTCTTGTATTAACTCAGTCTATCCCTGAACAATTGACATTTGCTTAGTTATTTACATTTTTTTGTTTTGGAAATAGTATTTTATAGCTATTTTCATATAGTTTCTGACTCTGCCTTGGCAGGTAGATTCCCAAGTATTTTACATTGTTAAGAATTACTTTAAATAGAAGTTTTCTTTTTATCTCTTGCTGCTATCACTTGTTAGTAATATATAGAAATGTTGATGATTTGTGTGAGTTTATTCTATATCTTGCAACTTTACTAAACTTGCTAATTGTTCCAAGTGGTTTTTTTTTTGGTAAATGATTTGCTAGGAATCTCAAATTATACCATCATATCATCCACAAAGAATGAGTTTTGTTACTTCCTTACCTATTCTAATTGCTTCAATTTCTTTTTCTTTTCTTATTGATGAAGTTAACATTTCTACTACATCATTGAATAATAGTGGTAATAAAGGACATTCTTGATTCACTCCTGATCTTAATAGCAATACTTCTAGCTTAGTCCCATTACATATAATGCTTGTCAATGTTTTTAGATAGATACTGTTTATTATTTTAAAGAATACTCAATTTATTCCTATGCTCTATTCTTTTTTTTAGGTTTTTGCAAGACAAATGGGGTTAAGTGGCTTGCCCAAGGCCACACAGCTAGGTAATTATTAAGTGTCTGAGGCTGGATTTGAACTCAGGTACTCCTGACTTCAGGGCCAGTGCTCTAATCACTGTGCAACCTAGCCACCCCTATGCTCTATGTTTTTAATAGAAATGGGTGCTTTATTTTGTCAAAAGCTTTTTTCAGTATCTATTGTAATAATTGTATTATTTCTGTTAGGATCATTATTGTTATGATCAATTATGATGATAGTTTTCTTAATATTGAACCAACTTTGCTTACCTGGTATATATGTCTTACTTGATTATAGGGATAATTTTTTGTAATTACTTTGCTAATATTTTATTTAGAATTTTTGTATCCTTACTCATTAAGAATTTTTGTATCCTTACTTGTTAGGAAAATTTTCTTTCACTGTTTTGATTCTTCCTGGTTTAGACATCAGCACCATACTAGTGTCAGAGAAGGAATTTGACAGAATGCCTTTGACTATTTTTTCAAATAGTTTATATAATAGAGGAATTCATTGTTCCTTGAATGTTTGGTAGAATTTACTTGTGAATTCATCTGGCTCTGGATTTTTTTTCTTAGGGACTTCATTGATGATTTGTTTAATTTCTTTTTTTCTGCAATGGGATTATTTAAATATTAAGTATTTAGTACAATTTCTGCTTTCAATTTAGGCAGTTTATATTTTTTGCAAATCTTTATCCTTTAACTTAGATTTTTCAAATTTATTGGCATAAAGTGTAGCAAAATTGTTTTGCACTATTACTTTAATTTCCTCCTCAATGATGAAGGAAATTTTTATTTTTGGTACTAGTAATTTGACTTTCTTTTTTTTAAATCAAATTAACCAAATATTTACCTCTTTTATTGTTTTTTTTATAAAACCAATTCTCACTTTTATTTATTAGTTCAATAGTTTTTTGCTTTCAGTTTTATTAGTTTCTCTTTTGATTTTTCAGAATTTCTATATTGTTTAAATGAGGATTTTTAATATCCTTCTCTACCTTTTCTAGTTGCCTGTTCAATTCATTGATCTCCTCTTTTTCTATTTTATTCATGTATGCATTTAGAAATAAAATATCTACCCTAATAATTTATTTAGGTATATTCCATATGTTTTTGGTAGGTTGTCTCCTTATTGTCATTAACTTGAATGAAATTATTATTTCCATGACTTGTTATACCTACTCATTCTTTAAAAGTAGTTTAATCAGTTCCAAATTAATTTCATGTCTGTCTCTCCATGACCCTTCATTGCACACAATTTTTATTGCATCATTAACTGAAAAGGATGAATTCAATATTTCTGCCATTTGGCATTTGATTATGAGATTTTATGCCCTAATGCACAATTTTTGAATAGGTGTCATATACTGCAGAAAAAAAAATGAGTACTCCTTTCTGTTCTCATTCATTTTTTCCCAAATGCCTTTCATATCTAGCTTTGCTAGAATTTTATTCATTTCCTTCTCATTCATTTTATGGTTAGTTTTTCTCTTTCTGAGAGAGTGAGGTTAAGGTCCCTCCCCCAGTATAGTTTTGCTGTCGATGTCTTCCTATAACTCATTTAGTTTCTCTAAGAATTTGGATGCTAAACTGCTTGGTGCATATATGTTTAGTATTGAAATTACTTTGTTTCTATGATGCCTTTAAGGATGTTGTAGTTTCCTTCCTGATCCCTTTTAATGATATATATGGTTTTTTTGCAATTGCTTTATCTAAGATACAGATTGCTATCTCTATTTTTTTTCACTTCAGTTGAAGCATAATATATTCTGTTCCAGACTTTTACATTTATTCTGTGTGTATCTCTCTACTTCAAATGAGTTTTTTTTTGGGGGGGGGTAAACAGCATTTTTGATTTATGGGCAAGTTCATCCCATTCATCCCCTTCACATTCACAGTTATATTTATTAATTCTTTTATTACCTACATACAATCTCCCCTCCACTTGTATTTTCCCCTTCCCAATATCATATTATCCCTCCTCACCAGTTTTGCTTCTGAATATCACCTCCCTCAATCTGTCTCCCATTCTACCATCCACCTTTCCTTTTCTTCCTTCTTTCCTTTTTCCTCTTCTTCCTTACTTCCCTTCTATTAGTCCCTCCTCTGCCTTCCCTTCCGAATACTTGAAGGATAAGCTAAATTTCTCAATCCAACTGCATGTTTATATTGTTCCCTCTTTAGTCCAAATCTGATGAGAGCAAGATTCAAGTTTCTTTTTCTCCCTTCCTTGTTTCCCTCTGCTGCAATAGTTCCTTTTCTCTTTTGCATGTATTGTAATTTAGCCTGTCCCTTCCTCCAATCTCATTATACCCCCCATTATAAAGTCTTCCTTTTTTTAAAAATAATTCCATCAGAATGAAGTTATGTCCATACCTTCAGCCTAAATGTACCCTCTAATTAGAGTAATGATTTTCAAGAGCTATGAGAATATTTCCAGTTTAATTTTACTGAATAGGATTCTTTTTCTTTTCCCTTGTTTTTCTTTTAAATAGCACTTAAGTCTCCTGTTTGAGGATCAAATTTTCTGTTCAGCTCTAGTCTTTTCATTGGGAAAGTTTTTCTTTCTATTTCATTAAATATCCACCTTTTCCCCTAAAAGTGTATGTTCAATTTTGCTGAGTAGTTGATCCTTAGTTGTAAACCAAGCTCCCTTCCCCCTCCAGAATATCATATTCCAGCCCTTGAATTACTTCTTTCTGGCCCCTTGCATGATTTTATTTTTGATCTGATCATTCTTGAGTTACACTACAGTGTTCATTGGCATTTTCATTTGAGGATCCCTTTCAGGAGGTGATCAGTGAGTTCTTTCAATAACTGTTTTGCCCTCTGGTTCCAGGATGTCTGAGCAGTTTTAATTTATTATTTCTTGAATTATCTATCTAGGCTTTTTTTTTTGGTCATAGCTTTCAGGTAGTCTAATTATTCTTAAATTATCTTTTCCAGATCTATTTTCCAGGTCATTTATTTTAATGAATAAGGTATTTTACATTTTCTGCTATTTTATCAGTTTTTTATTTATTTGAACAAATTCTTGATTTCTCATAAAATCATTAGCTTCCAATGGGGCAATCTTATTTCTCAAGGAGGTATTTTGCTCTGGTAGCTTTTGCATCTTTTTTCCATTTGGTCAATTCTACTCTTTGAAGAGCTGTTATCTTTTTCCAATTGCCCAATTGGTTTTTTTAAATGATTTATTTTCTTCAGTCAATTTTTGTTTCAAGATGTTAATTTTCTCTTGAATCTCTTTTCCCAATTGTTCCATTTGATTTTTAAAATCCTTTCTGAGTTCCTCAGAACTCAGAGTTCTTTCTGGGGTGGAGAACAATTCATATTCTCCTCCATTGTTTCACATGTAGCACCCCTTTTGCACTCCATTTCTGAACTTGTGTTTTGCCTCCATTTTTTTAGGTTTTCTTGAAAGGCAAATGGTGTTAAGTGGTTTGCCCCAGACCACACAGCTAGGTAATTGTTACGTGTCTGAGTTCAGATTTGAACTCAGGTACTCTTGACTCCAGGGTCAGTGCTCTATCCACTGCCGCCACTTAGCTTCCCTTTTGACCTACATTTCTGAGCTTGTCTTTACCCATCCTCATCTCCTAGGTAACTTTCAATAGACCCTAGCTTTTCTCTGTCCTATCTTAATCATTTTGAGATTTGTTAGTTTTCCAAAATTTTGTGTTTTGGGGGGAGGGATTTGCTCACAGATCTTCAGTAATGAGAACCATAGAGGCTTGTTAACTGGCTTGGGATCCTGAATGTTAGGAATGCCAGGGTTTAAAATTTAAAAATATTAAAATTAAATTAAAAAAGGAATGCCAGGGATTGTTCAGTGGACAGACAGGTAAGGAACACTATGGACTCTCTTTCTTTGGATCCTCTCTGTTGGGTCTGTCTACTGACCAATCTCTGGGTAGTATGGAATGCTAGGGCTGCCTGGGACTGTTTCTGCACTGTCTATTAGGCAGCCCCATAATTAGTCTAGGCTGTCCAAGCTGAAAAAGGACTATTAGTGGGGCAAAGTCAGTCACTCATTCCCTATTGAAAGAGGTACAAACCCCTGGGACTGTGTCAGAGCTGTTTTCCCATGGGAGAAATTCAGAGGCTCCTGGTTAGGACTCCTAGGGAACTGATTTCTGAATTGGGTTCTGCAAACCTACTGTACAACTGAATGTGGGTTCTGAGCACTAGCCCTGGATCTTTCCCAGTGTGCATCCAAATCCTAACTCCAATGTCTCTGCTCCCACAGCCAAGGATCTCAGGTTAGTACCCCACCTCACTCCACCATTGGTGTACAGGGTCTTTGCTCTCTGCCCTGGGCACCCATACTCTTACCATTCCCCCATGACAGACTTTGCAGGATGATGTTTCACTCTAATCTTTGGTACATGCTGTCATTCCAAAAACTATTTTTTTATTTTTTAAATTTGTATTTATTTATTTATTTATTTATTTATTTTCATCCATATGTACAAGTATATTTTTAAATACAAAGTTTCCTTCCACCATCCCTTCCCAGTCCCCCTGCCCTTAGCAGCAAAACATCAGGTTATCATTGTACACATTTTTGATAAACACCTTTACAGCTAAATTATTTTTGGTATGAAGAATTAGGATTAAGGGAAAGAGATACACAAGAGATAATTTTTTTAAAGTGTTCATCATATTCTGGGTTTTTTGGGGGGGGTTGTTTTGTTTTGATTTTCATTTAAGAGACTTGATTAATGTTGGTTCTGAGGCAAACCTAGGAGAGCTTTACACTGATCACTGTTTTTCTCCATCATCTTGACCATAAGTCTGTACAAGTTTTCAATTATGATTATCAACTAATTTTGCTCCATTCTATTTTCTCCTACTCTTTCTCTCCTTTCACCCTGTCCATTCTAAAAAAGTATTTTGTTTCTGTCTACTGTCTCCACCAATCCCCCTCACCCCTTCTGTTAGCCCTTTCCTTTCTCTTATCCCCTTCTCCTCCTACTTACCTATAGTGTAAGATAGATTTCTATACCCTACTGATTGTGAGGCAATTGGGATTAAGTTCAGGGTCACACAATAGTTGTCAAGTGTCTGTGCCTGGATTTGAACTCATATACTTTTGACTCTGTGATGTATCCACATTGTCACCTAGCTGACCCTTCAATTCTACTTCTTTTTCATTTTGTCAGTGAATTCATGTATACTTTTTGTCTTTATATAACCAATTCTGTTTTTTAAGGAGTTTTTCTCTTCAGTGAATTTTGGTGACTATTTTTTTTTAATTTGGCCTATACTATGTTTTAAGATGCTATTTTCTTCATTATTTTTTTGTTTCACATTTACCAAGCAGTTGACACCTTTTTAAAATAATTTGATTGCAATTTCTTTTCTTAACTCTTCCTCTACCTTTCTTATTTTATTTGTACAATATTTTCTGACCTCTTCATCAAATTCTTATGTTTGATTAGAGATCATTTCACATTTTTCTCTGAGGCCTGGGGATCATTTCAAATTTTCTTTGAGGTTTTGTATGTAGTAATTTTTAGTTCATTGTCTTCTTTTGATTTTTTTTTATAATCTTTGAGACTATAGTAATTTCTTTGGTCAAGTTATTTAGTGGTTATTTTTTTCTATTTGCTCATTTTCCCAGTATATTTCTTAACTTTTGACTTTATGTTAAAATTGGATTTTGCTACTAGGATGGAGAAGATATTTTTTCAAACTTCTGTTTTTTTTGGATATTGCTGTTTTTACAGCTAGTTCTAGGAGATGTAAGTCTTAGTTCTTCCAAGTTGGTATGTTCTAAGGAGAAATGTGGTCATTGACATCTGGTCCTGTGCTTTGATCTTTCAGTAACCACAGACATAGTTTTCTACTTTAGAATTGTAAATATTGTTCCTTCTTCCCTGTAACTGCATAATCATGTGCTAGTGTTCCTTCTTATTCTGGCCTATGAGCAGGAAAAATATAGAGTCAGTGAATTAGAGTCCTGCTCCCAATGAGGACTTAATCTTTCCCAAGGTCTACACCTGGCTTTACTAGACTGGACTGAGCTCCACTCCCACCCCAGTGCCTGAGACTTTCCTGCTGAAATTTTAGATTTTCTTGGTGTAGAAAATTGCTTCACTCTGTGACTTGGTGGGTTTGCAATTCATTTTGAGGTTATTATATTACAGTTGTTTGTAGAAGAATTTGGAAGAACTCATACAAGTCATTGCTCTTTTCTTTGCCATCTTGGCTTACCCAACCACACTGATAAATTCTTATAGCACAGTATTCCATTTTAATGTGCCAACTTCTTTCAACCATTCCCCAATTGATGGGTTCTAATTTTAGTTCTAATTCTTTGCTATCACAAAAATTTCTGCTCTAAATAATTTTATTAATTGAATATGTAATGAATTAGATATTTTTGAGAAATGATTTTTGAGAATATAAAGTATATATAATTGAATAAATCCATGTTTGGATATTTGTAATATTTGACTAATATAATGAAGTCACTTTAAGCATTCCCTTATAAATATTTGCATGTGTTTTGGGGAAAAACAGTTATGGTAGTAGAATGGATGAGCTCCTGCTTCAAAATTGTTTCACTAGGTGATCTTGAGGAAAATTACTTAATTATTATGTTCCTTCCAGGTAGCTAATCTGGAAAAATGATGCAGCAATAGCTCTTTCCTCACAGAAATTATATAATTAAGAAGAGAGATTGGTGCAGCTAGGTGGCACAGTGGATAGAGCACTAGCCCTGAAGTCAGGAGTACCTGAATTCAAATCAGGCCTCAGACACTTAATAATTACCTAGCTGTGTAGCCTTGGGCAAGTCACTTAACCCCATTGCTTTGCAAAATCTAAAACAAAAAAAAAAGCCAAGTGAGATTAAATAGATAAGTGATCTTCATCAGTATTACTCAGCATTTTTTCAGCTTTATTACTGAGGCAAAATTTGGTAAAAGAAGGTAATCATCCATTTACAGTCTTCTTTATTTTAACTATCAAAATTCCAATATGATAGAACCTGAATTAGTGAGATGTGAGTGGAATCACCATCCCTTTAGTTAAATAATTCTTTGCATATTCAAATTTTAATTTTCATGAATAATATAGCAATATATAGAGGAGGGAAAGAATACAACTTGGTATTAGGATACATTTTTTAATTTTAGAAAGATTTTTTTTATTTTCAGTTTTATAATTTTTCCCCAATCTTGCTTCCCTCCCCCCATTCCCCACAGAAGTCCATTTGTTAGTCTATACAACATTCCCATAGTATGCATTGATCTAAGTTGAATGTGATGAGAGAGAAATCATATCCTTAAGGAAGAAAAATATAGTTTGAGATATAGCAGAATTACATAATAAGACAATTTTTAACAATTAAATTAAAGGTATATAGAAAGTCTTTGGTCTTTTTTTCAAATGCCACAATTTTTTCTCAGGATTCAGATGGCATTCTCCATTGCAGATATTCCAAAATTGTGTCTGATTGTTGTCCTGTTGGTGTGAGCAAGTCCATTAAGGCTGATCATCACTCCCATGTAGTTAGAGTGCACAATGTTCTTCTGGTTCTTCTCATCTCACTCAGCATCAGTTCAAGCAAATCCTTCCAGTTTACCCTGGATTCCCATCCCTCCTGGTGTTTAAAAGAACAATAGTGTTCCATCACATACATCTACTACAGTTTGTTAAGCCATTCACCAATGATGGGCATTTCCTCAGTTTTCATTTTGTTGTCACTACTGACAGTTGCTTTGAACATTTTTGTACAGGTGATATTTTACCATTTTTCATAATCTCTTCAGGGTATAGACTCAGAAGTGGTATTGCTGGATCAAAGTATATGCACATTTTTGTGGTCTTTTGGGCATAATTCAAAATTGCTCTCCAGAAAGATTGGATGATTTCACAACTACACTAACAATGTATTAGAGTCCAGATTTCCCACATCTCTTCTAATATTGATCACTGTATCACTGTCCCTTCTGGTCATATTGGCAAGTCTGAGAGGTGTGAGGTGGTACCCCAGAGATGTTTTAATTTGCATTTCTCTATTAATTAGTGATTTGGAGCAATTTTTCCTATGACTATGTATTGCTATAAATTGTCTTTGCACATCCTATGACTATTTGTCAATTGGGGAATGGCTTATCTTTTTCTTAAAAAATATTGACTCAGTTCTCTGTATATTTTAGAGATGAGTCCTTTATCAGAAACACTAGTTGTAAAAATTGTTTCCCAATTTACTAAATTTATTTTGATTATGGTTATAGTGGTTTTGTCTGTGCAAAAGCTTTTCAATTTATTGTAACCAAAAATATCTAGTTTGTTTTGAATGATGTTCTCCATCTCTTCTTTGGTCATAAACTACTTCCCTTTCCATAGATCTGACAGGAAAACTATTCCTTGATCTTCTAGTTTGGATATAATAATGTTTTTTACATCTAGATCCTGTATCAATTTTGATATTATCTTGGTTAGGGTGTGAGATGTTGGTCTAATCTAACTTTCTTCCATACTAACTTTCAATTTTCCCAGCAGATTTTATCAAAGAGTGAGTTTTTATCCCAATAGCTGGACTCTTAGGGTTTATCAAACAGCAGATTTCTATAATCATTTCATGCTATTACACCTTGTCTATTCCAGTGGTCCATCACTCTTTTTCTTAGCCAATAACAGAAAGTTTTGATGACTGATGCTTTATAATATAATTTTAGATCTGGTAGGGCTAAGCCACCTTCTTTTGCACTTTTTTTCATTAAAAATCTGGAGATTCTCTACTTCTTATTTTTCCATATGAATTTACTTACAATTTTTTCTAACTCATTAAAGTAATTTTTTGGAATTTTAGGGCACAAAACAAGTAGTTTTGCTTTGGTGGAATTGTCAGTTGTATTATGTTAGCTCGACCTATCCATGAGCAGCTGATGTTTGCCCAGTTACTTAAATCTGATTTTATTTGTGTGGGAAATGTTTTGTAATTTTTTTCAAAAAGTTATTGAGTCTGCCTTGACAGGTAGACTTTCAAATATTTTATATTGTCTGAAGTTACTTTGAATGGAATTTCTCTTTTGAGCTCTTTCTGCTCCACCTTACTAGTCATATATAGGAATGTAAAGGATTTATGAAAGTTTCTTTTATATCATGTGACTTTCCTAAAGTTGCTAATTATTTCTAGTAGTTTTTAGATGATTTTTTTGTATTCTCTAGGTATACCATCATGTCATCTGCAAAGAGTGAGAGTTTTGTCTCTACCTTCCTTATTCTAATTAATTCAATTTTTTTTTCTCTTCTTGTGGAAACTAACATTTCTTATACAATATTGAATGGTAGTGGCAATAGTGGGCATCTTTGTTCTACCCCGATCTTATTGGGAATGCCTGTAGCCTATCCCCATTGCATATTATGCTTGGTGAGAGTTTCAGAAAGAAACTGTTTATTATTCTAAGGAACAATCCATTTATTCACACACTCTCTAGTGTTTTTAGTAGGGATGGGTGTTGTATTTTATCAAAAGCATTACAGCATCTATTGATATAATCATATAATTTCTGATAGGTTTGTTATTGATATAATTAATTATGCTTACAGTTTTCCTAATATTCAACCAATCCTGCATTCCTAGGATAAATCCTACTTGGTCACAATGTATTATGCTAGAGATAACCTGTTGTAGTCATTTTGCTAAGTTTTTATTTAAGATTTTTGCATCTATATTCATCAGGGAGATAGGTCTATAACTCTCTTTCTCTGTTTTAACTCTTCCTGGTTTAAGTACCAGCACCATATTGGTGTCATAGAAAGAGTAGGGCAGAGTTCCATCCTCACCTGTTTTCCCAAATAGTTCATATAGAATTGGAACCAGTTGTTCCTTAAATGTTTGATAGAATTCACTTTTGAATCATTTGTATCCTGGAGATTTTTCCTTAGGGAGTTCAATAATAGCTTGTTGAATTTCTTTTCCTGAGATAGGGTTATTTAGATATTTAATTTCCTCTTCATTTAACCTGGGCAACTTATAGTTTTGTAAATATTCATTCATTTCATTTATATTATCAAATTTATTGGTATAGAGTTGGCCAAAATAATTCTGAATTTTTACCTTAAGTTGTTGCTCATTGGTGTTGACTTCAACTTTTTCATTTATGATCCTAGCAATTTTGCTTTCTTCTTTCTTTTTTTAATCAAATTGCACAGAGGTTTATAAAATTTATTGGTTTTTCCACAAAACCAGCATGGCTTTATTTATTAATTCCATAGCTTTCCTTGCTTTCAATTTCATTAATTTCTCTTTTTATTTTTAGTGTTTCTAATTTGATATTTAACTGTGGGTTTTTAATTTGTTCTTTTTTCTAATTTTTATTTGCATTTAGTTTATTGAGTTCTTCCTTCTGTAATTTATTCATATAAGCCTTTAAATATATTATATACCCCCTGACAGTCACTTTGAGTGTATACCATAGGTTTTTGTATGTTGTTTCATTATTGTCATTATCTTGGATAGAATAATTAATTCTTTCTATAATTTGATGTTTGACCCACTCATTCTTTAAAATGAAGTTATTCATTTTCCAGTTAGTTTGGGGTCTATATATACCTGGTCCAATATTGCATATGATTTTTATTGTAATTTGATCTGAGAAAGATGTTTTCACTATTTCTGCCTTTCTGCAATTATTATTAGGTTTTTATGCTCTAGTATGTGGTCAATTTTTGTGTAAGTGCCATGTACTGCAGAAAAGAAAGTATATTCCTTTCTTTCCCCATTCAATTTCCTCTATACATATATCATGTCTAGGTTTTCTAACAATATATTTACTCCTTAACTTCCTTCTTGTTTATTTTATGGTTAGATTTATCTAAATTTGAGAGCAGGAGGTTGAGGTCTCCCACTAACAAAATTTTGCTGTCTATGTCTTCCTGTAGCTCCTTTAACTTCTCCTCTAAGAATTTGAATTTTATCCCATTTGGTGCATACATATTTAGTATTGAAATTATTTTATTTTCTATGGTACCTTTTAGGAGGGTGTAGTTTCCTTCCTTATCTCTTTTAATAATATTTATTATTTTGCGGTTGCTTTGTCTGAGATAAGAATTGCTACCCTGCTCTTTTCACTTCAGTTGAAGCAAAATATATTTTGCTCCAACCTTTTACCTTTACTCTATATGTGTCTCTCTGCTTCAGATGAGTTTCCTTGTAAGCAGCATATTGTAAGATTCTGTTTTTTTTAATGCACTCTGCTATTCAGTTACTTTTTAAAGGAGGATTCATCTCTATCACATTCAAAGTTAAAATTATTAACTCTTTATTGCCTTCCATGTTATCTTCCCTCTGTTTGTATCCCCCCCCCTTTTCCCCTTTATCCATATTACCCTGTGTTTTGTTTCTGAATACCACCACTTTCAGTGTACTTGCCCTCCTATATGCCACCCCCTACACCCTTTTTACCAACTTTCCCTTTGTCCCTTCTTTCTTCCCTTCCTTCTGTTGATTTCTCCCTTTCCTCCCCCTCCCCTTTCCCCCTTTTAACACTTTAAAAGTAAAATAATTTTCTTGTTAATTGAGCATGTGTATAGTAATTTTAAGCCAATCTGATGAGAGTAAGACAGATGGTTCTCACCTCCTCCCTTCTTCCTCTCTATAGCAATAAATCCATTGTACCTTGTATTGTAATAATATTTATCCCATTCTGTCTCCTCCATCCTCCCATCACTTTATTTTCTTCCTTTTTTAAGGAGGTATCATTTTTAAATCTTTCTATCTGATTCACAGGAAGGTCATGAATGTCCATTACTTCTAGGTGTTCTGTGTATTAGAATTTCAGTTATTGAGAGTTATTAGAGTTTTTCTCCCATGTAAGTATATATCCATTTTGTCTTACAGTTTCTCAAACAAGTCATGCTTATCAATCTCTTCTAGCTAATTAAATTCTCTCTATTAGAGTTACAATTTTTGAGAGTTGTTAAAATCTTTCTTTCAGGTAGGGGTATTGCCAGTTTCAACTTATTTGATAAGTTTTATTCCCCTTCCCCTTCCCATTTTTTAAAATTTTACCTTTTCATGTGTCTTTGAGTCTCCTCTTTAAAGTCCAAATTTTCTATTAAGCTCTGGTCTTTTCATCAGGAAAAGTTGAAAGTCTCCTATTTCATTAAATGCCCATCTTTTTCCCTGGAAGAGAAGGCTCACTGTTGCTGGACGTTGGATTCTTGGATGCATTCCAAACTCCCTTACTTTTTGGAATATTGCTTTCCAGGCCTCTTGATCCCTTAATGTTGATGCTGCCAGGTCCTGTGTAATCCTTACTGTGGCTCCTTGGTATTTAAATTGCTTCTTTTTTGGTTTCTTGCAGGACTTTCTCTTTTATCTGATGTTTCTGGAATATGGCCGCACTATTCCTTGGTGTTTTCATTTTGGGATCCATTTCTGGAGGGGATTGATGCATTTTTTTCAATAATTATTTTTGCCCTCAGGATCCATATATCAGGGCAGTTTTCCATCACTAAATCCTGTGATATTAAGTCCAGGTTTTTTTTTTCTCTCCAGTGTTTTCAGGAAGACCAATAATTTTTAGGTTATCTTTCCTCCATTGATTCTCAAGGTCAGTGGTTTTGCTGATGCAATATTTAATATTTTCTTCTATTTTTTCAATTTTTTTGATTTTTTTGAAACCAGTTCTGGTTTTTTCAAGAAGTCATTGGTTTCCATAGACTCCATTCTTTTTTTTAGGGAGGAATTTTCTTCTTTTACCTTTTGCAAATCCTTTTCTACTTGATCAATACTATTTTTATAAGAGTTTTCCCTTTGTTCATTTGAGGTTTTGAGAGAATTATTTTCTTTTTGCATTTGTCCATTTGTATTTTCCAAGGATTTGTTTTCTTCTTTCAAGGTATTAATTTTCTCATGGATTCCTTTTCCCAAATTTTCCAATTGATTTTTCAACTGCTTCTTGATTTCATCAAGGAAATCTTTCTGTGCTGGAGACCAAACCATCTTCTCCTCAGGGGTTCTACATCTCTCTGAATTAGGGTCTTTTCCTTCTAGGAATTTTTCTATGGTCTGCCATTGTACTAACCTTTCTTCATTTTCCTAAGATCTTGTGTTGGGGGGGGAGGGAAATGGTTGACAGATGTTTGGTATTGAGATCCCTATAGCTTTTACTCATTGAGTGTAATATCTCCTCCTGGCCAGTAGGGTGTTCTGGAGGCTGGAACCTGCTCTCCAACCCTTTCTGTAAATCCCAGATTGTCAGTCCCATGGCCATGCCTCCACTCTTTGGTTGTTTCTCAGACAGAAGTGATTGCCACAGCAAAGTACTTCTCAGAGAGAACTGGTTCCCACAGCTATGTAGTTCCCACAACCAAATGGTTCCCATAGCAAAAGCCCCCCAGGGGCTGATCATAGATTCATTCTGCTCCCTACCCCACTGGTTGTTGGCACTCTGCACTCTGCACTCACCACACCCCCGATCCCTGAAGGCAGACCTTGAGGTACTTGTTGTTTTCCTATCTTCTCTTTCTGGGTTAAGACTTCCATTAAGAGGTTGATTTCATATTGTTTATGAGGGGATATCAGGGGACCTTATCACAGTACCTGCCTTCTCTCCATCATCTTGGCTAGAAGTGATACATTTGTATGAATCCTTATCTCAACAGTACAGCAACTCTGACATTGGACAAATCTCTTGATCTCTTTAGGATTCCATTTCCTCCTCTTTATAATGGCAATCACAATAGCTTTATTTTGCTGTGGACAAGGGCTTTCTAAGCCTTAATATTTTATAGCATTGTCATTTTATTTTTTTAAAAGATGGATATTCCAGTCATAGTAATCAGAATTTTTTTTTAATTCTACTATTTCCAGGCCTGGACATACAAAGAGAAGTGAAATAGACCCTACTTCCTAGAAGATTCTTTTATAAATGTGAAGACAAGATACATATAATCATAATGGGTAGCATTTTTATAGTGTTTTAAAGTTTACAAAGCATTAATGTGTGTTAACTTACTTTACCTCAAAAGAAAATTAAGTAGTAGATGCTATTATGAACATTTTTTTAGAGATGAGAATCCAAAAACATGCATAGATGTGGTAACTTGTCCAGTGTCACACAAATGTCTGAGGCTAGATTTGAATGAACATCTTCCAGATGTCAAGTTTTACCCATCGCAGCACTTAGCTGTTTTTATGTGTGATTTTATATTTTCTTGGACGTAATTTTAATTTTTATGAATATATATATATATATATGAATATATCTAGATGTGTGAGTTTGTGTGTACATATAAAATATATTTCAAGGCTTAAATATGCATGTAAATATACAAATGCATAAACAGAGCCTTAGATATAATTATATATACAAAAATAATAAAAACTAATATACTAGTAGGAAAGTATTGCCTTAAGTGATTCCTGAAACAAGCCATGGATTTTAAGAGTTGAAGAGCTGATGTCATATGGAATGTGGAAATGAAATATGAATCATTTTAGGAGAAGAATATCAAGGAAGTCTCTGTGGCTTTCTCAGTGAATAGAAGGCAACAATGTATGAGAAGCATGAAAAGTTATGAAGAGTCTAGATTGTGAAAAAATTTAAATGCCAGAGAAGTTTTCTTTTTTCTTTTTTTTTATCTGGAAGCAAGGAGATACTAGAGATGAGGGAGATGATGTGAAAAAAATCTATACCTTTATCAGTTGTATAGAAGATAGACTGGATTAATGAAAGGTGTGAGACAAACTAGAGGACCATTGCATAAATGCAGACAAGAGATGATAAGAGCCTAAAATAGGCTTATAATTGATTGTAAAAAGGAGGGAACCTATAATAGAATTTAGAAATGGAAATAATTGGACTGCTTGGTGGCAGTGTATAGAGTACCATCCCTGGAGATAGGAGGACCTGAATTAAAATCTGGAGTCAGATACTTAATAATACCTATCTGTGTGACCTTGAGCAAGTCCTTTAACCCCATTGCCTTCCAAAAACCAAAAGAAAAAAATGAAACAGTAAAATTTATGAACTGATTTGATATGTGAAGTTGATGAGACTGGAGAGTTGAGTATGACATGCTATTGAGAACCTGGTTAAATTGCTCATGATCTTGACTGTAATAAGGAAGTCTGAGGTGGGGGGAAGAATCAGGTGGTTGGGGGAAAGATAAAGAACTCTGTGTTGGAAAAGTATCGAGAGGTTATCTAGTTTAAAATACACATAGGTAATTCATGATGAAAAATAGAGAGAGTCTTAGAAAAAAAGACTGAAGCAGGAAATCTAGTTCTGGGTATTATTAGTAAAGAGTTGATATTTAAGCCATTCAGAGCTATTGCCAGTTTACAAACTGTAGAGATCAAAAAGATCCCAGATTTAGGCACTGGCATAGTCTCCTGGTATTCACATATCAAAGATTGAACATTTTTAATAAGATGTACTGAGTCAAACCTCCTCACCTTAAAAGAAGAGTAATTTGAGTTAGGTTCTGTGTTTGAAAAACAAAATTTGTTGCATTTTTAACTTTATTTAATATCTTACTTATTTACATATCAATTTGTATAATTGAGATCCAAATCAATGATATTTTTCTTTCAACAAAATCTAATGATGCCATGATTAAAAATATTTTTTTTATTAAATTAATAACATAATCTTGAATTTTAGCTCTACTCTGATCCTTTTATTTATTCCATACCCATAAGAAGATACATTTCTACATCTGGGTTATAATTTAATTGCAATGAAATTTAAATTAAAATGATAATAATGGGGCAGAGCCAAGAGAGCAACAGGAGAAGAGTCTCTCTTAGGTGTTCTCTCCATAATAATTCAAAAAAATCATAAAATTATGACTTTTTAAATTTTTGAGAGACAGAACCCACAGAGGCATCCAATGAGGAAATTCTCCAGACCAAGGTAACCTGGAAAATAGTGAAAAGGCTCTGCTCCATGGGGTTAGAGGGGCAACTTGCCAGAGTGAAGGAACTTCAACCTCCCAGAGGTAGCCCCAGGGCACCTGGGAACCATTGCTCAAGGCAGTGGGGGCAGTTTTCTGTCCTATACCCCTGGGAGCACTGGGTAACTTGGAAGATCAGCAGGGGACCTCTGCCAGAGTGAGTGAGTGAAGCCCAACCCTCAGTGCATTCAGCAAGCAGCTTGTGGCCATGGCAGCCCAGATTCAGGAAACAGGCAGGGCAGCCTACCAAAGGTAATGGAGTGGAGAGAGACTTCCAAGGTCTGTCCTCTGTACCTGGAACAGGACTCTGGGGCTCTGACCACATTCAGATCCTGATCACAGTCTAGGCCCCCCATAGAACAGCAGCCCCCCCACCTCAGCCCCATGGCAGAGGGGTGCAGTTGTGGTCATTCACAGACCAGGAGGGAAGACAGAGCTTCACACACTGAGATCCTTGTGGGGGGGTGTCCCAAAATACTCAAACGCTCAGGAAGCATCCCCAAACCAGTCACAGGCTGGAGAAGTGAGTTGAGAAAAAAAGAGGAGCACCATTGTGATATACATTGTCTATAATCCTAAGAAGTATCAAAATACTCAATATGAAGATGAGAAAGTACAAGCTTCTGCATCTAAAGACTCCAAGAAAAATAGAAATTAGGCTTATACTATGACAGAGCTCAAAAAAAAATTGAAAATCAAGTAAGGGAGTTAGAAGTAAAATTGGGAAAAGAAATGAGAGAGATGCAGGAAAAAACATGAATAAGAACTCAACAGATTAGTCAAGGAGATCCAAAAAAAAATGCTGAAGAAAATATGTTAAAAACCAGCATAAGTCAAATGGATAAAACAGTTCAAAAAAAGTTATTGAGGAGAAGAATGCTTTAAAAAGCAGAATTGGCCATATGGAAAAAGAGATAAGAAAGGTCTCTGAGGAAAACAAATCCTTCATATGAAGAATGGAGCAAAAGGCAGCTGTTGACTTTACAAAAAGTCAATACACAATACTTTAACACCAAAAGAATGAAAAATTAGAAGAAAATGTAAAACATATTGAAAAAACAACTGATATGGAAAAGAGATTCAGAAAAGATAATTTTAAAATTATTTGGATACCTGAAAGTCATGATCAGGAAAACAGCCTTGACCTCATTTTTAAAGACTTCCTACAGGAAAATTGCCCAGATGCCCTAGAAGCAGAGGGCAAAATAGAAATTGAGAGAATCCACCAATCTCCTCTGGAAAGAAATCCCCAAAAAAACAACCCCCAAGAATATTATAGCCAAGTTCTAGAACTCCCAAGTTAAAGAGAAAATTTTTCAAGCAGCCAGAAGGACACAATTCAAATATCGTGGAGTTGCAGTGAGGATCAAACAGGACTTAGCAGCAACTATATTATGGGCTTCTATGGCTTGGAAGATCATATTCTGGAAGGCAAAAGAGCTTGGAATGCAACTGAGAATCAACTACCCAGCAAAACTGAACATCCTCTTCCAGGGGAAAAGATGAACTTTCAATGAATTAGGGGAATTTTAATTGTTCCTGTTGAAATAACCAGAGCTGAACAGAAAGTTTAATCTTCAAATACAGGACTCAGGTGAAGCATAGAGAGCGGAAAAGAAGGGTAAAATATGAGGGACTTAATTATGATGAAGTCTATGTATTCCTGAATAGAAAAATGATACTGATAATACTCATAAGAAACTTCTCATTAGTAGAGCAGTTAGAAGGAGTTTTTATAGATCAGGCACAGGAGAGAGAGCTGAATTTGAAGATATAATATATTGTAAAAATGGAGTCAATGGGTGAAAAGGAAATGAAATGGGAGTAAGAGAAATGAGAGGTGGAATAGGCTAAGATATTTCATATAATAAGCTTTTTTATTATTGCAATGAGGTATTGCAATGACATGGAAAGGGGGAAGGTGAGGGCGAATGAGGGAACTTTCACTGTCATCAGAGGTGGCTCCAAGAGGAAACAGCATATATATCTAGAGTAAAAAGGAGAGAAGGGGGACAGGGGGAAGGGGGGAATGTGAGTGATGGAGGAGAGGGTGGACCATGGGAGAGAGTGGTCAGATATAATACATTTTCTTTTTTACTTCTTGCAAGGGACTGGGATTGGATGGCTGTCCAGGACCACAGGGCCAGGTGGTTGCTTGGCCTTAGTTGTGGCATGTGGGCTCAGAACCTGTTGGTCCCATGTCTGGTGATCAGTCTACTGCATCATTCAGCTACCATACAGCATATTTAAGAAGAGGGACATAGTGAAAGGAGATAGAAAATATAGTATATCATAATGGGGAGGTATGAATGGAGGGAGGCTTTGCGATCAGCAATGGCAATGGTGGAAAAATATGGAAGTAGCTTTTGTGATGGACTTATCATAAAGAATGTGATCCACCCATGACAGAGCTGGTGGTGGTGGAACACAGACTGAAGCATGTTTTTAAAAAATTTTTTTATTTTTATTTTTTCTCTTTACTTTATTACTCATGAGGGTCTATACTTTTTGGGGGGCTGGGGCTATTATGTTTACTCTTAAA
This sequence comes from Macrotis lagotis, assembly GCF_037893015.1. NCBI lineage: Eukaryota > Metazoa > Chordata > Mammalia > Peramelemorphia > Peramelidae > Macrotis > Macrotis lagotis. The sequence continues at coordinate 215,958,987 of NC_133661.1, forward strand.
CAAGATTAGTAATGTATAAAAATATAGTAACAATAAAATATAACAATAAAAACATAAACAACAAAAACATAAAAACAAAATAATAAATAAATTTAATTAAAATAATAATAATAATAATAATAGAGAATATTTTAATCTCTTAACAAGTTGAAAATCTTAAGATACCCAATAAGATATCAGTAGTATCTAATAGGTAGGGGTGTGTGTGTGTGTGTGTGTGTGTGTGTGTGTGTGTGTGTGTGTGTGTGTGTCTGAAGAATGATTGTGTTTAGGAGTCATGTGTGGAAAAGAATACTTCAAAACAAATTAATCTGCAGTTCATTAACAACACTAACGTTGCTTTTGGGAATGAAGGAAATTAGTGGGATTACAATTATAAGCAACAAGTGTTACATAAGCATCCAATTGCTTGTCAAGGATACTAAATTGATTATGTGAAGTTATTGAATGATCATAGAACACAATAATGGTTTTAGCTTAGATTTGGAATTGGAAATAAAATAGAGCATTATACAAATTTCGTCTTAAAAGAACAGCAATCTGAGTTAGATTAGTTAGAGGAAATGATTCTCAGAATATGTTTATGACAGCATCACAATTAACCTAGTCTTCAATGTTACAATAGATCTTGAAGAAACATCTGAAAAAATTAATTCCCATTTGATGAAAGTCAGTTTTTTCTTGGACAAGGTGAATGGAACAAATTGCTCAAATACCAGATTAATTGTTGGATTCCAATCAGGAGTGAATTAAAGTACCACATGCTCCTCTTCCAAAATTAGAATTCTTCAAATATTTGGATCATTTAATCCTGAGACTACAAGGCTTGTACTTACTACATGACAAGCACATTGGAGGAAACTGAAAGACTCAAACCAGGGCACCAAGTTTCCAGTTTTCCAAAGAAGTGGATTCAGGGTTGTAGGAGGTGAGAAAGTAAGGGGTTGCTGAGTCATTTTCTTTCAAGTAGGAAAGTAAAAAGAACCTGCCAAGGGGACTTAATTCTGATCTTAACTCCTATTGGGGCTTGTTAGGTTACATAGCAGACAGGCTGCAACTGCACTGAATAACAAACAAGTCCAGCAGACTGGAAATTGTGATGCCTGTGGCTACTCTAGCTAGTCTCTTCTAGCAGGGTCACTTTATAGGAGACAATAAAGAACATGAAAAAGATTTAGAAGAGGCATGCTGCTTAGAAACTGACAGGACCTTTCAGAATTTCTAAGCCCATAAACTCAAATTCTTCAGAGTTACTCTTTTTTTATATGTAGCATTCTTCATTTTGTTGATATCCCCTATTTACTACAAATTTCATGAATGAACCTCAAAGATTATCCACAGAGCAAAAAGTAAAGGATTTGAAAAGGAAACATTTCCACCTCTTCTCTACTGCTCTGTTTTAACTGTAATTTGCACAATCCTCCTTATTTTCATCATTTGTCTTTCTAAAGGCCTGCACCAATGATCCAGCCTTCTATAAGTGGACAAGAGTAACATGTAAATAAATAAATAGATTAAAGTTCCTGAAGTTTTTGAGTATAGGCTCCTGACAAAACCTTCAACCAAGAGCAAAAATAAAATCTCTTTTTTTTAAACAAATAAAGATGGTGAAATTAAGGAATTGGGATAGGGGAAGAATATAATAGATATGTATCAATAGCTACTTTATCTCCCTAACTGATTTTTTCCTGACTATAAAATAAAGCAATGAAATTCTAGAGCTCTTTTTTCACAAATGTCTTTTGCCACAACCATAGTTAATTATTTATTGGTACAAGTTTTTGCATGCAAATACATTCTCAGATTTATCAGTGGAAGGTTGGAATTCATCTTTAGTACACATTTACAATTACAAAAGAAGATATATCTATTTTCCAAAGCTTTGCTCTTAAACAAGAAAGCAAACAACTACAAGAAGAAATCTAACACCAGAAAGTTCATTCTGCATCATTCAGTGATGAAAAGAAAATCAACCCAAAATTGGTTTTCGTCAAATGAGAATTAATTCTTGCTCAAATTTTTTTTCAAGATCTATTAGAATAACAATGAAGACTAAGTTAGCTGTAATGCTATCATAAACATATTCTGAGAATGACTTCCTCTCTCTTTGCTATTGTCTTTATTTAGTTTCATGAAGTATCCTAGTTTACTCAATTCTCAGTGGTATCATTACTATGATATATTGAACGCCTTCTCTTGAAATGATATTTCTCCCAAATCATATCATTTTTGAACATGAGATAACTTAAGATATCATCCTTAAGAATTTTTCTGTCCTATTTATTCATAATTTAGATAAATTATTTACATAAAACAAAATGGGCTGCTTCTGTAAACATTTCCAAAGTATTTCAAATGAGTTATTAGACCACTTAAAACTTGGAGAGAGGATTTGTGGGGGCAGAGCCAAGATGGCGACATGAAGGGATCCAGTCTTAGGAGCTCTCTGATAAAAACTCATAAACTAAGGACTCTAACTAAACTTTCCAGAGACAGAACCCACAAAGGGACCCAGTGAGGCAGTTCTCCTCCTCAAGGTAACCTGGAAAAGAGCAGAAAGGCTCTGCTCCCCAGGGTCGGAGGGGCTGCCCGCCGAATGGCTCACCAGAGTGAAAGAAATTCAGCCTCCCGGAGGCAGCCCCAGGGCGCTGGGAGCCGAGGCTCACAGCAGCAAGGGAGTCTCCTGAGCTGCACCCTGGGGAGCACCGGGCACAAAGTGGGGGAACAGCAGGGGACCTCTGCCAGAGTGAGCACGTGGAGCCCAGCCCTCAGGGCACACAGCAAGCAGCTTGGTCTTTCAGCAGCCCAGACACAGAAACAGAAGCAGGCAGAGCAGGTAAGCAGGAGCCCCCAGGGCATGAGCCCATTGAGCTGAGGGAGGGGAGTGAAGAGAGAGAGAGAGAGAGACTGCCAAGCTCTGTCCTCTGCCCCTGGAACAGGACTCTTGGTCTCTGACCACATTCAGATCCTGATCCCAGTCTAGGCCCCCCCATAGAAAAACAGGTCCCCCCCACCTCGGCCCTGTGGCAGAGCGGGGTGCTTATGGTCATTCACAGACCAGGAGGGAGGACAGAACCTCACACACTGAGACCCTTGTGGGAGTGCCCCAAAAGCTCAGGAAGCACCCCAATAACCAGGCTTAGGCTGGGAAAATGAACAAGCAAAGAAACAAGAGGAAGACCATAGAGAAATATTTTGCAAATGAGCCCAAGAAGGATCAAAATACTCAGTCTGAAGATGAGGAAGCACAAGCTCCTGCATCTAAAGACTCCAAGAAAAACAGAAATTGGGCTCAGGCTATGACAGAGCTCAAAAAAGACTTTGAAAATCAAATGAGGGAGTTGGAAGAAAAACTGGGAAAAGAAAGGAGAGAGATGCAGGAAAAAACATGAAAATGAAGTCAGAAGCTTAGTCAAGGAAATCCAAAAAAATGATGAAGAAAACAGCATGCTAAAAAACAGCTTAGGTCAAATGCATAAAACAGTTCAAAAAGTTATTGAGGAGAAGAATGCTTTAAAAAGCAAAATTGGCCAGATAGAAAAAGAGTTAAGAAAACTCTCTGAGGAGAATAAATCCTTCAGACAAAGAATAGAATTCAGGGAGATTGATGAATTTACCAGAAACCAGGAATCAATACTTCAAAACCAAAAAAGTGAAAAATTAGAAGAAAATGTGAAATATCTCACTGAAAAAACAACTAATATGGAAAACAGACTTAGGAAAGATAATTTGAAAATTATTGGAATACCTGAAATTCATGATCAGGAAAACAGCCTTGACATCATTTTCAAAGAATTACTACAGGAAAATTGCCCTGATATTCTAGAAGCAGAGGGCAAAATAGAAATGGAGAGAATACACCGATCCCAAAAAACCAACCCCAGGAATATTATAGCCAAGTTCCAGAACTCCCAAGTCAAAGAGAAAATATTACAAGCAGCCAGAAGGACGTAGTTCAAATTTTGTGGAGCCGCAGTCAGGATCACACAGGACATAGCAACAACTACATTGGAAGCTCGTAGGGCTTGGAATACAATATACCGGAAGGCAAAAGAGCTTAGAATGCAGCCAAGAATGAAGTACCCAGCAAGGCTGAATGTCCTCTTCCAGGGAAAAAGATGGACTTTCAATGAACCAGGGGAATTTCAAATGTTCCTTTTGGAATGACCAGAGCTTAACAGAAGGTTTGATCTTCAGATACAGGACTCAGGCGAAGCATGGAGATTGGAGGAGACGGGGGGAAATATGAGGGACTTAATGAGGATGAACTGCATGTATAGAAAAATGATACTGATAATATTCATATGAACCATCTCAGTTAATAGAGCAGGTAGAGGGAGCTTTTATAGTTGAAGCCCAGGAGAAAGCTGAATTTGAAGATAAAATATGGTGTAAAAATGGAGTCAATAGGAAAAAAAGGGAAATGGAATGGGAGAAAGAAAAAGGAGAAGGGGAATAGTCCAAGATATTTCACGTAATAAGATTTTTTTTATTACAATGAGTTATTGCAATGATATGGAAGTGGGGAGGCAAGGGGAATGAGGGAACCTTTGCTCTCATCAGAGATGGCTAGGAGAGGAAACAGCATATATACTCAATGGGGTATAGGCATCCATCTGGAATAAGAAGGAGGGGAGAGCAGGGGGAAGGGGTGGGGATGTGAATAAAGGAGGAGAGGATGGACCATGGGGGGAGAGTGGTCAGATATAACACATTTTCTTTTTTACTTCTTGCAAGGGACTGGGATTGGATGGTCTGCCCAGGACCAAAGGGCCAGATGGATTCTGGGCCTAAGGGGTGGTATGGGGGCTCAGGGCTTCTTGGCCCCAGGACCAGGGATTTGTCTACTGCGCCACTCAGCGACCCTACAGCAGAGTCAGAGTGAAAGGAGAGAGAAAATATAGTACATGGTAGTGGAGAAATAAGAAAGGAGGGAGTTGTGATCAGCAATGGCAACGTTGGAAAAATATGGAAGTAACTTTTGTGATGGACTTCTCATAAAGAATGTGATCCACCCATGACAGAGTTGTTGGTGTTGGAACAAAGACTGAAGCACATTTTTTATTATTATTATTTTGGGGGGGGGTGCAGGGCAAGTGGGGCTAGGTGGCCTGCCTGGGGCCACATAGCAGGGTGATCTTTGGGTGTCTGGGGATGGATTCAGGTCCAGGTGCTCCTGGCTCAAGGGCCAATGCTCTGTCTGCCACCTGGCCACCCCTACTATTATTACTATTTTATTTTATTTTATTTTGGGACTTTTTTTCCCTTCTTTTTTGGTCTTTGCAGGGCAGTGGGGATCGGGTGGCTTGCATGTCACATGGCTGGGTGATTATTGGGTTTATGAGGCTGTATATGGACTCGGGTGCTTGTGGCTCCAGGGCTGGTGCTTCGTCCATTGTGCCACCTGACCATACCTACAATTATTACTATTATTTTTTTTCACTTTTAATTTTTTTTCTCTCCCCCCTTTACTTTTTTTGCCCAAGCAAGTCTATCTATATTCATGGGGGGAGGGGTATTTTGTTTACTCATAAACAAGAATATTTTATTAATATAAAAAAACATTTGTACAAAATGAGAATAAAAATAAATTTAACTTAAAAAAAAACTTGGAGAAAGAATTCTTATTCAGGTATATAGGTTGAACTAGATTATATCTGAGGGCCCTTCCCACTTTAGGAATCTGTCATTATCTTCTGATGATTGTCTCTTATTTACTTATTTGTTCCTTCCTATTCACTCTTTCCCTGGTCTGAAGATTTTAATCATAAAACGTTTATCTCAATAGAAATCTAGGATCTGATGTCATCTATAATTGTTCTCATCAGAGGTAATAATAATTAACGAAAGAATGATATATATATATGCATATGTATTATGCAATTTGGGGAAAGTAAATCAACAGTTATTTATTAAATTATGATATTTCAGGCTCTGTGTTCAACTCTGGGAATAGAAAGACAAAAATACAATTCTTGCTTTCTTTTTTTTTTTTTAGTTTTTTTCCAAGGCAAATGGGGTTAAGTGGCTTGCCCAAGGCCACACAGCTAGGTAATTATTAAGTGTCTGAGACCAGATTTGAACCCAGGTACTCCTGACTCCAGGGCTGGTGCTTTATCTACTGTGCCACCTAGCAGCCCCAATTACTTTTTTCAAGGAAGTTACATTTTAATGAGAAAGATAAAGTGAGACAACTATATGCATAACTTATATAATATATTTCTTATATATATGTACAGTGAAATTTTAACATTTTTCATTTAAAATAATATATAATATATAAGTACAGTGAAAATGGGAGGTAATTTTAGAGAGGATAGGTTTTGAGAAGGAAATGTACACTGCCAAAGGTGGATTTCAAGTATTATTATTATTATTATTTTTTTTTTAATTTTTAAAAATATATTTTAAAAATTTAATCTAAAAATAATCTAAGTACAGTGAAAATGGGAGGTAATTTTAGAGAGGATAGGCTAAGAGGAGGAAATGTACACTGCCAAAGGTGGATTTCAAGTAGTATTATTATTTTTTAATTTTTAAAAATTTATTTCTTTAAGGCAATGGAGTTAAGTGACTTGCCCAAGGTCACACAGCTAGGTTATTATTAAGTGTCTGAGGCTGGATTTGAACTCAAGTATTACTGACTCCAGGGCCAGTGATCTATCCACTGCACCACCTAGCTGCCCCATCCAAAGAGAATTATTAAGGAAGCCATTAGGTCTGATTTGGTGGTGAGGAGGGAGATTAGCTCAGAAAGGAGGCATAGGCAGGCCAAAGGTTCTGTGTTTGAAGATGAAGCATCCAGTGTGAAGAATAGCTAGTAACCTGATGTACCTAGTTCTCATGAAGAGGAATAAAGTATAAAAAAGAATTAAAAAGAAAGGATTAGTTTATAAAGAAATGCTTTATGTTAAACAAAAGGCTTACCTCTGAGTCTTTAGTCAGTTTTCAAAGATGATAAATCACAGAGGTTTGCTAATCAAATACAGGAAGTCACTCTTTGAGTTTCACCTAAAACCATGAAATAACAGTTCTTTAAAAACAAAATAAAATAAAGAAAACAAAGACATTAACTGCTATAACTCCTTGATCTATAATTACTCTGCAGTTAGTGTTCAGTCAAGCTTCTTAAGATAAGCATTCAAAGAATACTTTTATTGAAAAAGAACCTTTTATTAGAAGTGAAATTTACTTAATTATTCCAATGTAAATAGTTTATATTCTGGGCAAAGTAAATAACAACTAGGAAAACAAGCAAGCAAGCAAACAAACAAAACTATTAGAGAGGACCAGTAGCATATAAATTCATCTCAATCCTTTAAAATTCAGTTTGGCTGACTTTAGCCTATAATTCTTGGAAAGACATTTTTGGAATTCATATAATTCAATTGGCTTTAGAATAAGTAAATCATCCAGATGTTCTGTTAACATTAGAGAACAGTTATGTTGTTAAATGCTTTAATTATATACACACACAAATAATTTTAATGCCACATTTCCAGATTGCTTTTTTAAGGATAATGACTTTTCCAATTTAAATGTTTATTATTGAATTCAACTCGATCATTTATTGAGCACCTACAAAATACAAAGCAAAGTGTTTAGAGCTGAAGTGAGTTAAAAGAATAACAGATTATTTTCAACTGCTTTACACTTCAACATACCTCAATCAAGCTCTATTATATATGACACATTGGGCTTAATTCTAGAAAAATCAAAACAGAAATAAGGAAAAAATGACCTCCTTAAATAAGTAAAATTCTAAGATTGTTTAATTACTTAATAACCCATATTGACCATCAGTAATTGGCTAAAACAAAGATGGGAAGGTAACTGTATTGAAGAGAAGCACAGAAAAGAGTTGTGAGCCTTCAGAGAAGGAGAAAAATAACTTCTGAATGAAAAAATTAGAGAATGCTTTTTTTGGAAAGGTTGATATTTGAGTTGGACTTTGAAGGATGAGTTGTATTTCAACAAATGGAGAGAAATAGGGAGAAATCAGTAGAGTGTCACAAGCATGAAGTCTATGCAAGAAAAGTTAGGGGATGTGAGAAAAATGTAAAAAATATTTGGTTGTGTTCTGAATAATCCACTTGAGGTTGGAGCAGTATGAAGTTAGTTTGCAAAAGTAGATAGATCCAAAGATTGTGGAAGCCTTCAGTGCTGGCAAAAAATTGATGTTTATTTGAAAGTGATTATATTATATCAGCTCAAGGCAATTGAAAAAGAGGAAACTAAGTTTTTACATACTGATGACTTCTGTGACATTTTGAGTACCATATATTCTAGATTCATGAATATATAAATGTATATATACATATATATTTATATACTTACAAATATACACATGGTCACACACACATATATATATATAAGCCCATATGCATATACATACACATTTTACATATGTACATCCACACATATTCATATATAAATAAATGCAGACAACAATTTGTCTTTCTTGAGTCTCTTGTATTTCTTGGCTCTTGTATGTCAATTTTTCTTTTCATTTCAGGTATTGTTACAACAAAACCCTGAAAATTTGAAACTTCATTGAACATCCATTTTATTCATTCAGGATTATTGATGTTTTTGGTGGCAACCCCAGTTCTTTTGTTCTCCCATATGCAGTGTGGTCTTTTGATGTAGTCACTGCTAGGTCTTGTGCAATTCTAATTGTGACTCTGCATATTTGATTTTTTTCCTTGATGCTCTTAAGATTTTCTCCTTAATCTGTGTATTTTGGAATTTGACAATGATATTCCCATATTACTAGGATCATTTTCAGGTGATTATTGGTGATTTTTTTCCTATTTCTGCTTTTCTTTCTTGTTCTATCACTTCTGGTCATGTTTCTACAATTACTTATTGTACTAGTGTATCAAGATTCCTTTTTTGGTCATAGAATTAGAATTCAGATAGTCTGATTATTCTTATGTTTTCTTTTTTTTTTTTTGACCTGTTCTCTAGATCCATTGGTTTTCTTCTGAGGTGTTTTACACTGCCTTATTATTTTCTTCAGTCTTTATATTTTATTTCATTATTGGTCTCATAACTTCAGTGCCTTCATAGTCCTTATCTTACTTAGATTTCTAGATCTCTTTTTCCAGTTAGTTAACTTTATTTTCATAATGTTGTTTTTCTTAGATTTTTCTTTTTTCCCTTTTTTTAAATTTTTCTTCTGACTCTTTGATTTTAAAGTCTTTTTTGAGTTCTTCCATGAATTCTTTTTAAGTAAGTAGCCATTTGATGTTACTCTTTGGAGTAGGAGAGACTTTTTTTTTTGTTTCGGCACCTTCCTCTGAAATAGTAACCATGGTTCTATTTCCAAAGTAATTATCTATGGTTGGGTTCTTTCTCTTTTGCCTACTCCATTTTATTTCATTTTTCTTTTAATTTTTAGCGGCTTATTGTTATATTCACTTCTAATACTGGAGCATGGTGGATGTGCCTTTGGTTTCAGGAGTTTTGCCCTGGGATCAACCTGTAGTCCTTTCCCCCTCAAAACCAATAGCTGAGGCCCTTCCACACACTGTGTTGGAAATGATCTTTTATCCTGAGAACCTTCCAATTGCTATAACCCTCTGTCCAGGAACCAAGACCTCTGTTCTTCTGTAGGTGTCCACAGGCAGTAGCATACATTGCCACTGGTTCTGCACACACAAGGTTAGTGTTGATTCCTTGCCCAGGACTACATTTGCTCAGTATGACTGGGCCTGGCATCCCTTATCAGCAGGGATTCCCTTTCTTCCCCTGCTGAGAGCCTCGACTCCCCCACACTGTCAAAAAAGTGAGAATTTCTGTAACTGAGGTAGAGGCTATCTCCCACTCCCGCTACCTATAATGTTCACTTCTAGCTGTATCAGGGAACTAGCCTGCAGGTGCTTATACTTAAAGATCTTTTTCCAAGATCTTTCTTTGGAACTTCCTTTGTTGTTGCAAGAGAACTTCTATTCTACTCCAACTCTTATTTATTTTTGCCCCTCTATGTTCAACCTGAGGTTCTTTTTTGACTATATGTGGAGGAAATTACTTTGCCATCTTCCCAGAATAAACTCTATAGAGGATTTGGGGTTTACCATCTTCTCTCCATGTCAAATTGTCACAATTATTATGATAGGAGCCAAAAAGAGTAAATATAATAAGTGAAGGTAAGTTCATATCTCCTCATGAAGTCTAACAAAAAAAAGGTACATTAAGTTTAAGAATAAGTTTTGAAAAGGAGAAAAGGACTTTTAACAAATGGAAGGTATAAGTGAGCCTCTTACTAAATGTGATTTCTAAGTCTGATATTTCCTTATAGATTCAGTCAGTATTGGTGAGAAAAATGTGCCCTTTTGGTGATGTGTTTCATTTATTTATTTTTCAGATTTTTGGCAAGGCAAATGGGGTTAAGTGGCTTGCCCAAGGCCACACAGCTAGGTAATTATTAAGTGTTTGAGACTAGATTTGAACCCAGGTACTCCTGACTCCAAGGCCGGTGCTTTATCCACTGCTCCACCTAGCCACCCCCACTGCTCCACCTAGCCGCCCCTGGTGATGTGTTTTATACACAAATATCCTTTTCTAAATGTTAATTAAATTTGTCTTGATAGTTTATATCAATCATTGATGTGGGCTTGTGAAACACTCCCTATGTGTGCATGCATACACACACACACACACACACACACACACACACACACACACACACAGATATTTATAGATATATAGGACTAATTGTAGGGTCCCAAGTAGAGAAAATAGTCGTGTTCCAAGTACCCTACTCATCACTTCAATCAGGGTTTGGGAAAGTAGCCTCAGTGAACAAATGTACTACACTGACAGACCAGAGGAAAGTTGTAGATGGAGTTTACCTACACTAGTAACACATTTGACAAAATCCTTCACACTATTCTTGTGAACAAGACAGAGATTGAACTAGTCAACTGTACCTTTTGGTATGGACAAAATTGGTTGGAAATCTAAGTCCCACAAAATGTCATTAATGTTGGATGTCAACCAAGGAATGTACACTTATGTCAATGCTATAGGATATTTTTTCAGTTACTTGAGAGAATGACAGAGATAATATGCTTACCAAATTTGAAAAACGAAACAAAGCTGAGAGAGATAAACAATATGCTGGATCATCTTTTTAGGAACCAGAAAGAACCCTGGGTCAAATTAAATTTAACAGGGATAAATAAAAAAAAATCTTATATTAAAAATAAAAGAATCAATGTCATATGATCCAGAGTAAATATTTACATTATGTGGTCATCTAGTCTATTTCTTTCAAATATTTCATGATTTTAACTGGGGGAAAGTTCCATATGAGACCCAAGGTATTAGATTGGTCTTGAATCCTAGATAGAACTAGGACAGTGAATGGTGCCATGAGTAACCTAGATGATAGAAATACCAAAAAGAAAGGACTCAAGAATGGAAATTAAGATACATTATAACTTGGGATAAGAATTTGTATAAAATGATAACTGTAGTAGAAGTCATATTTTGGGAAATGGTGGGCAATAAATTTGACAAATGACTTAAACTTAAGCCACTGAGAGCCTTGAAAGTCTGTTTAAATATGTCTCTTCTATTTTTTCTTTCAGGTTTTATGATCCCCTCTTTGATAAATATTTTATTTTATTTTATTTTTCCCATGTTCAAAAATATTTATTTCAGCTCTTCTTTTTTTGCCCATCAGTTCACTGTTGTATGGTTTATTTCTTTTTCATATTATTATAATAATCTTATTGTGAAAGTAAACATCAACCCCCTCCCCACAAGAAGATAGAGAGAAACCTCAAGAGAAAAGAAATGAAAGGGAAAAAAGTGTACTTCAGTCTGTGTTCAGATTCCATCAACTCTCTCTGGGATGAGTTGCCTTCTGTATCATAACTCCAGCAAAGAAGTTACTTTAATATCTTTTCCCACAGTCACTATTACTAGCTATATTTCCCTCTATTCTCTTCATCCCCACTCCCATTTATTCTATTTTTCTTCTTTCACCTTGTTCCTGTTCAGAAGTGTGCTGTATCTGATTACCTTCTCCTGGGATCACCCCTCTCCTATCACCTATTGCTCTTCTCCCCTCCTGCATCCCTCATTTCTCTCTAAGGTAAGATAGATTTTTATACCCTATTGAGTGTGTATGTTATTTCTTCACTTTGTCATTTCTGATGAGAATGAAACTCATTCCCCCTTGCCTTCCCCCTTTCACTGCATTGCAAAAGCTTTATCTCGACTCTTTTATGTGAAGTATCATATCCCATTCTACTTCTCCTTTCCTTTCCTCCCAGGACTTTTCTATATCATCCATTCACTTCATATTTATCCTCTTGTGCTCTGTCTATAAATGCTCTTTCTAACTGCTCTAATAAATGAGAAGGTTCATATGAGTATTATCAGTAAATTATTGCCATGTAGGAATACACACAGTCCAGCATCATTAAGTTCGTCGTGGTTAGTCCTTCTCATCCAACCTCTCTATGCTTCACCTGGTCCTGTACATGAAGATCAAACTTTCCATTTAGCACTGGTTGTTTCAACAGGAAAGTCTAAAAGTCCCCTGTTTCACTGAGAGTTCATCTTTTCACCTGAAAAAAAAAAAGATGTTCAACTTTGCTGGGTAGTTGATTCTCCATTGTAAGTCAAGCTCTTTTGTCTTCCACAATATCATTTCCCACATCCTATGAGCAAGCCCTTAATGTAAATGCTGATAGATCCTATGTAATCCTGACTTTAGTGCCATGATAAGTACATTGTTTGTTTCTGGCAGCTTGTATTTTCTCTTTGACTTAAGAGGTTTGGAATTTGGCTATAATATTCCTGGGAGTTTTTCTTTTTGGATCTCTTTCAGGAGGTTGTTGGTGAATTCCCTCAATTTCTATTTTACCCTCTGCTTCTAGGATCTCAGTGCAATTTTGCTGCATTCTTTTTTGAATGATAAAGTCTAGTCTCTTTTCCTGATCATAACTTTAGGTAGTTCAATAATTTTTAAATTATCTCTTCTGGATCTTTTTTTCTAGGTTTGTAGCTTTTCCAATGAGATATTTCATATTTTCTCCTAATTTTCATTCTTTGGGTATTTTTTTATTGTTTCTTGATTCCTCACAAAGCATCAACTCCCTTTACCTCCATTCTACATTTAAAGGACTTATTTTCTTCAGAGAACTTTTTATCTCCTTTTCCAGTTGTCCAGGTCTGCTTTGTAAGGCATTCTCCTCAGTTGCTTTTTGGATGGCACCCCCAGGGACCCAGAGACCCTGCAGGCTGTTCCTGGAATGCTGGAGCTGTTTTGTGCCAGCCTGACTGCACTGCAGCTCTTTACAACCCCTGGTCCTGGTAAAACAGACCTTTTTCACAGTTCTTTTAAGTTGTCTTGGACTGATAAATTTGTATCCTTCAATATTTCTGTGGGTTCTTTCCCCTCTAAATTTTGGCTGGAGTCATAATTTGACAGCTTTGGGGGGTTCGGAGGGAGGAGTTTCTGGGAATTCCTGCCTGCGCACTGCTATCTTGTCTCTGCTACCTTTGCTAAAGATTTTAAATAGCATCATTTATAACATTTACATTATACCTACTATATCATACTGTTGATACTACAAAATTTGGGGAAAAATCAAAATTTCATTGAACTATCTGTATTTTAAGAGTACTGTAGAGAGAATAAACACTAAGAAAAAAACAGGAAGGAAGAGAAAAAAACCAAGGACAGTTTATGTGTTGGTGGGTACTCAACAAAAACCTGTATTTATGACACTGCTTTCCTGCAATTAAAGCTCTTTGGTCTCAAAGGGAAATAGAATACAGTAAAGTGGACTGTTGCTAGGATCCCAGATTCAGTTAATGCATAAAATGATGAATAAAGTGGCAAAAGAAGAAATTTTATTTGCACAGCATGAAATATAGATAGTTAAAAAGGGATCACTCACAAAAAATGGAAGTTCCAAAATAATACAAGGTGGATTTTCATTTAAGCATATTTAACAGGCTAAGAATGAGGGCAATTTTCATTTTTTAAAATAATAAAGCTTCAAAGTTAATTTTATATTGGAGAAAACCAATGCCATTTTTTTCATAATCATTGTAGACATTTTTGAAGTGTGGATTAAACTGAATACCTCAATTTTGTTTATCTTACTATCCTAGTATAATTTTTCATATAAAAATTTTGAAAGCAATGCCCTCCACAATATTTAAACCCTTCATTTTATGAAACTTTTGCCTTTTATTAATGAAGAAGATATTATTTGAAACAAAAACTACTTTTACAAAATTATAGCGAATAATTTATTGATGAATGCAAGCAATGACATCCTACTTTTTTCCTTCTAGAAGCTCTTATAAATATTTTGAGTATTTTCCCTGACAAAGAAAAGCCTCTATTGATATGTCCTTTGTTTATTCTACCTCTACACACTGCAATGTCTTGTTTCTATTCTAATTAATTATGCAAAAAAATAAAAATTTATATTTGATTGCATCTGTAGTATTGTTCCTTTGTGGATGTTGCAGCTATTCTTTGATACACAAGGGCATAATGCCACATATCAACATTCCCATTTTAATTAATTCCTATTGAAACATGTCAAGAAAGACACAAAAGCAAATGAGCAATGTGGAATTTTGTCAGAAAATAGAGATTTTTCCAAGTGCAGTGAAACATACATCTAAAATTCTGAAAGATAAATGTTTAAATAGGTAGTATGCATAATATCATCATCAATTTTATTGCTATTATTATTATTTTTGATGGACTCATGACTTAAATTTTTAAGAGATTTCAGTTGAACAATTTCATCTAACAATGCATATGACTACATTTTCTCTAATGTAACAGGTCAAATAATTTCCTTAAGATCACGTAGCCAGGATATGTCAGAGGTGAGACTTGAGGTCTATTCTCTCCCTACTATTTCACGATACCTGTTGTGATTTGTTTAATTTTATTGATGGTGCTTCCCCCTTTATAAAGAAGATCCATGTACATTTTTCTGTTTCAATCATCACAATATGTAGTTGATAAGGCATGAATTATTTTTCTCAATTAACTAATGAATAAAATCAGATTCAGAGAATTTGTAACTGAGATTTTTCCATTATCCCGATAAAAAGATATATAATTTTGTTTGAATGAATGTTTGTTTCAGGTTATTAGAGTGTGACCAGAAAACAATATAAGTGACAAAACAATTTACCTAATTAGAATTTTTTTTAGTAATGAGGAATTTCTTGGGAATACAAATATATATATGCATATATATGTTTATGTGTAAAATTGAACTTAATTTACTATATAATCTCTCATATACATGTAAAAAGCATACCCTCATTTATATGAATATGTATAATTTAATATATTATATATATATAGAGAGAGGGAGAGACAGAGACAGAGACAGAAACAGAGAGACAGAAAGAGACAGAGAGAGTCAGAGAGACAGAAAGACAGAGAGAGAAATGGAATTTTATAACCAAATGTTATACATAATATTTTTTTTAGGTTTTTTTTTTTTGCAAGGCAAATGGGGTTAAGTGGCTTGCCCAAGGCCACACAGTTAGGTAATTATTAAGTGTCTGAGACTGGATTCGAACCCAGGTACTCCTGACTCCAAGGTCGGTGCTTTATCCACTATGCTACCTAGCCACCCCTTACATAATATTTTTTTTAAGATTAAAAAATCCCTTATTCAAACTAGTAGGAGTTTATAATTTGAGTTATGTCTTTACGATGAGCCTTATGGATTTCTCTCTCTCTCTCTCTCTCTCTCTCTCTCTCTCTCTCTCTCTCTCTCTCTCCCCCTCTTTGGTTTTTAGCCTTCTCTTGTTTTATTGATATTTTATTTTTACAAACACCTGTCATGAATGTTTTTCAACATTCATCCATATACATATGTATATTTTTAAGTTACAAAATTTACTTCCATCATCCCTTCCCACCTCCCTCCCCTCAGTGGCAAACTATCGGTTTAATATTGTATATACAAATTTGTGACAAATATGTATACAATGTAGTGATTTTTGGTATGAAGAATTAGGGTTAAAGAAAAGCAATAAGACTTTTTTTTATAAAGTGCTCACCAGATTCTGTAGGGATTTTTATTTTTTGTTTTTGTTTTTTTCCTCTGAATGGGGATAACAATGTCCATAGCCAGACTAATATGACTGTCCTAGCTCTCTGAACTGTTGAGAAGAGTTGCATCCTTCAAGGTTGATTATCTCACAATGCTGTTAACAATTAAAATGTTCCATTGGTTTTGCTCCTTTCATTCAGCATCATATCCTGTAACTCATTCCATGCTTCTCTAGTGTCCCACCACTTATGGTTTCTTATAGAATAATACTATTCCATAGTATTCATGTACCATAACTTGTTTAGTCATTCCCGAATTGATGAACATCCCCTCAATTTCCAATTCTTTGCCACTACAAAAAAGAGCTATTATGAATCTTTTGGAACATGTGGACTTTTGTCATTTTTTATGATTTCTTCTGGATATAGGCCTAGAATTGGAATTGTTGGGTCAATGGGAATGAACAGTTTTGCTTTGTTTTGTTTTGTTTTGTTAGGTTTTTTGGCAAGGCAATGGGGTTAAGTGGCCTGCCCAAGGCCACACAGCTAGGTAATTATTAAATGACTGAGGCCGGATTTGAACTCAGGTTGTCCTGACTCCAGGGCCGGTGCTCTATCCACTGTGCAACCTAGCCGCCCCAGGGAATGAACAGTTTTATTGCCCTATGAGCATAGTTCCATATTGCTCTACAGAATGGTTGGATCATTACGCAACTCCACTAGCAATGCAATAATGTCCCCATCCTACCACAACCTTTCCAACATTGATCATTTCCACTTTTTCTCAACTTAGTTTATCTGATCAGTATGAGGTAATACTTCAGAATTGCTTTAATTTGCATTTCTCTGATTAATAGTGATTTGGAGCATTTTTTCATATGATTGTATCTAGCTTTAATTTCTTCATTTGAAAACTGTCTATACATATCCTTTGACTATTTTAGCAGTTGGGAAATGACTTGCAATCTTATAAATTTGATGTACCTCTCTATGTATTTTAGAAATGAGAACTTTATCAGAACTCCTAGTTGGGAAGATTGTTTTCTAGCTTTCTGTTTTCCTTTTGAATTTGGCAGCATTGATTTATTTGTGCAAAACCTTTTAAATTTAATATAGTCAAATCATTCAATTACACTTTATAATGTACTCTATTCCTTGTTTTGTCATAAATTTGTCCCTTTGATGGATAATTTCTTGGCCTATTAATTTATCTATGATACCACCCTTTATGTCTAAATCCTGTACCCATTTTGGCCTTATTTTGGTATAAGATGTGAGATGTGTGTGTAAGCTGAGTTTTTCTCATGCTATTTTCCAGTTTCCCCCCCAAGTTTTTGTCAAATTGTGAGTTCATATCCCAGAAGCTATTGTCTTTGTGTTTTTCAAACAGTAGATTATTGTAGTTTTTTTTACTGCTGTTTCTTTTGAACCTATCCTACTCCATTGATCCTTGGCTGTATTTCTTAACTAGTACCAGGCAGTTTTGATGACTGCCACATTATAGTTATAGTTTTAGATCTGGTAGAGCTGGACCACCTTCCTTTTCATTTTTTTCATCAGTTTCTTTGCTATTCTTGACCTTTTGTTGCTCCAGATGGATTTTATTACTATTTTTTCTAGCTCTGTAAAAATAGTTAACTGGTGATTTGATTGGTATGGAACTGAATAAGTAATTTAATTTGGATAGAATTGTCATTTTTTTTGTTCATATGTTGAAATTCTAATGATTTATGTGGGTTTATTTTATATCCTGATACTTTGCTGAATTTGTTAATTGTTTCAAGGAGTTATTTAGATGATTTTCTCAGGTTTTCTAGGTATACTATCATATCATTTGAAAGAGTGAAAACTTTCCTTTCTCATTGCCAATTCTGATTCCTTAAATTTCTTTTTCTTCTTTTATTTCTAAAGTTAGTGTTTCTAATACTATATTGAATAGCAAAGGTAATAATGGGCATTCTTGTTTAACCCCTGATTTTATTGGAAATGCCCCAAGTTTATCCCAATTATATATATATATATTTTTTTTTTCTTGATGCTTTAGATAGATATAATTTATTATTTTATGGAAAACTCCATTCATTACTAAACTTTCTAGTGTTCTTAATAGGAATGGATGTTGTATTTTATCAAAGGTTTTTTTTCAGTATTTACTGAGATAATCATGATTTCTGTTAGTTTTGCTATGGGTAAATTCAATTATTTTGATTGATTTTTCTAATATTGAACCATTCCTGCCTACCTTGAATAAATCCTACCTGATAATGGTATATAATTATAATAATGACTTGCTGTACTCTCATTGCTAAAATTTTATTTAAAATTTCTGCATCAATATTCATTAGGGAGATTGGTCTATATTTATCGTTGTCTGTTTTGGTTCTTCTTGTTTTAGGTATCAGCAGCATGTTGGTGTCATAAAACTAATTTGATAGAACTGCTTTTTCTACTATTTTCAAAAGTTTATGTAAAAATAGGAATTAATTGCTCCTTAAATGTTTGGTAGAATTCACTTGTGAATCCTTCGGGACCTAGAGACTTTTTTTGGGGGGGGGGTTATTGTTGGATTCTTCAATTTCTTTTTTCTGAAATAGCATGATTTAAGAATTTTATTTCCTATTCTGTTAATCTGGAAGTTTGTATTTTTGTAAATATTCATCCATTTCACTCCAGTTATCCAATTTATTGGTATACAGTTCAACAAAGTAGCTCTGGATTATCTCCTTAAATTCCTCTTCATTGGTGGTTAGTTCACCTTTTTCGTTTTTAGATATTGGTAATTTCAAAGGACTTAAGTACTGGGAGGCTCTGAACATCTCACTTGAGAACTTTACAAATCACTGTGAATTACTGGAGACACTGACTCAGACTGCCCAGTTTATGAAGGCCTCATCAGAGAAAGTGCAAAGTTTTGTCAACACAGCAAAATTAAAGGTCAAAGGATACTAAGAAAATTAAGTTTAGAAGTAACACCCTTGCTTTTCATCATGGCTTTTTGTCTCAAACAATGATGTCATCTTGAGTCTATTCAATGGAGAGACAAGGCCCAACCATACCCTCTTCTAAGTCCAGTCTATTCAATTATACTTGACCTTTAATAATCCTAAGAGAAGAAAAATTGTCAAGAGTTAGAAATATTATATCTGCCATTTGGGGATTGTATATAATTTGATGGTCTTATTTTTTTAGTTTTTTTTAGTTTTTTGCAAGGCAAATGGGGGTAAGTGGCTTGACCAAAGCCACACAGCTAGGTAATTATTAAGTGTCTGAGACTAGATTTGAACCCAGGTACTCCTGACTCCAAGGCCAGTGCTTTATCCACTATGCCACCTAGCCATCCCTTGAAGGTCTTATTAACACTTGTTTTGTTTTGTTTTTTTCCTTCCCTCTTTCATTTACCTTTTTATGAATCTTTTGAGTCATGTATTTGGTGACTGGATTCTCTGTTCAGTTCTGATCTTCGTGTCAAGAAATTTTGGAAGTCCTCTATTTAGTTGAACATTCATCTTTTCTCTTGTCAGTGTATGCAGAATTTTGTGGGTAATAAATTATTATTTGTAATAGCAGGTACTTTGCCCTCTGATATATGGTATTCCAGGTTCTCTGGTTTTTCAGTGTTGAGGCTGATAAACCCTGTGTGAATCTTATTGTCTTTCCTTTGTATTTAAACTGTGTTCTACTTGCTGCTTTCAGTATTTTCTCCTTTATTTGAGAGTTTGGGAATTTGTTTATAAGCAACCTTGGAGTTTTTATCCTGGTGTCTCTTTCTGAAAGGGATCTGCATATTCTTTCAATAGTTATATTGTGTTCTTGTTCTAGCAGATTTTTACAGTTTTCCTTGATAATTTCCTGCATGTTACTTTTTAGCTTCTTTTTTTGATCTAGGCTTTCAAGTAGTCTGATGATTCTTACATTATCTCCCCTGGATCAAAATTTCAGTCAGTTTTTTTTCCTAAAAGGTACTTTATGTTTTCTTCAAATTTTTTAATTTTTTAATTTTGTTTGATGGAATGTTGTAATTCCATAAATTCCTTGGTTTCTATTTGTTCAGTTCTATTTTTAGGGTTTTATTCTCTTTACATTTTTTTTAGATTTTATTTATTTTGCATATTACAATATTTCTCCTAATCTTGCTTCCCTCCCCCACCCCCCACAGAAGGGAATCTGTTTGTCTCTTTGTTGTTTCCATTGCTTACATCTATCCAAGTTGAATGTGATGAGACAAAAATTATATCCCGGAGGAAAAAAAATCAAGTATAAGAGATAGAAAAATTACATAATAAGATAATTTTTTTAATAGCAGTTCTTTGGTCTATGTTCAAATTCCACAATTCATTCTCTGGATACAAATGGTATTCTCTATCACAAATATTCCCAAATTGTGCCTAATTGTTGCACTGATGGAATGAGCAAGTCCATTAAGGCTGATCATCACGCCCATGTTACTGTTAGGGTGTACAGTATTTTTCAGGGTCTGCTCATCTCACTCAGCATCAGTTCATGCAAAAGCTTCCAGGTTTCCCTGAATTCCAAACCCTCCTGGTTTCTAATAGAACAATAGTGTTCCATTACATACATATATCACAGTTTGTTAAGCCATTCCCCAAATGAAGGACATTCACCTTAATTTCCAGTTCTTTGCCACCACAAACAGGGCTGCTCTGAATATTTTTGTATAAGTGATGTTTTTTACCCTTTTTCATAATCTCTTCAGGGTACAATCCCAGTAGTGCTATTGTTGGAGAAATGGGTATGCACATTTTTGTTGCGTTTGCCAGTAATTCCAAATTTCCCCTCCCAAAAGGTTGGATGAGTTCACAGCTCCACCAACAATATATTGGTGTTCAAGATTTCCCACATCCCTTCTAACATTGATCATTGTCTTTTCTTGTCATAATAGCCAGTCTGAGAGGTGTGATGTGGTGCCTCAGAGATGCTTTAATTTGCATTTCTCTAGTAAGTAATGATTTAGAGCAATTTTTCATATGCCTATGGAATGCTTTTATTTCCTCATCTGTAAATTATCTTTGCTTTATCCTTTGACCATTTGTCAATTGGGGAATGGCTTATTTACTTTTTCTTGAAAATTTGATTCAGTTCTCTGTATATTTTTAGAAATGAGTCCTTTGTCAGGAATACTAGTTATAAAATTCTTACCCAGTTTATTACATTTCTTTAGATCTTGTTACAGTGGTTTTGTCTGTGCAAAAGATTTTTAATTTAATGTAATCAAAATTGTCTAGTTGATTTTTAGTGAGGTTCTCCATCTCTTCCTTGGTCATAAACTGCTTTCCCTTCCATAGACCTGACAGATAAACAACTACTTGATCTTCTAGTTTGCATAAAACATTGCTTTTTATGTCTAAATCCTGTATCTATTTTGATCTTATCTTGATTTAGGGTGTGAGGTGTCAGTCTAATCTAAGTTTCTTCCATACTAACTTCAAATTGTCCCAATAGTTTTTATCAAAGAGACAGTTTTATCCCAATAGCTGGACTCTGGGTTTATCAAACAACAGATTACTATAATCATTTCAGGTTATTGCACCTAGTCTATTTCACTGATCCAACACTCTATTTCTTAGCCAATGCCAGAGAGTTCGATGACTGATGCTTTATAATATAATTTTAGATCTGGTAGGGCTAAGCCACCTTTGTTGCCCTTTTTTTCATTGAAAACCTGGAAATTCTTGACTTTTTAATTTCTCCATATGAATTTACTTACAAATTTTTCTAACTCATTAAATTAATTTTTTGGAACTTTGATTGTTAGGGCACTAAACAAGCAGTTTAGTTTGGGTTGAACTGTCATTTATATTATACTAGCTTGACCTATCCATGCACAGTTGATGTTTGCCCAGCTATTTAAATCTACTTTTATTTGTATGAGAAGTGTTTTGTAATTGTTTTCAGAAAGTTTTTGAGTCTGCCTTGCTAGATAGACTCCCAGGTAGTTTATATTGTCTGAAGTTACTTTGAATGGGATTTCTCTTTTGAGCTCTTTCTACTGTACCTTACTAGTCATATATAGAAATGTTGAGGATTTATTAGGGTATATTTTATATCCTGTGGCTTAGGTAAAATTGCTAATTATTTCTAGTAGCTTTTTAGATGATGTTTTGGTATTCTCTGGGTATACCATCATGTAATCTGCAAAGAGTGAGAGTTTTGTTTCTTCCTTCCCAATTCTAATCCCTTTAATTACTTTTTCTTCTGTTATTGCTGAAGCTAACATTTCTAATACAATATTGACTAATAGTGGTAATAATGGGCATCCTTGTTTCACCCCTGATCTTATTGAAAATGCCTCTAGACTATCCCCTTTGCACATGATGCTTGTTGATGGCTTCAGATAGATTAATGCTTATTATTCTAAGGAACAATCCATTTATTCCTGCACTCTCTAGAATTTTTAAGAAGAAAGATGCAGTATTTTGTCAAAAGCTTTTTCAGCATCTATTGATATAATCCTATGATTTCTGCTAGGTTTGCTATTGATAAAATTATTTATACTAACAGTTGTCCTAATATTGAACTTACCCTGCATTCCTGGGCTAAATCCTATTTGGTCATAATGAATTATCTTAGTGATAACTTGTAATCATTTTGCTAAGATTGTATTTAATATTTTTGCATCTGTATTCATCAGGGAGATATGTCTATAATTTTCTTTCTCTGTTTTAACTCTTCCTGGTTTAGGTTTCTGCACCATATGGGTATCATAGAAAGAGTTAGGCAGAGTTCCATCTTCACCTATTTTTCCAAATAATTTATATAGAATTGGAACCAAGTTGTTCTTTAAATGTTTGATAGTATTCACTTGTGAATCCATTTGGTCCTAGAGATTTTTTTTCTTAGGGAGTTCAATATTGGCTTGTTGAATTCCTTTTTCTGATATAGAGTTATTTAGGTATTTAATTTCCTCTTCATTTAACCTGAGCAACTTATATTTTTTTAAATATGCATCCATTTCACTTAGATTATCAAATTTATTGGTATAGAGGTGGGCAAAATAATTCTAAATTATTTTGTTAATTTCCTCCTCATTGGTGGTGATTTCCCCTTTTATTTCACTTGTGATACTATCAATTTTTCTTTCTTTCTTTTCTTATTGGCTTTATTCTAAGGTTTTTGCAAGGCAAATGGGGTTAAGTGGCTTGCCCAAGGCCACACAGCTAGGTAATTATTAAGTGTCTGAGACCAGATTTGAACCCAGGTACTCCTGACTCCAGGGGCCGGTGCTTTATTTTATTGGCTATTTCATAAAACCAACTCTTAATTTTATTTATTAGTCAAATAGTTTTCTTGCTTTCAATTTTATTAATTTCTCCTTTATTTTTTAGAATTTCTAATTTGCTATTTAATTAGGTATTTAATGTATTCTTTCTCTAATTTTTTTAGTTCTATATTGAGTTCATTGATATCCTCTTTCTCTAATTTATGTAAGTATTTAAAGATATAAATATATCCCATGGGTTCCATTATGTTGTTTCAGTATTATCATTATATAGATAAAATAATTCTTTCTATAATTTGTTGTTAGATCTACTCATTCATGAAGATGAGATTATTTGAATTCCAATTAGTTTTTACTCTATATCTCTCTGGCCCAATATTACATATGATTTTTATTGCATTATGATCTGAGAAAGATGTATTCACTATTTCTGCATTTCTGCAATTGATCATTAGGTTTTTATGTCCTTGCACATGGTCAATTTTAGTATAAGTGTCATGTACTGCAGGAAAAAAAAGTATTCTTTTCCATATCCATTCAATTTTCTCTGTGTCTATCATATCTAGCTTTTCTAACAATCTATTTACCTCCTTAACTTCCTTCTTATTTAATTTATGATTAGTTATATCTAAATCTGAGAGCAGAAGGTTGAAGTCGCCCACTGGTAACATTTTTCTGTCTATGCCTTCCTGTGGCTCTTTCAACTTCTCCACTAAGAATCTGGATGCTATACCATGAAGTGTATACATATTTAGTATTGAAATTATTTTATTGTCTATGGTCCCTTTTGAGAGGACATAGTTTCCTTCCTTATATCTTTTAACACTATCTATTTTTGTAACTGCTTTGTCTGAAATAAGGATTGCTACCCCCTGCTTTTTTCAGTTTGGCTGATGCAAAATTTATTTTTCTCCAACATTTTAGCTTTACTATCTATTTATCTCTCTGCTTCAAATGGGTTTCTTGTAAGCAGCATATTGTAGGATTCTGCTTTTTAATTCACTCTGCTATTCACTTATGTTTTAAGGGAGATTTCATTCCATTCACATTCAAAGTTATAATTGCTACCTCTTTATTGTCTGGCCTTCTATCTTCCTACTTTTTGTATTTTGCCCCCTTTTTTCACCTTATCCATATTTCCCAGTAATTTGTTTCTGAATATGGTCACCTTCAGTGTGTTTGCCCTCCTATATCAACACCCCTCCCCCTTCTTTGTCCTTTACCTTTTCCCCCTTTTCCTTCCCATCCTTCTGTTAGTTCCTTTTTTTCTCCCTCTCCCAGTGCCCCCTCCCCTTTTCCACTTTTAATACTTGAAAGGGAAGATACGTTTTTTAGCTTGATTGAGTGTGTGTAAGTTGACTTTTAGCCAAGATTGATGCGTGGAAGATTCAGGTGGTTCTCACCTCCTTCCTTCTTCCCCTCTATTGCAATAGGCCTTTTGTATCCTCTTAATGTAAGAAATTTACCCCATTAAATTTGTTCCATCCTCCCACCTCTTTAATGTCCCCCTTTTTAAGGCGGTATTGTTTTTAAATCACTCTGAGTCACAGAAAAGTCATGAGTGTTTATCACCTGTAGCTAAGTATATTCTCTCTAATAGAACTGGAATTCTCTTTTTTCCCTTTTTTAGTTTTTTTGCAAGGCAATGGGGTTAAGTAACTTTCCCAAGGCCATACAACTAGGTAATTATTAAGTGTCTGAGGCCCGATTTGAACTCAGGTACTCCTGACTCCAGGGCTGGTTCTCTATCCACTGTGACACCTAGCCACCCTAGAGTTACAATTCTCGAGAGTTATTAGAGTCTCCTATAGCATAGCATTTTTTTTCTTTACCCTCTTTTTACTTATTTATTTTACCCTTTCATGTGTTTCTTGAGCCTCCTGTTTGGTATCCTAATTTTGTATTTAGCTCTGGTCTTTTTATCAGGAAATGTTGGAAGTCTCCCATTTCATTAAATGTCCATCTTTTCCCCTGGAAGAGAAGGCTCATCTTTGTTGGACAGTAGATTCTTGGCTGAATTCCAAATTCCTTTGCTCTTCAGAATATCTCATTCCAGGCCCTTCAATCCCTTAATGTTGATGCAGCCATGTACTGTTTAATCCTTATTGTCTGGCTGCTGGCAGGATTTTCTCTTTCATCTGATAGTTCTGAAATTTGGTCACATTCCTTGGTGTTTTCATTTTAGGTTCTCTTTCTGTAGAGCATCAATATATTCTTTCCATAACTATTTTGCCTTCTGGTTCCATGATAGCAGGGAAGTCTTCCATCACCAAATCCTGTAATATTAATTCCAGGCTTTTTTTTCTCTTCAGTGTTTTTAGGAAGGCTTATAATTCTCAGGTTGCCCATTTTCAATCTATTCTCGAGGTCAGTGGTTTTGCTGATGAGGTATTTCATATTTTCTTCTATTTTTTAGATTTTTTGGTTTTGTTTAACAGAATCTTGTTGTCTCATGGAGTCATTAGTTTCTGCAGACTCCATTCTTCTTTTTAGAGAAGAATTTTCTTCATCTGCCTTTTGCAACTCCTTTTCTAATTGGTCACTTCTATTTTTGAAGGAGTTTTCCATTTGCCCAAGTGTATTTTTGAGAGAATTATTTGCTTCTTGTATTTGTCCAATTGTATTTTCCAATGATTTGTTTTCTTTCTATGAGATATTAATTTTCTCTTGCAATGTGTTAATTTTCTCTGGAGAGAAAATTTTTTCCTAATTTTTTCAATTGGTTTTTACACTCCTTCCTGATTGATTCCAGGAAGTCTTTCTGGGCTGGAGACCAATTCATATTCTCCTCTGAAGTGCTAGATATCTCTGGGTTAGAATCTGTCTCTTCTAAGAATTTCTCCATGGGCCCCCCTTTCTGGTAGCCTTTCTTCTTTTTCCGAGGATCTTGTGTTGGGGGAGGGACTGACTCTCAGAGGTTTGCTTTGGAAAACCCTAGAGGCTTTGTTCTCTTGGTTTAGTAATTCCAATGGAGAGCTAGTAGGAGATGCTGGTTGCTTTCTCTGGGGAATTTGAAGCCCTCTCCCTAATCCAGGAGGGAGTCAGGAGGGAGGGAGGAGGAGCAAGGCCTAAATTGTCCCTGAAAAATGGGCTGGGTTCTGGGGAAGGGAGTTAATTTCCCTTTCACCTGATTGAACTCTGTTGCCCACACCTGAGCCTGAGGGGGTGGGGGTGTAGGGCATTCCTTTGTTCTGGGAAGAATGCTCCACAAAAAGTATGCAGTGCAGTTCCCTTGCCCAGTTGGGTTTTCTAGGGGTACTCAGTAATTCTTTGTGCTGAAACTCACCCTGTCAGTAAACTAGAACAATGGTATTAAATCTAATAAAATGTAATTTTACTTATAAGTAGGGAGAGCTAGAGGCTTTGCTGACTGGGTTTAGTAACTCCAAATGGGTCAGCCAGTAGGGGGTACTGGTTGCTTTCTCTAGAGTGTCTGTGACCCTTGATTTGAGAACCTCTCCTTGGTGGTACACCCCTGCAATCACTGTGTCTGGATACCCTAAGGTTAGTAGATTACTTAATTTCAAGAAATCTGAGTCTTAACTGGGGCTAATTTCAATCATTGTTTGTATTAAATCTGGCAACAGTATGGTGAGCCTATAGAGGGATGAAGACCACAAATTTTTAATTAAAGAGTGGTAAACTGGTCCAGGTCAAGAAACCAGATCAGTGCAACGTTTTTATACAAATGAATATTAGAAATGACCTAGAAGTTTAACTGATATACTTTAAGTAAAGGAGATATAGGAAAACAAGTGTTAAAAAAAAAAAGAAAAGAAAACCTATAAGCACACCGAAAGCAAAATGAAGCTTAAGACTTTGTTACAATTGGGAGTGATGATCAGTCTTAATGGACTTGTTCATTACATCAATGAAATAATCAGGGACAGTTTTAGAATGGAGAATACCATCTGTACCCAGAAAAAGAACTGTGGACTTTAAACAAAGATCAAAGTCTATTATTTTCAATTTTTTTAAAAGTGTCTTATGTTCTACATAATTTTGCGATCTCTAATATTTTCCTTTCTCCCCAAGGATATTACTTCTTTCCCAAAAGATTCAATTTCAATCAATGTATAGCATGGAAACAATGTAAAGATTATCAGACTGCCTTTTGTGGGGAGATGGGGAAGGGAAGGAAGGATGGAGGAAAAATTGTAAAATTCAAAATCTTACAGAAAATGATAGAAACTACTATTTTATACAATTGGAAAGAGAATTCTTTAAAAAAGTAAACAAACAAGCAAAAGCTAAAACAACAAAAAAGATTGTTACAGGAACAAAACAAAAAATATGTATATTTAAGGAAACAGAAATAGCTCTGTTTCACAAATTCAAAGTTTGCATTATGTATTACTTGTCAGTCATTTAAAAAGCAAATATTCTACTGGCCAAGTAGGAGGGGACAATAAGAAGAAAAATATTAACTGTTTAATAGCTTTTAAATTATTAGCCTTGTCTGGGAGTGATGGCTATATGTCTTTGAATATTAATTGCCATAAAAAAAGAAAAAAACTTTTTAACTGAAGTTAATGGTAGTCATTATTTATGATAATACTATTATGAATATCATTGCTTTTCTGTATTTTCTGTTAAAAGTTCAATAAAATGTATTTTAAATGTATTCTTCTCTAACTGCTTGAGCTAAAAGGTTGTCATTATTTTTTTACTGAACTACACTAGAACATAAAAAGGGCATAATGACTGCTTTAAAGTTCCAGTACTTTGATGGTGTAGAAAATTAATATATAGCATCATATACTCTTCCACAACTGTACTTTTTAATGAATCAAATTCTTCCATTTTTATGTCAAAAATAATGCTTCATTTATTAAAAAGATATCTCATCAAAAGAGACTATAAGCATTTGTCTATAATTGTTCAATAGTTAATGTACAGGAGGGAACTTCAATTTAATGAATTATATAATGCTCTATCTAGTTTGGTTTCTTCTTAGATCACAAAGTACTTATTTAACAAAGAATTGAATGTTCGAAATGGAAAAAAAATTCTAAAATTAATGCTATGAAGTGGTGTTCATCCCAGTAGCTTTAAAATAATTCCTTCAATAGGCAGTCTCTTTGTTTCTGAAGTTACCAAGATAAGATGAAACAACCTAGCGGCTTCCTGGAATATTAATGTCCATTATATTGCACATCTCTTCTAAGACAAGAGCCATAGGTCTGGTGGAAATTCTCCAATGTGTCTTTAAATATAATCACTTTATATGGAGAAGGTGGAAGGTAGCAATATTTATTGCTTTGTCTCTGACTACATTTCTTGATTTTCTTGAGTTATTTCTTGTCTATTTTTCCTAGTCAAGAATTCTCAATATGCCTAAAGAGGATGTTTTATTAGAATGCTTTGTTATATGGAGTATAAGCCTCAAAAATAAAACTCTAAATTTTGAACTGCTTTTCTCTAGTAAACTAATTGCACCTCCAGTTAGTTAATATAAAAATGATATCAAAATAAAAAGTGTATATATGTGTTCTTTTCTTTTGCTCTCTCTTCTTAAAATAATGAATAGTAATGCTTGAAATAATATGTAACTGAAATAATATGTTACATTTCAAGCATTGGGAAGTCCATTGTCCAAAAAACTCATCTGTCCAAAATGTAGCCTCTTCCGAAATAAAAAAGAATACACAGGAAAAAGGCAGCTAAGTGATTTTCCACTTCACTATTATATTATTTATAATTCTTTCAAATTGAAGTGTCTGTCTGTTTAGTATATAACAGCAAATATATGGGGATTATAAGATTGCAGATTCAGAAAGAATGTCAGAGGTAATCAAATCTTAGATTTTCAAAATATAGATGTATAGATGGAGAATGTATTAACCTGCTTCAGGCAGAAACAGTCACAATTGATAGATATCAACCTGAAATGAAGAGAGCCAATACAACTTCAGAACGCTGACACAAGCAGTCAAAAAAAAAAGCATAACAATTTGAGGTCATTTTATGGAGGAATAAATAGGAATATGCACCTCAATAATAAACAATTATTTCACTGCCTAAAAACAAAATAATTGATGCACATCAATTTAACCATTTCTGGTTAGATATCACATTACCAAAAAATTATGATATATCATTTTCTCTTTTCACTTTTTGCTTATAATTAAAATTCTCAAGTATCTGTGTATTATATAACTTCCAAATCTACAAAGAAAAACATCAAACAACTAGACCATGGCTTTCTAGGGATCTAAATAAATCAGTGACATAGAAAAATTAATTGATTTTCTTTATGATTACTGTAAGCTATGCACTTTTTCTAGCATAATTTGTTAATATAGTTCAAAAGAAAAAAGATGTATGAGATAAATGTTAGAAGAATTTCCAGTCAAGATGGTTAGATATTTAGTTGCTCTCTTTTTAAATTTTTGTTGGAGAAAAAAGCAAATAATATAAAGCATTATTCCTAGGACTTCCTGATAAACAGTATTGTGATATTCAAAAGTATATTTAAATAAATACCTGTTGTTAATAAATATTTCAGTCCTATCAATTCATTTGAAGCAGATATGATGTCCTAACTTTACGTTAGTACTAATAGATAAGATTTCTCATCAATGTTAAGGGATCA
This sequence comes from Macrotis lagotis, assembly GCF_037893015.1. NCBI lineage: Eukaryota > Metazoa > Chordata > Mammalia > Peramelemorphia > Peramelidae > Macrotis > Macrotis lagotis. The sequence continues at coordinate 215,988,882 of NC_133661.1, forward strand.
AAGGGCCTGGAATGTGATATTCCAAAGAGCAAGGGAACTTGGAATGCAACCAAGAATACACTATCAAGCAAAACTGAACCTTCTCTTCCAGAAGAAAAGACGGTCATTTAATGAAATAGGAGACTAACAACTTTTCCTGAGAAAATTTGGACATTAAACAGGATACTCAAGAAACACATAAAAAGGTTAAAAAAAAGGGAAAGGAAACAAATTGCTATCCAATAAGATGAAACTTGCTATATCCCCATCTAGGAGAAAGACTCTCATAACTCTCAAGAAATGTAACTCTATTAAAGAGATTATACTTAGTGAGAAGAAATGGACACTCATGATTTATCTGTGACTCTAATAGTATAATTTGAAAATAAAACCTCCATTTAAAAGGGGGGGAACATTGGGGAGGATGGAGGAGATTGAATGGGTTAAATCAAATTACATAAAGAGGTACAAAGGACCTATTGCAATAGAGGGGAAGAAAGGAGGAGGTGACAATCTCCTGAATCTTACTCTCATCACAACGGGCCTAAAGTTAACATACAAACACTCAGTTAAGTTGAGAAACTTATATTATCTTTCAAGTATTAAAAGGGGAAAGGAGGAGGGGGGAGGAAAAGAGGAACTAACAGAAAGAAGAAGGTTCAAAGGTAAAAGGAAAAGAAAGGGGAGGGGGGTAGATATAAAGGGACAGACACACAAGGGGGTGATATTCAGAAAAAATACTGGAAAATATGGATAAAGTGAAAAAAGGGGAAAATATAAACAGAGAAAATATAGCATGGAGGAAAATAAAGAGTTAGTAATTATAACTTTGAACGTGAATGGGATGAACACTCCGATAAAACATAAGTGAATAACAGACTGGATTAAAAACCAGAATCCTACCATATGCTGCTTACAATAAAATCATTTAAATCAGAGAGATACATAGATAGTAAAGGTAAAAGACTGGAGTAAAATACATTTTGCTATAGCTAAAATGCAAAAAGCAGGGTTGGCAATCCTTATCTCAGACAAAACAGCTGCAAAAATAAATCTTATTAAAGAGATAAGGAAGGAAACTATATCCTCCTAAAAGGTACCATAGAAAATGAAGAAATTTTTTTTCCTTTTTTAGATTTTATTTATTTTGAGTTATGCAATTTCCCCCCAATCTTGCTTCCCCTCCCCCCACCTCACACAGAAGGCAGTTTGTTAATCTTTACATTGTTTCCATGGTATATATTGATCTAAGTTGAATGTGATGAGAGAGAAATCACATCCTTAAGAAAGAAAAATAAAGTGTAAGAGATAGCAAAATTACATAATAAGATAAATTTTTTCCTAAATTAAAGTTTATAGTCTTTGGTCTTTGTTCAAACTCCGCAAATCTTTCTCTAGATAAAGATAGCCCAAAATTGTCATTGATTGTTGCACTTTCATTCTAGATAATGACAATAATGGGACAACATACCAAAATTTATGGGATACAAGGCAGTTATCAAGGGATTTATTATATGTTTAAATGCCTACATGAATAAATTGGAGAAAAAGGAAATCAATGTACTCACTGCACAACTAAAAATTAGAGAAAGAAAAAATTAATACCCCCCAAATAAATACCAAATTAGACATTCTAAAAATTAAAGGAAAAATTAATAAAATCAAAAGAAAACTATTGAATTAATAAAGAAAACCAAAATATGGGGGTTTTTTAGGGGTTTTTTTTTGTTTTTGCAAGGCAAAATGTGGTTAAGTGGCTTGGCCAAGGCCACACAGCTAGGTAATTATTAAATGTCTGAGACTGGATTTGAACCGAGGTACTCCTGACTCCAGGGTCAGTGCTTTATTCACTATGCCACCTAGCCGCTCCCCAAAATATGGTTTTATGAAAAAAAAAGAATAAAATTGATAAACCTTGGTTTAATTTGAAATAAAAAATGAAAATAGAAAACCAAATTACCAGTATCATAAGTTAAATAGGTGAATTCACCACCAATGAGGAGGAAATTAAAGTAACAATGAAGAATTATTTTGCTCAACTGTATGTTAATAAATTTGATAATCTAAGTGAAATGGATGAATACTTACAAAAATAGAAGTTGCCCAGGTTAAATGAAGTGGAAATTATATACTTAAATAACCCTGTCTCAGAAAAAGAAATTCAACAAGCAGCAATTGATCTCCCTATGAAAAAATCTTCAGGTCCAAATGGATTCATAAGCAAATTCTATCAAACATTTAAAGGACAAGTGTTTCAAATTCTATATAAACTCTTTGGCAAAATAGGGGAAGATAGAACTTTGACAACTCTTTCTCTGACTCCATATGGTACTGATACCTAAACTAGGAAGAGTTAAAACAGAGAAGGAAAAATAATAGACCTATCTTGCTAATGAATATAGATGCAAAAATCTTAAATAAAATCTTAGCAAAATGATTACAGAAAGTTGTCACTAGGATAATACACTATGGCCAAGCAGAATTTATCTCAGGAATGCAGGTTTGGTCCAATATTAGGAAAGATGTTAGTATAATTAATTATATTAATAACAAACCTATCAGAAATCATGATTATATCAATAGATTCTGAAAAAGTTTTTTTGCAAAATTCAGCACCCATTCCTATTAAAAACACTAGAGATCATAGGAATAAATGGATTGTTCCTGAAAATGGTAAGCAGTATCTACCTGAAATCATCAACAAGCATTATATGCGTTGGGGATAAGCTAGAGGCATTGCTAATAAGACCAGGGATGAAACAAGGATGCCCATTATCACCGCTACTATTCAACATTGTATTAGAAATATACCTTCAGCAATAAGAGAAAAGGGAATTGAAGGAATTAGATTTGGTAAGGAAGAAAAAAAACTCTCACTCATTGCTGATGATATGATGGTATACCTAAAGAATCCTAAAAAATCATCTAAAAACAGTGCTAGAAACAATTAGCAGCTTTAGTAAAGTCATAAGGATACAAAAACCCCTCATAAATCCTCAGCATTTCTATATATCACTAGCAAGATATAGCAGCAAGAGCTAGAAAGAGAAATAAAGATCAAAGTAACTTCAGACAATATAAAATACTTGGGGGTCAACCTGCCAAGGCAGACTCAGAAAATCTATGAAAACAACTTCAAGACATATCTCTCACAAATAAAATCAGATTTAAAAAACTGAACAAATATCCACTGCTCATGGATAGGTCGATCTGATATAATAAAAATGACAATTTACCTAAATTAAACTACTTATTTAACACCCTACCAATCAAAATTCCAAAAGAATTACTTTTATGAATTAGAAAAAAATCATATGTGAATTCATATGAAGAAATAAAAAGTCAATAATTTCCAGGAATTTAATGTAAAAAAGTACAAAAGAAGGTGGCTTAGTTCTACCAGATCAAAAACTATATTATAAAGCATCAGTCATCAAAACTATCTTTTATTGGCTAAGAAATAGAATGGTGGATCAGTGTAATACACTAGATGCAAAAGAGATACCAGGAAAAGAATATAGTAATTTGTTATTTGATAAACCCAAAGAGTCCAGTTCTTGGATTGATAAAAACTTTTGGGAAAATTTGAAGTTGCTATGGAAGAAACTTGGATTAAACCAGCATCTCACATGCTATACCAAATTTCATACCCTATATCAAATGGATATAAGATTTAGACATAAAAGACAATATTTTAAGCAAACTAGTAGATCAAGGACTAGTTCATCTGTCAGACCTATAGAAAGGGAAGCAGTTTATGACCAAGGAAGAGATGGTGAATATCATTAAAAACAAACTAGCTAATTTTGATTACATTAAAATAAAAAGCTTTTGCACAAACAAAACCACTGTAACCAAGATCAAAAGAAATGTAGTAAATTGGCAAAAAAAAATTTATAACTAGTATTTCTGACAAAGGACTGGTTTCTAAAATATATAGAGAATTGAGTCAAATTTATATAAAAAACCAGCCACTCCCCAATTGACAAATGGCCAAAGGATATTCAAAGGCAATTTACAGATGAGGAAATCAAAGCAATCCATAGTCATATAAAAAATTGCTGTAAATCATTACTGATTAGAGAAATCCAAATTAAATCATCTCTGAGGTACCACATCACACCTCTCAGATTGGTCAATATGACCATAAAGGACAATGATCAGTGTTAGAAGGGTTGGTGGAAATTTGGGACATTAATTCATTGTTGGTAGAGCTGTGAACTCATCCAACATTTCTGGAGAGCAATTTAGAATTATGCCAAAAGGGCAAAAAAATGTGCATATCCTTTGAACTAGCAATGCCACTACTGGGCCTATACCCTGAAGAGATCATGAAAAAGGCTAAAAGAATCACCTGTACAAAGATATTCATAGAAGCCCTGTTTGTGGTGGCAAATAATTAGAAATTGAGTGAATGTCTATCAATTGGAGAATGGCTAAATAAATTGTGATATATGTATGTTATAGAACACTATTGTTCTATTAGAAACCAGGAGGGATGGGAATTCAGGGAAGTCTGGAAGGATTTGAATGAACTGATGCTAAGCGAGATGAGTAGAACCAGAAGAACATTGTACACCCTAACAGCAACCTGGGGGTGATGATCAACCTTGATGGACTTGCTTATTTCATCAGTGCAACAATCAAGTACAATTTTGGGGGTATCTGTGATGGAGAATACCATATGTATCCACAGAAAGAATTGTGGAGTTTAAACAAAGACCAGAAACTATTACCTTTAATTTTTTTTGCAGTATCTTATTATGGAATGTTGCTATCTCTTATATTTTACTTTTTCCTTAAGGATATGATTTCTCTCTCAACCCATTCAATTTTGATCTATGAATAGCATGGAAATAATGTGAAGACTATCAGATTGCCTTCTGTGGGGGGTGGGAAGAGGGAAATGAGTTTGGGGGGAAATTGTAAAATTTGAAAACAAAAAATTTTAAAAAAGAAATATATATATATATATATGCAAATATAATCAGAGGGGAAATGATTATTTTTTTTAGGTTTTTGCAAGGCAAATGGGGTTAAGTGCATTGCCCAAAACCACACAGCTAGGTAATTATTAAGTGTCTGAGGTCAGATTTGAATGTACTCCTGCCTCCAGGGCCAGTGCTCTATTCACTGCACCACCTAACCTCCCTAGAAAATGATTATTAATGAAGTTTAATGACAAATTTTTACTGAAATCATTTTTTTTAAAAACAGAATAAAAATAAACCACAAAAATTAAGGTAACATAGAATAAAAAATAGGAACTGATTATTTTTGAATCATAAAATAACTTGAATAGGTACCTATGTAGCTGGAAATATACAGTCAATTTCTCCATTTTTCCTATTTCTGAATTTCTTGACAAATATAATTTTATAGGCAGACGTTATTACCCTCCACTCTCCATAAATGATAATCAGTTAAATAAGTACCAAAGGTTCAGACTGAGAAAAAGGACACATACTTTACTGTGTCTTTGAGAGTTACAGCATATAAACCAGAATTTTATAGCCTTGGATGGTAACATCCTAGAATGCTGGACATATCCCGTTCTTCATGCTCATTAAAAGTAATTGAGTTGACTGCTCATTATACTGTTTAATCTGTTCTCTTATTTTTGATCTACATTAAGACAGCTGAAGCAGTTCAGCAAGATAAGAGCCCTGCCAAATCTTCATATATATTTTATACCTGAGCTCTAAAATCTAAAATGTTTTCTGAGATTCAAAATGGGTGGAGTGTTACTATTTAGTGTTCAGTATATATTATAATTTCTGACTCTTACTAAGTAACTGTCATTTATTTCTTCTTTTCATGAATATAAGCTCCTAGAGCTTAGAGTTTCTATTTTTTATTTCTTCTGTAGATCAAAGATCTTGTCACATTTTTAGTGTTTATTTCACTCCATGTTGATTTTGATTACTGTGTTAATTTTGATTACTGTTAATCAGTTTCATCATAAAAATATAAATAGGAATAACAATAGAAAACTTGCATTATTATGGGAAAATGCAGGAGATAGAGTTCTATTAAAAATCTAGCAAAATTATTTGTGGATAAATTGATTATTTTTAAAGTTTTAACTCAGTGCAAAAACAGCAACAGCACTAAATACAATTATGACAATAATCAATCAGCAAATCAATTAATCAATTATGTTAAAAGTGCTGTGATAAGCCCTGGAGACATAAAAACCAATATGGAAAATTTCCCATCATCATTATTATAGAATCATAGGATCATAAGTACATTCTACTTCTCTAATTTGTGAGGCCAAATTTGAAGAATCTGTAAGGTCCTTTCTAGTTCTAAAATTTTCTGATTCTGAAAATAATCACTGACATTTCTATAGTGCTTTATATTTATAAAAAAAGCAGAATCATATATTTCATTTGAACTTTATAAGCATATGATAGATACCTAAATATTTTATAGTTTGCACTTAAATGAACTTACTTTTGTGAAAATCATATCTGATAATGACTGAACTATGGCTACTTTGTAAGCTACTTTTTGTTTTCTAATTGATATTTCATTTTATTTTTCTAATTACATGTTATGAAAGTTTTTCAATATTCAATCATATCCATATTTATGTTACATTATTATCTTCTAACTTCCTTTCCATTCCTCTCCCCTCAGCAGCAAACCTTTTAATGAATATTTTACATGTACATTTGTGTTTAGCAAGTTTACATAATCATTTTCTGTATGAGGAATTAGGTAAAAGAAAGAAAACCCTGGGATAGAAAGGAAAAGTATAAAAGATTTTTAAAAAATGAACATAATGTTCATTCAGATACTTTAGGATTTTTGTTTGTTTGTTTGTTTTTTCTTCCTTCATCTAGATGTGGATAGAATTGTCCATAACTGGTCTCCTAGAGTCCTCCTAACTCTCTAAATTGCTGAAAGGAGATGCATCTGTCAAATCTGATTCACTCACAATGCTGCTACTGTGTACAATGTTTCTGTGGTTCTACTCCCTTCACAGCATCAGTTCTTGTAATTCTTTCCATGGTTCCCTAGAGTCTAATAGAACAATAGTATTCCATACCTTTGGGGCAACTAAGTGGCATAGTGGATAAAGCACTGGTCTTGGAATCAGGAGGACAGGAGTTCAAATCTGATTTGTGACACTTGATTCCTATTAGCTGAGTTACCTTGGACAAGTCACTTAACCCTGATTGCCTTGTGTCCAGGGTCATCTCTAGTCATCTTAATTCATATCAGACCAGTGGACCAAGATGAATCCTGAAGAGAAAGTGAGACATATGAAAGAGCACTCCCTCACTCAAATCCAATTCATGTGCTTGTCATGGCAATTTCTCCTATATGTTGTAGTCTTCTTTGAAAATGAAGGACAAACATTACTCCATTGCTTTAACTTGTGTGTATTTCTGCCCTTCAGATATGTTTGTAGAATAGTTTTTAATCCAGTCTGCTATAGATTACTAAATCTTTGTTTTTCTCCATGTTATCTATCCCTGTTTGTACTTGTTATTTTTCTTTCTTCTTATTCCTCCTCACTAATGTTCTCCTCACCAATGTTTTGCTCCCTTTCCTCTTTAACTCTTAAATTTTAAATTTGTTTATTTTCACTTATACTTTTGCCTTCCCTTTTATCAGTCCCTTCTTCCTTTTTCTTTCCCTTCCATCCTTCCATCCTTTCCCCACTCCCTACCATTTCCCTGAAGGGCAGAATAGTCTCCCCCCCCCCCCCCCTCTCTCTCTCTAGGTTTTTTTGGTAAGACAAATGGGGTTAAGTGGCTTGCCTAAGGCCACACAGCTAGGTAATTATTAAGTGTCTGAGACCAGATTTGAACCCAGGTACTCCTGACTCCAGGGCAAGTGCTTTATCCACTAGGCCACCTAGCTGCCCCTTAGAATAGTCTCTTAAACCCAATTGAGAACCTATGTTATTCCCTCACAAGGCCAAATCTGTTGAGTAGGATTTATTTAGTGTAAATTTTCTTTCCCTTCCATCCCCCACTTCTTTTCCTCTACTATAATAGGTCTTTGTGTCTCTTCATCTTTGTTATTTATCCACTGATGCCTAATCTCTCAGTATGGCCTTTCTTCTAATATGTTTATTGTTTTAACCCTGCCTGTAGTTACATCTCCTTTATCAAAATATATTTCTTTTATCTGACCTGACAGAAGTACTATCAATCAAAGTACATTCAATGAAAAATTGATTGGTTGCTTGGTTTATTGATAAGCTCAAAATACTATCAAAGTAATAATCAATCAAACATTGATTGATTGATGGATAAGCAGCATTTTCTCATAGTTATTAGTCACTCCCTTCTGTCTCATTACACTTCTCAAGAGTCATGAATCACATCCAATTACAATCATTTTATAGCTTTTCAAGTACCTTCCATAGACACACAATCTTCATGAGTCAAATGTTAACTTTGTGAATTCTTTATACTCCTCCTCAAACTTACTGTTTCCAATTGGAGCCAAAGCTTCAATCCAATCATATCTCTTCATGATATTTTTCATGTCCAGTTCCTCTAAGTATAGTCTCTCCCTCCATCTCTATAATACTCTAATTATAGCCCTACAATGCTCCATTTACCAAAGTATCAAGTACATTCTCTCCCACTGCCCCTTTAGCAACCAAACCATAGTACAAAAATCCCTCCTTAAAAAAAGGTATGGATTAATTTTCTAATCTCTCTATGTCCAACACCTCTACATGCAATTCCATCTCATAATTCTAATGTTCTATAAACCTCTAAGTATCTAGTTAAGTAAAGTAACTTCTGATTTAATTATGCACGCAATTCTTAAGCACTCTTAAGTACTGGGGCAATCTTAACATCTCTCTTAAAAACTTTATCATTGAATGTAAGGCATGGGAGACTGGCACAGGACTACCTAACATAGGTATCCTCATCAGAAAATGTAGTAAGTTCTATGAACAAGGCAGACTTAAATTAGTTCAAAGAAAATGTTAAATATATAAGTTTAGAATAAGCACTCCAGTTGTTCTTCTGAACTATTTATACCAGAACTGTGTTAGAACATTCTCAGTTCCTATTGGTCAAGTCAATCTCAGTTGTATGCATTGTAATTTGTCTCACACAGAGTGATGTCATTTTGGTCTTCCTCCATAGAAGGAAAAGAACCAATTATATTCTTTAAGTATAATCAGTTCAACTATTTCAACTCTTTAACTATCTTAAGACAAATACAATTCTCAAGAATTACAAGTGTTATCTTCCCTTGAGGGTTGTAAACAATTTAATGTTTATGACTAACATTTGTTTTATTTTTTCCCCTTTCTGTTTAAATTTTTTGTCAGCTTCTTGAGTGTTGTATTTAAGGATTAAATTGTCTGTTCATTTTAATTGTTTTTAATCAGGAAAATTTGTAAATTATTTATTTAATTGAACAGATTTAATTCCTCTGACAGAATATGCTGAATTTTGCAAGGTTGTAAATTCTTGTGTTGTAATCCAAGGTCCTCTGTCTCCAAAATATCATATTCTAGGCACTGATAAGTCTTATGTAATTCTGATTGTGTTTTCTTTGTATTTAAATGACCTCTTTTTGGCTGCTTGCAGTATTTTCTCCTTTATTTGAACATTCTGAAATTTGGCTATGATAGCTTTGGAGTTTTTATACTAGGGTCTCTTTCTGGAGGTGTTCTGTGTATTCTTTCGAAGGCTATTTTATTTTCTTGGTTTAATATATTTGAGCAGGTTTCCCTCTTAATTTCCTGAAAGACATTTTCCAGGTTCTTTCTTTGATCCAGATAGACCTGCTAGACCAATAATTCATAAATTATCTCTCCTGGACCTAATTTCTAGGTCATTTGTTTTTCCTAGAAGGTATTTTACATTTTCTTCAATTTCTTCTTTCTTCTGACATTTTTGATAGAATTTTGATGTCTCATAAATTCTTTAGTTTATATCTGACCAATTCTAATTTTTAGCATTCTATTTTCTTCAATTAATTTTTTGTGTTTCTCTTTCAAGTTGGTTAATTTTACTTTTTATGTTTATTTTTTGAAGAGTTACATTTTTTCCAGTTGGTTATTTTTACTTACAAAGAAATTGATTTTTTTACTTGTCTCTCATTTCCTTTTCTTCTTCATTTCATTTCTTCTTCCCTCTCTTCTTTGGTTTTTAAATTAAAACACCTAAAGTAAAGAAACTTAGAAGTTGGAACACAGAATTCCAAAAAAAAAATGAAAAGTAGAAGAGCAAGCAATAATGAAGAACTAAAACATGAGGAGGTATTTGCATTCAAATTTGTGAAGTTGGATCCTCTTAGAAAATTGTCATAATAAGGCTGAGAGACCATAAGTTAAAAAAAAATATATAAGGAAGAAAGGGGAAGAAGGAAAGTAGAAATTATTTTCCATAAGTAGATGTCTATAGAAACAGATCTTCTACCTTTTCAGATGTTTTCTAAGAGAACTTATCATGACAAATATCTGAGGAAGCACTTGAATCATCTCCACATTTTTGAATGTAAATATTTCATTCTGTTTTGTTTTTTAATGAATGTTGCTCTTGTTTACTTTTTCACATTTCTCCAGATTCCTTTGTTTAAATGTTTAAATATCTATGCAGCTATAGTATTTTTGCCAGAAATGCTTGGGAGTTCTCTGTATTAGTACAGATTCATTTTTCTTCTGGAGTTTTGCTGGGCAAGGTATTTTTTGCTTGCATCCTACGTAAATAATTTACTTCCTGCTATAATATCCAAAATTTCTGTTTCTTTAAAGTGATGGCTTTTGGGTTTTCTTAACTGTAACTTCAGTATTGAATTCTTGCTAACTATTAGTATTTTTATTTGTCCTAAAATACTGGGTTTTTTGGCTCTGATGCTCCCAGAAATTTTAAAATTACAGATTTTTTTTGAGGAGGTAATTTAGAGATTCCCTCTTTTGTCCTCTTGTTCTAAGTAATCTGCGCAGATTTTATTTAATTTTTTTTAGAAAAATTATGTATAAATGATTTTTATTAGAGACTTTCAAGAAGTCCAATGTATATTTTTTTAACTTAGGAAAAAGTTGATTTATATATTAAGTATAATGATGATGGTGAAAAAGATCTAAGTAACTGAGTTTGATCATTCCAAGATTACATTATTCTGATTGAGAAGGAGCAATTTACTTTAGAAATCTGGAAAGATTAGTTGTATGCCATTTAATAGGGAGCAGTAATGAATTTGACATTTAATTTAATGACCTTATTCAAAGCTTCCAAGAAATACTTTTCAGTGGCAATTTTTCATTGTCCTTTGATTACAAGCATCCCTGCTTTGGTATAAACTCTGGTGTATATGGGGGGCAGTGGGGTTAAATGACTTGTCTAAGGTCACACAGCTAGTAAGTTTCAAGTGTCTGAGGCCAGAATTAAACTCAGGTTGTCCTGATTTCAGAGTCAGTGCTCTATTCATTGCACTGCCTACCTGTGGAAGCACTGCTAATTTCAGTACCAATGCTGAAACACAGACATGCTAACAATTCAAATCTTATATCTCTCTCTCAACACTTTTTGAATGAGCATGAAACTTGAAAATATGTGTTCAACCCTCTAGATCAGGCAAGCTAAATTCAATCTTTCTATCCAGTCTCCAAGACTTAATCAATGCTGAATGCAATATATCAGGTCTGCTGGTGGCCATTAGTATTTTAGTGCTTTCTTGAGGATCAAATACATCCAGTTGGTTAATAATTTCAACAGGTTCATTGCACCTCATTGTTACCTTCAACTCCATCATCAAAATGAACACTTCCAATATCATCAATTTCATCAACAATTTAAGTCAGGTCTTTTTGTTTCTGTCCATTTCAAAGACCTCTTGGAACATTCTAACCTTCTCTCCAACATATTTCTGTACAAGTTCAGATTCAATAATCCTGAAGAAGCAGGAATCCATGCTATCAGAAATAGCATGAGCCCAAAGAAGTTTGCCTGTGCCTGAGGGATCAAAAAGAAGCCTCTTTGCGGGAGGGGAAGCGCACAATATAAAAGTTAACAATCCTCTCCAGAAGAAGCAATGGAATTTCAACTACTTTTATTTGTTTCTCTATCTGTTATTTGCAATCACCAATATCATTGTATGTGACATGAGGTTTTTCTTCTACCTCTGTCATTGTTGATGTTGAGTCAATCTTGGGAGGCAGGGGAATATTAATTTTCTACTTATTTCTTTTCATAACAACTCTCATTTTTCATCAATGTCAGTAGAAACTACCTGATCAATGAGGTCCACCACAAATTTGGCAAACTGCTTCACATTGATAATGTATTGTGGGTCCATCCAACCCTTCTATAGAGCAATGTGGAATTATGTCCAAAGAGCAATAAAAGTGATCATATCTTTTGACTCAGAAATACAAATATTAGGCCTATATTAAGAAGAAATTATGAATAATGGGAAAAGTCCCACAGTTCCAAAAAATTCATAGCAGCAAAGAATTGGAAATTGAGGGGATATCCATCAGTTGGGTAATGACTGAACAATTTATTGTATATGAAAGTTAATGGAGTACTATTTTTTTTATGGCATTGGTTATTATTTTTTTTTAAAAAAGATTTTATTTAGTTTGAGTTTTACAATTTTTCCTCTAAACTTACTTCCCTCCCCAACCCCAAACAGAAGGCAAATTGTCAGTCTTTACATTGTTTCCATGGTATAAATTGTTCCAAACTGAGTGTGATGAGAGAGAAATCCTTGTTTTACCCCTGATCATATTGGGAATACCGCTAGACTATCCCCATTGCATATAATGCTTGTTATTGGTTTCATTCATATTGCTTATCATTCTAATGAACAGTCCATTTATTCTGACAATCTCTATTGTTTTTAGAAGGAATAGGTGCCGTATTTTGTCAAAGGCCTTTTCAACATCTATTGATAAGATAATATAATTTTTGATAGGTATGTTGTTGATATAATTAATTATACTAACAGTTTTCCTAATATTGAACCAACCCTGCATTCCTGGAATGAATCCTGCTTTGTCAAAATGTATTATCCTAGTGATAACTTGTCATAATCATTTTCTTAAGATTTTATTTATGATTTTTACATTTATATTCTTCAGGGAGATAAGTCTATAATTTCCTTTCTCTGTTTTAACTCTTCCTGGATTAGGTATCAGCACTACATTGATTTCATAGAAAGAGTCAGGCAGTGTTCTGTGTTCCCCTATTTTTCCCAAGAGTTTATATACAATTGGAACACATTGTTCCTTAAATGCTTGGTAGAATTCACTTGTGAATCCATCAGGCCCTGGAAATTTTTTCTTAGGGGGTTCAATGATGGCTTGTTGAATTTCTTTTTTCTGAGATAGGGTTGTTTAGGTATTTAATCTCCTCTTCATTTAAACTGGGCAACTTATATTTTTGTAAATATTCATCCATTTCACTTAGATTGTCAAATTTATTGGTATAGAGTTGGGCAAAATAATTCTAAATTATTACTTTAATGTCCTCCTCATTGCTGGTGAGTTCAGCTTTTTCATTTATGATATTAACAATTTGGTTTTCTTCTTTCTTTTTTTTAACCAAATTGACCAGAGGTTTATAAATTTTGTTGTTTTTTTCATAAAACCAACTTTTGGGTTTATTTATTAATTCAATAGTTTTTTTTTACTTTTGATTTTCTTAATTTCTCCTTTAATTTTTAGAATTTCTAATTTGCTATTTAATTGGGGATTTTTAATTTGTTCTTTCTCTAATTTTTAGTTGCATATTTAGTTTATTTCTCTAATTTATTCATATAAGCATTTAATGATATATAATATATCCCCTGACAGCCACTTTGGTATGTTGTTTCAGTATTGTCATTATCTAGGATAAAATAATTAATTCTTTCTATAATTTGTTGTTTGATCACTCATTCTTTAAAATAAAGCTGTTCAGTTTCCAATTAGTTCTGAGTCTATATCTCCCTGGCCCAATATTGCATATGACTTTTATTGCATTGTTATCTAAAAAGATGTATTCACTATTTCTTCCTTTCTGCAGTTGATCATTATGTTTTTATGCCCTAGTACATGCTCAATTATTGTATAAGTGGCATGTACTGCTAAGAAAAGGTATATTCCTTTCTATCCCCATTCAATTTCCTCCATAAGTCTATCATATCTAGTTTGTCTAACAATTTATTAACCTCCTTAGTTTCTTTCTTGTATATTTTATGATTTGATTTATCTAGATCTGATTGGCAATTTCTTTGGCTGGCCAGTAGGAGGTGCTGTTGTCTACTCTGGAGTGTCTGTGACATTGAATGAGGGCTTCTCCCTTAGCCTGGAGGAAGTGATTGAAGCTGTTAAATACTTTTGTCTTCAATCAATGGTGGGCTTTTTCCTGGGGTGAGGTCATTCCTCTCCCCATTGTCAGCTGAGCTGGTTCTTCTGCTCATACACTAGTAGAGTTTTGCTGCCTATGTCTTCCTGTAGTTCTTCCTGCTTCTCCTCTAAGAATTTGGATGCTATCCCATTGGGTGCATATATATATTCAGTATTGTCATCACTTTATTGGCTATGGTATCTTTTAGGAGATTATAGTTTCTTTCTTTTACTCTTTTAATGCTATCGATTTTTGCAGATCCTTTGTCTGATATAAGGATTGCTACCCCTGCTTTATTCACTTCAACTGAAGCAAAATATATTTTGCTCCAACCTTTTCCCTTTACTCTATTTGTAACACTCTGCTTTAAATGAGTTTTTTGTAAACAGCATATTGGAGGATTCTAATTTTTAATCCATTTATGTTTTAAGGGAGAATTCATCCCATTCATATTCAAAGTTATAATTACTCTTTATTACCCTTCATGCTATCTTCCCTCTATATTCTATTTTCCCCTTTTCCTTCCTTTATCTATATCCCCAAGTATTTTGTTTCTGAACACCACCCCCTTCAGTAGATTTGCCCTCTTATATCCACCCCTCCCCTTTCTTTCCCCTTCCCCCTTTTCCCTTTTCCCCTTTCCTTCCTTCTGTTAATTCCCCTTTTTTCTCCTCCTCCCTTTCTCTGATCCCCCTCCCCTTCTCCCCTTTTAATACTTGAAATGTGAGATATTTTTAAGTTAAATAAATATGTGTGTAAGTTAACTTTAAGCCAAGTCTGATGAGAAGATTCAAATATTTCTCATTTCCTCCCTTCTTCCCCTCTATTACCATAGGTCTTTTGTACCTCTTAATGTAATGAGATCTACCCCATTCAGTCCCTTCCCTCCTCCCATCTCCTTCCTGTCCCTGTCCCCCTTTTAAGGAGGAGGTGTTTTTAAATCATTATATCTGATTCATAGAAAATTCTGAATATCCATCACTTCTAGCTAAATATATTCTATCTAATAGAGTTACAATTCTTGAGATTTATTAGAGTCTTTCTCCCAAGTAGCATTATAGCCAGTTTCATCCCATTGGATAACAGTCTCATGAATAAATCATGAGTGTTCATCACTTCTGGCTAGGTATATTCTCTCTATTAGAGTTATAATTCTCAAGAGTTATAAGAATCTTTTTCCCATACTGGGATATAGCCAGTTTCAACTTATTGGATAGCAGTTTTTTTTTCTTTACTCCCTTTTTCTTTTTTTAAACCTTTTCATGTGTCTCTTCAGCCTCCTGTTTGATTTCCAAATTTTCTATTTAGCTCTGGACTTTTCATCAAGAATTTTTGGAATTCTTCCATTTCATTAAATGTCCATCTTTTCCCCTGAAAAAAGAAGCCTCAGCTTTGCAGGATGTGGTTTCTTAGCTGCATTCCAAGCTCCCTTGCTCTTCAGAATATCTTGTTCTAGGTCCTTCAATCCCTTAATTTTAATGCAGCCAGGTCCTCCATAATCCTTACTAGGCTCCTTGATATTTAAATTGTTTCTTTCTGGATGCTTACAGGATTTTCTCTTTTATCTGATAGTTCTGGAATATAGCTACAGTATTCCTTGGTGTTTTCATTTTAGGTTTTCTTTCTGGAGGGGATCGATGTACTCTTTCAATAGCTTCTTTGCCCTCTGGTTCCATGATATCAGGGCAATTTTCCATCACTAGATCCTGTGATATTAAGTCCAGGCTATCTTTCTCTTCAATGTTTTCAGGAAGTCCAATAATTCTCAAGTTGCCCCTCTTGATCTATTCTCAAGGTCAGTGGTTTTGCTGATGAGTTATTTTACTTTTTCTTCTATTTTCTTCTGTTGTTTGGTTTTGTTTAACAGGCTCTTGCTGTCTCATGATGGCATTAGTTTCCCCAGCCTCCATTCTTTTTCTTAGAGAAGAGTTTCCTTCATTTACCTTTTGCAACTCCTTTTCAAATTGGTCAATTCTCTTTTTGAAAGGGCTTTCCATTTGACCAGTTGATGTTTTGAGAGAATTATTTTCTTTTTACATTTGCCCAATTGAGGATCTGAGAGAATTATTCTCATTTTGTATTTGTTCAATTGTATTTTCCAATGATTTGTTTTTTTGTTGCAAGGTGTTAATTGACTCTCCCAAATTTCCAATTGATTTTTAAACTCCTTTCTTATTTATTCAAGGAAATTTCTTACTTTCTCTGCTGGAAACCAGATCATATTCTCCTCAGAGGCTCTAGGTGTCCCTCTGAGTTAGGGCCTTTTCCTTCCAAGAATTTTTCTACAGATCCACCTTTCTGCTGACCTTTCTTCAGTTTGCTAAGTCCTTGAGTTGGGAGGTTGATATTTTTATCGCTAGAGGCTTTACTCACTGAGTGCAATATCTCTGCCTGGCCAGTAGGGGTGCTGATTGCTTTCTCTGGAGTGTCTGTGACCTTGAGGTAGGCCTTCGCCCTTCGCCTGGAGGGAGTGATTGAAGCTGTTAAATACTTTTGTCTTCAATCAGTGGTGGGCTTTATCCTGGGGTGAAGTCATCCCTCTCCCTATTGTGAGTTGGGCTGGTTCTTCTGCTCACTCAATTGTGCCTGGGGTAGAACTACTCGGTAACTGTTTGTTCTGGGAAGAGGCTTTGGCAGTAATAGAAGCATGGTCTCAGAGTTCCTCAGACCAGAGGAGCCCAGGGATGATTTTTGCAGCTCTCCTGCACTAGAACTCTCCCCGCCAGGCCTGTCAGCAGGCTCCAGAGGGTCAGCACCAACACCAATGCCTCTGCTCCCTAGTTGACCCAAACCCTTGTGGTGTAGCCCTGCTGCTGATCAAGCAGGTCCAGCTCTTGGGCCCTCAGGCTCCTGGGCTCCAACCCCAATGCTAATCACCTTGATCTGGGGCTAATCTACCCTGGCTCACCCATGACTGAGGAAGACAAATCTAGAGGTAGATGTTTTTTCTCCAGGCTTTTCTTTATCGGTTTTGTTGACTGGATTTTTGTTAAGAGGTTTGTTTCATATCATAGATAGAGAAAGATCAGAACTTTGCCTGTCTTCTCTCTGCCATTTTGGCTGAAATTCAGAGTACTATTTTTCTATAAAACAACCATGAAAGGTTGAACTCTATAAAAGCATACAAAGAATTCCAGGAACTGATATTGAATGAAGGGAACAGAGCAATAGAACACTGTATATTGTGAGTTGATCAACTTTGAACCATGAACTCCTCTTGGTACTTCAGAGACCTAGTACAACCCTGGGAGACCAATTATGTATAGCAGAAATTATAATCCCATGAGAAAAAATCCCAACAAATCAAACCAAACATAAAAAAACAAACTACAGGATTTGAATGAATATTATGTTCACTTTTTTCAAAACTTCTCTTATATTTTTCTTTCTGTCTTTTGGTTTTCTTTCTTTTCCTCTTTTCCTAATTCACCATACACAAAATGACTAATATGTAAACATGTTAAACATAAATGGACATGACTGTTCACAACAAAGGGGAAGAGAGAGAAAGGGAGTGTGGAAGAAAATTGTGTATCATAAATATACAAGTAGATGAATATTGAAAAACTTTCATAACATGCAATTCAATAAAATAAAATATCAATAAGACAAAAGCGGGTTGAACTAGGAAAAAGGTGTTTAAGCAAAACAAATTATAAGGCCAAAATGCTCAAAGAAATGAAAAAAGGAATACAAAGGCAGATTGAAAAGCAAGTCAAGGATTTATAAGCTTAAATTTCTATAAATTAAACATTTTTTCTTTTTTATTATCTTTTTACATTCATTTTTTCTTTAATTATTTTTTCAGCCATTTGCACATGCATATTTTCAAGTTACAAAATTTCCTTCCACCCTCCTTTCCTACCCCACTCCCTTCAGCAACAGACAGGTTAGCATTGTACATACATTGTACATATGTACATTTTGATAACCAGGTTTGTAGATTGGTGTTAGTTATTTTTGGTATGAGACTTTAGGATGAAGGGAAAGAGTCACATAAGGGATAATTTTTATAAAGTATTCATCAGATTCTGGAGGGTTTTTTTGTAAGGGGGGTATGTGTTTTGTTTTGTTTTGTTTTTCGTCCAGATAGGTTAACATAGTCCATGTCCAGTCTAATATAGTTGTCCTAGGTCTTAAATTAAACTTTTAAAATAAAAGTGAGAGGAAAATTATTTAGGAAAATGAAACCTAGTAATTAGTTGTACACAAACTGCATGCATAAATGTGTGTGTGTATAAACCTATATATACAGCATATATCTATGGATATATATGTATGCATATATATATATATATATATATATATATATATATATATATATTTACATAATGATAAAGAAACACAGAATGGTAATGAGTAACTGAGGCAAATTTCTTCTACATTAGCTGATACCAAAAGTAACATGTTATAATAAAGGACAAAGTAGAAATTTACATCATTAAGAGACAGAAAATTACATTATTTTTTTTTCTGGTTTTTTTTTTGCAAGGCAAATGGGGTTAAGTGGCTTACCCAAGGCCACACAGCTAGGTAATTATTAAGTGTCTGAGACCAGATTTGAACCCAGGTACTCCTGACTCCAAGACCGGTGCTTTGTCCACTACGCCACCTAGCTGCCCCAAATTACATTATTCTTTTTTTTTAATTTATTTTTATTAACGATATTATTTGAGTTTTACAGTTTCCCCCCAATCTTGCTTCCCTCCCCCCCCCCCCAGAAAGCACTCTGTCAGTCTTTACTTTGTTTCCATGTTGTACCTTGATCCAAATTGGGTGTGATGAGAGAGAAATCATATCCTTAAAGAGAACAGAATTCTCAGAGGTAACCAGATCAAACAATAAGACATCTGGGTTGGATTTTTTTCCGAATTAAAGGGAATAGTCCTTGTACTTTGTTCAAACTCCACAGCTCCTTATCTGGATACAGATGGTACTCTCCTTTGCAGACAGCCAAAAATTGTTCCCAATTGTTGCGCTGATGGAATGAGCAAGTCCTTCAAGGTTGAACATCACTCCCATGCTGCTGTTAGGGTGTACAGTGTTTTTCTGGTTCTGCTCATCTCACTCAGCATCAGTTCATGCAAATCCCTCCAGGTTTCCCTGAAATCCCATCTCTCCTGGTTTCTAATAGAACAATAGTGTTCCATGACATACATATACCACAGTTTGCTAAGCCATTCCCCAATTGAAGGACATTTACTGGATTTCCAATTCTTTGCCACCACAAACAGGGCTGCTATAAATATTTTTGTACAAGTAATGTTTTTACCCATTTTCCTCATCTCTACAGGGTATAGACCCAGTAGTGGTATTTCTGGGTCAAAGGGTATGCATATTTTTGTTGCCCTTTGGGCATAGTTCCAAATAGCTCTCCAGAAGGGTTGGATGAGTTCACAGCTCCACCAACATCCCAGATTTCCCACATCCCTTCCAACAATGATCATTATCCTTCCTGGTCATACTGGCCAATCTGAGAGGTGTGAGGTGGTACCTCAGAGAAGCTTTAATTTGCATTTCTCTAATGATTAATGATTTAGAGGATTTTTTCATATGGCTATGGATTACTTTGATATCCTCATCTGTAAAATTGCCTTTGCATATCCTTTGACCATTTGTCAATTGGGGAATGGCTTTTTGTTTTAAAAATATGACTCAGTTCTCTGTATATTTTAGAAATGAGTCCTTTGTCAGAATCATTAGTTGTAAAGATTGTTTCCCAATTCACTACATTTCTTTTTATCTTGGTCACATTGGTTTTATCTGTGCAAAAGCTTTTTAATTTAATGTAATCAAAATCATCTAATTGGTTTTTGGTGATGTTCTCCAACTCTTCCTTAGTCATAAACTGTTCCCCTTTCCATAGATCTGACAGGTAGACTAATCCTTGATCTTCTAATTTGCTTATAGTATTGTTTTTTTATGACTATGTCCTGTAACCATTTGCATCTTATCTTGATAAAGGGTGTGAGGTGTTGGTCTAATCTAAGTTTCTTCCATACTAACTTCCAATTATCCCAGCAATTTTTATCAAAGAGGGAGTTTTTATCCCAATGGCTGGACTCTTTGGGTTTATCGAACAGCAGATTACTATAATCATCTCCTGCTTTTAAACCTAGTCTATTCCACTGGTCCACCACTCTATTTTTTAGTTTTGATGACTGATGCTTTATAATATAATGTTAGATCAGGTAGGGCTAAGCCACCTTCTGCCCTTTTTTTTCATTAAGCTCCTGGCAATTCTTGACTTTTCATTTCTCCATATGAATTTACTTACAACTCTTTCTAACTCATTAAAGTAATTTTTTTGGAATTTTGATTGGTAGGGCACTAAACAGATAGTTTAGTTTTGGTAGAATTGTCATTTTTATTATATTAGCTCTACCTATCCATGAGCAGTTGATATTTGCCCAGTTATTTAAATCTAATTTAATTTGTGTGAGAAGTGTTTTATAATTGTTTTCAAAAAGATTCTGAGTCTGTCTTGGCAAATAGACTCCCAAATATTTTATATTGTCTGAGGTTACTTTGAATGGGATTTCTCTTTCTAGCTCTTCCTGCTGTTTCTTGCTAGACATATATAGAAAAGTTGAGGTTTTATGAGGGTTTATTTTATAACCTGCAACTTTGCTAAAATTGCTAATTGTTTCCAGTAGTTTTTTAGATGATTTCTTGGGGTTCTCTAGGTAGACCATCATCATATCATCTGCAAAGAGTGAGAGTTTTGTCTCTTCCTTCCCAATTCTAATTCCTTCCATTTCTTTTTCTTCTCTAAATGCTGATGCAAATATTTCTAATACAATATTGAATAGTAGTGGTGATAATGGGCACCCTTGTTTCACCCCTGATCTTATTGGGAATGTCTCTAGCCTCTCCCCATTGAATATAATACTTGTTGATGATTACAGATAGATACTGCTAATTAATTATTTTAAGAAACAGCCCATTTATTCCTACACTCTCTAGTGTTTGTAATAGGAATGAATGTTGTATTTTGTCAAAAGCTTTTTCAGCATCTATTGATATGATCATATGATTTCTGATAGGTTTGTTGTTGATATAATTGAGTATACTAACAGTTTTCCTAATATTGAAACAACCCTGCATTCCTGGAATAAATCCTACTTGATCATAATGTATTATCCTAGTGATGACTTGTTGTAATCGTTTTGCTAAGATTTTACATTATTCTTAAAAGATAATATGGACACACTTGTGTGTATATTAAACATCAATAAAGAATGTGAATGACATCTATTTTGCTTTTTACTAATTGTAAGGAGAATTAAATTTAAAATCAAAGATAACAGAATTAGTATAGGGCATTTTAATATCTACCTCTCTGTAGAAAAAAAACCAAAAAATTATAGAACTGAATAAATATTATATAAACAAAAAATAAAATGCAATGACTAATGACTTAAGTATGCAAATTATAATTAGAAATCAAAAAATCAACAAACTCAAAAGAAATTAAAAAAAGAATCTTGAAATTTCTTATAGATAAAAAATCATTGAAAAATCATGTAAAATTTAAATGAAAATATAACAAATTAAGAAAAATGGGAGAACAGAATCTCTCACATCCAAGAATATAATATCATATGGTAAATATAATGTAATTAATATAATATATATATATATATTGAAAATACAATGGAAAGAGTAATAAGATAAACCTCAGTCCCATGTACTTATGCTAAATCTTAGTCTGAGAGAAGAGATAGAAAAATGTATTTTTCTCCCAGCTTTTAGTGGTGATATAGGCAATTAGGATACAGATTGTTTTTATATGTTGGCAGTTATTGGCAATGTGCCAGTTTGTAGTCTTGGTAACCTGTACATAAATTCATATAGACAGAAATATACATGCATGTGTATGTGTGTCTATCATTTTCTTAAGATATAGCTTCCCAGAAAGGAAGATTGAGAAGTGTGTATATTCAAATACAAATGTGATATAAAGTTAAAAATGAAAATAAAGTATTTAAAAAGGCATGAAAAAAAATTTTCTGTGACAAAATTGCATGACTCTTAGTCATATTAGTTATGTACTTGTCTTAAATGACTCAGATAAAAAGAACAGAAGCTACCATAAAGCTTATCTAAACATTTTTGTCTGATAAAATCAATGCTTCGACTTACATTAAAAATGAAAACCATGGCTTACCTCTAGGACAAATTATAGCATTGAGGTATTATGATACAGCTTAAAGTTACTAGCATTCTTCTAAAGTGAACCAATTCAAAGTTCATCCTGGTATATGTTAGTGCATTTTCTCATAATTTTTTTATTGCAATGTAGTAGGTATTCATAGTACAATACATTTAATTGTGTCTGCCAATTGTCTGTTAGTACATACAAGATAATTTATAGGACTGATCACTTCAGTAATCTTTTTAAGCAAGTGTATCCTAGTGGGTGACATAATGTGAATATGACTATTGTCATTATTAAGCATGGTACAGTACACATAATCATAGAGATTTTAAGCTAGAAGGAAAGTCAGAAAGTAACACACTTTAACTTTTCTAAATTAAAATGCTGCATCCTGGATAGGGTAATGAATTTGTTCAAGTTCATATGGTTAATAAAACAAAAAATAAAATAAACCATCACTAGTCTATTATTAAATATATTAATTAATATATTTCCATAAGTGTAACATATATTCTTATTAAAATTGTTATTATAGCAAATGCTTCCAATGAATGAAGTCATTTTTCCTTAGTACTTACTAAATGTAAATCACTATCCTAATCCTGGGCATAAAAATAGAAAAGTAGTCTAGTACTTTTCCCAAGAATACATTCTAAAGGGGTAGACAACAAATAATAGCAATTTTCAGCAGCAAGTCAATGGAAAGTAATATGGTACATAGTATATGATGCCAAAGAATATAATGCACCATCAGTCATATCATTTCCACTGAAAAAACCTATCAATTTCTGACATTGAATTACTTGATGTTGCCAAGGACTTTGATAGCACTCACCCACCACAGATCTTCAGGACATGAGACTGAAGACCTGTGTGAAAGTAGAAAAAGTTGCCAATTACCATTTCAATGAAGAATCATTTTCAGGATGATGCCTGCAAGGGCTTCATCTTCAAGAAGACTAGTAGTCTGGGGGGGATATTGTTGTTGCTAAATGTCCTGGAATCAGAGCGCTCAGATTTCTTTATCTTTGTCTTGGCACAAAATGCCTCCAGTCTCTCTCATCAATTTAACATACCATCTTTGTCTACTCTAAAGTTTTCAGACAGATCAATCATTAATTTAAAGACAATATACTTCCTTAATCAAGGTAGATAAAAGATGGCATAAGGTATATATTTGGAAACATGATGGGGAGAAGGTAAAAGAAAAATGATTCATTGTAAATAATATATACAGACTATTGTTGCTGGAAAAATACAATTGGTCAGTGCAACTAGAGAAGACAAACAGATATCTGTGAATGAGTCTGTGAAGTGACATTGCTAGTCTTCAGGTAAAATGATCATTAAACTATATAAAGAGGAAGAAAGTTATTGAGGATCCTTTGAACAATATCCTCTGAATGTGACATTCTTTTTGCTACTCTTCCCACTATGGTACAGGAATAGTTCCATTTCTTCCCCCATAAAGGTGTAAAGATAAAGTACAAAGTACAGAAAGATTAGGGATAAGATTTTCTGGGACTGAATGTTTTATTTATGCATGTCTGATTGGTTTCCTATATCTTTTGTCACAGATATGGAGGCACAAACTAATTAGGAAGAATTACACATGGAAAATTCCGACATGGAAGAATTTAGTTATGGAAGATTTTGGAAAAAGGAAGGAGTTTCACATATCAAAAATAGGGTATGTCTAGAGTAAAAACATTCTTTCATAATCATTTCATAATGCATTTCAAAGAGACCTGACATAATTTCGTTCTTATAACAATTCTGTGAAGAAGGCAGTGTTGATATTATTGGCCTCATTTTACACTTATGGAAACTGATGCAGAGAAGAGCTAAGCAAATCTTGATACCCATGGGAAAAAAATTAGCAGTTTAAAGATAATGCACAAGAAAGATATATTGTTGTTTTTTTTAAGGTTTTTGCAAGGCAAATGGGGTTAAGTGACTTGCCCAAGGCCACACAGCTAGGTAATTATTAAGTGTCTGAGACCGGATTTGAACCCAGGTACTCCTGACTCCAAGGCCAGTGCTTTATCCACTATGCCACCTAGCCACTCCAAGATATATTGTTAATATATATTTTTGGTTCACAAAAGTGTTAGTAAATAGATATTAGAAGTCAGATAACCTACTCTTTTATTTTAATCACTTTTTCACCTCACATAGGTAGTACTTTACAAAGCTAGAATTCAAACTAAAGCTCCTTCCACTAAAGCATACTGCCTCTCAATTTAAATGCAATATTTCTAGGGAAATTTTTTCTTTTCTTCCTTCCTTCCTTCCTTCCTTCCTTCCTTCCTTCCTTCCTTCCTTCCTTCCTTCCTTCCCACTTTTTCTCTCTCTTCTGTTCTCTTCCCCCCCTCTCTATTTATCTGTCTCTATATCTATACCTATCTCTGTATCTTTCTGTTTCTCCCCTTGTCTCTCTGTCTCTCTGTGTGTCTCTGTGTGTCTCTGTCTCTGTCTCTGTCTCTGTCTCTGTCTCTGTCTCTCTCTCTCTGTCTCTCTCTCTCTCTCTGCTTCTCTCCCCCCTCCCTCAAAATAACTTGGAAATATAGTGACTTAGATTGAGGAAGACCTGGGTTCAGATCTGGCCTCAAACACTTCTAGCTATGAGACCATGAGTAAGTTACTTAACCTCAGTTCCATCATCAGTAATATGGAGGAAATAATAGCACCTAACTTCTGTGTTTTTGTTACAGTCAAATGTGATGATAATCGTAAGGCATTTACAATTTAGCTGTTATTATTTTTATTGTCATAATAAGAATAAGATAATAATAAGAGAGATATTGGGTGTGTGTTGAACAGATATTAATTATTTATTAATATCTGTTCAACACACATCCAATATCTTTATTAGATTTTAAGCTCTTTGAGGGAAGGGTCAATATTATTTTAATGTTTGTATTTCACATAATACATTCCACAGAAGAGATAATTTTTTTTAGTAAATATTTTTTCTAAACTTGAGACTAAAGTTCAAATAGGCTATTTATTCTACATTTAAACTAAGAAAAATCAGACCATATCTGATCCTCATTTCTGTTATACATAAAATGAGTCAAATGATCTAGAAAATATCTTTTAATTCTAAAACTTACTAATTATATGTATGAGAATGAATGAATTCATCTCCAAACATAAAATTACAGAGAATATAATTAGCTGATGTATTCTACCTTGAATTCAAGTTTCTAGAATACAGATAAACTGCATGTACTGAGAAAATGAATGTATTCTGTGTTGAATTCTTGTTCTATGTTTACCTAATCAGGAAGCATAACATTCTTATTGAAAATGATGTCCTCACTTCTTAGTGTTGACAAGAATGTATTCCATATATTTGTAAGTCCAAATACCACAGTATAATCACATTGACTTAAAAGTGACTGTGGATGGCAACTCTCAGTATTCTAATACTCAGATTATTACCTTCCCTATGTTCTGAACCATAACAATATTTGGTTTAATGTTTTGGATTCTATTAGCCGTGCTAAAAACATATCTTTTTCACAACATGGAGGACAAAATAAAAATTAGTTCAATATTTAATGGAAAAATGGGATGTGATAACAGCATTGCTCATAAAATGACTCATGAAATTATTTTTAAAACACAGATAAATGACTGGATAGATTGAACAGTAAACGATGAGAACTTTGTAAAGATATATTTATATAAATAAATATATTTTATATTAAAGTAATTTTTGGATATAATCTTTTCAAAATGACAAAGTTAACATTCCTTTTTGCCAAAGAAAGTAATAAATAAGCTATCAATTAGTCATCACATCTGACATTCTATGGGATAGTTTATAAATATAGTCACTTATCTCTGTTGAAAAGGGCATACATTTCCTCATTTTTTTCCTGTTTGATCATTATAACTACATAACTTTTGAATCTTTTCTTTCTTGTCATTTATATTACACTAGTCATGTATATTTGCTATTTTCCTTCATTCTGCATTGGTTACAAATGTTTTCACATTTTTCTGGAAATTGTGTGATTTTTCTTATAGTTCAATAACAGTCATCGCATTTATGTGCTTCAATTTTTTCAGTCATTCATCCAATCCTGTCACACTTAACTTGTTCATAATTTTTGTTACCCCATCAAATGCTACTATGGATACTTTGTTTTTAATGGGAGCCCTTTCTCTTTGGCATAAATGACTAGTAATTTGATCTTTGGGTCATAATTAGCAACAATTTATTCACCTTCTTTACATCATACAAATTATTTTCCATAACCTGGAACATATTTTCATGCAGTCATTGATAGATTATAATTCTTCTGAAAGTTACTCATAAATATTGGAGAAATAGGCTTGAATCTTATACAAATCTCCTAGAAATCAAAATTTTTTCAGATATATTCAATGAAAAAAATCTTTCCATATCATAGCAAAATGATTACTTTTGTGGAACTATTTTAATTTTATGCAACTAAAACCTTTTGTTTTATTTCCTAATCAAATTTATTCCTTATTTGGTTGAATTATCCATCAAACTGTCATTGTGAAATGTATTTTCTATGATTTTCTCCATTTAAGGAAATTTTTCATTTTTAGAAAATAAATTTTAAAATATAAAACAAAGATGCATAAAGTGAGATATGGGTTCTTCATTATGTCAATTGTCAATCTCATCTTCAAAATAAAAGATTTCTATTTGGAATATTTGTTTTTAAAAGTAGAATAAAGAGTCTGATTTTAGAACACATTCTGTAGAGTCTGTCAAAACAAAAAATAAAGCTATGTTACCATATTTATGACTATAAAAAGGCAAGATCACTAAGCTTAGGAGATATTTTTATGAATTTTTGACCCAGACAAGGATGATAAGCATAGAGAAATCTAAAATCAGAAATATTTCAAAAGTTTATACAAATGACTCCCAGTTCTTTAGTGTCAATTGTTCATTGGTCTTAATTTTATTTAAATTTCTTACCTGTTGGAAGATATGTCATGACTTTATCATTTTATTGTTCAATGTTGATAATATGAGAGCCTTTTTTTTTTTGCTTTCATTCTTGTGATTAGACTAGACACTCTATATGTTACTTGGTTTCATGCCCTGACGTTCAAAGTTTTGATCTTGAATTAAATCTTTGTGACAATAAGAAGACTATTTTGTAAAAACAGCCAACTGAAAGTTATCTTGCTAAGAATAATAATTATAGAGTAAGAGTTAATTATATTTTTAGGAGAGGAGAGAGAATTGGAATATTTTTCGATCAACTAATAGGAATCAGAACTATGTCCAAAGAGCAATAAAATTTATCATACCCTTTGACCCAATACCAGGTCTATAACCCCAAAACATCATAATAAAGGAAAAGTCTCACATAATACAAAAATATTTATAGCACTTCTGTTTGTAGTTGGCAAATAATGGGAAATTGAGGAGATGCCCACCAATTGAGGAATGACTGAACAAGATATGGTATATGAATGTTATGGCGTACTATTGGTCTTTTTTTTACCACAAAAACTTTGATTTTAATGACTTCCAGTTTCCCTTTCATATTCTTGATGAAATTGGAATTTAAACAAACAGAAAAAAATCACCTAAGAGTAGGAACAGTGCAATCCCTTCTACATCAGTTTCCCAGTGTATCTTTTCCTTTGATTTTGACTCCCTTTGATTTTTCTGGTGTGGGTACCATCTTGCACCCAGAAAATGTTCTATGTCCTGAAGGCTTGATCCTCTTGTCCTCTCTTCTGCCAATCCTAATAGCACAAATGGTGTGGAAATGCTGGAGGCAGTGTAAGCACCATTGGATTTTTGTAATTGAAAAAACCCAACCCCCTCAGTTTCTCTCCTCTGGGACATTCTGCTTCTGCCTCTCAGTCTTGGACTTTCAGCAGTTTGAGACGGGCTTGAGTCTTATCTGGTCAAGGGGTCATGTGTTTCTCAGGAGCTTGCTTGTGTGTGAGGTAGAGAAAAAGGATGCTGGAAAGCTCACTGATCAGGAAGATCACATCAAACCAATGGTGGTAGAAGTTAAACTGCAGTTCTCCAAGGACTTCGGTAATAATGGTGCAATACTCTAGGGGCATGCTCATTCGGATGAGAAGTACCGAAGAGACAAAATACATGCCCATGATCTGCGCTAAGAGCAGGACGATGACATTGGAAGACTTGCTGCTGGAAATCGCGTAAAAGAACTTGGTAAGAGTAATCAGTAATCCTCTGATAGATGTGACAATTATTATTCAACAAGGATAAAGAAAATATGCTGGGACCAAAATTTTACATCAAACTGGATTCCCAGATAATTCACTGTGATCTCAATGCCTCTTGTGACAGGATCAGTCTTCCCAACTCGATCAAACACAATATTGATTGTTGCCATGAAGATTTTCCAAATACAGTAAATAGAGAAAAAATATCCTAGAAAATTAAAATATTTTCCCTTGAAAGTTTTGGAATATTCTATTCTCTCCTTTGTAGCATATAGATCAACTGTTTCCAGAAAGAGTTGTCCTTAGTTCTTCCAAAGCATCCACTTCCTCCTGAATGAGAGTAAGATTCTCGCTTCCTGGGGCTGAAGTGGTAACACTCTTAATCATTCCCCAGAAGCCTTATGGTTTGTTGTTCACCCCTCCTTCTTGAAACAGGTTTCTCCGGGCCATGGCTATCCTTTGCTTCTTGCTGATGATCATGTCCATGGTTTGAAGCAGTCAGCGTTCCAGGGCTAGAATATCTGTGTCTGTCACATTTCTGAGGAAATAGGACATGTAGGTGTATGGGCAGTTGACAGCCCCAAATCCAGAGAGCAGTGCCATGAGGGTGACCCCAATCACACCCACCCGACTGATGAGTTGTTCGATGGATAAGATCCCATGTTTTGGTCTGAGTATTGGAAATGGATCTCCTAATTTCCAGAAGAAGTACATGAAGGTCAGCCACAGGGCACAGGAAAAAAATAGTCGTTGTCTATGCAGGAGTCGGATGTTGCTCACGATAAAATAACCGATGTAGAAAGGTCCAGCTCTAGTTTGTTTCTGAACAGGCATGATCTTCAGAACCTCATCTTTCAATGAAGATCCCAGGAAGAAATCTATGATCTCAGACTCCTTGATAGGAAGGGAGAAATGATAAATCTCTTCCAAAGACTTGATCTTCATGTCCTTGACGAGGCGGCCCAGCTTAGGGACAGGAACCCACTCCTTGTCTTCGGCCTTTCCTCCCTGGACCCTGCGGCTGCGCCCGTGGCCTCAACCACGGCCCCGGCCCCTGCCTCGGCCTCCGCTGCCAAAGCCACCGTGGAAGCCGCTGCGAGCTCCGACGCCCGGGCCCCCGGGGCATCCCGCTCCTCCTGAAGCAGGGGCGGCATCTGCCATTTGGTGTTCCCTGGAAGTAGAAGCGTACTATTGGTCTTTAAGGCATCATGAGTGGTCAGAGTTTAGAGAAGCATAGAAAGAATTACATGAATTGATATTGAGTGAAATGAGCAGAACCAAGAGAATGTCGTACACATTAACATTATGAGATGATCAAAAATGCAGTTCCTCTCAGCAGTTCAGAGATCAAAGACAACCCTGAAAGAACTGCTATGGACAATGCTGTCCACATTCAGAAAAAGAAATCATGGGAGTCTGAATGCATTCTTAGTTCACTTTTTAAAACATCTTTTATCTTCTTCCCTTCCTTTCTCATGTCTTTTCTTTACTCTTAGTTTTTATTTCTCTTTCACAATATGATTATATTAATGGAAAACTTGGAAATAGGCTAAACAGGATTATGTATGTACAACTTTTACCCAATTGTTCATTCTCATGGCAATAGGGGAAGGAAAAGAGTAGAAAAATTGGGAATTCATAAATTTGTAAATGGATGAATGTTGAAAAGCTATAATTACATGTAATTGAAAAATTAAAATATAATTTATTAAAAAATAAAATCAAGTGGCATGAAGAGATTTTCCATTTAGTTTTACTTTTAAGGGAAAAAACCCCAACTTCTTCTACATACTACATGGTGATGACCAAAGAAGGAGGATAAGGGTACTCTTTAACTCAATAAATTTCATTGTCTATTTTATTTCTATGAAGTTTATGTCAGTCTCTTGGTTCTGTATCTGTTTTATGATGCTTATATATGAATCTATTATGCCACTAAATAAAATATTACCTCACTGAAAAAAGTGACTGAGTTATTTTTATTTGTGCATCTGAAAGCATATAGCAGAATGTTTGCCATATATTACATGCCTATTTTATTGAAATTAATATGAAATATGAGGGCTTGTAGGTCATAAGACCAACAAGATGGAGGGTAAGCCATTTTCTCTAAATTTCATCACTTCTCAAAATTTTATAAATCATGTATTATGTCCCAAATGATAAAGCATTTTTTTGTTTTCCCTGTGCTCTATGACACCAAGAACACAAATGGGTTAACAATTTGATTAATAAAGTGCTACAAAGGCAATTTTCCATTTCACTGCCCAACATACTCCAGCAGTAGAGTATTACTAGGCAACCTAAGAGCTTGTAACAGGACTCAACACTAGACTCACTTCCCAGAAAATCAAAAGGCATACTATTAATTAGCCCACTTTGTGTTGCAAAAGAGTTCAGTCAGAGAACTGAAGAAGACAGAAATCTGGAGTCAGATTTTAGCATGTATGGCTATGTGGCATTCCTATAAACCTTAAAAAAAAGAGCCCAGATTCAAGCCCAGAAATTGCTTTAAGTATATATTTAGATCTAGTTGAAGCATAAATTACCCATTGTGGGAGAGGTTGAGACTGCTTTCTGAGTTACTGCCTCCAGGGTAACTATAATATAAAAAGGTCAGAAAATGAGTGATAAGGGAAATTAAGAGAAATCTGAAATGATCAAAGATTTATTGTAGAAGAAAGCTATACTAAAAACACTGAGCATAAATGAATAAACTGATAAAAAATAGTAATAGAAGAGAATATGATCCCCAGAACTAGTAAAAGTCCATACATGTATGAATAAATATTTAAAGACAAATAAAAATGAATAAATACATGATGAGACAGAGGACAGATTAAAAAGAGAGCCACATGGGAACCACAGAAGGATGTTCCTAAATGAGTTAAAAAAGAAATAAAAATTAATTAAAAAATAACACTTGGGGGTGGCTAGGTGGTGCAGTGGATAGAGCACTGGGCCTGGAGACAGGAGTACCTGAGTTCAAATCCAGCCTCAGACACTTAATAATTTCCTAGCTGTGTGGCCTTGGGAAAGTCACTTAACCCCATTGCCTTGCAAAAAAAAACCCCTAAAAAATATATAATACCTTAACTGCTGAAATAATTGGCAGAATAGGGAAAAAAAATCATAACTGGTATCCACAGTGACAATTCTCACCAAAGGAATAAAAGAGAAAATAACTATGTAGTATATAGAACTGAAGCATAATCTGAAAGAAACAAAGCAAAATGTAAAAAAAAATCATATCATGTGAACAAAATATAAGGATGATGAAAAGTAGGTTTAGAAACAATTTAAGGAAAATTCAGTCAATAAATTTGAATTTCTCAATCCAAGAAATGCTACAAAAAACTTCCCAGAACTTGTAAAAATAGAAAAGAAATTATCAATCAAAAGAACCCTTAGATTATTTCCAAAAAAATCATACCAAAAAAGTAACCATCTGTGTTTCAAACTCGAAAAGGTGGAATAATTGTAGCAAAAAATCCAATGAAGGAAAAATATAATCTATGAGTGATTGGGAGGAAAGAACTTAAAGTATAAGAAAAAAGAAATTTGTACAACAGAAAACCACCCTATACCCACTAGACACTGCAGAAGGGAATGGAATAATGTCATTTGAAAAGCAATGGAATTCAATATGCAACCCAAATGACATACCCTGGATAATTGAGTTTAAATATTCATCAAAAATAATAATAATAAGGTAAGACCAATACATAAAATAGCATTGAGGGGCGGCTAGGTGGCATAGTGGATAAAGCACTGGCCCTGGTGTCAGGAATACCTGGGTTCAAAATTGGTTTCAGACACTTAATAATTACCTAGCTGTGTGGCCTTGGGCAAGCCACTTAACCCCGTTTGCCTTGCAAAAACCTAAAAAAAAAAAAGCATTGAGTTTTGCTAAAAAATTGAAATCTAAACAGGAGGAAATGATTTGCTCTTCAAATGTGTTTGAAAAAAAGTATGGTAAGCAAAGAACCAAGGACAGTAAGAACAGAAATATATCAGAGAAATCATTGAGATATCTTACCAAATGAACATGAGAGGTAAGGGGGAAATGTAGAAATCACACAGAAACATGGAGGATAAATATATCTGAAATATCATGGACTGAATCTCATACTATGCCATCTTCATATGAATAAATGTTTTATGGATTTTCTTATTAATGTTGGTTAAATAAATTACAGGAATTGAGAAATGTTTTTCTCCTTTCATGAGGATGAAGATAGGGAGGAATATATGATGTTTCCCAATCAAGTTAAATGCTATAGAAGGGGAAATAGCTTCCTTTATGCTCTTAGGAAGTAGAAGGCCTATGTGAAAATGGGTAAAGAAATAAGCAAAAGGACTCAAACAAGAGAAAGAAAAAATAATTCTACTACTGAGAGAGGATCTCCCCTGAAGAACAGTTATATTACCAAAGAGACATTCTATAGTGGAAATGGTGACATTATAATTGTTAAAATCTTAAAGGATTTGATACTTTCAGAGAACATTAATCTTATTACAGGTAAAGGACTAGCAGTTCCTGGGGGCAACTGATCACCAGAAGAGTGGGAGAATCTAGAAAAAAGGAGGGAATTTCCAGGCAAAAATCGAGTAAAATTATCATAGAGAGACCAATTGGATAATCAAGAAAATAGGAAAATTTCTCTCTGGATAACACTATTCTATTACTTGTAAGAAAAGGGAATCCAAAATTGGCATTTTCAAGTCATTAATTCCAGAAGGAATGCAAATCATAAAGAACTTTAAATATAAGGATCATGAATTCAAGACCAAACTGAAATAGAGAGAAAGTGAAGATAAATAATGGAAAGAATGAAATAAAGGAACATTTTTTCGGGAAAAGCAAATAATATAATTTTAAGAAGTTTTTTTTTTAAAGAGGGGAAAACAATGGAGAGTGATTAAATAACTAGATAAAAGCAAACAAGAAAAAAAAAATAAGTAATGTGAAATTCCAAAAATAGGAAATGGAGTAAAAATTGGTAAGGGCAGGGGTTTGAGGATGAGAGAAAAAAAGGAATAGATTGAGAAATAGAAAATAAAGTAGATTAAGCTAAGCTAATTGAATACATATATAGTATGCAAAGAGAATGTGGCAAAAAGGTCTTAATTTAAAAGAAAGGAAACAATAGTATCAGTCAATTGGAGAATAGTATATAGTATTAATTATCATAATTTAAAAAGTTATTGTACTAAATAATCTAATGAAATGAAAAAGTGTGATAAATTAGAGAAGAAAATGATCTCCCATCCCAATCTGCTGCTCATAAGAAAGATGGTAATTAAAATAGAGATTGGGAAAAAATTACTGTATGCCAGATAAAAAAATTAAAATTTACAATCATGTTATATGAAAAAAACAATTTTTCAAAACATGGAAAGGATAATCAATGTAACTATATTATGCTGAAAGGAAGTATTGACAAAAACCAAAAAATATTAATATTAAATCTATATACTTAAAAAATATCTTTGAATCTAAATTCTCAAGGAAAAATTAGCTGTTATTAGAGGAGATAAATTAATGAAACAGGAACTGGGAATTTCAGTTTCTTTCTATTTTGAATAACTTTAACACAGAGAGATAAGCAAAATGGAAAACAGAGGACTAAAGAAGTTTCTAAGGAAATTAGAATTGGAAGACATTACGGTGTCTTCTGCTAAAAGAAATCCATATTGTTTTCATTACATGGAACTTTTACAAAAATTCATCATATATTGGGTGAGAAGTATCACAAACATAAAAAGGAGAAACAACAAACATAAAACAAAATTGCCAAGAGAGATATCAAACAGATTCTTAAAAATCAGGCATGGTAAGAGAACCATATTGAGTCAACTTGTTTGATAGAACTTATTTATGATAAGAGGAAGTAAAAATATTAAATTGATCATGAGTAAACTCAGGAGCAATTTCATGAAAAAACTGCAATATATATATTTAATTATATTTGATTAAGTTAAGAAGGAAGACATTAGAGGAACTCCAATAGGAAGGCCATGTTGAAAATTTTGAATTAGTTAAGCTTTAAAAAATTCAATTTAAAGTTATTTTGTAAACCCTTCCCAAGACATATTTCAAGACAAAATGAAAGATGATAAATTAGGTCATAACTCAATAATAATGGTAATATGCTTGCATAACATAAAAATCACATTCTCAAATAGAAATTTAATAAAAACCTAAAAACTGGATTTTAAAATTTTGCATATCATTTATAATATATAAAAGAAAATTTTCTAAACAATATAGTAAAATTTCAGGGATGATAAAAAATTCTTTCTCAAATGAAAAATTATATCTACCCAAATGTTAACAAAACAGAAAAAAAGTGTAAAGATGAATTGCATATACATGTTAAAATTAGAAAGGCAACAAAAAAACAAAAATAATTTAGTTGGAGATATCAGAATGTTAGCACAAATAGTTAAGCTAGAAAAACAAAGAGTCTTATATAAATAATAAATGAAAGCAAAATCTAGTTTAAAAACTATGCAAAATAGGTAAATTTTCAAACTGATTAAAAAGAACAGAAAATAAAAAATAAATAATAGCAACAGAAATTACTAGAGGTTTATTATCCAGAGAAAAATAAAATGATATCAGAATATTCTATACTAAAATAACCTGAAAATACATAAAATGCAGGATTACCTTCAACAGTATAAAGTACATTTAAAAAGGTCAAATTATAATCAATTCAATCACAGTAAAAAATGGAACCAGTTATTAAGGAACTATCAAAATAAGCAGAGGGTACAGAAACCATGTTGTATTGATGGATCTTCAGGAGTATTTGATCAAACTTTTAAGGAACAGTTAGTTCCAATGTTCAATAAAGCAAATAAGCAACCTACCAGATTCCTATTTGTAATTTAAATATAATTCTACTGTCTCAACCAAGGAAGGATAAAGCACAGAAGACTAATATACTACATCATTAATAAAGATTAATCCCCCCAAAATAAAAATGCCTTTTTTAATACAATGATATATTCAAGAAAAAACTATTAGAGCTATATTAAATTTATACTAGTGAAGCAAGGGTGGTTTAACATAAAATAATAAACAGAATTAATCCTAATAAAACAATAATAATTAAAAATCCAAAAAGTGAATAATTATCTGAATAGATCTAGAAAATGCCTTTTGAAATATACAGCCCTCATTTATGTTAAAAGGGTAGAAATGATAGGCATATAAGAATATGAATAACATTCTTTGTGAATTACATAAAGTAATTTGCTAGGAAATCCAGAGAAAAATAAAAGAAACATAAAATTAAAAGGATAAAAATAGATAATGAGGACTTAAATTATCTCTATTTGCTAATGATTTGATGGTTTACTTAGAAAGTCCTCAGAAATCAGCAAAGACGCTAATTAAGACAGTAATTTCAGCAAAATTGCAAGCTGTAAAGTATAATCCCTCAAATCAACATTTTAATATAATAATAACAAAATTCAAGAGTTGAAGAGAAAGGAATTTCAATTCTCAATAATTAAAAATTTCATAATATATGAGGTGTTCAATATATGAAATCACCCAGAATACTTATTATGTTGATGCAAAAATAAAGAACAAATTACTAACTGGAGCAATATTTAATGCTCATGGTTAAACTGGAACAATATAATAAAAATGACTAGCACAACAAAGTTGGTTTATGCTTTTAATTTTTTATTGATAAAATTTTAAGTTTGTTTATTTTAATTTTTAAACCATTTGCATATGTAAAGTTTTAATTTACAAATTTCCTCCCACCTTCCCTTGCCATACCCCTCCCCTTAGTGGTGAACAATCATGCTAGCATTGTACATACTTATTTTTAGAAAATAGTTAAGGAAAAGAGATATGTAATAATTTTTATAAAGTCTTCATCTGATTCTGAAAGGTTTTTTGTTTTATTTTGTTTTGTTTTCTTCCTCTTTATTGGGATAACATTGTCCATAGCCAGTCTAAACCAGTTTTCTAGCTCTCTGAATCACCTAGATGAGTTGGTTCCATCAAGGTTGCTCATCTCACAATGTTGTTGTTAATGTGACATTGTTCTCTTGGTTCTGCTCCCTTCACTCAGCATCAGATCCTGCATGTCATTCCATGCTTCTCTAGAGTATGACCATTTATGGTTTCTTATTGAACAATAATATTCTATGGTATTCATGGACTATAACTTGTTTAGTCATTCCCCAATTGAAGGGCATTCCCTCAATTTCCAATTCTTGGCTACTACAAAAAGAGCTGCTAAGAATATTCTGGAACATGTGGGACTTTTTCAATTTTTTATGATTTCTTCAAGATATAGGCCTAGAATTGAAATTTCTGGGTCAAAAGGAATGAACATTATTACTGCTTTTGGGGTATAAATCCATATTGTTCTCTAGAATGATTGGATCAGTTCACAACTCCACCAGCAATGCATCAATGTCCCAGTCCTCCTACAGTCCTCCATCATGGATCATTTCCCTTATTCTCACCTTGCCAATCTGATAGGTGTGAGGTGATACATCACTGTTATTTGAATGTACTTTTCTGTAATCAATAATGATTTGGAGCAATTTTTATATGATTATACACACACACACACACACACACACACACACACACATATATATATCTTTATATATAGCAATTTTCTAATGTTTATATATATATATATATATATATATATATAGCTTTAATTTCTTCATTCTAAAATTGTCTATTCATTTCCTTCGACCATTTATCAATTGGGGAATGTACAGCTGAGAAAAATGTATATTCTTTTCTATAACCATTAAATTTCCTCCAGAGATCTCTCATATCTGAATTTTCATTCACCTTTTTAGGTTCCTTCTTGTTTACTTTGTGATTATATTTATTTATTTCTGAGAGGGGGAGATTGAGGTCTCCTATTATTCAAGTTTTGTTATCTAAGTATCCTTGTAATTCACTCAACTTTCCTCTGAGAATTTGGATGTTATATCACTAGGTTCATACATGTTTAGTAACAAAATAGCTTCATTACCAATGATGCCTTTTAAGAAGTTGTACTTTCCTTCCTTATCCCTTTTCATGATATTGATTTTTGCTTTTATTTTATTTGAGATCAGGCTCGCTACTCCTGATTGTTTTTTTACTTCAGCTGAGGCATAATATATTTTGCTCAAATCTTTTGCCTTTACCCCGTGTGTATCTCTCTGCTTCAATTGTGTTCCTTGTAAACAATATATTGTAGGATTCTGTTTATTTTTATTTTTAATTAATTTATATTTTCCATATGCACATGTATATTTTTAAGTTACAAAATTTCTTCTACCCTCCCTTCCCACCTCCCTCCTCTCAGCAGTAAACAGTCAGGTTATCATTGTACATACATAATTTTGATAAACATATTTACAGATTAGTTATTTTTTAATATAAACTTTTTTTATTTTTCTAACTATATGTAAAGTTTTCAAGATTCATTTTTTATAAGATTTCGAGTTCCACATTTTTCTCCCTCTCTCTTCCTGCCCTCTCTTCCCTCCTCTTTCCCCTTGACAGTGAGTAACATAAGATTCTGCATGTATACTAATTACTATTTTTAATGTATTGATCTTATTTTAATTTTTTGAATGCTACAATTTTTCCTCCAATCTCACTTCCCTCCCCCACCCTGAAAGAAGGCAGGCTAATAGTCTTTACATTGTTTTCATGCTATACATTGATCAAAAGTGAATGAATTGAGAGAGAAATCATATCCTTAAGGAAAAAATAAAATAAAAATGACAGCAAAATTACACAATAAGATAACCTTTTTTTTAAAAAAAATTAAAGGTAATAGTGTTTGGTCTTTGTTTAAACTCCATAATTCTTTCTTTGGATACAGATGGTATTCTCCATCACAGATACCCTAAAATTGTCCCTGATTGTTACCCTGATGAAATGAGCAAGTCCATTAAGATTGATCATCAGCCCCATTGTTGCTGTTATGATGTACATTGTTCTTCTGGTTCTGTTCACCTTGCTCAGCATCAATTCATGCAAATGCTTCCAGGCTTCCCATCCTTCCTGTTTTCTAATAGAACAATAGTGTTCCATAATGTACGTGTGCCACAATTTGTTCAGCCATTCCCCAACTGATGGACATTCATTCAATGTTTAATTCTTTGCCACCACAAACAGGGCTGCTATGAATATTTTTGTATGTGATGTCTTGCCCTTTTTTCATGATCTCTTCAGGGTATAGAACCAGTAATGGTATTGCTGGATCAAAGGGTATGCAAATTTTTATTGCCTTTTGGGAATAATTCCAAATTGCTCTCCAGAAAGGTTGGGTACAATCACAGCTCCACCAACAATGTATTAGTGTCCCAAATTTCCAACATCACTCCCTACATTGATTGTTATCCTTTCTGGTCATGTTGGACAGTCTGAGAGGTGTGAGGTGGTACCTCAGAGATGCTTTAATTTGAATTTCTCTAATGAGGAAAACTTAGAGCAACATTTCATATGACTGTGGATCCCTTTGATTGCCCTCATCTGTACATTGCCTCAGCATATCCTTTGACCATTTGTCAATTGGGGAAGGATTCTGGCTTTTAATCCATTCTGCTGTCCTTTTCCATTTTACAGAACAGTTTATCCCATTCACATTTACAGTTAAGATTACTAATTCTGTATTTCCTTCCATGCTATTTTCCCCTTTAAAATTTTCTCTTTTATTTCCTCTTTTACCTCTTCACCAAAATTTTACTCTCTTTCCTCTTTGACTTTTCTTTTAAAGTTTAATTTACAGTTCATTTCCACTTATACTTTTGCCTTCCTTTTATCATTCCCTTCTTCCCTTCCCTTTCCCTTTCCCCATTTCCCCCTTCCCTGTAGTATAGGACAAATTTTCAAACCCAAGTGCGAATTTATTTTATTCCCTCTCTTGGCCAAATCTATTGAATAGAATTTATTTAGCATTCACATTCACCTTTCCCTGTAAAATTATAAATCTTTGTGCTTCTTCCCCTGGTGTTATTTAGTGCTCTAGTATTATTAATCATGTATCATCAATCACGGTTTGCTTATTTGATTGCTTGATAAGCAGCATTGTCTCAATTTACATCAGATCATAAATATAATCATTTTTGACCTAATTCCCTTTTCGAACACCCTCCAAGTGCACACAATACTCTTCATGAGTCAAAGTATCATCCAAAGCCATATCATTTCTTATACTAGTTATGCCCCTCCCCCAGGCCTATTTTCTCTCATACTTTACCCCGCCCCCCATCCCCATGCAGGATACTTAATCCCTTGTTAAGTGAAACAGGATCTATTTTCTCTCACACTTTTCCCCTCTACCCTCCCCACACAGGGTACTTAGCCCCTTGTTAATTAAAGCACAGATTAAATCAAACCCTGATCTAATTAAGCACAGGAATCTTCAAAATCTCTAAGAAAAGGAATTTTCTGAAGGACTCATCTGAGAACTTCACAAATGATTCTAAATTAAAGGAGACACTGACTCAAGATCTCCCAGTTTAATGATTCCCTCATTAGACAAGGTGTTAAGCTTTTGTCAGCACACTAGAATTAAAGTGGGTCAATACATAATGAGACATAAATTTAAAGTTAACATCCCTGCTTTTCATCAGGGCTATTTGTCTCAAACATAGTGATATCATCTTGGACCTCTTCAATGGAGAGACAAAACCCAACTATACCCATATCCTTTGATTCTAATCTTTTCAATTTTATTTTACCCTTTAATTATCCTAATCTCAATAAAGTTCTAAATAATTAGAAGTGTTAGACCTTCCCTTTCTGGATTGTATACAATTTGATCGTCTTGACCAACATTTAGTTTATATTCCTTTGTCCTTCCCCTTTTCATTTACTTTTTTCTGCAAGTTTTGAGTTGTGTATTTGATGATTGAATTCTCTGTTCAGTTCTGGTGTTTATGTCAGGAAATTGTGGAGGACCTCTATTTCATTGAATATCCATCATTTTTCCAGACAGCATATGCTGAATTTTTCAGAGTAGTACATTCTGGGTTCTAATCCCAGGTCCTTTCTCCTTGATATATGCTATTCCAGGTTTTCTGATTCTTCAGTACTGAGGCTGATAGGTCCTGTGTGAGTCTGTTTTGATTTCCTTTTACATTTGAATTGTTTTCTTTCTGCTATTTGGAATATTCTCTTCTTTATTTGAGTATTCAGAAATTTAGTTATAACAGCCCTGGATTCTTTATTCTGGGGGTTTCATTCTGGAGGGGTTCTGTAGGTTCTTTCAGTGATTATATTGTTTTCTTGTTCTAGCAGATTTGGACAGTTATCCTTTATAATTTCTTTCATAATATTTTCAGGTCCGTTTTTTAAATCTATGCTTTCTAGTAGTTTGATTATTTGTAGATTGTCTCTCTTGTATCTATTTTCCAAGTCATTTGTTTTTCCTAAAGGGTACTTTATATTTTCTTCAATTTTTTCCAGCCTTTTTGTTTTGTTTGATGGAATCTTATAGTCTTATAGATTCATTGGTTTCCTATTTGTTTAATTCTAGTTTTTAGGGTTTTATCTTCTTCAATTACCTTTTGTTTTTTCGTTTTAAAAATGTTGAATCCTATGGTCAATTTTTCATAATTTCCCTGAATGACTCTAATTTATTTTTTTCCATTTTCCTATTTCCTCTCCTCTTTGGCATTTAAGTTTTTTAAGCTCTTTGAGGAGCTTTTGTATTTGAGTCCAATTTATAGATTGTTTTATACTTCCCCTCTGAGTGTTTTTTTAACTAGTTTCTTCTTCAAACATTGCATTTTTATTCTCTTTGCCTGTAGTTTGCTATAGTGAGTGTTCTTTTAGATTTTTTGTTCATTTTTGTTCTTTTAGCTCTGTTCCTGGGGTATAGGTAGTATAGATCCAAGTTTTCTTTATTTACTATTTTTGTTGGGATTGAGGTTTGATTTCTGGCTTTACATTGGCCAAGATATTGTCTACATAGCCCAGGCCTTGCC
Source organism: Macrotis lagotis (assembly GCF_037893015.1). Taxonomy (NCBI): domain Eukaryota; kingdom Metazoa; phylum Chordata; class Mammalia; order Peramelemorphia; family Peramelidae; genus Macrotis; species Macrotis lagotis. Next base: position 216,030,540 of record NC_133661.1, read on the forward strand.
TTTGCTGACCTTTGTCTCCTCCTTTATGTCCAGGTTCTGACGTATAAGTGTATGTTCCTGACCCAGTACTGTCTTTTGCCCAGGTGTTCCCAAGGTTAGACTTTGTTTGGTATTGTGATCCTCCCTGTTGGCTTGCTATATAGCTGCTAGGACCTCTGCTGTTGTCATGATGTCAAGCTGTTGGGACCTGAATTGCTCTGTGGTTAAGAGCTCTGTGGTTCAGGATTTGTCAGCATCTACATTAAGGGCTTATATGGATTGGAATATGATATTCTGGAAGGCAACAGATCTTGCTTTATAACCAAGAATCAACTACCCACCAAAACTGAACATCCTCTTTCAGGGGAAAAGATGGACTTTCAAGGAAACAAGGGACTTTGAGACTTTCTTATTGAAACAACAAGAGTTGAACAGAAAGTTTGAGCTCCATGTACAGGACACTGGTGACAAGAAGGTCTAACTGGGAGGAACTAATTGATATTTTTGTTTTTAGGTTTTTGCAAGACAAATGGGGTTAAGTGGCTTGCCCAAGGCCACACAGCCAGGTAATTATTAAGTGTCTGAGGCCAGATTTGAACTCAGGTACTCCTGACTCCAGGACCAGTGTTCTATCCACTATGCCAGCTAGCTGCCCCTGGAACTAATTGATATTGAACTGTTTGTATTCCTTCATGGGAAGAAAACATTGATAACTCATATGAACTTTCTCATTTATGAGAGCTGTTAGAAGGAATATATATATTTATATATATATATGTGTGTGTGTGTATATATATATATGTATGTATGTATGGACTGGACACAGGAATATAATGGTATAATACTGTAAGAAGATGGAGTCAGTGGATAATAAAGCAAAATACTAGGAAGAAAGGAAAGGACATGAAGAAGAAGCTAAGAAATTTCGCATAAGAGTCAAGTAAAAACTTTTTCAATGGAATGGAAAGGGGGAGGCAAAGGCGAATGAGTGAGCCTTCATTCTCATCAGAAATGGCTCAGAAAGGAAATAATTTAATAGGGTGAGGAAATCTAGCTTACCCTAGAGAAAAATGAGAGTAAAGTGATGGGGATTAGGGGGAATGGATGACAGAAGAGAGGGAAGATTGAGGGAGAGGGTACTCAGATACAATACACTTTTGGATAGGGCCAGGATGAAAGCAGAGAGAAACTAGAATAAATGAGGGTGGGGAGGAATAGAGTGGAGGTACATCTAGTGGTGGGAACTATAGGAAATATATTGAAGCAGCTTCTCTGGTGGACTTATGATAGAGAGGTCAACTCACCCCAGAGACAGAGAAGTTGGAATGTAAACACAGACTGAAGTACATTTTTTTCATGCTCTCTCTTTCACTATTCTTGAGGTTTCTCATTTTATTGGGGGGGTTATGTTTACTCTTATAACAAAATCATTGTAATAATAGTAATAATAAATTAAAGTTCACTTGCAAAAAGAAATCAAATCAAATCAAAAAAATAAAAGAGCTCTGTGGTTTAAAGTCCTGCTGGTTTCTTTCTCTCCTGCCTCCTGGCCTTACTTCCCCTTTTCCTTTAAAGAGACAGAACTTCATGAAAATTCTCTGTGATGTATACTGATAAGAACTTCTTTGAATCTTCTCTTTTTTTTGTTGGGATATGTAAGTTGAATATCAGAGAAGGTTTCATTTATCTTTGGTAGGGGGAAAACTCCAGGAACATGATGGCTTCTCTCTGACATCTTGACTCTGCCCTGGAAGTCTCTTTTTATAGTTCAAATTAATATATGAATATTTTCTGGAGCTTGATAAAATACAGTAAAATTTATTTGGCAAAACACATCTTAAAGGTGAAAGGAAATCATGAATATAAAGGAAAACTAGATATAACTAGATATAACACTTCAGAAATGCCTCAAAACATGTTTATTTATATATACGTGTGTGTGTCATCTCTTTTTACTTTTAATATATCAATCAAATCAATCAAAGTGACTAGATGAGGAAGAATCAGAATGCTTAGCACCAACTCAATTTATAAACCAGAAACAGTATTTTCATTGAAAATATTGTCTATTCAGGGCAGCTAGGTGGCGCAGTGGATAGAACACTGGTCCTGGAGTCAGGAGTATCTGAGTTCAAATCTGGCCTCAGACACTTAATAATTACCTGGCTGTGTGGCCTTGGGCAAGCCACTTAACCCCATTGCTTTGCAAAAAAAAAATATATATATATATATATATATGTATGTCTATTTGATAGAAACTAATGAGAAAAATAGAAAGTAGTCTGACAGAAATTAGACTTAACTATATAACTTGTACCATATTTCACAACGTATTATAATAGATACGAGCCTTTAGTACTAAAAATATTTAAAAAAACCTATGAGTTGCAGATACCATATATTTCACCATTATGAGTAGGAATTTATTTTTTATAAAGAGATGATATAGGGAGGGCTACTGGAGGAAACATGGTCCTATAGAATATATCAAAATATTATGGATAATAATTAATATGAAGTAGCATTGTATAATGGAAAGAACATTGAATTTGGACTCAAAAAATTTGGGTTCAAATCCCAGATTGACATTTCTTGTCATTATAAATATTAATATTTTGTAGTGGAAAACTTCCCTAACTTTCAGACACTAAAACTAATACTATCTTAATCTCAAAATACATTATTAACTTTATTATTGTTGTTATTATTATTAATATGATTGCTATCTTTATTAACTCTAAATTTATTGACCTGGAATTTTAGAAATTATTATGTGGCAAATTCAGAAGATAATCTTTTAACCAAGGTAATTTAAAAGAATTTAAAGACATGGTTTTATCAAATTTGTCAAAAGTTAATAAATTCATATGTTGATATATTTTTAAATGAATGTGTTCATTTAATAAAAGAAAATAATGGACAAGTATTTCTTCTGTTTCATAAATAATGTGGCCATGAAATAAAAATTCTCTTCAAAGATTTCAAATTTCATCAAATTGTTGAATTTTTAATATAATCTACAATTATGAAAATAATTTAGAAATATGTAGCATTATGGCTCAAGATTAATGAGAACACATATCAAAGCATATCTTAGCCCCCTACTGAAAGAGCAGTAGACATAAGGATAAGTCAGTGTCTCAAAAATCAGTGTCTTAAATTATTAGTGACTTTACCTCTTTCTCTTAATCTCAACTCTGCTAAGGCAATGGGGTTATGTGGCTTGCCCAAAGCCACACAGCTAGGCAATTATTAAGTGCCTAAGGTCAGATTTGAACTCAGGTTCTCCTGATTCTAGGCTGTTCTATCCACTGCTACCTAGCTGCTCCCAGATTGTGATTCTTATCCTGGGTCTAGCACTACTGATTGGGGGTGAGTTCTCCAAACCAGTATTCCCAGATCTAAAAGGCTAATCTCTAGTCATCTTCATATATTCTCCTTATTTCTAACCTAGGTCCCTAACTTCTTCTTTGAAATGACAGAATTCTGTACTCACTGGTGTTATTTCCCCATAACTAGCTCATCAAACTAATAACACTCTTATTCTTCAGTTCATCAATAACCATATGGAGTCACTGGTATATTCCAGACATTTCGTAAAATACTGAAATAATGAAATAAAACAAAAGATAATCTTTGGTCACATGTAGTTCACAGAATGAGAGAGGTCACATGCAGATAACCATGTACAAATAAAATATGTAGAGAAAAATCAGTGGGAAATACCTGAGACTTCAAAAATTCAGTGAATCTAAAAGCTTGCATGATGATGAAGAAGAAAATTCCAGGCATTTAGGAATACAGCAAAGAAGCTTAAAGTTGGAGTAACTAAATGGCACAGTGGATAGAGCACCAGCCTTGGAGCCAGGAGGAGCTGAGTCCAAATTCAGCCTCAGACACTTAATAATGATCTAGCTATATGACCTTGGATAAGTCACTTAATCCCATTGCCTTAAATAAATTTAAAAAAAGATTCCTAACATTGATAGATGAATTGTTTTGTGCAAGGAATATCAAGGAGGTTGGTGCCATTGGCCATCTTTAGTTTCAGTCCATTGGCTAATAATGCCTTTTCCTCAAAGTTTACATTCCAATGTAATTCTCTACTTGTAGGCAATTTGTTAGTTAATCAGTCAAAATATTTATTGAGCACACTGCTCTATATCAGGCACTATGTTAAATGCTAAAAATAAAAAGAAAGGGGGAAAAAAAGAATTAAAATAAAGGAGTCCCTCATCCCATGGATCTCACAGTTTAACAAGAGATATACCAAGCACATATTTATAGACAGGATAAATTTACAGATAAAATTAATTGGTGACAATTAATGCAAGAAAGAAAATAGAATTAAGGAGTTGGAAAAGACTTCTTGTAAAAAAACGAGATTTTAGTTGTGATTTGAGTAAACCAGAGAAGCCAGGAGGCAGAGATGAGAAATATCAAAATTCCAAGATTCAGGGAAAACTAGTAAAATTATAGTGTCAGCAAATATCATTCTTCTTCATGAGCATATATTTTCCTTGTTCCCACTGTATATTGCCCCCAAATAAAAAATAATAATAATCCTAACCCACATACAATCTAATGATTACTATTTTTTCTATTTACAGCTAAAATTTGGAAGTTAAACACTTTTTGCCCAAATCAACCCCACAAACTTTAGTTCCTTCATTTTATAACAGCATGAAGTTAAAATGTCAATTCCACATCTGATGTAGGATTATATATTAGAAGAATCACTTTATATAATAAGTGTGCTTATTTAGGGAGCCAGTATTCATATTTTTATTGGGCTTGATATTTTTGTGGCCTTACTACAGAATATAGCAGTCTCAAGAATACTGATATCTCTGAACTAAGGTAATCTTTTGTTTCTAACCTCTTCCCCTATATATACACATCCATGTCTGCACACACACACACACACACACACACACACACACACACATACACAATCAATCTTTGTTCTTTTAATATTTGTATCTATTTTGTAGCAGGTTCATTTGCTTTCATGCTTTATCTTCTCTGTCATTAGGTTGCATGCTGACTCATAAACTATTTAATCTATTTCTTCAACACTAGGACAGTACTTGCTAATAAAAGTTTGTTCCAATATATTGTCTCTTTATGGGCAGTATCAGTATTTTTCTTCCCTTTGGAAAAGCAGCATAACTTGCCAGATATTGGTCAGACTGAATTTTCTCCATCAGCACTACACTGTCTTGCTTCATTAAACCTTAACTATATTACTTGTTAAACTGTGCTCAGAAAACAGCAAAGAACAAAGAATGATTAAAAAAGAAAGGAGAAAGAAAATTTTTTTTAAAAGTGTGTGTATGTGTGTACTGCAGGAATTGAATGCCAAAATCAGTTCTACTATACTCAGTCCCATTGTACTTATCATGTACTGCATAGATTTACCATTGACTGCATGAAAATTCTGTTTTGTACATTTGGAACATGCTAGAAGAAAATGCCTAGCTATAGTTTGAATACAACCATTAAAAAAGCATTGTGTAAAATGTGCATACCCTTTGATCCAGCAATACCACTACTGGATCCATACCCTGAAGAGATGATGAAAAAGGATAAAAACATCACTTGTACAAAAATATTCATAGCCCTGTTTGTGGTAGCAAAGAATTGGAAATCAAGTAAATTTCCTTCAAATGCTTAGCAAACTGTGGTATATGTATGTCCTGGAACACGATTGTTCTATTAGAAGCCAGGAAGGATGGGAATTCAGGGATGCCTGAAGGGATTTGCATGAACTGATGCTGAATGAGATGAGCAGAACCAGATAAACATTGTATATCCTAACAGCAACATGGGGCGATGATCAACTTTGATGGACTCGTTCATTCCATCACTGCAACAATCAGGGACAATTTGGGGTTGTCTGCAATGGACAATACCATCTGTAACAGAGCAAGAACTGTGGAGTTTGATCCTTTAATTTAGAAAAAAAATTACATCTTATTGTCTGATCTTGCTATCTCTTATACTTTATGTTTCTTCTTTAAGGATATTATTTCTCTCTTATCACATTCAATTTGGATCAATGCATACCATGGCAACAATGTAAAGACTGGCAAATTGCCTTCTGTGGCGGGGTGGGGGAATGGAAGTAAGATTACGGGAAAAATTATAAAACTCAAAATAAATAAAATCTTTATAATTCAAAAAAACTGTGTGTTCCAGTTAGTTTTATATAATAAAATACTGAATAAAGTTTTAACATCTGCTATAAAAAAATTAACACCTGGCAATTTTCAAGATGATGGTAGAAAATGTGACTTGAGGTGACATTTTCTTGGATATCATAAGCTTGAGGGCCCTGATAATGTCAGTCTCCTGTCAAAATCAGCATCCAAAAGGTCTATTACTTTTAAGTGCATGGCAGGGTCATTCACCCTTCCACAAAATGTCTTTGCACTAAATGGTAGCAATTCCTTCTCAGATGGATTAGGGCAGTGACCATTTCTGGCTATCTAAAATGCATCAACTATGCTATAAGAAGCAAGCACTGGAATTATAACTTTCTTCATTTTCTTGTAAAAGATAAAGAAGTTATGAACATCACAGACCATTAAACTTTGAAGGTTCTAAAATGACTGTATTTATTTAAAATGAAATGAAATAAAGGAAAGTGTATGAGTTTAGGACACTGGACAAGGAAAGGAGAGTGAGTGGTCCTTGTTTGGGGCTTATACAAACATTGAGAGTTATCAAAGAGAAATGCTATATATATTGTATATGTTTTCAATGTCAAAAATATGGAAGCTACATTGAAGAATGAAAGTCAGTTTGACAAATTCTTGTTAAGTATCTACCATGTACTAAGTTACAGCACGGTACTATAGAGGGCAAAGTTAAGAAGTTATGAAGATCTGAGTACAAAGACTAACTGTGTGAGCCTATTTAGGTCACTGAATAACTCAGAGTCTCAGATAATTTTTAACAATTATGATTAACAAATTGCCATTCCATAGGACCATCCCATTTTCTTTCTTTGTCATTCATTCATTTGACATCTGTTTCATTTTATTTTATTTTACCATTTTTCTCCTAGGGGGCAGTCAGATAGATAACTGCCAACCCTGTAATCAGCAGGACCTGAGTCAAAAACTGTCCTCAAACAGTTGACACTCATTGTACCTGAACAAGTCACTTAACCCTAATTGCCTTACATCCGGGGCCATCTCCAATTATTCTGATCCATATCTGGCCATTGGCCCAGATGGCTCTGGAGGAGAAAGTGAAGCTGGTGCTTTAGCACAGCATTCACCCTCACTCAAATCCAATTCTTGTGCATGTCTTGGCATCACCTCTGATGTCATGATCTTCTTTGAGAACAAAGGACAGTACACATTAACAACACTGTGAGATGATCAATCTTAATGGAAGCAGTTCCTCTCATCATTTCAGAGAGCTAGGACAACCATATTGAACCAGATATGGACAATGTTATCCCCATCTAAAGGGAGAAAAACTGAACAAAAGAAAACAAAAAACAAAAAGAAAAAAACAACCTTTCAGAATCTGATGAACACTATAAAAATTATCTCTTATCTATCTCTTTCCTTTAATCCTAATTTCTCATACTGAAAATGACTAATATATAAACATGCTTATCAAGAATATATATGTACAGTGCTAACTTGACTGTTCATTACTGAGGGGAGGGCGATGGGAAGGGAGAGGGTAGAAGGAAATTTTAACTTAAAAATATACATGTGCATATGGATAAAAATAAATACTTTTAAAAAAACAAAGAATAGACAACATATTTGGCATGTTTTATTTTATTTTACTATTATTCTCATATAAATCATCATTAATACCATGTTTCATGCTTTGATCATTCTTCATGTCACCTGAAATTTGATTCTTCTAAGATCATAGTGTTTCATTATTGATAGCTATTTATTATCAAGAAGGAATATTACTATTACATTGTGGAACTTTAGGGATAGAGAGCATTTTGGGGTAACAAGATATTTTGTAGTTTCTCAATTGCAATCCAGGTGCATTGTTTCATCACATTCATTTCTAAGATCATTATCCTTTTGTACTTCCTCTCCTTTACATTAAATCTGAAGGATATTCAATGACTTACCTCTCCATTCTCAACATCTCCGAGCAATCTTTTACTTTCTCTGCCAATTGTAAGCATCTTGGCCAATCCTTTTGGAGTGACTGAGTGCCTTGTGGAAACCACTCTGTAGGATTTCCAAGATGTACTGCATGCAGGAAGAACTTCACTTTTAACATTTCCCATAACAACTCAAAATCTTTTCTATTGAGTAAAAATTATGATTTCTCTTTTTTTTGATATTAGGCTTCTAATCAGAATTGTCATCTCCTGTTAGAGGTAACATTTCTACTATAGAATTACACAGATTAAGAAAAATTCTCAGAGCCAGAGAAAGCATCTAACAGAAAATAGTTGGTGCTTTAGATCCATCTAGAGTCATGATTAGGAACTATCCAAGGACATCCTCATGAAGTTTATGAAAATTTTTTCCTATCATTGCCCTCTTACTTCCTTCTTTTCTGAATTTGCCTCTTTAAAGCTTTTCACAACCTGTTTCTTCCTTGTTTTCCATTCTTCTTATATGTTACTCTCTTCCACATATTGAACAATTCAGTGATGCTGGGTTTCTTTCTATTACTCATATATGACTCTTCTGATTCCATGCCTTTTTTTGGTACTATATGTTGAAATGGTGAATTTACTTTTTGAGAAGAGGGTTAAACTTAACAATGGAGAGGGAGTCAGAAACCCACAGAAAATCAGACAAGCATGGGTTATGCCCATGCCTTAATAGTACTCCTTTCTCTCCTCTGCCTCCTGGCTTGCATGATTTCCTTCAAGCCTCAATTAAAATTTCATCTTTTGCAAGAAGTCTTTCCCAGTCTAAGTCTCCATCTCACCTTAGGACTTGCCCTCTGTGGCTACTTCTCACTTACATTGCATATAGTTTATGAATCTGTGGTTGTTTAAATTTTGCCCCTCCTATTAGAAGATGAGCTCCTCTAAGGTAGGGATTATGATTTTGCCTTTGTTATTGCTATTGCTCAGCACGTAGTAAACATTCAACAAATGGTTCCAAACATTTTCTTGTTTCAGTAATTTCTGTTTTTGAAGACTTTAGGGCTTTCTCACACTTTTCCCTCCTGTTAGAAAAGAAAACAACAATACATATTAATTCACACTATGTTTTGGACAATGACTCATCTAGAACAAATAGTACGAATGTGTGACTCTTGAAAAGCAGAACATTAGACATTATCTACAGGCTAGTTGTGGAGGGTGAGGAAAGAAGGTCTTTCAGATAATTAGTATACCATCAGCAATTTTGACCTTGCTTAAATATCTATAACAGGTGAAACTACACATGGCATCTATGAAGCTATTACTATCTGAGGAACTTTCTAAGGAAAGATTAGGAATAATAATAACATGTGATTTCTTACATTGCAGAATAATTTCTACAAGTAAGTCGTTTAGAACTATTAGTGATGTTTCTTCCTCCCACTGGTTACCAATTCCACTGGAAACAGTGGTTTGTTTGTTTGCTTGAAGTTTTAAAGAGATTGTGGTGTCACGGGATAAAAAAAAAAAAAAACAAGCTCTGTGTTTGTAATCACAAATCTTGGCTTTGAATTCCTTGACTGTTGTGAATATGGGAAAATGGGGATGAGGGAAAGGGGGAGATTAAGGATAGATGTGTGTTCATTTTGTGCAGAACTCATCACTTTGTGAAAACCTCAAACTTAAGGAGGTTTGAAAGGCTTAGATTTTAATTCTCAGGTTGCATAAAAGGTCCACAAGTTAATACAAGTTCACAAAAACTAATAGCAAAGACATTTAAGAAAGGGGAAAGAGGGAAGGGAAATGGAAAAATCAAGAAATATGACTGGGTTCTTAGACCCCACGTGGATCCAGTATGAAGGAGGGGATTGCCCAAACTTTTATGAGAAATTTAACCCATCTTTAGGGAGCTGTTACAGGGAAGGTGCCAAGGAGTGACCCATCTGGACATGGCTGGAGTCAGGCATCAACCTTGGAAGACCAAGAGCCAGGAAAGGGAGGAGAATCAGGTGGAAGGGACTGTGTTTGCTTTTTATTATTGCTGAATTTAATGCTATACCAATTTGGTGCTTTATGTTGAATTGGTGAATTTACATTTTAAATGAAGGTTAAAATGAACTATGGAGAGGGGAGTTAGAAACTCACAGAAAATTAGACAAACGCAGATATTAGTTCCTTAATATTATAGGAAAAGCTAGACAAATATTTCTCCTTTAGCATTTTTATGGTAGTAAATGTGCAACAACCAGTTCTTTAGGGAGGATAAGTTAGCATGGTATATTTTTAAGTTTAATATAAAACATTAACATTTTCTTCCTTAGTTTCTTAACTCTAGAAAATTGACAAAACATATTTAAGTCTTTATTTGGATAGTTTCCAATTTCCAAAGTATGAATGCTTCCACTGTAAACTTGACAATTGACTCTCCTGAGCTATTGCAAATACCTCCATAAGAGACGACTTTGAATAAATCAGTTTCCTTTTCAATACCTCAGTTTCCTCATCTTTAAAATCAGGGAGTTAGATTAGGAAATGTATAAGTCCTTTCTTAATGTAAAGGGATTGGTACATACCCAGGTCACCTAAATAGGAGAGTTATATGTCAAGCCTTACTGCAGCTAACAGGATTAGATTCCTCTCCTGAACAGACCTCAGTGGCTAAAATGACAATTCAGTTTGGGTTGCTAAGACCTTGGAGAATTTATCATCATTTCCTTGTTCACATACTCTGTTTTAACTCTATTAATTGTTCATCTCTTTTCTCAGATATCCAGTTAAACTTAAGGAACTGATAAGCATGAGTGTTGATTGAGTTTGAATGAACCCTAACTATATAAAGAGGGGCTCATTTTTCTATATATCTGAAAAGAGTGTGTGTGTATATATATGTAGAGGGAGTGTAATTTAGGGAAAACAATTCAATGCTCTAAAATCATGTATTATGTAGCTATAATTAGGGAGATCAAATCATAGTTTCAAGATATAGAGATATATTGTTATTACCAGAAATGAACTGGGGATTGGAGGATTGACTTAATTTTATATTTGCAGTTCTAAAACAACCCAACATGTTACCTTTAAAAAAAAATCTCAAAAGAGAGAAGGAATGCATCTCTGAAGTCAATGAATTTCTTGTGAGTTCCTCTGGTGAATTGTTTGGAATTCCTGTCTATAGAGCCATTAACAAATATAAGAATTGCCTAAGTTTCTTTGGTCTATAAAGCCAAAGTGAATTATTCATTAGCACTTAAGAGCTATAACTAAAGGCTGTTAAACCTAACCAGATTGTTTTTTGAGGGGAAGGGCTTTAATTCATTTCCAAACAAATTGGCTTAACACCAATCAAGGTGCTATTTCCCTTCTACGGACATAACCCAGAATTCTGAAGCTAAATTTGCCTTATTTGTGTATTTAGAATTATTGCAGATGCTTAAAATGATAGCAACAAGTACCTTTTAAATATCTGGCAACAAACAATTCATAGCAAGTTGTATTTGGAAGAGTTATATGCTTGTCAAAGAATTTTAATTTTTCCCCCCACTTAACATTTTTCTATTGCTCCATCTTTCATTAGAAGTATTCTTTGTATGATATTGAAATGAACTAACTACGGAGAAAAATGGATGATGAAATGGAACCATCCAATATATCTGAAGTGTAGCTTTCCCACAGGTCCTGCTATCTTGTTCTGTGTATATCTATCTACATGGTTGTTTCCAAACCTTTTTTCTGACCTCCACCCCTAAAATGTGCTAATATTGCCAACTTCAAAAAAACAATGCCAGTTAGAATAATAAAAGATAAAAGATCCCATGGTGGTGGAAATTCTGTCTTCCCCCTCCCCCTGTTTTACCTTTTAGAGCAGCTTCTTTCTAGATTAGTGCAGTGCTTGAATCTGGAAATTAACTGAATCAACCAGATGCCAGGGACAAACCTTCAATTGTCGAGTTGGAATTCAGGTGTCAAATGACCTGAAATTGAAGATCTTCTCCCTATCTCCTGCAGCAAGGAAAGAGATGTTTATATGTACACATATGCCCCTCCCTCTGCTGTTTGTCATTTAAGTCCCAACTGTGCTGTAGCCTTTAACTGTGTAAGACAGCAAGACAGCACATTTTGTAGATTAAACCAATAAACTCACAAACATAAAAGAAACAAATCTCATAATTGTGGATTTCAATTAAAGAAAGGAGAATCAAAGCAAACATTGGGCTTGAAATTACGCAGCTGTTATCTATACAAAATGAGGGGGAGAGGAGAAGTCTGCAGTTCCCCGTAATTTTGAAACAGGGGGGAAAAAAAACCCAACTAAAACTCACATAGTAAAGCCTGCAGTAGGACAAATTGTCTATGCTTCTCACGTCCCAATCAGTAATACAGAAATATTGAGTAATAAATTCCCTGCCTCTCTTGATCTGAAAAGCTCCCACCATCTGTGAAAGACAATTTGTAACAGCCTCAATATTAAGATTCAGTAAACAGACAATCACTTGCTTTGTGCCGAGGAGTGGCTACATTTGGAGAAAAGCATAAAGCAAAACAATTAGCAGCACCAAGACCCCTCTATTACAAAATTATCGAGCCGCCAAAACAACTCGTTTCAATCACAGAGTTCTCCCTTGGACTGGAGAGTGATGTTGTATATTGCTTGCAATTCAGCTACCTCTGTGGACTGACTGTATGTAGGCCTCATCCTAATGCACTGAATTATTATTGATGGTTGAGGCAGTTCTGCTCTGTTGGTGAACCAATAATGTCAAGGCAGTACCTGCAAGATTAATTATAGGAGAGAATGGGCTGAGGTTCCCAGGGACTGAGACATTAATAGAGACCGAGCATTAGTTTCAGGGGATTCAACAGACAGCTGAACAAATGCCTCAGACAATGTTATACATGTTAAATCCTGGCAGCTCCATTTGAGCAGCCCATAAAGTTTAGAACCATTGTTTTTAACTGTGAGGTACGAAACATGAATCAAAAACTCAAGAATGAAAAACACAAACTGAGTCCATAGTTCCAAAGCCAACCCGATCTATACAAATGGCACAAGCAGATTACCCTCCCATTCAACAGAGAGAAAATGAGCAGTCTATTTACCATTCAATTTGGCCTTGGCAGAAGGTGGTATGGTCTTAATCTGTTTTATTTTCCCGAATCTTAAGACTGATGGCAGTTTCAGCATTTTCTCCCTGGCATCCATTTCTGACCTATACAAACAGATTTTCATGTTGAAAACGAAAGACCCAAAACAAGGCAAAAGATTCTGGTCCACTTGAAAAGCAAAATAGTAACATTTCATATCAGTGAGTTTCAATTTGAAATTTTGACTCCACTTTTCCTAAATAAAAATTAATGATGATTTCTTTAAAGAATACATAGTAGAAAGTTAACAAAAGAGAGAACTTTAAGAACACTTCTGGCTACTGAAAATCCCTATCAATGCAACACCACTAGAGAAAACTGCAGCCATGGCAACACTTAAGACAGTTGCTAGAGGCTTGAAAACCCTGCTGCTGAATTTAAGTCATTTCAGATTTGAGTTCTCTTATCTTTTAATACAGTTTAATTATCCATCTAGATCTTATTTTAGACCAAGTGATATTCTGTATGTTCCCTACCCATTCAACTCTTCTCACTAATCTCTTCCCCCTTCCCCCATACAATTCCAAGTGGATACAATCAAGGAGAGAAGGAGAAAGAAATCTATGATAGATTTGATCCGTTGTGTAAAATCATCACGACTGCAGACAGCGATAGCTAAGAATGAGTTATCAGGTATTTCCTAAGGAATAAAGACAAATCTCATCCTCATTCCTAAAAAGATAGCATTGAACCTTTTGCTAGGGAAAGAACTCTGTTCAAAGTTACTGAAAAGATCACAGCCATATACAAATCATCTCCCATTCTGGTTTGTTTGTAGTGGGTTTCAGCAGAAAGACAAAAAGAACTGACAAACCAAACTCCCTCTGCAAGGTTAGGTAGGTTAGGATTTTTGTTTGTTTCCATTGTCTGTGACTGTTGGTTTTGAGGAAAGCATATGAGAGGTAAGTGGGGCATTCAAAGGCATAGTTCCTGACATTGGCTAGAGAAAAGAAGAATAAAAGTTTGTGTTTTTTTCACATTGCAACCTCCCCCACTTTAATCTAAGGTTGATAATATGGACAAAGAAGAGGCTTAAATGTTGGTTGGTGAGATGATACTGATACAACACATTAATTAGACAGAAAGTATATAGACCAGTAAAAAGGCAGTAAGGTTAGAGATGACTGGTGGTATTTTTCTCTATGTTTTTCCTATTAAAAGAGAATTAAAAGTAATTATCAGAGGTTCTCAATTCCTTATTCCATTAAGTTCTTCATATGATTTAAACCTTAATCATTTCAGTGTATCTTGAAGTCCACTCTTCTGCCACAGATTTCCTGACTTTTTATGAAAAAGAAAAGAAAACAAACAAAAACCTGAAAGCATATTTTAATTAATTTCTTAGCACACATTAGGCCTTTCTTTTGTATATGTTGTGAATTCATGATTTATTTTTGTTTTTGAGAGATTCCTCTAAAAAAGTCTGGTTTATACAAATTATGTTAAGATTTTTGTGTATTTAATTATGATTATGCAGACTTGATTTGTCCTTACTTTTTGCTATCCATAGTCTATCATCATCATCCATCATCATCATCATCATCACCATCATCATCATCATCATCATCATCATTATCATCCCAATTATTCAGATAAAATAAAGTGCATATGATTATAAATTATTTTGCAATAGTTACCTGAGTTGATTTAGAGAATCAATATTCAGATGTAGAAGTGTTGATTTAGAGGACACTTGTAGTGGAAACCTATTGCTTTCAATAAACAATAGCCATACCCTGATTAACCACAGTAATTGAGGTCAGAGAAAGCATAGAAAATTGGAATTCTTAGATAGTCATCAAAGCATTTGAAACTAAAACCCAATACTTCCTCCCTCCAACTATTTTCCTAGCAGCTATTAGGAAAACTCAGATTTAAATTTCATTTCTTGTTCTTTCCCACTTGGTAGTCCTTCAATTCTCTTTTCCCTAGGGCTTCTTTTAGAACTTATGACACACTGAATTATTTGTAATTTTAAAATGTGTTGAAGGTCTATGTAATAAGTATAGTTGCCTATTGTTAAATATCTACTATATCTGTTTTATTAGTTTCTTTACATTTAAAAGCATGTCAAGTTTCTCAATGAAAGCAAAGAAAATATCATCTTAGTATAGAGCTATGGAAACTTGAAATTTTTTTAATTGATTGGAGAATCCTTTAAGGAACATATTTTAATGAAAGAAAAGGATTCATGAGAAAGGTAGATGGAATCTAATGAGAAAGAGAAATAGAAGAAGAAAGAATAAGACTCTCAAAATAATTAGTCACCTAAACAATCATTTCCATTTGAGAAGAAAAATAACACAGGGTTGGACAAAGATTACACAGACCACAGGGAAAGGGAATCTTGCCTTGCTTTTCTCTCTCTTTTCTATTCTCACTTGGAATAAGGAAAGATGAAGGGATAGTGGCTGGCAGGGAGACACCACATGTCAGGTGTTTTCTCTCTGGGCCCTGCCAAGGCTAACAGAAGGCAGTCCCGATAAGGGCCTTAGCTAAGATGTTAGGGTAAGCATCTAATTAAAGATTTGATTCCTAGAGGGAGCAAGTTGTGGCAAACATAGGCTTTCCAGCAGAGATGCCACTAGCCCCAAAGTATTAAGCCTTTAACAACTAAAAAAGCTTGAGACTCTCTACCCCTAAAGCTGCTAGCAAGAGTTATTTGGAAAACCAAAGTGAGGGCGGGGGGAAAACACCAATAACCAAAAAACCCCTTATATTTCCCTGAAGGAAAAAAAATTGGATGAAATTATAGCAATTTTAATTATAACAGCTACATGCTTGGAACCATGATCTCTTCAGTATGTGTAGTCATTTCAGTGGTAAGATCTCAGTCCATTCGTCCTGTCTCACATTTGTACATATTCCCTCAGGATTCCCTTCAAAAGAGCCATCTAACATTTAGGGAGTTTTTTTTAACCTTTTTTTTTTTTGGTTAAAGACTCCTTTTGGTAGCTGGAAGCTTATTATATGTTGCCTATTGTTGCCATTGTGAGTGGAATGGAGATATCCTAGAAGGGACCGACCCAACCTTTAAAATATTGTTCTTATTTGCATAAGATAAAATGCATATGATTGCAAATTATTCTGCAATAATTACCAAAATTAAGAGGGAAAATTTAACTCAGAACCTGAGTTGATTTAGAAAATCAATATTCATATTTAGAAGTGTTGATTTAGACATTGCATTGAACCAACATGGATAGTACCACAAAGTCCTTCTCTGTTGCTTCATCTTATCATGAAGGCGACAAGAGTTTCTTCAAGGCCTTGTCAGTATTTCATAAGCTGAGACAGGTACTTCCATTCCAGAAAGATTTTGAATGTAATTTTTCCTTCCAATTGACTATATCTGCTTTCTGAAGACCAGCCTGGCTAAATAGCTTCTTATCAGTAGACTAACCTCTAAGTGATAAATTTTGTGGCCTTGACAATTCAGCAAAGAATAGCACAGATAAATTGTTTCAAACAATTGGTTTAGAAAAAGTGAAACCCAAAGCTGAGAATTCATATGATCTCATCTTTCTTTCAATGACTATGTCATAACATATTCTTTCTATGGATTAACATATATGCTGATATTTAATTCAATTGATTTCTATTTATTAAACTCCTATAATGATAATAATATTGTGCCAAGGAAGATACAATATTTACAGGAGACATAATGAAGTAGAGTGCATAGAGTACTGGACTTGGAGTCATATCTACCTCAGTTGTTAATTATATAATTGCATAATCACTTAACTGATCTTCTCAGATTATTCATCTATAAAACTAATGAGTTGAACAGAATGCCCTCTGAGTTTCCTTCCAGTTTGAATTCTATGAACTTATGATCCTATCTATATGAACCTTCTAGTCTAGCAGGGAAGTAATAAAGAATGTGTTTTCTTCAGAAGTAAATAAGCACAATTGTGTAAAAAGTTTTTTTGGTTTGTTTGCTTGCTTGTTTTTCCTGAAAACCTCAGCAATTGAAGATTGTTACAAACTTTCCTACTGAGGTCTTTACTGCATGATAGTGTCATCTAGGAGTAACTAGCTCAAATAGTAGGCACAAGAGCTGAGGATCCTCTAAATAGAAGATAAAATTATGCATATTGTGATAAACATAATATTTTAAATATGTATTTAAATATGTAGAAATATATTATCCTTAAACCATATTTTGAGCATTATTAAAATTATTACTTTGAATGAAAATTTTTGGTAATTTAGATTCAAACACAATTTTTATTCTATCTTTCACATAGAATTACTTTTGTTGCTATTTTTAAATCAAAGGGTATATTTTTATTTGTGATCACTAACTATACATGGATCTCCATAGTGCGACTGCTAGATGGAGTTTTTGATTTATTTGAACTAGCGTAATATAAAATGTGCATTTTAAATACATGCTCAGAAATAGCAGAAAAATAAGTAATGAAGATCCCAAGACCTTGGAAAATTAGATGAAATTCTCAAATAAAGAAATAAGTTATTCTGTTCAGTAAGCATTGATCTTCCCAAGTCACAATGAAAAAGTAAAGAAAATGCTCCAAGGGGGAGATTTTGACTGATCATTATAATCATTAATAGCCAGAGATGTGCTGATAAAAGTCCAACTAATTAACTCTTCAGGAAAAATGATTGCATCTCATACTTTTGAGTTTAATATTTTTCATTACTTTGTTTAGTTCAGAAACAAGTAATAAAAACAGTAAGTGAAAACCTGATCTGTAGTGTTTGTTAATTTGGGGGTTTTAAACATTTACATTTAATTTTTTTTCTGGTATACCCAGGGTCATAGAACTAGTAAAGATCAGCTGTCTGAGATAAAATTCCAAATCACATCCTCTGGACTCCAGGGTCAATGCTCTGCACCACCTACACTTAAAAATTTAACATTTTTTTTTTGTTTGAGTTGACTATAATACATCTCTGCCAAAAGTGCTTATATGCTGAGATTTTTAAAAATAGAAGAGACCTTTTGTGGATTCAATCATGTGATTCCTGTCAACCCTGTTTTCCATGAAGGGCAGCTAGATGACACAGTGGATAGAGCATTGGGTTTGGAGTCAGGAGGGGAGGAGTTAGAATCTCACTTCAGATACTTGACACTTACTAGCTGTGTGACCTTGGACAAGTCACTTAAGCCTGCTTACCTCACATCCGGTGCCATCTCCAGCCATCTTGATTCATATCTAACCACTGGACCCAGTGAGGTTGGTGACTTAGCACAGCAACTCACTCAAATCCAATTTGTGCTTGTCATGGCATGACTTCCCTGACTAGTCTTCTTCGAGAATGAAGGACAGACTTTATGTTTTCCATGAATGCTATGTGATGAGCACAGGGAAAAAAAAATATGACTTACAGAGTTGATTGCTGGGAAGTAGAGTTGTTTGTCAGTCTGGGCTTTAAAAAGTCTAAAATTCTGCCACTAAAAATGTTTTAATTGCCATTATGGGTGAGATAATGATAGAATAACTGTTGTGTTGGGTTTTAGGAGACAGATTTCAGTTCCACCTCTACAAAAAAATGTAATTTTGTAACTTTGGGCAAATCACTTAATTTCTTTGTGCCTGTTTGTTCATCTGTAAAATGAGGAATTGAACTAAATTATCTCTCTAAGGACTTTCTCAGCTCTAAATGCCTATGTGAATCTCTAATAAGCAAAGTTATCTCTCTCTCTCTCTCTCTCTCTCTCTCTCTCTCTCTCTATATATATATATATATATATATATATATATATATATATATGATTTTGATTTGCTTGGTACATTAACTTCATTAATAAATGCCTCTTTAAAAATAGTCCTGTCAATTTTATATATTTAATTTTTGTTGCCAATTTTTTGACTCTTTAGATCAATTTAAATGTTCAAACACTCATGTGGAGTCTAATATATAATTTGATATGGCAATCTAAATATGAAGAAACATTACCCAATTAGAACTTGATTATTAGGTTTCATTTTTAAAATGTAAAATTTCTAAGTTAATAGCTATAACTATAATTACTATTTGTTTAATAATTAATAAGCTAGAAATATTGAATAAGATTCAAAATGAAATTTATAAGGTTTAAGTCAACATAAGGAATAGTAATATGATTATGGATTAGGGGTATTAAAAGAAAGGTCAAATTATAAAATAGCTATTGAGGAACTAATTTTCAGACCCTAAAGAGCTGATCACATCTCTTACTCATTTACCAACATTCAGGAGCAAATGTTCTCTAAATGATTGTCAATATAGTAAAAGTTCATAGTATATCACTCTAAATATTCAAAACAAAGTTCTATGTGAATCATATATTGTTCTCCATTTTTCTTGATGAAATAACAAACAAAATGAAATTCCAGGGTGATTGTTAAGGAATTCCACTTTCTCTGATTTTCTCTTTGGCCTATGATAAGTCTTTATGTCATAGTATTGCCATGTCTATCTTGTTTATGTGACAATGAATCTTTAGAACCATTGATTTGCCAAGTGTTCTTTATTTTTACTTTAAAAGATCAGCAAATTTAATTTCTATTTTTCTTACTTTTCCACTGAAAAAAAAGAAAGAAAACAAATTTTTTAACAAATATGCATAAAAAGCAACCCAAAAGTCCATGTCTCAATTTACATATTAAGTTTATTACCTCTCTATTAGAAAGTCATTAATATCAATTCATCACCAGTCTTCTGCAATGATGGATAATGAAATTTCTTAAATCTTTTAAAGATATTCATGTTATTAAATGAATTGTTCTTATTCTGGTAACTTTCTTGTCAGCACTGATGCAGATTATAATCAGAAACTTTATCATTCTCCATTTTGACATATCTTCCTTCCTTTGATCTTACTTTAATGCTATGGGGAACACTTGATTACACATAGATGAGTTTATAGAAAATCTGAATTTTTGATTTGAACAGCCTGACCTTGGTATGTCTAGAGTGATGTTAATTTCTAATGGTGCTTATAAAGATAGAAGGGAAGTGTTTTGTTTAGTTATTTCAATTCTGACTCTTTGAGACTTCATGGAAAGTTTTCTTGACAAAGATACTGGAGTATTTTACCAATTCCTTCTTCAGCTCATTTTACAAATTAGGAAATGCAGGCATACAACATTAAGTGACTAGCACAGTCTCACATAGCTAGTAAGTATCTAAGGTCGGATTTGAACTCAAGAAGATAAGACATTTATTTCAGATTTGAAAGTCTAGCCACTATATCACTTAACTGCCTAGCACTCCAGTACCCTCATGATATTCTCTCTTTATATATATAAAATGCTTTACAGCTCCTTCTTTTTTCCTTTTACCATAGTCAAAATAGACAGTTTCCTTAAACAATCTTGCCGCTTGATTTACTGGCTTATTAAGCTCTGACAAATTATTGTATAATGAAATGTTAATGACTGACAATGGCTTAATATTTTGGACAAATTTTCAAATAGGATTGCTGGAGATTTCATGCCTTAACTAACCCCATAAGATAGCATTTGAACATATATTACACGAGTCTGGTCCAGGTCATAAGAGATAGGGGAAATTAAATAAGCATTGAAATAATTAAACTATGCTCACAAGACAAGAAACAAAAACAAAGTAAAACAAAGAATAGATTGACAGCAACTTAATAAGACCTTACTAAACAAAATATTTGTAGTCCACAGGCTTATGGGCTGAAATCATTCAGTTTGGGGTCATTTACTTATAAATCTATTTATTTATTTTTATTAAGTACAAATCTTGTACAGAAAAATCTAAGACACCTTAAGTTCTGGTTCCAGTTTTGTAACCATCTGTTTGTCATTGCACAAATCACTAAATATCTTTCAGATTCAGTTTTCTTCTGTGTACATTTCTGTAGAAAGGCAAGGCTATACATGCTTTGATCCGAGAGACAGATTTGGTATCATAAAAATTTGGATTCTGTGTTCTTCAGATTTTCTTGTACTCTATCTCTTTCTATCTAGGATGTGCATCTATTTTGATTTTATTTTGGTAAATATTATAAGATGGTCTATGCCCATCTTCTGCCAGAATGCTTTTCAGTTTCTCAATTAGGTTTTCCATATAATGAATTATCTCCCAAATCTTAGATCTTTATATATCTCAAATATAACATTACTATATTTATTTGCTGTAATAAATTATATGACTACTCTTACCCACTTATCTACCTTTCTATTTCTTAGCCAATATCAGATAGTTTTAATAATTATAGAATTATGGAAATGTATGTTTTATTTCTTAAGTTCAGATTTAAATGAAAAAAAAGTTGGGCTAAAAATCTAAATTTAATACATATTCTTTCTGAAGTCACTTCCATTTCTAATAGTTAACACCTAAAGAATTTATTATACAGAGACAAAAAAATAAAACCATGAAATCTTAAAATTTGACAACCGTCAAATAATAAATAGTTAGCAATTGAAAAAGCAACAACAGAACCCAATATTAATTAATGGGCTCCTAACTATTTCTTTATTGGAGACAAATTAAAAGAGCTTCTGTTTTAAAGAATGATCTTAAAACTAATGAAGAATATTTGTGAATCACTATGTCATAGTGAAAGCTAACTATGACTCAAGATACTGCAGGTTCAAGTTCTTTCTTGCACAAACTGGCTATATGACCCTGTACACATTACCAAACCATTCTATGCCTTAGACAATTTATGAATGAGCTGTTATTCTGACAGCAGTCAGTTTCCCTCTCAAAGAATTCCCTACTTACATAGAATCAGGTCCATGTCAAGACAAGCAAACCAAAATGCCAAGCTGTTCAACTCCCCTCTAACCCTCCAGCTATGATTTGAATCTTCATTTCTGAAGTTTGTGTCTGTAATAGTTAATAACTTAAAATGTTTGCATGATTTCTCCTTCTTTGAGGGATATTATAGAATTTTGTGCCTCCTCATCTGTCATTACATGGCAGAAACATGGCAAAACGTGATGTTCACGCTCTGTTACATCTCACTGATTTCTGCTTCTGAAAGATTTTTGGGTTGTTACTAAAAATCTTTTTCCCCAAAAACTGACTTGTCCTTGATTAAGCACTTGGGTTGCTGCAGGAACATCATGCCAAATTTTAACTGTTGAGCTTGAAAGTGTTTCATTTTATTCAAAATGGCATATTTTATAGCTTTCTATTTTATCCTTTTATGATCCTTTTAAAGCCGAACTTAATGCTCTGTCAGAGTTTAAGGGTGATTGGCTGCTCGCAATAGAAGCACCAAGATGAACAACTCAGAAGGGAAAATGAACCTAACAGGTCCAATCTTATTTAAGTTCACCAAGACTTATGCAACCGGAACTCATGCATTCAAGGACAGAGAGAAGAAACTTAGTATTTAGAAAAGGCTGACAGTTTCTTGTCACTTTTATTTCTTCCCTAATTTCTGAGTGTTTGACTAAATAAATAGTGCCTTGGTATGTATTTAATGTGTGGTCTGATAACTGAATAATTTAAAGAACAATTAGGTGAAAATGTTACAAATTAATTGTTATGTATTGCAACTTATTTTTTTTTGTTTTTGGAGGACTGAACCTTTAAACTAGACAGATATATATTTTCTCAGATGAGTCTATTTTAAAGAATATAGGAACAAATTTGTCATAATATTTCTACTTGTTGCCAGAGGCACAAAAGTTTCTATTAATTTTTATAATTCTATAAAAATTCTATAATTTCCTATTATCCCTCAAAGAAGGAGAAATCATGCAAACATTTTAAGTTATTAACTATTACAGACACTATCTTCAGAAGGAGGAATCTTACATTAACTGAGCATTGCTATGGTTTTACTACAAAAAGCTAATTGTTTAAATAAATTTCAAATTATGAACTTATTATCTTGAATTGATGAATAAACTGATCACATCCAAAATATCACATAGATGTTAAATATGACTAAATCTTGATTATATGTAGTGATGAGGGGTAAGTAAAAACCACAGAAATCACACATTTAGTGTGACAGGAAGAAAGATTATCTGATTTGAAAGTATTAAAGAAGTAATAATAATATTTTTTATTTTCTAAGCTACATGAATACCTAAAACATTAGAAAAATATGAAAGTACACATACTCTCATATATTTGCAATGATATCAACACATGTACACACATAAATATTTATATAGATTTCCATTTGCATGAAACATAAGATGTATTTTTTAGTTATAACCATTACTGAAAAACATATTGCATTTCTATTGAAAACCAAATAATTTATTAAGTTGAACATTATCCTTTTTTATTATTTGTTGAGACTTGACTGTTAAATACTCTTGTTTTTTTCTCTTGTTATTTTATGCATTGCTGTTTACAGAGAACCTAAGTTCTTACCTTAATTATATCAAGAATTTATATTTTTACCCATGTGAGGTAGAGTAGATTAGTGAATCATTTAGTTCAGGTACATCAAATTTAGTGTTTGGCCCTCAAAATTGCTAGATGCTTCCTAAACTGGATTAAAAGTAAGTGGGGGGGGGGCGGCTAGGTGGGGCAGTGGATAGAGCACAGGCTCTGGAGTCAGGAGTTGAAATCAGGCCTCAGACAGTTAATAATTGCCTAGCTGTGTGACCTTAGGCAAGTCACTTAATCCCATTGCCCTGTCCACCCCCCCCCCAAAAGTAATTGGGAAATATTTAACAAAAATAAATAAAAAATAAAATAAGACAAGGATAATGTTTACTTGCTGCAGTTTTCTATTTTAGTTTGACAAATACCTGCTTTGGAATCCCTTTTCAGATGTTTCCTAGCTGTGTGTCTCTGGACAAGCCATTCAGTTTCTCTAAGAAGCAAATACCTTTCCTGCAAATAGAGCATGATAATAGCAAGTGTTACAAAAATTTAATTTTAAAATAATAGTGTGTTCAATTCTTTCAGTCGTGTCTGACCTTTCATGACCCCATTGGGGTTTCTTGGCAAAGATGTGGTTTGCCATTTACTTCTCTATTTCATTTTACAGATGTTGACCTGAGGCAAACAGAACTAAATATCTTTTCCAGGATCATAAAACTAATAAATGACTGAGGTTAGATTTGAACCCAGTGAAATTAGTCTTCCTGACTCCAGGCCTAGCACTGCACCACCTAATTGTATTATTGTTGCTGTCGTTGTTGTTATTGTAGTTATTGTTATTATTATTCCCTCCATCCAAGGAGATGGTTGCCTATCATTTGGCAAATGATCTCTGACAGTTGCTATAATGGATATTTGTCACACTATAATTAAACTGCTAATAACCCTTTCTGACTTTATGCTGTTAATGACAATCAACTCATACTGAAATCTTTTCAATTTGTTATGATTTGCCAAAAATTAATTTCCATTAGCAGTGCTTTTGAGAATTCTAGACTTATCTTCAGAACTAGCAGAAAAGAAAACTAGTTAGAACAGATAAAGAAACAAAACAGGAAATGAAAATTTATAAGAGAATGCAATCTATTGATTTCTGATGAATTCTTTTTTTTTTAGGTTTTTTTTTTTTTGCAAGGCAAATGGGGTTAAGTGGCTTGCCCAAAGCCACACAGCTAGGTAATTATTAAGTGTCTGAGACCGGATTTGAACCCAGGTACTCCTGACTCCAAGGCCGGTGCTTTATCCACTATGACACCTAGCCGTGTCCCTGATGAATTCTAATCATTATAGATACTTAGGTATGAGAGTGGACTCAGATAGACCTATGATCTTCAGTGTATGAGGGAGGAACTCAATGGTAAAACTAAGAGATTAAGTGATTTGTCCTAGTCACAGAACTTACTTGAGTCATAGGAGATCTTTAATTCATGTTTTCTTAAATCTAGAGTCAGAGTTCTAAACAATAACCCATACTGCTTAAAAAAACAAACAAAAATATCTAAATAACCATAGGGTATATGTGTGTGTGTATGTGTGTATGTGTGTGTGTGTGTGCGCATGTGTATACATTTATATATATACATATAAATGTGTATATGTGCATATAAAATATTAAATAGAATAATATTAAAAAGGAAGTTGGAGAAGAAATAATGGGGGCATTAAATAATCCTATCTATATATACAAAATACTGGAATTTAAAACCAAGTAGACAAAAATATGAAAAAATATTTATCATGTATTTGGAAGATAAACTGAATTTCATTTCCTACCTATGTGACCTTCAGAAAATGGTTTTTATCTTTTTAAGCACCAGTTTCCTTACTTGTAAAATCTCAAGGTTAGAAAAAAATGGTCTCTAAAATCATTTCCATCTGTAAAACTATGGTCTTGTAAAATGATTTAATGTACAATTATTTTTGGTGATTTGAGAATAATAAAATAAATATATGAATAGAATTATTAGTTCAAAGGATAATGATCTGGGGATGTTTTTCCATAAATATATACTTAATATTCACATATATCTGATGAGTGATGAATGATGGCTTAAGGGAAGAAATACCTATTTTTAATTGTCTATTGTGAGAGGACTAAGGAAATACTGAGAGACCCATAGGCATAAACTCTAGTAATTTTAACTTTGTATTTGACAGAATCAGAATTTAGTTTAATATTATTTGATGTTTGAGGACATTTTTGTACTCTTTTAAAAAATCGTTTGCTTAAAAAGTGAATATAATGCACATGCTCTGCTTCTTCAAAAGGAAGGAAAACAACTCAGGAGCTCAGCCTTTTTTGCAGAAGAAATATCAAGCTTTGAAAACAATTAAGTAGATTAAAGCATCTTCTTGGGAGATGTGTTTATTGAGTGCTCTGGGAGTTAAATATAAAATTTCCATTAAAATGACTGAGAAATTGTGCGTGAAGCTTCCTGCTTGCCTTGATGAACATGCTGCTCTTCCTTTTGAATTTGAATAAAGGGAGTAATTCCATAGTTTAAGGAGTAGCTGGCAATCTTGGAAACACAGACATTTCTCTCATTTTAAAAGACAAAGTCAGTCTGAGGGTTTCTGAGGTGCTAGGTGAATAACAGGTGTAACTGTTTCACATTTTACACTTAAATGCTTACACTGCTCCACGACAAAAATGCATTCAATTCCCTTGATGGAATTTGGGCCAGAGTGATTTTTAAAAATGAAAGATTTTATTTGTTTGTTTCATCACTAAATTTACAAAGGTATCATAATGCACTTATCTCAACTTCTTAGTAGAAGACTTCTTATGTCTTTAACATAAAGTTGATGACTGGCAAATGTATTATCAATAGTTAGCATTAAAAGAATTAAACCAGGAAGATTACTTTTAATCTTTATTATCTTTAACTGTTTCTGTGGAATAGGATATTTCTTACATGCTAAACAAGCATGAGATATCATGCTGTACTAATATGGAGAAAATAGATAAAACCTGTGTGCTAAGGATTTGGAAAAAAAATATCTTTTCCACAGATAAAAGTAACTTTAGAGGTCAAAAAAAGGAGCTACAGGGTGGTACAAATAGACAGACAAATTTTATTTTATTCAAAATAGAATAAACCCCCTGACTCTATCTTGAAGTCAGCCTGAACCATCTTGGACACCTCCTGCTTCACCTTCATATTTTGATGAGATTGACTGGGGACTTTATTACCTGCTGCCTCACCAATATAGGTCAATGAGATTAATTATAGGGAAAAATCTCCTCTGGAACAGAATTGATCTTTGAAAAATCGTGCATCAACAAGTGTTGAGAAGTTACCACTCAAAGTCTAAGGCATTTTCTCCCCAAATCACCAGATATCAGAAAATAAGAAGTGATTGAACAACAACATCTCCCTTTGTTGGAGTTTGCTTGTCATCCTGGCTACTACTCATCAAATGATGCTAATTTTTTTTATCTTCTTGCCTCTTGATTCATTGACCTTCAAACCAAGGATTGGACTTACTTTCCAGAAGGATCTTAGTACCTCTGGTTGAGCAATTCCCCTAAACTAGAAAGAGTTCGGTATATGGAATTAATCAATTTTTTTTTTTATTTTTGGCTTACTGCTTGTGTGATTTTTCATGTCATTTAAGCTTTTAGCTTCAGTTTCTTTCTCTTTAAAATAATTGGTGCTACTAAATTTTGAAGCAACTAGGTTGAATAGGGTGTTGGTCTTAGATTCAGTAATACTTGAATCTAAATCTTTTGTCAGATACTAAGAGTATGAAACTAGACAAGACATTTACCCCTAAGTTTCCTCATCTATAAAATGAAGATAATAATAGCATGAATGACATTGAGTTCTTGGGATGATTAAATGAGATAACCCATATAAACTTTTCTCTAAACTCTAATAAACTTTATAAATATGATGATAATGTTTTTAGAATCATTTATAGTTCCATATTTATGATCCTACAAAAATAATGAGTTGTAGACTTTTAAGTATACAATTCAGAAATGGTTGGATGGAATGACTCATAAAGTTATTGCTTATGGTTAATCATTATTGTGGAAAGAGCTCTCCAATGGGAGTTTCTAGAGCCATGTAATTAACTCTGTGTGTTTCAACATTAAGTTAAAGAGGGATAGGGAACATATTGAATGGCAGAATTAGTGTCCAGAAATTCTTAACTGAGGTCTGATGGGACTTCCAAAAACAGGCAATGAAATCTTTGCATATTAAAAAAAAAAAGGTTCCAAGAATAGAGAGAAGAGGATATCTCTATACTCTTTCCTTTGTAAGATCTTATCTTGATAATTGTGTTGAGTATTGGACACTGTCACTTAAAAATTCCTCAGTTTCTTCATATATAAAGTAAAGGGGAGCAAACAATATGACTTCTAAAATCCCCTTTCAGTTTAACTTAAAGTAATAAAATATAGGCTTAGAATTTGGAATGAGAAACTTAAGACATAATTACAGAATATAGAGTTCACACATTGTTATAAATAAATAATATCCAGCAAAGTAAGGCAAAGGGGGCAGCTACCCGGTAGGGTGGCAACAGGAAGAGTTTCTTGATTTATCAGGAAGATTGATTCTGCTTTCCAGATCACTTTGGAAGAAGAAACAAGTTGCAGTACAGATGGCATAAATATTTCATGAAAAAAGCATTCCACCAAGGACTTGTTGTATGGCACGATATCATAGCAAAAAGACAGGCAGATGGCACAGAAGATAGAGCAGTGACCCTGAGCAAGTCAATTTTTATCTGCCTCAGTTTTCTCAACTATGAAATGGAAATAATAAAAGAATTTACTTCTCAGAGTTGTGGAGATTAAATGAGATTTTATGTGTGCGTGTGATTGTGTGTGTGTGTGTGTGTGTGTGTGTGTGTGTGTGTGTGTGTGTAACACTTAAACATAGTGCTTGGTCTGTAGTAGGAGCTATATGAACACCTATTTCAATCCCCTCCCCCTTCCTTTATTTTCTCAATCTACCAGGTCTCCTTGAATTTCTAGTAACTGATTGTCTCTTACTTCCAAATATAATAGATTTTCCTCAATGCTCATTCTTCTTGAACACTCTGAAACCTTAACTACTAACAATTACTCTATTTTCTTTAATATTCTCCCTTCTCTATGTTTTCCTGATTCTGTTCCCTCCTTGTTCCCCTCCTTTCTATATGGACTCCTTTGCAGCCCTCTTTACTCAGTCTTCATTTAGGACACACCCAATAACTGTGGGTGGCACTTAGTTTACTATCCTGAGTTCTTTTCATCTATGTCATTTTGTATGGTTAACTCATGATATTCATGGATTCAACAAATAAATAATTTTCACATCTATTAAATCTAAAATTAACCTCACTTCTGACAATAAGTCTGATTTCTAAGTATCAATTAAACATTTTTAAGGTGGATGACATCCGAAGTAATCTTGATAAACTCAATATATCCAAAACGAACTCAATACCTTTCTCTCAACTTCTCCCCAATTCCTAGCCTTCCTATTAATGCTGATAGCATTACCATCCTCCAAGTTAACCAGGTTTATAACTTCAGTGTCATCCCCAATTCTCTTAAATATACCACTCTTTCCCTTGACATTACAGGTCCTTATAACCTTATGACAGGACTACTGCAATAATCTGATTGGTCCTCTGCCTCAAGTCCCTACTCTATTTCCCACTCAGTTTTTAAAGTTATATTCCTAAAGTACAAGTCTGACCATTCTGGTTCTCTTTTGATAAACTTTATTGGCTTTCTATTATCTACAAAAATCAAATATGAAATTCCCTGTTTAACTTTTAAAGTACTTTGTTACCCTCTCCTACCTTTAAAGACTGCTTGTACTTCACTTACTTTCTTATACAGTATGATCCAGGGGCTTGTATCACTTCATTATATTTCTTGAATAAGATACTTTATCTTCTGACTCCACTAATTTTCACTGACTGTTCCAATGCCTCTAATTCTCTCCCTCTTCATTTCCAAATCCTTTTATCTGTTACACACATTTGCTTAGGGCTATCCAATTTTCATGTTATCTCTCAAAACTTCACATATTTTTCTAATTATAGTTACAATATAGACATTTTCTAATTATTAAGTAATTTTGCATGTTTCATATTTCCCCTTCAAGATTGTGATCTTCAAGAGAACAGGAATGTATCTTATTTGAAATCTATAGTTAACCAGGACATTGTATAATGCTTTAGGCATAAATAGTTGTTGGGTGAATAATGAATATTTCATATTATCTTTTTCATAATTTGATCCCAATAGGAGAAAATTTTTCTAGTTAAAAAAATAAAAGGAAAACAAAGAAAAAGCAAATTGTTAAAAGACAGGAAAACTTGTTTTCAAAAATCAACAAAGGATAAATATTCCAGAAAATCAGGGGAAGTTAATAAGAGAGGATTATGGATCTATGTAGCCTAAGTAAGATGAAAATCACACACATATAATAACTATATAGTCAAAACTTTTGAGTTTGATAACTCTGAATATGATAAAGTCAATATTGTCAGTAAGTTCTGTCAGCCCTTCTATCAAAAACGCTTAAATGAATCCATGATGTAAGTTAATGAAAGTACTCTATTGTTGTAGACCCCCAAACCATCAATGCCTTTGCATACTATACAGTCATCATCATTTCCAATCTGATTTAACTTTATAGAGAGCAACTTTGGTCCACTGCACTGTACATATAAATCAGAGACCCTTTTCCTAATGATTAACTACACAACTTGTGGAAAATGTGTTGATCTCTCTCTAAAAACCAATCTGCAAAAGGGGGTAAAATTTCTCACCTATCTCACTATGGGTATTTAGAGTTTCAGCTTCAAGAAATACAATGAAAATATTATATGTTGAATAAGTGAAAAGGTATGATAGCAAGTATAGTCCAAAGACAATATGTCATATGCAAATATATAAATAACTCAATCTTAACATCTTTTTAAATATGGATTTAAATCATTTCCAATTGCAGCAGTGAAATTTATAATGATTTTGACATTGTGTGTCTGGTAAAATGTATAAGGGAAGAAATGTGATCTGGCCTAGGGAGAGGCTGCTTCATTAGCCTAATCAAGCTGATTTTTATACATAATTGCAGTTCTCATCTAACATGCAAATAATGTAGACTCATGACATCTCTTCCTCCTATTTTATTTTCTTATTTCTGGACATTTCATTGCTAAACAACAAAAGTCAACAAAATAAAGAGAGCAGACAGATGAAGAAAGGATAAATGAAATTCTGAGTTGGATTAATGGCTATTCAGCAATACCTTTAAAATCCAAATGGATAAGAAGTTTAGAAATAATGGCTTAAAATAGATGGGCACATTATTTGGGGACTTCATGAATGTGTGCTAAACTTGTTCACCATTAACATAAATGATTGAAAGTTGACTCCCCATGAAAAGAATAGCAGCATTTCATCAAATGTCATAGACACTATCAATTCTACAAAGGATTTCTCATTCATTTTAGCTTGTGCTGCCAATCATGACAAAGGATTAGCTCTGCTTTGATTTTTTTTCAATTTTGATTTAAGCATTAACTCCTAAAATATCAAACAAATTGTATTCAGTGGTTTGCTCTGAAATGTAGGTAAACTTTAAGATTTGAAAACCAGGCAAGAAATCCTAGAGAAAAAAAAAATAGGTGTGTGAGTGGGTGGGGGCATATTATTAATATAACAGTTATGTCTAAGCTTGATTGATAATAAGAAAAGTAAGAAATTGCTCTGAATTTAATGACAATGATTGTGGCTTGATGACAGCAGAGGTGGATTGAGTTGGTAGTGGATATGAGATTCATTGAAATATTTTATTTTATCAATAAATTCTAAAAACAGAAAATCATACTAAAAGACCAAGTGAAAAATTTAGATTATTTGCTTCCAGATTAGAGGGAGCTTGTCTATTTAGTGTTGATGTGGTGGTTATGGCAATCAGTCTATCAATGTGAGTGTAAATTTAAGAATCAGCCTCCTTGGACATGCTTGGAAACATCATTCAAATCTGATATTTTCCTTCATACTATTAGAAATGGGAATTTATACATCCATAGGTTTATTAAGAATATAAGATCTCAAGAAAGAAAGATCCTAGAGTTCAAGACTGGTTTAAAGAATCAACTTTTTGAAATGAATAGGAATGATCTTTATTATATATTTATTTAGTATTTTATTTATTTTTCCCCATATACATGTAAAAACAACTTTTAACATTCATTTTTAACAATCTGAGTTACAAATTATCTCCCTTCTGTCTCTCTCATTGAAAAAGTAATTAATTTTATATAGGTTATATATGTGTAATCATGCAAAACATTTCTATAATAGTCATATTGTGACAGAAAATATTGTTTAAAACAGCATGAAGAAAAAGTTTTAAAAAAAGTATGTTTTAATCTGTATTCAGTTACCATTAGTTCTTTCTCTGAGAATTGAGAGCATATTTCAACATAAGTCCTTGAGCATTGTCTTGGATCATTGTATTGCTGAATACAGCTAAGTCATTCATAGTTGATCATCCTACAATATTACTGTTACTTTGTACATGGTAGATTTCACTTTGCATCAGCTCATGTAAGTTTTTCCTGATTCTTCTGAGAATATTCTGCTCATCATTTCTTATAACAAAATAGTCTTCCATAATAATCACATATCACACAATTTTTCCAACATTCCACAAAATAATTGGCAAACTTTCAATTTCCAATTCATTGCCACCGGAAAAGAGCTGCTATATTTTCCTTTTATTGTATTTTTTTAAACTCACCTAGTAATGCTATTGCTAGGTCAAAGTATATAAGTATATATGCATAGCTTTACAATCCTTAAAGCATAGTAACAAAATTTTCTACAAAATAATAGAATCAATTCCCAACTCTACAAACAATGCATTAACTAACTTCACATACTTCAGCCAACATTTGTCATCTTCTTCTTTACTGTTAGACAATCTAATAAATAGGAGTTGTCCCTCAGAAGTAATTTAATTTGCATTTCTTCAATCAATAATAGGTTAGAATGTTGTTTCTTTTTTTCTTTATTTTTTTAAGTAATAAGAAAATGAAACGTATTTACTTTTCTCCAGAGAAGGACACACTCCCAAGTCTCACAAAGTTATTTATGATCAAGGAGTTGCAACCAAGATCGAAACTAAGCAAGATTATATGACCTTACACAGTCCCCTCTCTCCTTCAACCCATGGGTTGGGTCTTCAGAGTTACAATCTCTACTTGAAAGTCTACCCAGTAACAAAGAAAAGAATGAACTGTTTTCATAAAATATTACCTCATCATCCAAATGGTGAGAATATCAAAAAAGATTTTAATGACTTTCTATGCCTATCTAAATGAAGAGATGTCTAAGAATGCAAGGTCTTTCTGGGAATAGTCTACTGTCTTTGTAGTTAGTAAAAAAATACACTTATCAGAAGGCAGGTATCTTGCTTTGAATGCAAGGTCTTTCTTGTAAGAATAGCCTGAGAATGACAGTTTATTCTTGTCTTAATGTTTATTAACCCTGAGAGGACTTCACTAGGAATATTAATCCTAAGAAGGTTTTAGTGGGAATATTCCACTCATAACTTTGCCCCTTATCTGGACATGGAGGGCAAAAAGGAAAATCTCCTTTACACATGACCAAAACCAGGTAGAAGGCTGAAGGCTGGGGGCTGAGAAGGAGGAACCAGGATACAAATTTTACATTAAACAGTGAAACAGTAGGAGTCAATTTCCATCTGAGCCTACCTCCCTTTTTATAAAAAAATTATTTATTCATTTTTTTGGCTTTTTTATTTTAACATTTTATTTGTTTTCCAATTATATACAATAGTAATATACATCCATCATTTTTTGCAAGGCTCTGAATTCTACAATTTTCCCCCCTCCTCCCTTCCCTCCCCCTCCCCAAGGCTGTCTGACAGTCTCCATTGATGTAAATTGAATATTATAAGAGTAAACATAAGAATAAACATAAACCCCCTCCCCCCAAGAAGATGGGAAACCTCAAGAATAGAGAGAGAGAGAAAAAAGGCTGTGTTCAGATTTCAATGGCTCTGTTTCTGGGGTGAGTTGCTTTCCCTATTATAAGCCTACCAGAGAAGTTGCTTCAATATTTTTCCCTCAGTTGATATTACTAGCTGTACCTCCACTCTATTTCTCCCCACTTTCATTTATTCTATTCTCTCTCTCCTTTCATCTTGACCCTGTCTAAAAGTGAGTACCCTCTCCCTCGATCTTCCCTCTCTTCTATCACCTATTCCCCCCTTCCATCCCCCCATTCCCCCTCAACTCATCCCTTTCCTCCTATCCTTCTCCAGGGTAAGACAGATTTCCTCACCCTATTAAGTGTGCATGTCATTTCCTACTTGAGCCATTTCCAATGAGAGTGAAGGTCATTCATTCCCCCTTGCCTTCCCTCCTCCCTTCCATTGAAAAAGCTTTTTTTTGACTCTTATGTGAAATCTCTCAGTTTCTTCTTCATCTCCTTTTCCTTCCTCCCAGTACTTTGCCCCATCACCCACTGACTCCATCCCTTTACCACATCATACCATTATATGGCATTCTTTCCTATGTCTTATCTATATATGCTCCTTCTAATAGTTCCTATAAATGAGAAAGTTCATATCATTTATCAATATCTTCTTCCTATGCAGGAATACAAACAGCTCAACATCATCAAGTTCCTCATAGTTAGTTCCTCTCTTCTACTCCCTCTATGATTCACCAGAGTCCTGTACTTTCCTTTCAGCTCTGGTTGTCTCCTTAGGAAAGTTTGAAAGTCCCATTTCATGGAAAATCCATCTTTTCCCCTGAAAGAAGATATTCAGTTTTGCTAGGTAGTTGATTCCCAGTTGTAAAACAAGCTCTTTTGCCTTCTGGAATATCATATTCCAATCCCTATGAGCCCTTAATGTAGATGCTTCCAGATCCTGTGTAATCCTGACTGAAGCCTCCGTAGTTGAATTGTCTGTTTCTGGCAGCTTTTAGAATTTTCTCTTAGATTTGGGAGTTTTGGAATTTGGCTACAATATTCCTGGAAGCTTTTCTTTTGGGATCCCTTTCAGAGGGTGGCTGGTGAATTCTCTCGATTTCTATTTTACCCTCAGTTTCTAGGATCTTGGGGCAATTTTGCTGTATTATTTCTTGAAAAATGAAGTCTAGGCTCTTCCCCTGATCATGGTTTGCAGATAGTCCAATAATTTTCAAATTATTTCTTCTGGTTCTGTTTTCAAGGTCAGTTGCTTTTCCAGTGAGATATTTCACATTTTCTTCTAATTTTTGGCCTTTTTTGGAAGAGTTTATTTCTTCCTGCTTTCTTGCAAAGTCATCAGCTTCCTTTAGTTCCATTTTGCATTTGAGGGAGTTATTTTCTTCAGAGAGCTTTTTTTATCTCCTTTTCCAGCTGGCCAATTCTGCCTTTTAAAGCATTCTTCTCTTCATTTGCCTTTTGTTTTGCTTTTTTCCATTAGGCCTAAACTGGTTTTTAACATATTATTTTCTTCAGTAAAATTTTGTATACCTTTCACCAAGGTTTTGATTTGGTTTTCATGATTTTTCTGTATTGCTCTCATTTCTCCTCCCAATTTTTCCTCCACCTCCCTTAATTGCTTTTCAAACTCTTTTTTGAGCTCATCCACAATCTGAGCCCATTTTCTATTTCTCTTGGAGGTTTTGGATAAGGAAACTTTGATTTTGTCATCATCTGAGTATGTATTTTGATCTTCCATAGGACTGAAGTAATTCTCTGTGGTCAGATCCTTCTTTTTCTGTTGTTTACTCATTTCCTCAGTCCAAGACTAATTTACTGCACTTCAGCTTTGGGGTTTTTTTTTTGGGTGGGGGAAACCCCACTGGGACCTTTATTCCTCCAAGATCTTATGCTCTCTTGTCCGTGCTTTGATATGTAGATGACCACAGCATTGTCCTCTGTCCTGAGGCTATAAGCTGGGATCCAGCTATCTTAGTATGGAAGCCCAAACTGCACCCTGGATCTGGGTCTGAGTGTAGGCAAACAGCAGATTTCTACCTCAGGGGGAGCAATGGAATCTCTGCAGACTTCCCTTATGGTCTCTGGAGGTGCAGGCTGCTGTCTACCGATTCTCCCTGCAGGTTCTGTGGCAGGTGCTACTCCATGCTCACCCAGGTTCAGCAGACTTCTGTCACGGGCCCTTCAAGCTGCTGTGGTAATGTCTGGGCTGGGCTGGGCTTCATTGGACTGGGCTGGGCTGCACAGCTGCTTTTTTTCCAACCCCAGTCATGGTGAAGCACACCTTTTCCGTGGAACTTCTAAGTTATTTTGGAAGGGGGAAAATGTATCACTCAGTCTTTCTGTGGGTTCTGCCCCTCTAAATTTTGGCTAGAGTCATCCTTTGTTTTTGGGGGTTCAGGGGTCAGAGTTGTCAGGGAATGCCTTCAAGCTGCCATCTTGGCTCCTCCCCCCTTTTTTCTTTATTTTTTAAAAAAATTTCTAATTACATACAAAGAGAGCTTTCAAAATTCATCCTTTTGCAAGTTTTTTAAATTGATATTTTATTTTTCCTTTATATGTTATGAAAGTTTTTCAGCATTCATCCATATGCCTATGTATGCTTTTAAGTTACAAAATTTCCTTCCACCCTCCCTTCACATCCCCTTCCCCTTAGTGGAGAAGAGTCAGTTTAATATTGTACTATTTTATTTGTGGTAAACATGTTTCCAGATTAGTCATTTCCAGTATGAGGAATGAGGATTAAGGGAAAGAAATACGTAAGATATATTTTAAAAAATGAATCTTGTGTTCATCAGATTTTGAAAGATTTTTATTTATTTATTTTTTTTGTTTTTCTTCCTCTGAATTGTCCATAGTTGGTCTAAAAGGGTTGTCCTAGCTCTCTGAACTGCTGAGAGCAGCCGAATTCATCAAGGTTGTTGATCTCACAATATTGTTGATGATGGACATTGTTCTCTTGGATCTGCTCTCTTCACTAAGTATCAGATCCTGTAATTCCTTCCATGCTTCTCTAGAGTCCAGTCATTTATGGTTTCTGAAAGAAAAATAGTATTTCATAATATTCATATACCACAACTTGTCTAATCATTCCCAAATTCATGGACATCCCCTTAATTTCCAATTCTCTGCCATTACAAAAAAAGCTGCTATGAATAGTTTGGTACATGTGGGATTTCACTCATTTTCTATGAGTTCTTCTAGATATAGGCCTAGAATTGGAATTGCTGGGTCAAAAGTTATTTTTCTTGCTCTTTAGACATAGTTCCATATTGCTCTGCAGATTGGTTGGATCTGTTCAGAACTCCACCAGCAATACATAAATGCCTTAATTCCTCCCACAACCTCTCCAATATTGATCGTTTTCCCTTTTTGCTGTCTTAGACAATCTGATAGGTGTGAGATGATACCTCATAATTGTTTTAATTTGCATTTTTCTAATCAATAATAATTTGGAGCATTTTTCATATGATTATTTATAATTTTAATTTCTTCATTTGAAAACTATCTACTCATAACCATTTACCATTTATTAATTGGGTAATGACATGCAAATATGAAATTGTTTTATTATTCATTTTTCATCTATATGCATATATATTATATATATATACATATATATATATATTTTTTTTTTTGACGTTACAAATTCCCTTCCATCCTCCCTTCCCACTCCCATCCCCTCTGTGGTGAAGAGTCAGGTTAGCAATATTTTTGATAAACATATTTATAGATTATTCATTTTTGTGATGAGGAATTAGGATTCAGGGAAAGAGGTACAAAAGAGATAATTTTTATAGTGTTCATCAGATTCTAAAGGGTGTTTTTTTTAAGTTTAATTTTGTTTTTCTTCCTCTGGATGGGGATAACATTGTCCATAATCAATATAATATGGTTATCCTAGCTCTCTAAACTACTGAGAGCAGCTGCATCCACAATGGTTGTTCATCTCACAAAGTTGTTGATGATGTATACATTAGTCTCTTGGTTCTGTTCCCTTTGCTCAGTATCAGATCCTGTATTTCATTGCATGCTTCTCTAACATCTGGTCATTTATTGTTTCTTTTAGAGCAATAATATTTCATAGTATTCATGCATCATAACTTATTTAGCCATTCCCCAAATGATGGGAATTTCCTCAATTTCCAATTCTTTCCCACTACAAAAACAGCTGCTTTGGATAGTTTGTAATATGGGGGACTTTCCCCATTTTTTTATGATTTTTTTCTGGATATAGGCCTAGAATTGGAATTGCTGGGTCAAAGGGAATGAACAGTT
Source organism: Macrotis lagotis (assembly GCF_037893015.1). Classification (NCBI taxonomy): domain Eukaryota; kingdom Metazoa; phylum Chordata; class Mammalia; order Peramelemorphia; family Peramelidae; genus Macrotis; species Macrotis lagotis. The sequence goes on from NC_133661.1 coordinate 216,068,369, forward strand.
TTTATCACTCTTTTGGGATAGTTCCACATTGCTCTCCAGAATGGTTGAATCTGTTCACAACTCCACCAGCAATGCATCAATAATCTGATCTTCCCACAATCTCTCCAATATTGATTATTTTCCATTTTTCTCATCTTGGTCAATCTGATTGGTGTGAGGTCATACCTCAAGGTTATTTTGATTTGCATTTCTCTAATCAATAATGATTTGGAGCATTTTTTCATATGATTATATATAACTTTAATGTCTTCATTTGAAAACTGTCTATTCATTATCAATTGGAGAATGACCTGTAACCTTATAAATTTGATGCAATTCTCTATATATTTTAGAAAGGAAACCTTTATCAGAATTCCTAGTTGTGAAAATTGATTCCCAGTTTCCTGCTTTTCTACTAATTTTGGCAGCATTGATTTTATCAGTGCAAATGTTTTTAATTTAATATAGTTAAAATCATTCATTTTGCAGTTTATAATGTATTCTAATCCTTGTTTGATTATAAATTTATCCCATTTCTATGGATTTGATAGAAAGAATATTTCTTGGTCTATTAATTTATCTATGGTGCTGCCCTTTATGTCTACATGCTGTACCCATTGTGACACTATTTTGGTGTAAGGTGTAAGATGTCTCTACCTAGTTTTTGTCATACTATTTTTCAGTTTTCCCAATAAATTTTGGCAAATAGTGAGTTCTTATCCTAGAAGCTGATGTTTTGGGGCTTGTCAAATAATGACTGTTGTAATCATTTACTGTAGTTTATTTTGAACCTATCCTAATCCACAGATCCATTACTCTATTTCTTAACCAGTACCAGGAAATTTTGATGACTGCCACTTTAATAATATTGTAGTTTTAGACCTGATAGAGCTAGGCCTCCTTCCTTTATATTTTTTTTCCTCATCAGTCCTTTGCTTTTCTTGGCTATTTGTTCCTACAGATGAATTTTGTTACTAATTTTCTAGCTCATAAAATAGGCATTTGGCACTTTAATTGGTATGACACTGAATAAGTAATTTAATTTGGGTGGAATTATCATTTTTTATTATATTAGCTTGAGCTAACCATGAGCAATTGAAATTTTTCCAGTTATTTAGATGTGACTTTATTTGGGTGAGAAGTACTTTATAATTGTATTCATACAATTTCTGGGTTTCTCTTAGGAGGTAGATTCCCAAGTATTTAATATTATCTATAGTTACTTTAAATGGAATTTCTCTTTCTATGTCTTTCTCTTGGGGTTTGTTGTGCATATATATAAATGTTGATGATTTATGTGGGTTTATTTTATACCCTGCTACTTTGGTGAATTTGTTTATTGTTTCAAGGACATTTTTTAGATGATTTTTTCAGGTTCTCTAGGTATACCATCATATCATCTGCAAAGAGTGAAAGTTTTGCTTCTTCATTGCCTATTCTGATTCTTCAATTTCGTTTTCTCTTATTGGTACTTCTAGCGTTTCTAATACTATATCAAATAGTCATGGTGATAGTGTACACCTTTGTATCACCCCTGAATTTATTGGAAATGCTCCAAGCTTATTCCCATTAAATATAATATTTGTTGATGCTTTCAATATATACTATTTATTATTTTAAGAAAAACTCCATATATTCATATACTTTCTAGTGGTTTTTAATAGGAATGGATGCTGTATTTTGTCAAAGGTTTTTTCAGCATCTTTTGAGATAATCATATGGTTTCTGTTGGTTTTACTGCTGATATGTTGAATTATGTTGAATGTTTTCCTAATGTTGAACCAACCCTGCCTGCCTAGTAAAAATCCAACCTCATCATGGTGTGTTATCTTGGTAATAACTTGATGTAATCCCATTGCTAAAATTTTATTTAAGATTTTTTTAATCAATATTCATTAGGGAGATTGGTCTATAATTTTCTTTTGTTTATTTTGGTTCTTTCTGGTTTAAGTATCAGCACCATGTTGGTGTCATAAAAGGAATTTGGCAGGACTACTTCTTCTATTATTTTAAATAGTTTATGAAAAATAGAAATTAATTGTTCCTTAAATGATTAGTAGAATCAACTTGTAAATCCATTTGGACCTGGAGACTTTTTAATACTGTTTTTTGATCAGTTCTTCAATTTCTTATTCTGATATGGGGTTATTTAAGTAATTTATTGCCTCTTCTGTTAATCTGGGTAGATTTTTAAAATATTTATCCATTTCATCCAAGTTGTCCAATTTATTGGCATACAGTTTGATAAAATAGCTTAGAATAATCTTTTTAATTTCCTCCTCATTGGTGGTTAGTTCACTAGTTTGGTTCTTGATACTGATAATTTGGCTATCTTCTTTCTTTTTTCATCAGATTAACCAAAGGTTTGTTTATTTTATTGATTTTTTCATAAAATCTCATCTTCATTTTATTTATGAGATCATAAGTTTCCTTATTTTCAATTTTATTAATCTCTCCCTTGATTTTCAGAATTTCTAATTTGGTATTTAATTTGGGTTATTTAATTTGTTCTTTTTCTAGATTTTTTATTTGCAAACCCAATTCATTGGGCTCCTCATTATTTTATTCATATAGTCATTTAGGGACATAAAGTTTACCCTCAAAACTGCCTTGGCTGCATCATATACATATACATATATATATATATATATATATATATATATATGTATATACATATATATATAAAATATTTCATAATATCATTTTCTAGGATATAATTATTGATTTCCTTTTTTTTGCGATTTGATCCATCCAGTCTTCAAGAAGAAATTTTGTTAATTTCCTAGTTTTTGGTTTATCTTCCCATTACCCTTCATAATATGCAATTTTTATTGCATCATTGTCTGAGGAGTGTATATTTATTATTTCTGCCTTTCTGATTTTTATTAAAAGGTTTTGTCCCTTAGTACATGGTCAGTTTTGGTATAGTTGTTATGTACCACTGAGAAAAAGGTATATTCTTTTCTATCCTCCTTTAATTTTTCTCCAGAGCTCTATCAAATCTATGTTTCCTAAGATTTCATTCACCTTCTTAACATCCTTCTTTCTTATTTTGTGGTTAGATGTATCTAGTTCTGAGAGAGGGAGATTGAGGTCTCCCATAATTAAAGTTTTGCTATCTATGTCTCCTTGTAAATTCACTCAATTTTTCCCCTAGGAATTTGGATGCTATAGCACTAGTTGCATCCATGTTTAGTAATGTTATAGCTTCGTTACCAATGGTGTCATTTAAGAACATGTAATTTCCTTCCTTATTGCTTTTGATGAGATGGATATTTTTTATTTTATTTTATCTGAGATCAGGATAGCTACACTTGATTTTTTTTCTTCATTTGATGCATAATATATTTTGCTCCAACCTTGTACCTTTACAGTATGTTTATTACTCTCCTTCAAATGTTTTTCTTGTAAACAACATATTGCAGGATTCTGATTCCTACTTCAATCTTCTATCTGCTTCCATTTTATGGGAGAGTTCATCCATTCACATTTACAATTAAGACTACTAATTCTGTATTTCTCTCCATGCTATCTTTCTCCATTTAGATTTTTCTCTTTCCTTTTCTCTTAATCCTCCTCACCAAAATTTTATTGCTTTTCCCCTTTGACTTTTCTTTTAAAATTTAATTTTCTGTTTATTTTCATGTATACCTTTGCCTTCTCTTTTATCAGTTCCTTCATCCCTTATCTTTTGATTTCTCCATTTATCCCTTCCCTGTAAATTCAGATACATATTTAAATCTAAGTGGGAATGTATCTTATTTCCTCTCAGGGTCACATCTATTGAATAGAATTTACTCACAGTTCAGACTCTCCCTTCTTTCCCTCTAAAGTTATAAATCTTTGTGCCTCTTCACCTGGTGTTATTACTCTAGTATTGTTAATCAGGTATTAGCAATTGCAGTTTGATTATTTGATTGTTTAATAAGCTAGTGTTAATAAGTTTAATAAACTAACTTACTAAGTTAGCACAGTATCTTCACAGATTGCTTGCTTGATTGTTTAATAAGCAGTATTGTCTCAAATTACATCCATTCTTAATTATAATCATAATCATTTTTTATCTTACCGCTTTTTCAAGTATTTTCAGAGAACACACAGTTTTCCTCATGAGCCAAAATATTATCCAAAGCCAAATCACATCTTCTACTACTTGTGTCCCTCTCTCCCTCCTCCCAATTTACTTTCCTTCACACTTTACCCCCCCATCCCCACCCAGGGCATTTGACCCCTTGTTAAGTGAAGCAAGGCCTATTTTCTTCTTCTTTTTTAAAGGTTTTGCAAGGCAATGGGGTTAAGTGGCTTGCCCAAGATCACACAGCTAGGTAATTATTACGTGTCTGAGGCCAGATTTGAACTCAGGTACTCCTGACTCCAGGGTCAGTGCACTATCCACTGAACAACCTAGCCGCTCCTGCAGCAAGGCCTATTTTCTCTCACATTCTCTCCCCTCACCACCCATGAGAGTTAACCCCTTGTTAAATGAAGTGTATTAAATCAAACACTGAGAAAATAAACTGCAAGAATTTTATGATCTTCACAAATGTTTGCAAGTCATTGAGACACTGACTCAAGTCTTCCCAGCTTATGATGCCCTCATTAGACAAAGTGCTAAGCTTTTTTCAGCAAAATAGAGTTAAAGTCATTCAAAAGATAATGACACACTTAAATTTAAAATGAACACCTCTGCTTTTAATCAGAGCTTTTTATCTCAAACATAGTGATATCTTCTTGGTCTTCTTCAACAGAGAGACAAGACTGAACTATACACATATCCTTCAAGTCCATTCAACCATTTAATTATCCTAAGAGAAATAAAGTTCTGGACTTCCGGCCAGGATGGCAGAGAGAATCCAGGACCTGTGCTGAGGTCTCCTGATCTTCCCTCATAAACAAAATGAAACAAACCTCTTAATGGATGTCCTGTCAACAAAACCCAGAAAGCGAAGCTAGAAAAATGACAGGTACCCCAAGGTCTGTCTTGGAGGATCGGGGTGTGACAAGTGCAGACTGCCAACAGCCAATGGGGGAGGGGTGAGAGACAGACTAATCTAAGATCAGTACTCAGGCCTTTTGCTGTGGGAACCACTTCACTGTGGGAAGTACTTTGCTGTGGGAACCACTATGCTATTTGGGAACCAATGTACTCTGAGAAACAACCAGAGAGTGGAGGCGTGGCCGTGGGACTGACAGTCTTGTACTTGCAGGAAGAGCTGGAGAATAGGTTCCAGCCTCTAGCACCCCCTATTAGTCACTCAGTGAGCAAAGCTTCCACCACTCCCTCCTGGTGAGCTGGAGATATTACACTCAATGAGTAAAGCCTCTAGGGATCTCAATACCAAACCTCTGTGAACCAGCCCCCCCACAAGACCTTAGAAAAATGAAGAAAGGCCATCAGAAAGGGGGGACCATAGAAAAATTTCTAGTGGGAAAAGATTCTAAATCAAAGAGATGTAGAACCCCTTAGGAGAATATGATTTGGTCTCCAGTAATATTTTTTTGAAGAAATCAGAAAAGAGTTGAAAAGTCATTTGAAAAATTTGGGAAATGCAACCCAAAAGAAAATTAACACCTTGCAGGAAGAAAACAAATCCTTGGAAAATACAATTGGACAAATGCAAAAAGAAAATAATTCTCTCAAAACCTCAAATGAACAAAGGGAAAACTCTTACAATAATAGAAATGAACAATTGGAAAAAGAATTGCAAAAGGTAAATGAAGAAAATTCTTCCCTAAAAAAAAAAAGAATGGAATCTATGGAAACCAGTGATTTCATGAGACAACACGAATTGTTTAAAGAAAACAAAAAACAATGAAAAATAGAAGAAAATGTTAAATACCTCATCAGCAAAACTACTGACCTCAAGAACAGATCAAGAAAGATAACCTAAAAATTAGTGGTCTTCCTGAAAACATTGAAGAGGAAAAAAAGTCTGGAATTAATATTACAGGATTTAGTCCATGATATCATGGAACCAGAGGGCAAAATAATAATAATAATTATTATTATTATTTAGTTTTTGTAAGGCAATGGGGTTAAGTGGCTTGCCAAAGGCCACACAGCTGGGTAATTATTAAGTGTCTGAGATCAGATTTGAACTCAGGTATTCCTGACTCCAGGGCCAGTACTCTATCCACTGCACCACCTAGCCACCCTGGCAAAATCATTATTGAAAAAAATACATCAATGTCCTCTGGAAAGGGACCCCAAAATGAAAACACTAAGTAATATTGTAGCTAAATTCAAGAACTATCAGATGAAAGAGAAAATCCTGCAAGCAGCCAGAAAGAAACAATTTAAGTACCAAGGGGCTACAGTAAGGATTACACAGGACCTGGCAACATTAAGGGATTGAAGGGCCTGGCATGCAATATTCCAAAAAGCAAGGGAGCTTGGAATAAAGTCAAGAATCCAATATCCTGAAAAGTTGAGCCTTCTTTTCCAGGGCAAATGATGTAAATTTATTGAAATTGGAGACTTATAACTTTTCCTGATGAAAAGACCAGAGCTTAATAGAAAATTTGGATTTTAAACAGGAGACTCAAGAGAGACATGAAAAGGTAAAATCTAAACAAAAAAGGGAGGGGGAAGGGGAAAAAAAACTGCTACCCAATAAGATGAAACTTGCAATATCCTTGCCTGAAAGAAAGACTTTAATAAGTCTTGAGAATTGTAACTCTATTTGACAGAGTTTAGTTAGACAGAAGAGATGGATAAGCATGACTTATTTGAGAAACTGTAAGATGAAACTGATTATATCCTTACCTGGGAGAAAAACTCTATTAACTCTCAATAACTGTAATTCTAGTAGAGAGAGAAAAGCCAGAAATGATGGAAACTCATGACCTTTCTGTGAATCAGATAGAAGGATTTAAAAACAATACCTCCTCAAAAAGGAGGACAGTAAAGAGATGGGAAGATGGAAGAGACAGATGGGATAAATTATTACATCAAGAGGTACAAAGGACTTATTGCAATAGAGAAGAAGAAGGGAGGAGGTAAGAACCTCCTGAATCTTACTCTCATCAGTTTGGCTTAAAGTTACCATACATATATACACTCAGTAAACTTAAGAAACTTATTGTACCTTTAAAGTGTTAAAAGGGGGAAAGGGGAGGGAGGAGGAAAGGGGGATTCAACAGAAGGAAAGGAAGAAAGAAGGGGCAAGGGGAAAGGTGTTAAAAAGGGAGGAGGGGGTTGCATATAGGAGGGCAAACACACTGAAGGTGGTGGTATTCAGAAATAAAACACAGGGGAATATGGATAAAGGGGAAAAGGGGGGAACAGAGGGAAGATAACATGGAAAGCAATAAAAAATTAGTAATTATAGCTTTGAATGTGAATGGGATGAACTCTCCCTTAAGATGTAAGAGAATAGCAGAGTGTATTAAAAATCAGCATCCTACAATATGCTGCTCACAAGAAAGTCATTTGAAACAGAGAGATACATATAGAGTAAAGGTAAAAGGATGGAGCAAAATATATTTTGCTTCAGCTGAACTGAAAAAAGCAGGGGTAGCAATCCTTATCTCAGTCAATGCAGCTGCAAAATATAGATAGCATTAAAAGAGATAAGGAAGGAAACTACATCCTCCTAAAAGGTACCATATACAATAAATACTAAATATGTATGGAGCCAATGTATAGCATCCAAATTCTTACAGGAGAAGTTGAAGAAGTTAAAGGAAGACATAGAAAGCAAAACTACTAGTGAAAGACCTCAACCTCCAGCTCTCAGATTTAGATAAATCTAACCATAAAATAAACAAGAGGGAAGTTAAGGAGGTAATTAGATTGTTAGAAAACACAGACATAATAGACTTATGGAGGAAATTAAATGGGGATAGAAAGGAACATACTTTCTTTTCTGCAGTACATGACACATAAAAACTGGCCACATACTAGGACATAAAAACCCAATAATGAATTGCAGAAAGGCAGAAATATTGAAAACATCTTTCTCACATCATAATGCAATAAAAATCACATGCAATATTGAGCTGGGGAGATATAGAACCAAAACTAATTGGTAACTGAATAACCTCATTTTAAAGAATGAGTGGATTAAGCAACAATTTATAGAAAGAATTAATTTCTTTTATCCTAGATAATGAAAATAATGAAGCATTATATCAAAACATATGGGATACACTCAAGGTGGGTGTCAGGGCATATATCTTTAATTACTTACATGAACAAATTAGAGAACTAAATATGCAATTAAAAAAAATTACAGAACAAATTAAAGACCCCCAATTAAATACCCAATTAGAAATTCTAAAACTTAAGGCAAAATTAATAAAATTGAAAGCAAAAAACCATTGAACTAATAAATAAAACCAAGAGTTGGTTTTATGAAAAAAAATGAGAAAATTGATAAACCTCTGATCAAATTGATTTAAAAAAGAAAGAAGTAAACCAAATTTCTTGGATCATAAATGAAAAAGGTGAACTCACCACCAATGAGGAGGAAATTGAAATAATAATTCAGAATTATTTTGCCCAACTCTATGCCAATAAATTTCACAATCTAAGTGAAATGGATGAATATTTACAAAAATATAAGTTGGCCAGATTTTAAGAAGAGGAAATTAAAAACCTAAATAACAGTATCTCAGAAAAAGAAATTCAACAAGTCATTATTGGCCTTCCTAAAATAAATCTCCAGGGCCAGATGAATTCATAAGTGAGTTCTATCAAACAGTTCAGGAACAACTCATTCTAATTCTATATAAACTATATGGAAAAATAGGTGAAGACAGAACTCTGCCTAACTCTTTCTATGATATCAATGTGGTACTGATACCTAAACCAGGAAGAGTTAAAACAGAGAAAGAAAATTATAGACCTATCTCCCTGATGACTATAGATGCAAAAATCTTAAATAAAATCTTAGCAAAAAAACTACAACAATTTATCACTAGGATAATACATTATGATTTATTTAGTAGGATTTATTCCAGGAATGGAAGGTTGGTTCAACATTATGAAAATTGTCAGTATAATTAATTATATTAATTATATAAATAGAAACCTATCAATAGGCTAAGGGAATTTCCAATAAGATCATGGTTGAAACAAGGATGCCCACTTTCATTTCAACATCGCATTAGAAATATGAGCTTCAGCCTTAAGAGAAGGAAAAGAAATTGAAGGAATTAGAATGGGAAGGAAGAGATAAAACTCTCACTCTTCATGATGGTATATGTACAGAATACCAAGAAATCATCTAAAAAACTACTATAAATAATTTGCACCTTTAGCAAAGTTGCACAATATAAAATAAACTCTCATAAATCTTTAAAATTTATATATATGACTGGCAAGATGCAGCAGAAAGAGCTAGAGAGAGAGAAATCCCATTCAAAGTAACTTCAGACAATTTAGTACACCTGGGAGTCTATCTGTCTATCAAGGCAGACTCAGAAACTTTTTGAAAACAATGAAGACACATGTCACACAAATAAAATCAGACTTTTATAACTGTACAAATATCAACTGTTCATGGATAGAACAAGCTGATATAATAAAAATGACAATTCTACCAAAATTAATCCACTTGTTTAGTGCACTATCAATCAAAATTTCAAAAAATTACTTTAATGAGTTAGAAAAAATTGTAAGTAAATTCATATGGAGAAATTAAAAAGTCTAAAATTTCCAGAAATTTAATGAAAAAAAGTGCAAAATAAGGTGGCTTAGCCCTAACAGATCTAAAAATATATTATAAAGCATCAGTCATTAAAACTATCTGGTACTGGGGCACCTAGGCTGCACAATGGATAGAACACCAGCCCTGGAGTCAGGAGTATCTGAGTTCAAATCTGGCCTCAGACACTTAATAATTACCTAGCTGTGTGGCCTTGGGCAAGTCACTTAACCATATTTACCTTGTAAAAACCTAAAAATACTGTCTGGTATTGGCTAAGAAATAGACTAGTGGATCAGTGGAATGGACTAGATGCAATAGCAGGAGATGATTATGGTAATCTGCTGTTTGATAAATCCAAAGAGTCCAGCTATTGGGATAAAAACTCTCTCTTTGATAAAAACTATTGGAACAATTGGAAGTTAGCATGGAAAAAACTGAGAGTAGACAAACATCTTACACCCTATACCAAGATAAGAGCAAAATTGATACAGGGTCTAGACATAAAAAAAATATTATAAGCAAACTAGAAGGTCGATGTTAGATCTATGGAAAGGGAACCAATTTATGACCAAAGAAGAGATGGAGAACATGATTAAAAATAAACTAGATAATTTTGATTGCATTAAATTAAAAAGCTTTTACACAGACAAAACTACTGTAACCAAGATCAAAAGAAATGTAGTAAATTGGGAAACAATTTTTGCAACTAGTATATCTGACAAAGGACTCATCTCTAAAATATACAGGGAACTGTATCAAATTTTTAAAAAAGGCAAGCCATTCCCCAATCGACAAATGGTCAAAGGATATGCAAAGGCAATTGATGGATGAGGAAATCAAAGCAATCCATACTCATGAAATTTCTCTAAATCAGTAATTAGTAGAGAAATGCAAATTAAAACATCTCTGAGGTATCACCTCACACCTCTTAGACTGGTCAATATAACCTGAAAGAACAGTGATAAATGTTGGAAGGGATGTGATAAATCTGGGACACTAATACATTGTTGGTGGAGTCATGAACTCATCCAAATTTTCTGGAGAGAAATTTGGAATTATGCCAAAAAGGCAACAAAAATGTGCATACCCTTTGATCCAGCAATACTACTACTGGGTATGTATCCTGCAAAGATTATAAAAAATGGTGAAAACATCACCTGTACTAAAATGTTCATAGCAGTTCTGTTTGTGGTGGCAAAGAAATGGAAACTGAGGAAATGTCCATAAATTGGGGAATGGCTTAACAAACTGTGATATATGTATGTGATAGAACACTTATTGTTCTATTAAAACTAGGAGGTATGGGAATTCCTGGAAGGATCTGCATGAACTGATGATGAGCGAGATGAGCAGAACCAGAACACTGTACACCCTAACAGCAACATGGGATTGATGATCAACCTTAATGGACTTGCTCATACCATCAGTGCAATAATCAGGCATAATTTTGAGATATTTGCAATGGAGAATGCCATCTGTATCCTGAGTAAGAAGTGTGGAGTTTGAACAAATACCAAAGACTTTCTATCCACCTTTAATTTTTTTTTAAATGTCTTATTATGTAATTCTGCTATATCACATACTATGTGTTTCTTCCTTAAGGATATGATTTCTCTCTCATCACATTCAACATGGATCAATGCACAGGGAATGATGTAAAGAGTAACAAACTGACTTCTGTGCGGGGGGTGGGGGGAGGGAAGCAAGATTGGGGGAAAAATTGCAAAACTCAGCAGAGGATAAGTGAAATGAGTTATCCTTTGTCCCCCTTTCTATTCTGATGCTTTGTTGCTCCAGATGAATTTTGTTACTATTTTTTCTAGCTGGGTAAAATAAGTATTTGGTAGTTTGATTGATATTGCACTGAATAATTATTTTTACAACCTTTTGAGTCCAAATTTTTTCTATTTCCCTCCCTTTCCTTCTCCTCACTATGGAAATAGCAATGTTATATAGGTTTGTTCTTGAACAATCCATTTATCATATTACCATATTAGTCATGTTGTGAAAGAGAAATTAGAACTCAGAGGAAAATTTTGGAAAGAAAGAAAAAGCATAAAAGAAGTTTAAGAAAGGGAAAATATTATATTTTGTGCTGCATTAGATTCCATAGTTTGTTTCCCTCCCCTTCCCCCATATGGATGGCATTTTCCTTACCAGATCTCTCTGTATTGTCCTTGATTTTTGAATTGTTGAGAGGAGCTGTTTTCATCAGAGTTGATCATCTCACAATGGTGTTTTTAATGCTAATGAAAAAAGTAGATAATTATATTCTCACTTCATTCAGCTTCAGTTCTTGCAAATCTTCCCAGACTTTTCTAAGTCCAGTCATTCATGATTTCTTACAGAATTGTAGTCCTTAATTACACACACATAAACCATAACTTTTTCAACTATTCCCAATAGATGAACATTTCCTCTAACTTTTTGCCTCTATAAAAAGAGCTGTTACAAATAGTTTGGAACATAGGGGACTTTTCCCATTTTTTGTGATCTCTTTTGTATATAGATCTAGTAGTGGCATTTTTGAATCAGAGAGCATGCATAATCTTATTGCCTTTTGGGCACAGCTCCAAATTCTTCTCCAGAATGGATCAGTTCACAACTCCAACAGAAGTACATTAGTGTCCCAGTTTTCTCCATACCCTTTCCAACATTGATCATTTTCCTTTTTTTTTTGTCATTTTAGATAATCCGATAGATGTGAGGTTGTTGATGCCTCTGAGTTGTTTTAATTAGCATTTCCTACTCAATATTGATTTAGAGCATTTTTTCACATGGTTAGAAATAGTTTTAATATCTTCATCTGAAAAATACCTATCCCTATCCTTTGACCTTTATCAATTGGAGAATGACTTTTGTTCTTATAAACTTGTTACATTTTCCTATAAGTTTTAGAAATGATTTCTTTATTAGAAATATTAGCTGTGAAAATTATTTCCCAGCTTTCTTCTAATCTTGGTTGCATTGACTTTATTTCAGAAAAACCTTTTTAATGTCTAAATTACCAATTTGCACTCCATAATGTTCTTTTTCTTTTGTTTGGACATAAACTCCTCTCCTCTCCATAGATTGGACAGACTATTTCTTGTTTTCCCAATTGGCTTGCAGTATCACCCCTAATGTCTAAATTTTAAACTCATTTGGACATTATCTTATTATAGATTATGAAATGTTGCTCTGTGTCTAATTTTGGCCATACTATTTTCCAGTTTTCCCAGCTGTTTTTGTAAAATAGTGAATTTCTTTCCTGGAAGTTAGATTCTTTGAGTTTATCAAAAAGTGATTTACTATAGTTATTTAGTATTGTTTCTTTAGTATATATTATCTTCCACTGATCCACTTCTCTCTTTCTTAGCTGAACAGTTTTGATGACTGCTGTTTTATAATATAGGTTTAGATATGGTATGGCTAGGCCATCTTCCTATGTATTTTTTCATTACTTCTTTTGATATTCTTGATTTTTTTTGTTCCTCCAAATGAATTTTGTTGCTATTTTTCCTAACTCTGTAAAATATGTTTTTGGTTGTTTGATTGGTGTGGCAATGACTAAGTAATTTAATTTAGGTAGAATTCTCATTTTTATTGTATTAGATTGTTCTACCCATGAACAACTGGCATTTTTACAATAGTTTAGGTCTGACTTTATTTGTGTGAAAAGCGCTTTGTAATTGTTTTCTTTTTTTCTTTTTTTATATTTTTTCTCCTTTTTTATATATATTTTTTCTTTTTTTTATCAAACATATTATTTGAGTTTTACAATTTTCCCCCAATCCTACTTCCCTCCCCCCACTCTCCCCACAGAAAGCAATCTGTCAGGTTTTACTTTGCTTCCATGTTGTACATTGATCCAAAATGAGTGTGATGACAGAGAAATCATATCCTTAAGGAAAAGACAAAAAGTCTAAGAGATAACAAGATCAGAAAATAAGATATCTGTTTTTTTCCTAAATTAAAGGGAATAGTACTTGAAATTTGTTCAAACTCCATGGCTCTTTATTTGGATACAGATGGCACTCTCCATTGCAGCCAGTACAAAATTGTCCCTGATTGTTTCACTGATGGAATAATCGGGGACAATTTGTAATTGTTTTTAAATAATTTCTGGGTTTGCATAGGCAGGCGGATTCCCCAATCTTTTAATTTTATCTACAGTTATTTTAAATAGAATTTCTCTTTAAATCTCTTGCTGTTGGATTTTCTTGATAAGATACATACATACATATATATGTATATATATATATATATATATATATATATATGTAAATACTGATGATTTATGTTGGTTTATTTTATACTCTGATCCACTGTTAATGTTGTTAAGTGTTTCAAGTACTATTTTAGTTGATTTTCTAGGGTTTCCTAAGTATTCGCATCATATTATAGGCAAAGAGTGAGGTATTTTTTTTGCCTCAATGCCTCCAATTTGGTTTTCTTTTCTCAATGTGAAAACTTGCATTTCTAAGACAATATTGAATGATAGTGGTTATAAAGGACATCCTTGTTTCACCCTTGATCTTTGTTTGGAATGTATCTAGTTTATCCTCATTACATATAATGCCTGCTGATGTTTTAGTGAAATACTATTTATCATTTTAAGAAAAAGTCCATTTATCCCTATGTTGTAGTATTTTTAATAGAAATAAGCCTTTCTTTCAATCAATGCTTTTTCATTGGGACACCCCGCCTCCCAAAAGGATCTCATTGTGTGAAACTCTGTCTTCCCTCCTGGTCTGTGAATGACTACAAGCGCACCCCTCTGCCACAGGGCTGAGGTGGGGGGGCTGCTGTTCTATGGGGGGTCTAGACTGCGATCAGGATCTGAATGTGGTCAGAGCCCCAGACTCCTGTTCCAGGTACAGAGGACAGACCTGGGAAGTCTCTGTCCACTCTCCTACCTAGGCTGAGCACTCAAGCCTGGAAGCTTCTGTTTACCAGTTCTGCCTACTTCCAGTTCCTGGATCTGGGCTGCCAGAAACTCTGCTGAGTGCCCTGAAGGCTGGCTTCATGGGCTAGCTCTGGCAGAGCCCCCCTCCCATCTTCCAAGTTGTGCCTGGGGTCTCTGGAGCATAGGTCAGGAAACTGCCCCCACTGCTGTGAGCTGCAGCTCTCAGCACCCAGAGGCTGCCTCCAGGAGTCTGAAATTCCTTCACTCTGGTGGCAGCCCCTCTAACCTCATGGAGTGGAGCCTTTCCACTATTTTCCGTGTTACCTTGGGCTGGATCCTTCTGTGGGTTCTGTCTCTCAAACATTTAGAGTCCTTATTTTATAAGTTTGGAAATATCAGAGAGAGAGAGAGAGAGAGAGCACCTAAGAAGAGGATCTTCTCTTGTGGCCCATTCAATGCTTTTTTAAAAGCATCTATTAAGATAATTAGATGATTTGTTAGTTTTGTTATTGATAAGGGCTAAGACCTTTGATACCATGAGTTATGAAGGCTTATGGAAAATTTATGTCCAAATTTGGTTGCCCAAAGATGTTCATCAGTATTGTACATCAATCACGACAGCAAGCTTGCCCAGGTTAGATAGTGGACAATGATTTCCTGATTTCCCACTTACCAATGGAATGAAACAAGATTGTGTTCTTCTTACCATGCTTTTTTTTTACCATATTTTCAATCATATTATCAGACACCTTCACTGAGAAATAACATCAGCTACCACACTGATGTTACATTCTCCAACTTGAAAAGTTTATAAGCCAAGATCAAAGTTGAGAGAATGTTGGTACATGATGGTTTACAGATGATTATATATTAATTCAGTCTATGAAACTGATATGCAACAAAGAATGGATAAATTCTCTGCTTCTCTGCTGCTCTACACTGTACTGCTCTGCACTCATTTTGGCCTAGCAATTAACACCAAGGTGTCCCATTTGCCAGCATCATACCATCCATATGAAAAACTATTGATCACAGCAAATGGAGAAGTTTTAAATACTGTGAATAATTTCACTTACCTTTGCAATGTCCTCTCCAGGGCATTGATTAGAAATTGACATAAACACTGCCAGAGCTGACTCAGTATTTGGAAGACTGAAAGAAAATGTGGGAGAGAAGACATATTAGACTGGCTACCAAACTGAAGGTTTACAGAGCTGTTGTTCTGACCTCTTTGCCATATGCCTGTGAAAGCTGGACAGTCTACTACCAGTGCCATGCCTGGAAATTGAATCACTTTCATTTAAATTGTCTTAGGAAGATTCTGAATATCCCCTATCAGGAGAAAATACCAGACACTGAGGTCTTTTCTCAAGCTACACTGTCAAGCATTCAAATATTATGATGAAAGTGCAGTCACGAGGGAGTGAACATGTTGTTTGCCAAAAAGGCTATTTTATGAACAACTCTTGCAGGACAAGGTCTCATAAGGGGGTCAGAAAAAGTGATACCTGGACATGCTGAAAGTCTTGCTTAAGAAATTTAGAATTGATTATATATAGCATGGGAGATACTAACACAGGATCACACAGCAGGAGATTGCCCTCATCAGAGAAGGTGCTGTGCCCTGAGCAAGGCAGAACTGAAGAAGCTCAAAAGAATGTGAGATGTTTAAATTTAGAATGAACACCCCAGGTGTTCAGGTAGACTATTTGTCCTGACCTGGGGGAGAGAAATTTGAGCTCCTCCTATTGGTCTGATCAGTCCCAGTCAAACACACTGTTATTTGTTTCTACAGT
Organism: Macrotis lagotis; assembly: GCF_037893015.1. Lineage (NCBI taxonomy): Eukaryota > Metazoa > Chordata > Mammalia > Peramelemorphia > Peramelidae > Macrotis > Macrotis lagotis. The sequence goes on from NC_133661.1 coordinate 216,084,685, forward strand.
GAAGTCATTTTGGTCTTCTTTGATAATGAAAGAAAAGAAACAATGACTGAACCAACCATTGATAAGGTCAATTATGCTGATTGTTTTCCTAAAATTTAATTATCTATGTAAACCTGGTAAACATCCTACCTGATTATTATCCTAGAGGTATAACTTGCTGTCATGTCTTTGCAAATATTTTATTTAAAATATTTAAATCCCTCTTCATTAGGGATTTTGGTTTACAATTTAATTTGTCTGTTTTGACTTTTCCTGGTCTAGATGTCAGCACAATATTGATATCATAAAAGAATTTCAGCAAAACTCGAGCTTCACATATTTTTTTCCAAATAGTTTTATAGAATTGAGATTAATTATTTCCTACATGTTTGGTAGAATGCACTTGTAAATCCATCTGACTCTAGAGAGTTTTCATTATTTCACTGGTGGTTTTTCAATTTATATTTCTGAAATAGGTTTTTTAAAAGTATTTTATTTCCTCTTCTGTTAATCTGAGCAAAATATATTTTGTAATTATTTATTCATTTTACTTATATCTTCAGATCTATTGCCATAGTGTAGGGTAAAAGAGCTTTGAATTATTTCTTTAAATCCCTCTTCATTGGTGGTGCATTCAATGTTTTCATTTTTGATACTGTTAATTTGATTTTCTTCTGGTATTTTAATCAAATTAACAAAAGGTTTAGCTATTTTTCATAAAACCAACTCATAGTTTTATTCACTACTTCACTTGTTTTCTTACTTTTGAGTTTATGATTTCTCCTTTGATTTTCAGAATTTCAAATTATGTATTTAATTGGAGAGTTTTCATTTGCTCTTTTCCTAACTTTTTTTTACTTGCAGGCCAAATTCATTCATCTCTTCTTTTTCTATTATATTTAAAGATATAAAATTTCCCTTAGTAACTGTTTTGGTTTGCATCCCATCAGTTTTGGTATGATGTCTCATCATTGTCATTGTCTTGGATGAAATTGTTGACTACCTCTATGATTTGTTGTTCTTTTTGATCTGTCTGTTCTTTAAAATTAGTTTAATTTCTAATTAATTTTCATGATACAATTTTATGGTCCTTATTAAAGGTTATTTTATTGTATCATGATCTGAAAAGCATAAATTAGAATTGCACAAATGGAAACTAATGGCTCTATGAGACAAGTCTTGTCTCAGTAGAACAACAGTACAGCCTGCCAGAAGTGAGAGACCCAGATCAGAAGATAAAGTTCAGGAATACTAGTATTGCAGGTGGGATTGTTTGGGGCTATTCTTAAGTAAAGAACTAACTGTGAGCACCTGAGTGGAAAGCCAGGGACCAGTGAGAATTTTGTGTCTGATTTCATATTCAATTTTGCATAAGTGCCATGTACTATAGAGAAATAGGTGTATTCCTTTCTATCATCACTGACTTTTCTTGAGACGTCCATCATATCTAGCATCTAAAATTCTATTCCTCATCTCAACTTCCTTATTGTTTATTTTGTGATTAGATTTATCTAATTCCAAAAGAGGCAGATTGAGGTTCCCTATTAATATAATTATGCTGTGTATGTCTTTCTGTAGTTCATTTAGCTTTTCCTCTAAGAATTGGGATGCTATGTCAATTGGCACCCTATGTTTAATACTTATTTTATTTCCAATGGTATCTTTTAGGAAGATGTAGCTTGGTTTTTATTCCTTTTAATTAGATCTAGTTTTTCTTTTGCTTTGTCTGGGATCAGGATTGCTAGTCCCTGCTTTTTTTTTTAACTTGAGCTAAATCATAATACAGACTGCTCCATATTTTTTTTTAATTCCATGTATATCTTTCTGCTTCAGATGTGTTTCTTATAAACAAAATATTGTAGCCTTCTGATTTTTAATCTATCCTGATGTCCACTTTTGTCTTTTGGGATAGTTAGTTCATCCCATTCACATTCACAGATATTGTTACCATCTTTCTATTTCCCTCCAGTCTTTATTCCCCAGTTTTATATTTTTCTCATTCCTTTCACCTTATCCCTCATCACCAATGTTTTGGTACCTCCCTCAATCTACTCTTTCTTCTATCAATTCACTTTCCTTCCTTCTTTCTTTTCTCTTTTACTTTCCCCTTCTTTTTCCCTTGCATTTTACCAGCCCTTCTTTCCTTTTTATTTCCCTTTTCCCCTCCTACTTCCCTTTTTGATAAGTTATTAATTTCTAAGCCCAATTGGCAATGTTATTCCCTCTTCAAGTCAAATATCTTAAGAGAAAGATTTATTCAGTGTTCACAACCACCCTTCTTTCCCTCTTTGTGCCTCATTATGTTGCATTATTTATCTTATACCTCCACCTCCTCCCTGCATAATCCTTTTTACATGACTTAATTGTTTAAGTTCATCTTATACCCACACAACACACACACATACATATCTATTTCAATTCTCAGATCTTATAAACATCATCACATATTATCACTTCCTATCCACACCCTCCATCCAACTCTGCTCCCCTCAATGATCCATGAGAAATATAATTCTCAAGAGCTAAAAATATCATTACATCACAGTTAATCTATATCCATCCCTTGTTCAAGTACACTCCCTTAATATGGTTCAATAGAGATACAATTCTTAAGAGTTATGAGTATCAGTATATCATAAGCAATTTAAACCACACCCTCTAAATGTTATTTCACCTGTCCCAAACAGAATACAGTTATAGAGTTATAAGTACTGTCTTCCATGTAGAGAGATGAAAGCAGTTACATCTTATTGACTAACAATGTTTTCTTTCTACTTACCTTTTTAAATGTCCCTTAAATCATGTATTTGAAGGTCAAATTTTCTGTTCAGTTCTGACATTCTTTATCAGGTAATTTTGAAAGTCCTCTAATTCATTGAAAATTCTTTTTTTACCCCCTGAAAGAAAATGCTGAATTTTGCAGAATAATTGATTCTTGGTGTTAATCCAAGCTGTTTTACCCTCCATAATATCATGTTCCAGACTCTCTGATCCTTCAATGCTGAATCTGACATAATCCTGACTGTGACTTCCTGATATTTAACTTACTTCCTTTTTGGTCACTTGTATTATTTAGCTCAGAATTCTGAAATTTGGTACATATTCCTTAGAATTTTTTTGGGGGTGGAATCTCTATGTGGGGATGATTAATGGAGTCTTTCAAAGACTATTTTAGCATTATGTTCTAGCATACTAGGGCATTTTCCATGATAATTTTCTAAAAGATATTGTCCAAATTCTTTTTATGATCATAACTATCAAGTAGGCCCATAATTCATGAAGTATTTCTCCTGTATCTATTTTCCAGGTCAGTTGCTTTTCCTAGGAGGTACTTCATATTTCCTTTTATTTTTCCCATTTATGTTTTTGTTTTATGGATTCTTGGTGTCTCATACAGCCATTAGTTTCCATTTGGGCAACTAATTTTTAAAATTTTAGTTCTTCAGTTAGTTTTTATTTTTCCTTTTGAAGTTGATTATTTGTACTTTAAGATGTATTGTTTTCCCTTTCCAGTTTTAAAGGCAATCTTTTCCTTTTCCATTTGGCCGATTTTACTTTTAAAGATTGGTTACTTCTGTCAATTGTTCATATTTCTCCTTCATGATTCTCATTTCTTTTCTCCATTTTTTTTCTTATTTTTTTCTTTGGATTTGAAAATCTTTTTGAGCTCTTCCAAGAGATCTTTTTGGATTTGAGACCAAATCATTTTCCTCTTTGAAGGTTCACATGTAAGGATTTTGTCACTGCCTTCTTCTTCTGAGATGGCATTTTTAGAGTCCCTATCAGAATAATAATTTCCTAAGGTTAGCACTCATTATTTTCCCAGATCATTTTGATTCATGAGTTCTGCTCCAGGATCACAAGGAGTACAGTCCCAAGCCTTTTGTCCTAGGGTTGGGAGTCTGGTCCCTGGCTTTCCACTTGAGCTTCTCAGATGCTCACAGTTTGTTCTTTACTTAAGAATTGCTGAAAACAATCCCACCTACAATACTAACATTACTGAATTTTATCTTCTGATCTGAGGTTGAGACTCTCTTTTGGCTGGCTTTATTGTTGGTCTATTGAGTCAAGACTTGAGCTGCACAGTGGCTAAGATCCTCCTCCTTTCTTTCCAGTTCTACAACCTAGGCTTGACTTCTCTCCCATTTCCCCCCCATGAGACATAGTTTTGTCCTGAAATTCCTCCAAGATATCTTTAATTGAAAATTTGTTTCACTCTTTCTTTTTTGGTAGGTTCTGATATTTAAAGGTCTGTTTGGAGGTTTCTTTTAAAGTTGTTTTGGGAAAAGTTTCAGGAACTTTCTAGCTTTATGCCACAATTTTGAGTAATTTTTCTCATCTAGATTATTTTTTCATATGACTATAGATAATCACTTATCAATTGGGGAATTGCTCTTAATTTTACAAATTGAATTCATTATCTATATGTTTGAGCATTGAAGCTTATGTCAGAGAAAGTTGCTTCAAATTATTTTTTCATAAGTATTTCTAACTCTATTTCCCTACATTCTATAGCTCCCCCATTTTATTCTTTTCTTCCTCTCTTTTCACCCTGTCCCTCCTCACAAGTGTTTTGCTTCTGACTTCCACCTTCCCTGATCTTTCCTCTCTTCCATCAGGCCTCCTTCTTTCTTTTATTCTTTTCCTCTCCTACTTATACTCAATTGAATTCCATCTTTGAGGAAATTCTGATGAGTAATTTTATTCATTCCTTCTCACATTCCTGCTCTTCCCCTCCACATTAAAAGATTTTCCTCTTTTATGTGAGAAAATTTGCCCAATTCCTTAACTCCAAAGGTCAGTTCCTGTATTGCTAGACCTGCGTCTGTGCTGGGATGGTCTGCACTACATTTTGTTTCACTCTCTCTATTTATTGATATTTTATTTTTACAAATAAATGTTATAAAAGCTTTTCAACATTCATCCATATGCATATGTATATTTTTAAGTTAAAAAATTTCCATCTTCCCTCCCTTCCCACCTCCCTTCAGAGGTGAACAGTCAGGTTAACATTGTACATACATATTTGTGATGAACATGTTTACAGATTAGTCATTTTTTGTTTAAGGAATTAGAATTAAGGGAAAGAAATAAATAAGAGCTATATTTTATAAAGTATTCTTCAGATTATGAAAGGTTTTTAAATATTTTTGGTTTTATTTTGTTTTCCTCTGTTTTGGAGGGGGATAGTATTGTCTATCGTTGACCTGATACAATTGTCCTAGCTCTCTGAATCACTGAGAGGTATTGCTTCTTTCAAGGCTAATCAACTCATAATGTTGTTGTTAATAAGTACATTATTCTCTTGGTTCTGCTTCCTTCCCTTATCATCAGATCCAGTAACTGATTCCATGCTTCTCTAGAGTTTGAGTATTTATTTTCTTATTGAACAATAATATTCCATAGTATTCATGTATAGTAACTTATTTAGCCATTCCCCAATTGATGGACATCCCCTCAATTTTCAACTCTTTGTCACTACAAAAAGAGTTGCTATGGAAAGTGTTTGAATATGTGGGAATTTCCCCATTTTTATGATTTTTTTTCCTGGAAAATAGGCCTAGAATTGGAATTGCTGGGTCAAAGGTTATGAACATTTTTATTCTCTTTTTGGAATAGTTCCACATTGCTCTTCAGAATGGTTGGATCTGTTCACAACTCCACCAGCAATGTATCAATATCCCAATCTTCCCACAACTTCTTCAACACTGATCATTTTCCCTTTTTCTCATCTAAGCCAATCTGATAGGTGTGAGGTGATATATCATAATTCTTTTAATTTGCATTGTTCTAATCAGTAATGACTTGGAACATTTTTTTCATATGCTTATATATTGCTTTAATTTCTTCATTTGAAAATTTTCTATTCATATGTTTTGACCATTTATCAATAGGGGAATGACTTGTAACCTTATAAATTTGATGAAATAATATATTTTAGAAAAGAAACTTTTATCAAAATGCCTAATTCTAAGGATTGTTTTCCAGGTTTCTGCTATCCTGCTGATTTTGGTGGCATTTATTTTATTAGTGCAAAAACTTTTTTTTAATTTAATTTAGTCAAATTCATTTATTTTGCAGTTTATAATATACTCTACTTCTTATCTGGTCATAATTTTGCCCCCTTTTCATAGATCTGATATATATTTCTTAGTCTATTAAGTTATCTATGATGTCACCCTTTATGTCTAAATCTGTGTCCATTTTGACCTTATTTTGTTATAGTATGTGTGATATATGGGTCTATTTCTAGTTTTTGTCATAGTATTTTCCAGTTTTTCCAACAACTGTTGTCAAATAGTGAATTATTATTCCAGAAGTTAATGTCTTTGGGTGTGTCAAAGTAGACTGCTGGAGTCATTTATGGTCTCTTTTGAAGCTATCCAAATTCAGTGATTCATTACCCTATTTCTTAATCAGTACCAGGCTGTTTTGATGTCTGCCACTTTATAATATAGTTTTAGATCTGGTTGAGCTAGACCACCTTCCTTAACATTTAAGTAGCTGCCTTCCTATTCTTGAAATTTTGTTGCTCCAGATGAATCTTGCTGCTACTTTTTTTAAGTTTGATACAATAATCATTTAGTAGATTGATTCATATGGCACTGAATAAATAATTTAATTTGGGTGGAATAGTCATTTTGATTATATTAACTTTATTTAACCAAGAGCAAATGACATTTTTCCAATTATTTAGATCTGATTTTATTTGGGTGAAAAGTGCTTTACAATTATGTTCACATAGTGTCTGGGCTTATCTTGGGTGGTAGATTCTCATTTAATGTTGTCTAAGTTATTTTATTAGGTTTTTTTTTGCAAGGCAATGGGGTTAAGTGGCTTGCCCAAGGACACACAGATAGGTAATTATTAAGTGTCTGAGGCAGGATTTGAACTCAGGTATTACTGATTCCAGGGCCTGTGCTTTATCCACTATGCCACCTAGCTGCCCCATCTAAGTTATTTTAAATAGAATTTCTTTTTCTATGTCATACTCTTGGAATTTGTTGTCCATAGATAGAAATGTTGGTGATTTGTGTGGGTTTATTTTATATCCTGCTACTTTGTTGAATTTTTAAAAGTTTTTAAAGGAGTCTTTTAGATGATTTTCTCAGGTTCTCTAAGTGCACTGTCATATCTTCTGCAAAGAGTGAAAGTTTTGCATCCTCATTGCCAGTTCTGATTACATCAAATTCTTTTTCTTCTCTTATTGCTAAAGGTAGCATTTCTAACACTATATTGAATAGTAATGGTGATAATAGGAATCCTTGTTTCACCCAAACTTATTGGAAATGTTCTTAGTTTATTCCTTTTGCACATAATATTTGTTGATGGTTATAGATAATATTTATTTTTTAAAACTGCATTTATTCCTAAACTTTCTAGAATTTTTAATAGTAATGGATGTGATATTTTATCAAAGGCTGAAAAAGCATCTATCAAGATAATTATATGATTTCTGCTGGTTTTGCTATTGATATATTCAATCATGTTGAGTGTTTTCCTAATATTGAATCATCCCTGCATGCCTGGTATAAATCACAACTGATCATGGTATATTATCTTGGTAATAATTTGATATAATCTCATTGCTAAAATTTTATTTAAGATTATTGCATCAATGTTCATTACAGAGATTGGTCAACAATTTTCTTTGTCTGTTTATGTTCTTTCTGGTTTAGGTATCAGCACCATTTCAGTGTCATAAAAATTTGGCAGAACTTCTACTATTTTTAAAAATAATTTATGTGCAATAGGAATTAATTGTTCCCTAAATGTTTAGTAGAATTCTATTATAAATCCATCTGGACCTGGATATTTTTTCTTAGGGATTTTATTAATAGGTTCTCCAATTTGTTTTTCTGAAATGGGGTTATTTAAGCATGTTATTTCCTCTTCTGTTAATTGGGGCAATCTGTATTTTTGTAAATATTCATCCATTTCACTCAGATTATCCAATTTATTGGTGTAGAGTTTGGCAAAGTAGCTTTGAATTATCTCTTTAATTTCCTCCTCATTGTTGGTTAGTTCACCCTTTTCATTTTTGATACCAGTAATTTGGTTATCTTTTTTTAAATCAGATTAACCAAATATTTGCTTATTTTTATTGGCTTTTTCATAAAACCAACTCTTAGTTTTATTTATGAGATTAATGGTTTTCTTGCTTTCAAATTTATTAATCTGTCCCTTGATTTTCAGAATTTCCATTATGTTATTTAATTGGGGATCTTTAATTTGTCCTTTTTCTAGCTTTTTTTAGTTACATACCCAATTCATTAATCTCCTTTTCTCTTCATTTTATTCATAAAAGCAGTTAGAGGAGATATAACATTTCCTCTCAAGACTGTCTTGCCTGAATCACATAAATTTTGGTATGAAATCTTATTATTATCATTTTCTTGTATATAATTATTGATTATTTCTAGTATTTGCTCTTTATTACACTCAATATTTAAAATTAATTCATTTAGTTTCCAATTAGTTTTTGGTTTATCTTTCCATAATTCTTTATTGCATGTAATTTTTATTGCATCATAGTCTGAGAAGTACGCATTTATTATTACTGCCATGTTCATTTTTGGTACAGGTGCTATGTACTGTCAAGAAAAAGGTATATTCTTTTCTATACTCATCAAGTTTTCTCCAGAAGTCTATCTCATCCAAATTTTCTAAAATTTCATTCATCTTTTTAACTTCCTTTTTTGTTTATTCTATGGTTAGATTTATCTAGTTCTTAGAGAGGGAGGTTGAAGTCCCCCATTATTCAAGTTTTACTGTCTATGTCCCCTCGTAATTCACTCAGCATTTCCTCTAGGTATTTGGATGCTATTACACTAGGTGCATACATATTTAATTATGTTATAGCTTCATTAATCCTAGTGCTTTTTAATTAAATGCAGTATCCTTTTTTAACCCTTTTAATGAGATCAATTTTGCTTTTGCTTTATTTGATATCAGTATAGCTAACCTCTGATTATTTTACTTCAGTTAAAGCATAATATATTTTGTTCCATCCTTTTACCTTTACCCTGTGTGTATCTCTCTGCTTCAAATAGTTCTGCTTCTTGTAAACAACATATTATAGGATTCTGGTTTTTAATCAATTCTGCTATCTACTTCAGTTTTATGGGAAATTCATCCTGTTGCTGCATGTTGTTTCTTGAGTTTAATAACTGCCCTGCAATGAATCTCAGACTCAGACTTGGGAATGCAGGTTTTGGAAAAAAGATAGAGATTATTAAAAGAAGTTACAACACATAAGAAAGGTGATAGAAAAATTAAGAAGAATTTAAAGACTATACCATGTGGGTTGCTGATTGTATTGGTCAGGCCAGCTGAGCAAAGTTTTCAAGCAGGAGTCTGGAAGGTCAAAGAGAACAGAGCCCCTCCCTCAATCTCCTTAAATTCTCCCTCAGAGTCCATGGGAGGGATGGTGACCTGGGCATGACCCAAGTCCCACATTGGAGATTTTGCTTTTTTGGGAAGGGGTGTCTTTTGGGTAGTCTTGGGTGTTTCTAGTGCCTGTGCTCCTGGGTCCTCCACCAGAAGACAATGCTATCCTAATCAGATTGAAGGTCAGGCCCTCAGGTGTGGCCTTACCTAGATGATAATGTAAGAAGGAGGATTCCTTTAATAATGCAAACAAAAGATTTACAAAGTTTGTCTCCAAATGATCTCATCTCTCTGTTTCTCTGGATCAATCCCATTCACATTTACAGATAAGATTCCTAATTCTGTATTTCCCTTCATGCTATCTTTCCCCATTTATATTTTTCTCTTTTTTTCCCCTCTTATTCCTCCTCACCAAAGTTTTACTCCCTTTCCTTTTTACCTTTTCTTTTAAAATTTAAATTTCATTTTATTTTCACCTATACCTTTTCCTTCCCTTTAATCAATCCCTTCATCTGTTATCTTTCCCCTTCCCCACACCCCCTTTCCTGTAGAGTAGTAAGATAAATTCTTAAACCCAAGTGGGAAGGTATCTTATTCCTTCTCTGGTCAAATCTATTGAATAGAATTCACACAGTATTCACAACCTCTCTTCTTTTCCCTCTTTGTACCTCTTCACTTGGTGTTATTTATCAATCAAGTGATATTAATCAAGTATCATCAATCATATTTTGATTCATTGATTGCTTATTAAACTCAAAGTGTTATCAGAGTACCATTACAGATTGATTGCTTGGTTGCCTGATTGTTTGAGAAACAGCATTGCCTTAAAGTTACTTAAAACCCTCCCCTCTTCTGTCTAATTAAAAGTACAGTTTTCAAGAGTCTTGAATAACATCAAATTATAGTCATTTTTTACCTTACATCCTTTTTAAGTACCCTTCAAGGACACCCAATCCTTATGAGCCAAAGTGTCATGCAAAGTCAAGTCATCCATAAACTATTTATTCCCCTTCCATTAGGCAAACTTTCTCCCACACATTCCCCACCCCCCCAACCTGTAATACTTAACCCTTTTAAGTTAAGGATGGATTAGGTCCAACCCTGATTTAATTAACTATAAGAATCTCAAAGTAGTCTAAGTACTGTGAGGCTCTGAAGGTCTTACTTAAGAACTTTACAATTGATTATAAGTCATGGGAGACACTGACTCAGGACTGCCCATAATATTATACCCTCATCAGAGAAAGTGCTAAAATTTGTGAGTACAGCAGAATTAAGATACTATCATGATGTCATCTTGGACCTCTTCCTTGGAGAATAAAACACAACTATACCCATATCTTCTAAGTCCAATCTTTTTAATTATATTCAACCCTTTAATTATCCTGAGAAGTACAATTCTCAATAGTTGTAAGTGTTATATTTTCCCTTTGAGGTTTATATACAATTTGATGGTCTTAGTTAACATTTGTTTTGTTTTGCTTTGTTTTTTCCTTCCCCATTTCATTTTCCTTTTTATGCATCCCTTGAACAATGTATTTTACAATTGAATTCTCTGTTCAGTTCTAGTCTTTTTGTCTGGGAATTTTGGAATTCCTCTATTTTTGCTGAACATCCATCTTTTCTCCTAACTATATATATGCTGAATTTTGCGGGGGAGTAAAATCTTGATTATAATCCCAGGTCCTTTGCTCTCCAATATATAGTATTCCAGATCTTCCCATCCTTCACTGTTGAAGGTCCTGTGTGAATTTGTTTGCATTTCCTTTGTATATAAATTGTTTCCTTTTTGCTGTTTTCAGTATTTTCTCCTTTATTCAAGAATTTTGGAAATTGGTTAAAAGAGACTTTTTATCCTGGGGTCTCTTCCCGGAGGGGTTCTGTGTATTCTTTCTTTATCTTCTAGTTCTAACAAATTTGGACAGTGTTGTTTTTGTCTTCTGAGGGCACATAGGTTTGGATACAGTCACTGCTGCCACTGATTCAGTTGCTCTAATGCCTGCTCCTGGATTGCCAGGGCCAAATCTGCCTGGGCTGGACTGCATTTCTCCCTCTCCTGGGGCAAAAGAATTTTCCAGCCAACCTTCTAAGTTGTCTTGGACTGGAAAACTCACTGTATCTTTATGTGGATTCTGCCACTCTAGAATTTGTTTAGAATTTGGTCCTTTAAAGTTCTTTAGTTCTTTAAAGGTCTTGGTTTTAGAGGGAGAACTCAAGGAAGTCCATGCCCCTTTTCCTCATCTCTCACCATTCCTGGAGAAATGACCTTCTTGTTTCAAAACTGATTCTCTATTTTGAAAAGAGAGAATATAGTAAGTTAAATTCAGATGTGTTGAGGCTTCTTCATCTTTTTTTTTTAATGGCTTAAATCTCTGATTAAATTGAAATAGGAAGATTTATTTGAGAAAAATCTTAACACAAATAAAGATTAATAATTTTAATGCAATATTATTTTAAAGAATTGCCAAGGCACACTGAGATGTGAAATGACTTTCTAAGTCACATAAAACTTAGCTCATTCATAATTGGAATCTAAATATTCCTTTCTTTGAGACCATTCTTTTATCTCTTAATCTATGTTGTATTTGAAAGTTTTTTTTTAAATCATTCACCCGATAATTGTTAAGCACTACTTTGTGAGAGGCACTAAGTTTGGCACTGAAGCTACAAAGGCTAAAATGAGTCTTTTTATTTTTATTTTTTTATTAGTTTGCCTAAATGTATTACATGGTATTTGCTATGAGTGTCCATTGTAGGACTGACATTTTATTAGAATATAAAGCTTGGGGATTTCTTTCCATTAAGAAGTATTAGCTAAGTACCCATAGCCTATGGGGAAAGTAAAGCAGTTAACTGGTCAGCAACCTTCAACTTTCACACCTATCAAGAATCAAAGTCTCTGTTGGAGAACATTGGAGAAGGAGGTGCTAGAGATGTCTACTTTGCATTCCACACATTGATGACACTGATGTTTATACACATATATGAAATTTATGTATGGATGTATATGTATATATGTGTGTGTGCTTATTAGTTGATTAGTTAGCACTAAGATGATTAGACAATGCCTCATTAGGGAGGTTGGAGTTAAATTGAATTTTGAAGCAAATCAGGGTTTCTAAGAGCTGAAAGTGGAGAGGGCCTTCATTCTAGACATGGGTAAGAGCCAGCCAAAGGCATAAAGGCATGTGGAAGAATGTTGCATATACTGCATATGAGCAATAGCAAAAAAGACAAGTAATTTGGTTGAACCTTTGGGTATTGCATATGGTAACAATGAAAGCTACAGAAGTTAAGACCATTCAGATTGTGAAGGCTATGAGAATAAGATATTTCCTCTATCACTCAGGAAAGGATCTTAGAGATAGGTGAAAAGAAATATTATTAAGAACATGCTACTAACTACAAAAGTTGTGAGTGGAGTTCCAAATATATTTAAGAGCGGCAAGAAGTTATTAGAATTTAGTTCTTCTGAAAAAAAATATAGGAATGAATAGAAGTCTTTTTCTTTTCTTTTTTTCTCTCTTCCTGGAAGAAATTGTGAAGTCCATGTGACTTCATTTAAAAAAAATGATTTAAAAGACTAAGATAAGTATAATATAAAATAAGAATAACCTTATTATTCTCCTTTAATGGATTATTGTGAACCATAGAGTAGACTAAAAACAAATCAAAGCTTCTAAAATTAGCCAAAAACCCCAATGCTACTAAATGTATCTCACTGAGTAAAGATTTACCACATGCTTGGTATTTTGTTCTATTTTTCTCCAGCAATGCAGATCACTACTGATGTACACCTATGGTCTTCAAGATTTAGTTGAAATTTTATTAATATGAGTGCTTAATAAAACTAATGATAATGTTGTCAGATTTAAGGTAAAGAAAATATAATCTTTGTAAAAGGTCCTACTGGAATGCACTTCATCCTCTGCTCTTTATTACCCCTCTGCCATTTCCCTTCTCCCTTTCCCTCTCCCTCTCCCTCTCCCTCTTCCCTTCCTTTGTCTTTGTCATTCCTTTCCTTCCTTCCTTCCTTCCTTCCTTCCTTCCTTCCTTCCTTCCTTCCTTCCTTCCTTCCTTCCTTCCTTCCTTCCTTCCTTCCTTCCTTCCTTCCTTCCTTCTTTCCTTCCTTCCTTCCTTCCTTCCTTCCTTCCTTCCTTCCTTCCTTCCTTCTGACCCTCCTTCCTTCCTTCTTTCCTTCCTTTCTTCCTTCCTCTTCCTCTTCTTCTTCTTTTACTTCAACTTCATCTTTATCTTCATCTTCTTAAGCTTCATGTTCTTCATCTTTCTGTCTTCTTCTTCTTCTCCCTCCTCCTCCATTCCTTTTCTAAACATTTTTTCTTTCTTTAATTAAATTTTAGATACATCACTTTTGTTAAAGAAGGTTGTATTGTCCAAATTTACATAGATTAGGAGCAGCTAATGAATAGGGTTAAACCCCAAAGCATAGGGAATCCATTAAGGACTAGGAGAATAAATATGAATCCTCAAACAGTAAAATAGTTTTGTTTGATTGTTTCCTCATTTATTAAAGTAAGGTTCATAATGGCATCTCCTATATAGATTTTTCATATAAAATCCATAAGAACCAGAATTTCAAAGCACATTATTTCAATCTTTTATGGTTTCATCCTGCTATGCCACATGTTCTACCAACTGAACCTCCATATCTCACCCCTTTCCCCATTTTGTTGATAATTATTATCTTTTGTCTTCCTAATCAAAGATAATCAAAACTTCTTTTCCCCTTATGAACAGTGCAAGATTTTAGGGATAATCCGGAAAAGTTTTATAAGATACTGATTTAACACTAGTTTTAAAGGCTGCTTCAGAAGATGGAAAATCGGAAATTCCATTCTTCATACCTCTTAATAAGGCATATTTCCTACCTCTAGTCCTTTGGTTTCTTAAATTTTGAATCCAAAATTACTATTTTTTCTTCTGCCTTGAAATTTTGAGATATTTATTAATTCATTTGGATTTTAATTGCTTGTTCTCAGTAAGTATTCTAATCAGAAGGACTGAGTTCACTTCACTACTTTCAATTCCATTGGAGAAGTAGAAATTAGAGCTGCAAATAATCTTCTATAAGTCATCCTTTTAATACTTTCTCTATGCAGGACAGTTCCCTATAATAAATTTGTAATTTTTTTCTCCTTGATCTGGGGTTCAAAAGTTTTAGCAAATAACACTTCATATATATATTATATATATATATATATATATATATATATATATATATATATATACTTTATAAGGTTGTACTCACTTCTGAATTAGTAAGTAAATCAAGATTTTTTTCAACACAGTCCAAGGGAGTTAAATGTAGTAATTATTTCTGTCATTCTTCTCCAGTTTTTCTTAATTTCTTGGATGAATATGGTAACCTTTGGAATGGCAGTATCAATAGTTGATGATAATAGAACCAGACAGATAAACACATAACATATACATATATGTGCATGCAAATATTCTGGAAAGGTAAGTGTTATTTTTCTTTTATTAATCTTCATTCTATCTATCCCTTCTCTAAATCAATCTTAATCATTGAGTACACTTATCTCAGGTAAATAAATTTCACATTTATATCTAGTTGCATTGATATCCTGTGTATAACTATGTCCCACACAGTATGGATAATATATTTCTGAAGTAGTCACATATATTTAGATTCATACTATCCAAAGATATAATTATGTAAGACATGATAATTGGTTTAATATGAAACTATCTATCTATCTATCTATCTGTATGTATGTATATGTAGTACAAATTCTTAAAATGAAACCACTTCAGGCAATTTATTGTTTATACTACTTGGAATCTGGGTGTATATATTTGAGAGCCATCAATAAGAGTTCCAGAGGATATACAAGAATGAACTGGTTGTGAACTGTGTCATTGGGGAGTTGCATTTATGAGGTTTCAAATCTATGGATATACTGAACTTGTGATAATGTAGATGTATACTTTGCATGTATACAAAGGTATTCAAAACTTCTGAAGGTGTCTCAACATACCTTATTCCAATATTAACCCCAAAAATCATGCCTGTGGAAAACATTGCATCAAGTGACTATTCAAATTTTAAGCCTTCCTCACTTAAGACAAAGTTTCTCTGAAAAATAATAATTGGTGAAATTCAGTTGAATTTTGGGAAAATATAAATACTTTCATAGGCAGGAAATATTCAAAATGAATTTTAACAACACAACTTAATTATTTGCTTCATCCAATGCAAAGCATAGTGATTTGTTTTGGATCATATGAAGATCATGAGAAAATGGTAGGGTAGAGGAAAAATGGAGATAAGCCCTCCACTTTGAATTCCTTATATTTCATCAATACCAATTTGGAGGGGATGGAATATTGGATGACATTTTATCTATTGATAATAACTGTTGAATTGAATAATTTTACACTAGAAATAATTGAGCTCCAGAAAAGTCAAATGACTTGCCCAGTAATGTACCTGATTAGGGATAACATGTCATCCCAACTAGTGATCTTTCTACCCTATTACTGCCTCAGAGTAGTTTGGAATGTTTTAGATAAATGAAATTTTACCCATGACTTAGGAGATTTCATATCTTGTCTCTCTCTCTCTCTGCATCTCTCTTTCATTTCTTATCTCTTTTCTCCCTCCCCACTGACTTTTAAGATGAGGATGACGCATTGCTATTTTTTCTATTTTGGGGGGCAGTGGTAGGCATTTGAAAAGCATTATACAAGTGTGATTCAATTTTCCAGCAATGATGGAAAGTGTTTTTGACATCCAAGGAAAGGTGACAGATTGTTGCTTGAGAAATTAGGGATATATTATTATAAAATGCCTGAAGGTTTCATTTAGAATCAGCTAATATTTCATTGTCTGATCCCTTTCCCCAAATATGTTCCAGGCATTTTCTAACTCCTTGATTTATGCCTAGAGGGCTCCTAGAAGATCATTGCATTCTCACAAATATCCAAGGAGTATGGGCTATCATAGTCCTGGGAAATATATAGAAAAAGAGATTTTGCACATTTTTGCGTAAATGACTTTCACATGAATAGGATATAATTAGATTTCATATTTGGTTCATTCCTTCTCACAATTATCCCATTTATTCCTGGTTATCAATATTTTCTATTTAAGAAAAGTTACTCTATTTCCAACCTCTGATGATCTCAATAGCATAAGATTAAAAACATTTCACATAGTGCATTATACTAGTTTGTTGTAAACCCTAATGAAAATATTGACCCAATTTTGAACCTAGGGTAATAATTTCCACTAAAATGATTAAATAGCCCTTTCATTACTTTTTCTTTGCTCTCATTCAATCTATTCATAATCTTAGCACTTCTTACTAACTTTAAAACAATTTGAATTAATTTATATAGGAAGATTTCTAATGAGTTAGAGGGCTGTTTTACATAACATCTATGAAAAACAGTTGTGGAATTAATTTTATAAAGCCTTAATCATTTTGGAGCAAAGGACATGAAGAGGATGAACCAATCTTTCTTTCATTTAAAGGTTTTGTTTCATTTACTTTATATATTGAATTATTTTCACTGTCAAGTGCATAAGTGTTCAAAGACATATTTTGGAATCTGTTTTAGCATACTCAAGCCACTAGGGTTCTATTTTGAAAATTAGTACTTTAATTCACTTAGTGGTAGCTTAATGGTCTGATATCAAGGTAAATGTGAAAAAGAACTAGTTTAGCCCTTTTTCTTTAAGAGAGAACTCATTTGCCAGTCAGACAAGATTATTTAACAGAAAAAATATTGGACTTGGAGTCAGAAGATCTAAGTTTGAATGCTGTCACTGACATTAGTAATGAAACCATAAGAAAATTATTCCACATCTCTCAGTTACAATTTCCTCATCTATGAAAATAATATAATTCATATTCCAGTCCTTCATGACATAAAGTACACAAAAGCATTTTGAGGATTATACTATTTCACTTGTGTCACATCATCTATCCAAGAGCTATACATATATGTATATGGTGCCCCTTTTCATAATCTGACTGACTTGTCAATTTCAAAATATAAAGGAGGATGATTTCTTTAAAAAAGAAAAAAGGTAATGAAATACAGATAACTAAATGAAAAGTCATTGGTACTAAAGTAATTTAATCCCTAGAGTCATGCCTAAATAAAGAATTTTCTCTTGAGAAAACTTCTGACCAAAAGACGAACTCTACATGCTTTATTTCACTAATCATCAAAGGCAAATTAATACTCTCTCTGTCTATGTCTTTTTCTCTTTCTCTGTCTCTTTTCTTCCCTGCACTCATCTTTTTATTTTCTTTTTTCCCTTCATGGCTCTTCCTGGAATAAATATAATAATTAGACAAGAATATAAAATCATCAATGGTTCCATAGTACATTCAGTTTCTCAAGCAATTGTCTATAATCATTTAGAATGACCTTCTTTGTAAAAAATTAAGGAAAACACCAATCCTCTTGAATCTACTTCCTTCTCTTGGCTATCAGTATTTCCTTCTAATTCAAGAAAGAAATTATGATGGACATAAACTTCTTCAATGCAAATCAATCATCTCTCTTCCCCATATTATAATATAAATTCAGTTCATTTTCTCTTCACAGTCAGTCAAGATTACACATGTATATGGTATATGTATGTATATATTTTCATATGTAAGAATAGAGACAAATACAAATAGATATACAAGTCCTATTGATAGTCTAAGCTTCTCTTTATCTGGAGAATGGAAATTCTTGGTCAGCTTGTTTTGGTTATTTACATAGTTAGATCAAATTCATCTGAGTGGTTAGGAATTTAGGAGGTTATTATAATGTTCCAAGACTTGTTACAATGAGAGCAATAATATCTGAAAAGATTACTACCTAGAGTACCTCAAAATCCATGATGAATACTTACTCCATATGTTGGACATTGTTTTAAACAAATACCAACAAATTTGTAATACAAATTTCTCCTTGAGTTACCTATTCCTCCTTTATATCAATTATCTGCTGCGTTTTTACTCATATCTCTCCCAAAGTCAGGGTGAAAGGAAAGACATGTCATTTCTTGTTTTCTGAGTTACTTATAGGGGCAGCAAAATCCTTCATTATTGCTATCTCTTTATACAATATTTTTGTTTACCTATTATTTGTTTACATATATATTATATATATCTATTATATATTTTGTTTACCTATTATTATTATCTATTATATTTGTTTATCTATTATTTATACCTATCATAGAGATATCTATGACTATATTAAAAGTTTTAAAAAAAGTTATTTATTCTGTCAAAATCTTCCTTACTAAATATGGTGACATTAAAAAAAGAGAGAGAACAGATTAGATCTGTTCTGTAGATTAGATAGATTTAAATTTTTGAGGTTTTATAAAATAAATTTGGATTTTTTAAATTTGCAATTTTGCAAATAACTAGAAACTTTAGTCACTGTTAAAATTATTAAGAGATTCCAGGCAGTCAAAATGATAGATCCTAGGGGTGATTGAGCAAAGACAATAGATGATTTTTCTTGGGATCTCTAGGTAAACCATCTTATCTTCTGTAAAGAGTGAAAGTTTTGCTTCCTCATAGCCAATTATAATTCATTCAATTTCTTTTTCTTCTCTTATTGCTACTGCTAGAATTTCTAATGCATATTGAATAGTAATGGTGATAATGGGCATTCTTGTTTCATCCCTTATTTTACTGGAAATGCTCCAAATTTATTCCCATTACATATAATATTTGTGGATGGTTTTAGATAGGTACTATTTATTGCTTTGGGAAAACTCCATTTACTCCTAAACTTTTTAATGTTTTTTAATAGGAATGGACATTATATTTTATCAAAGACTTTTTCAGTATCTGAGATAATCATATGATTTCTGTAGGTTTTGCTATTGATGTGTTTAATTTTGTTGAGTGTTTTCCTAATGTTGAACCATTCCTGCCTGCCTGATCATGGTGTATTATCCTGGTAGTAACTTGCTGTAGTCTCCTTGCTAAAAATTTATTTAATATTTTTTTGCCTCAATATTCATCAGGGAGATTGGTCTGTAATTTCCTTTGTTGGTTTTGGTTCTTCCTGGTTTAGGTATCAGGACCATGTTGGTGTCATAACAGTAGTTTTGTAGAGCTCCTTCCTCTCTTATTTTTTAAAAATAGTCTATGTAAAATGAGAATTAATTGTTCCTTAAATGCTTGGTAGAATTCACTTGCAAATCCATCTGGACCTAGTGACTTTTTCTTAGGAAGTTTATTGATGGTAATTTCTTTTTCTGAAATGGGGTTATTTAACTAATTTATTTCCTCTTCTGTGAATCCTTTTCTGTTGCTCTTGTATTTTTGTAAATATTCATTCATTTCACTAAAGTTATCCAATTTATTGGCATACAGTTTGGCAAAGAAGCTCCAAATTATCTCTTTAATTGCCTCCTCGCTGGTGGTTAGTTCACACATTTCATTTTTGATACTGGCAATTTGTTTACCTTTTTTTTAAAAATCAGATTAACCAAAGGTTTCTCTATTATACTGGCATTTTCATAAAACTCTTAGTTTTATTTATGAAATCAATGATTTTCTTGCTTTCAGTTTTGTTAATCTCACCCTTAATTATCAGAATTTATAATTTGGTATTTAATTGGGGATGTTTAATTTGTTGTTTTTCTAGCATTTCTAGTTACATGCCCAATTAATTGATCTCCACTTTCTCTATTTTATTCACATAGGAATTAGAGATAGAAAGTTTCTCCTCAAAACTGCCTTGGCAATATCCCATACATTTTCATATGATGCCTCATTTTTATCATTTTCTTGTATATAATATTTGATTAGTTTTGCTATTTGCTGTTTGATCTACCCATTATTTAAGATAAAGTTATTTAATTTCCAATTAGTTCTTTATCTTTGCCTGACCCTTTATTACATGTAATTTTTCATTGCATCATAGTCTGAGAAGTGTGTATTTATTTTTTCTCCCTTTCTGTATTTGATTATAAGTTTTTTGTGCCCTAGTACATGGTCAATTAACTTCCAAGAAAAAGGTACATTCTTTTCTATCCCCATTAAGTTTTCTCCAGAGGTCTATCATATCTAAGTTTTCTAAGATTTCATTTAGCTTCTTAACTTCCTTCTTGTTTATTTTGTTGTCAGATTTATCTAGTTTGAGAGAGGGAGAGTGAAATTTCCCCATTATTAAAGTTTTGCTGTCTATGTCTGCTTTTAATTCACTCAGCTTTTCCTCTTGGAATTTGGATGCTATACTACTAGATGAATACATGTTTAGTAATGATATAGCTTCATTAACAATGGTGCCTTTTAAGAAGATGTAGTTTTTTTCCTTATCCATTTTAATGAGATTGATGTTTGCTTTTACTTTGTCTGAGATTAGAATCACTACCCTAGATTTTTTAACTTCTGCTGAGGCATAATATATTTTGCTCTAACCTTTTACCTTTACCCTGTGTGTATCTCTCTCCTTCAAATATGTTTCCTGTAAACAACATGTTATGAAATTCTGGATTTAATCCATTCTGCTATTCACTTCCATTTTATGGGACAATTCATCCCATACACATTTACATTTAAGATTACTAACTCTGTATTTCTTTCCGTGCTATCTTTCTTTATTTAGATTTTTCTCTTTCCTTTTCTCTTATTCCTCCTCACCAAATTTTACTACCTTTCCCCTTTGACTTTTCTTTTAAAAATTTAACTTTCAATTCATTTTCATTTATACTTTCTCTTTCCTTTAATCAGTCCTTTCTTCCCTTTTCATTTCCTTTCCCAGTCCCACACTTCCTCAGTCCCCCCTTTCCTTATGAATTGTTAGATTTTTAAACCCATGTGGGAATGTATCTTATTCCCTCACTGGTCTAAATCTATTGAGTGGCATTTTCTTAGCATTCTCATTCTCCCTTCTTTCCCTCTCAAATTATAAATCTTTATGCTTCTTCCCTTGGTACTACTTATCACTCTAATATTATTAATTAGGTATCATCAATCACAGTTTGATTATTTGCTTGCTTGATAAACTCATATTGTTATTGAGATATCATCACAGGTAGTTTACTTGATTGTTTGATAAGCAACATTAATTCAAATTACATCAAAGTATAATTATAATCATATTTACCTTATCCCCTTTTCAAGTACCTTTCAAGGACACACAATACTCTTTGTAAGCCAAAGTATCATCCAAAGCCACATCATTTCTCTATTTGTGCCCCTCTCTCCAGGACTATTTTCTTTCACAATTTACCTCCCCCACACCTCTGCCCCAGGTACTTAACACCTTGTTAAGTGAAGCTGAGAGGTTCTGGAGGTCTCATTGAAAACCTTAGAAATGATTATAAGGTACAGAGACACCAATTCCTGACCTCTCAGTTTATGATGCTTAAAGGGTTCTAAGTACTGGGAGGTTCTGAGCTCACCTGAGAGACTTACAAATGACTGTAAGTTACAGAGACACTGACTCAGTATCTCACAGTTTGTGATACCCTCATTACACAGGGTGCTAAGCACCATGTGATTAGAGTTAGTCAACAAATAAGGAGATATTTAAGTTTAAAGTTAACACCCCTACTTTTCTTCAGGGCTTTTTGTCTCAAACATAGTGTTGTCATCTTGGTCCTCTTCAGTTAAGAGATAGGACCCAATTATATCCATGTCTTTTAGGTTCATTATCTTTAATTATAATCTATTCTTTTATTATACTAAGAGAAGTAAAGTTCTAAAGAATTCAAAGTGTTATACCTTCCCTTTCAGGGATGTATAGAATTTGATAGTTTTGACCAACATTTGTTTTGTTTTGTTTTGTTTTTCCCTTCTCCTTTTCATTTATCTTTTTCTTTAAGGAACTCTTGAGTTGTGTATATTGCGATCAAATTCTGTTCAGTTCTGGTCTTTGTATCAGGAAATTCTGGAAGTTCTCTATTTTGTTGAACAGCTCTCTTTTTCCTTGACAGTATATGCTGGATTTTGGAGGGTATTAAATTATGGGTTGTAATCCCAGGTCCTTTACTTTCCAAAATATGCTATTCCAGGTCTTCCAGTCCTTTGATGTTGAGGCTAACAGGTCCGGTATGAGTCTGATTCTGTTTCTGTTTCCCTTATATTTGAATTTTTTTTTTTTTTTTTTTTTTTTTGCTGCTTGCAATATTCTCCCCTTTATTTGAAAGTTCTGTAATTTGGCTATTACAACCCTTGGAGTTTATATCCTGGGGTCTCTTTCTACCAGGGTTTTATGGCTTTTTATATTTTTAGGTTTTTGAAAGTCAATAGGGTTAAGTGGCTTGCCCAAGGCCACACAGCTAGGTAATTATTAAGTGTCTAAGGTCAGATTTGAACTCATGTACTCCTGACACCAGGGCCGGTGCTCTTCCCACTGTGCAAGCTAGCCACCCCATCTGTGGCTTCTTTCAATGGTAATAGTATTATCTTGTTCTAGTAGATTTGGTCAGTTTTCCCTTATAATTTCCTGAATGATATTTTCTGGTTTCTTTTCTTGATTCAGACTTTCTGGTTGTCAGATGATTCATAGACTGTTTCTCCTGAATCTATTTTCCAGGTCATTCATTTTCCCAAAAATCTTCAGAACTTTATTTTCTTCAATTTTTTTTTTAACATTTTATTTTGTTTGATGGAATCTTGCAGTTTTATAGAATCAGTGATTTCTATTTGTTCAATTATTATTGTAGGGTTTTATTTTCTTCAATTAACTTCTGTTTTTCCTTTTCCAGTTGACTATTTTTACTTTTAATGGAGTTTATTTCTTTGGTCAATTTTTCATAATTTTATTTGCATAACTTTCATTTTTTCCCATTTTTCTTCTTCCTTTCTCATTTTGTTTTTAAAATTTTTTAAAGCTCATTGATGAGCTTTTGTTTTTGATGCCAATTTATAGTCTGCTTTGATATTTCCTCTGTGAGTGATTTTTCACTGCTTTCTTCTTCAGACATTGCATTGCTGTCATTTTTGTCTAAGTAGTTTTCTATAGTGAGCACTCTCTTTTGCTTTTTTATTAATCTTTGCTGTTTTAGTTCTGCTCCTGGGGTACAGGGAGTATAGATCCAATATTTTGGAGGGTAGGGGCCTGGGGTCTGCTCCCTATCTTGCTGTTGGTCAAAATTTTACCTATGCAGTCCAGGCCTTGCCTGTAGAGGTGCCCCCCCCCCCCTTATGTCCAGGTTCTGATTTTACAGTGGTTTGTTACCAACCCAGTTCTTTTTTTTTATCCTGAAGTTCTCAGGCTTCAGACTTTGTTTGGGGTTAGAGTCCTCCCTGCTGGCTTGCTATATAGCTTTGGGGACCTCTGCTTTTGTTAAGTTGTTGTGACCCTCATTGCTAAAAGCCCACTACTGGTTTTCCCACTCTCCTTCCTCCTGGATTTTACTTTCACTTTTCCTCCAGACACCCAATGTCTATAGTTGAAAACTTTTTTAAATCTTCTCTTTTGCTTGGTAGGATCTATAGTTTTAATGTCAGAGTAGCGTAAAGCTCTGGGATCATGTTAGCTTCATGCTGCCATCTTGTCTCCTTCCTGGAAGTGAAGCAAAGACAAGAGGGACAATGGGGGCAGACAGATCAATTAAAAGCATCTCTCCTCTCCCATCCCTGGTTGTTCAGTCATTTTTCAGTCTTGGCTGACCCCCTTTGACATAATTTGGAGTTTTCTAGGAACCATACTGTAGTGGTTCATCATTTCTTCTCGAATTTATTTTATAGATGAAAAATTGAGGTAGAATTAAATGACTTGCCCAGAATCACATAGCTAGTGCCTGAGACCAGCTTTAAGCTCATGAAACTGAATTTACTGACTCCAGGTTCAGTGCTCTATCCATTGCTTCACACTGCTGCCATATCTTCTTATCTGAAACCCAAAGAAGGAAGAGAAAGAAAGTCATAGGAAGAAAGTCACATCTCCATGTAGAGTGAAGGAATGGATTTCTTGTAATGATCAAGGTAAATTGATATTTAACTTCTCACAATCTCCATCTGGCATGTGAGTTGTACAACTTTCAAAAAATCTTATAAAATACTGACATTTGAATTTGTATGCTCTAAATAGATACTTTTATTTACTTGCCCCTCCCTCTAAAAAAATTATTCAGGTAGACAGAACTGTATGAGGACTGGCTACATTGGCTTGATATATAAAATATCCTTTACAGAGATCAAGAATAGACCTAGTTGAACATGAGAAAAATCAGCAGTTCTGATGCCAATTAAATTCATAACAGCTTTGAAGAAGACACTGAGCCATTTGGAGGATTATGAACACTCAAGACATCCCTATCTGCTGAGACTATATTGTTTTACATTCCTTTTACCTTACTATTTGTACTCATCTTGTACTGACTGATTGGTATATAACCCAGAACTCCTTATTTCCTTTTCTGTGTCTCTTCTTCCTTGGGAATGGGGACTGAATTTTCCCCATATTTCTCTTCAACTTCTCTACTTCCTTTGGAAAGTATAAGTATCTGTCTTTCCACCTGGGTCTTAAACACATCAGAATAGCCATTGTTCAAGTGTGCAAGCTCTTCTTTGTCAGGTAATAAGATGCATTTATATTCAATATAAAGTGATCTGATTTAGTTTGTTCTAGTTTCTTTTCAGACTGGGGATTTCTTCCATTTAACAGTTTACAGGGGGGTTGCCTGTACCTTGTTGGAAAAGTCTTTTAAGTGGCCTATGTTTCTACCAAATTAAATGCTTTGTTTAGTCAACAAAAAATAGTTAAATCTTTTAATCTTAAAATGTTAATTGTTAAAAAGCATTTTAAATGGTAAGGATACTTAATAAAAAGTGTTAGTTCAAGAAATAAGAAAAATAGAATATATAGACCTAGATTAGTTGTCTAAACAAGGAATCATAAAAAAGTTAAGTATAGATATATCATTGCAAATAGTGACTAATCCAGTATATCAAGGAAGAGAATGAAATTAAAATAAGAAATATTAAATTCCAACATCAGTAATTTGGAAAAGGATAAGATTGTTTTCTTCTGTACTATATGTTTGATGCACATATTTTGCTGCATATGTACTATGTGTATATATATGAAAATATGTATTCAAATATATGTATATATGTACATATACACATGCACACATATAGATAAATAGATGTATTATAGATTTTCACAATACTGTTAATGTATATCATGAGGCCTAAGGAAGGTGTGATTATTGCAGAAATTAACATTGTTAATAATCTCAGAGAGGAAGGAAATTTAACCTACTTAAGAGAATGAACTGCTTTCTCACATTTTAGCAGTACTATTTGCATGCCACAAATTAATGGGTTCAATCTAAATGCCATATTTGGACTAATTGGGGGAAAGAAAGTTTCAATTGATGCAAAATTTGAATCAGAGTATTCTTCAAGAAAAACAGTTTTATTACTTCAAAAATACCCTGCAGTTACTCAAATGAGACTAATAAAATATTACCTAGCAATGTACTTGAGGCCTTATTTTAAGGTAGAGATAAGAATAATTTATTGGCACTTCTTATACATACAAATAAGTTTGAAGAGAAAATTCAGTGAAACACTCTAGAACTATCATACAATCCAAACAAATATTGAAATTTGTATCCTTTGAGGGACAGTGGTAGAGACCTCTTTGCTATTGTAAATATAGTGAGTGCTTATGGTAGGACTTTTATATTCATTAATTCCTTCATTACAAATGTCTTACGAAAAGAATCTGAATTAGTGAGGGTTTAATATGAATCATAATAATTTGGTAGAGTAGATATTAGAGGCCCTTCAGTTAACAGCACTTTCTTAGCCTAATTTGAGTTCTTATTAAGTAATAAAGCATATTGTCAACTAAAATAGTCTTAAATTAAAAGTTTTCACTAATCAAGGTAGTCTTCATGCTATTAATCAAAAGGAGTCCACTCTTCCAGAGCATTGCAACTTACTTTTTGCAAGAGTTTGACAGAGAAAGAAATAAAATTTGTTAAAGACAAAACATAAAATTATAACAATATTCTCAAACAGCAGAAGAAAGGTAAATATTAATGACTTAATTCAACTGGAAAAGGAAATTTGTGATTTGGAAATAAAAAATAACATTAGACTGTCAAAATGGGATAAGCAGCTAGAAATTATTATAAAACAACTGACCATTTTCTTAACACAGGGGCTTCCCCCCCAAAAAAATTTCTGTGATTGCATGGTTATAAAAGGGAAAACTATTAATTTCTTTTTAGGTTTTTACAAGGCAAATGGGGTTAAGTGGCTTGCCCAAGGCCACACAGCTAGGTAATTATTAAGTATCTGAGGCTGGATTTGAACCCAGGTCCTTCTGACTCCAGGGCCAGTGCTTTATCCACTACACCACCTATCCACCCCTAAAACCAAAGTATTAATTCTTTTAAAGACAAAGGATCAGTTCTTGAAAATGTGTACCTAAATTATTAATATGACAAAATTAGCACAAATAAATTATGTTATCTTTTAAGAAAAAAGAATATTGCTGTTGTTGCTGTTATACTGTACAAAATGAATTCTTTAAAATATTTTATTGAATTTTTACATTTATTATAGTTAATAATATTAAAATTTAATAATAGCTTCCATTTATTTAGTCTTTAACCAGTGCCAAGCTCTGTTCTAAACTCTTTATTATTATTGTCTCATGTGAATCTCACAACAACATTAGAAGTTAGGTGATGTTATTTTTCTTACTTTACAGATAAGAAAACTGAAGTTGAAAGAGATTAAGTGATTTATCTAGGGTCACACAGATTAGTAGGTGTTTGAGGACAGATTTGAAGTCAGAGTTTCAGACTCCAAGCCCAGAACGCTTTGCATTTGTCATCTTAAAGAATCCTCCCTTGTAACAGTGAAGTCTAAATAAACCAAAGAAATCTATAAGGCATAACTTATTCTATTACAGACAGTACTACCTTGTTCTTTAGAGATCATATTGGGATACATTTTTTAAAGAGCTGGGTGTAGTTGTGATGTATTCCAAAGTTTTATACTTTCATACTATTTGTGATGATTGTATAATTTGCTCTACTTGTATTGCTTACTTTGCTCTATATATATGAAGAACTGGTTCAATGAAATGAGAAAGTTTAACAGTACAATCTTGTTTTTAGCACATAACTATGCATTATATCAATTAGTTTACTGAGAAATATATTCTAAGAGGCACAGTTGATTAGTTTCTTTATTAACATGCATCAACGCATCTTATTCATATTGGTTATTAGTAATTCTTTATTGAATTGAATTGTATTAAATTGATTCAAAATGTTATCATGTGAATATACATAGGAGATATTCCATAGTCTTAATTCCTAAACCTAATGACAAAAAAGAATAAGAATTAACTTAAAAAAATCAGAAAATTAAAAAAATCATAATGTGGGATGATATAATTAAGAACCCAGTCTGCCATTTTCACATTTATTTTCTTTAAATTTATTTATTGGTGTATTTCCATCCATTTGCACATGTATATTTTTAACTTAAAAAATTTCCTTACACACTCCCTTACCACCCCCTTCCCTTCAGCATCAGTCAGGTTAGCAATGTTTTTAATGGCTCTTTTTAGAAATGTATTTATTTATTTTCATCCATCCATACATGTATATTTCCAAGTTACAAAATTCCCCTCCATATTCCCCTACCACCTCCCTCCCCTCATCAGGGAACAGTCAGGTTAGCATTTTACATACATTTTTTGATAAACATCTTTGCAAATTACTTATTTTTCAAGATGAGGAATTAGGATTAAGGGAAAGAGATATATAAGAGATAATTTTTATAAAGTGTTCATCAATTCTGAAGGGGTTTTTTCTTGCATGTTTTATTTTGTTTTGTTTTTCCTCCTCTGGATGGGGATAACATTGTCAATAGACAATCTAATAGGGTTGTTCCATCTCTCTGAACTGCTTAGAGGAGCTTCTTCTCTCAGTGTTGTTCATCTCACAATGTTGATATCAATGTGTACATTGTTTTCTTGGTTCTGCTCCCTTTGCTCAGTATCAGATCCCATAAGTCATTTCATGCCTCTCTAAAGTCTGACCATTTATGGTTTCCTATAGAGTAATAATATTCCGTGGTATTCATGTACCATAACTTGTTTAACTACTCCCCAATTGACGGACATCCCCTCAATTTTCAATTCTTTGCCACTACAAAAAAGAGCTGCTATGAATATTTTGGAAGATGTTGAACTTTTCCTACTTTTATATTTTCTTCTGGATTTTTCTTTAGACTCTGAAGGCATCACTTTGATTGAGGTCAGTCTTGAATTTTTGTCTTTATTAATCACTATACATAACATCTTCTGTCAGAGATAGTATTTAATAAATTCATGTTGAAAATTTGAACAAATGTCTGTACATAATAGAACACAAATATAAGAAGATTTGTTTTGGAATCAACAGCACAATGGGTAGTAATCCTAATAATGATGATTGGAAGTGTTTGAACTTCAATGTATTGCTGTATTTGAGCTGCTTTGTTTTCAATGTTATATCACTCTGCTATGGAGGATTTGTGGGTAGTGGATTATGGTAGAATGTTCAGATGTTCATATGAGCTATTTGTACCTGACTTGTGGTAGAGCCTTCCAAGTTCATATGGGTTTGATTAGCCAGAGTCAGACATACTGTACCTTGACACCAACATTACAATGCCATTTTGGTTCTTTTTTGAATACAAAGCATAACAAGCAATCAACCATGGGTTCTATGAAATAGTTGTTGACAGAAGAAACACTTAAAGATCAATTTAAATTCAGCTTCAAAAAATCTGGTACATCTGGAAACTTCTGGGAAATTGCAGTAACTAACAGACTAGCTTGAGGAGTAGTAAATATTTACTAGTTATTCTAGCCTCTATTTTGGGAATGCTATGTGGCAAAATGGATAAAGCATAGAACCTGGGGTCAGAAAGATTTGAGTTCAAATCAGACCCAGATGTTTTCTAACTCTGTGATATTGAGAAGATTACTCAAACCTATTTGATTCAATTTCTTCATTTATAAAATGAGTTGAAAAAGTCATCTGAATGTACCAATTCAGTAGCTTTGCTAAGAAAACCTCAAATAGTGGGACAACAAGTTCTATTTGAACAAAGGTTTCTATCTGACCACAAATTAGAGGCAAAATTGAAAAAAAAGACTCTTCACTTAGCAACAAATGTTGAAAATAAAAAGTAAATTTCATTTTTTGACATTTTCACCTATCTTAATAGTAATAATCATAAGTATTTCAACTTTAAATGTGAAACCTGTAACTGTGAGAAAACTATCTTAGGAATCCACAGACGACAGTTTTCCTATTTCATTTGTTAATCATTGCTTGATAAAAGTACAAAAGACATTCAAAATTCTTGAATATTTACAATGTTGTTATAGTAAAAATTGAATTGTTCCCTTAATTCTGCTCACTTCTCTCTGACATTGCCCAGACAAGCCTTCCAAATTTTCTCTGACACTATTTCTTTACTTTTGTAGAATAATTGTTTTCCATTACATTCATACAATTTTTCAGTCATTCCCAATTGATAGATACAACTTTGCTTTCCAATTTTTTTTAACATCTGAAAGAGGTTGATAAAATGTTTTTGTACATTTCATTAGTTTAAAAAAATGAACTATGATAATTAAAGTTCAACTAGTATAAAAATATAAAGAAACTTTTGGTCAGTTATCTGTATGTATGCAATGTATAATCCTTTTTTTCAATGATATGTAAAAACAAATTTAACTTAATTTTAAAAGATAATTTTTTGAGTTTCAAATCCCTGCCCTTCTTCCCTACTCTCAGTCCTACTTTGAGAAAGAAAGTACTTTGATATAGATTATTCATGTACAGTCATGAAAACATGCTTCCATACTGACCATGCTGAAACAAGAAAAATAAGAAAAAGAAAAGCATGCTTTGATCTGTATTCAAATTCCCTCAGTTCTTTCTCCAAAGGTGAATAGCATGTTTCAGAAAAAATCCTTTGGAATTGTATTGGATAATTGTATTGCTGGGAATAGATATGTCATTTACAGTTGATTACTGTGCAATATTGCTCTTACTATGTACAATATTCTCTTAGCTCTGCTCAGTTCACTTCACTTCAGTTCATTTGTCATCTCAGGTTTTTCTGAAAGCATTCTGCTCATTATTTCTTATAGCACAATATCACGATCATGCATCACAACTTGTTCAAGCATTCCTCAATTGATGGGCATCCCTTCAATTTCCAATTCTTTGCCATCACAAAAAGAGCTGAATAATATATATATATGCTTAGGTATGTTTACACACACACATATATACATATATATATCATATACATATACATATACATATACATATACATATACATATACATATACATATACATATCTCCTTTTTTCTTTTCCTTTTATCTCTTTGGGATACAAAGCTATTAGTGATATTTCTGAGTTAACAGTTTTATAGTTCTTTGGATAAACTACTGAATTGCTCACCATAGTATTTGAAACAGTTCGCCTCTTTACCAAGATTACATTAGTGTCCCACTTTTTCTTATATTGCTTCCAACATTCATCATTTTCTTTTTCTATCATAATAACAAATGTTAGATGTTATATTGTATAAACATATTTTTACTAAATTGTATGGATACCCTAATAAAGATTGAGAAAATCAAAGTGAAGCACACTTTTGTAGACAAAAGTCTACACTAAAATAGAAGACAGAGAGAGAGAGAGAGAGAGAGAGAGAGAGGAAGGGGAAATAAAAATTAAAAAATGCTGAGGATATGATGATGATGATCTTAGAAGTAAAAAGTGGAAAATTGAGGCAGCTAGGTGGCACAGTGGATAGAGCACCGGCCCTGGAGTCATGAGTACCTGAGTTCAAATCCGGTCTCAGACACTTAATAATTACCTAGCTGTGTAGCCTTGGGCAAGCCACTTAACCCCATTTGCCTTGCAAAAACCTAAAACAAAAGTGGAAAATTATGAATCTGCCTTTGGTAAATGTTACCAAAGGTAGCATTAAAACCACTCTGCACTAAATATGTATTTTACACTATTCCTAATTTAACTCATTGAATCAGCAGCTATTTATTTATCTCAGAGGGTATCCACGCCAAGTTCTACTATCTATAATTTGAATTTGGCAAATTTATTCTTCCCAATATGGGGAGACATTATCAATTTCATTAGAACAAAATAAAATAGCTGTTATTTAAGGCAAGTTAGATCTATCTCTGTGATAGTCAAGTGTGTTATAATTTCTGTAGCAGCGTGACATTGATCTTTTAATAAATAGATTCTATGTCATGAATCAAGGTGGAAGAAAGATGTCCAAAGTGATGTTTTGTTTTCCTTCTATAAATACTCATGAGATTAATAGAGTGACTAGAATCAGCCTATAGGTCATATCTTTTAAAAGATTGTTATAGGGGCAGTTAGGTGGAGCAGTGGATAGAGCACCAGACCTGGGTCAGGAGGACCTGAGTTCAAATCTGGCCTCAGACACTTAATAATTACTTAGCTGTGTGACCTTGGGCAAGTCACTTAACCCTATTGCCTTGCAAAAAAACCCCAAAACACAACTAAAACAATGTTATGAAATGTACATTGCCATTAATGTGTTATGAAGAAGTAATCGTTTGTTAACATTATACTCCAAATTAAACTGTATCAGGAATGGAAACAGCAGTATATATCCTTTGATTTGAAACCATTAGGAACATCTCCATGTTCTGTAAAATCTCCTCCCCATGGACCAGCACTTTCCTTTACATTACATTATTAAATTATTATGTCTCCAGGTTATGACCTTTTGCTTCAATGGATATATGATATAACTGGTATGGGTACTCACTCAACCAGAGGGATTATAACTCGTCCATGCCTCCTGCTTTAGTGCAATTCTCATCCATATTCTTCAATAAATCCTCCAGAGAAGATCTCTCCAATGTGTTCAAAGTCTTCCTCTAAGTTCTTAAATATTTCAGTTTACACCAATACTTTAAATCTGTCATCATCACTCTTAATGCAAGATTGGTCCAACATTTTTGTTATATATTCTTTTGATGATTTCTTTTCTCTACACATGCCCATGCCATTTCAGGTAATATGGTACCACCTATTCCTATTTCAAGCCTTCAATTTTGCTTTGTGGGACTGTAGAAAACTTATATTTTTTTTTTAAAAAGAACTTTGTTAATAAACAAAACTTTTTTAGCTTCTTAAGGTTAGCAAATTCTGTGATGTAGATATTAAGTGTTAGTGTTAAACTACTACAATTATGTGATATTACCAGGGAAATGTTGCTGCTAAAAATTATAGACTGGGGAGTATAGAACATTAAATATGGAAATACTTAAAGAGCTATACAAGTTCTCAGATAGGATCACGTCATTCTTCTGTTAAATTCTAGGAATTATTATCATTATGAAGTGTCAGGGCAAGGTATATAAGTATGTATTTCTATATAGTTATCTCTCTAGATGCTTTATTCATATATGTAATTGTGTATATGTGTGAGTATATATATATATATATATATATTTGAGAGAGACGACAAAGATATATTCTGATATATATTATGGACTTATATGAACAGAGACTCTTCATGTGTAATATGAATAATATTCATTTTTCAACTTATTTTTCTTTCTGTAAATCATTAGACAATTTTATTAGATAGCGTAGGTGCCTAAGGAGCCCTATATAGTTCAGGGCCTCAATCAAAATAGGAAATTATTGATAGATGAAAAACTCTGGAGTTTGTCACCATCTAATGATGGTTTACTTTTCCTCTGGAGGATTAAAAAGAATACATTTAGAACTAAAAGGATTCATAGAGGGCCTTGAGTCTAGCATGTTTACTTTTTTTTTCCAGTGAGAAATCAAAGGTAAAAAGAATTCAAATTAATTACCAGGGGTCAAATAAATAGTAAAAACAATAACAAAAACAACAGCAGAAATGATGATAATGATGATTTTTAATACTTAGAATATGTATATCCCATTATCATTAAAAAAACTTTAATTATATCATTTCATTTAATCCTTTCCACAACCTTTTGAGACAGGTTCTCTTTATTATCTGTATTTTAATAGATGAAGAAATTGAAGCTAAGAGGAATTAAGTTGCTTACTCAGGGTCATTCACCTAATAAGTTACTGTTGTGATTTAGGATACACTCAATCATAATGGAAAAAATATTTGATCAGCATAAATATCCATTCTTATATCTTACTTGATATTAATAATCAGGAATTATTATTTAAAGTTATATTTATGGTAGCATTTATTAAGGAATATAGTATAATTCTGAAATGCATGAAGCAAAGTTTGATGAAAAACTTTTAAAGATGTTTGCTCTATCAAGTCAAAGAAGTTTGTATATACACATGCATATATGTGTGTATGTTTTAATCACTATCAACAAAACTTTACATTAGTCTAAGTTCTCAAAATCTCAAAATCATGGTGCTATAATGATATTACCTGCTGTTTCGTACTATCTATGCTGTTCTATCTGTTACCTTCTCCAATTTTGATCAAAGGTGCCTTTGATATTCTAAAGATCTTATAGGCAAATAATTGAAAGCACTTGTGGGATTATAATTTTGATTTTTTTCTTCTCTTTTGGACTCTTCTAAGGTGGCTTGAAAATTCTTCTCCAAGTATTTTTAAAATTTTTCTAATATTTCCTAAATTCCCTCTGTAAACATTTGAGTAGGTTCACAGAGTCTTCTCATACTTACTTTTCTTGTATATCTATTTCACTCTCTCAAATGCTAAAGGAATAAGTTGATTCATCTCAAATGTGGACGTTTCACTAACAATCACTGCCCCCCAAATTGGCAGATTTCTTCTTCATTTACATTTATATATTTTCCTCCCTCCAATTTCATATAGAAATTACTTCTAATTTAGTTGGTTTAGGTCCAGCTTTCTGTAAACTCACATTTTTCCCCTTCTGATAATTTATAGTGTTTACCTATATTTTTTGATGCCTAACATGGTTTCTAATCATTTTCTACTTAGTTTTGGTGAATTTTGTTATATGTTAAATTTCTCTAATCTATGAAAATAATTTTGATATGTTGGCTTTTTCTTTTTTGTGTGCTTTTGTTTTTAGTGCTGATGATTAAAAAATTAGCTTGGGGTCATGGTAATAACATAGTATCATTTTCTCTTTTTTTTGTTGTTTTCTTCTAAGTTGTCATATAATGATTCCTTGCTCTAACCAGTTGATTATTTAGCTATATGTGTAACTGATTTTTGAATTGCTACATTAGCAAAATCCTTTTCTTCATTAAGATATATTCAGGTACATATTTTAGGATATTTTTAATACCACAACTAATCCTTCCTAAATTTATTTTATGAAAGTACATACTAAACAATATAGTAATAATGATATCTAGCATTTATAGAGCACTTTAAGATTTATAACATATTTTATAACTAATAACTCAAATAATTTTTATGATAACCTGAAGAGCTAGGTGAAGCTATTATCTTCATTTACAAATATGGAAACTGATTCAAACAGATATTAAGTGATTTTTTTTTCAAAATCACAGATTTGGTTGATATTTTGGAGAAAAACAAGTCTTTCTTGGCATGGATCAATTGTTTTATCTAAGGACCTCTAACTGACCTCTAAAGGACCTTCATGTTTTTGACTTCTTTCATTTCATAATCCTAAATCATTTTTCTCATTTTCTTTTGATACCTTACCCTCTTTCCACTGAAATCACTGATTTGTACCAAGTTTTGGGACAATTTGATTTGCACAATCAAATTAAATTCTCCACACACTGTTTCTACTTTATAATGGATAACAAATATTGATCCTAAGGTGGCAGATATCATCATAGTAGTACCATTGCTCTTGTTATCATGCACTTCCAAACAACATGATTAAATGTCGTATTATCTTAGGCATACTCACAAGTCAACTTTGACAATTCCTTTATACAATCATGATGAAATCTTCCATTTTATCACAAATTGTGTATTCTGATTTGATTTATAATGAGAATATAAATTTAAAAGAAACATATTTGTTAATAATTAAACAACAACAAATTAATAGCTACCATTTGTTTAAATGTTATAGTCATTCATGGAGTAAGAGTTTGCAAAAGCCTATGTGTTATAATTTGAAATTTATGTGACCTTGCTACAGTAAATTGCAGTAGTACTTTATTTCCAAGAATCAGCAAACTATAGTTTTATGCATCAATCTAGCTTGCATCCATTTTTTGTACTGGCCTCTGAGTGAACCAATCTTTGTTTTGGGGCTATATAAAAAAACAATATTGGGCTACATTTGAATTGTTGATTGTATTTTGCTGAACATTGTTGTATAACCCAAGAAAGTTAGAGGAACAAAAGTGCCAATCCATTCTTCTAGAATGGGAATTTGATATGTTAATTTTGATAGGAAATGAAGGTATAAAAGATCTGGGTAACGGATTTCAGTTGAGAAGATCAGTCCTTAGAGGAACACCATAAGGAAGTACCCTAAGTAAGCTAAGAAACAATTTGCATAAACTGGTAAACTATAGTCAATTCCCTTCAAGGATAGAAAAATCGGAGGAAGTGTGCCAAAGATATGGTTCACCTACTTTAGAATAACAAATGAAAAATCTTATGTTGAAAGTTCAACCTAAAGTAAAATGCATGAAACTTTTTCTATTTGTTTTAAATATAAGTTGTCCATTTATTTAGGAAAAATAGAGATTATTTTCAATGGAAGCTGAACATCATATAGTCTGTGTTTTGATTTTCATGTAACATTTAATATATTCCATCAGAGAAGTATATAGGAAATACCTGATTTTATTATAGAGCTTTTTTGCCCATCAATTGCAATTTTTACATCTTTTCACAGCTAATGCTTAGCATAATTATTTGTATAAAGTGTATACTTCAAAATCTTGAACTGAATTCCCTCAGATCATTTAAAATTAAATATCTGTATTTTAACTAGATAGAATAACCACCTTTAAGGCTGCTCTAATCCAAGTTTTACATTCACTTTGTTATTTTAAGTAACTTATTCTTCTGGCCTTCAGTTTCATCATCCATAAAATTATGTTGAACTGATGCTGGGGTCCATTAACTTATTTTTTTTCAATTTTGATTTTAGTAAGTATATTGAATATATTTATAAATATTATTCTAGAATAAATATAATTACTTTATTTGGAGTTCTCAAATTATTTAAAAATAATATGTGAAATTCATTATATGCTTTTTATAATTTTTTAATTACAAAGCATTTATTTTCTTCCTCCTTTCTCTCTAGCTGCTGGAAAGAAAATAAGAAAGAAGGAAAGGAAGGAAGGAAGCAAGAAAGAAAAAGGTACAGAAAGAAAATTTTCGTCACACAAACATAGTCAAACAAAACTAATTGCCACATTGACTATCTGAAAAATGTGTTATGTATTTTTCATATTAATGCATCCTATCTTTGTTGTGATATGTACGATGTTCTCCTGGCCTAACTAATTAACAAAATAGTTGTCAAAAAATGCACTAACTATTATGGCAAAAACTTCTTGGAAAAAACTGGAAAAAAGTATGGCAATAATTCGATTTAAACAAATACCACCCACTTTATATCAAGATTAGCTCCAAATGTTTATATACCTGTATATGAATGGTCACCTCATAAAGAAATAAAAGTAATGAAGAAGAAATTGCCTTTCATTCTATTGCTATGGGAAAAGATCAAGATGAAATAAGAGATAGAGAGGATCTCATAAGAGAAGGTGGAATATTTTAATATGCAATTTATTTTATTCATTAAAATATCATTCAGGAAAGAGGTTCATAGACTTCATCAGATCACCAAATGGACAATGATACAACCCTGAAATAAAGACATCTAAGATTTGGGGTCTTTTAGATTTTTAGTTTGATTGTGATAATTTCATGTTTGTAGAACTATTATTTTTAATATATATATATACATATATATTCTGTAGAATAATCATTCATTTGGTTTTCATCTAATTCAATTTCCGTGTTCTGTTAGCTACAGTACATTCACTTGCAACTAATATTTAAGAATCATGAATCATGAATCATACGCTTAGTAAATTTCTGAGAAAAGACTATATCTAGATCACTTAAGTATTAAAGAACAAATTTCCCAAAACACATAAAACAATGATATTCAAGGAAGGTTACACTTATTCATAGTGGTAGGCGGCCTTATCTTATTAGCAGCTTTGGGTGGGAAGTAGGGGGAATGTTTCAGTTACTGATGGACAATGAAAATAACTGGAAAAATGAAATATGACTTTTAGGTTCTTTGCCACATAATCTTTGCCACAGTAATTATTTTATGATGTAATGAGCATTAAAGAAGCTCAAAAAGACAACACTTATAAAAAAATTTTCTCACATTGAAGTGTGTTTCCATTATTGTAGTAAGGAGGAAGGAAGAAAGGAGGGGAGAGAGAGAGAGAGAGCCAGCCAGACAGACAGACAGACTGACAGAAAATAGAGACATGAGACAGATAGACATACAGAAACACAGGGAAAGAGACAGAGAAAGAAACAAAAAAGAATGGAGACAAAGACTGGGAAAAAAATGAACAGAGAGGGAGACAGAGACAGACAGACAGAAAGACATAGTGAGAATAGTTGACAAATATCTTAAATTTTAGAGTGAGAAATGCCAGAATTTAAGAATTGTCTGGATACATTAGCTGTGTAAACTTATAAAAGTCATTTAAACTCTTGTTTCTCTCAAATTGTATAAGAATATAACATGAAGTGGAGATTTGGGTTCCTTGAATATTGTTTTCTAACTGAAAATTTTCCAAATAAATGTGGAGTAACAGACTATGGTTTATTACTTTAATAAAGAAATGAACAAAGAAAATAAAAATACAAAAAGAATAAGTAGATAAATATAAATAAATTGATGGATTCCTCCCACATTGTCCACACTTGAACATAGTAGTCTCCACACTGTCTAATGATGATGTTTATCCTTCATTCTCAAAGAAGCCCATGATATCAGGGAGGTAACACCAGGACAAGCAAGTCAATTTGGATTTCATTGAAGGTATGTTGTGCTAAGTCACCAGCCTCACTTTCTTCTCCAGTGCCATCTGGGTCCAGAATTATATATGAAGCAGAATGACTTGAGATTTCCCTAAACAAAAGGCAATCAGGGTTAAGTGATATGGCAAGGCCACACAGCTAGTAAGTGTCAAGTATCTGAGAATATATATGAACTCAGGTCCTCTTGACTCTAGAGGTGGTTCTCTATCCACTGTACTACCTTGCTGTGGAATAGCCAAAGTATTAGTGGTCCAAAATTCTAGTCCTGGATCAAGAATTTACTAGTTATGTTTTAGAGACAAGGCATAGAATAATTATAATAATTTTCATTGTAGCAATCACTTTTTCCTCTGAAGGAAGGAAATCTAATTTCTAGTTTTGACAGTATCTTAATTAGCTGTTCAGCCCTGGAAAAATCATTGAATTATTCTATGCTTCTTTTCTTGTTTATAAAATTAAATGGTCAAACCAAATGATTTGCCATATTATAAGCAATAGGAGTTCAAAACATATTTTCTGTGACTTTTGGTGCTGTTCCTTTTATTTTTAAATGCAAAAATGACAAGAATTTAATTAAGAGCAATGCATACATTAAATTGAAGAGGAAGAGCTCTGAATAACAGAACTGATTATTATACCAGAAGTTATAATACAGAATTAAAATAGATCAGAAAAATAATCATCCAATTTCTTCTCAAAGATCTCCATTGAAGGGGGATACTTGTGAAGCTTAACACTGGCTGTATGCAGAGGAATAAAGAGACAAAAGTCTTGTACTTTTCTCTTCTTATCTTTGAGAAAATTATTAAAGAACATAAAGGATTATATGCAGCATCTAGGGTACAATGTGGGAAGATGGTTAGCCGAGCAGCAATGGAGTTATAAAATTCCATTTTGAAACCTGAATGTGTGAACAAATCCTTTTTTTTCTCCATGTTTTACTTTGGACAGCTCTTTAAAAATGTAAATTACTTCAGCATCACTAGAGAAAATTTCCACACTGGGAATCTAACACATCAATGAAAATAGGTTCAAACCAAGAAAAAGTAATTTTAACTTTTGGGATTCTGTATCGATAATAGAGAAAGTGCAGTGATATTTGGGAGTGGAAAAAAATAAAAATCTAGATTGCTACTACTTCCATCCTAAGTTGGCAAAGAGGTAAGGAAGATTTGATTTTTTTATCCCAACATTAATGTTTTTAGGTTTTTTTTTTTTTTGCAAGGCAAATGCAATTAAGTGGCTTGCCCAAGGCCACACAGCTAGGTAATTATTAAGTGTCTGAGCCCGGATTTGAAACCAGGTACTCCTGACTCCAGGGCAGGTGCTTTATCCACTACACTACTTAGCTGCCCCCCAACATTAATGTTTAAAGATAATGAGAAGGAAGATGAGGAAAAAAAGAAATGGAGAAATTTAATATAGTGGAAAGGACTGAGACTAGAAATTAGGAAATATAGGTTCTTATCTTGCCTCCACCACTTATTAACTGTATGATCTGAATCAAGTCATTTGACTGAACATTAGTCTCTTCTATAAAATGGGGTCAATAGTATCTGCTTTGATGTTTCATAGCTTTATTGTGAAATTCAAATGAGAAAGTATATGTGAAAATTCATTGAAAATTCTAGAATATGTGAATTATATAGTTTTCTTTAGTAAGAATGTAAATCGCTGCTGCTGTTAGATTGAGTCTCACTACAGTTTCATCCTAATGGGTGCCAATAATGATAGTCTCTAGAAGTGTTTCCAACTTCCCTTTAGTATTTTATCTTTCATTAATTAATTAAATTTTATATCAAAGAGTCTTGGAGGTGAGGACAAATTAGCTTTAAAGTGTTCTTTTTTATTTTGTTTAGCAAAACATGAGAGAATTCATATTATACAAAAATATATTTCAATTTCAAATATATATTATATAATACATATTACACATTATGTTCAAAATTGTCCATCTTTTCTTTGCTTCCGTGTAGATTTTTTCCTGATCTCTGCTGTGCAATGTTTACTTTATTGTTTTTTAAAACATTCAGTACTTTATAGAGAATGTCTATTATCCAACCTAACTGAATACACTTTCCTGTTCAGTTCTACTTTGGCATAGATGAATATATAATCACTCGCACTCAATGTCCTAATTGACTATTATTTGTATTATCTCTTACATGGTATACAAAATTGAATTAGCTAAGAAATTAAGGTTTTCAATAAATATCTAATTTTTGTTCTTATGGTTTATTATTTTATTTTAATATCCTGATGGCATTTTCATATTTTTACATCCCCCCCTATTTCTTTGCTTACAGACCATTGCCTATAGGACTATCTCCAATAGTTCTGATGCACTTATGATCACTAGACCCAGATGACTCCAGAGGAGAAAGTGAGGCTGGTTATTGCCCAGCTCTCCTCATTTAAATCCAATTCAATGTATGTCATGGCAGCACCTCACTTATGTCATAACTCTGTGATAACAAAGGTTAAAAAATAATTACAACATCCCTTTAATGCACTGTATTTCACTTTTTTCAGCAATTGATATTTCCATTTTGATTTTTATAAGAATTTGTGGAAACTCTATCAGAAATTCTCTTAGTTCATTTTTATTCTCTTCTTTTTATTTTTTTAGGGTTTTTTTTTTGCAAGGCAAATGGGATTAAGTGGCTTGCCCAAGGCCACACAGCTATGTAATTTTTAAGTGTCTGAGGCCTGATTTGAACCTATGTACTCCTGATTCCAGGGCCTGTGCTCTATCCACTGCACCACCTAACCGCCCCTTTTATTCTCTTCTTGATGTACACCAGGAAGGTGGTAATGATTTGGCTAATTTACAATGGAAAACATTCTGGTTTTGAAAATGCATGAACTTCTTAACTTCATCAAAGATTTGCATTCCCCTAATGATAAATCGTCAAAGGAGATGAACAGATAGTTTCCAAATGAAGAAATTAAAGCTATATATATAAAACCATATAAAAAATCATTCAAATCATTATTGATTAGAGAAATGTAAATTACAACAACAATGAGGTATCACCTCACACCTATCAGATTGTCCAAGATGGAAAAAGGAAAAATAATCAGTGTTGGAGAGGTTGTGGGAGGATTGGGACATTGATGCATTGCTGGTCGAGTTGTGAAGGGATTCAACCTTTCTGAAGAGCAATATGGAACTATGCCCAAAGAGAAATAAAACTGTTCATACCTTTTGACCCAGCAATTTCAATTCTAGGTCTATATCCAGAAGAAGCTATCAAAAAGGGAAAAGTCCCACATGTTCCAAAATATTCACAGCAGCTCTTTTTGTAGTAGTAAAGAACTAGAAATTGAGGGGATGCCCATTAATTGGAGAGTGGCTAAACAAGTTTAGGTATGTGAATACTATGGAATACTGTTATTCTGTAAGAAACTATAATGTCAGACTAGCAAAATATGGAATGAATTACAAGATCTGATATTGAATGGAGTAGAAAAAAGAGAACATTGTACACATCAACAACAACATTATGAGATGAACAACCTTGATGAAAGCAGCTCCACTTAGCAGTCCAGATTGCTAAAACAACTGGATTAGACTGACCGTGGACTATATGATCTCCACCCAGAGGAAGAAAAACAAAACAAAACACACACACACACACACACACACACACACACACACACACAGACATAAATAACCCCTCATAATCTGATGAACACTTTATAAAAATGATCTCTTATGTTTTTCTTTCCCTTAATCCTAATTCCTCATCCCGAAAATCACTAATCTGTAAACATTTTTATCAAAACATGTATATACAATGATAACCTGACTCTTTACCACTGAGGGGAGCAGGGTGGGAAGGGAGGGTAGAAAGAAATTTTGTAACTTCAAAATATACATATGCATATGGATGAAAATAATAAATAAGTAAACCAAAACTTCATTGAAGGATTGGAAGGCATGCTGTCAAATGATCATAATCTTTATTTGGGTATATTTTAGGCAATTAGATAATATATATTTATGTTTCAAATTTTCAATTCCCATAAAAAAGTCAAATTTTAACTCTTATAAGCACAATATATCTCCAAACCAAATTTCTATGAAGCAGCCATAACAAAAGTTTTCAGGACACATTGTCTCATTATTCTTATTTAGAACTATAAATTCAGACAAATTCATATAAAGAAAGCATAAGAGACAAAGTCAAACATTAATAGATGATGATGACAAAACAACACAGAATGCAAGGAATTTATTTTAGGCTTGCTTCCTGATTTTCATTAATTTTTAATTTCAAATTTCTTCTAAGAAATCTGTCTCAATGGAAATATCTTATATTCATTTAGTCATTTGACATTTTTTGTCAAAGTCATGTCCAATATGTCCATGGGTTCTTAATAACTTTGCCAGTAGAGCACAAACTCTGATAGTTGCAACCTTATTGAAAAAGATCTAGAAATAATGAAAAGAGACCATGTCTGTTTTTTAAGTAGCAACCTTATTAAAATAAAGAGGATTCTCACAAGTAGTCTGTCCACTAGTTGATAAATTCTTTGGCCATAAAAGTAAAAAAAAAAACCTGCAAACAGACCTTTAATCCTCTGTTATCTATCGTGACTCTTCGGTGTTGGTACCAAGGTGTTGGCAAAGAAGACAGAAAGTACTTATAAATATTGAATTTTATATGGTTTTTTTTTTAGTTTTTTCAAGGCAATGGGGTTAAGTGGCTTGCCCAAAGCCACACAGCTAGGTAATTATTAAGTGTCTGAAGCTGGATTTGAACTCAGGTACTCCTGACTCCAGGGCTGGTGCTCTATCCACTGCACCACCTAGCTGCCCCCATATATGAATGTTAATTTACTAGTTAATACCATAAATGTGAGACTGTTGTTCAATAAATGAGTGGAATTAATAAAGTAATTTAAATGCATCCATATTTATTTATGTACATTTGTTGTATAAATTAAACCAAATACAAAAGAAAGATGAAACTAAATGAGAATATCTTTTAGATGCATAATTGCTTTTATTGTATATTCAAGGGCAGGAAGAAATATCAATTTAGGATATATTTAGTCATCTTATATTGCAGTGTTCTTTGCAAACATTTACAATAATATTACAAAGAACATAATATTTGCTTATATGCCAGTTATCTGCTGTGAAGGCTGAGAAATTCAGAAAAAAAAATTCTATAAAGAACTCTATGAGGGCTTTCAAATTAAATCAGAATACACTTT
Organism: Macrotis lagotis; assembly: GCF_037893015.1. Classification (NCBI taxonomy): domain Eukaryota; kingdom Metazoa; phylum Chordata; class Mammalia; order Peramelemorphia; family Peramelidae; genus Macrotis; species Macrotis lagotis. The sequence continues at coordinate 216,128,339 of NC_133661.1, forward strand.
AATATCATATGATTACAATGAAAAGGTAGATACGGGGAAGAAAAAAGATATTGGATAATAATATGATTCAGAAAAAAGCATGTAGAATTTATAGAAGACATCTCTATATATCATATAAATATAGTCTTCAGTTATAGAATGGTGAGACGCTGGACATAACAATTTTGAAGAAATATCATTAAAAATGGCATAACTTATATTCCTAATTGGAAAAAAGAATATATTTAACATATTTAACATGAATAAACTGTCAATTCATGAACTTTTGATCAAACATCAAAAATCTATACCAACTTAGATGAAAAAAAAGGCTTTCTAATTTGTGACTCAAGTGACTCCAAACTGAACTATTTAAAATAGATGTCTCAAAAGACAAAGAATATATTGGCAATATTATCATATATTATATTATGGATTCAGCAGTAAGATGCACTAATGTCCTTTGTGTTATGAATGTGTTCTTTAAAAAGAGAATAAAAATATCCTGTAGAGATTTGCAAAGTAGATAAAATGACTATAATTCAGATGATTATATGGAATTGGAAAAGTCACATAAAATTGGTACATTGAAAGCATATGAATGTATACACACATATGAGTATACACTGAAAGACACAATGGACCAATTTATGGGTTTTTCTTTCATTCTTTATTACTTGCTTAAGCATTTCTGCATAGTCTAAAAAGAATTAATTTGCTGGTTAGAGGGCCAGTCCTGAAGTCAGGACGACTTGAGTTCAAATCTGGATTCAGACACTTACTACCTATGACCTTGGGCAAGTTGCTTAACCTAACTATTTCACATCGAAGGCTATCTCCAATCATTCTGATTTATATCTGGTCACTTGACCCAGATAGCTTCAGAGGAGAAAGTGAGGCTGGTGACTTAGCTCAGCAACCTTCTCATTCAAAATTCAATTCATGTGCGTAGTATAACATCACCTCCCCTATGTCATGAACTCCTTCCAGAAGGAAGGATAAATATCATATATGTATATATATATATATATATATATATATATATATATATATATATATACACACAGACACATAAACATACACATGCATATATAAACTTGTCAATCCATGTAAACCTATAGCTATAGCTATAAGCATAGTAAGCATAGTTATAGCTATAACTATGCTTACATTTATGTCTGTATCTTTCTAATCCATATTTAAGTCTCATTTCTATATATATATACATATGTGTATGTGTGTTTAGCTAATACATATATCTTAGATAGACACTGCATATGCAATACACTGAATCTCAATATCGACAGATGGAAGATAACATCTTTGATTGTTTTTTGGAAAAAAAATGGCATTTTCTTTTTTAACTCCAGATTTCTCCAGGAAACAAAGGCTTATAATTTGAAGATCAGCATTTAGTCAATGATGCAAATAATGGAATACTACAAGATAAAAATAATTAAATAAATGAAGTTGTAGTTGACTTTGTAGGTATTTGAGAGATACGTAAGTGATGTGAATATGCTGTGTACATTATTAATAAATAATTGACCAGTAAAAGACGAGCAGAAAATACTAAAGAAATGCATGGAGAGAAGTTGTCTAGGCAAGTAGTGAAAGTGAGGAATAAATGATGTCCATTCAATTCTAATTTACATAATGTCTTGAGATCTAAGGAAATACCCCCCAGTATATTGGATATCCTTTTGGATAGAGTTTATGGAAGAACATGATTAAAAAGCTAATCAACAATAAGAAGGTATGGATGACCTGTGATCTTCAACATTGATTTCATCAAAATGCTGTTTTTTTAATTTAGGTTGTTCATTTTTCATTTTTGAAGAGGACCTAAGACATTATATGTGAGGCCTTTGCATGGAAATTGCACCTGAAATGAATTGAAGTGAAATAGAATTGCACAACACTATGGGGCTTCACTCTCTCAAAGAGAGCAATTGAAGTCCATTGGCAACATGAAAGTCAAGACAACTGGTTATAAGGTACCACAGATGTCCTTTATGTCTTCAGTGTCTAATCAAGTTCTTAGTGTTTGCTTTACAGTGCATGCTTCTGTTGCTTTCATGGCCAAATTGTTCTTATCTTCCTATTCCACCAGGGGAAGTCTTCACCTCTCATCTCCCTATTTTTGACTGCTAACCTTTACCTAGTTTTGCCCACCTGCCAAAATCATTTGCCAAAATGTGGCCATTGTTCATGCTATAGTTTCTTGGAGACATAAGTGAAATTTAGGAGATAGTTGGACACAAAAGGTGGAAAGCAGGTAAGAAAAGGGCTCAGAAACACATACTGAAGATGCTGGTGTTCCCTGAATACCCATACACTCCAATATCTCATAGTGGATAGAATATTGAACTTTGAACCAGAATAACTTAGGTTTCAAAAGATATTAGTTGTAAGACCACGGACAATGTCTCAGCTCACGAATCTTCAATAAAAGGAGGATAACAATGAATTTGAGATCTCCCTTTGTAGAAGTTAGTTCATAGATGAGGAAGGAACATAAACACTCAAAAGATCATCATGAGTCAGTCACTTTATTATTCACATTCATTTAAATATGTAATTTCCTCACCCTATAGTTCTATAGAATAGTGAATTAGGCATACAAAGGGACATTTACTCCAATTGAGAGTCCAGATGTCCTGGTTCTCTGCCCTAATATTTTATTGATGTTTAGTAGATTCATGACGACTGGGAAGGGGGATCACATGAGCAGGTAATAAGTGCATAGTCTGGACTCTCTTTCCTGTACTGTCAAATATACTTATTATAGGTCACTGTAATGAAGAAAATTTGCTAATGTTGCATACTAGGATTAGATAAAGTTTAATATATTAATGAGTTCCAGATCTGATAAGCATATCATAACAAAAATATATCCCTGTTATTAGCTGTTTTTATAGTTTTATTATGGGGAAAATCTCCAACTTCAAAATATATAGTGTATTTAAATTTCAGAGGTGTTGAACTTCTACAAGGTATTAAGTACTATTTTAGTTACTGCTTGGGAAGTTATGGTATAGATAAGCACACTAATGAAATAAATTAATAATATGAATTTAACATTAAAAAGATATAAAACTAAGGATGAATGATGGGGGTTCCCAAAATTCTAAAATTTTTCATAGAACATGATGTTGAAAATCTAGTTCCTGCTCACTTTTGAGAGAAAGAAACTGAAGTTCAAAAAGTTTTCATGTTTTAAATTCACAGAAATACTAAGATCAAAGATCAGGTATTCTGACTCCCATCCCAGTGTTCCTAGACAAGTGCCTTGACATGATAGAGAAAACACACAAAATATGGAAAAAAATAAAAGAATTGTTTTGCCATATTAAAGCATAAGTCCTCTAGGACAGAGAATCATTTTCACTTCAGAATCTCAGGAATACTCAACTCTGCTTCACATGTATTATATAAGTTTATTCCCATAGGCCTATTCAAATGTGTACATGAGGTTTCCTGTAAACTATCTACCCACAATGACGCTGCCAAACATTTCAAACATTTTTAGTCCAATATTTTTTAGGAAGGTCTTAATTTATGTGATCTTTCTGGGATATACATGAAGGACATTTTTAAAGGAAAACATGAATGATTCAAGCACCATTTATTTACAGACTATGAACAAGGGTGACCTTAGAATTTTTTAGCAAAATAGTTCAGTTCCATCTAAAACAGTAAATACAAATTAGAGATCAAAAAAATATTCATGCATAAAATCAAAGCCTAGTTGGAGTCATGCTCTCTCTCTGGCCATTTTTTCTTTACAGTAAATAATAGTTTGTCAATTTTACAAAGCCATGACAGGTGTAAGGTAAGTAGATAGAAGAGTAAATAATGGATATCTCCAGATAGAACCATAACTCATTGATCTAGCTATGCCATATAGCTCTCAATCCAGTTACTTGTACATGGTGGATATGTACTCAATAAATATCAGCTGAATCATGAATTAACAATCTTCCCTTCCATATTGTAGAAAGCTTTTGGGGGGGCACAACTGACTATAGTTTCCATGGCTTTTTCTACATATATGACATTCTCTTCTTGCTAGCATTTATTTAGAGTAAGACAACTTTCCATGTAACAGAATTTCTTTCTTCTTGCCATTGAGCTATAATGCTTACTATTTCTACCATTTATAAGGGAATATGCCATGAAATCATATGCATATGTTTTCCAATAAGTAGATATTTTTTCACTCTTTACTTTGTATAAATTAATAGTTTCTATAGGTTTTATAAAATAAATGTGATAAAGATATGCACTAAAGTCAAGCACTTTTCTGTTTTAGAGAAACTCTCTCAATGTGTTAGAGTGAAATGTTTGTCAGTCTTTCAAAATATGAAATTAACTCTTCATGTGCTTTAAATTAATTCTGATACAGACATTGGGGACACAAATTATTTTAGTATAAAATATAAGAAATATGAAGTCAGAAGTTATTTACAAAAAAAAATTTTCATAGACCAATTTACATATAGACAGGAAAGATAAAGTCCAAATATTTGCCAATACATGATCTTTACTATGTGTAACTACAGTTTCTCCTGACAGAAAGTTAATACTCATTCTGCTGCCTTCATATATTTTAATTTTATTTCTGGGTAAAATTCATTCCTTCTCAGTAAGAAAGTGAAAAGAATAAACAGAAATCAATAAGAAACTGCAGCAATACAGAGCATTCGCCCAGCTGGTTTCTTCAAGGACCTGATATAATGACATTTTCGAAGATAATATTATGAATTTCTGTTTACAAAAATAAAGATAATTTAAAAAGGGGAAGTATAAAAGCTATCAACTAGGATAGTAGTCATAAAACTCTTAGCAAATATGATTGTTGCAAGTCTTGGGATGGGAAACAACTCTGACAATAATGGGATGCTTGTGTCCATAAAATTAGTCAAGATTCAAAGATATAAATGTCAGGAATTTGCATAAAAGCTCAACTTTAAAGATTTAGAGCTGCGTACAAATGAAGACAGAAATAAGCACTACTGTGGCAGTAACACTCTAATATAGGTATCCATTATCTAATGCTTATATAATGGAAGCCAAATGAGTTCGTTATTATCAGTGCCATTACACTGAATACCAAATGAACTCATCATACAGGCACACTTGCTTTAAAAACTATTACTGCACCATCAGTGACAAGGGGGAAACATATATGCAAACTTCTTCAGATGACTAATTTGATTTCAGTGTTAACTGCTAATGTATTATTAATCAACAGTTCATTATACTTTTAGATAGCACTTAGTTTATTTGTGTTTTATTTGTACACAATTCATTTCCTCAGCAATCTCTTGCTCTATATAGCTTTTGATTCCAGTGCAAGCAGAATTATATTCAGATCCTTAAGAAATACATGTCAGGTGCAAGAATGTTACTAGTTCACTGCACTGAAATGTTGAAGTATACTAAAATTTGTAAAAGTGGAAGGCCATTTGTGTACAAAGTTTTTTTCTTGTTTTTGTTTTTGTTTTCTTTTTCTTACTGACTTAGAATTCTTCAAAGTAAAACTGCTGAGCTCTAACTTGGGACTATACTATCACAACATCAAAACACTTTTGAACATACTCAGCTTATCCTTTCAATTTTCATTGTTCAGAATTGGTTGCAGGGATGGTAATGCAATTTTCTTGCTGCATAAATCTATTTGAGCTGTTATTTTGATTTCCTGGGCCATACACAGAATACAATGCTTCAAGTAGATTCTGGTGCGACAACATCTGAAAAATCAATAGGCAGTCAAGAGTTGTGCCGTTGTAGAACAAAGCCCAGCATTAAAGCAGACACATTTTCAAAGCTGGGGAAGGGAAAAGTAAGACTGTTTGCTTTGAGAAAGAGGAATATTTATGGAGAGAAAAATCTAGAAATTGCAACTCACAGTATGATTGTCATGAATAGCAAAAGTCAAAATATTAGTGAAGGAAGTCTGATCATTGCTCGTGTGAAGTATTCACAGATCACAGCTCATTAGTTACTCTGCACTTGTGTACAAGGGCTGTCCACTTAAATGCCCTCAGTAAATGAGGAGCTGCTTGGGCATCATTTTGATATGCCGTTAGTCATTAGGCCTACCTAGCAACATGAAGGATTGCTGACATTTTATATAGCTACTCTTTCTAATGATGCTTTTAGAAATATAAATTTCATTTATGCTTCTACAATTTCCATGGATCATCCTCATGCTCTAGATAATATGATAGATAATGGATGTTGTGACTTTCCATCCCCCATCCAGGAAAGAGAGAGACAGTTACTGTCTATTTTCCCATCTGGAAGTTCAAAGGTAGGCAATTTAAGTTTAAAATGAACATTAATCAATTCTATCAAGTCTAAAAAAATGAAATCAGCTTCAATAGGAAGAATTGAACTTCTCAAATGAGGATTTTTTTTCCAAAATGATGCCAAGCCACATTCTCTCTCTCTCTCAACCTCAATCTCCCACTTTATGAGATTAGGAATTAAAAACTTTATACTGTTGTTATGATGAAAGCCCTTTATAGTTATATAACCTCACAAAACTTTGAGATATCATTTCATTTACTTTTTATTTCTGTCAAACTCCAAGTATGGCTAAGAGTAACCTTCTCTAGCATGGCAATCCTCAAGACATTTTTGGTACTAAAACAGACATGCAATTGAAGAAAGAGTATAGCAATAAATACATCATGACTAAAAATTGAAATACTCATCTGCAGTTTTTTTTGTATTATATATATAGTTCCAAATTCTCCTAATAAGATATTTTTCATAAAATTATTATCCTTAATTGGCTACATGCAAGATATTTTTAATCAGTTTTGAATTTCTCACAGTTGACTCAGTAGACATAATTGTATTTCAAAATTTCTTCCTTTACCAAAAACAAGATTTTTTTATTTGTTAATCCTAATTCAATCTTGGTTATGCATTTTTCATCTGAAATTCAAGTTTGCAATCTAATGGAACTACACACAGTTTTAAGCTAGTCTTCCATACAAAACTACAAGCATTTTCAGGTGCTAAATCTACTCCCACTGGGGAAATTTCTGACAAATCTATGAATATATAAGACATTTTAGTAGTTCAGTTAATATCATACTAAAATATAAGTGTATTCCTATAGAAAAACTGCACTCTATATTTTGTAATTATATAAAATCAATGCAAGCAGAATATTCTGCAACCAGGCTTATTCTATCATTGCTAGTATTTCTCCTCTTGGGTTTTGGCAATAATTTTCATGAGAATATATCTATTCAAATCTCAAACAAGTTCAAAGTCCTGTGGTTTGGTATTATACTTCATAAGCTTCTGCACTGTGTTATATTTTGTTTGGCAGGGAGAAGCAATCAAGTTTCAGTTTGTTTTAAATATTTATATACTTTCTAGAGTTGTATTATCGGCCATCTTCCCATTGGAAGCAAACTCTAATTTCCTTTGTACACAAAGTAAAAATACAGCGTGAAAATATATTAATCTCCATTGTAATGTAGACCCATACCCCTAGGACCCTAAAAAATTTATTAGGAAAATCAGATCATCTTGAAGTCCTGGAAGTCACCAGATGGCGCTCTTACAGTTCCAAAGAATAGAAACATTTTCTTAAATTTGAAATGGAGGGAGAGAAAAGAGATAGACAGAAAGAGGGAGAGAGAGACAGAGAAAGAGAGAGAGAGAGAGAGAGGGAGAGAGAGGGAGAGAGAGGGAGAGAGAAGAAGAGGAAGAAGAAGAAGAGAGAAGAGAAGAGAAGAGAAGAGAAGAGAAGAGAAGAGAAGAGAAGAGAAGAGAAGAGAAGAGAAGAGAAGAGAAGAGAAGAGAAGAGAATAGGAAGAGGAGAGAAGAGAAGAGAAGAGAAGAGAAGAGAATAGGAAGAGGAGAGAAGAGAAGAGAATAGGAAGAGGAGAGGAGAAGGGAGGGAGAGAGAGAAAGATACAGAGACACAGAGATAGAGAGAAGATAGAAAGAAGGAAAAGAAAGAAAAAATTAAGAAATGATCAATTCCTCCACTTGTAGTTCTTGATTTGACTTGATTATTTTACTTCTTCCCTGACACATAGGACTCATCTTAGTTAATAATTTTAGGAATAACAGTTTCTCTCATTTAATGTGTTAGTCTTTTGGTGAGCCATTTTTCTTATTTCTATATCTGCATATGCACATACAAACACACATACAGTCACACACACATTCTCACAGACACACAGATACTAGCAAAATATCTACTATCCTTTGTACTTTAGACACAGAGACTATTGAATCTCAATTTTTAAATGACATGAAGTCACAATCTACAATTTTCTTTACCTATAGACAGGACCATACCTCATCTATTCTGTATAGGTGATTCTTTGCTTTAAAAAATGTTATGGACATGCTATGTTCTCTCTTATGAAATCAGTGCTTTCACACCATTCTGTCAAGTAGCTCTCTCACAGCCTAAATTTTTCCTGATTTGACTTAACAGTCATTTATTCTCCACCTCAATAGAAATAAACTTCTACATAGTAAAAGCAAACGCACAAGAAAATTTCATATCATTGCTAGTATATCTCCTCTTGGGTTTTGTAACACTGTATATGATCATTTTAATTCTTATCCTGGGGTTGCATTTATTGTATTTAATTTCACTTATTTTTCAAAATATTCTGGACCATTTTAAGTAAAATATAGAATGAGTTCAAAGTATATAGCACCCGATATCTTGTTTCCATTTTCCTCCCCCACCTTGCCTACCACAAATACCAAAATTCATATGTTATGAATGTTTATTGTCCACTGAGGAACTCAAAACAATTTTAGCCAATACTTTAACCTTCCTTCCTTCCTAATATTTTACCATAGTTGCTCAAAATGGAAAAATAGACAACTTTGAATTTTATCTCATTTTATTTTACCTGCTCATTCTCCAGTGGAGGTGCTAACAAGCAAATGGCAGGGAGCCAGAAATGTGCTAATGTCAGGGAGATAGGAGGTGCTAATGACCACTTGGCAGATAGGAAGAAGCTGAAAGAAAAAAGTAGATAATCAGTTCTTAGGTAGTTAGAAGCTAATTGCAAAGACAGCATAAAAGACTTTTTATGCATAATACTAGGTACATTGTGGGACTTCAATTATTAAAACAACTCACCTCTCAATTTTTGATACAAATGAAAAGAAAGGTGACTAATACAAAACAGAAATCATGGCAACTATTTATTTTAACTCTCATATCTTTCTACATTTGCTTAAGTATATTATGAATACATAAATATGTGCACATGGATGAACACATTCCCCTTCCATTTTAGATAATGCTCTTCTGCTCTGTTTTTCTTGTAGTCTAGCAAACACATTCTAATTTCTGCTCATTCTCTCAAATTTTTCTTGATTGCAAAGATCAGCTGTAAGAGCAGTATGACCTGACATACCGGTGTAGGAATTCATATAGCATCAAGACAGGAAGTTTCTTTAACAAAGGTTGATTCATTCTCCAATATACTTAAAGGAAAAAAAATCATTTTGCCTTGGACTAAGGCCATTGAACCATTGTAAGGGGTTCAATAGCAAGTCCAAGAGGTAACTAGTTTCCTTCTCATTGACACATTCTTTTGTAACATCTCAGTCAAAAGAAGACAAATAATCTGAAAGACAACTTCAAGAGGTCTGTAAACTTCTCATAAGTGAAATTCCCATGATACTATAGAAATTATCCTGATGAGGAAAGAAATGTGTCTTTGTGATTGTGTGTGTGTGTGTGTGTGTGTAGAATTGAGGGAGGTCCAAAGAAATAGATCTTGATCTCCTAGGAACTCAGTTTCAAAAAAATAACATGCACACAAAATGGAAGGGACCAAAAATGACATAGAAGTTTTAAAATGAGGAGAATTTTTTTGGAAATGCTAAGTGCAGTAGAAACAGGAATTAAGTTTAAAATATGTTTTACAGAAAAAGATGAGAAAGAAAATAAGGATAAATACTTTCGATGGGTTATCTAAGGAGAAAAACTGAGACATAACATGAAGCATTTATGCTTTTATCTTCTCTTTCAATGAAAATTCTATGCAGGATGAAAAGGCTAAAATAAACTTACTTAAGCCCAAATTGGAACCCAAATTATATGGATGTTGTAAAGAATCATTTAGTGACTCAATAAGTTTTAGTCTTATCAATGAGAATAAATTGTATTCTCAGAAAGATTTCTGAAATATAATTACTGAATTGCTATTAATTATCATGAGGAAGAACAGAGCATTGGACAAAGATAATAATCTTTAAAAAAGTAAAGATAGTTTTTAAAAATTATAGACTGATGAGATAGATGTAGATCCTACACAATGTTCTAGAATAGATTCTATTGGGAGAGTCCTTAGGAAGGAAATTAGTGGCATACTACTTTTTTTTTAGTTTTTTTGCAAGGCAAATGGGGTTAAGTGGTTTGCCCAAGGCCACACAGCTAGGTAATTATTAAGTGTCTGAAACCGGATTTGAACCCAGGTACTCCTGACTCCAGGCCCAGTGCTTTATCCACTGCACCACCTAGCTGTCCCAGTGGCATACTACTAATTGCCCCGACCCGCAGGACATAAAAGTGGGGTGTCGAGGAGGACCCAGCCTGAAATGGAATGGGTGAGAATAAGGAGAGTGAGACCCAAGGATGGTGGATAAGGTCTGAGTTTATTTGAGAAAGTACATGCTTATATTGTAGAGAAGGAACAAGGGGATTAGCTTAGGGGTGGAGTTGGTATGCCTTGGCCTGAGAGAAGGGATAGTCTGTGGTCTGTTTGTTCTTGATAATGGAGGGTGAGGCCTCTTTTCTTTATCTTGGCCCTTGGTATGCCTGGAATTTTGTTTGCTCCTTTTATCTTATCTGACAGGGGGCTTCTTGGCTCCTGGTATGTCTGGAATTTATTTGCTCTTTTTATGGGGGCTTCTTGGCCCCTGGCAACTAATAGCAAAAGAACAAATTGATGTATCAGTACTGGAAAGCAATGAGGAAGAAATTATAATTTTCACATAGATGCCCTAGTACTGGACAAACGCCCCCTGAAGGATATAAACAAAATATTCGTTGCATCTTTTTAGTAGCAACTTTAAACAAAGTGTAAACCCCAAAATGGGAAAAATAGAAAATAATTGTGATAAATTAATACATTATGACATAAAATATTATGCCTATAAAAATCTATGGAGAAATATGAGAAAATTGAAGTGATACAAAATGAAATAAGAAATATATATATATATATATATTTATATCTGTGATACTTTAAATGGAAGCAAAAATAATAACAATAAAGGAAACAAAACATGAAACTGAATGTTGTTATTATAATGAATGAACCTGATCCTGAAGAAAAGAAAATGTATATTCCACTCTTCTTTGCAAAGGTGGGAAACTATGAAGGTGAAACTTTATATTCAGTTCATATATTTGTTGCTTTGTTGAATTTTTTTTCTCTTTTTTAAAATCATTAGTTATAAAGCATGAGTATTTGAAAAGAAGAATTGAATTTGGAAATGAAAATGATGAAAAATAAATAGTAATACTTTTAATTAAAAGAAGAAATTGGTAAAAACTAGGCATTAATATGCATCAGCAAAGAATGGATCATACATAATTGACCAAATTTCTTTGTGTTTTTTCTCTTGCACATTGTTCTATAGATGATTAGACTAGATCCATAGCTTCTGACTCCATGTATCTGAATTTTGGCAATGGTTTGGACAAAAATCACGTGATATTCCTGTGAACAATTCAACTTCTATATTTATTAAATACCTAATCTGTGCAGAGCATTCACAGTGAATGAGCTAAAAGTTTTATATTAAACATAGTTCCAGATTTTAAATGGTTCATGATGTGAGCTGAACTCAGACATAGTTTTGGCCTTCCACAACCGAAGCTTGTTCAAAGAAATGGGAAGAGTTAACATTACTTTAGGGATTTAAATACAATGCCAGTATTCTCTCTTATATTAAGCATGACAAATTGTTTATTATACTCTTTGCTCATTTTACTCATTGGTTGTGTTTTACATTAAATCCCCACTCTGTTTTTATACTATTTCTTCCCTCTCTTTGAAACTCATTGATGCGGAATATCAATACAAGACAAAAACCTAGTAAATACCCATTTCTTCCCTTCTTAATCATGACTATTAAATCAGGCTCCCATTTCCTTAATATTATGCACTTGTTGTTTCAGTACTTAACCTGTATATTTTATATGACTGACTTCTTCCTTTAGATCAAAAGACTGAAACTTTCTTAATACTAACTTATCCACAATAAGAAGAATACTTTAAGGGGGCAGCTAGGTGGTGCAGTGGATAAAGCACTGGCCTTGGAGTCAGGAGTGCCTGGGTTCAAATCCAGTCTCAGACACTTAATAATTACCTAGCTGTGTGGCCTTGGGCAAGCCACTTAAACCCATTTGCCTTGCAAAAATCTAAAAAAAAAAAAAGAATACTTTTCACTAAAAGTAAATGTGTGTGTGGAGTATGTGTGTGTGTATGTGTATAAATAATTTTAATCAGTGATTTGACTAAGCTCACTTCCAAATATTATTTGAAGTCATCAAAACCTAAACAATGAACCACAGAAATCTGGGCTGGGGGTTCAATGAAAAACATAACTTTTTGTCTTTACAGAGAGGACAAATGACATAAGGAAAGAGATGTATTAACATGTGAATGAACTGGATTTAAGTGAAGAAGAACCACAAAAGTTGTCAATCTCTCTCCTCCAGAGTTATCAAAATCCAGAGACAAGACAACAATTGTGTGTCTGTTTGTATATATGTGGGTGTGTAATCTGCAAAACCGATGTGTCAGGAAAATGTCATTCAGTACACTTGGTATTACTTCCACTGCAAAGGAGTATATTCTAATAAATTGTATTTGTGGTCACATGAATATTCTTTGTAATTTTACCAAAAAAACCCTTTATACATTGACCCAATATATACAAATAAAACATGGTATATTTCATCCTAAGTATTCCTTTACCAGGACTGTTCTCTAAGTATTAATGTACATATGTTTTGTTTTTATTATTAACTTGTAAATCACTCGTGGTTACCTGTAAGGTCTATATAAATTGTTTTTAAATTTTGCTCTTTTGGGGGGTTATAATCTTTTGTTTTTGATTAAATAATTTAATAGTTGGATACTGAGAAGCTGAACAAAGAGCCTATTGTAAGAATTGAAGAGATCTATGACTCATCATGAACTGTCATTTGCAACCTCTGGATACTGTTGCTTCCATAATCCCAAATGGTGTCTAGTAGTAACTCTGCAAATACAGATGCTTATCCAATAGTTATATTGGTACTTTGGGGGTGGGGGGGCAAGAAGTCATTTTTTTGCTTACACAGGAATTTTTTGAATATAATTATTGGGAAAATTGGAACACAATGAGGTAATGTACCTCCATAAAAATAAAGATAATTGATGAAAATGATGATGATAAAATTTGATTCTAAAAAAATTAAAACCAGTTTTTAAAAAAATACAAAAATATAACATGAGAGAAGGCGCTCTAGCCACACTAGGAAATACTTTAATATTCATATAAATTATTTATTTTCTATGACCCAAGTCAAGATATTTAATGTAATTCTATTTTACAAAGCAACAATAATTATTCTTGCTTCATATAATACAAATTTTTGTTGTGGGTTTTTGTTTGATTTTGTGAAAAATGCTCTTTGTAAAACAAGGAATTCAGGATAGGTAAGATATTAATGTTATGAAATTCTTACCAAAACATTGTCTCTACCATTTTCTTTTAATTTTTTGAAGACAAAAGTCATGAAACATGCATGGAATTTTTAGATACAAAAATAAAATAATTAATTTCATTTTAATTAGATTTTCAATTATATGTCTCCTCTAACCCTTCCAGAAAGCTGTGCTCTCTTTCAAACAAAAATATTCATATACCGTTGCCTAAACATAAATATGCCTACATATACACATACAGTAACATATATACAATAGAGGCATTGTCACTAATTTAAAGACTAAACAATTTAGTTGTTCTCCATAGTCCATGGAGAGTTATTATACTTTGTAAGTCCATGTGAATATTGTGGACATCATCTATTAATCATAATAGCTCTCTTTATTATCTTAAGATACTGTCATCTAAACCTCTATTTAGTTATAAATTTTCTATTTATCCTGTCTCTATTGTGTTTTGTAAGAAGTTAAGAATAGCTGCAACCTGAATCATTAATACTGTAATCAGAAAATTATAAATTCAGAGAGTAAGAACAACTATATTAGACTAACTATGGATAATGTTACCCCCATCCAGAGGAAGGAAAAAACAAACTAAAAAAACACCCCAGGGGCAGCTTGGTGGCAAAGTGGATAAAGCACCAGCCTGGAGTCAGGAGTACCTGGATTCAAATCTGGTCTCAGACATACCTAGCTGTGTGGCCTTGGGCAAGCCACTTAACTCCATTTGCCTTGCAAATCCCTAAAAACAAAAACAAACAAAAAAACAAAGCAAAACAACCCTTCAGAATCTGATAAACACTTGATAAAAAATTATCTCTTATGTATCTCTTTTTTTTAATCCTAATTCTTCATACTGAATATAGCTAATCTATAAACATGTTTATCAAAAAAATATATATATACAACACTAACCTGACTGTTCACCACTGAGGGGAGGAGGGTGGGAAGGGAGAATGGAAGGAAATTTTGTAACTTAAAAATATACATGGACATATGGATGCAAATAAATTAAATTAAAAAAATTATAAAGGGAAATGTGGCAGGAAATAAATTGATTTTTCAAATGACATTTAGAAGATAGCTTGTGAGGTATGTTATAGACATTCCTTTCAGTGATGAATGGGACTAGAAGGTATTTGAAATTCCAACTTTTCAATTTTATATTTCTGTAATCTTACAGATAAATGTATTTGTTATCTTCTTAAAAGAGAAAAAAAAGAAACTAGGTAATAAGAGGTCATAGGATTTTATATTCTGAAGGGATCTTAGAGATTATTTGGTTACAAATTCAAAGAATCTTAGGAATTTAGTCTGAAATAAGACTGACAACCATGCAACTAATGCATGAATAAGAAACTCCATGATAGAAAAATGGGTAATAACTTGAATTTCTATGGTTCTTTACAATTTGAAAATTAATTTATAATATTTTACTTGATCCACAAGACAATCCTGGGAGATAGAATATATTACCACCACCTTTTTTTTTTTTTACAGATTATGAAACTATAAAAACTAGATTTTAAATAGTTTGACCAGGATCATAACACAGCTATTAAGTGTTTGAGGCTGGTCTCAAAAACAGATTTTCATGATTCCTGATATTGTGCCTATTTTGGTTAGTTCTAAAAGGAAGAAAGTAGTGTGTGTGTGTGTGTGTGTGTGTGTGTGTGTGTGTACACATGAGTGTGGATATGGGGTAGATTACCCCAATTTAAGCCCATCATTTTATAAGTGAGGAAATTAATGCCTAGGTGGAAGAAAAATTAAATTGTTATTTTTCATAAGAGTGGGAGCCAAGACTTGAACCTAGAGTTTATGGCTACAGATTCAGCTTCTCCATTATCTACTCTGCCTCCCTCAGAAAATTCATTAGGACAAAACCACAGCACAATCCTAATTCCTAAAAATAAAGCTTGTCAGAAAACTGTTAACTATTAAAAAAAAAACTACCGGCACAAAAATACTTCCTCTGTCTAAAAGGTAATTTTAAAAATGCGTAGGGCAGAATCCATTTATAACACATATGCTTTTAAGAATTCAAGTATAATTCATTAGTGAATACTATGATATGGAAGTATGTGTGGAATGCATTCTTATTTGGTTTTTAAGCATCATTATATAAAAGGATCCATAAGTAAATAACATTCAAGATCATTATCCTGTCTTTTGGAAATATAAAATACATTCAGTAAATGTAACAACTTTATGCAAATAATATCCAATGGAACAATTTTTATATAAATATTCTATAAGAATTAGGGATTTTTAAACATCTATCATATGCTGTACAGAAATTGAATAATTCATATCCAATATTTATCATAAATTTATTTTCTTTATTTCATTATTTTCCTCTTCTTCCTCGTTTCATTCCCTTCTTCATAATAAAATAGGAAGAAGGAAAAAGAGGAGAGAGAAGAATGAGCTAGAGAGAATGAAATACTCGTCTTTCTAGGAGGGCATGAAATGAACTGAATATTCTTGCTTGTGTTTCAATTTAAATAAGTATTATATTGATATCTTAGAAAACTTAGTGCATGCATTGCACAGGATGGGAAATGTAGTTGAAAGGTGCTAAATTTAATATTCTAGGTGCCAACACAGTACATTCAACATGAGCCATGGTTTTAAGAGAGATTGAAGGGGTGGGGGGATGGAAGTAAGTTTGGGGGGGGATTGTAAAACTCAAATGATATCTTTAATAAAAATAAATTAAAGAAAGAGAGATTGAAAAAATTTTATTCAATTAAAACATGTTTAAAGGACATTGGAAGTTTCAAAGAATAATGAAATCCAGGAAAGAATGATGCTTTTCTAAATTACTACTGTAGTGAAGTGTCTAATTATGTTCCATTTCCAAAAACTAAACTACATAGTAGTTTTGATTTTTTGACTACTTAAAGTTCATATTCTAGATATCTAGCACTACACCAAAGCAAAATTGAGAAGTAATTAAAATTGGATTTAGTGTTTGATTTGTCTCCTCATCTTCATTCTTAGTGACCAGTCACCTAGTGTTGTTCCTCTGACATCTCAGGAGATAATACTATATCAATTCAACAAAGATTAAGTGTCCAGCATATATACAAAGTTTCCCAATAATTCTAGAAATTTCTTTGCTCATCCCTTGAATAAATTAAAATTATTCTGCATCATTTAGTAATCAATTCCATTTTGTAACTGATCTTACTCTAGATTAATGCCTCATTTTCAAGCCATATTTCTCTATTCATAACTTTTATTCAGTTATGGAGCTTTCCCTCCTATGTAAATTAAAGATATGATTGAAAAGAAAAGTTATCATTCATACCATTACCCTTGAAGACATCAGCTCCTTTTATGTTAAACTCCAATCTGCTTAACCTAGGTGCCATCCACCAAAAAGATATGTCTCTATCCTTGCCGTTCCTTGTGCAGTTAGATGAGATTTGATCTCTTCCAGGGAAACAATGAATCCCATGGTACTGATACTCTAGCAAAGATTGTAAGAGGCAGAGGAGTTTCAGAAAGCAATTAGCATTGTTTAATTGTCATAAGGGGCATGATAAATTACACCTAAATGCCAAACCACTTTTCTTAGAAGAGTCAATTTGATATTACTAGATTCTCTTCTGTGTGTCAATAAAAATGGTTGCTGGCCTTTCTGAGGTGACTCTGATAACGATGATAAATTATAAATAAAAAAATTGGGGGGTAGAACCAGGATGGCATAGCAAAGGAGGGGATTTATTCAAGCTCTCTCTCAAAACTCTCTAAATACTTTAAAAAAATTTTAATGAATTTATTTTCATCCATGTGTATATGAATATTTTAAGTTACAATATTTTCTTCCTCCCTCCCTTGCCACTACCTTTCTCCTCAGTGGCAAATGATCAGGTTAGCATTGTCCATACATATTTTTGATAAACATGTTTACAGATTAGTCATTTTCGGTATGAAGCATTAGTATTAAGAGAAATACATAAGAGATATTCTTTATAAAGTATTCATCAGATTCAGAGGGATTGTTTTTATTTTATGTGTGTGTGTGTGTGTGTGTGTGTGTGTGTGTGTTTTTCTTCCTCTGGAAGGGAATAATATAGTCCATAACCAGTCAAATATAGTAGTCCAAGCGGTCTGAACTGCTGAGAGGAACTGCTTCCAGCAAGTTTGTTCATCTCATAACATGTTTTAATTGAATAATTAAATAATTTGGTGATGTGTACATTGTTCTCTTGGTTATACTCCCTTCACTCATCATCAGATCCTATAAGTCATTCCATATTTTTCTAGAGTCCAACCATTTATGATTTCTTATAGAACAATAGTATTTCATAATATTCATGCACTATAACTTGTTTAGCTATTCCCCAGTTAATAGGCATCCCCTCAATTTCCAATTCTTTGCCACTACAAAAAGGGCTGCTTAAATATTTTGGAACATTCCTTTCTTTAAAAAAATTTCTTCTGGATATAGACCTACAATTGGAATTGCTGTGTCAAATGGTATGAACAGCTTTATTGTTCTTTGGGCATAGTTCCATATTGCTCTCCAGAAAGGTTGGAATCATTCACAACTGCACCAGCAATGCATCATTGTCCCAGTCCTCCCACAACCTCTCCAACACTGATCATTTTCCATTTTTCTCATCTTGGCTAATCTAATAGGTATGAGATGATACCTCATTGTTGTTTTAATTTGAATTTTTTAATCACTAATTATTTGGAGCATTTTTTCATATGGTCATATATAACATTAATTTCTTCATTTGAAAACATACCCTTTGACAATTTATCAATTGGGGAATGACTTGTGATATTATCAATTTGATGCAATTGTATATATACTTTAGAAATGAGACTTTTATCAGAACTCCTAGTTGTGAAGATTATTTCCCAGCTTTCTGCTTTCCTTTGAATTTTGTCAGCATTGGTTTTATTAAAGCAAACCTTTTTAATTTAATATAGTCAAGATCTTTCATTTTGCAGTTTTATAATGTGCTTTAATTCTTGTTTGGTCTCTCTAAATATGTTTAAATGACTCTAAACAAATTATAGAGCTGCAGAATTCAGAAAAATAACAGAATGAAACAATTTTCCAGTCTAATATAACCCAAACGATCAGCAGAAAAAGAATTTTGCATCAAGGCAAGAAAGGAGCACAGTCCAGGGTAGGATCTTCCAGCAAATCTCCAAACTTGGAAGTCACTGAATCAATAGAGGCATCATTGAATTCCAAAGCTCTCAACCCTCAGAAGGCAAAGGGGTCAAACAACAGGTCAAAAGGAGACTATATACTAGCACTGAGGGAATACTCTGTTACTTTGCCCTAATTCAGATCCTGATCCCAGTCCTGGGTAATTGTCTCAGGACAAGGAAAAGCACTAGTTCACCACAATTTGGAGGCCACAGGGAAGAGGAGACCATCTTAACAATTTCAGACAGAAAATAATCCTTGTGGTCATTCATAGACAAGAATACAGGTTAGAAGAGCAGAAATCACCTCTCTTTAGATCATACTACTTTAGAAGAATTGAAAATTTAGAGGCTCCCAAAAGTATCTCTGAATACAACTGCACAAAATCTCAGGACTTTGGTCAGTATGCCCTCCACTTGGAAAGTAGAGTCCTACTTTAACAAAGAGTTAAAATCAAGTCATAGATGAGTAAAATGAACAAACAACAGGAAAAAACTTACAGTATAAAGCTACTAGGGTGAGAAGGAAGTTCAAAACACACACTCAGAAGGAGAAAACAAAGTAAAAATTCCTGCAACCAAGGCCTCCAAGAAAAGTAAAAATTGATTTAAAGTTAGGAAAGGTATCAAAAATGATTCTGAAAATCAAGTAACAGATAGATGAAAAATTGGGAAGTAAAAAATGAGAATGATGTTTAAAAAAATCATGAAAAATAAATCAGCTGTTTGCTAAAGGAGACAAAAATACTGAAGAAAATAACACTTTATCTATCTATACTTATTTATTTATTTATCTATTTACCTATTTATTTATAGTTTTTGCAAGGCAATGGCATTAAGTGGCTTGCCCAAGGCCACACAGCTAGGCAATTATGAAGTGTCCGAGGCCAGATTTGAACTTAGGTCCTCCTGACTCCAGGGCCAGTGCTCTATCCACTGTGCAACTTAGCTGCCCCAGAAAATAACACTTTAAAAAATACTAGGTCAAATGGTGAAAGAGATAGAAAAAGCCAATGAGGAGAAGAATTCTTTCAAAAGTAGAATTAGCTAAATAGACAAAGAGGCACACAATTTCATTGAATAAAAAATTATTTAAAGAATAGAATTAATCAAATGTAAAAGGAGTCACAAAATATCACAGAAGAAAATAATTCTTTAAAGATTTGAATTGAGCAGACTTCTGGGGCGGAACCAAGATGGTGGTGCAAAGTTAACAAGCTCCTGGAGCCTTTCCCTATCGAAGGTACATGAAGCTTCTACTCTGACATTCTCTGATACTTTACTAATAATATTAGAGTACCAACAGAAGAGGCACAAAGATTTTAATTTTAGAGGGAAAGAAGGGAGAATGTGAGTGCTGAGTAAATTCTATTCAGTAGAAGGAATAAGATACATTCCCACTTGGATTTTAAACTCTAACTTAATTTACAGGGATGGGGGCACTGGGAAAGGGGAAGATAAGGGAAGAAGAGACTGATAAAAGGGAAGAGAAGGTATAAATGAAAACTAAATTTTTAAAAGATAAATCAAATCCCACCAAGCAAAAGAGAAGATTCAAAGAAGTTTTCAGCTACAGACATTGTGGAGGATCCTCATGCAAGGTCTGTTTCTTTGGTGAAAAAGGGAGAGAAAAGTCCAGGAGGCAGTAGAATGTGGAAAACCAACAGGAGACTTTTAGATACAGTGCAATCCAGGTCCCTACAACTTAGTAATAACAGAGGACCCAGCAGCTAATTAACAAGCCAGCAGGGAGGATCCCAACCCCAACAATCTGAACCTTGAAAGCCCAAAAGACAGGATTGGGTCTGGAACAATCCTCTGTTAAGTCAGAACCTGGACATAAAGGAAGGGGAAAAAACTCTGCCATGACAAGGCTTGGACTGCATAGTCAACATCTTGACCAACAACAACAAGCCAGGGATCAGATCTCAGCCCCAGCAAAATAAAAGCTAGGATCTATACTCCATATACCCCAGGAGCAGAACTATAACAACAAAGATGAGCAAAAAAAAGCTAAAAGAGCATTCACTATAGAAAAAATACTTCACAGATGAAGATAACAGCAATACCATATCTAAAGAAGAAAGCTGTGAAACATCACTCACAGTAGTATCAAAACAGTCTATAAACTGGACTCAAATACAAAAGTTCATTGAAAAGCTTAAAAAAGAATTTTAAAATAAAAGTAAAGAGGAAGAAGAAAAATGGAATAAAGAAATGAATGTCATACAGGAAAATTGTGAAAAGTTTACCAGAGAAATCAACATTTAAAAAGGAAACACAAAAGGTAATTATAGATAATTATAAATAAATTCTTGAAAAATAGAATTGAAGATTTAGATACTAATGAAACTACAAGACTACAAGATTCCATCAAACAAAATTAAAAGGCTGAAAAAATTGAAGAAAATGTAAAGTACCTGCTAGGGAAAATGAATGACCTGGAAAACAAATTCAGGAAAGACAATCTATGAATCACTGGAATACTAGAAAGCCTGGATCAACAGAAGAAAACATCACGTAGGAAATTATAAGAGAAAGTTGTCCCAATCTATTAGAACAAGATAACAATATAATTGAAAAAATCCACAGAATCCCTACAGAAAGACATCCAGGATAAAAATTCCAAGGGTTGTAATAGCCAAATTCCAGAACCTTCAAATAAAAGAGATAATATTGCAAAGAGTAAAAAGAAAATAATTCAAATGCAAAGAGAACACAATCAGACTAACACAGGACCTATATGCCTTAACATTGAAGCATCAGAAGAACTGGAATAATAACATATTTTGGAGAGCTAAGGACCTGGGATTACAACCCAGAATGTACTATCCTGAAAAATTCAGCATATATTATCAGGGGAAAAGATGGATGTTGAATGAAATACAGTACTTCCAGAATTTCCTGACACAAAGACCAAAACTGAACAGAGAATTAAGTTGTCAAATGCATGACTGAAGACTTACATAAAAAAAGGTAAATGAAAAAGGGAACTGAAAAAATAAAACTGTTTTAAACAAATGTTGGTACCTAAAAGGCAAGATATAACAATTTTAACTCATTAGAACTTTTCTTCTTTAAGAATAGTTTGAGGATAGAATATAATTGAAGAGAATGAACCTAAGGGATATAGGTGTAATTGGGTCTTATCTCTCAATTGAAGAAGTCCAAGATCACATTACTGTGTTTGACATTAAAAAGCTCTGAAAAAAAAGCAGGATTGTCACCTTTAACTACTTTGACTGGCTTTAATCACAAGGTACCAAGCACTTTGTCTAATGAGGACAGCATAAACCCCAAGGACAGGAGACAGTGCCTCTATTACCTAGAATAATGTCTAAAGTTCTCAGTGAGATCACCAGAGTCTCCCAGTATTTAGAGATCTTTAAGATACTTTCAGTTAATTAGATCAAGATGCTTCACCAAACAAGGAGTTAGAAACCCTGTGTGTGGGGAGGGGTTAAAGTGGGAGAGACAAAGGACCTTGGTTCACTTAACAAGGTTTTAAGTACCTTAAGTGAGAGCAGGGGAGGTAAAGTGGGAAAGAAAAGAGGGGGGGAGGCAATTGTCACAAATAGTTCAAAAAATAATATGGTTTTGGAGGATACTGTGGCTTGTGAAGAAGATTCTGTGTACTTAAAAAATACTTGAAAACAGGGTAAGATAAAAAACGAATATAGTAATATTTGCAATTTGAATCAATGCTGAATATCAAACAGTCAAGTAAACAATCTGTGAAGATATCTTGATAACAATAGGAGCTTATCAAACAATCAAAAACTGTGATTGATGATACCTGATTAATAATATTAGAGTACCAACAGAAGAGACACAAAGATTTTAATTTTAGAGGGAAAGAAGGGAGAATGTGAGTGCTGAGTAAATTCTATTCAGTAGAAGGAATAAGATGCATTCCCACTTGGATTTTAAAATCTAACTTAATTTACAGGGATGGGGGCACTGGGAAAGGGGAAGATAAGGGAAGAAGAGACTGATAAAAGGGAAGAGAAGGTATAAATGAAAACTAAATTTTTAAAAGATAAATCAAAATGGAAAGGTAGTAAAATTTTGGTGAGGAGGATTAAAGAGAAAAGGAAAGAGATAAATGCAAATGGAGAAAAATAGCATAGAAGTCAGGGATCAGATCTCAGATCTGGTAATCTTAACTGTAAATGTAAATGGGATGAACTGTCCCATAAAATGGAAATGGATAACAGAGTGGATTAAAAACATAATCCTACAATATGTTTACAAGAAATACATTTGAAGAAGTATACACAAAGGATAAAGTTAAAAGGTTAGAGCAAAATACATTATTACTCAACTGAATTAAAAAGAATTGGGGTAGAGATTCTAATCTCAGACAGAGTAAAAGCAAAAATCAATCTCATTAAAATGGATAAGAAAGGAAACTACATATTCTTAAAACTCACCATTGGTAATGAAGCTATATCATTTCTAATCATATATGTACCTAGTGATATGGCATCCAGATTCCTAGAGGAAAAGCTGAGTGAATTAAAAGAAGACAATCAGCAAAACATTAATGCTGGAAGACCTCAACCTCCCTCTCAGAACAAGATAAATCTAATAACAAAATAAACAAGAAGGAAGTTAAGAAGGTGAATGAAATCTTAGGAAACTTAGATATGACATACCTCTGGAGAAATTGGGTATGCAACTAAAAAAGTTAGAAAAAGAACAAATTAAACATCCCCAATTAAATACCAAAAGTAGAAATTCTGAAAAATCAAGGGGGATATTAATAAAATTGAAAGCAAAAAAACCATTGATCCCATAAATAAACCTAAGAGTTGGTTTTATGAAAAACCAATAAAATAGACAAACCTCTGGTTAATCTGAGTAAAAAAGAGAGAAGATTACCAAATAACCAGTATCAAAAACGAAAGGGTGAACTAAGCAACAGTGAGGAGGAAATTAAAGAGATAATTCAGAGCTACTTTGCCAAATCATATGCCAATAAATTGAACAACTTGAGTGAAATGGATGAATATTTACAAAACTACAAACTGCCCAGATTACAGAAGAGGAAATAAATTAAATAGCCTCATTACAGAATAAGAAATTGAAGAAATCATCAATAAACTACCTAAAAAAAAGTCTCCAGGACAAGATGGATTTGCAAGTGAATTCTACCAAACATTTAAGGAACAGTTAATTCCTATACTACATAAACTATTTTAAAAAAATAGAAGAGGAAGAGTTATACCAAATTCCTTTTATGACACTAAACATGGTTCTGATACCTAAACCAGGAAAAACCAAAACAGATAAAGAAAATCATAGACCAATCCCTCCAATGAACATTGATGCAAAAAGCTTAAATAAAATTGTAGCAATGAGACTACAGCTAGTTATTTTTAGGTTAATACACCATGATCAGTTAGATTTATACCAGGAAGGCATGGATGATTCAACATTAGGAAAACACTCAACAAAATTAAACATATAAACAGTAAAATCAACAGAACCCATATGATTATCTCAATAGAAACTGAAAAAGCTTTTGATAAAATACAATATACATTCCTATAAAAACACTAGAAAATATAGGAATAAATGGATTTTTCCTTAACATTATAAATAGTATTTATCTAAACCATCAACAAATAATATATTTAATGGGAATAAACTTGGAACATTTCCAATAAATTCAGGAGTGAAACAAGGATGCCCACTATGACCATTACTATTCAATATAGTATTAGAAATGCTACCAGTAGCAATAAGAAAAGTAAAAGAAATTGAAAGAATTAGAAGTGGCAATGAGGAAGCAAAACTTTCACTCTTTGCAGATGATATGATGTTATACCTACAAAACCCAAGAAAATCATCTAAAAACACTCCATGAAACAATTAACAAATTCAACAAAGGAGCAGAATATAAAATAAACCCACATAAATCATCAGCATTTCTATATATGCACAACAAAGTTCAAGAACAAGAGATAGAAAGAGAAATTTCATTTAAAATAGTGGTAGATAGGGGCTTCTGGCCAAGATGGTGGAGAAAAGGCAGGCACACTGCTTAAAGTCTCCTGATCTTTCCTCATATAGAATATGAAACAAACTTCTTACCTTCATTTCAGTTGAAGCCTCTTCCTCGGACAAACATAATCACAGCCCACCTTCCACCCCCAGGCTAAGACCAAGCAGCAGAACCAACTCCATTGTGATTAGGGAGAGTGATGAACTCACCCCAGGGTAGAGACCATCAAAATCAAAGATAAAAGTATTCAACAGCTTCAAACATTCCCTGCATGCCAAGGGAGAGGGCCTCAATCAAGGTCACAGACACTCCAGAGAAAACAACCAGCCAGTAGGGCCAGCTGGAGATAGTACACTCAGTGAGCAAACGTCTAGCATACTCTATTGGTCAGCTGGAGATATTATATTCAGTGAGCAAAGCCTCTAGGGATCCCAACACCAAACCTCTGTGAACCAGACCCTCCCCAAAAGCAAGTCTTAGAATAAAGAAGAAAGGCCAATACAAAGAAGGGTCAATAGAAAAATTCTTGGAAGGAAAAGACATTAACTCAGAGAGACCTAGAACCTCTGAGGAGAATATGACCTGCTCTCCAACACAGAAAGACTTCCTTGAAGAAATAAGGAAGGAGTTTAAAAATCAATTGAAAAACTTGGGAGAGAAAATTAACACCTTGCAACATGAAAATAATTCTCTCAAAACCTCAATTAGTCAAATGGAAAACTCTTACAAAAATAAAATTGACAAAAGGGAAAAGGTGTTGCAAAAAAGGTGAAAAAAGAAAATTCTTCTCTTAAAAAAATATAATGGATTCTGTGAAAACCAGTGACTTCGTGAAACAGCAAGAGTCTGTTAAACAAAACCAAAAAATCTAAAAAAAAAAAAATGAAGAAAATGTAAAATACCTCATCAGCAAAACCATTGACCACAAGAAGAGATCAAGAAAGGACAACCAGAGAATTATAGGCCTTCCTGAAACCATTGAAGAGAAAAAAAAGCCTGGACTTAATTTTACAGGATTTAGTGATGGAAAATTTCCCTGATATGGAACCAGAGGGCAAAATAGTTTTTGAAAGAGTACATTGATTCCCTCCAGAAAGAGATCCTAAAATGAAAACATCAAGGAATGTTGTGAGAAAAGAGAAAATTCTGCAAGCAGCAGAAAGAAACACTTTAAATATCAAGGAGCCACAGTAAGGATTACCCAGGACCTGGATGCATCAACATTAAGGAACTGAAGGGCCTGGAATGAGATATTCTGAAAAGCAAGGAAACTTGGAATGCAGCCATGAATCCACTATCCAGTAAAACTGAGCCTTCTCTTCCAGGGAAAAGATGGTCATTTAACAAAATGGGAGACTTCCAACAATTCATGATGAAAAGACCAGAGCTAGATAGAAAATTTGGACATCCAACAGGAGGTTCAAGAGACGCATGAAAGGGTTAAAACATTTTTTTAAAAGGGGATAGAGAGGAAAAAACTACTATTGAATAAGATGAAACTGTCTGTATCCCAGCAAAGGAAAAAGATTCTCATAACTCTTGAGAACCTATCAAAGAGAATATACTTAGCCAGAAGTGATGGATGCACATGGCTTATTCATGAGACTGCTATCCAATAGGAAAAAACTGACTAGATCTCTATGTGGGAGAAAGACTCTAATAACTCTTGAGAATTGGAACTCTATTTGAGAGAATATACCTGGCCAGAAGTGACATATACTCATGATTTTCTGTGACTCAGAATAATTTAAAAACACTTCATCTTTAAAAAGGGGTATGGGAAGGAGATAGGAGGATGGAGGGAATTAAATGTGGTAAATCTCATTACATAAAATGGTACAAAAGATCTATTGTAATACATGGGAATAAGGGAGGAGATGAGAAACACCCTGAATCTTCCTCTCATCAGACTTGGCTTAAAAGTTAATTTACACACATACTCAGGTAATTTAAGAAACATTTTACCTTTCAAGTATTAAAAGGGGGAAAAGGGGAAGGGGGAGACAGAGACAGGGAGGGGGAGAAAAAGGGGAACTAACAGAAGAAAGGAAGGGGAAAGGGGAAAAAAGGGAAAAGGGAAAGAAAGGGGAGGGGGTTAGATATAGAAGGGCAAACACACTGAAGGTGGTGGTATTCAGAAACAAAATACTAGGGAATATGGATAATGTGAAAAAGGGGGAAAATACAATCAAAGGGAAGATAACATATAGGGATGATTTCTTGCTCAGCACATTTAATTTGGATCAATGAATACCAAGGAAACAATGTAAAGACTGGCAAATTGCCATCTTTGGGGGATGAGGGGAGGGAAGCAAGATTATGGGGAAAATTGTAGTACTCAAAATAAACAAAATCCTTAAAATGAAAAAAAACAAACAAAATAAAATAAAATAATGGTAGATAACATTAAATTTGGAAATCTACCTCCTAAGACAAAACCAGAAATTATATGAACACAATTATAAAGCTCTCCTCACCCAAATTAAGTCAGCTCTAAATAATTGGAAAAAATGTCACAGCTCATTGTTAGATTGAGCTAATATAATAAAAATGACAATCCTTCCCAAATTAAATGACTTATTCAGTGCCATACCAAACTACCAAATGAATACTTTACCAAAGTACAAAAAATAATAATAAAATTCATTTAGAGTATCAAAAGGGCAAGAATAACAAGGGAACTAATGGGGAAAAAATGTAAAAAAGGTGGCCTAGCTCTACAAGATATTAAACTATATTGTAAAGTAACAGTCATTAAAACTGCCTAGTACTGGTTGAGAAATAGAGTATTCAATCAGTGGATTAGGATAGGTTCAAAAGAAAACACGGTAAACAACTGCAGCAATCTACTATGTGACAAATCCAAACACATAAACCTCTGAGATAAGAATTCAATATTTAAAAAAAAATTGTTAGGAAAACTGAAAAAAAAAATTTGGCAAAAACTAGGCATAGATCTATATCTCATACCCTATGCCAAAATAAGGTCAAAATGGATAATAGATTTAGACACAAAGAGTGATACCATGGATAAATTAGTAGAACACAAAAATTCTATCTGATCTATGGAAATAGGATGAATTTATGATCAAACAAGAATTAGAGCACATAATAAACTGCAAAATGAATGATTTTTGACTATATTAAATTAAAAAGGTTTTGTACTAATGAAAATCAATGGAGTCAAAATTAGAAAAAAAAGCAGAAAGCTAGGAAACAATGTTCACAATCAGGAGTTCTGATAAAGGTCATATATCTAAAATATAAAGAGAATTGCTTCAAATTTATAAGGACACAAGTCATTCCCCAATTGATATATGGTCAAAGGATATGAACAGTTTTCAAATGAAGAAATTAAAGCTGCATATAATCTTTTAAAAAATGCTCCAAATTACTATTGATTAGAGAACTGAAAATTAAAGCAACACTGAGGTATCATCTCATACCCATTAGATTAGCCCAGAAGAGAAAAAGGGATGTTGATTAATGTTGAGGTTGTGGGAGTATTAGAACATTGATACATTGCTGTTGTAGTGGTGAATGGATTCAACCTTTCTGGAAAGCAATATGGATTTATGCCCAAAGAGCAATAAAACAGTGAATACCCTTTGACCCAGAAATTCCAGTTCCAGGACTATATCCAGAATAAATTGCAAAAATTGGAAAAAATCCCATATGTTCCAAAATATTCATAGCAGCTAATTTTGTAGTGACAAAGAACTGAAAATTAAGAGGATGCCCATCAATTGGGGAATGGCTAAACAAGTTATCAACCATGAATACTTTGGAATATTATTGTTCTATAAGAAAAAATAAATTGTGAGACTGTAGAGAAGCATGGAATGACCTATGGGATCTGATGCTGAGCGAGGGGAATAGAGTCAAGAGAACAATTTATACATCAACATTATGAGATGAACAGCCTTGATGGAAGCAACCCCCTTTGGCAGTCCAGAGAGCTATGACAACCATATTTGACAGATTATGTACTATATTGTGGATGATATTATTGGGGACTATATTATTCCCAACCAGAGGAAGGAACGAAAAACAAAACATACAGAAAAAAATGTCCCCCCACTGAATCTGATAAAAACTTTAAAAATTATGTCTTAGTTATCTCTTTCCTTTAATCCTAATTCCTCATGCCAATATTACTAATTTGTAAAGATGGTTAACAAAATATGTATGTAAAATGCTGCCCTGACTCTTCTCGACTGAGGCGGGGAGCCTGGGAAGGGAAGCTGGAGGGAAGCTTTATAACTTGGAAATATTCATATACAAATGGATGAAAATAAATAAAGAAATAAATAAATAAAAATAAACAAAAAGATTAGAATTGAGCAAAGGGAAGTTAATTACTTTTTTGAGAAAGCAAGAAACAAAACAAATCCAAAAGAATGAAAAAATACCAGACAATGTGAAATATCCCTTTGGAAAACAACTACCCTGGAAAATAGATACAAGAAAGACAATTTAAAAATTATTGAACTAGGTGAACATCATGAATAAAAAGATACAGCACATCATCTTCCAGGAATTATCAAGGTAGATTTCCCTTATATTCATGAAAAAGTGAACCTGAAAGAATCCACTGATCTCCTCTCAAAAGAGAGATCCCAAGATGAAAATTTCCAACAATAGTATAGTTAAATTCCAGAGTACCTGAAGTCAGGAGAAAATATTACAAGTAGCCAGAAACAAACAATTTAAGTATCACTGATTCACAGTCAGGATAAGACAAGATTTGGCAGCTTCTTTAAAGTTTCCTTAAAATCCTTTAAAGGATTAAATGATCACAGGGCTTATTATATGATATTTTGCAAGGCAAAAATGGATTACAACTAAGATCAAGTATCCAGCAAAACTGAACATACTCTTTCAAGGGAAAAAAAAATAGGCATTTAATTAAATAAGAGACTTTTAACCTTTGCTCATGGAAAGACCAGAGTTGAACAGAAAATTTGATTTCTAAATACAAGACTCAAGAAAAGAATAAAATAAAGAATATCCAGTTATGAAAAGTCTTCTCCAAATGGATAATTTTAATCACATTGAATAAGAAGTTTTTACACATATAAAACAAAGCCAACCAAAATCAGAATGAAAATTGAAAAAAGGGAAACTTTTTTTTACATTAAGTATTTCTGATACAGGCTATATTTCTTAAATATATAGAGAACAGACTCAAAATTATATGAATAAGGCATTTCCTACTAGATAAATGGTAAAAATATAAGAACAGGCATTTTCAGATGAAAACATCAAAGTTATCTAATGTCATATGAAAAAATGCTCTAAATTGCTATTTATTAGATAATGTAAATTAAAACAACTCTGAGGCACAACTTCACATTTCTCTGATTGCCTACTAATGATAGAAGAAGAAAGCTGGTAAATATTAGAGAAGACATGGGGAAATTGAGACACTCTTGATGAAGTTGTAAACTGGTCTAACCATTCTAGAGAGAAATTTGAAACTATGTCCAAAGGGCAAACAAACTGTATATATTCCCTTCTTTTCTCATACTACTACTACTACTACTTTGTCTTTATCCCAAAGAGATAATTAAAAAAGGAAAAAACCTACATGTACAAAAATATTTATAGGATTTCTTTTTATAGTGGCAAAGAATTAGAAATCAATTAGTGAATGACTGAACAAGTCATGGTATATGAATATAAATGGATATTATTGTACTTTGAGAAATGGTGAGCACATTTTAGAACAACGTAGAAAGATTTGCATGAATTGATAGTGAAAAGACTGAGCAGAACCAAAATTTTGTACACAGTAACAGCAATATTGAGCAATTATTTTTTTTCTTCTCACCCATCTCACAAAACAATTTCAAAACCCTCCTAACCAAAAATGGTATCCACATCCAGAAAAGAGAACTATGAAGTCTGAATGCTGATTGAAGTATATAATTTTCACATGTTTTGTAGTTTTTCACTTTTGTTCTGTT
The DNA here is from genome assembly GCF_037893015.1 of Macrotis lagotis. Taxonomy (NCBI): domain Eukaryota; kingdom Metazoa; phylum Chordata; class Mammalia; order Peramelemorphia; family Peramelidae; genus Macrotis; species Macrotis lagotis. The sequence continues at coordinate 216,159,214 of NC_133661.1, forward strand.
TCTTCTTTTTCAACATGATGAACATGGACAAATTTTCATGATCGGACATTTATAACCTATATAAGCTTGCTTGGGAAGGGGAGGTTATATCTACCTGTTTAAGTATACAAAAATCAAGAATATATAAAATATAAGTCTTAGTGGGAAATGATTTAGCAGCTGAGAGGAATTAAGGGCGATGACATTTGAGCTAAGGTTTGAAGTACACAAGGGATTCCAAAAGGTATGGTGATGATTGTGTTGCAGACAAAGGAATAACTTAAACTGAATTTTTGAAGGATTGTATACCAGTAGCAGTCTATACTTATATCCTGGAGGACTATATACCAGTAATATTAACCACTCCCTCTCCCCAGGAAGATGAGAATTTGCAAATCATGTATTTCATTCATCAAGTTTTTTGTTAATTAGATGAAGTAATCTGTGTTAATGTGTACTACCACAGCAAATGCAAATAGTTAAGTTCCCTCCCACTTACTATGTTTCCATTATGTCTAAGAATTGAATATAAGAGCAGCAATTACAAACATCATGACAGAGGAAGATATTGTTATACATTTATTGTCTTTATTTTTTATTTCTTTACACATTACTAAAATAATCTTGCTATAAGAGTAAACATAACCCCCCCCCAAAAAAAAATAAAAAAAAACTATCAGGAATAAAATGAAAGAAAGAGAAAAAAGTGTGCTTCAGTCTGTGTTCTGATAGCATTAGCTCTTTCTCTGGAGTGGATTGCATTCTTTATCATAAGTCCATCAGAGAAGTTATTTTCATATTTTTCCACATTTGTTTTTGCTGACTGTTAATTCCCTCCATCCTTTCCTCCCCGCTACCATTTATTATATTTTCTCTCTCCTTTCATTCTGTCCTTCAAAAGTTTTCTATGGGGTAGCCAATTAGTGCAGCAGAAAGGCCCTGGGGTTATGTTTTTGGATCTCTTTCAGGAGGAGATCAGTGAATTCTCCCAATTTCTATTTGACCTTCTGCTTCTAGAATATAAGGTTATTTTTACTGTAGAAATTATTTAAAAATGAATTCAAGGATCTTTTCATGATCATAACTTTCAAGTAGTTCAATAATTTTTAAATTGTCTCTCCTGCATCTGTTCTCCAGGTCAGTTGTTTCTCAATGAGATATTTCACATTTTCTTCTAGTTTTTCACTCTTGGTTTTGAATTATTGTCTTGATTCCTCACAAAGTCATCAGCTTCCTTTAGCTCCTTTCTACTTTTGAAGGAGTTGTTTTCTTCAGAGAGCTTTCTTATCTCCTTTTTCATCTGGCAAATTCTGCTTTTTAAGGTATTCTCCTCATTAATTTTTTGGATTGTTTTATCCATTTGGCATAAACTGGTTCTTAACAAGTTCTTTCCTTCAGCATTTTTTTAATCTTTTTTTTTTTATGTTTTTGCAGGGCAATGTGGTTAAGTGGCTTGCCCAAGGCCACACAGCTAGGTAATTATTAAGTGTCCAAGGCCGGATTTGAATTCAGGTACTCCTGATTCCAGGGCCGGTACTCTATTCACTGCACTACCTAGCCACCCCTCCTTCAGCATTTTTTAAAGATCTCCTTGAGTAAACTGCTAACTTGTATTTAATGGTTTTCCTGCATCTCCTTCATTTCTCTTCCCAATTTTTTCTCTACCTCCCTTACTTGATTTTCAGGATCTTTGTTGAGCTCTGTTATAACCTGTGTCCAACTTCTATATTTCTTGGAGTCTTTAGATGCAGGAGCTTGAACTTTTTCATCTTCTGAGTGTGTGTTTTGGTCCTCCAAGGGACCAAAGTAATTGGTTCCTTTTATTCTGTTTACTCATTTCCCGAGCCTCTGCCCTGGTTTTGGGGTGCTTCCTAAATTTTTGAGCATTATTTGGACACCCCTGCAAGGACCTCAGTTCCTTCAAGGTCTTATGGGAGGTTGACTGCTCTCCTGGTCTGTGAATGACCACAAGTTCACCCTTCTGCCCCCAGGCTTTGAGGAGGGTCCCTGCTTTATGACAGTATGGGGACCCTTACTGCAACCAGGGTCTGAATATGGACAAAGCCCCAGAATCCTGTCCTAGGAACAGAGGAAAGACCTTAAAAGTTTTACCCCACTCCCTTACCTTCCATGGGCTGAGCTCTCAGGGAGCAGCTGCCAGGTGACTCCTTGCTGGGAGGTTTCATGAGCCTGCTTCAGTTTCCTGTAATTTGGGTTATGCTGAGGGATGTGGCTACACTGAGGAGGGCCATGCTGGCCTGGCTTCATGTTAACTCTGGCAGAGGTGTCTCTGCTGATCTTCTAAGTTGTATTTGGTGCTCCCTGGGTTGGCAGTTCAGGAAACTGCTTCTGATTCTGCTGCTAGGAGTCGAGCATCTCAGGGACCCAAGTGCCCTGGTGCTGTTCCCTGAAGACTGGAACTCCTTCACTCCACAGTGATGCTGCCCCCTCCAACAACATGGAACAGAGGCTTCCCACTATTTTCCAGGTTTCCTTGTGCTGGAGAATTGACTCACTGGATCTTTCTTTATGTTCTGTCTCTTGAAAATTTAGAGTCATAATTTTGAGGTTTTTGAAATATTTTGGAGACAGCTCCTAGGAAAGGCCATTCTGCTGCCATCTTGGTTCTGTCCTCAGAGGAAGATATTTTGAGGTAAGCTAACCTTCCAGCACCCCTTAAATCCTGCCTTTCAGTCTTAACCAATCAGCATAGAGTCAGAGTGTAACAGAATATAATGACATTAAGCTTAACTTTATCTCATGGAAACTGACTAATTAGTCAGTGAATTTGGGAGCACTGGGAATTGATTCTGAAAATTTAGGTTGGAAAAATCCTCTTCAGATTTTGAAATAACAATGTCCTTTGTCTTTGCTGTCTAAATTCACCAAATAATTCAATTCCCTTTCATTTTTACAATAAAGTGAATTTCTAGGAAAGTGACCTAACTGTGAAAAAAAGTTAATCTTGATTACTTTCTCCTTGAGGTATTAAAAGACTTGAAAAACCAACCCTAATAATATGGGCAATAGTTTAATGATAGTTCTAAAGTTATACAAAACTCATTTTACACATGGAAAAGCTGAGGTATCAAAGAGGCAGGTGATTTATCCTTGACAAATCTCTTTAGATGAAAACTCTATTGAAATTTTTCTCCTCTAGACTTGAGACATTCTATAGACAACTAACTGATATAACAAACTGAGTGCTGGATTTAGCATCAAGATGAAATGATTTCTAATTCAAGGACATACTAGTTATGTAACCTTGAACACATTAATTCTCTCCTCTCTCACTGTTATTATCTATAAAAATTTAAAAGGCCCAACCTTACAATATTGTCATGATGATCAAAAGGCAAATCTCATTTGTATCCTATTATTAATGGAAGTTTTAATTTTCTTTTTTAGTTTAGTTAGTATTTTGGATTTCCTCAGCTGTATAGAAAACAATTTTTTACGATTCATTTTTAAAATATGAAGTTCAAAAATCTTTCCCATTCTTCACCACCCCCAAGCTCCCGTGCCCCATTGAAAAGGCAAACAATCCAATATAGCTTATACATATATAGTTATGCAAAATATTTCTAAAACAGTAATGTTGTGAAGAAAAATGGAGATCAAAAATTAAAACCCTCAAGAAAAATAAAGTAAAAGAAGTATGTTTTTAAAAGAAGTATGTTTAATCTTTATTCAGACCCCATCGGTTCTTTGCCTGGTGATGGATAACATTATTCATCATATGTCTTTTAGAATTCTGTAGCTGAGAATAGCTATATCATCCACAACTGATGATCCTACAATATTGCTGGTTACTTTGTACACAGTCCATTTCACTGTGAATCAACTCATTTAAATCTTTCTAGGCATTTCTGAGAGCATCCTACTCATCATTTCATCTCACAAAATTGTCTTCTATCATAATCACATGCCACAATTTGTTCAGCAATTTCCATATTGATGGAGATTCCCCTCAATTTCTAATTCTTTGCTACAGAAAAGAGTTGGTATGAATATTTTTGTAAATATAAATACTTTTCCTTTGTCTTTTTATCTTACTTGGAATACTGTCCTAGTAGTTGTATTGCTGTGTCAAAGGGTAGACACGATTTTACTGCCCTTTGGGAATATTTTCAAATTGCTCTAAATAATGGTTGATTCAGTTCACAACTCAACCAACAATGCATTAATGTCTCAGTTTCCCTATATCCCCTCCAATATTTGTCATTTTCCTTTTCTGTCATATTAGTCAATCTAAAAGGTTTGAGTAATGCTTTGATTCTCATTTCTTTAATCAATAGAGAGAGCACTTTTTCATAGGCTATAGATAGTTTGGATTACTTTATTGAAAATTGATGGTGTCTTTTTATCAATTATTAATTGGGGAATGACTCATTTTAAATAAAAAATTTGACTCAGTTCTCTATACGATTAAAAATAGATTATCAGACAAATCTGCTTCAAAAATTTTTTGAAATACAGTCAGTATTGATCAATACACATTATTGATAGCTATATTTCTCTCCATTCTATTTCTCCCTCTATTATTTAATTTTCTTCTTTCACCTTGTCCCTTTTCAAAAATATTTGGCTGGAGCAGCTAGGTGGCACAGTGGATGGAGCACTGACCCTGGAGTCAGGAGTACCTGAGTTCAAATTTGGCCTCAGACACTTAATAATTACCTAGTTGTGTAGCCTTGGGCAAGCCACTTAACCCCATTTGCCTTGCCAATGAAAAAACCTAAAAAAAAAGTTTGGTTTCTGACTACCCTCTCTTCCCATCACCCCTTCTTTCTAATACTCCACCTTCTCTTATCTCTCCCCTCCTACTTTCCTGTAGGGTGAGAATTTCTATACCCAATTTGGTTCAATTCTGTGGAGAATAAAATTCACTCACATTAATCCCTTATGATTTCCCTTTCCTGTTTACATTTTTTATCTTTTCACTTCAGTCTTGTTCTGGAAAGTTAAAATTTTTGTTCAATTCTGTTTTTCTCATCAGGAACATTTGGAAGTATATCTTTTCCCCTGAAAGACCATACACTTTTATTGAGTGGTTGATTCTTTTTTTTTTTTTTTTAGTTTTTACAAGGCAGTGGGGTTAAGTCGCTTGCCTAAGACCACACACAGCTAGGTAATTGTTAAGTGTCTGAGGTCGGATTTGAACTCAGTACTCTTGATTCCAGGGCCAGTGTTCTATCCACTGTGCCACCTAGCCTCCCCCTGAGTGGTTGATTCTTGATTGTAATTCAAGTTCTTTTGCCATCTGGAATATTATATTCTTAATCCTCTTATCCTTTTGGGTAGAAACTGATAAATCTCATGTTATCCTGAATGTGGTTCCCTGATACTTATTCTTCCTTCAATATGTTCTTCTTGAACTGAGAGCTCTAGAACTTTGTGATAATATTGCTGAGACTTTTCATTTGGAAATCTCTTTCAAGTTGTGATCAGTGGATTTTTCAATTTTTATTCAAACCTCTGTTTCTAGAATATCAGGACAATTTTCCTTGCTAATTTCTTGAAAATGATGTCTTAGCTCTTGTTTGATTATTGGTTTTCAGGATGTCTCATAATTTTTAAATTTTCTCTCTTCAATCTATTTTCCAAGTCAATTGTCCTTCCATTGAGATATTTCACATTCTCATATTCTTTTATTCTTTTGATTTTGTTTATTGAGTCTTGAGTTTTTGTAAAATTATTAGACTTCATTTGCTCAATTCTAATCTTTAAAGAATTATTTTCTTCAATGGACTTTTGAACCTTTTTTTTTTCCCATTTGGTCAATTCTGCTTTTTAAGGAATTCTTCCCCTCATTGATTTTTTTGAAACTCTATTACCATTTGGTCAAGTCTGTTTGATATTTGCTTTGATTTTTTTTATCTTCTTTACCAGTCTGTTGTTTGATTTTTCCCATGATTTCATCACTCTCATTTTTATTTACATTTTTTTCTTCAACACTCTTTTGAGTTCTTTCATGACCTGAGACCATTTGGAGCTTTGGATAAAGGAGTTTTGACTGTTATTTTCTTATGATTGTAGGTTTTACTCTTCCTCATCACCGTAGTAACTCTCTGATCAAAATTTTTTTTCTGTTTACTCTTACTCACAGAGTATTAATTAATTTTAGTTTTTTATATTAGGTTCTGCCTCCAGAATAAAGAATATCCACTCTATTGCAGTCACAAGCTCCTCCTGAGCCTGGGACTGCCATCCAGGACTGTGACTCAGATATGTATATGATCTCTCAGTACTAGCAAAGAGTCACCTGTTGATCTGTTGTTCAACCCCTTCAACCTTTGTGGGATGATAGCTCTAAAAGGAAATCCTGCTGCTGTTGATTCAGTGGCTCCAAAGGCTAGATTCTAGTGTGCTAGTATTGTGACTGTTCTGCTCTGGCCTGGGCTATATTGTGCTCCATTCTCAATGGATAGATCATTCCTGCTCATTTTTATTTATACATTACTAAAATATTCTTGTTTAAGAGTAAACATAATATATCCCCCCCCAAAAAAATATAGACCCTCCTGAAAAATAAAATAAAAGAAACAGGGGAAAAAATGTGTTTCAGTCTGTGTTCTGACAACATCAGCTCTGTCTTGGGTGGATCACATTCTTTATGATATGTCCATCACAAAAGTTACTTCCATATTTTTCTACTGTTGCTGTGGCTGATTGTAATTCCCTCCATCCATACCTTCCACTCTCTCATATATCTATGAGTGGCACAGCAGACTGATCACTAGCCCTGGGGCCAAGAGGACACAAGCCCACATACCACCCCTGAGACACAAACACCACCCAAGCCCATGGTCCTGGACAGGCAACCCAATCCCAGGCCCTTGCTAGAATTACAAAAGAAAATGTGTTATATATGACTATTCTCTCCTATAATCTACCCTTTCCTCTATCACCCACATCCTCCCCCTTCCCCCTTTCCCCCTTCTCTCCTTTTTACTCTAGATGTCCATAACCTATTGAGTGTATATGCTGTCTCCTCTCTGAGATGTTTCTGATGAGAGTGAAGTTTCCCTCATCTCCCCTCACCTTCACCCCTTCCATATCATTGCAATAGCTCATTGCAATAAAAAAAATCTTTTAAACACAATAACTTAGCCTTTTCCATTTCTCCTTTCTCTTGCTTCCAGTACATTTGTCTTTTAGTCATTGACTCCAGTTTTACAATATTTGTTCAAATTCATCTCTCTCCTGTATTTCATCTATATAAACTCTTTTTTGTGCTCTGTTAAGAGAGGTTTCATAGGAGTATTATCAGTATCATTTTTCTATGCAGGAATACAAGCAGTTCATCATCATTAAGTCCCTCATATTTTACCCTTTTCCTTCACTCTCTATGCTTCACCTGAGTCCTGTATTTGAAGGTCAAACTTTCTATTCAGCTCTGGTCATTTAAACAGGAACCTTTGAAATTCTCCTGTTTCGTTGAAAGTTCATCTTTTTCCCCTGGTAGAGGATGTTCAGTTTTGCTGGGCATTTGATTATAAGTTGCATTCCAAGCTCTTTTGCCTTCTGGAATATTATATTCCAAGCCTTATGAGCCCTTAATGTAGTTGCTGCTAAGTCCTGTTTGATCATGACTGCAGCTCCATGATATTTGAATTGTGTTCTTCTGGCTGTTTGTAATACTTTTTCTTTGACTTGAGAGTTCTGGAACTTGGCTATAATATTCCTGGGGGTTGGTTGTTTTTGGATATCTTTCCAGGGGAGGTTGGTGGATTCTCTCAATTTCTATTTTGCCCTCTGTTTCTAGGATATCTGGGCAATTTTCCTGTAGGAATTCTTTAAAAATTAGGTCAATGCTCTGTTCCTGTTCATGACTTTCAGGTATTCCAATAATTTTAAAATTAACTTTCCTAAATTTTTTTCCATATCAGTTGTTTTTCAATGAGATATTTCACATTTTCTTCTAATTTCTCATTCTTTTGTGTTGCGGTATTGTGTCCTGACTTTTTGTAACGTCGTCAGTTTCTTTTAGCTTCATTCTACATCTGAGGTATTTGCTTTCCTCAGAGAGTTTTCTTATTTCCTTTTCCATCTGGCCAGTTCTGCTTTTTAAAGCATTCTTCTCCTCAATAACTTTTTGAACTGTTTTATCCATTTGACTTATGCTGGTTTTTAATATGTTATTTTCTTCAGCATTTTTTGCATCTCGTTGACTAAGTTGCTGACTTTGTTTTCATATTTTTCCTGCATCTGTCTCATTTCTTTTCCCAATTTTCTTCTTTCTTACTTGATTTTCAAAATCTGGGCATTGGCCCAGAGACATATTTCTGAGCCCACATAATATTATGTTCACTAGCACAATGGGATTATTCCTAGTTGAGTCAGCAAGATGATACGACAAGTGAAAACAAGCCCTTGGTGATTCTTCAAATTAAAAAAAAAACGATCAGGAAAGGTCTATTTCTTGCAAAACTTAGTATGTACTTTTGTCTACCTTGGCTGGCAATATAGGGGAAAATGTTGATTCAGTTACTTAAAGATGAAAATCCAATTTTAAGTTGGCATTTTATATAACTATATCTACCACTCGCTATAAATTCCCAAGGGATAATGTATTACAAAAGCTGTATTAAATGTGGAATTTTTAGTTAATTTTATAGAAAAAAAATGGTATTTAAACACAATAGGGAGGGTAGATGAATGAAAGACATCTTCCTTTCAAAATGTGGATAGCTCAGTGGTGCAGTGGACAGAGTGCCAGCCCTGGAGTCAGGAGGACCTAAGATCAAATGTGGCCTCAGATACTTAATAAATATCTGGCTGTGTGAGCTTGGGCAAGTCACTTAACTCCATTGCCTTGCAAAAGAAAAAAAAAACATGTGGTTAGAGTGTCTAAAACTGCAAAAGTTTGCATAGTTCAGATAAGAATGACATAGGTTTCAGGGCATCTAGGTGGGTAATGGATAGAGTACTCACCCTGGAGTCAGGAATACCTGAGTTCAAATCTGGCCTCAGACACTTAATAATTAACCAGTTGTGTGGCCTTGGGCAAGCCACTAAACCCCATTGCCTCACCAAAATAAATAAATAAAAATGACATAGATTTCAGTAATTCTGAATGTGTTAAATTAATCCTTTTGACATTAACTCATTTTTAATTTTCAAACTAATTTGCATTTACTTTCCATCTTGATTCAGATATAAATTATGAAATTTTACAGTCTAATGGGCACCAACCATAGTTGACTCAGAAATAGGATATTATAATAACTATTTTTAGATGTCATTCACCTATTAAATTGGGAATTACTTTCTTCCATGTAAACTTTTAATTATAATACATTTCAGAAAATACAATTTCAGAAAATTTCTTTCTTCCTGTCTCTGATGATCACTGAAGGCTAAAAGATAGAGACAGTGATAAAGGCAATACTACAAATGAATAACCTTGGATTTCAATAGGAGAGTTTTAATATAAAATTAACTCCCATGTCAATTTGGGGGAAAGGAGGGTAACATATTCTCTAATATTTGAGTATATTTCTCTCCATACATTGTGAAGTAGTAAATCTTTTTAGATCACATTCAACTTTATAGTTCTTCCTGGCAGTTCAGTTGTTGGCTCAGATTTATCAAGGTCTGACAGAATGCGATTGGAATCTTCCTGAAAAATAAAATCTCTGTCAAGAAAAAGAAAAAAAAAACAATATATATCTCAGAATGAAGAATTTTTTGAACTGAAAAAAAATATGTCTGTATATATTTACTCACAAAGTATTTGGAAATTTTTCACAAAGTAATAAACACTCTTATTCAGATAATTAAAATCTGGGTTTTTTTTTTTTTTAACAAAATGTTGCCCTTTGATCCTTAAAACAGGAAGAAGCAGAGAATGCTTTATCCTGTAGCAAAGTCATTCTTTTTTTTGGAGGGGGTTGTAAGGCAATGGGGTTAAGTGACTTGCCCAAGTTCACACAGCTAGGTATTTATTTGAGTGTCTGAGGCCGGATTTGAACTCAGGTCATCCTGACTCCAGGGCTGGTGCTCTATCCACTTTGTGACCCAGTTGCCCTGACAGAATCATTCTTAAACCAGAAAGGGAGCCATTGTAATATTGTCTTCTAAGAAATTTTATAATATTACTTATGCCCATTACTGTTCTGAAAAGTATTGTACCATTACAAAAGGTTCACATAACATTACTGCATCACATTTACATAGAACAGCATAGTTTATAAAGTGCTTTCAATAAAAAAATTACTTTTCCCTCACATAAACTTGGAAATTAATCAGGGAATCTATTTCCATCCTCAATGTCTGAAAGAAGAAACTACATTCAGAGAACTTAATATGGCCAAAGTCACATAGTTATAAATATCTGGGTTAGAGTAGAACATAGATATTTTGATTATGAATCACTTTTTCTGCTATATACTTGTGTATCCTAAACTATTGTTATAACAAATATTTAACTGTCCAACAGTTAATCAATGAATACATATTTATTAAGTACCTAGAATCTTTCAGTCACTGTAATAAGCAATGGAGATTCAAAGAGAGAAAAAAGAAATAATACTTACTTTTAATGAATTTACATAATACTTAGTTCTGGGGTGGGTGAAGTGAACATATAGAAGAATTTACAGAATATGTACTTTGTAAATAAAAGGATACCTTTCCTAGATATAGTCCTATTAGAGTTCCCCATTGTAGACAACTACAACTTGAATCTTTTATGAATTACATGAGATTTCTGCTTCACCAGAAATGTCCATTATCTAAGCACTTGTTTCATTGTGAAATAATATAGAAAATCAGTGACCTCTGTCCTTGATTTGGAATGCAGAAACCTAATTAGAAATTCACATTTGCCTTTTCTATATATTTTAGTCCAAATAAATATTACATTTTCTCATTCCTAAAGCCCTCCATCCTTAAAAAAAGTATAACTGATAAAATATATTCTATAGAAGAAACCAATAAAATTAATTATTCATTATAAATTATACACATGCATCAATTGACATTTGGAGATGATTTTATTATGTGCAATGTGGAAGATTTCCATAGATTTTTATTGCTGACTAATATTTTATTCTTTTCCTGATATTCCTTTTTATTTTGGAATAGCATCTTTATTTTTTTCCATCCATATGCACATGTGTATTTTTAAATTACAAAATTTCCTTCCACCCACCCTTCCCCCACCCCTACCCTCAGCAGCAAACAATCAGGTTGGCATTGTACAAACATATGTTTTGATAAACATGTTTACAGATTAGTCATTTTCAGTAGGAGGAATTAGGATTAAGGGGAAGAAATACATAAAAGATAATTTCATAAAATGTTCATCAGATTCTGAAGGGTTGTTTTTTGTTTTGTTTTGTTTAGTTTTACTTTTCTTCCTCTGGATGGGAATGACATTGTCTATAGCCATTCTAATACAATTGTCCTAGCTCTTTGATCTGCTGAAAGGAGTTGCTTCCATTAAGTTTGATCATCTCACAATGTTGTGGTTAATGTGTATATTGCTCATAATTTTTCTCCCTGCACTCAGCATTAGATTCTGTATCCCATTCTATGCTTTTCTAGAGACTGCCCATTTATGGTTTCTTACAGAACAATAATATTCCATAGTATTCATGTACTATAACCTGTTTAGCCATTCCCTAATTGATTGGCATCCCCTCAATTTCCGATTCTTTGCCACTACAAAGAGAGCCACTATGAATATTTTGGAACATATGGGACTTTTCCTCTTTTATTTTTGATTTCTTCAGGATAAAGGCCTAGAATTTGAATTGCTGGGTCCCTGATCTTCCTTAAATAAATAATTGCATCATATAATTTTTCTAATAGTTGTTAAAATGTATGAATTACTGTTTTGAAAATCCATGTGTTTATATTAGTAAAACAGAGAAAAGGTGACTAGGTCTTCAGCAAGAGTTATTTTAAAAATTATTCTGGGCTTATTTTTTTCCTTGATGTAACTATAGAAACTATACAACTATAGAAACTCAAAAGGAACAAAACATAACCAAGAGAATTTCAGAATAATTAATATACTAATGGTTTGTCCTGAAAAAAATCCACACCAATATCCGCTTAAAAAAACATAATATCCGAACAAGTAGGACCCAAATTATGAATGATTAATGTCGTAAAAAATCTGAGTCTTATAATGGAAGGTCAATATTAATCAAAATGCTACCCTAATGAGCAACATGGCATTCCACAGAAACATGGTAATCTGAATCCAAACACCAGTCTTCATGTGCTCTGCCCTGATCAGAACAACTTTTGAATATTGCATTCAATTCTGGACACAGAGTTGGAAAGGTAATTGACAATCTGAAGAGTCTCCAAGGAGGAATCCCAGAATAATAAAGGTTTTGACACCACACCACATAAAAATTAGTAAAAAAAAAATTAAGATGTTTAACCTAGGAAAAGAAAAAAAAGGAGTATATAAAAGTAGTTTCAAAATATTTGAAAGATTCTCATGTGGCATTTCTTTCTTCCAGAGAGTATCAGAACTAAGAACAATGAGTAGAATTTGTAAAAATGCAGATTTCACTTCAATTTCCTAACAAGGAAAACTATTCCCATGTATCTTGGGAGGTAGTAGATTAAAATTATTTTGTTATTTTATTTTTTCTTATTTTTCATCTTATTTTATTTTCCCCCAATTACATGTAAAAACAAGTTTGAACATTCATTTTCTTTTCAAGGCAATGGGGGTTAAGTGACTTGCCTAAAATCACACATAATAATTACATATTATTAAGAGTCTGAGACCAGATTTGAATGCATGTCTTCCTGACTCCTGGTATGGTGCTCTATCCACTTTGCCATCTAGCTGCCCCTTGAACACTCATTTTTAAAAGTTTGAATTCCAAATTCTCTCCTTTCTTCCCATCCCAATCCTACTCATTGAGAAAACAAATTATTTGATATAGGTTAAAAATATATAGTCTTGCAAAACACCACCATAATAGTCATGCTATGAAAGTAAACCTACACCTTCCTCTCCAATGAAAAGAGAAACATCATGAAAAGTAAAGTTTTGAAAAGCAGTATTCTTCAATCTGTATTTAGACACCATCAACTTTGTCTTTTGGGGATAGATGGTATTCTTTATCATAGGTCCTTCAGAGTTGTCTTGGATCACAGCATTGCTTATAAAATGTAAGTCATGGACAATATCATCCCCATCCAGAAGAAGAAAAACAAAACAAAAAAGAAAAATCAACCCTATAGAATTTGATGAACATTTTATAAAAATTAACTCTTATGTGTCTCTTTACCTTAGTCCTAACTCATGCCAAAACTGACTAATATGTAAACATGTTTAACAAAAATATGTATGCACAATGCTTACTTAACTGTTTGTTGCTGGGGTGGGGGAAGGGATGATGAAAGGAAATTTGTAACTTAAAAATGTACATGTGCATATAGATGAAAATAAATAAATAACTACTTTAATAAAATAAATAAATATTTTTCTTAAAAAAAGACAAATCAATCACAGCTAATCATTCAACAATATTGCTGTCACTTTATATGTAGTGCATTTTCCATTGTTTCTTCCAGTTTTTTTTAAAAGCATCCTATTATCATTTTTACAGGAGAATAGCATTCTATCAAAATCACATACCACAATTTGTTTAGTCATTCTCAAATTGATGGGCATTCCATCAGTTTACATTTTCTTGCCACAAGAAGAAAGCTGCTATAAATATCTTTATGCCTATAGGTCCTCAAACTTCCCATTTTTCATCTTCTCTGGAATATAGATCTGGTAGTGGCATTGTTAGGTCAAAGTGTAAACATGCTATTTTAGACCTTTGGGTATATTTCCAAATTGCTCTACAGAATTTTTTAATCATTTCACAACTTTTCTCTTTTTATACCATTAAGCAATTCAATAAGTATCAGGTATTACTTCAGAATTGTTCTAATTTGCATTTCTCCAATAATTATTGAGTTAGAGCAGTTTTAAAAAATCATGATAATAAATAGAATAGTACTGATGAATGCAATTTAAAACTTTTCATACTTTTCTATTATTTATCAATTGAAGAATGACATTTTAAAAAATTTGACTCAGTTCTTTATGTTTGATAAATGAGGTCTTTTTCAGAGAATCTTGTTTCAATGTTTTTTGTTTGCTTGTTTTTGTCTTATATTTACTATTGCTAACTGCATTTAAAAATATTGAAACAAGATTCTCTGATAATCACTTAATTTCCCAAACTTAAAGAATTGAGTCAAATTTACAAAAAAAGAGCCATTCCCCATTTGAAAAAGGATTAAAATATATGAACTGTTTTCAGATGTTGTTATAAATGCTACCCATGGACATATTAAAAAACAAAAATAAGAGGCTTTTTGCCATAGTGCAATCCAGATCCTGACAGCTTAACAACAGCAGAGGCGGGGCGGCTAGGTGGCGCAGTGGATAAAGCACTGGCCCTGGAGTCAGGAGTACCTGGGTTCAAATCCGGTCTCAGACACTTAACAATTACCTAGCTGTGTGGCCTTAGGCAAGCCACTTAACCCTGTTTGCCTTGCAAAAAAAAAAAAAAAACCCAACAACAACAGCAGAGGTCCTGGCAGCTAGATAGCAAACCAGCAGGGAGGACCCCAAAACCAAGCAGAGTCTGAACTCTGAAAATACTGGGGTAAAAGTCAAGACTAGATTGGGAACAAACTACTGTCAAGTCAGAACCTAGACATAAAGGAGGGGGAAAAAACCCCTCTGCAAAAGGAAGGTCTGGACTGTATAGGCAACATCTTGACCAACACCAAGCCAGGGATCAGATCCCATTCCCAGCAAAAAAAATAAAAAAAACAGTTGGATTTTACTCCCCATAGCCCAGGAGAAAACCTAAAACAACAAAGATGAACAAAAAAAGGTAAGAGCACTCTAGAGAAAATTACTTTACAGACAAAGATAATAGCAATGCCATGTCTGAAGAAGGAAGAAGTGAAAAACCACTCACAGAAGAAGAACTATAGGCATAAAGATATTTATATTAGCTTTCTTCTTGTGGCAAGGAAATGAAAATTGATGGAATGCTCATCAATTGGAGAATGGCTAAACAAATTGTGGTATGTGATTTTGATAGAATGCTATTCTCCTGTAAAAATGATAATAGGATGCTTTACAAATTGAACTCAAATACAAAAGCTCATCAAAATAATTAAAATTCAAAGAAGAGAGGAAGAAGAAAAATTTAAAAAAAAAGAAATTAAAGTCATGCAGGAAAATTGTGACATGCTGACCAAAGAAATCATCTCCACTAGAGGTAAAAATAATGAACTGGAAAAGAAAAAAAACAGTAACTGAAGAAAATAAAACCCTAAAAATTAGAATTGAACAAAAAGAAGCCAATGAATCTATAAGACTGCAAGATTCCATCAACCAAAATAAAAAGGCTAAAAAAATAAAATAGGCACTGTATTAAAGTCTCCAGATCTTCCCATGTATATATATATATATATATATATATATATATATATATATATATATATATATGTATATATGAAACAAATCTCTTAATAAAAACCCAATTGACCAAATCCAGAAAGAGAAACTAGGAGAAGAATAACTATCTCAAGGTTTGTCTTCTAGGATGGTAGGCGAGCCCAGGTGCAGAGGGTAGACTCTGCGGGGACTGCAGGACAAGTGTGAGAGCCTGAGAGTCTGAGGGGAGACTATTAGTGGTGGGGCAGAAGTCTCAGAGCATGACTGGCCTGATCGACCATGGGAGTGTGGGCCAATTGGGGAGCAGAGCCATTGGTTGTGGCACTGATGGTCTGGAGTTTGCTGGCAGGGAGGGAGGGTGAGTTCCAGTGGGGACAGTTGCAGACATCGATCCCTGGGCTCCTCAGGTCTGGAGGAACTCAAAGTCCATACCTTCATTGCAGCTGAAGCCTCTTCCAGAAAAAAAACAAAACAAAACAATTACAGCCCACCCCAGGCCCAGGTTCAGGTGTGAGCAGCAGAGTTCCTTCAGCTATGAATAGGGAGAGCAATTACCTTGCCCTAGGGCAAAGGCCACCATTGTTCAAAGATAAACATATTCAGCAGTTTCAATCATCCCCTCCAGGCCATGCAAGAGGGCCTCAAATCAAGGTCACAGACACCCCAGAGGAAGCAACCAACACACCCTACTGGCCAGTCCACTTGGAGTTACAAAACCCAGTGAGTAAAGCCTCTAGGGAAATCAAGAACAAACCTGTGTGAACCAGCCTTTCCCCAACACAAAATCTTAGGAAAATGAAGAAAGGCCATTGAAAAGGAGGGTCCTTAGAAAAATTACTAGAAGGAAAAGGCCCTAACTCATTGAGACCTAGAACATCTAAGGAGAATATGATCTGGTCTCCAGCACAGAAAGACTTTCTTGAAGAAATCAGGAAGGAGTTGAAAAATCAATTGGAAAATTTGGGAGATAAAATTAACACCTTGCAACAAGAAAGCAAATCCTTGGAAAATACAATTGGACTAATGCAAAATGAAAATAATTCTCTTAAAACCTCAACTGGTCAAATGGAAAACTCTTTCAAAAATAGAATTGACCAATTGGAAAAGGCGTTGCAAAAGGCAAAAGAAGAAAGTTCTAAAAAATTCTAAATTCTAAAATTCTAAAAAAAAAAGAATGGAGTCTGTAGATACTAATGATTCATGAGATAGCAAGAGTCTGTTAAACAAAACCAAAAAAGTCAAAAATAATTGAAGAAAATGTAAAATATCTAATCAGCAAAACCATTGACCTAAAGAATAGATTTAGAAGAAAAACAATTTGAGAATTATTGGTCTTCCTGAAAACAATGAAGAGAAAAAAACCCTGGACTTGATATTATAGGATTTAGCGATGGAAAATTGCCCTGATATCAGAGGGCAAAATAGTTGTTGAAATAAATATGTCAGTCCCCTCTGGAAAGAGATCCTACAATGAAAATACCAAGGAATGTTATGGCCAAATCCCAGAACTTTCAAATAAAATAAATCCTGCAAGCGGCTAGAAAGAAATAATTTAGATAACAAGAAGCCACAGTAAGGATTATGCAGGACCTGGTTCCATCAACATTAAGGAATCAAAGGGCCTGGAATGAGATATTCTGAAGAATAAGGGAGTTTAGAATGCAGCCAAGACTCTACTACCCAGCAAAGCTGAGTCTTCTTTTTTTTTCCATTAAAGATTTTATTTATTTTTCCCCTAATCTTACTTCCCTCCCCCCTACCCCCCCTCAGAAGGCAATTTCTCAGGCTTTACATTGTTTCCATGTTATACAATGATCCAAATTGAGTGTGATGAAAGAGAAATCATATCCTTAAGAAAGATACATAAAGTATAAGAGATAACAAGATCAGACAATAAGATATCAGGGTATTTTTCTAAATTAAAGGAAATAGTCCTTGGACTTTGTTCAAACTCCATGGTTCTTTATCTGGATACAGATAGTATTCTTCATTGCAGACAGCCCCAAATTATTACTGATTGTTTCACTGATGAAATGAGTGAATCCATCAAGGTTGATCATTGCCCCCATGTTGCTGTTAGGGTATACAATGTTTTTCTCGCTCTGCTCATCTCACTCAGCATCAGTTCATGCAAATCCCTACACACTTCCCTGAATTCCCACCCCTCCTGTTTTCTAATACAACAATAGTGTTCCATGACATACATACACCACAGTTTGTTAAGCCATTCCCCAACTGAAGGGCATTTACTTGATTTCCAAATCTTTGCCACCACAAGCAGGGCTGCTATGAATACTTTTGTACAAGTGATGTTTATACCTTTTTTCATCATCTCTTCAGGGTATAGATCATGTAGTGGTATTGCTAGAACAAAGGGCATGTACATTTTTGTTGCTCTTTGGGCGTAGTTCCAAATTGCTCTCCAGAAAGTTTGGAAGAGTTCACAGCTCCACTTAAAATGTAATAGTATCCCAGATTTCCCACAACCATTCCAATATTTATCATTATCCTTTCTGGTCATATTGACCAGTCTGAAAGGTGTGAGGTGGTACCTCCAAGAAGCTTTAATTTGCATTTTTTAATAAGTAATGATTTAGAGCAATTTTTCATATGACTATAGATTGCTTTGATCTCCTCATCTGTAAATTTCCTTTGCATATCCTTTGACCATTTGTCAATTGGGAAATGGCTTTTTTTAAAAATATGACTCAGTTCTCTGTATAATTTAGAAATGAGTCCTTTGTCAGAAACATTAGTTGTAAAGATTGTTTCCCAGTTTATTACATTTCTTTTGTTCTTGGTTACAGTGGTTTTGTCTTTGCAAAAGCTTTTTAATTTAATGTAATTGAAATCTTCTAGTTTGTTTTGTTCTCCATCTCTTCCTTAGTCATAAACTGCTTCCCATTCCATAGATCTGACAAGTAAACCTTATAATTTGCTTATATAATTTTTTAATGTCTAAATCCTATATTCATTTGGATCTTATCTTGGTATAGGGTATGAGGTATTAGTCTAATCTAAGTTTCTTCCATACTAACTTCCAATTTTACCAGCAGTTTTTATCAAAGAGAGAGTTTTTATCCCAATAGCTGGACTCTTTGGGTTTATCAAACAGAAGATTTATATAATCGTTCCCTGCTATTGCACCTAATTTATTCCACTGGTCCACCACTTTATATCTTAGCCAATACCAGACAGTTTTAATGACTGATGCTTTATAATATAATATAATTTTAGATCAGGTAGTGTTAAGCCCCCTTCTTTTGCACTTTTTTTCATTGAATCCTTGGAAATTCTTGACTTTTTATTTCTCCATATGAGTTTACTTACAACTTTTTCTAATTCATTAAAGTAATATTTTGGAATTTTGATTGGTATGGCCCTAAACAGGTAGTTTAGTTTTGGTAGAATTGTCATTTTTATTATATTAGCTCTACTTATCCATGAGCAGTTGATACTTGCCCAGTTATTTAAATCTGATTTAATTTGTGTGAGAGGTGTTTTATAATTGTTTTCAGAAAGTTTCTGAGTCTGTCTTGCCAAATAGACTCCCAGGTATTTTATATTTTCAGAAGTCACTTCGAATGGAATTTATCTTTCTAGCTCTTCCTGCTATTTCTTGCTAATCATATATAGAAAGTTTGAGGAATTATGAGGGTTTATTTTATATCCTGCAACTTTGTTAAAATTGCTAATTGTTTCCAGTAGGTTTTTGGATGATTTCTTGGGATTCTCTAGGTATACCATCAGGTCATCTGCAAAGAGTGAGAGTTTTGTTTCTTCCTTCCCAATTCTAATTCCTTCAATTTCATTTTCTTCTCTAATTGCTGAAGCGCTAACATTTCTAATATGATATTTAATAGTACTGGTCATAATGGGCATACTTGTTTCATCTCTGATCTTATTGAGAATGCCTCTCGCCTCTCCCCATTGAATATAATGCTTGTTGATGGTTTCAGGTACATACTGCTTATTATTCTAAGAAATAGTCCATTTATTCCTACACTCTCTAGTCTTTTTAGTAGGAATGAGTACTGTATTTTGTCAAAAGCTTTTTCAGCATGTACTGATATGACCATATAATTTATGATAGCTTTGTTATTGTTATAATTAATTATACTGACAGTTTTCCTAATATTGAACCAACCCTGCATTCCTGGGATGTATCCTACTTGGTCAAAATGTAGTATCCTAGTGATAACTTTTAATTGTTTTGCTAAGATTTTATTTAAGATTTTTTGCCTCTATATTCATCAGGGAGATATGTCTATAATTTTCTTTCTTTCTTTTAACTCTTCCTGGTTTAGGTATCAGCACCATATTGGTTTCATAGAAAGAGTCAAGCAGAGTTCCTTGTTCCCCTATTTTTCCCAAGAGTTTATATAGTATTGTAAGCAATTGTTCCTTAAATGTCTGGTAGAATTCATTTGTGAATCCATCTGGCCCTGGAGATTTTTTCTTAGGAATTTCAATAATGGCTTATTGAATATTTTTTTTCTGAGAGAGTGTTGTTTAGGTATTTAATCTCCTTTTCATTTAACCTGGGCAACTTGTATTTTTGTAAATATTTATCCATTTCACTTAGATTGTCAAATTTATTGGCAGAGGGTTGGGTAAAATAATTTTGCATTTTTACTTTAATTTCCTCCTCTTTGGTGGTGAGTTCACCTTTTTTGTTTATGATACTAACAATTTTGTTTTCTTCTTTCTTTTATTTAATCAAATTGATTAGAGGTTTTTCAATTTTATTGGTTTTTTCATGAAAACAACTTCTGGTTTTATTTATTAATTCTATAGGGATTTTTGCTTTTGCTTTTATTAATTTCCCCATTACCTTTTAGAATTTCTAATTTGGGATTTAATTGGAGATTTTTAATTTGTTCTTTCTTTAATTTTTTAGTTGCATATTTAGTTCATTGATTTCCTCTTTCTTTAATTTATTCATGTAAGCATTTAAGGTTATACTATATCCCCTGACAGCTGCTTTGAGGGAATCCCATAGGTTTTGGTATGTTGTTTCATTATTGTCATTATCTAAGATAAAATAATTAATTCTTTCTATATTTTGTTTTTTGATCCTCTCATTCTTTAAAATGAGGTTATTCAGTTTCCAATTAGTTCTGGATCTATAACTCCCTGGTCCAACATTGTATGTGACTTTTATTGCATTGTGATCTGAGAAAGATGTATTCACTATTTCTGCCTTTGTGCAGTTGATCATTAGAGTTTTATGCCCTAGTACATGGTCAATTTTTGTATAAGTGCCATTTACTGCAGAGAAAAAGCTATATTCCTTTCTATTCCCATTCAGTTTCCTTCATAAGTCTCTGATCTAGTTTTTCTAACTATCTATTTACCTCCTTAACTTCTTTCTTGTTTATTTTATGATTCAATTTACCTAGATCTGAGAGTGGGAGGTTGAGGTCTTCCACTACAAGAGTTTTGCTGTCTATGTGTTCCTGTAGTTCCCTCAGATTCTCCTCTAAGAATTTGGCTGCTATGCCATTGGGTATATATATATATATATATATATATATATATATATATATATATATATATATTATATATATACACATATATGTATATATATATTCATATTTAAATCACTTTATTACCTTTTAGGAGGATATAGTTTCCTTCCTTATCTCTTTTAATGCTATCTATTTTTGCTTCTGCATTGTCTGAGATAACGATTGCTACCCCTGTCTTTTTTTACTTCAGCTGAAGCAAAATATATTTTGCTCCAAACTTTTACCTTTACTCTGTATGGTTTACTCTCTGCTTCATATGAATTTCTTGTAACAACATGTTGTAGGATTCTGCTTTTTAATATGCTATTTACTTATGTTTTAAGGGAGAGTTCATCCCATTCACATTCAAGTTATAATTACTAACTCTTTATTGCCCTCCATGCTATCTTTCCTCTGTTTGTAATTTCCCCCTCCCCCCTTTATTCATATTCCCCAGTATTTTATTTCTGAATACCACCCACTTCAGTGTGTTCACCGTCCTAGGTCCAACCCTACCCTTTCTCCCTTCCCTTTTTCCCTTTTCCCTTTCCTTTTCTTCCATTAGTTCCCTTTTTATTCCTCCCCTCCCTTACTCCATCCCCCCCTTACCCTTTTCCCCTTTAAATACTTGAAAGGTTAGATGTTTTTTAAGTTAACTGAGTGTGTATGTAAGTTAATTTTAAGCCAAGTCTGATGAGAAGATTCAGGTGTTTCTCATCTGCTCCCTTCTTTCCCTCTAATACCATAGGTATTTTGTACCTCTTAATGCAATGATATTTACCCCATTCAATCCCCTCCCTCCTCCTGTTTCCTTCCTGTCCCCCTTTTTAAGGAGGAGGTATTTTTAAATCATTCTATGTGTCTCATATAAAATTCTGAGTATCCAATATTTCTACCTAAGTATATTCTATCTAATAGAGTTACAATTCTTGAGAGTTATTAGAGTTTTTCTCCCAAGTAGGGTTATAGCCAGTTTCATCCCACTGGATAACAGTCTCATGGATAAGTCATGTTTGTCCATCACTTCTGTCTCGCTATATTCTCTCTGTTAGATTTACAATTCTCAAGAGTTATGATAATCTTTTCCCCATGCTGGGATATACCCAGTTTCAACTTATTGGATAGCATTTTTTTACTCCCCCCCCTTTTTATCATTTTCATGTGTCGCTTGAGCCTCCTGTTTGACCTGGTTTTATGATAAAGCCAATAAAATTGATAGACCTCTGGTCAATTTGATTAAAAAAAGAATGAAGAAAACCAAATTGCTAGTATCATATATAAAAAAAGATGAACTTACCACCACTGACAAGAAAATTAAAGTAATAATTCAGAATTATTTTGCACAACTCTATGCCTATAAATTTGATGATGTAAATGAAATGGATGAATATTTACAAAAATATAAGTTCCTCAGGTTAAATGAAGAGGAAATTAAATACCTAAGTAACCCTCTCAGAAAAAGAAATTTCACAAGGCATTATTGAATTCCCTAAGGAAAAATCTCCAGGGCCAGATGGATTTACAAGTGAATTCTATCAAACATTTAAGCCAAAATTGCTTCTAATTCTATATAAACTCTTTGGGAAAATAGGTGAACTTGGAACTCTACCTAACTCTTTTTGTGACACTAATGTTGTTCTGAAGTCTCAACCCATAAGAGTTAAAACAGAGAAAGAAAATTATAGACCTATCTCCCTGATGAATATGCATGCAAAAATCTTAAATAAAATCTTAGCAAAATGATTGCAACAAGTTATTCCTAGGATAATACACTGTGACCAAATAGGATTTATCCCAGGAATGTAGGGTTTGTTCAATATTAGGAAAATTGTCAGTATAGTTCATTATATCAATTACAAAGCTATCAGAAACCATATGATCATATCAATCGATGCTGAAAAAGCTTTTGACAAAATACAGAAACCATTCCTACTAATAACACTAGAAAGTGCAGGAATAAATAGATTGGACCCTAGAATAATAAGCAGTATCTATCTGAAACCATCAGCAATTATTAAATGTAACGGGCATAGGCTAGATTCATTCCCAATACGATCAGGATTGAAACAAGGATGCCCATTATCAACCACTGCTATTCCATATTGTTTTAGGAATGTTAATTTCAGCAATAAGGGAAGAAAAAAGAAATTGAAGGAATTAGAATTGGGAAAGAAGCAACAAAACTCTCACTCTTTGCAGATGACCTGATGGTATACCTAGAGAATCCACCCCAAAATCTACTTGAAATAATTAGAAACTTTATCAAAACCACAGGACATAAAATAAACCCTCAAAAGTCCTCAACATTTATATACATATATACATATATGTATATATACATATACACACACACATATATATATATATATAAACATATACACACACATATATATGTGTACATATATATCAAGATACAGCAGAAAGAACTAGAAGGAGAAATCCCATTCAAAGTAACCTTGGACAATATAAAATATGTGGGAGTCTATCTGCCAAGACAGAAACAAAAACTTTTCAAAAACAATTACAATGCGATTCTCACACAAATTTAATCAGACTCAAATACCTGGGTAAAAATCAACTGCTCATCGTTAGTTTGAGCTAATTTAATAAAAATGACAATTCTACTAACACTATCTCATTATGAAATTTTGCTATATCTTATACTTTATTTTTCTTCTTTAAGGATATAATTTCTCTCTCATCACATTCAACTTAGATCAATGTATACCATGGAAACAATGCAAAGACTAATAGATTGCCTTCTGTGGCGGGGGGGAAGCAAGATTAGGGGAAAAATTGTAAAACTCAAAATAAATAAAATCTTTCTAAACATTTTTTTGAAAAAAAGTCAAAGGGGAAAGTTTGTGAAGTTTTGATGAGGAGGAATTAGACAAAAGGAAAGACAAAATTATAAATGAAGAAAAATAGCATGGTGGGAAATACAGAATTAGTAATCTTAACTGTAATTGTAAATGGGATTAACTGTACCCCAAAACAGAAGTGGATATCTGAATGGATTAAAAATCAGAATCTTGCAATATGTTATTTATAAAAAAAAACACATTTGAAGTAGAGATATATAAAGCGTAAAGGTAAAAAGTTGGAGAAATACATAGCTCAGCTAAAGTAAAAAATCAGAGATAGTGATGCTAATATCTGACCCGCGCGGGTCAGTAATTAAGTGGGGGTCGAGGAGGACCCAGCCTGAATAGGAATGGGTATGAAATAAGGACAGTGAGACCGAGATGGTGGCAAGCAAGGTCTGAGTTTACTGAGTTGAGTGCAGGCTTATATTCAAGAGCAGGAATGAGGAAGTTCCTGTGAGAAGGAACATTCTGTGGGTGGCAGTTTCCTGTTATTCTGTAGGGTAGGGCCCTTCCTGGAACTAGTGCAGTCTGTTTGTTTGCACACAATGTTCCAGCACCTGGGGCATGGTGACCTGGGGTGTGTCTCCAGAATTCTGGTTCCTGACAAATATCAGGTAAATTAAAGGTAAAAAATCAATTCCATTTAAAGGAATAAGGAAAGAAACTATATCTTCTTAGAAGGCACCATTGGAAATGAAGCTATATCATTACTAAACATGTATGTCTTTAGTGATATAGCATCCAGATTCCTAGAGGAAAAGCTGAGTGATTTACAAAGAGGCATATACATCAAAACTTTAATCAATCTCCCTCTCTCAGAACTGGATAAGTCTCAGTTCAAAATAAACAAGAAGGAAATTAAGGGGGTGAATAAATTCTTGGAAAACTTAGAAATGAGAGACCTCTGAAATGAAGTTAGAAAAGTTATTCATGGTTCATAGCACCTGTACCAAAAATGACCATGTGATAGGTCACAAAATCTTTATAATCAAAGGCAGAAAGGCAAAAAATAATAAATGAACAATTTTTAGACCATGATGCATTAAAAATTATATCTAATAAAGGATCATGGAAAGATAAACCAAGAATTGAATAGAAATTAATTAACTTTATCTTAAATAATGGGTGGATCAAACAACAAATAATAAAAACAATTCATAATTATATACAAGAAAATGATAATAGTGAGATATCTACAAAAATTTATAGGATGCAGCAAAGGCAATTTTGAGGGAAACTTCATATCTCTTAATGCCTATAAGAATAAAATAGAGAAAAAGGAGATCAATGAATTGGGCATGCTACTAAAAAAGGCTACAAAAAGAACAAATTAAACATCCTCAATTAAATACCAAATTAGAACTTCTGGAAATCAAGGGAGATATTTATAAAATTGAAAGCAAGAAAACCTTTGCTGTCATAACTAAATCAAACAGTTGTTTTTATGAAAAAGCCATTAAAATAAAATAAAGACAAACTTTTGGTTAATCTGATTAAAAAAACAAAGAAGATAACCAAATTATCAGTATCAAAAATGAAAAGGATTAACTAACTGCCAATGAGGTAGAAATTAAAGAGACAATTTAGAGCTGCTTTGCCAAAATGTATATCAATAAATTACATAATCTTAGTGAAATGGATGAATATTTACAAAAATATAAACTGTCCAGATTAACAGAAAAGGAAATAAATTACTTAAATAACTGCATTTCAGGAAAAGAAATTGAATAAACCATCAAGAAACTCCCTAAAAAAATCCCCAGGTCTACATGGATTTGCAGGTGAATTCTACAAAACATTTAAAGAACAATTAATTCCTATTCTACATAAATTATTTTTTAAAATAGGAAAGGAAGGATTTCTACTACACTCCTTTTATGATAGCAACATGGTTCTGATACCTAAACCAGGAAGAACAAAACAAAGAAAATTATAGACCAATCTCTGTAATGAATATTGAGGCAAAAATATTAAATAAAAATTAAAAAAATGTGATTTCAGCAAGTTATTTCTAGAATAATACACCATGTTTGGTTAGAATTTATACAAGACAGGCATGGATGATTCAACATGAGGAAAACACTTAACAGAATTAAACATATCAATAGAAACACTGATAGAAATCATATGATTATCTCAATAGATCCTGAAAGTCATAACATCTATTCATCAGTGATAAAGTACATCATACATTCTTATTAAAAGCACTGGAAAGTTTAGGAATAAAAAAGAGTTTCACTTAAAATAATAAAGAGTATCTATCTAAAACCATCAACAAATATTATATGTACTGGGAATAAACTTGGAAGATTTCCAATAAAATCAGTTGGTGAAAAAAGAAGGCCCATTATCATCATTACTATTCATATAGTATTAGAAATACTATCAGTAGTAATAAGAGAATAAAAAGAAACTGAAGGAATCAGAATTGCCAATGAAGAAGCAAAACTTTCACTCTTTGAAGATGATATAATGGTAGACTTAAATCATCTTAAAAACTCCTTGAAACAATTAACAAATTGAACAAAGTATCAAGATATAAAAATAAGCCCACAAAAGTCATCAACAATTCTATACCTGAGCAACAAAGCCCAAGAGCAAGTGATAGAAAGGGAAATTCCTTTTAAAATAACCATAGACAACCTTAAATCTTTGGGAACTTACTTCCCAAGACAAATCTAGAAACTCTATGAGCACAATTATAAATGTAAAAATATCAAATGCTTATGATTAAGTAGAGCTAAGATAGTAAAAAAGTGACAATTCTACAATGATTAAATCACTTGTTCAGTCTAATATCAATAAAACTACCTAATAACTACTTTACCAAGCTAAAACAAATTGTAAGAAAAGAATAGCAAGGGAAGTGTTGAAAAAAATGTAAAGGAAAGTGTTCTAGCTCTACCAGATCTAAAACAATACTGTAAAGCAGCAATCATGAAAACTGCCTGGCACTGGTTTAGGATAAGTTCAAAAAGAAGTCCCAGTAAATGTTTACAGTAATCTACTATTTGCCAAATTCAAAGACATTAACTTCTGTGCTATGAACTCACTATATGACAAAAATTGTTGGGAAAACTGAAATGGAAAAAACTAGGCATAAGTTCACATCTCACAGCCTATACCAAAATAAGGTCAAAATAGGTACAGAATTTATGCTTAAAGAGCTATACCATAGATGAATTCATAAACCACAAATAAAGCTATTGGATCTATGGAAATGAGATAATATTCATGACCAAACAAGAATTAGAGCACATTATAAGCTGCAAAATGAATATTTTTCACTATTATTTACTAAATTAGAAAGGATTTGCTGCCAAAATCGGAAGGAAAGCAGAAAACTAGGAAACAATCTTCACAACTAGGAATTCTGATAAAGATTTCATTTCTAAAATATATAGAGAATTGCTTCAAATTTATAAGATCAGAAGTCATTCCCCAATTGGTAAATGGTTAAAGGATAAGAGCAGACAGTTTTCAAATGAATATATTAAAGCTACATATATAATCATATGAAAAAATGTTCCAAATCATTATTAACTAGAAAATTCAAATTAAAAAAAAGCAATGAGGTATCATCTCACACCTATTAGCTTAGCCAAGATGGGAAAAAGGTACAATGATCAATGTTGGAGAGGTTGTGGCGGTATTGGGACATTGATACATTGCTGGTGGAGTTATAAATGCACTCAAACTTTCTGGAGGGCAGTATGGAACTATGCCAAACAAGAATAAAACTATTCATACTCTTTGTCCCAGCAATTTCAATCCTAAATCCATATCTAGAAGAAATTATAGAGAAAGGGAAAAGTCCTATATGTTCCAAAATATTCATAGCATCTCTTTTTTTAGTGGCAAAGAATTAGAAATTGAAATCATGCCTCATAATTGGGGAATGGCTAAATGAATTATGGTACATGAATACTATGGAATACTACTGTTCTATAAGAAGTCATAAATGGCCAAACTCTAGAGAAACATGTAATGACTTATGGGATCTGATGCTGAGTGAAGGGAGCAGAAGCAAGAGAACAATGTATACATCAACAACAACATTGTGGAATGAATAATCTGGAGGTAGGCAGCTCCTCTCAGCTATCCAGTGAACTAGGATAACTGTATTAGATTAGCTATAAACTATTATCCACATCCAGAGGAAGAAAAACAAAATACAATACAAAACACTTACAGGAAACCCAACACTTCAGAATCTTATGAACACTTTAGAAAAATTATCTCTTATGTATCTCTTTCCCTTAATCCTAATTCCTCATGCTGAAAATTGATAATATGTAAACATGTTCAAAAAATATGTATGTACAATGCAAACCTAACTGTTGGCCACGGAGGGGAGTGGGAAGGGAGAATGGAAAGAAATTTTGTAACTTAAAAATATACGTGTGCATATGGATGAGAATAAATAAATAAATTTTTAAAAAAGAAAAAAAAGTAAAAGTCACACCCTAATTGAAAAATGGGGCAGCTAGGTGGCGCACTGGATAAAACATGGACCCTGGAATCAGGAGAACCTGAATTTCAATCTGACCTCATATACTTAATAATTGCCTAGCTGTGTGACCTTGGGCAGGTCACTTAATCCCACTGCCTTAAATAAATAAAATTTTAAAAACAATCAAAAGATATGAGCAGCACACAGATGATATTATCAATACTATCCATGGACATAATATAAAAGAAGTCCTAAGTCACTATTGATAGAAGAAATGTAAATTAGAATAATTCTGAGGCACTATCTTATACACATGGGATTGGCTAATAAGTCAGAATGAGAAAATAGTAAAGGTTTGAGGGGATATAGGGAAAATGAGACATTAAATGAAGCTGTTGGAGGAGTTGTGAAATGATTCAACAATTCTTTAAAGCAATTTGGACCTTTACCCAAAGGACTATCATATCATTCCTTTGACCCAACAATGCCACAACCAGGTCTATATTCCAGAAGAGATGAGAAACAGAAAGAAAAAGGATGTAAGGGTATTTATTTTTAAAATTAATTAATTTATTTTTTCATAGATATGTACATGCATATTTCCAAGTTACAATATTTCTCTCCACTCTCCCTTCCCAATCCTTTTCCCTCAGCAGGGAACAGTCAGGTTAGCATTTTATAGACATATTTTGCTAAACATGTTTAAAAATTAATAATTTTTGGCATGAGGAATTAGGATTAAGGGAAAGAGATATATAAGAGATAATTTTTATAAAGTTTTCATCAGATTGGGAAGAGTTTTTTTTTCACTGTGTGTTTTGTTTTTGTTTTCTATCTCTGTTTGGGGATAATATAGTCCATAACCAGTTAAATGAAGTTGTCTTAGTTCTCTGGGCTGTCAAGAAGAACTGCTTCCATCAAAGTTGTTTATCTCATATGTTGTTGATGTGTAAATTGTTTTCTTCATTCTACTCCCTTTGCTCAACATCAGATCCTGACAGTCATTCCATTCTTCTCTAGAGATCAACCCTTTATGGTTTCTTATAGAATAATAGTATTCTATAGTATTATATCTTGTTTGTAATGTAGCCATAGTATGATCACTTGTTTAGCCATTCCCCAGTTGATCGGCATCCCCCCAATTTCCAATTCTTTGCCACTACACAAAAGAGTTACTATGAATATTTTGGAACATGTAGGACTTTCTCCCATTTTTTATAATTTCTTCTGAATATAGACCTAAAATTGGAATTCCTGGGTCAAAGGGTATGAACAGTTTTTTTTTTTCCCCATTGGGCATAGTTCCATACTGACCATCAGAAAGGTTGGATACCCTCACAACTCCACCAGCAATGCATCAATGTCCCAGTCCTCCCACAACCTCTCCAATATTGATCATCTTCCCTTTTTCTCATCTTGGCTAATCTAATAGGTGTGAGATGATACCTTATTGTTGTTTTAATTTGAGTTTCTCTAATGAATAGTGATTTGGAGCATTTTTTCATATGCATATATATATATATTAATTCTTCATTTGAAAACTGTTCATATCTTTTGACCATTTATCAATTGAGGAATGACATGTGATATTCTAAATTTGTTGCAATTCTTTCTATATTTTAAAAGTTGAATTCTTTATTAACACATATACATTTATTTGTCTTCTGGCTTGTTGAATCAGTAGGTTAGACAATACACATATGCTGCCGAAGTGAACACTCTTTCTATATTTTAGAAATGAGACCTTTATCAGAACTCCTGGTTGTGCAGACTGTTTCCCAGCTTTCTGCTTTCCTTCTAATTTTGGCAGCATTTATTTTATTAGTGCAAAAACTTCTTAATTAATATAGTCAAAATCATTCATTTTGCAGGTTATAATCTGCTCTAATTCTTATTTGATCATAAATTCATTTCTTTTCCATAGATCAGATAGATAGATTATTTTTTGTTCTATGGTATTGCTCTTTACTTCTAAATCCTGTAAGGGTATTCATAGCAGCTGTTTGGGAAATGGAAATTGAGAGGATGCCCATTAATTGGGAAATGACTAAATAAATTATGGTATATGTAAATGATGGAATACTATTGTTCCATAAGAAACCATGAGGAACAGGATTTCAGAAATGTCTAGGAAAGATGTGCATGAATTGATGCTGAGTGAAATGAACAGAAACAGAAGAACATTATACACATTAACAACAACATAGGGTTATGATGAGCCATGGTGGCCCTAACTTATTTCAGTAGTACAATAATCAAAGAGAATTAAAAAAAACTTGTGATGGAAAATACCATCCAGAGTCATAGAAGGAACTGTGAAGTTTAAATTAGGATCAAAGCTTATTATCTCTAATTTTTAAAAGTTCTCTTATGTATTATGTCATATTTTCTTTCTAATATTTTTTTCTTCCATTTGGATCTGCTTCTGCTCTCACAATATGTTAAATATCAAACAATATTTAGCATAGTTATAAATATAGAGCTTATATCAGATTGCTTTCTTTCTAGGCAAGGGGAGGGAAGGGAAGGAGAGAAAAAAATTGCAAATCTCATAACCTTTTCAAAAAAATTATTGGCAAACTCTCCCATTGCATATAGTTAGAAAAACAAAAAATAAAATAATTAAAATTAAAAAAATGTTGAGTAGGATATACTTAGTAAAATCTGGAATGACTTACATGTGTCAATGCAATGGGAAACTATCTGCACTAGCAGCAATATTGTAGGATGATTTGCTGTTAATGGCTTACCTTTTATCAGCAATGCTGTGACCCAAGACAACTCCGAAGGACCTATGACAAAGAAAATTATCTATCCCTAAAGATAGCTGATAGTGTCTGAATACAGATTGAAGCATATTTTTTTAAAATTTTATATTTCTTGTGACTTCTTTCTTTTTTTCTAATTTTTTGGCATAGGGGAAAACTATGTTTACTTTCACACCATGATTCTTAGGAAATGTTTGCATGACTATACATTATTGACATATCAAATAACATGCTATCTCAATGAGGGAGAATGGGGTGGGAAGAAGGGAGAGAATTTGAACTCAAAGTTTTAAAAATGAATGTCAAAATTTGTTTGTATATGTAACTAGGAAAAAATAGAATAAAAATATGATTAGTAGCCATCACCATCATGATTATCATCATTGTGTGTGTGTGTCTGGAGCAATATTTCATATGATTCTTTAATATAGATCAGGACAACTTTATCTAAGACCCTACTCTAGGCAGTTTAGGCTGTTCTTTATTTATTTTTCCCTTAAAATGTATTAATACTGCTTTCAAGATTTGATTGGCTCAGAAGATTTCCAGGTTTTCTATTATTTTTCGGGTTACCTGAATAGAAGAGATAGGAACAAGGGAATTGTTTTTCTTTATAAAAATTTTAGTAAGTCATTTTATTTTTTAGGGCTTTTGCAAAGAAATGGGATTAAGTGGCTTGCCCAAGGCCACACAGCTAGGTAATTATTAAGTGTCTGAGGCCGGATTTGAACTCAGGTACTCATGACTCCAGGGACATTTCTCTATCCACTGCACCACCTAGATGCCCTAAAGATTTTGACCTGAAGTCTTATGGCATAATCAACACTGTAAAGTTGTGCTTAACTGAATTAATGCTCTTATGGCAAACTAAAATGCTTTAATTTGACTACTAAATGTTTTATTGTTTCAATATTGATCATAATATACCAGCCAGTCCTTACCAGTCCTTACATAATAAAAGTTGCAAGAATTACCTTCTTAGATGCTTACTTTTCATAAAACAAGTGATGATAAATAACTGCTGTAAATATAAACTCTGAAATTACCTTGAGAATTGATCACACATACTCTACTGAGATTATAGCATCACCACAAATTATTCCCAAATCATCCGAATTTATATAACATTGATATCTAAAAATTTTGCAAGAACATTTTAATATATATTACCACATAGTAAAACCTCAAGGCTACATGAAAAAAAATCTATAAATATAAAGCTCCATCATTAGAAATTGCAATCATATGGGAACAGATTGAAGCATGTACAGCTCCTATTGTCTAATATTGGAAATGTGCTGATTTTTTTACTTGAATTTACAAAAGAACTTACAACCCTGTTTTTACCTATAATTAAAAAAAGAATATCACTCCCAGTTCAATAACAAACACAATATTAAATATAAAAGAATAATTGAAATATGATGACTTGTTCTTGAACCATACCCACCTGAAATACAACAAAAAGTGAAAAAATGCAGTAAAAAGATGGAAAATAATAGCTGATTAACTCCAGTTATGTAAAATGGGTTTTCCAGTTGCTAGGAATATTAACATTAAAAAAATAGAATCTACCTTCAAATTAATTGGATTTTTATGTAAATACTTTCATCTGGGCAGATTAGCAGAAGATTCATAGGAGAAAGTGACATTTGAATTGTACTTTAGCAGAATAAAAATTCAGGAATGAAACTAAGAAGCTTCTGAACATTTCCCTCTGAAGTCTACACAAGACTCTGGAGGTATAGAACCCACAAAAAATAGGAGTGAAAAATGCTTCTCAACTCATGATCTCTTGGAGGGATTTCTGGAAAGGTCATTCTCACTTGTGTAAAATGGGAGTTTAGTCCAATCCAGGTAGGGAATGGGGAAGTCATTGGGATACTCTTAACTTCAATGTAGATAAGTAACTATGGTAACTGGGTCTAGTTTAGCAGACCAGCTGTGAGGGCCCCAGACTCAGTGCATAGGGCATACTGCAAGACCAAGAATACAAGCTGAACAAATAGAACTGGAATGGGCTACCTTAACACAGGGAGGAAGGGCCAGTGTCTGAGGATCCAGTGTGGAAAGTTGGTGACCAGACTTCTTGCCCCCAGCACAAGAAGTTTGGGATTGTGTACCTCTGCTCCAGGAGCAGAGCTCAACTTTTAAAATGACCAAAAAAATAAGAACAAAAAAGAACCCTAAAAATAGAAAATGTTTATGGTGAAATAGAAGAGGCTATCCCAATAGATGCCTACAAGTGAAGTCTCAAAAGGGATTATGAATTTCTCTGAAGTCCAAAATGTTCTCTTGGAAGAACTCAGGAAGAGATTTAAAAATCAAGTAAAAAAGATAGAAGAAAAGTTTAGAAAAGAAATGAGAGTTATCAAGGAGAATTGCAAAAAAAAGATACAATGACTTGGAAAAGGAGGCACAAAAATTGACTGAAAAAACAATACCTTTAAAAGTAGAATTGGCCCAAAGGAAAAGTAAATATAAAAGATAATTGAGGAAAACAAGTTCTTAAAAATTAGAATGGTACAAGTAGAAGGTAATGACACACAAATGTGCTGTCCTTATATGGGTAGGCAAGAAAGGGAAGGACAGGATAATGCAAAGATGGAAAGAATTGACTGAAATCTTCTGAAAGGGAGTATAACAATGGCTTCAATTAGTCAACAGTAGTATCAGATATTTCCTAGCCTAGGAAGGAAGGAAAGAGGAAAAGAAAGGAGAAAGGAAGGAAAGAAGGAAAGAAATAAGAAGGGAGGGAAGGAGAGAAGAAAGGATGAAAGAAAAAAAGAATAGTCAAGACCATGCTGAGTTTGAGATTCCAAGGGAACCATCTAAAGATATTCCATTTGACAAATAGAAGTGAAGGACTGTAGGTCAGGGAAGAGACTGAATTTAGTCTTAGATTTGAGAATCATATGCAATTTGAAAGTAACTGAGCCTATCATAATGAATAAAATCAACAAGTGATAGAATATTTAGAAGAAAAGGCAAAAAGGGTGAACCTTGGCTACACTCACATTTAGGAGACTACAAGAGGCTAATGAATCACAGAAATATTCTGGAAAGCACCAGCAGGAGGAAGGCCATAAGAAGATGATATTACCTTGGAAGTCAGTTGAGGTAAGAATATAAAAAGAAAGGGATAAATTGACACTGTCAAATGTTGCCAACAAGTCAAGAAGTATAAAGAATTATATTTCACCACAGAATTTTTAAATATGTAGTAATTAACCAATTTTAACAAGCAAATTCAATGTAATAGTGAAGTCAGAATCCAAATTTCAAGTTGTTGAGCAGAAAAACCTAGGTAATAAAGAAATGGAAGAGGTGAGTGTTAAAGTTTTATTTTTTCCCCCTATAAATTTAAAAGTGACAGAGAGAAAGCTTTATGGTTTGAGGAGTCAGTAAGTTCAAATAAAGATTTTGTAGAGATAGAGGAGAACTGAAAATGTTATAAATAGTAGAAGGGAGATCAGGAGTTGGTATGGAATAGGGTGAATGAAATAATCACTCAAACTCCCATAATATGCAAAAGGAGATGGGACCAAGGGAAACTGTTTGTTTAATTAAGAAGCTATGACAGTGAAAAAAGGTAGAAATAAATGGATAACTATATATAGAACTTTTGAGAATTGAAATAATTATGCTGAAGCTAGCTCTAAGTAGAAAGTCCATTGTTAATTTATTGCAAACATTTGCATCTCAGAAACTGACTTTTGTATCAAATCACAGTTTGAATTATTGTGTTGTTACTGTCTAAGTGTAAAGAAGTATTAATAGTGAAAATTCAACTCAATGTCTTTTGGGCACAATTGTCCCCACAGAGAGCTCAGTTGTTAAACATTTATCAGCATAACCTGGTTATGAATGAGGGAAGGTAAAAGCGGACCTCATACATGGTTTCAGTTTTCTCAAGTAGATAGGAAGAATGGCCATTTGCTGAGATGAATGAACTGTGTGTGGAGTTAGACTAATGAGCCAACAGAACAAAATTTGGAATAGTTATTATGGGAAGATATCTAATTGATAGAGAATCAATTAGATGTAAATAAAAGAAATGTGCTATAGTAAAAGCCCATTTGAGGTTGCATATCTTGGATTTATAGCATTTGAATTAGTATCATTTCTATTACTTCCACCAGTAGTATTTGAGGCTCAGAAGAATGAAGCAAGAGTGACCCAGGATTAAAGACTAACATAGTATAAATAGAAGAGGACAATGGAACTAAGCCTTCAAGATTTGAGACAAATATATTATTAAATTGACCAATCATAGGATCAATACAGTGAAGGACAGAGATAAGGTTAAAAAAGGAACAAGGGATTAGGATAAGAGGGAGGTTGAGAGAGGAAACAGTACAATAATGCAAAGGTGTTTCAGAAGGAGTATTAGTGAGAGAGAAGGAAAGCTTATGTCACTTAAATGACTGCCCTATTTTGGTGTATTTTAATTTTATTTTTGTTGCTATATGCTGAATTATTTTAGTATCAATATTTTGGTTTCTATAAACATTTTGGATTTTTGTTTGGAAGATTATTATGATGGTGGAACTAACTCTTCAATCTGAAAAAGAGAGGATGGGATTTATTCCATTTTATCCAAAAAGTTTCCTAACATTGTGTCTAATCTGTGCTATGCATACTTGCCCCAAATTATTTTCAAGCAATATATAGAATTATAGGAAGCAGTACAGTAGGAAAAGTTTGAAGGAGATAATATACATAGAATTAGATCTAAATTATAATTAAATATCTCCATATTTTTGCAAGTATATGTGTATGCAAAGGGAATCCCCAAGCATGATGCAACATGTACTACTGAGCCCATATTGTTACTCAATATAAATATAGAATTGTTGATTGCTCATACATCATGTGAAAAAGCATAATTTTTTATACCAATGAAGCACCCTTTTGTCCTCTTAAACTTTTGAAAAATTATCTGTAAATAATTATCTGTAAATAAAAATTAACCTATTATCTATAATAGTTTAAAAAGGTTAAATATTTTATAGCCCCTTATCTAGAAGAAATCATAATGTAGTGTATAATAATAATGTAGTGTATGTATATACATGTATGTTTGTGTGGGTATCTGACTTTGAATGTTCGGTGTTGGGGGCAAAATAATTATAATGCCAGTTACTTGTTAAGGACAGTTGTGTGTGTGGGAATGCTGTAAATCTTCATCTCCTGGTGCCCTTGAGCACAAAAATATTGTTTTACTAAGTGCCATGGGAGTGGGAGTGGATTAGAGACTGGGGAGGATATTTAAGCACTTGTATTTTGACAAATAAATGGAGACCTTGGTGTACAAAGGGAGAACTTGTTTTCCTTGTCTCCTGCCTCACCCCTACAATGCTTGCCTGGGGAAAGGATAAGGGAGTCAACAGTTACTATTACACTGGATTTGGCAAAATTAAGACTCAGAAAATCTAGTCAAGTCTCTACCACTTGGTCAGCCTTGGACAATTAATAAATCCTCTGGGCCTCAATATTCTAATTTGATAAAAAAAAGAAACATATTAGACAAATGATCCTTTGAAGCTACTTTCAGTGATAAATCTATGATACTATGGATTTCAAAATTTGAATTTGATTTCTCAAACTTTACAGATCTAATTTTAAGTTGTGGCTCTGCAACTTTCATGTGATCTTAAGCAGATCATCCCTGGAAGTTGGTCTCTTCATTTGTTAGTTGGAGAGTTTGATTTAGTGTACATCTAATGTTCTTTCAAGCTCTAAATTCTATAATCCTGTGTCAGACATTGTGATGAGAAAACAATGATACCAGCATTGAGAGAGATGATGACAATGACGGAATTTCAGTGCTTGAACTCTTAGAGCTGGTATAGTTTCAGATGAAGAAGTTTAAAGGTGTTATTATTCTTGTAAGTGAGTGAAAGAGAATAGAGATCCTAGGATAATTAGAGAGTAGAATATAATTGAAGAGAATGAATCTAACGGATATGGGTATAGTTGGGTCTTATCTCTCTATTGAAGTGGCCCAAGATAACACCACTATATTTGAGACTAAAAAAGCCTGAAGAAAGGCACAGGTGTTAACTTTAAATAACTTTAAATCTTAAGTGTTTCATTATTCTTTGACCTACTTTAATCCCATTGTGCCTAGCATCTTGTCTAGTGAGGGTATCATATACTGCAAGGACCTGAGTCAGTGTCTCCTAACTTACATTCATTTGTAAAGTTTTCAGATGAGACCTCCAGGAGCCTCCCAGTACTTAGAGATCTTTAAGATTCTTATAGTTAATTAGATCAAGGTTTGAATTAACCTTAGCTTCACTTAACAAGGTTTTAAGTACCCTGGGTGTGGGGGAGGGGAGGTAAAGTGTGAAAGAGAATTGGTCTGGAGGGACCAAAAGTTGAACAAATAGTTCAAGAAATGATATGGCTTTGGATGATATATTGACTCATGAGGAAGACTTTGTGTACTTGAAAGAAACTTGAAAAGGGGTAAGGTAAAAAATGATTATAATTATAATTTGATGCAATTTGATTCAATGCTGCTTAGTAAGCAATGAAGCAAATAATCTGGGTTGATATTTTGAAAACCATAGGAGCTTTCCAAGCAATCAAATAATCAAAATGTGATTGATGCTATATGATTAAGAATATTAGAGCAATAAATAACACAAGGGAAGAAGCCCAAAGATTCATAATTTTAGAAGTAAAAAAGGGAGAAAATGAATGCTGAGTAAATTCTATTCTATAGATTTAGCCCAGTGGGGAATAGGATATATTCCTATTGGTTTTAAAAATCTAACTTAATCTACAAGGAAGGGGGGACTGGGAAAGGGAAAGATAAGGGAAAAAAGGGACTGATAAAAGGGAAGAGAAGGTATCAGTAAAAATAAACTGAAAGTTAAATTTTTAAAACAAAATTCAAAGGGGAATGGTAGTAAATCTTCTGCGAGGAGGAATAAAAGTCAAAGAAAGAGGTGAATATAAATGGAGAAAGATAGTATGGAGGAAATACATAATTGGTAATCTTTTATTTTTTAAAGTTTTTGCAAGGCAAGGGGGTTAAGTGGCTTGCCCAAGGCCACATGGCTAGGTAATTATTAAGTGTCTGAGGCCAGATTTGAACTCAGGTACTCCTGACTCCAAGGCCAGTGCTCTATCCACTGCACCACCTAGCCACCCTATAATTAGTAATCTTAACTGTAAATGTGAATTGGATGAACTGTCCCATAAAACAGAAGCAGACAGCAGAATGGATTAAAAATAAGAATCCAACAATAGGTTGTTTACAAGAAACATATTTGAAGCAGAGAGATACACACAGGGTAAAAATAAAAGATTGGAGCAAAATATATTTTACCTCATCTGAAGTAAAAAAAAAAAAACTGGAGTAGCCATCCTAAACTCAAATAAAGTAAAAGTAAAAATCAATCCCATTAGAAGGGATAAGGAAGGAAACTACATTTTCTTAAAAGTTACTATTGGTATTAAAGCTATATCATTACTAAACATGTATGCCCCTAGTGGTATAGCATCCAGATTCCTAAAGGAAAGGCTGAGTTAATTACAAGGAGAAATACAAAGGAAAACTTTAATAATAGGAGACCTCAATCTCCCTCTCTCAGAACTAGATAAATATAACAACAAAATAAACAAGAAGGAAGTTAAGAAGGAAAATGAAATCTAGAAAAGTTAAATGTAATAGACCTCTGGAGAAAACTTAATCAGGATAGAAAAGAATATACCTGTTTCTCCAAAGTACATGGCACTTTCACCAAAACTGACCAAATATTAATGCAAAAAACCTTATAATCAAATGCAGAAAGGCAGAAGTAATGAATACACGTTTCTGAGACCATGATGCAATGTAAATTACATGTAATAAAGGGTCAAGGAAAAATAAACCTGATAGTTGGAAATTAAATGCTTTATCTTAAATAATGGGTGGACCAAAAACTAATAATTGAAATAATCCATAATTCTATCCAAGAAAATGATAATAATGAGACAACATACCAAAATTTAGGGTATGCAGCCAAAGAAGTTTGAGGGGAAGTTTTATATTTCTAAATTCTTATATAAATAAAATAGTGAAAGATGAAATTGATGAATTGGGTACACAACTAAAAAAGCTAGAAAAAGAACAAATTAAACATCCTAATTAAATACTAAATCAGAAATTATAAAAATCAAGGGAAAATTTAATAAAACTGAAAGCAAGCAAACAATTGTTCACATAACTAAAACTAAGAGTTAGTTTTATGAAAAAAGCTAATAAAAGACAAATCTTTGATTAAACAGCTTAAAAAAAAGAAGATAACAAAACTACCAGTATCAAAAATGAAAAGGGTGAACTAACTACTAATGAGGAGGAAAGAAAAGAGGTATTTTGGAGCTACTTTCCCAAACTGTATGCCAGTAAATTGGATAACTTGAGTGAAATGGATGAATATTTACAAAAATACAAACTGCCCAGATTAAAAGAAGAATTAAATTATTTAAATAACCCCATTTCAGAAAAAGAAATTGAAGAAATCATCAATAAACTCCCTAATAAAATGTCTTCAGGTCCAGTAGGATTTACAAGTGAATTCTACCAAACATTTAAGAAACAATTAATCCCTATTTTAGATAAACTATTTTGAAAATAGGAGTAGAAGGAGTTCTGCCAAACTACTTTTAGGACACCAACATTGTGATGATACCTAAATCAGGAAGAACCCAACAAAGAAAATTACAGACCAATCTCCCTAATGAATATTAATGCAAAAATCTTGAATAAAGTTTGAGCAATGAGTTTGCAGCAAGTTATTACCAGGATAATACACCATGATCAAGTTGGATTTATACCCAGGCAGGCAGGGATAGTTTACCCTTAGGAAAATACTCAATTAATAAATGATATCTATCTAAAGCCATTAGCAAATATTATATATATATATATATATATACATGGAATAAACTTGGAGCATTTCCAGTAAAATCAGGGGTGAAACAAGGTTGCCCATTATTACCATTATTATGCAATATAGTATTAGAAATGCTAGCAGTAGCAATAAGAGAAGAAAAAGAAATTGAAGGAATCAGAATTGGCAATGAGGAAGCAAAACTTTCACTCTTTGCAGATCATATGATTGTATACTTAGAGAATCTGAAAAAATCATCTTAAAAACTTCTTGAAACAATTAACAAATTTCACAAAGTAGCAGAATATAAAATAAACCCACACAAATCATTAGCATTTCTATATAGGAAAACCGAAGGCCAAGAACATTTAAAATAACTGTAGACAACATTAAATACTTAGGAATCTAACTCCTAAGAGAAACCCAGAAACTGTATGACACAATTACAAAGCACTCCTTACCCAAATAAAGTCAGCTCTAAATAATTGGAAAAATCTCAAATGTTCATGGTTGGGTAGAGCTAATATAATCAAAATGGCAATTCTATCCAAATTTTTACTTATTCTGTACCATGCTAATCAAACTACCAAACAATTACTTTACTGACCTGGAACAAACAGTAACAAAATTCATCTGGAGCAACAAAAGGGCAAGAATAGAAAGGGAATTGATGGAAAAAAATAAAGGAAGGTGGCCTAGCTCTACCAGATCTAAAACTATAATATAAAGCAGCAGTCATCGAAACTGCCTGGTACTAGTTAAGAAACAGAGTAATGAATCAGTGGGTTAGGATAGGTTTAAAAGAAATTGTAACAAATAACTACAGCAATCTATTGTTTGACAAACCCAAAGATATCAGCTTCTGGAATAAGAACTCAATACTTAACAAAAATTGTTGGGAAAACTGGGAAATAGTATGGCAAAAACTAGGCATAGATCCACATCTCACACCCTATACCAAAATAAGGTCAAACTGAGTATAGGATTTAGACATAAAGAATAATAATATAGATAATAGACCAAAAATAGCTATCTGATTTATGGAAATGGGATAAATTTATTACCAAACACAAATTAGAACACAATATGAATTACAAAATGAATGATTTTTGAGTATATTAAAGTAAAATTTTTGTCATTAATAAAATCAATACTGCCAAAATTTGAAGGACAGCAGAAAGCTAGGAAACAATCTTCACAACTACAAGTTCTGATGTCTCATTTCTAAAATATATAGAGAATTGCATCAAATTTATAAGATTACAAGTCATTCCCCAATTGATAAATGGTCAAAGGATATCAACAGACAGTTTTAAAATGAAAAAATTATAGCTATATATAATCATATGATAAAATTCTCCAAATCACTATTGTTCAGAGAAATGCAAATTAAAACAACAACAATCTATCATCTCATACACATTAACTTAGTCCAGATGAGAAAAGGGGTAGATGATAAATACTGTAGAGGCTGTGGGAAGATTGGGACATTGATACATTCCTATTGGAGTTGTGAAAGGATTCAACCTTTATGGAGAGCAATATGGAATTATGCCCAAAACAGCAATAAAATTGTTCCTATCCCTTGACCCAGCAATTCCAATTCTAGGTCTATATCCAGAAGAGTTTATACAAAATGGGAAAAGTCCTGAATGTTCCAAATTATTCATAGTAGCTTTTTTTGTAGTGGTAAGAATTGGAAATTGAAGGGATGCCCATCAACTGGAGAATGGCTAAGTAAGTTATGGTACATGAATACCATTGTATTGTATGGAGTACCATTGTTCTATAAGAAACCATAAATGGTGGGAGCCTAAGGCAACTTGGAACTACTAACAGCATCTGATGCTGAATGAAGTGAGTAGAACCAAGAGAACAATGTACACATCAACAGCAATAACATTATGAGATAAACAACTTTGATGGAAGCAGCTCCTCTCAACCATCCAGAGAGATAGGACAAATGTATTTGGCTGGCAATGAACTATATTATCCCCATCCAGAGGAAGAAAAATAAAACACACAAAAAAAATAAACAATCCATCCCAATCTGATGAACACTTTATAAAAATTAGCTCTTATGTATCTCTTTCCCTTAATCTTAATTCCTTATGCCAAAAATTACTAATTCATAAACATGTTTAACAAAATATGTATGCAAAATGCTAACCTGACTGTTCCCGGCTGAGGGGAGCAGGGTAGGAATGGAGAGTCGAGGGAAATTTTGTAAGTTGGAAATATG
The DNA here is from genome assembly GCF_037893015.1 of Macrotis lagotis. Taxonomy (NCBI): domain Eukaryota; kingdom Metazoa; phylum Chordata; class Mammalia; order Peramelemorphia; family Peramelidae; genus Macrotis; species Macrotis lagotis. The sequence continues at coordinate 216,201,372 of NC_133661.1, forward strand.
CATGTGTATATGAATGAAAATAAATCAATAAAATTTTAGGAGGTAAGAACATTTTAAAAATTCTTGTTTTGGTAATCAGGGAATAGAGTCAAGAAGATCACTTTGAACCATGTGCTAAAGGCATTGAGGAAGAAGGAAAGTGACCTTCTTTCAGTCAATAAATATTTATTAATCACCTTTTAGTTTCCAAGTATTAAGATAACAACTGAGGAGAAAAAGAAAGGCAAAGGTAATATCTGCCCTCAAGAAGCTCACAATCTTTACCATTCATTACCTCATATAATTTATAAAATGGTCCTATCAGTTAGATAGTACAGATATTATGTTCTCTATAAAGATGAGGATATTGAAACTCATAAAGAAAAAAGTGTGTTGGTTAAAGAGCAAACAGCAAAATTTAGTGGCATAACTGGAAAGGAAATGTTGATTTGACTTCAAATTCAATGTGTTTTTCTATTCCAACATGCTTTTTCTGATTGTGATTTCATGTGATTTTTCTGAATGTATAATACTAGAAAAGGGAAACATCAGGACAGCTTTCATGTGATTGATTCGACCTTGCTCTCTCCTGATCCTGAGAATAAGATGTAACTTTGACATTAACTGATTGTCAGAAATGTATTGCTGCATTTTTTTCTGATGACTCTTGAAAAACATACTTCTGAAACTAGTTTATTTCATGGGTATTAAGTCAAAATAGCTTTTGTATGACTCTATATGTAAATGGAAATCATATGGTTTGACTTCTCTGTGGTTGGGGAAGGAGTGGAAGTTAGGGGAAGAATTTACAGTTCAAATTAAAATAAAAATTTTAAACAAATGTCTTCAAAATAAACATTTGTCTAATTCACAAAACCTAACTGCCCAATTTCTATATATTATCTAATTCTAAATTATTGAAAAGCATGCTTTGTCTATATATTTTTATTTATTTTTATTCATATGCACATGTATATTTTTAAATTACAAAATTTCTTTCTACTGTTCCTTCCCACCCCCCTCCCCTCGGCAGCAAACAGTCAGGTTAGCATTGTTCATACATATTTTGATAAACATGTTTACAGATTAATAATTTTCAGTAGGAGGAATTAGGATTAAGGGGAAGAGATAGATATGAAATAATTTTTATAAAGTGTTCATCAGATTCTAAAGGGTGTTTCTGTGTGTGTGTGTGTGTGTGTGTGTGTGTGTGTGTGTGTGAGTGTGTGTTTTGTTTTGTTTTTCTTTCTCTGGATGGTATGATATAGTTCATAGCCAGTCTAATGCAGGTGGCCTAGCTCTCTGGATTGCCTAGAGGAGCTGCTTCCATCAAGCATGTTCATCTCACAGTGCTGTTGTTGATGTGTACATTTTTCTCTTGGTTCTACTTCCTTCCCTCAGCATCAGATCCTCTAAATCATTCCATGCTTCCCTAGAGTCTGACCATTTATGTTTCTTATAGAACAATGGTATTCCATAGTCTTCATGAGAATGACTTTTGAAAGAATCCTACCAGCAATAACTAAAAATTACCCCTGTGATTTTGACAGGGGAATATTTTCCCTTTATATTTATAGAGATCGGCAATGGAGGTATCTTTGAATTCTTGAGAGATAACCTCCTTATGCCATATAACCTGGAAAATTTCAGTCAGTATTTGTATGGGCAATAGAACCTCTACCTTGTAGATCTCAGCTGAAATAGAATCAGCACCAGGTGCTTTTCCACTTGAAAGGAAATTAATTGTATTCAAAACCTCTTCTTCAGACGGAACTTCATCTAGGGACTGATTGACTTCAACTTGAGATAAATTATCAATGGCTTCTGCCTTGATTGATGAGGGTCTGTTAAGAATACTATGAGGATGAGCTAAGTGGAACAGTGGATAGATCATGGCCCTGGAGTAAGAAAAACCTGAGTTCAAATATGGCCTCAGATACTTAATGATTACCTGTGTTAGGCAAGTCACTTAACCACCTTGCCTTAAATAAATAAATGAATGAATGATGAATGAATAAACAAACAAATACTGAATTGCATCATAAATAAAAAATTAATTAATTAAAAAATTTGAAAAGTACTGTGGAGTGTTAAGTCCATCTCTCTAGGATCATGTTCCTATCATTAATCAAGGTGGATTCATCAAAACTGAGTAGCTGAGATGCACCATATGTCTTTGGCCCATAAATGGCCTACAGGGCATCATAAAAGCATTTTGTTTTTTTACTGTTTGCGTAAAATTGAATTTCATCTGCCTTCTTACTGAGCCAAGAATCCTGCATCTCTCTAAGCTTCTCTTGTACTTGACTTTTGATGGAATTAAATGTTGCCTTCTTAAAAACAAATGAAACATCCAGCTGGTAAACCCTGTGGAGTTCTTGCTTTTCATTTAGATGAATTTCCCCATCATTTTCATCAAACCAGTCTTGGTGTTTGTGAGTGTTCTTACCCAGATAAGCAAATGAAGTTCTGTACACCAGATCTCTGAAAGCTGTGTGCTCTTTATCTGATCCATTGTTGCAACCATGCATTGGCTCAGTTTCTCCTCCAAGTTAGCAACAAACTGTAATCCCTTGACATTAAGACTGGTAGAGAATATTTAAGTCCCATACTTATGTATCAAGAATACTTTCTTAAAGAACAGAATATGAAAATCTCTGGACATGACCAACACCAAATAATATCACAAAAGTGTAATAAATTATATTTTGACAAATACAATTTAAGCTAATTAAATTAAAATAAAATATTCAAATTATAACAATAGGGAGAAGAAAAATAAAAGAGAAAAACTACAGGCTATTTTCCCTAATGAATAATGATGCAAAAAATAAATAAAATATTAGCAAGGAAATTATAACAATATAGCACAAATAGCATACACTATATCCAGGTGGAATTTATAGCAGGGATGCAGGACTGGGTAAAATTAGGAAATAATTGTTCATATCAATAACAAAATCAATAAAAAGTATATGGTTACTTCAATGGGTGTAGAAAGAGATTTGTACAAAATACTACAACTATACCTATTAAAAGTATTAACTAGCATAGCACTAAAAGAAACTTTTGAAAAAAGATGTATCTACTTAAAACTAAAGTAGTCTAGCAGATACCAAAATATACTACAAAGAATTATTCAACAACCAAATCTAGTTGGTTGGTTGGTTGTGTGGGTGGTTGGATGGCTGATTGACCCTTCCCTTTTGTTATCAAACAATATCTAAATGACATCACTATATCTGAGACAAATTACAGTGTTTCTGACCAGCAAATGAGGCCAAAATGAATTCAGAATGCTCTGGCACAAGTCAAACACATAGTCCATGTGAACACTTGGGATGATTACTTTAAGCATACAATCACACATTTACTTTGAGGTGCTTTAATTATACCTTTCTCCCCAGTATTTTGTTTCTGAATACCACCCCCTTCAATGTGTTTGGACTCCTATATCCAACCCCCTCTCCTTTCTTTCCCCTTTCCCTTTTTCCCTTTTCTCTTCCCTTCCTACTGTTAATTTCTCTTTTTTTCACCCCCTCCCTTTCTCCATCCCCCCTCCTCTTTTCCCCTTTTAATACTTGAAAGGTTAGATGTTTTTTAAGTTAACTGAGTATGTATGTAAATTAACTTTAAGCCAAGTCTGATGAGAAGAAGATTCAGGTGTTTTTCATCCCCTCCCTTCTTCCCCTCTATTACTATAGGTCTTCTGTACCTCTTAATGTAATGAGATTTACCCCATTCAATCCTTTCCCTCCTCTAGCCTCCTTCTTGTCCCCCCTTTTTAGGAGGAGTTATTTTTGAATCATTCTGAGTTATAGAAAATTCTGAGTATCCATCACTTTTAGCTAAGTATATTCTATCTAATAGAGTTGAGAATCTTTCCCCCAAGTAAGGTTATAGACAGTTTCATCCCACTGGACAGCAGTCTCATGGATAAGTCATGAGTGTCCATCACTTCTGGCTAAGTGTATTCTCTCTGTTAGAGTTACAAATCTCCAAAGTTATAAGAAACCTCTTCCCATGCTGGGATATAGACAGTTTCGACTTATTGGAAAACAGTTTTTTTCTTTACCCCCCCCCCATTTTTTTACCTTTTCATGTTTCTCTTGAACCTCCTGTTTGATGTCCAGATTTTCTATTTAGCTCTGGTCTTTTCATCAGGATTTTTTGGAATTCTTCCATTTTTTTAAATGTCCATATTTTCCCTTGAAAAAGAAGGCTCAGATTTGCAGGATAGTAGATTCTTGGCTGTATTCCAAGCTCACTTGCTCTTCAGAATATCTCCTTCCAGGCCCTTTGAACCCTTAATGTTGATTCAGCCAGGTCCTGCATAATCCTTACTGTGGCTCCTTGGTATTTAAATTGTTTCTTTCTGATTGTTTGCAGGATTTTCTCTTTTATCTGATTAGCTCTGGAATTTGGTCACAACATTCCTTGGTGTTTACATTTTAGGATCTCTTTCCAAAGGTTATCAATTTTTTCATTAACTACTTTGCCCTCTGGTTTCATGATATCAGGGCAATTTTGTATCACTAGATCCTGTAATATTAAATCCAGGTTTTTTTTCTCTTCAATGTTTTCAGGAAGTCCAATAATTCTTAGGTTGCTCCTCCTCAATGTATTCTCAAGGTCAGTGGCTTTGATGATGAAGTATTTTACATTTTCTTCTATTTTTTTTCTATTTTGGGGTTTTGTTTAGCAAGCCCTTGCTGTCTCATGAAGTCATTAGTTTCCACACACTCCATTATTTTTTTTAGAGTGGAGTTTTCTTCATTTATCTTTTGCAACTTCTTTTCCAATTGGTCAATTCTATTTTTGAAAGAGCTTTCCGTTTGACCAATTGAGGTTTTGAGAGAATTACTTTCTTTTTTGCATTTGTCCATTTGAGGCTGACAGAATTATTCTCATTTTGTATTTGCCCAATTGAGGATCTGAGAGAATTATTCTCATTTTTATTTGTATAATTGTATTTTTCAATGATTTGTTTTCTTGTTGCAAGGTGTTAATTGACTTTTCCAAATTTTCCAATTGGTTTTTAAACTCCTTCCTTATTTCTTCAAGGAAGTCTTTCTGTGCTGGAGACCAGATTATATACCCCTCAGAGATTCTAGTTCTCTCTGAGGTAGGGTCTTTTCATTCCAAGAATTTTTCTATGGATCCACATTTCCACTGACCTTTCTTCATTTTGGTAAGACCTTGAGTTGCTGGTTCACAGAGCTGTGGTGTTGGGATCCCTAGAGGCTTTACTCACTGAGTGGAATATCTCCAGCTGACCAGTAGGGGTTGCTAGAGGATTTGCTTACTGAGTGTAATCTCTCCAGCTGGCCAGTAGGAGGTGTTTTTGCTTTCTCTGGAGTGTCTGTGACCTTGATTGAGGCCTTCTCCCTTAGCCTGGAGGGCTTGATTGAAGCTGTTAAATACTTTTGTTTTCTATCAATGGTGGGCTCTATCCTGGGGTGAGATCATCCCTCTCCCTATTGTCAGCTGAGCTGGTGCTTCTGCTCACAGACCTGTGCCTGGGGCAGAAGGTTTGTAATTGTGTTTGTTCTTGGAAGAGGCCTCAGCTGCAATGGAGGCATGGACTCAGAGTTCCTCAGACCAGAAGAGCCCAGTGATGATGTCTGCAGCTTTCCTGTACTGGAACTCTCCCCCCAAGCCCTGTCAGCAAGCTCCAGATGTTCAGCACAAACACCAATGCCTCTGTTCCCTAGTTGACCCAAGCTCCCCAGGGTCAACCAGGCTCTAGCCCCACTGATCAAGGAGGTCCGGCTCTTGGGCCCTCAGGCTCCAAGTGCTCCAATCCTGTCACTAATCAGGTTGATCCATGGCTGATCTGCTCTCACCCAGGCCCACAGAAAACAAATCCTGAGGTACATGTTCTTTTTCCTGGTTTTTCTTTCTGGATTTTGTGGATTGGATTTCTGTTAAGAGATTTGTTTCATATCATAGATGGGGAAAGATCAGGAGACCTTAGAACTGTGCCTGTCTTCTCTCCACCATCTTGGCTGAGGGCACTCCATTCTGACTAGTCCTATGCCAGGGTCTCCCATGCTACATAATCAATTCCAAGTTCATAAGATTTTCCTGTATCCCTTCTTCTGACCCCTCTTTTACTGCTTGCCCTATGTACTTCTCTAGAAAGTAATATTTTTGGCAAGTATTCACCTGGCACTCAAACATTCAAGTCCATCGTAATAGATCTCTCTGTAGTAACATTTAAATGTTGTCAGTTTAACTCAAGAGAGGAGCTCAGGGTCTGGCATCTTATCCTGCCAGGTGGTCTTCAGAATCTCCCTAAAACAATTTAAATGGGAGCAATTCAGTTTCCAGGCATGGAACTGGTAGACTGTTCAGGCTTCACAAGCATACAATAATTAAGTCAGCACAACAATTCATAGACTTTCAGTTTTGTAGTCAATCTGATACCTCTTCTCCCCTTTCTTTCAAAGCATCCAAAATATTGAGCTTGATCTGGCAATGCCTGGGTCAATCTCATTATCAATGTGTACTTCTTTGGAAAGTAGACTACCAAGGTAAGTGAACTCATCTATAATATTCAAAACTCCATTTTCTTTAGCCAAAGATTCCACATATGGATAAAGTGGTGCTGATTGATGAAGCACCTGTTTTGTTTTTGGTGTTACTTGTTAGCACAAGCCATAGAGAATCAATCCAAACGTTGTTGCATCTCAACTTCAGAGGTTTCATTTAGTGCACAATCATTTGCAAACAGAAAATCATGCATCAACACTCTTTCCACTTTGATCTTGGCTTGCAGCCTTTTCAAGTTGAAGAATTTATCATCATTGCTGTAGTTTACCTTGATGCCATGTTCATCTTCAGTGAAGGTGTTTGATAACATAACTGAAAATATCTGTTCTGTTCTTGGTATTTCTCCTGAAATTGTTAGGCTTCAAGCTCTGTATCCTTTGTTATTCAAATCTTTCTGAAGCCACATTGACTCTCAGATAGATGATCATTTTCCAGGTGAAGGATCAACTTATTAAGGAGGACTCCGGCAAGAATGTTGCCAGTAATGACTAAGAGAAAACACCCTTGTGATTGTCATAAGACAACCTATTCCCTTTACTTTTATAGAGATGGAAAATGAAAGCATCTTTGAATTCCTGGGGGATAACTTCTTCATGCTATATAACCTGGAATATTTCAGTCAGCTTTTGTTTGAACAATGGACCCCCCCACCTTGAAGATCTCAGCTGAAATAGAATTAGCAACAGATATTTATTTTGTCATATGAAAGGAACCTAATGACATTCAAAATCTCTTCTTCATTTGGAACTTCAGTTAGTGAAGAATTGACTTCAACTGGTCAATGATATCAGCACTGACAGATAATGATCTTTTAAGCACACAGTAGGAGTGTTCAGTTCTTCTCTCTAGGATCATGTGCATATCACAAATCAATGTGACTCCATCAGCATTGAGTAGTTGAGATGCATCAAATGGCTTTAGCCCATAAATAACTTTCAGAACCTCATAAAAGCACATAAAACTGAATTTCATCTGCCTTCTTACTGAGCCAAGAATCTTGCATCTCTTTAAGCTTCACTTGTCTTTTCCTTTTTATGGAATTAATTGCTGCCTTCTTAGAAATGAATGCAATATCCTGCTAGTAAACCTGTGAAAATCTCTTTTTCATTCAGCAGTTTCTGTATTTCCCTCATCATTTTCCCATTTCCCATTCCCCCCATTTCCCCCATCAAATCAGTCTTTTTTTTTAGGTTTTTTGCAAGGCAATGAGGTCAAGTGACTTACCCAAGGCCACACAGCTAGGTAATTATTAAGTGTCTGAGGCCAGATTTGAACTAAATTATTCCTGACTCCAGAGTTTGTGCTATCTACTATACCACCTAGCTGCCCCTATCAAATCAGTCTTGAGATTTTTCAATTGTTCAGACTCAGATGAGCAAATGCAGTGCTGTACACCAAATCTCTGAAAGTTGCCCACTCCTTTTCTACTCCACTGTTGGTAACAGTGTGTTGGATAAACTTTCCCTCCAAGTTAGCAACATACTATTGCTGCTCAGAAACTCTAATCTCTTGACATTAATTCCTCTGGTAGTCATTTTTTCTTGGAGCCATTATTTCAGTTGACTGTGCATATTTAACTTGGAGAGGATAAGTCTGGGATAAGTTCAGTACTCTACACCACACAGTGTTTTCATCACTCTCTCTTCCTGTCTGTCTCAATTTCTTACAATCCGATAACTATTAGATGTCAGTGCTTGCTGTGAGGTCATCGAGGAAGTTTTATTGCATTTAGGTAAACAGAAGATAGTATTTTGGATAAGAAAGTCATTAGATGCCCAAATCTTCAGTAGTAGGTGACCATTTATAATGCCATTTCTCCCAAGGTCTCCCTGCCATTTCTGTTAACCTGAGCCTGTTCTAGCATTATAAACTATTATGAGTTTTTGCTATTTCCATACATTGAAGACTTCCATACATTGAAGTTTTGTTTTCCTAAGAGTTGCTATTTGGATATGATCTCTGCTGAGTTCTCTTGCAATAAGAGCTGTTTGTCTTTCAAGTCTGTTCGATCTTGTGTTGTCTCTGTTCACACATTTCATGCACTAATGGTGAAGGCAGTCTTCAGTGAAGATTACAGTTTTTTGTATTTTTACCACAAAGTGGTAATTAGGCCAGGATTGATTAAACAATTTTAATTTTTTTGATTTATTTTTATTTTCATCCATTTGTACATATATATATTTCCAAGTTACAAAATTTCCCTCCACCCTGCCTTCCCACCCCACTTCTCTCATTAGGGAATAGTCAGGCTAGCATTTTGTATACATATTTTGTTAAACATATTTACAAATTAGTATTTTTTTGGCATGAGGAATTTAGGTTGAGGGAAAGAGATATATAAGTGATAATTTTTACAAAGTTCTCATCAGATTAAACAGATTAAGGGAAAGAGATACATAAGAGATTATTTTTACAAAGTGTTAATCAGATTAAAAAGACAGTTTTAGGTTATCTTCCTCACACTAGGAGGTAAACCTTAAAAGGATGCTTAGATACCCAGGGGTATGCCTAATCTCACTGTGCTTTCTTTGACAAGACAATCCTATAACCATAGCCACCTTTGTTCAGGGTTGTTTCTACAGCTCCCAGTGTATCTTGCTGGTAATCAAAGACTTTGAAATAGGAGTAGTAAAATGATATGTGTTGTCATTTTGATTCATGCATAAATTGGATTTAAGTGAGGCAGAGTTGCACTAAGCTTCTGGCCTCACTCCATTACCTCCAGTAGTAAGAGCAAATCAAGACAACATGTCTGAAATAGATATTCCTCAACTCACCTATGGGTTTCAGACCTCCTCAATTACCTTCAGTTTGGTTTATCTCATCTGCATAAGCTATTTATCAGGGTCTTGGACCACAGATGAGAATTAGGGGACTTGAAAAGGGTTCCACAGTCCTCAAACCAGAAGGATTATTCTTTCTTGAACACACACCCAACACCAAATCAAAACAATCTTGTACTAGATAAGAAATAAAGTACTTGATCAATGGAATAGATTATGTACCAAATATTTAAAAGAAGATGACAGTAAGCTAGTGTTTGATAAACTCAAAGATGAAAGATTTTGAAGTTATTTGCCTAAAACTGTTGGGAAAACTAGTAAACAACCTAAATCATGTGCCATAAACCAAAATCTCAATATGTTTATGAGTTGGTTTAATTTACATTGCTTTAATTATTGGTAACTTAGAGTATTTTATGTCTGACTTTTGAGAGTTCTGATTTCTTCCTCTGAAAACTGACTGTTCATATATTTAACTCATCAATTAGGGAATGACATTTATTTTTATTAATTTGTCTGTTTCCTATATAATTTAGAAATGATACCTGTATCAGAAAAACTTGTTATAAATTTATTCTCCTCCTTCCTATTTTCCTTCTAATTTGACTGCATTTATTGGTATAAAAACTTTTAAAAATTTTAATAGGATTAAAATTATCTATTTTGCCTCCTATGATCCTTTTTATCTCTTCATATCTATCCCAAATAAGAAGGAAAAGAACATTTATGTAGAAAGATCTTTACAGCAGTTTTGTATAGTAGTAAAGATTTAGAAATTGAAGGGTTATTTATCAGATAAGAAATGGAGGAACAAATTTTGGCAAATGAATATGATGGAATATTATTTTACTGTAAGAAATTATGAAGGGGATGGTTTTTAAAAATCCTTGGAAGACATATGAATTACTGTAGAGTGAAGTGTGGAGAACTAAGGCAACACGGTTAGTTCTTTTCATTTGTATAGCGAGGTATAGGATATAGGTATAGAGAGTAGAGGTTCAGATGCAGAAATCTGAGACATGGGAATGTTGTAGGCAAGATTCTGGGCCAGATTACATCCAGAGTACCCAGGGAAACTCTGAAAATCAAGGGTCTCATGCACAAGTCCAGGGAATTTTGGTCTTTGGCCTTAGAATTTGGTTGGATTAGGGGCAGCTAGGTGGCACAGAGGATAGAGCACAGGCCGTGGAGTCAAGAGAACCTGAGTTCAGATCAGGCCTCAGACACTTCATAATTACCTAGCTTTGTGACCTTGGACAAGAAACTTTTTTTTGGTTTTTTTTTTGCCAGGCAATGGAGTTAAGTGGCTTGCCCAAGGCCACACAGCTAGGTAATTATGATGTATCTGAGGCTGGATCTGAACTCAGGTACTCCTGACTCCAGGGCCTGTGCTCTATCCACTGTGCCACCTGGCTGCCCCTGGGCAAGACACTTAATACCATTGCCTTGCAAAAAAAATGAAATAAAGGAAGAAAGAAAGGAAGGAAAGAAGGAGGGAGGGAGGGAGAGAGAGAGGGAGGGAAGGAATTAAAGAAGGAAGGAAGGAAGGAGGAAGGGTGAGAGAGAGAGAGAGAGAGAGAGAGAGAGAGAGAGAGAGAGAGAGAGAGAAAGAATTTGGTTGGACTAATTCTATGTAGAAACTGTGTTAAGTTGTAAACATGATCTCTCCCCTACCAGATAATGAAGTGGTAAAATATACCTTGCTATGATTTAGGAGACTTAACTGACTGTTACATGCTTAAATGGAACTAACATATTGGGGATTCCAAAATTGAGGGAACATTATCACTGAACATTTGAATGAATGTTAGAGATTTGATACTCTCTAAACAAAGAATTTCGAGGAAGGGTTAAAATACCTGGTCCTCAAGAAATGGGGGCTAATGTGGTTATTGTTATTTATTATTTAATCTATTTTTCTCTCACTTGTGTTGCTTATTTAGACAAGTCAGGTAATGACTTCATAGTTATTATATCATCTTCACTTATTCATCTACTCATATAAAAATCAGTGCATGCCATCATATGCAATTATCTAAGTTAGGTGTTTGGAAAGATAAATTAAGATAAAGTCATTACTTTAATGAGATTCCATTGGGGAATATTAATTTAGATAGACAAAATTTCTCATTGTGAGATAACTATGTAATATCTAGATAGATGAAAACCAAACAAGTCAATGCTTTCCCTATGAGAAATATTGGTGACATGCAGTCTTTCAGTGACAATAATTTATGGCCCTATGTGATCTTTTATTCTGAGATCAGTCATCTCCCCAAGGGATGGAGAAAATGTTAAAGAGGTATGGGTAGTGGATATATCCTCAGAGGTAAGATATAGCAACTGAAACTATGAGGACTTGGGTCTTTAGAAGTCTGCTCTGGGCAGGGGGGGGGTTAGGGCAGCTAGATTGCTCAATGGATAGAGCACAGGTCCTGGAGTCAGGAGGATCTGAGTTCAAATCCAGTATCAGACACTTATTAATTACCTAGCTATGTGACCTTGGGCAAGTCACTTATCCCCATTGCCTTGTGAAAAACCCAGGAGTCTGCTCTCTTAGATGTTGAATGAATAATAGAACAGAGGCCTGGTGTTGATCCTTTCCTATGAGCACACTATGCATGATCACTCCATAATGCATTGACCATGTAGGTCAAAACTTTTTCTCACTTTTTACAATTCTTAATACCATTGGAATACAAATCATCTGACATCCTATTCAATGTACCTGATATCTACCACCTGTAAGTGCATGTTTAGGAGACATTCTTATAGATAACTACTTGCCTCCTTATGCAATGATATAGCTTTTGAGAGAAAGCCATGAAGATTATTATGTGTGTAAGGAATTTATAAAACATTAAAAGAAGATCTATTATCTCAACTTACTAACAGTTCTCACTGCATTTATATTCTTAGAGATTAGAAGAATTTTGAAGTAATACTTTGTTAAACATTTCAAGTTGTCATGTCATTGGTGTGGTGGTGGTGGTGGTGATGGTGTATTCCAACAATGCAGATGATAATTCCTCCCACCTAACTTCCATGTTAAAAAGATAAGCTTTGGGTGTTTTGTGGCCAAAATATTTTATCAGTTGTCAGCTAGTCTCCTGCTTATGATTTCACTAGTCTATTCCTGGTATGACAGACTTACAGTCCATCATCAAGACTGATTATATTAAAAATAACAGACATACATAAACATGAAGTGTTGGTTAATTTCTCAAAAGTACAAACTGATTATAGGAAGCTTAGAGCTAACAGACAAACAGAAATAAATGCAGTATAAGCAATCTGTGACTTTCTGACAGTTCATCCTAAATTGACCTCAAATTGTTGTTTTTTAACATACATTTATCACTTTTAAATGTGTTAATTGTGTTGCAAGCATTACAGCTGGGATTAATTTGGGGAGTTTGAATTGCCTTCTCTACAGCTGGTGAACACTGAAGCAAAACTGTGAAATAAGCTTAGTTAAAAGAATTAGATATTTTACGGTGTTAATTATTCAACCCTTTTCTTCAGTTTTTTCCCCCTAGGCAGTTCTGGCCCTGAAATATGGGAGGGAGCTTCTTTTTCACATTTTGTGTGTATGGGAAGTATTATCAGTTTAGAGAAATGTTATTTTGTTTATCATTTATATTTACATCTTTCATATTTGCAAGTGCTTTTTGGAACCCCAATTCACTCTTCATCACAAGGCTACCTAGCAGTCAACCACTTCCTGTTAGAACTATGTTCCTGAATACATCCTTCATCCTGCTTCCTCTGCTTCTATCAAGTAAAATAAGTTTTTTTAATATATTTCTGAAAAATTCTTGAGGAGTCAAGTTAAGATGGTGTTGTTCAGGCACCAAATCAGGTGAATTCTCCCCCCTGAAAATTTAAAATAATGTCTCATATCAAATTTTAAAGTGTCAGAGCTAACAAAAGACTGGAATGAGATTTTTTTCTAGTCTAAGACAACACTGAAGTGGAGATCTGTCCAAAATCAAGTACATCATTGGTGGGTGTTTGAGAACAGGATACAACAACAGCTTCAGGAACTCTCAATCCAGAAATGATAAGTGAGCTGGGCAACTGGTCAGACAGAGATTACTGGGAACCCTTTGCTTGCAGTGGGTGAAACTGGGAATGACATGCAAACTTTTTGCCTATACACAATTCTGGATGACAGTAGCAGGACAGAGAGGACTACTTGTGATGGATCACCAGAGAGCAGGGACTCTAGTCTTAGTTTCAGGGGAGAGAAGAGCACAAGAACTTATGACAGAAGGAGAGGAGGAGACCTGTTCACAGTTTGAAGGTCAAGAGGATCACTAGTATTTGTGACTGCAGGAGAGCAAATGCCCTTCTTGGGTGAGAGCAGTGAACAGACTCACTCAATAACTCTATCTGAGAAACAATAAAAACTGCAAAATTCTATAACTAACTGAACAAAGCAGCATGAAAAATCCTAAAGACTGACTTAGTAACTTTCCATTCCTAAGTGAACAAAATCCAACTTTAAATGTAGTTCAATGACAAAAAACAGATTGAGATAATGAGCAAACAACAATAAAAGAAAGAACTTGACAATAAAAAACTTCTTTATTGGCAGAAACAGAAACTTAGAAGTAAGCAATGTGAAAACATCAATAACAGAAGCTTCAAAAGAAAAAATATTAATTGGACCCCAAACCAGAAATAACTCTTAGAAAAGTTAAAGAGATAAGAGTGATAGAGAAAATATTGAAAAAAGTAATGGGAGTGATGTAAGAAAAAAAGATAAGAAATTATTAACTTGATAAAAGCAGCAGAAAAAAATGTTGTGGGAAACAGCACCTTAAATCAAAAGGATTGCAAGATGCTGGGTAGAAGCCAAGAAGTTTCCTGAGCTATCCCCAGTGTGGTTCAGAAAGAATATTAAATAAAGCCTCTAAAGGAATTCATGAGTGATAGAATTCACAAGGAGATGGAGTGAAACAATTTTCCATCCCAGGAAAATTGGAGGGAATTTGAGAAAGGTCTGTCTCACTTAAGTAAAAGGGAAGGGAAACCCAGTGCAGGTTATATCTGGAAAAGCAAGCAGGAGGATCTTAAGCACGCTATAGATTAGCAACTATGGCTCTATGGTCATGGCTCAGCAGGGCAGTAGCATATCAGGCCAAGAATGAAACCTCCAATTTCAGAGCAGCAGGCAGAGGAGGCGTGTCTAGACCTGTTCAACTCAGTTCAGTGTGAAAGCTGCTAGCAACCTGGCCACACAGCAGAAAGTCTGTGACCAGCCACCTTTCCCTTAGGTTAAGAAGTTTTGTACAGTCTCCCACTTGGCTTAAAAAAATGAGCAAGAAACAGAAAAGATCCTGATCATGGAAAGCTACTATGGCAACAGAGATGAGTCCTCCAGAAACTCTGTAGAGAAAAATGGCAAAATTCTCACATGTGAATACTCAAAAAGGAATATAAATTTGTCTCAAGTCAAAAAACAAAAGATTTCTTGGAAGAATTCAAATAGAATTTTAAAATTGAAGAAAAATTGGCAAAAGGAAAAAAGGTATCCAAGAAAGAATCAATAGCTTGGAACAGGAAGGGAAACAAAAGACAAGAAAACTTCCTTAAAAAAAAACAATTGGTCAAAAAAAAATCCACTAAAGGAAATCCACTAAAGCTTCTTAAAAAGTAGAATTAGTCAAATGGAAAAGGACGTATAAAAGTTCACTGAAGAAATTAATTTCTTAAAAATTAGAATTGGGAAAGTGCAAAGTAATGATGCTATAAGACATCAAGAATCTTTCAAAAAATCAAAATAAAGGAAAAATAGAAGAAAATGTAAAATATCTCATTGGTAAAACAATTGGAAAATAGATACGGGAGAGATAATTAAGGAATTACTGAATTCCCTGAAAACTAAAAAAGTCTGGGAAACATTTTTCAAGAAATTATCAAGGAAAACTGTCCTGATATTCAAGGACAAGAGTATAAAATACTGATCCAAAGAATCCAATACTGAGAACTATTGTAGCCAAATTTCAGAATTATCAAATCAAGGAGGAAAAACTGTAAGCAGCCAGAAAGAATCAATTCAAATATCAAGGAACCACAGTCAGGATTACATAAGATGTAGACACTTTAATATTATAAAGGACTAGAAGATGTGGAATAAAACATCCTTGAGGGCAAAAAGCATGGATTACAACCCAGCGAAATTGATCATAAATTTTGAAGCATAAAACAGTTGGATATTCAATTAAAGGGGCACTTTCAAACTTTCCTGATGAAACCACCAGTACTAAAGAGAAAATTTTATAATTAAATTCAAGGCTCAAGAGAAATATAAAAAGGTAAACAGGAAAGAAAAAAACCAACCAAATATGTTAATGCAATACGGTAAACTGTTTACATACCTACATGGGAAGATTATACTTATAACTCTTGGGAAATGCATCTCTATTAGGCAATTAGAAAGGGTATTTGTATTCAATGGCCATGGATATAAATTGATCTTTATGTGATGATATCAAAAACATTATGGGGTGATAAAAAGAATTGTACTAGGAGAAGATAAAGGAGAAAGTAGAATGAAGTAAATTAAATCCCATGAAAAGACAACTACTGCAGAGGGAAATAAGAAGGGTTAACATTGTTTGAACTTTTCTCTCATTGGATTTGTCTGTAAAAAAATAATAACATACACACTTAATTGGTACAAGACTTTACCTTACCCTATAGGGAAGTAGGGGAGGATAGGGGAAAGAAAAAGTATGGGTGTTGATGGAAGTGAGGGCAGATTGAGGGAGACAGAAGTCAGAAGCAAGCATTGGTAAGAAGGGACAGAGTGAAAGGAAAGAAAATTACAAATAGAGGGAATAGAATGGAAACAAATATAAAATTAGTAAACATAACTATGAATGTGAATTGGATGAACTTTCTTATTATCTTGAGTGAACCTGCAGTTCAAAGTGGGAGAACTCACACAGGAGTCACTCTCAGTCAAAGATTTACTGTCACAATTACTACCAAGTCAAGTAGTAGGGTCAGCTAGTCGTATATTTGAGCAAGGAAAGGGAGAATATTTTGGTTCTTAACCAAGACAGTTGCTGCAAACAGGAACTTGGTTGTCTGGGTTCAAGGGACAGAAAATAAGTGAAAAAATGAGAATATGGTCTTTTGGGGGGGGTAGAAGAATATTAAAACCTGCTTCTGTTAGTCATTTTTCTTCTGGGACTAAATGTTATCTTGGTCACAAAGAGAAAAGAAATATATGTCCTCTAATATTACAGTTAGCACTATCACTATAAAATGGAGGCAGATAATGGAATAGATAAAAAATTAGAATCCTACAATAGACTATTTTTTAAATTTAAGGCAATGGGGTTGAGTGACTTGACCAAGGTCACATGGCTAGGCAATTATTATTAGTGTTCTGAGACTGGATTTGAACTCAGGTCCTCCTGACTGCAGGGCCGATTTGAACTCTGGCCCTCCTGACTGCAGGGCCAGTGCTCTATTTTCTGTGCCACCTAGTTGCTCCTCCACTGTGCCACCTAGCTGACCCTACAAGAGACTCTTTAATAAGGAACCCATATAAGGACTAGTGCATAATATATTATGTTTCAATCAAATTTGAAAAGAAAATGTAAGGGTAACAATCCTGACTTCAAACAAAGTACAAAAAAAACCCAGATCTAGTTAAAAGAAATAAGGAAGGAAACCAAATCTTTCTAGCATAAAAGGGGCAGCTAGGTGGCGCAGTGGCTACAGCACCAGCTGTGGAGTCAGGAGTACCCAAGTTCAAATTCGGCTTTAGCCACTTAATTACCTACCTGTGTGACCTTGGGAAAGTCACTTAACACCACTGTCTTGCCAAAAAAAAAAGATATAAAAAATGAAGTATGTCAATACTAAACATAGATGCACTGTGTGTTATAGCATTATTCAAATTCTTAGAGGAGAAATTAAGTGAATTATAGGAAGAAATGCACAGAAAACTATGTTGGAGGTACTCCTCCTCCTCCTCTCCAAACTAGTTAAATGTAACCAAAAAATAAACAAGAAAGAAGTTATTGAGGTAAATAGAACTTTAGAAAAATTAGATATGATATACCTTTGTAGAAAAATGAATGAAGATAGAAAAAGAATATACCACTTTCACACACACACACACACACACACACACACACACACACATACACACACACACACAAACCTAGTAAAATTTGACCATTTTAAAAAATAAAATCTTCATAATCAAATGAAAAGAGAACTATATAACACATCCCTTTCACATCCTGTTACAATTAAAATCTATGTGTTATAGAGGACAAAAGACAGATAAATTAAAAAATTAATTAGAAGCAATCGAATTCTAAAGAATGAATGGGTCAACATGTAAAAATATCCATAGCAGCTATTTATGTGTAACAAAAACTGGAAATTGAGGGGATGCATATCAATTGGAGGCTGGCTGAAAAAAGTTGTGATATATGAATGCAAAGGAATACGGTTGTTCTATAAGAAATGATGAGCAGGCAGATTTCAGAAAAACATGAGAAGACCTTCATGAACTGTTGTTAATGAATTCCCATCCCTTTTTGTTTCTAATAGAAAAAATAGGGTAACATAATGTACATATACCACAATTTGTTCAGCCATTCACCAATTGATTGACATTCACTCTATTTCCAATTCTTTTCTACCACAAATTGAGTTGCAATGAATATTTTTGTACAAGTGTTATTTTTTACCCTTTTACATGATCTCTTCAGGATATAAACCCAATAGTGGTATTGTTGGATCACAAGGTATGAACATTTTTATTGCCCTTTGGGTATAACTCTAAATTGTTCTCTAGAAAGGTTGGATCAGTTCATAGATCCACCAACAATGTATTGGTGTCCCAGATTTCCCATATCCCTTCCAACATTAACCATTGTCTTTTCTAGTCATATTGGCCAATCTGAGACATGTGAGGTAGTACTGCAGAGATACTTTGATTTGCATTTCTCTAATCAGTAAAGATTTAGAACTTTTTTTCATATAACTATGGATAGCTTTGATTTCCTCATCTGTAAATTTCCTTGACATATCCTTTGAACATTTGTCAGTTGGGGAATGGCTTTGTTGTTTTTTTTTATAAATTTGACTCAATTTTACACACACACACACACACACACACACACACACACACACACACACATTTTTGAATTGAGACCTTTGCCAGAAATACTAGTTGTAAAAATTGTTTCCCAATTTACTACATTTCTTTTGATCTTGGTTACAGTGTTTTTGTTTGTGCAAAAACTTTTTTAATTTAATGAAATCAAAATTATCTTATTTGTTTTTGATGATGTTCTCCATCTCTTCCTTAGTCACAAACTACTTTCCTTTCCATAGATATGACAGATTAATTATTACTTGATCTCGTAATTTGCTTATAATATTGTCTTTTATGTCTAAATCCTCTACCCAGTTTTATCTTATCTTGTAATATTTTGTGAGATGTTGGTCTAATCCAAGTTTCTTCCATGCTAACTTCCAATTTTTCCCACAAATTTTAACAAAGATAGAGTTCTAAAAGACATACTTTAAACAGAAATGCATTTACAGAATTAAAAAGAGGGAGAGCTTCAGCTGAGATAAAAAATTGGGTAACAATCATATTCTTGGACAACAAAAAGAAAAAAAAACTTGTTAAAAGATAATCAGGGAAATTAAATTTTTCTAAAATACTACCATAACACAATAATATCCATAATTTATATGGTAAGAATATGTGACAAAGATCTCATTTCTTAATTATGGTGGGAAGTGAATAAAAACAATAGCCATTCCCAAAGTTATTAATGTTCAAAATTTAAGAACAGGGAGTCACCAAAAGAAATCAGTCATTGATAGTCACATTTGATCTTATTTTATTATACAGTATGATGTATAAAGTGAATCTATGCCCAATTTCTAACAAATTACTTTCCAGGTTTCCCAGGAACTTTTGTCAAGAGGTGAGTTCTTGCCCACAACTTTGGATAGTAGCATTTATCAAATACCAAATTAATATGGTTATTTACTATTGTGCATTATGCCTAATCCATTTCATTTTTTTCAACTGCTCTATTTCCTATTATCAGACTGTTTTCATCATTATTGCTTTCATTTAATAGAGTTTGAAATCTAGTACAGCTAGTTCACCCTCACATTTTTATTTTATTTGTTATTGATATTCTTGGCTTTTTGTTATTTTTTCTGGTTCTATAATTATTTGCTATTTTGACAGGTATAAACTGAATAACTAAATCAACACAGGTAGATTTGTCATTTTAATTATATTAGCTTGGCCTACTCATGAGAAATAAATATTCCTCCATCTGTTTAGATAGGTCTTTCTTTGTTTGAACAGAATTTTATATTTATTCATATAAATTGGTTTTTCTTGTAATACAAAACTCCTAGGTATTTTATTTTATCTGTAGTTATTTTTAATTGATTTTCTCTTTTTTTATCTTTCCTTCCTGGGTTTTGTAGGTATTATATAGTAATGTTGATTACATATATATATATATATATATATATATATATATATATATATATATATATGTATATATGGATTTATGTTATAACCTGCAATTTTGCAACATGACTAATAAGGAAATATGATAATCTTGATTGCACATGTACAACTTTTACCGGATTGGCCACATATGCAATCAAGATTATCATATTTCCATATTAGTCATGTTGTGAAATAGAAGAAAAAAAAGTTGTAAAAGTGAACATAGCATGCTTTGCTTTGCATTTAGACTTCAGTTTTTTTTTTTTTCTCTTAATGTGGATCAAACTTTCCATAATAAGTTTCTTAGGATTGTCCTTTGTCACTGAACTGCTTGAAAAGTTGTATCCATAATAATTGATCATCATGCAATGTTATATATGTTCTATTTAATGTTCTATAGTGTTCTCATGGCCCTAGTAACTTCACTCTACATCAGTTTATGTAATTCTTTACAAACTTCTCTAAAGTGTGACCCACTCATATTTTCATATAGAACAATAATACTCCATGATATTCACATATCATAATTTGTTCTGTCATTCCTCATTTGATGAACATTTTATGAATTTCTAATTCTTTGATACTACAAAGAAAGTTAATATAAATATTTTTGTATATGTTGATCTTTTCCCTTTTTTATCATCTCTTAGGAGGGACAATGTGGGGAGAGTGTTCAGATATAGCACATTTTCTTTTTTATTCCTTAAATGTTGATAAAATTTACTTGTGAATCCATCTGGTTCTGGAGATGCTTTCTCAGGTAGTTCTATTATGGCTTATTGAATTTCATTTTCTGAGATAGGTTATTTAGTTATTTAAACTCTTATTCATTTAACCTAGGCAACTTATATTTTTGTAAATATTCATCCATTTCAATTAGATTATCAAATTTAATGGCATAGATTTGGGCAAAATAATTCCAAATTATTACTTTAATTTCCTCCTCATGGGTGGTGAGTTCACATTTTACATTTATGATACTAGCAATTTGGTTTTCGTCTTTCTTTTTTTAATCAAGTTAACTGGTGGTTTATGAATTTTATTGTTTTTTTTCATAAAACCAACTCTTAGTTTTATTACTTCAATGGTTTTCTTCCTTTTATTTTTTATTAATTTCTCTTTTAGTTTTTAGAATTTCTAATTTGGTCTTTAATTGGAGGTTTTTAATTTGTTTTTTCTCTAATTTTTTTGGTTGCATGTTTAGCTTTTTAATTTCCTCTTTCTCCACTTTAGTCATGTAAGCATTTAAAAATATATCATCTGACAACTGCCTTGGCTGTATCCCATAAGTTTTGGTATGTTGTTTCATTATTGTCATTATCTGGGATCAAATAATTAATTCTTTCTATAATTTGTTGTTTCATCCACTCATTCTTTAAAATGAAGATATTTAGTTTCTAATTAGTTTTGGGTCTATATCTCCCTGGCCCAATATTGCATGTGATTTTTATTGCATTATGATCTGAGGAAGATGTATTCACTATTTCTTCCTTTTTGCAATTCATTAATAGGTTTTTATGTCCTAGTCCATGGTCAATTTTTGTGTAAGTGCCATGTACTTCAGAAAAAAAATATATTCCTTTCTATGTCCATTCAATTTCATCCATAAATATATCATGCCTAGGTTTTCTAACAATCTATTTACGTCCTGAACTTACATCTTATTTATTTTATGGTTAGATTTATCTTAATCTGAGAGTGGGTGGTTGAAGTCTCCCACCAGTAGAGTTTTGCTGTCTATGCCTTCCTATAACTCCTTCAACTTCTCTTCTAAGTATTTAGATGATATGCCATTGGTTCATACATATTTAGTATTGAAATTACTTTATTGTCTATAGTATCTTTTAGGAGGATATAATTTCTTTATCTCTTTTGAGGATATTTATTTTTGCAGCTGCTTTGTCTGAGATAAAGATTGCTAACCTTGCTTTTTTCACTTTAGCTGAAGCAAAATATATTTTGCTCTAAGTTTAAGCTTTACTCGTAAAGGTATTTCTGTGCTTCAAATGAGTTTCTTGTAAGCAGCATATTATAGGATTCCTATTTTTAATCCACTTTGCTATTTGCTTATGTTTTAAGGGAAAGTTCATCCCATTCACATTTAAAGTTATACTTACTCTTTATTGCCCTCCATGCTATCTTACCTGTGTTTCTATTTCCCCCCTTTTTTCACTTTATCCATATTCCCCAGTATTTCATTTCTGAATACCACCACCTTCAGTGTGTTTGCCCTCCTATATCCAAACCCCCTCCCCTTTCTTTCCCCTTTCCCTTTCCCTTTCTTCTTTCCCTTCCTTATGTTATTTCCCCTTTTTCTCCCCTTCCCCCCCTTTTAATACTTGAAAGGTAAGATAAGTTTCTTAACTCGGTTGTGTGTGTGTGTGTGTGTGTGTGTGTGTGTGTGTACATGTTAACTTTATTTATTTATTTATTTTAGATTTTTTGCAAGGCAAATAGGCTTAAATGGCTTGCACAAGGTCACACATCTAAGCAGTTATTAAGTCTCTGAGGCCAGATTTGAACTGAGGTACTCCTGATTCCAGGGCTGATGCTCTTTCCACTGAACCACCTAGACTCCCAGTATGTTAACTATAAGTCAAATCTGATGAGAGTAAGATTCAGGCTTTTCTCACCTCTTCCCTTCTTTCCCTCAATTACAATAGGTTCTTTGTACCTCTTTATGCAATGTATTTTATCCCATTTAATATCTTCCATCCTCCCATCTCTTTTCTGTCCCCCTTTTTAAGGATGTATTGCTTTTAAATCATTCTATCTGAGTCACAGAAAAGTCATGAGTGTCCAACACTTCTGGCTAAGTATATTCTAATAGATTTACAATTTTTGAGAATTCTTAAGAGTCTTTCTCCTAAGTGTGGATATATCAGTTTCATTTTATTGGATAGCATTGGTTTTTACCATTTTTGTTTTTTTAACCTTTTCATCTGTTTCTTGAGTATCCTGTTTACAGTTTAAATTTTCTATTAAGCTCTGGTCTTTTCATCAGGAAAAGTTAGAAGTCTCCCATTTCATTAAATGTGAATCATTTCCCCTGGAAGAGGAGAAGGCTCAGTTTTTCCAAATAATGAATTCTTGGCTGCATTCCAAGCTCCCTTGCTTTTTTGGAATATCACATTCATGGTCCTTCTATCCCTTGATGTTGATTCAGTCAGGTCCTG
The DNA here is from genome assembly GCF_037893015.1 of Macrotis lagotis. NCBI lineage: Eukaryota > Metazoa > Chordata > Mammalia > Peramelemorphia > Peramelidae > Macrotis > Macrotis lagotis. The sequence goes on from NC_133661.1 coordinate 216,224,393, forward strand.
TTTAATTCTTACTGTGGTTCCTTGGTATGTAAATTGTTTCTTTCTGGCTGCTTGCAGGGTTTTCTCTTTTATCTGATAGAGCTGGAATTGGCCACAATATTCCTTGGCATTTTCATTTTGGGATCCCTTTCCAGGGGGGGGATCAATGCATTCTTTCAGTAACTATTTTGCTCTCTGTTTCTATGATGGCAATTTTCCATCACTAAATCCTGTAATATTAGGTTCAGGCTTTTTCTTTCTTCAATATTTTCAGGAAATCCAATGATTCTTAGATTTTCATTCCTTAGTATATTCTTGAGGTCAGTGGTTTTGCTGATGAGGTATTTTACATTTTCTTCTATTTTTTTTTGATGTTTTGATTTTGTTTAACAGATTCTTGTTGTCTCGTGAAGTCATTAGTTTCCACAGACTCCATTCTCCTTTTTTTAGCAAAGAATTTTCTTCATTTACCTTTTGCAACTCCTTTTCTATTTGGTCAGTTCTAATTTTGAAAGAGTTTTCCATTTGACCAGTTGATGTTTTGAGAGAATTGTTTCCTTTTTGCATTTGTCCAATTGTGTTTTCCAGGGATTTGTTTTCTTGTTTCAAGGTATTTATTTTCCCTCCCAATTTTTCTCATTTTTTAAAATCTCCTTCCTAATTTCTTCAAGGAAGTCTTTCTGGGTTGCAGACCAAATCATATACTCCTCTAAGGTTCTAGATCTCTCTGAATTAGGGTCTTTAACTTCTAGGTAGTTTTCTATGGACCCTTCTTATGTTATGGGAGGGGCTTATTCACAGAAATTTGGTGTTGAGATCCCTAGAGGCTTTATTCACTGAGTGTAATAACTACAAATGGGCCAGCCAGTAGGGGGTGATGATTACTTTCTCTGGACTTTCAGTGACCTTGAGTTGAGGTCCTTTCTCTTGACCTGGAGGGATTTGTGTGACTGCTGGATACTTTTATCCTTGAACAATGTGCGCTATGCCCTGGGGCAAGGTAATTACTCTCCATTTTCAGCTGAGGGAGTTCTGCTGCCCATATCTGAGTCTGGGGAGGGGTGGGGTTGTTTCTGTGTTTGTTCTGGGAAGAGGACTCTGCTGAAGTGAAAACATGGAGTTTGAGGTCCTCCACACCAGAGGAGTCCATCAGATAAATGTCTACAACTCTTACACTGGAACTCTCCCTCCAGCCCTGCCTGAGCTCCCCCAACCATCAGTCCCACAGCAGCACCTCCATCACAGTTGGCTTTTAGATTGTGGCTCCCACAGTTAACAACTCCATGGCTAATCCTAGGCCAGTTCCAGTCTCAGCCCATCCTGGCAGGCTCTCTGCTCTCTCTCCCTGTCTCACCCTTGATCCACAAAGACAGGCCTTGAGGTAGATGTCTTTCTCCTAGCTTCTTTTGCTGGGTTTTGTGGATCCAATTTCTGTTAAGAGGTCTGTTTCATATTATATATGCTTGTCTTCTCTCCATCATCGTAGCTGGAAGTCTTCAACAACAACAATAATTGAGCAACAACTATCTAAACAGCAGCAACAAAGATGCAGTACTAGGCTTGGAGTCAGGAAGACCAGTAAGATAAGGATAATTTTACTTTTAAATGAATTGTTTTCTTTTTACAGTTGATCAATTTTATTTTTGATGAGTCATATTCCTTTTCCAGTTGGTCATTTTTACTTTTAAAGGAGTAGTTTTCCCTTTCCATTTGGTCAGTTATACTTTTTTTTTTGAGGTTTCCATTTTTTTTTTAAATATTTGGTTAAACAAAATACATCCTCTGTAAACAAACCCAGCACAAGGCCAATAAAAGGGAAGAAGGGAAGCAAGAAATATAAAGAGCCTAGGGTTGCCCACTGATTGGCAATAGGGCCAGGGGATCCCCTTCCTTGGAGGGAGAGGGGTCTCCATGCCCTTGGGCATCAGCATGGGTCCCTGTTCCTGAGCACCAGAGTTGGATATGAACAGAGAAACCAGCCCTGAAATGTTTGTAAAGCATCTTTGCATATTCCATTGGCTTGTGTACTCCATGTGCATGAGGCCTCTTGGGCCATGTGCATAGATCTAAGCAGGTTCTTTCCAGAAATGCCTTGCTGTCATGGTCAGAGCTCCTACAGGGCCACCAAAGTTTGCTGGATTTTCTGGCTGGTGTTGGTGAATGGAATGTGATCTTGCAGAGGGAAAGTGCTCCTCAAGGGGCCAAGCAGCAGGTCTGGTGTGGAAAACAGTGGGTGCAGGAGACATTGCGACCGGTGCTGGGAAGGGGATGATGTGGGAACTGCTTCCTGGCCACCATCATTCAGCATTAAAGAATGGCCTTGCTGTATGGTAAGGTGAGTGTGTAGAAGAGTGATGGTGTAAATATGCCATCCAGTCAGTCACAGGTGGGAGAAAGCTACTGGTGATTCAGGCCAGTAAGGCCTGCTCAGGCTTGGCCTAAGGTCTTAGTTCTGCTCCTGGAGAGAAGTCCTGACTCTCTTGGCTGGCAACACCCTTGCCTATGAGGGCCAAAGAGGCCACTCCTGGAGTTTCCTTTCTAAGATGGCCACAACTGGGCTCAGGGAGCTAGAATTCCTTCACCTGCCTTCTGCTCTTTCAGCTTTCAGACTCAACTGACAGATGAAGGCCATTCCTGAGCTAACTTCAAAGACTACATCCCATGAAGCTCCTGCCACCCAATTGGAGGGTTCTGGCTCTTGGAGCTGTCTTTGCTCCTGATACTTTCCAGGCTGTTCCAGTCCTCAAATACCTTTCTAAATGAATGTTTTTAATTCATTCTCAGGAGACACTAGAATCAAATTGAATCCCCTTCCCTTCCTAACAGTTTGCAGACAATGTAGTGAAATGATGGGGACTTCATAAAACAAGTGGCCTAAGGTCAGGCCACACTCTCACTTAGTGTATCTGTGGCTTCCCCACCCTTGCCCTTCCCCAACAATGCAGAATTCAACTAATGCCCAATTGAGAGAAATTTTTCTTCTGAAAAAACACTCCGGTTGGCCCCTTTCCTTTAGAACTACACTCTCAGTGAAGGGGGAGCTGAAGGATAGAGTCATTCGACATGCTGTACCGTTGCTAAGTAAGGTTATGAAGATGTTTTCCTGAGAGACCCCTTTGTTTTTGGCCCTCCAAGCCAATCGTGGGCTTCGTGAGTCTCTTTAGTCCAATTAGTCTGACAGGAAAGGGAAAGTGGAGGCAGCATCTCCCATAGGGGGCAGCGGGTAGTTAACCCCAGAAAAGGTTGTGTCAAATCCTACGTGTGACCTCTACACAAAGAAGGCAAAAGTCCATGCTAGGATCATTCTTTCTTCCCCCTCTGCTTGGAGAGAAAGCCCAGGGAACTTGAACCATATCCTCACTTCCTTCCTTCTCAAGAAGCAAGTTTATCCGTCCTCCAAGCTGAACTGTTGCCTTGTCAGGCTTGGGAAGAACCAACCCAGCAACTTGTGGGGAACAGGAGAGAGAATGAGAGAGAGAGAGAGAGAGAGAGAGAGAGAGAGAGAGAGAGAGAGAGAGACCACAGCACAACAAAGGCTCTCAGAGGAGGGGAAGGCAGGGAGGAAGAGAGGGCAAGAGGCAGAGCTGGATTAGACATCTGTCCTCCAGATCTGGTGGGCCTCCACCTCTTCTGGGATGACAAACAGCAGCTCACAGTTCTTTCCTGAACTTACTCTCTCCTCCAATCCACTTGGGCACCTTGAGCTTGGAGTCAAGGTTGTAGTAGGTGCCTCCCACCTCTAGGATGCAGATCCAGTGTTGTCTTTTGAGTAGAAGCTTCAATGGACCCCAGCAGAGGCCGGAGGGGAGATTCATGATGAAGCCCATGACATTGGAGAGGGCAATGACACTGACATCCCTTCTTCACTTGTCCCACCAAACCGATTTTGGTCTGAAGGGCTGCCATGATGACATTCACCTCGTAGTTTCCATTTCCCAGCATGCTCTTCTTGTGGGGTGTCACCCTGGTGTTTGGGGAAAGTCTCTGGAAAATCTCCTGTAGTGTTCCTCGGGTGAAGGCGTTGCTGTCTTGGAAGACTTTGTTGAGAGCTTGGAGGGCGAGGGCGCAGAGTTCGCGGCGCTGCTTCTCGGGGTAGATCTGAGGGGGCGCTGGCTGGGGCAGTTCCAATGATTCTGACTTGGGCTTGTCGCCTCTCCAAGGCATGCAACTCATGTTTTTATTTTCCAGGAAAAGATGGCCTGGGAAGCTTCCCACCCTTCCCCTGTGAGGAAGAATGCAGCTTCCTGGGTCTGTCCCGGATTGGGGAGGGGGGGCTGCCTCAGTCTCTAGGGGCCCTGATTTATCTTGGAGTAGAGACAGCAGTCCCAAAAGCCTCCCCACAATTCTGTGTTCAGTAGAAAAACAACTCTGCCTCGGTTTATTTTCTCATCGTCTCTGCTGCTAAAGTGCGGGAGACCCCAAAATCATCCCAGGCCCAGGACCATCATCCCCTCCTTCCAGGCTTGGGAGAGGCCACCGCCAAGTGGGCTGGGGCACATCTCTCCTTTTCGTCCATCTCCTTGGGCGGCCAGGGCATCGGAAAGGGAGGAAGGGCAGGCTAGCAGGTGGCAGCCCCGGGCCTCAGGGACCTTACCCCTGCCCTTGGGGGCACGGCTCCATCCTCTGGGGAGCTGCAAGATGCCGCCTGAGACATGCCAAGGTGGAAGAGGGCAGCTCTGCAGACGTGGCTGGTGCCCTCCCGGTGCTCCTCCTAGGGCTCTCCGCTGCTGGTCCCGGCCCAGAGCTGGTCAGTTATACTTTTTAAAAGAGTTGATTTCCTGATTCAGTTTTTATAATTCTCTTGCATGGATCTCATTTCTTTTCTCCATTTTTTCTTCATCTCTGCTATGGTTTTAAAACCCTTTTAAAGGCTTTTATAAGATGCCATTTTTGGATATGAAACCAATTCATAATCCTCTTTGAGACTTCACATGAAGGCATTTTGTCACTGCTTTCCTCTTTTGAGACTGTATTTTTAATCATCCCTCAAAATGGTAGCTATCAGTGATTATTATTTTTTTTTCTCCTTTTTATCACTGAGTTCTGTTCCTGGGGCACAGGAAATATAATCCTAAGCATTTTTGTGCTTATACCTGGTTCTGGTCCCTGGTTTATTGTTTGTCTATGCCAATGCCTAAGAACCATTCTGTTCCCAGCATTAAAGCAGCCCAACCCATCTTGCCTGTCACACCAGCTTTACCAGGACTCAAATATTTCCTTTAGATCTGTGGTTGAAACCCTCATTGTTGGCCTGCTGCAGCAATGACTTGCTCAACCTTGACATAAATTGCATTGTGGCTAAGAAGCTCTCACTGGCTTTCCATGGTTCTTGCCTAAGTTTGACTATATTCCCCCTTTACCCAGATGAGATAGACCTTTATTAATTTCTTCCATGATATCTAGAGTTGATAACTTATTCCACTCTTTTTTTTGGGGGGGGGCGATCTGTAGATTTAGGGTCTGTGTACAGAATTCATCTAGAATTGTTTTGGGGAAAAAAAAAACTTTGGGAGTTTCCTAAGTTCATGCCACCATGCTCTACCCCAGAAGAGCAGAAATCTACATTCTAAAAGGACTGAATTTAAAGATCAATGTAATTTTTAAAAATATGGTAATATCACTGCAAGCTACTGGAAAAAATACAAAAACTAAATACCTATCAAGAACTGAAGTGATGGTTTTGATTATACATCATAGGCTTACTGTCTTCTTTAGAATGACAAACAAATCCCCATACTACAAATACAGACATCAAGATCCCCAAGAGAACTCAAAAAATAATTGCAATTGGAAGTCAACATTATGCCATAATTTCACATTGACCTTTAATATAAAACTACCCAGATGTACTATAATAGGTTAATAAAAACTTAAAAAAAGAATTTTAATAAATATAGTCAAATCAAGATTTCATAATCTTCAATTTTCCTGAAACAAAACACATCAGAAATCTAGAGAACTAGAGAAATCAAAGACAAATGGAATCAGTAGAGAGTAAATATTATCCCCGTAATCCTTTCAGCTATTAAGAGTTACACTGAACACAATTTCAGTGAACCTAGCAAAGGGAATTTTAATTCTAATATTTAGAAAGATGTCAAAACTTAATTACCATAGCTATGTTATTTTTAAATTAATTTTATTTTATTGAACTATACAATTTTTCCCCAATCTTGCTTCCATCCCCCACCCCCCACAGAAGGTAGTTTGATAGTTTTATACTGTTTTCATGCTATAAATTGAACAAAATTGAATGTGTTGAGAGAAAAATCATATCCTAAAGGAAAAAATATGTGAGACAGCAAAATTACATAATAAGATAACTTTTTTCAAAATTAAAGGTAATAGTCTTTGGTATTTGTTTAAACTTCACAATTCTTTTGCTGGATTCAGATTACAGATACCCTAAAATTGTTTCTGATTTTTGCACTGATGAGATGATCAAATCCATTAAGAGTGATCATCAACCCCATGTTGCTGTTAGGATACACAATGTTCTTATTGGTTCTACTGATCTTGTTCAGCATCAGTTCATCTAAATTTTTCCAGGTTTCTGTGAATTATCATCCTCCTTGTTTCTGGTAGAGCAATAGTGTTCTGCAATGTATGTATGTGTGTGTGTGTGTATATATATATATACACACACACATATATATACCACCATTTGTTCAGCCATTCCTCAATTGATAGACTTTTATTTGATTTCCAATTCTTTGCCACTGCAAATAGAACTGGATATCTATGTTATTTTGAAAATAAAAGGGTTTCATTAGATGACATCTAAGAACATTTCCACCTCTGTATCTATGATCTTACTAAGCTATAATTTAAAAAAGAATTATCTACCTGTGTAATTATACACAGAACTTTAAATAAAAAAGTTATGGATAAATAGATTTGGTTCCAGTATCATTTCTATCTGTAATCTTTTGAAAAAGATTAGTTGGAGATTATGTGTATTTGTGTGTGTGTGTGTGTGTGTGTGTGTGTATGTGTGTGTGTAGTGAGAAAATTATTTGGAAAATTCAAAAGTAGTAAAAGCAGATTTATTAATAGTTTGCTGAATCTTATATGAATTTTTTTGGTGTGTTAGGCTCAATATGAACAACAACAAAAAAACTTATATTTCCACATTGTAAGATAGGATCCAAGGTGGGGAAGAGTCAGAGGGAACCTCAGGAAGGTGGGTGGGAAGGGGGGAAAAAGACATTTCAGTGAAAGGAGAAGTCTAAAGAACCAACCCAAAAATATGCCTCCAGGATCTAATGATTGCAATGCAAGCTGAGAGCTATCTCCAGTTGTCCTAATTCATATCTGGCCACTGGACCCAGGCGACTTTGGAGGAGAAATGCGACTGGTGACTTAAAACAGCCCCCCCCCCCCCCCATTTCATCACTTGTATAAAAATATTCATAGCAGTCCTGCTTGTGATGGCAAAGAATTGGAAATTAAGTAAATGTACTTCAGAATGGGGAATGGCTTAACAAATTGTGGTATATATATGTCATGGAACACTATTGTTGTATTAGAAACCAGGGAGGGTATGGAAACTTAGGGAAACCTGAAAGGATTTGCATGAACTGATGCTGAGCAAGATGAGCAGAACCAGAAGAACATTGTGTACCCTAACAGCAACATGGGTGTTATGATCAACCTTAATGGACTTGCTCATTCCATTAGTGCAACAATCAGGAACAATTTTGGGATATCTGCAATGGAGAATATTATGTATGTGTGTATATATATATATATATATATATATATATATATATATATATATATATATATCTCCAGAGAAAGAATTGTGGAATTTGAACAAAGATCAAAGACTATTACCTTTAATTAAAAAAAAGTTACCTTATTATGCAACTGTTATCTTATTATGTAATCTCCTATACTTTATTTTTCCTCCTTAAGGATAAGATTTCTTTCTCATCACATTCAGCATAAATCATTGTATACTATAGAATCAATGTAAAGACTAAGAGATTGCCTTCTGTGGTGGCTGGGGGGAGGAAAGCAAGATTAGGGGAAAAATTGTAAAATTCAAAATAAGTAAAATCTTTCTACAAACAAAAACAACAACATCAATAACAACAAAAAAAACCAGTACTCCCTCATTCAAATCTAATTCTCATGAATACCATGGCTTTGCCTCCCTGATATCATGGTCTTATTTGAGAATGAAAGATAAACATCATTATCTTGATCTAAAGGAAGTTATATGAAATAGTAGAATGTCTATACAGAAATATTCAAAACTCATTCAACTTTGACAACACACACCTACACATGTATGTACGCATGCATGAATATATGTATGTATGTATATATGTGCATATATAGAGCTCCCCTTTTCATTCTCTGATAAAGGGTAGGTTTTGGCCCTTTTTACTATTTCCTTAAACAGTGCCTTAAAGTCAAACCAGGATGTTACTGCAGCAAGGAACAGGCAGATGCCTTAACAGGTCAATTCATATTCTAGATCAACCCACCAGGATAGAATTCTGAGAACTTTTCTTCCTGTCCTACTCTCTTGTTCCACAACCCCGGAGACATTTCATGAGTTCTGTGAAAAGACCCCATTAGCAGGAACTAGGAATCAAAAACCTGAGGAATACCAGCTGTACCTTCTTAGGCCATGACACTTTGCCTTTATATTCTGTAGCCTAACCCTAAAAGGAGCTCAGTTCAGACTGTAGTTTCACATGCCTGCTGCTAACTTGGGAGAAATCAAGCAAGCATAAAGCTAATTCGATTTGTCTTTTGAGGTTGACACTCACAACTGCTTCTTATCACAATGAAACATTATTCTTTTCCCAGGGTGTTTTTTTCCTGGGTCCACTTTCCTTCTCAAATCTCATACTGCTTAGGACAAGACTGTCTCCTCCTACTTTATCAGAATCCCTTAAAGCTATATTTACCTTTTAATTATCATCTCTATTTTTTCCTATAAATTTCTTAATTGTATATAGTCAAGAAACAGTATCTTCTAAACACTGTACTACATTTTGGGAATATTAAAAGAAAAAGAAAACCAATCTTTTATCCAAATCAAATTGAGGAAGACATCATCAAAAGTATTATCAAAAGTAAAAAAATGGGGGTACGGCTAAGTGGCGTAGTAGATAGAGCACTGGCCCTGGAGTCAGGTGTACCTGACTTCAAATTCAGCCTCAGACACTTAATAATTACCTAGCTGTGTGGCCTTGGGTAAATCATTTAACCCCATTGCCTTGCAAAAACTTTAAAAAAAAAGGAAAAAAGTGGGGGGGCGGAAGGATAAATTGAAAGATGTGAAGCTGGGCAAGAAATGCTGGCCTGGCCATCTTTTTTTTTTTTTTTTTTTTTTAGGTTTTTACAAGGCAAATGGGGTTAAGTGGTTTGCCCAAGGCCACACAGCTAGGTAATTATTAAGTATCTGAGACCAGATTTGAACCCAGGTACTCCTGACTCCAGGGCCGATGCTTTATCCACTGTGCCACCTAGTCGCCCCCTGGTCACCCTCTTTTAATGGAGATTTTCCTCTCCCCCTTCAATTAAAGGAAGTCCAAGGTTAGAGTGTGGTTATTAGTTGTGGGTTTCAAGGGTGGATAGAAGAAATTGTTGAAATCATTCTTTAGAGCATGATGGAAATGTCTCTAAGAATGCAAGTGAATGTTTCCAACGTTGTCTTCCAAATAGACAGAGAGAATCCTTAGATCATGGACTATATTTTGTCTTTCTTTATATTCCATATGTGTAGTAATGGATCTGGATGCTTAAAATTGTTTATTGATTGACAGTTAAAATTCCCTTTTGGTCATCTTGACTTCTCATCTAATTACATCTGTCTCTTTCTCGCTCTCTCTCTCTCCCTCCATATATATACATATATGTTCAAATCTGGCTATGCTTCTCTTTTGTATACTTCTCCCCACTGTTCCCCATATCATTTTTTTCCCATTCCTTCCTTCCTCACTCTTCCTTAACTAGGCAAATAGAGGATTTCACAATTATTTAATACAACTTTTTCATTTCAAATAATGAGTTTAATGATAATTATTTTTGTTTTCTTACCATGTTTTCTGTATGTCACCAACAACATTTCCCAATAAAACTGATGTTTGTTCTTGTTCATTTTTCTCCATCTGATTTATGCATTGTAAATCAGTAAGCTTATTTTTTCTTGTATAACATTTGATGGTTGTGTCATAGATAAAAAATTCAATGAGAGACACTTTTGATGATTCAGTTGACCCTAGGAAGTAGGTGCTTTTATTATTCACATTTTAAAGGTGAGGTACAGGGGCTCAGGTCATGATTCCACGGCATATAGAAGAGTGCCTGTGATTACTCACAGAACACAGGCCAGGAGAGTGGTGACCATACCTCTCCTTAGATCTTACCACATTGGAAGAATTGAGGTTTGTAGACCTGTACAACTAGTTCTGAAAAATAGCACCTGGCTGGAAAAAAAGTCTGTGTTAAAGAAGATTAGGGAAGATGAGGCTAGAAGCCTATTCTGCCTTCCTTTTAGTGACACACAGTTACGGTCCCTCACCACCAATGTCGGAGTTATTGAGATAGGATCAATGAAATTTTAGTGAAATAACTTACCTTTCCCAAGCAGGGGCTCCCAGTAAATTCCACTCCCAGATACAAGATAAGCCCCATTGACAAAACAGTGGATCCCTGCCCTAGCCTGAAAAGATTAAGTCTTTGAGCTACTGTCCCCTCATCTACATAATCTCATTATGGCATCTCTGTTCTCTGGGCTACTGTCCAGATCAATGTATAACTTTTTACCTATGTCATCACCACCATCTACTCAGTTGAGTTGCTTGTCTTCCTTTGCAAAGTTAATCTTCTCCCATCTTTGTCAGTGGTAGGGTTTCATCATAGTCACAGGCCAGGGAAGATAAAAAGTTAGAAAGCAGGGGAAGGAAAATGGGAAGAGAAAAAAAAATACAACAACAGAATATTCAAGATAACCATTTGGATTATCATATTATCCAAAGAACAGTCTTTTTTAAACCCTAGGAGAGGAGAATTCACCCTTGTCTCAAACAACAAAGAAACAAGGCATATGTACACAACAGGAAACCGACAACTGGCTGGTCTACAAGCATTGTATGACCAGTAATTAACATATATTCTGGGATGTTGTCAGGAATTTTATTGAAAAGATTGTCCATGTGATCTAGATTAGGTGAAGGGCAAGTCAAAATAGAAGAGAGTTAATGGTGTGAAAAAAGATGTAGGGTTCATGATTTTGTGATATACTTTATAGGTATACTAGGAAAAGCAATTGTATCAATTAATAGATCATTAGAATTTTAAACAGCCATCCTTTCTTAATAACTTAAAATTTTCATTTCAATTGAATAATTTCATCCAATTTTTTAGTGCCACAATTCTCATTGAAATTGTTCAAATTCAACAATATTCCTTTAGACAAATAACATAAAACTTAAAATTTCTCAACACTTGCCCATTTCTGAAATTCATTATTCCCAAGGTTTTGGTCTCATAATTTGTTATAGGATTGTTCTAAACAATGACACATTAAATTTTTTCATGAAAATAAATTATTTTCCTTACACATGATAACTCTCCTTTCATCTAAATGATTTTAGATATACACAAGAAATACATATACAAGCAATATTGTCTCAATGACAAGTAAGGACATTCAATTGAATACAGTTTGATATATGTTTCATCACTTAGTCTCAGTGGTACATACATTTTTGGCATATCCAGATCATGAAAAGTACACCTCCCTCCTGTTTATGGTGCCTTTGACAGGTAAAATCTCCTTCTGGTACCGTTTGTGGTTCAAGGGGGCAGTATATATCCTTTGGAGAATACTGGAGAAGATTTATCTGTGTTTAACATTTCTAAAATTGATTTTTATATCACCACAAATGTGTTCTCATTTATCTTCTCCTTGATCCATCTCATGCTCTCACAAGCTGCTTTTATTTTAGATCTGCATCAAATGGGTAAGTTAGGGGGAACTGGTACCATTTGTATATTGCTTCCTAAGATTCAAAAGAAAGGTGAAATTCCCCTTTTAGACTTGATTTGCTTCCTCATCTGGTTGTTACCAGGAAAGGTGTCAGAGGTCTATCTAGAATGGAAAAGAAACCTATTACATTGCTATTTTAATTCTTGCTTACCCTGCTGAAAGGATTGAAGTTTCTTGTTATCTAATAAATCTTAAGACAACAGTGAATTGCTATTTTCTATATTTCTAAACTCAGCTTAGATGTCCAGGAGCACTTGAGTTTGTTCTTAAGATAGAATATGTATTGTGATTACAAGGTGAGGAAAGAATTGATGAAGAAAAATATTTACACACACACACACACACAAACATATTATTCAGTACTTAGAAACAACCTCAGTAAGCTGAGTTGTTCCGGAGGAAATTATTGTTTTCTACAAATGGCCTTAGATTCTTTGAATTAGTCCTATCATGGAAATCTTCATTATACCCTATGATTACGTAGACTTCTATGTGAGACAGCAAAGCAAATAAGAACAAAGGCATGAAAAATATACTTTTGCAATGAAGATAGTTGTACTAAAGCTATTTGGCCTTGCTGTATAACTTAAAATTTCCTGAGAATGTCTCAGAAGTTTTCATAAAAACAGACAATAACTAATTGACAAACTCATTAACTTAATGAATTGAATAATGGGTTTAACTCAAAGAGAACAAAATAGTAGATAAAATTTAGACTCTAAATTCCAGGAGATTACAAACTACTAAGGAGAAATAAGAAGTACACAAATCACTAATATTTAAAGTAATATATTTTATCTGTTTTTAAGAAGCAACTTCTAATAGTGGGGGAAAAAACCACACACACACACACAACCCCTATTTTGCCCAGAGTCTAAAAGAAACTGAAGTCAACATTCGTTTACTAATCCCTAACCACAGTGGCATAGTATACTTCTCAAATGAGAAATTCAGGAGTGGAATGAAATTTTCAGGGTGAAGAGACTTCTGGGGCATTGTAGAGAAAGCCTAGAGAGGCTAGAAATTAATACAGAGACAAAAGAATAAAAAAGATTTTATCAGATGGAGATGTCTAGTGGGGAGAAGTACTCCAGGAAGATGGAACCTGGACAAAGGTATTTCAGACAGCAAAGAGAGATTCCAGTATTTAAATGTTGAAGATATGTTTTGGGAATGATGAATAAACTATGGAGCAGTAGATTTCTATAGGGAAATAATTTGGATAAATAGTAGTGGAGAATGTTGAGAACCTTAAAATCATGACTAGTAATAAGAAACACAAAATAAAACTTTTTAACTAGGGTAGATAGGTGGCACAGGATAGAGTATCTAACCTGGAGTAAGGAAAACCTTAGTTTAAATTTATCCTTAGACAACTAGCTAAGTGATCCTGGGGAAACCACTTAACTCTTTACACCAGTTTCCTCTTCTGCAAAATGAGTTGGAGTAGGAAAGTACAAACTACACCAGTATTTTTGCAAAGAAAATCACAAAATGGATCATTAAAAAGTCAGACACCATTGAAATAATGGAACAACAAAGAATAACTAGTAATGTTATGTTTTCCTCTGTTGATGTCATCTAACCACAAATATAAATTCTTTTTAATTTTCTCTATAATAACAAATATGAACCCATAACCCCTCTCTCATTGTATCAATGGACACTGGATGGCACCAATATCCTTGAGGGGATGATGGAAAGAAGTTTCTCATGGTTTGTGGAGGTAACTTTAGTGTAACTGATAAGGCACCAAGGTCTTTAGTTGGTAGGGGTCACTATTTCTAACTAATATAAATGGGATATCTAGCTCCATCCCTGAGTTGAAGACCACTCATTGATGGACAAGCCAGAATCAACTTTTTCAGGTCTCACCTTCTGATAGTGGAATTGAATTAGAATCCCTCTACAAAACTCCATTTTCAGTCTGGTTTTCTAGCCAGATTCCTCCAGCACCCCTTTCCCTCCCTCCCCAACTCACATACACAAGTATAATCAGCAAGCTTAAATATGTTAACCTAATCCTGTCTTGAGAGCAAACTCTGGAGGCTAACATTTGTCCCCATTAGGAAAAATTCTTTATGTTAACACCATGTTTAGTTTAATTCTTTATTAAAGCCAAAGACATGGAGGCTGAATCCCCTTATGTTTAACTGTCGATATAATTTTTTGTACTATTTTGGAAACAGTCTGAAGTTTTCTGTCAAAATGGATATACCTTAAATTTTTTAAAATTATTGACAACTTTTATTTTTTTCTTACCACTTCTTTATGCCTGTGACAAAGAATGCACACACACACACACACACACACACACACACACACAAACACACACAGAGATGGAGGGAATACAGCAAAATTAACTATATGTCAACTAAATTGGACATTTTGTGTAATGATCTATACCCATAGGTATCTACCTCTGAAAAGAGGGGAGATACAATTTTCTATTTTTCCACTCTTGTTTTCATTGTTTTATTGATTATCTAAAGCAAAGGAAATGATGGACAAAATGTTAATTATAAAAATTAAATTTTACAAACTGCCTTATGTACTTTTTTTCTTTTTGGACAACTGATTGTTAAATAAAAAATTAATATGCCATTGTTTATGATCTTTACATAGTGACAGAGAATACTTTGATTTAACCAAGTATTCCACTTAAGCTTATATAATTCTGAATAAAAACCATGTTCAGGAAGCATACTCAAGGCTACTTTTAGGGCCCTATCAAAGGAACCATCGTTAATTATTTGCTCTCAACTCAGATTCAAGACCTTGAAGGAGACTACAGTGGAATGACTCTGAAAACAATGTTTGACCCCAAGATCATTTTTATAAATGACTTGGATAAAAACATAGATGGCATGCTTAACACATTTTTGTATGACACAGAGGTAGTGAGTATAGCAAAAAATATTGAATGACAGTCGATATTCAAATAAATCTTAATAATCTAGTTGTGGGTACAAAGGTGGAAATATCTCAGACACCATTTACTTCAACTCCTCATATAATTGATGAGAAGTAAACCCTGGAAAGGCAGCTAGGTAGTGCAGTAGATAAAGTATGAGACCTAAAGTCAGAAAAACTCACCTTTCTGACTTTAAATTTGGTCTTAGAAGCTTACTTGTTGTGTGACTTTGGGCAAGTTATTTAATCAAATTTGTCTCAGTTATTGGATCTAGAGTTAGAGAAAGAAATGACAAATCTCTCTAGTATCTTTGGAAGAAAATTACAATTGTGGTCTTGAAAAAGTCAGACATTGTTGAAACAACTGAACAACAAAACCCTAGAGTGATGAAGGGACTTGGCCAAGGTTCCTTCACAATTACACCCTATATCACTCACAGCAATATAAAACCTTCACTTGATGTTACCATCCTCACAAGCTACCATCTGCTTTCTCTCCTCCCTTTAAAAAAGTCCTATGCAAAACCTCCATTTTTTTAAGTCATTGTATTGACTTTTCTCCTCACCCATTTCTCAAAACCTCCCAAAAGTCACTTAAGGTCTTATGAATAAACAAACTGCTCCCTCTAAATTCTCTTAAGTGGCAAATTCAAAGATTAGACTTCTATTAGTTCTTATACTTCTTAACCTTGATATAGCTTTTAATACCATGAACCAATTTTTGGGATACTTTTTTCTTTTCTGAGGTTTTCATGACACTGATTTTTTTCTTGATTCACTCTTTTTCTGTCTCTCCCTCTGTTTTGATTGAGATAGTGACTCATTTTACATCATAAGTAATTATTGTATAATATTGATTAAATATATACTGGCTATTTTTAGCATTTGGGAAAGTTTATTTTTTTTCCTTCTGTCTTCATGAGACATCTATCTAACTCTATCTATCTATCTATCTATCTATTTATCTATCTGTAGGGGAGTTCAGTATATACCTATCTTTTATATAATTTCTCAGTTTTTCTTGTTGTTTCATTAATAAGTAGGTCCTAGCTCACATTTTTATCCTTCCCTTTCTCCTGTTGTTGCAAATATCTTTTCTCCTACAAAACCCACTGATACTGAGTTTTGGGGGAGTGTCAGGGCCTCATTGGTCTTAAAGATATTAAATCTTACCATGAGGAGACTGACCCTGATTAGATTACTAATACTGTTTCCTTTGGGCATAGAAATTCCTCCAATTCTAACTGGTTTTCTGTTTTTCTGTTTTAGTTCCTAATGGTTTATTTATGGTGTTAAAATGTTTGACCAATAAAGAATCGAAAATCAAGTTGAAGGAGCCCTTTGGGTGTTTGAGCTTAGATGAAGCAAAAATAATATGAGGAAATGAATATGACATTTGCCCTATGGAATTTAATAATGTCTTATATATCTTTTCTGGTGTAGGAAAACTATGCTTAGGTTATTATTTTACATATGAACAATACCTTTTTATTAATTCAAGCACCATTATATGTATTTATAGTCACAGAAGCACTCTAGAGAGGGTAGGTGCAATATCATTTTATAGGAATGAAAAACATAACAATGTTTTAAGCCACAAAGTTCACCTTAAATCAGATTTATAATATAAATAATTGGCTATAATGTGACTTTTTTTTCACTTTTTAAATCTATTTATTACTCATCATGGTTCTGAGCAGAAAATTGGGGCAGGAAAGATTTATCCTGAAACCAAAATCAATTAGGAATAAGGTAAAAAAAAATAAATAAAAAAAACTAAATGGAGCTATAAAAACACTTGGAAATCATCTAGGTTAAGCACTACATTTTGCAGACCTAAAAATTTATCATTAATGAAATGACTCATACAAGGTCACACAACAGAATACAGAAGAACTTTTGCTTTTTTAGTTCTCACTAATATTTTTTCCACTCTACCAAGGGTGAGTTAACCTCAGAGGAAGTTGCTGGTGACACTATTTTGTTTAGAGCTGGCATTTCATTCTAATTACAGAGTCTCATTCTATTAAAGTCAAAGACAGTTGCATTTAATGAGAAAATTCTGTAGTCTGAAATATTTTTTACAAATAATTATTCCTATCTTGACTCACATAACTTGTTCTCATTTGCAACATTTGTTCCTAAGTATCTTATCTGTAGAAATGCTGCTTTTATTAGAAAAGCATCTGAAATAACATATTCAAGTCTGTTATGCTTACAGGAATTAACTTTATAGTGCTTATTTTGAAAATTAATCAAATTTTACTCTGGACTATTGATAGATTTCATTTCTTATAATGAGATGCACCCAGAGTTCCAATATTGTGTACCATTAAATAGGGTTTTTATTTATTCATCATTTTCATTATGAGTAATCTTCATGCTCAATATTTTAGTCATCTGAATAAATAGCAAAATTATACTGTACAATGTCATGAAAATGAGGTTAGTCTGTGTACAAGTCAAGTGAAAAGATCTTCTATCGTCTCAAATGAATTTGCGAAATAATAAATAATGTAAGAGGAAAAAGATTGGCTGCTAAAAATCAATTCCACTATCTAAAGTATATCAATAAGTTGGAAATGTAGAGAACTTGTAATACAGGCAGAAGAGGGGGTTGGGAAGCATAAAGTGCTGCAGTATAAGTTAGAATTTCATTAGATTTCATATTACCATATTACTTCTACCCAAAAGAGCATGATCTGGTACAATCTTTAGGTAAGGTGTAAATTTCTAGGAAGCACCTAGTATAAATAAGCCTGTCAAAGGAGATTTCAGAATTGGGGCTGCGAGTGTGGCGGGGTGTGGAGCAAGGTAGCTTTAAACCTATATATAGAACCTTTTTTTTTATTTCATGCCTGCGCAGTTTCCCTAATGATAATTTCATCACATAAAGAGTTTTAATCTGTCTTTTGGAGTGGGGAAATGGGGTGAGGTGGGGGGCAGATAATCTTGCTACCTATAAGGGATAAAGCTAATTTTTCCTTATTTCCTGGGGCTTTAAAGGCTTTCAGGCCTCAGTCTTTTGGCCCCTTGGCAGATTCTCATCCTTTTATTTGTCTTTGAAATTTGCTTTTATGATCTCTAGTTTTTTTTTATCTGTGAAGCCTCTTGAGAGATAATTTTCTAGAATTTTTTAAAAATTTGTTTGCCTTTTTTTTTGTGTGTGTGTGTGTGTGTGCAAGGCAAATGGGGTTAAGTGGCTTGCCCAAGACCACACAGCTAGGTAATTATTAAATGTCTGAGACCAGATTTGAACCCAGGTGCTCCTGACTCCAAGGCCGGTGCTTTATCCACTACACCACCTAGCCGCCCCATTTGTTTGCCTTTTAACCAGCAAGTGAACTTTAATTCCCATGAGAAATCTTTTGGTTTGGCCGATCCTCCTAATTCAGGTCAACAATTCCTTTATAAATAATAGCCTTTAGAAATTTTACTAGGGTCACTGAAAGGACGAGTGACTTGTTCAGGGTCATACAGCTTGTCTGAGACAAAACTTAAACCTAGGTCTTCCACATTCCAAGGCCAACCCTATAACTCCTCTCTTGTGTACTTGTTTAAAAATCTGCCAAGAACTGACTTCAGAAAAAGAGAGTACCAAATAAACAATCAATAAAAAAATATACTCCTCTTCTCTAAAGTAAGCTGGGAATCAAATTCAATTCCTGCTCCAAGCATTGGGTCTTACTTATTAATATGAAAACAAACACAAACTTGACTGATTTTCAGCTTCAGTGGAATCAGACAAGAGATTCTAATAGGTCTTACCTAATAATAGAAAAACAAACCAAAAGACGCTTGACTGATTTTCAGCTCCTGTGCTGTCTTGTTCAGGCAACAGATTTTGATTTAGAGTCAGAGAACCTGAATTTGAATTCTGACTCTGCTACTTGATAAAATTACTATCAGGAATAAGAAATATTTATATAGGCTTTTCATTTTTCAAAGAATTGCATATAAATTATTTCCATTGATCTCATACCAAACTTATGAGTTAAGTACTTTTATAATGTATAATTTATGAAACTGAGGATCAGAAAAATTGTACCTTTTTCCAATCAACAAGGAGTCAGAGCTTCAAATGAGTGTATTGTGTGGGTGGAGTGCTATATACATTTTCAGATAGGATTTGAACCCAGTTGTTCTTAATTCCATGGGTGAAGCATTTAGCCTCTCTTGCAAGATTTCCTCATTTGTACAAAGAATATGCTTAAATGAATGATCTCTATATCATATTCAAATGCTAAAAACTATGAAATAATTACAATTTTCCAAATCAAAATTAAAATAGATTATTAGAACTTGTTTAACTTTACTTTGAAAACCTCAGAATTTTTCAAAGTTAGAGGTATCCTCTTAGATTAGTACTCTGCATTCCAGTGGCACATTTCAATTAGCAAAGTATATTATCTCAATTGAGATAAAATATTATGATGATTCTTCAGGAGAGCAATTTACTTTGTATATAAAAGGCTAAATAATTACTTGGACATAATGAAACTTTCCCAAAGTGCAGTATTACAAGTCTCCCAGACCAATAGCATTTACAGGGGTGACTGACATCAATACTGACATTCAAACTGTTTTCTTCTTTACAAAAGCTAGTTCATTTCTCTGACTTAATATCCTCATCTGCTGAATGGGGATACTGGGAATAATATCACATGTTCCCTATTCATAATGAAGTACTTTGTTAAAAGATGTAAAAAGACCAAGAGAACAATGTACGCATTAACAACAACATTGTGAGATGATCAACCTTGGAAGCAGCTCCTCTCAGCAGTTCAGAGAGCTAGGACAAGCCTATTATTAGACTGGCTATGGACAATGTTATCCCCATCCAGAGGAAGAAAAATAAAACAAAACAAATCAAAAAACCCTTCAGAATCTTATGAACATTGTATATAAATTATCTCATATGTATCTCTTTCCCTTAATCTAAATTCCTCAAACTGAAAATGACTAATCTGTAAACATATTTATCAAAAATATGTATGTACAATACTAAACTGACTTTGCTGCTGAGGGGAGGGTGGAAGGAAATTTTATGACTTAAAAATATACATGAGCATATGGATGAAAAATTTAATAAATAAATAACTAAAAAATATGAAAAAAGGCACTGGGACAGAAACTTTTAAAAGTTAATTCTCCTTCCAAGAAGAACTGTCTTTTTAACACTTTCCTGATCCAGGCAAACTAGATGCATTCTTCTTTCTTTCACGTTTATTTTCAAACAGTATTTAAGTCTATGCACATTATATATATATATATATATATATATATATATATATATATATTTATATGTATATGTGTGTGTGTGTAAGTTTCTATTGAATTCCTGTTTGAGCAATATTTCTCCATTGATGAAATGCCTTGTCAAGATAAGAAACATGGGTGATTTCTGAAGTCCTTTTGGACTTTGAGGTTTTTAAAGTTTCTCTTTATTATTGTTTTATTGTGACTTTTCTTTGTTATTTTCCAATGACACTTCCCCTTCACACCCCAATAAATACAGGCTAATACATGTTCTGATGAGATCTCAAAACACATATACCCCAACAATCCACTCATACTTGAATGTGTGACTCTGACTTGTTGATCAGTGACAAAGTGGGTACAAACTACTCCACATAACCTACCATGTCTGCTTGGGTCTCCACACACCAGACCATGACTCAATATATTTTCCTTGCTTCTACTCATTCCACCATTAACCAAGGTCACCTCACCATCTGTCCTCCTACCATGGGCACCTCTCTTGTATATATGTTTTCTTCTCCTATTACAATGTAGGCTCCATGAGGGCTATGACTATATGTTTAAAATTTTTGCATTTCCTATATTTAGCAGAGTTTCTAGAATATAAAATTTTAGATACACACATGTAATCACAGATACATACATAAATCTGTATATATTGTGTATGCAAACACATATACATTTTATTCATTTAATTTCCGCTTTCAAAGTGAGAGGAAGAAGGTAGACCTCACCATTAGTTCTCTGAAGTCATGAATGAACTTTGCATTGATCTAAATTTTTTAAAACTTGCTTTCCTTGACGTTGTTGTGGTGGTTGTAAAAATTATTCTCCTGATTATTCAAACCCCATTCTTAATTAGTTTCTTTATATCTTCCTAATCTTCTTCATATTTTCTATATTTTTAAAAATAGTTTTATGATAAATGTAATCATCACAAATATATTCTATGTACGAGGAACATTAGATAGGATTGAATATGATATCATGAACTTTTACTGAATACTGTTTATTTTAAAAGGTGAGAACATATATTTAGAGCTGGAGGGACCTTATAAATGCTGGTTTTAAGCTTCTTGTAGGTCTCCTGTTTCTGTGATTGTCCATTATAAAGTCTTGTTTTCTGTAGTCTCTTTGTATTGGACTACCTATGTATTGTGGCTTTGGGAAATAGATTTTGGCCTCCAGATGGGCTTGGACATGTCCTATATAAGGGCTACAAGTAGCACTTTCTCCTATGGGTCGCTAGGCTACTAACTTCATTCCTTTGAGAGAGCCTCATTACATGGCTCTATTTTTCAGTGAGCTATGGATGCTGGCTCTGTCCCCAGTTCCTCCCATGAGATAGTCCTCTTACATATTTGACATTCTCTAACCCCTGTCTTGTTTTTACTCAGAACTCCCAGATTGCTTTTTTTTTTTTTTGCAAGGCAAATGGGGTTAAGTGGCTTGCCCAAGGCCACACAGCTAGGTAATTATTAAGTGTCTGAGACCGGATTTGAACCCAGGTACTCCTGACTCCAGGACTGGTGCTTTATCCATTGCACCACCTAGCCGCCCCATGAACTCCCAGGTTTCTTAATAGTATTTTCATATAATCCCCTACTCTAAATGAGAGGAGTTGATTGTCCTTTATATTTGGTTTTGTTAATCATTCATTATTCTAGTTAATTTTTAATACTTTCCCAAAGTGTTTGTAGAAGAGTCAGGCTCTTCTAGGACCTCTCACACTGATATCTTGACTACTTAATTACAATTTTACTCTCACTTCTACCTTGATTTGAGTTCAGCTTCCATTATTTAAAAGCAATATGATTTTGTGAGCAATTATTTATTTTCTCTGAGCATCAGTCTCCTTATCTATAAAATAAAATAGGAATAATACTGTACTACCTTTAGTACCTTTTGAGGAAAGCAGTTTGTAATTGGTAAAATATTAAGGAAATTACTGCTATTAATATTTGCCATAAGAACTTTTGTTACTTCCTGGTTTCTGTTTGTATACTCTCTGGTCACATTATATTATACAAACAGTGTAAAATAGTAAATCTGCCCACCAAAAAGAAAGATTATCAAGTGTATATGACAGAAACAGTTAATGAAGTTAGGAATTGAAAGCAGCTTGCAAAGCAAAGAAGAAAATTAAAATTAAAGCAAATTAAGCACAAAATTAGTCAGAATATTTGTGTACAGCATTGTTCTATTTTCAAGGAATTAAGAAATGAATGGGGACAGCTAGGTGGCATAATGAATAGCATACCAGCTCTGGATTCAGGAGGACCTAATTTCAAATCCGGTCTCAGACACTTAATAATTACCTAGCTGTGTGACCTTGGGCAAGTCACTTAACCCCATTGCCTTGGAAAAAACAATAATGGCAACAAAAAGAAATGAATTACAACATAGTCTTAAGGAGTTTATAAGCTTAATACAAAGAAGTCCAATAGGTACATAACAATTGCAAAGGGTAGAAAATGGTTATGTACATGAAAGAGATTAAAGTAATATAAGACATTTAAAGATGAAGATGTAATTTATGACATTTAGTATTGGTAGTTTTTCATGTCATTTGCTGTTTGTCCTTCATTTTCAAAGAAGACCATGTCATCACGGAGGTGGTGTCATATCGAGCACATGAATTATATTTGACTGACAAGGTACTATGCTAATTCACTAGTCTCACTTTTCCTCCAAAGCCATCTGGATCCGGTGGCCAGATATGAATCAGAATGACTGGAGATGGCCCTGGGTGCAGGGAAAACAGGGTTAGGTGACTTGCCCAAGGTCATATAGCTAGTAAGAGGCAAATCTCTAAGGCTAGATTTCAACTCCTGTCCTCCTAACTCTATCCACTGTGCCACAGTTTTGAAGATGGAGAAAGATATTGCAAAGACTGAGTTTGGACACAGTATCATTGATAACTTGGTTGCTAAAGTAACATCTCCATTTATAGCTGTAAATTGTTCAATTAATAAAAACAGCAACAAAAACAACAGCAACTTCTCTCTTTTGCCTCCATTCCCATATTGGGGGTGGGGAGAAGAACAGAAGAACAACATAAGAATTTCAGATCTGTATGTAAATCCTTATGGCTCTTTGACTCTTAAAACATACTACCAGGAGAAGAGGGATAGTTAGAGGGAATAGTGGATAGCATGCCAGGCCTGGAGTCAGAAAGACTCATATTTCGAAGTTCAAATCTGGTCTCAGGTATTTACTACCTCTGTGATCTTAAGAAAATCAAAGCCTGGTTTGCCTCAGTTTCCCCATCTATAAAAGGAGCTGGAGAATCACACAATGCCCCAAATTGAATATTGATGCTGTGATAAGATTATGATAGCTACAATTTTCAGTTAAATGTCTTCATCAGGATTCTAATTTTTTATCATCTATGCATTGCTGGTGGGATGGGAAAGAGCAAGAGGAGGTGTTCAAATATTCATCAATTGCTTTTATTCAGAGGTAAGTACCAGCACTTCTCAATTATCTCACATTTAGTAATGAAGAACTTTTCTCAGAAATTGGTGGAAACTAAGAGGTATGGTAAGATAATTATGGTGACTAAATTTTGGTTTATGAATATAATGAAATAGTATTGTACTCTAAGAAATGAAAAAGATAGCTTCATTGTAGTAATCAGAGTTCTTTAGACTTTCACAATTTTAAAAATAATATTATTGATATAATTGTTTCCTTATTTTTCTCATTTCTTATTCCACACAGAGGGTGAAGGAGAAAGGTACTAGAGAGGAAAAATAAGCAAGCAACAATTGAAAAAAATAATTAAAAATAAAAACTGGTTATGATGTATTTCACCTCTGCCAAGATAATTGTAATGGAAAGTAATGGCCACCTGGGTTATTATTACTTATGCCCTTTGTGACATTTATAAAGTTTGAGTGACATAATTTTTGGATAATTAATCATGCTTACAATGATTAATAAAAGGGATCAGTGACACTCTCAAATGCCAAAGACCCCTAATGAAACCCACTCAAAACTTAAATACCATTGGAAGAGTAAGTTTTCCTGAGGGTGGTGATCAACTCTGATTAAGAAATAATTGGAGAGAATGAATATTATAATGAGAGATGGACGTGTTCTAATGAGGGACAAGTGATAGAGAATGAATACTAAAATAATAAGTAGAGATGTTTTAATGAGGGACTGGGAGAACTAACTTTGATCCTGTCATTTGCTTCCAAATTATTCTCAAATGTGGGCAATTTAATCAAAAAGTTTATCCTCACCAAACCTTAGTAGAACACTACTATCTTCCCTACCTGCCTGGCATCTGAACAAGAGTAAGGAGAAAATTAATCCAGTATCATCTACAGAAGATAAATCTTGTATCTTCTTCATATTAAATGTTATTTAATACTCATTTCTCTCACCTGTGAACTTTGGTTCACAATCTCCCCTTCCATCTCCTTTGATACCCATTTTTCAAATCTCATATGATTGAATAGTCAAGACCCATTTCAGTTTTAGTTCTTTCTTGACTAGTGCAAATTTTCTCAAAGTTTAACTTTCTCAAGCAGAAAAAATGTTGAGTAAAACTATTGTAATTGCAACTTGGAATATTGTTCATTGAAAAGAATTGCCTGGTTGGAGAAGATTACAAGGGTCAGTAGCTTTCACCCTCATCTCCCAAACCCTAAATACAAACTCACAGCCTTCTTGGAGACGAAGAATGTATCATTTTAGAGTTTGTGCCTTGAGCACTTAATATGGTGCTCTGAACATGTGAAATTATTTTTCTATAAAGATTCTACAAGTTCATATACCTGAAATACCTTCACTACTGGCAAATCAAAATGCCTGAAATTTCCGAAGTTCAGAATAACTTCTTTGGTTTAAATCATTGTCCCCTAGAATATCTTTGTTAATATAGTACATAGCTTAGGTGATGTAGGACCTTTTTATGCTTTCAAAAGTAAAAAGAGATTATTATTTTCAATTAATAGTCTGAAAACCTAAGCTCTGTAGATTTACAATAGATATTGCAATAGATATCACACCTGGTTGAGATGGACCCTCCCTTCTACAAATTTAATTTTCTCTTTATAATGCATTATTTTAGAGCTCCTTTCAAATGTGTTATTTCATTATAATATAAAATGGGAATATATTCATTAGAAGCTAACCAGTGAGTTTGCTTCTTTCCTTATTTTCCAGTGATTTTGCTTTTTTGCCTCATTTTCCTTAAAATATAAATCTCTTTCATCTCACTTTCCCTTTTCTTGTTTATCTAGCATCACATATCTGAATCTGTGTCCCAGAATTAAAAAGAAACTCAGAGTTCAATGATTGACATCTCTATTCAAGACATATATCTCATCTCAGTGTGCTCAACAAGTGATTATTCATCCTCTCTGAGAAGATTTTCTAAGATGGAAAATTCACTAATCCTCATATGACTTGACAAGCTCTAATTGAAAAGATTTTGCTCCCTTTATGCTTACTTTAAATGTGTCCTTGAAACTTAAAATCATAGGATTTTAGACTAGAAAGATCATCTTATTCATTTTTATAATAATAGGTGGGGAAAGTAAGTTCGAAAATTGGCCAAAGCTAAAAAAATCCCAAACTACAAGTCAATCTAATGAGATTTAGAAAAAAATATTTGAAGAAGTATAGTATACAAACCCTACAAAATTTAGGCATTGAGGGACCTGTTTTAGATATAACACAATGGATCTATCTAAAATTATGAGCCACCATCATAAGGTGAAGAATACATTAGAGGATTTCTCATAAACACAGCAGTAAAGTAAGACCATCCATTCTCCCCATTATTCTTTGATATGTTTCTGGATACTAATAGCAGCAAAAAGACAAGAGAAAGAAATTAAGGGCACAAAAATAATCAAAGAGGAGATAAAATTATTCCTATTTACTCATGATAGTTACCTTCAAAGTCTTAGGAAATCAACCAAAATGCATATTGGATCAGAAAATAATACATCAGTATCTGTTGTAAAGGACAATTTTACAAAATCCCAAAGATAGTATTGGAGACTATAGATGGAAAATGCCTCCTGTGCCACATTTCAATATCTTGTTATCCATAATATATACCCATAAACTATTTTTAAATATCTTTAGGATTTAATACAAACCACAGGTCAGTTTGGGGTTTTGCCTTCCTAACAATCCAGACCTTCTCATTCTTTATTATTCACTCTCACTTCTGATTGTATAATTTTTATATATTCTTTTAAAAATTAGTTCACTGATGATTGTTGTCTTATCTTTGAATTTCTTACATCATTTCTTTTTTTTTTTTAGATTTTTCAAGGCAATGTGGTTAAGTGGCTTGCCCAAGGCCACACAGCTAGGTAATTATCAAGTGTCTGAGGTCGGACATCATTTCTTTCATCATCAGAATCAACTATAGTTCCATTACTCAAATTTATTATAGAAAATTGAGAGTATTTGCATTCATAGGTGGATTCTTTGTCAATATCATGTTATATTTAACTCATAGGTTATATTTATTTTTTCTATATACTATTTCTGGACCCTACAACAATATAGATGTGCATACACACACACATGCAAACATATGTGTGTGTGTGTATATATATATATATATATATATATATATATATATAGAGAGAGAGAGAGAGAGAGAGAGAGAGAGAGTTAAAAAACAAATAGTTTGCAGTTTTTATATTAAAAAGAGAAATGGAAGCCTTGTAACATACCTATTCTCTATATGCTGAAGAATTGAAGTGAAAATTTTTTGATTAAATTATTTTTAATCACTTAACTTAAGCTAATTGAAGATTCATCTTCTAGCATGGATATATCTCACATCTGGAACTAGTCAATATGTGTCATATACTTGATAAAAGTTTAATACATTTTTGTGGAATGGAAAGGGATGAAATTGGAATGAATTGAATCAAATTGTAGTGAATGAAAATGAACAAATGTAAAATGCTTATTATCAACTGAAACTTCAATTCTTAAGGATGTTGTTGTATTCCTAAAGGAAACTACATTAGAGATATCACTTATAAAATGTAAGCCACCTGGGCAGTTTGGCCTTATATTCTTTTCTTTTTTTGTTAATTAATTAATTAATTAATTAATTTTGAATTTTCCAATTATTTCCCCTAATCTCACTCCCCCCACATATACAGAAGGCTGCCTGTTAGTCTTTACATTATTTCCATTATATACATTGATCTAAGTTGAATATGATGAGAGACAAATGATATCCTTAAGGAAGAAAATAAAGTGTAAGAGATGCAAAATTACACAATAAAATAACAGTTTTTTTTAAAAAAATTAAAGGTTATAGTCTTTGGTCTTGGTTCAAACTCCACAATTCCTTCTCTGGATTCAGACGTTATTCTTCATCACAGATACCCTAAAATTGTCCCTGATTGTTGCACTGATGAAAAGACCAAGTTCATTAAGATTTGTCATCAACCCCCTGTTGATGTTAGGGTGTACAATGTTCTTCTGGTTCTGCTCATCTGCTCATCTCTCTTAGCATCAGTTCACACAAATCCCTCCCAGCTTCCCTGAATTCCCATACCTCCTGGTTTGTAATAGAGCAATAGTGTTCCATCACATACATATACCACAATTTATTAAGCCATTCCTCACTTGATAGACATTTACTTGATTTCCAGTTCTTTGCCCCCATAAACAAGGCTACTATGAATATTTTTGTACAAGTGATGTTTTTATATTTTTTCATAATCTCTTCAAGGTATAGACTAAGTGGTAGTATTGATGGATCAAAGGGTATGCACATTTTTGTTGCCCTTTGTGTATAATTGTAAATTGCTCTCCAGAAAGGTTGGATGATTTCACAACTCCACCAATAATGTATTAGCGTTCCAGATTTTTCATAGCCCTTCCAGCATTGATCATTGTCCTCTATGATCATGTGGCCTTATATTTTTTAAACTACCTTCTTTCCTTCTCTTCTCTCCTATTTCCATTCCTCCTAAATATATGCACACTTTATCACTTCTTTGGATGCAGTTATATGGCTAATGGTTCAAATTTATTGTTTCTTCACCTCAGTCTAAACATGAAGTCTTTAAGGGTTTTTTCCTTTTTCTATTCAAAAACCTAAAAATCCATCTTCAGGAAAAAATGAAGAGTTCTGTACTAAGGGAGAATATGCATTTATTGTTGCATAACTGACCTTTTTTAAAATTTGTAGATTACTTTTCAAGTATGTTCCATAGCCAAAAGACATTAAGGATTGTGGTACTTTTTTTCTTTCCTTTTTTTTGCTGGAGTATGAGCCCTTTCATCTGTTTATCTCTTCTTATGGGTTTAAATAATATCTGCTATGCCTCCAAGTCTTTACTTTAGGAAATTAGACAAGTGTTTGAAATTTGGCTTTTCATTTTAAATAGTAGTATTATAACACTAAGAAGTCCCAGGAAATAGTTCTGCAAAAGGAAAAAGAAATAACTGATATCTATTTCTATGTACATAAAAAAACTTCTTTTAAAATAATAAAAGAAAAAAAGAAAGTCATATAAATTTTATTTTCATATTTTGGCCCCTTGGGCTGACATAATGTTGCTAATAGCAGTCACAGAGGCAAGATTTAACAAGAAAACAAGGTTATGCAGCAATGAAGTATTTCGGAGTCACTATGAAGCTGAGTTTGTTACAAAGATAAACAGTGATAAATAAAAGTTAGTGTTAGTTTATGAACCATTCATGTCATTTTGCATAGGAATAAAAAGCTCATAAAATATATCTCTGAGGAACAGTATGGGAAATAATCTCCAAACCTGTGAATAAGTAACATTATGTACCATTCCTAATAATGTAAAATTTCTATACAGTTAATATTGTTGAAGACAGGACACAAAATATTTCAACTCAGAAACTTTAGACAAATTTCTCAAACATTTTTTTCTCATCTTACTCTATATTTGTGGTATTACTGAATATTTATACAGAAAAAGGAGAAAAATAATAACCAAAATTAATTTGGGAGAACAAAGAATATCAAAGGAATTAATGAAAAATGCAAATGAAAGTGGCCTAGCTGTACCAGATCTAAAACCATATTATAAAGTATGAATCATCAATTGGAAATCTTGGTCAGATACTGACTAAGAAATAGAGTGGTAGATCAGTGGAGTAGATTAGGTAAACAAGACATAGTAGTAAATGACTATAGTGAACTAGTGTTTGATAAGTCTAAAGACTCCAGCTTGTGGGATAAGAAGTCATTATTTTACAGAAATAAAATGCTGGAAAAACTGAAAAACAGTAGGGCAGAAACTAAGTATGGATCAACATCTCACACCCTATAGCAAGATAAGATTGAAATGGATAAGTGATTTAGACATAAAGGGTAATACCATAAGGAAATTAGGAGAGCAAGGAATAGTTTACTTATCAGATTTATGGAGAGGGGAAGAATCTATGATCAAACAAGTGATAGAGAATATTATACAAATCAAACTGGAGACTATTTATCAAAGTAAATTAAAGAAACTTTTTCCCCAAATATAATAATTGCAACCAATATTAGAAAGAAATGTAGAAAGCTGGGAAACATTTTTATAACCAGTGTTTCTGATAAAGGTCTCATTTCTAAAATGAGCAGAGAACTGAGTCAAATTTATAAGAATACAATATATTCTTCAATTATTAATGGTAATAGAGTGTTTACAGACAATTCTAAGATAAAGAAATTAAAGCTACCTATGAAAAAATTCATATCAGAAAATACTCTAAATCTCTAAGGATTAGAGAAATACAAATTCATATAACTCTGAGTTTCTACCTTGCACCTATCAGATCGGCTAATATGACAGAAAAGGTCAATGATCAAAATTTGGGGATGTGGGAAAATTGGGATACTACTAAACTGTTGATTGTGTTGTAAAGGATACAACCATTTTGGAAAGCAATTAGGTAATATTTTCAAAGGGTAATAAAACCATGCTTGCCCTTTGATCCATCAATACCACTATTAAGTCTTTATCCCAATGAGATCATAAAAAAGCATAAAAAAGAATCCATATATAGAAAAATATTTATAGCAACTCTGTAGTGTCAAAGAATTCCAAATAGAGAGGATGCCTATAAACTGGGAATGGCAGAACAAGTTGTGCTCTGTGAATGCAGTGGAAAACTACTATTGAATAAGAAATGATGAGCAAGTAGATTTCAGAAAAAAATTTCAAAAGACTTACTTGAACTGATGCTGATGGAAGTGAGCAGAACCAGGAGAAATTTTTTCAGAGAAACAACAACATTGTATTTATCAATTATGATAGATGGAGTGCTTCTCAGAAATACAAAGATTTACATCTAGAGAAAGAAGCAAGGAGTTTGAATGCAAATCAGAATATATTACTTTTACTATTTAATTTTTGTTTTTTCTTTCTTGTTTTTTTTTTGTTTTGTTCTGATTCTTGTTTTACAACATGACTAAGGTGGAAATGTCCTTATCATAATTGTAAATGTATAATTTGCATGAGATTTCAAGTTATCTTAGTGAGGGGAGGAAGAAAAGGAGGGAAAGAGAAAAATTTAAAACTCCAAATCTTGCAAAAATGAATATTGAAAACTTTTTTATATGTAATTGCAAAAAATACTATTAACTAAATTCAATTGATTAAAAAGCAATTGGTATTAACAAACTAAAAAAAAATATAAACAACATAAAACGGTTGTCAAAAGTTATCTACACGTAATTAAAAATTGAGTTAAATATAAAAGCACATCAGGGCGACTAGGTGGCGTAGTGGATAAAGCACTGGCCTTGGAGTCAGGAGTACCTGGGTTCAAATCTGGTCTCAGAAACTTAATAATTACCTAGCTGTGTGGCTTTGGTCAAGCCACTTAACCCCATTTACCCTGCAAAAAAACCCTAAAAAATAAATAAAAGCACATAGAATACGAAAAAAATTACCACAGCTCCAAAACCAAAAAGAAATAGAAAACCGAGACACTGGAAGTAGTTTAGTCTTCAAAGTTGTATACACAATGCACACATATCCAAGGTCAAAAATTAAACTGTCCCAACTTTCATCAGTCTTGTTATTTGGTGTTGAGATTTTGAACATAGCAACACATGAAACAAAACAACAAAAGGTGCACTCTTTTACTTCTCTGTTGATGGCAGTGGAAAGGATAGTAACTGTGGGCATATGATTGACTGTCTATAATGTTTACTTTGGATGTTATTATGCTAAATATGAGATTCTCATCCAGTACACAATGAGTGACAAATCACTGGAGGATTTGAATTGTGTCAATACCACCATTATTGCTATATATGAAATGAGAAAAAAAAAAGAAGGGAGTTGCAGCTAATTGGTAGAACATTCCCCAAGTTATCTTTGTGGGCATAGAGGAAATTGTTTCAGATGAGACAGTTAAATCCCCCGAGGCATGGTTTTTGAAGGTCCTGGTGGCCTGAAGGATTTATCAGAAGACTTTTTGGAAAAAAAATTAGTGTTTGGACCAGTAATGGAGGATGGCAAGACTATGACTCGGATTCAATGTAATTCATTCTTGGGACTATACAGATATACTATACCGTTGTACTAACTCTCTAATTAACATAGCAAAGTCCCCAGGTTTTGAATTCTAGAGTTGAGATGTTTAAGGTATGTGGAGAAAATTTGCACATCATGAAGATTTTTCCTTTTATCCATTGAAATGTTGTCATTCAAGTATGGAATTAAAAAACTGTCATTGTAAAGAAGCAAAGGATCTTTTTTTCTCTCTAAGAGACTGCATTCATCTACTTAACTCCTCTTGGACAAAGGTGGAAGTTTTATTGATTGAAGCACTCTAACGAAATGAATAATAACAACATCATCAATCATTCATGGAAGTCAGATTGTTACGTTATATTTTAACATAGACAGAATGAAAAGATTTGAATGAATAGGAACCCTAGGAGATGTGTGAAATTAAAACATTCCATTAGCCACTGAATCTCCTTTCCTGTATAATCTATTGGAGTGAGATCTTCCAGAGTTTATCCTTTAGGCCAAAATATCATCTTTTAGCTTAGATCTAAGTCTGGGAATTTGTTTATGAGTATATAAATATGAGTCCCATGGCCATTCCCTCTATTTTTTTATTTCTCCTTTGTCCCCACAAATGGGGTTTGGGATAGAGATTACTAAATTTGAGACAATGAATAAATGGAGATGGGATTGCATATACAATATCTTTCAAAGTATCCATGGACTTTTCATGTCACTTATGTGGATGCTTGTTTCATTAGTTTAGATTACAGTCAATCTATGCCTTCTCTGGTGCAGTTATTGTCCATGTCTTCCTATAATTGCTTTACAAGGCATCTATCTAATGATCTGGGTACCTTCTTTTAGATCGTCTGTCATTTTGTGGATATCAGTATAGCATATAATCTACATAAATTGTTTCTTATTTTAACTAGTTGACCAGTTCATTTATTTTTCAGTTCTTGTTTCTCTTTGTTTTTGTCATCATACTGCTTCTGTGTAGTATTGGTAATGTATTAGAATTGACTTCTATCCAACCTATTTCTCTTTTTTTTGAGGGGGGGAGGTAGTAATGACCTGAAACATTGATTCTTTAGAGGTGGTATGCCATGATTCACAGACATATACTATTATTGAAGAATATTGATATTAAAACCTTGGCATTATCAATACTAACCCAGTTTTTGAAAGACAGTTCCCATCTGATTTAAGACTGTTCCCAGTTCATTGGTCCATTTATATTTTTATCTACGATAAATATATGGATAGAGACATTTGATTTATTTGATTAACAAAATGGAGGAACTTACATTCTCTGAAATTCTCATGAACTTTCAAACCTTTCCAAAATAAAAATTATGTCCAAGAGAGAAATAATTTCAGCTTTACCATAGTCTGGAATGGCATGCAATAGTTCATTAAACTAACAGCAGAAAAGGCTAATCACTAACCCCTGACTCTCAATAGACCCTATCTTTATTGGCTACCACATTACAGGTAGCAGGGTTGCACAATCCAACCCATATAATCTGTGATATAAATTGACTCTTGCATCCCACCTTCTCAGAAAACCAAAAGGTAGAAATTATTTAAGAATGGGACAACAGCTCATGAATACTCTGTGTTGCAACAGAGGTTAGACAGAAATCAAGGGAACAGAAAGGATAGGGTAAAGTTGCTGTGTATGGCTATTTAACACCCTGTGAGTCTGATGGAAAGAGTACATCATCCACCTGGACCCACAGAAGTCATTTGGGGCAGAGATTCAAGTTAGTAAATAGTGAATTGCCCAATTTGGAAGGAAACTGAGATTTTATTTTTTGAAGTCCAGCCTCAGTCCAGGGAGACAGAGTCAGAAAGTGAGTGTTTGGGTACTAAAAATCAAACCAGCAAAAGATGTCAGAAGAAAGAAAAATCAATTTAAGAATCTGAGAAATGTGAAAAATGTCCCAAATTACAACTACTTTGAGAAATGAAGATTAAATCAATTGTGAATCTCAACTTCTCATATGAGTGCAAAGATGACTAAAAAAGAGGAAAATGATTAATACTGGATGAGTTATGGGAAAACAGGCAAATTGATACACTATTAGTGGACCTTTGGATGTGTATAATGATTATGGAAAACAATTTAGAATCATATATGAAATGTTACTAAACAGTGCATGTTTTTACAGTTATACTACTAAGACTATACCTAAAAGTGATCAGAGAAAGATGGAAATGCTTTTTATAGATACACTAAAATGCTTCTAGCAGGATGTTTTTCCTTGTGGTGACAAGAACCCTAGAAAATAAGATGTTCTAAAATAAAGAAATGGAGGAATAAATTGTAAATGAATGTGATAGAGTAATGCTGTGCTACAAGAAAAAAGAAAATAGATGATTTAAAAAATACATGGAAATATTTATATGAACTTATGTAAAATGAAATGAGCAAAAAACAAAACAATTTATATTGTAATATCTTAATTAGTATGAATAATGAAGGCCCATGGTATGGTTGCTTGTATTCATAGCCTTACTATTTGATGGTTGTTGGTTCCAATCAACTGAAAAATGTACTGAAAATTCAAATAATGCACTGTCATAAGATTCATTATTTACACTAATTGGGAATGAGTTGGATTTATATTGTCATTAGATTTTCCAATATTCCTTGAAACCTTCAAAAACAATAAATGTGTTTATCTAATTATTGATGTGAATCAAAAATTAGAAAAAATGTTCATCAAAAATATTTGCCCTTTTATATAAGATATGCAGGGCAGAAATCAAATATAAGAATTCTATATTGACCCCAGATTTATTCATAAATTCCTTTGTGTACAATAAGGTACAATCTAGACCAAGAATTTGTCTTCTTTGGATGTTGACAGTTCCTATTTGACCCAAGCTCTATCATCTCATGTACATGATCTATTTTCTATTGATCTGTGAATATATATATATATATATATATATATATATATGTATATATATATATATATATGTTATGTTTGTCTCAGTCCTATATGCATTTCAATATTTGTGCCACTATATAGAAATATCTCATATTCAAAGAATATTTTAGGTAAATATTTATGAAAGCAAAGACATTTAGAGCTCTGTTTACACTGTCCTTAGAAAGGAAAATGACTCAGCATTTTTTGTTTGTTTTTGTTAAGCATCTACATGGCCAAGAATGCCATCAACATCATAATTTTTTTAAAGAAAGATTTTATTTATTTTGAGTTTTACAATTTTCCCCCATTCTTGCTTCCCTCTGCCCACCCCCCACAGAAGGTATTCTTTTAGTGTTTACATTGGTTTCATGTTATACATTGATCTCAGTTGAATGTGATGACAGAGAAATCATATCGTTAAGGAAGAAATATAAAATATGAGATAGTAAAATTAAAGTATAATATAATGCTTTTTTTCCTAATTTGATGGTAATAGTCTTTGGTCTTTGTTCAAAGTCCATAATTCTTTCTCTGGATACAGATGGTATTCTCCATTGCAGATAGCTCAAAGCTGTCCCTTGTTGTTGCAATGAAGGGATGAGCAAGTCCATCAGGGTTGATCAACACCCTCATGTTGAACATCATCATTCTTGAGAATAATTTGAAGTATAAAATCATATCCAAATATAGTTAAGAAAAATATATTCAATTAAAACTATCATATAAACATTCCTAACAGAATAATCCAATAGTAAGAGAAATATAGATGCTTAAATAAGGAATTCTATTGAAGTTTTGAAATTTAGAAAATGTTTACAGTCCCAAATTCATACATTCTTTCAGCCAACTTTCTTATATTTGAATATAGAATGGATTCCTTTCGCAATCAGTTGAAACATTTTCACTTTAATTATTTAAATGTCCTAGGGAAATAGTAAGAGATTTTTGTTAGTGGAGCCCAACTCCCTAGTACAAGAGGATGGACCCTATAGTCTGTTAGGTCTTTTGCATCTTTTGTTGCTATGAGTCTATGATTAATGAATATCTAGTATTGTTTTGCTTGCAGAGAGCATCTGCTGCTTCAACAGACATGATTTTTAATTTATTGCTTTGTGGTACATTTACCTTTCTTTTCTTGAATTTTAATGCCACATTTTGGCACTTTTAAATAAGTGCCCCAAGTTTGCACATTGACTGGATCATGAGAAGAAAATCATTTTTTAAAATCTGTTTTACCAACAAATGATGGGCCTGTGTATTTTCAATTTTTATAGTATTTTTCATATGATTGCTACTGAAACCCACTTTCCCCTAGGAAAGCTATTCAACTATCAGTAAGAGAGGATGGTTAGCCCAGTCATGATTTCAATTTGTTATTTAGTGTTTTATCTGAGGAGAATGAAAATTTCACTTGAATGGTTGGCAATACCTATGCCCATTAATTTACCACAATGCAAAAAAGGACATCAGAGGGCAGTAGGAAAAGGTCTGTCAAGCCTGCTGTGTTTCTCTCCTCTACATCCCACACACTAAAAAAATAGTTTCAGTTATGAGACAGATTTTTTTTCCCAAAGATGGCCTTCACACATGGATGGAACATAAAGTTTAGCACAGTGTTTTAGTCATATGAACAATGAGGCTGTGTGCCCAACCCAGGACACCTTCATTAACCTTTAATATTCTTGTTTTAGGAATGACTGGTCTTGTTCTTAAACCTAACATAAAACTAACCACCAGACTTACCTAACAGCATGCTGGAGGTTGGTGTAATTTTTGCCCCTGACACACTCCAATGTGAAATTGAGAGAAATGAAAAAAAAAAGAGATTGACATTGAAATTTTATGGAAGTATTTAGTGGCATCAGAATAAGATTTGTCATGTAATTTTATATTAATGTGACCCAATTGTCAGTCCAATGGTAAATGTCATTGTATATATTTAGGATGAATCACTAAAGAAACTGATTTTTTATGTGTAGCAAGAAGACCAATCTAAAGGACTACAAGGAGGTGATAACACTAAATCTCATGAAGAGAATGAACTCAATGTTGAGGCTGCAAATTCATATTTGCTTAGATTAAACAATGTCAGTGAGGTCATGAAGTCGATATGGGGCTGTTTATATAATTATTCTATCAAATTTTATCCAACCTGTATTCCCTTTTCTCTTTTGCCTTTTAGTTAGATGAGATAGATAAATGTATGAACTAAATGAATAACTTCAGAGAAAACAAAATTAGAATAGCTAGAAGTATAGAAAAAGGAACTTAGGAAGAGACATAAAAATATGCTAACACAGAGGATAAAACCAGTATGAATTCTGATAGTTTTTAGTCATGTGAATATTTATTATGGGAGTAATCAACTATTTGATGAAGGAATAGACATGTTTTAGAATAAGAGGTATCTAGACATTATGTAAATGATTATAAGGATATGAAATATATAAAAATATACTGATATATGATATAAAACAAATACAATGGTATAATTATGATAAATTATAATTTCATGTTATTTAATAATATATTATCATAATATTAAAACCAAATTCAAGTGTAAAAAATTATAAAAATATAAGATCATGAGCATATAAATGTAAAAAATAGAGCACCAAATAATGCACAACTTTGGGAATTGTCAATCCAAAGTCATCTGGGTAATTCATATTTTGTCACTATTTAGGTACAATTCTATATGAAATTTAGCACAATGATGGCAGTGGGGAATGAAAGACTAATAGTATGCAAATATTCCCTATTTTTCATTAGCCACAATGTATTTTGCTCACACATTCCTAGAATTATAACCTTTCTTTAAAATCTATAGCAGGATGAATGGAAAAAATAAGTTTTGTGCTATAAAGGAATATAAACATTTTCTTTATCATGTGTTGCATTATCTTCCCAGAACATAGAATAAAATAATTTGTTTTGCACATGATGAAGGACAGGTTACATCAAAAGACAAACAAAAAAAGTGTTTTTAAATAAAACTAATCAATTGTTCAAACTTAATACAAGTAATTTTAGAAACTCAGCAATATATCTAAAAGCACCCAAACTCATCTGTAATATGTTTGATGCACATTGCAGTTTCTCATGAAATGGGCAGTCATCATTTATTAAGTAATAATGGATGAGATTTATTAGTCTTATGGTCCTATCACTTCACCTTATAAAGTATTATTATGAATTCCTGTGAAAATGAGAATTTGGCCAACTAATACAAGGAAAAAGAGAGAGAGTTTTTAATTTTATAATTTTCAATCTATATTTCCTAAATTACTGTCTCAATTTTCTACTTAATATATATATATATATATATATATATATATACAGAGAGAGAGAGAGAGTAAAAAAATCTAAGAAATTACAATGGATTTCAATAAATATTCTAGTTCAATTTATGACTGTCTGATTTATAAGTGCCTAAATCAATGAAAAAATATTAAACTATTCTTGTGTATATATCATTGCTCTAGAAGATAAGGAAGTAACAAATATTGATAAGAAAGACATTTTCATGGTGTGAATGGTTCCTAACAATATTAAGACACATATTTAATAATATGTAAGTCTTTTAAAAGGATAAAACATTGTGTTCTGCTATATTAATGTAAGAAAATGTATTTGGTCTGAATTGTCTATTTTTTTCCATCTAACATTCTTTTACTCCTTAGCTTTATTGAAATGTGTTTAGCATTCTATTGAATTACTTCATTTAGTATAGATTTGATTTACATGAAAGGAGAGAATTTCTTTCCATGAAAGCATGACTGAAACATAGATGGCTCATGGTAAGATACATTTAAAACTGGGAAGAGCTCTTAGATACCAGCTAATTCAGCAGTGTACAACTCAAATAGAAATGGTACCAATAAACAAAATATAAGGATCCCTATGCACTACATACTGACTTGAAAATGACAAATTATTTATCTCTTTTATTGTATTTTTGTTTATTTTGTAAATGCTCCATTTTAATCTGGTTCAGGATATACTCAATATTCCCTCTAGTGCATTTGACATAGAATTGGGTTGCTTCTAAACTGGCTAAAGGGGAATTAGACTTCATTTGAAAATAGTTGCTTGAATCTTATTTGGATTTGGAATGGTTTAGGAACAATACTGATAAAGTAAGGAGAAACTGCCAGAGTAGTATCAACTGAATACAGGAAATTGTCAATATTTCTCCTAGCAACCTTAATTTCAAAATTTGATTTGTCCATTCTAGCATTTCACATGTGCTCTGGATATACATATGTGTGTGTATTTGTGTGTGTTCTATATATCCTTATCATATTTCTTTCCTAATCCTAAAACAATCATTTGTTCCATGTTTGGTTCTAACTGTTGCTTTTGACCAGCATACAGGTTCTTCAGGAGACAAAATTATTTCTCATCTCTTTTGGACTTTCAACTTGCTTTCCCAATAATTCAACAAATGTTGAAATTTGGTCTAGTTTCACTAGTTTCTGCCTCTTCAAAACACAACTTGCACTTTTGATAATTCTTGGTTCACATTATTGTTGAAACCTCAATAGTGGAACATTACATTTAACCTTGCTGATCTGTGAAATGAGCAAAATTGGGAATTTGAACAATCTTTGCCATTTACCTTCTTTAGGACTGGTACCCAAACTGATATTTTCCAATCTAGTGATCACTTGAGTTTTCCAATTTTTCTGACACATTGAGTATAGCGCTTTGATCAGTATCATCTTTTAGAGTTTGAAATAGCTCAGCAGGAATTCTTTCAACCCAACTAGTCATATTGTTAGCAATGTTTCCTAAAGCCAATGACTTCATTTTCCAGTATATCTATATCTTGATCCATAACCACATTGCTGTAGTTGTCAGTAATGTTAAGATCTTTTTTGTATAGTTCAGTTTTCCTGCCCCTTCTTATTCTTTTCTACTTCTATTGAGTCCCTACAATGTTTCTCTTTTATCATGCTTGTTTTTCTATGCTCCCTTATAACACTTATTGTTCCCATTCTATATTTGCATCACTCATTTAAGAAAAACTTATTATTTCTATTCTTTGGAATTCTGCATTGAATTTTCCTTTCTCGTTTTCTTTTCACTTTTCTTCTTTCCTCAGGTATTTATAAATTTTTATAAAGCCTCATGAAATTGTCATTTTGATTCTTTGTGCTTCTTTTTCTTTGTGGATTATTTTTTTGGTAGTGGCTATTCTTGCTGCCTTTTAAAGAATATTGGTAATCTTTATCCATATTCTTCAGACACTCTACCAGTTTTCATCCCTTAACTCTTTTCATAACATTTATTTCATATTCATTAGAGATGCTATTTAGGTCATACCTAATAGTCTGATTTTTTTCACCACTTTCTTCAATTTAAATCTAAATTTTGCAATAAGAAGCTTAACATAACAATAAAAATATATAAAAAGGAAGCTTATCATTTGAGATATGAAAGAACTTCTGCCATAACAAGGCAGTTATCAAGAAGGGGACCTGACATAATAGACATTTTTATTTCATTCTAGGGAAGTAGATATTGACATAGTGTATTTTAATGATGAACTTCTATTGAATGCCACACATGTTTGTTTCTGCAGCAGAAAATACCCCCTTACAATGTGATTACTCTAGAAATCCAGTTGTCTATCACAATGCGGCACAATTCAAAAAAGGAACTTTTAAATGGAAGTTGCATAGAAATTACATTGTGAACTGCAATCCAAGAAATTTATATTGGAATGCTTATCAACTGGAATGAACATCAGTTGGCATCTTGGACGTGATGAAGTTATAAAAACCATCAGTTTAGTTATTACAAGAAGGCACTTTATTATTGAATTCAAAACTCAGAAT
Organism: Macrotis lagotis; assembly: GCF_037893015.1. Lineage (NCBI taxonomy): Eukaryota > Metazoa > Chordata > Mammalia > Peramelemorphia > Peramelidae > Macrotis > Macrotis lagotis. The sequence continues at coordinate 216,264,834 of NC_133661.1, forward strand.
GCTATCTTTTTAAATTAATGCCAAATTAATTGTTATCTAAAATTCATTTTCATCTTAAATTTTAATTTAAAAGAGTGTATTATCTACAGTGACAAGAGGAGAAAGCACAGGCAAGCAAGCAAAATAAGCATAGATTTTACAAATCCATAGAGAGAGTTTTCATCCATATAATATTGAACTAATTTTTGCTTTTCAAATTGATTTATTTCAAAATTATCCATAGCTAGCTCTGTTATCTAGTATATAATTCAGAAAATTATGTTATATATTACTGTGGACTTTTGTCAGTAGATTTGTAATCTCAGATTATTCCCTTGTCACTTCATAACTCCAGGAATCAATATCTTCATCTTTAAAATTAGGGTGTTCATTAGATGATTACAAAGGGTACTTTCAGTTCTAAATCTATTTTAAATACTGTATATCCTTTAGGCAAACACTGTCCCTCCTAAGCAAGGAGTCTCTAGCTTCAAGCTACTCTTTGGATCTTCACTTATTCAAAACTATAATCTCCATTAACTATGTTTTACATTAATAGAAAGATACAATTCAAGGTGAAACAATTAATTAATTAAGCATTATAACTAAAAATAAAAGAAAGAAAAATAACACACTATTTCCTGCTTCTTAAGTGTTGAGCATATTGTTGCCCAAATGTTTGCATCCTAAGAAGAAAGATGTGTTTGCTTCTGTTGACTGACTAGAACGAGTGTTTCCTCTTTTCATCATAGATGATAAACTTGTTGGAACATAAAGTGTTTCCAACTGACTTGCATTTCAGGTTTAATTTTCCTTTTTTTTTCTTTCATCATTTATTCTTGCTAACAAATGGGCAGGTTAATTACTTCAGTTTGGAATTGAAAAATCTTGATGGATCATGAATTGCTGAAATAGTCCCATGAGCTTATCTGTTTATAGTCCACCTTTTCCAGAACATCAAAAGGATCTCCACGTTCTGTAGACTTCAAGTTTCTGAACCCTACTTTTGCTCTGACAAGAAAATGAATGGGAGGGAGAAAAGGCACAAAAGTACAATTGCTAATTGCATGCCATTGTCTACCTTCCTCTGTTTCATCCATGCCTTTTTGTTGTAGATATAACTAACAAAATACTTCCAAGCTTTGAGTCAATCGGTTAAGCATCTACTAAACATTTTTAAGTGCTTGCCATGTTTCAAGAACTGGGATTAAAAGATAAAAGAGCATCCATATTCTCAAGGAGCTCCCAGTCTAATGAGGAAGTCAAACAACAATGTACAAATGAGCTATGTTCAGCATAAATTTGATCAACAAGAGGAAGGCACAAGTATACATAAGATTGTAAACATTTTTGTTCAGTCATTTTTCAGTCATGTCAGATTCTTCATGACTCCATTTTGGGATTTTCTTGGCAAACATACTAGGGTAATTGGCTATTCCTTCTCCTGGTCATTTTACTAATGAAAAAATGAACAGGGTGAAGTGACTTTCCCAAGAAAACACAGCTGAAATAAGTTTCTGAGGCCAATTTTGAATTCAGGAAGATGAGTCTTCCCGGACTTCTACTGTATCACTTGGTGCCCAAAGTAAAATGTATTCTCAATTAGGGCACCTTAGATGGAACACTGGATAATTTGCCCAGTCTGAAGACAGAAGGACATGAATTCAAATTTGCCTTATATGTTTACTGGCCATGTGACCCTAGGCAAGTTACTTAAATCTGTTTGCTGTTTACATATTTTTAAAAATTAACCAGAGAAGGAAATGGTGAATTTCATTTCAATAGAGTTATGAAATGTTAGTCAAGACTGAAGCCACTGAATACATCATCCTCACATTAAGGTCCTGTGTTTGGTGTTTCTCTAAAACTGGATTTTCTGTCATTCTTTGAGTGTTAGTATAGGGTTTCAAATTTGTTCTTGTTTTGTCCCCTTCATCTTTGGAACATACAGTTCCTACCTTCCAGATAACAAACTTCCTGGAGTGGGAAAATAAAAGAAGTTTTAGTTTACTTTCTTTTCACAATTCTATTTCTGAACTACTCTCAATAGCTTTGAAGAGGCAAGGGAGCAGGAGTCAGGTATCCTTAGAGAGCAAGGCAATACACATTTCCCCACCCACACACATAGCCTTTAAGCTCCTAAACAAATGTTCTAAATCATCCCTAAGTTGGTACACTGTATTGTAGTCAGGTGCATTGAATCAATTTTGTAGGCTTTTTTTTTCATCCTTTCTCATTCTTGGCAGGACTCCCTAGAAGAAAACTCTAAACAAAGTCCTTGAAAAACTCATTTGCCAAAGGCCTTAGAAAATCTATGCTACTTCCGACGCTAAGCAATTCACTCAGTATTTTTTTCCCTTTACAACTGAGTCAGAAGCTAGGCCACAAATAGTAAAATCAAGAGAGAAAGAGGGGGCAAAGGTAAATATGAATAACATGGTATCAAGTCAGGATTTTTGTATTTGTATGATAGTTTTGATGTTAAAGAGGATTTTTTTTGATTACTTGGTTTAAATGAACAAGGACATTTTTTAAATCTGAGGATCAAAGTTCTGGAGTGGCCTAAATTTCAATTCCCCACTTTTATAGCCAAGAAAACTGAAGTATGAAAAGATGAATATCATATAGGTAATAAGGGACAAAAAGGAAACTTTGAGCACAAATTCTCTTATTGCAGAGCTTTCTATTGAATTTGAGGAAATATAAAAGAATTGTAAATATACAAGTGCATTGCTAGAAAATCAGGAAGAGATTTAATATCAGAAAATCTTTTGCTAACACAAAACAGCTAGAAAATTGTGGGAGCTGTTTTGTAAATTCAACAATGACAATAATAACATTTTAATATGAATTTATTCATCCATATTTGGCCAAAGGAATCTCATATCAAAAACTGATAATATCACTATGCAGAAACAATTACCTTGAGGTCTTACTTCTGAATTCATCCACAGTCTTCAGAGTGGATTAGGAGCTTTTGCACTCTGGAAGTTGACTCCATCCTAGAAATTCACACACTGAAAGTATTCTCTGCTTTGGTGTTCCCCTTCTGATTGGATGCTTTGTAATAGAATCTTGATTTAAGGAACATTCACAGATCAGTCATGTTTTCATTTCTTTCTCAGCTTCCCTCCTTACTTTCCCTACTTTTTCTACCATGTCTCTGCCTGGGTATTTTCCCATTACCACAGCTTCCTGATCATATTTTTTTTTAGTTTCCTTCTGTAAGATTAGATCTCCCATGAAGAGATGGAAAGGGTATCCCCCTAAATGTTCCATGATGGATTGTGCTTATGGATAGACACTATCAGTTTCTGATTTATGGGCAGAGGGGATTGTGCTTTAGTCAAACATTGCTCTGGAAAACCCTGCTTGGTCCTGAGTATGATGACTAAAGCTAGGACTCATCATCCACAGGAATTTTTTTTGCATGTTATCTCGTGTGTTTCAGCTTCCCTCCTTGCTGGGATTGGGAATGAATTCTTGTATGCTTATTCTGCTGCTGGTTGCCATGATGCTGCTTTAGGTTTCTCCCCTCAGTTCTATGGTTGAATTATGCTCAGGAAAGTTTGGGGCTTCTCTACTATGGGGCTCAAAGAAAACCTACAGATTTGTCTCAGGCTATGTTTTACATCGAATCTTCTACCACCCCTGTTTTATTTTTTTTATAATCATTGTGCCCAGTTCTGAACTCTTCTGAGGAGTTTAGAGGTGACTCTCTCTCTCTCTCTCTCTCTCTTCTCTCTCTCTCTCTCTCTCTCTCTCTCTCTCTCTCTCTCTCTCTCTCTCTCACCCTCTGTGTGTGTGTGTGTGTGTGAACTTTCTGATGCATTTTGAAGTTTCTTGTATATTTATGAGGGAATCTGATTCCATTGCAGATCATGATATACTGTCATTATTTTGAAATTTTCAAGTATATTTCATTTTAATCAGGTAGGGCTCATTGGGCATGATAAATTCTCCATGCTATTTTTCTTAGAAAATTTGCAGAGATATGTGTGTAAAAGATCATAGGACAATTAAATGGATTTAGAACTGATATGGTGACTACACCAAAAATTTTCATTAATAACTCAATTTCAAGTAGCAAATTTTTAATGGATCAGTTTAGAAATTTGTGACACTTTTAAAAATATCAACACAGAACACAGTGGATACAATCATAGATTACATTCAACAAAGGTAGTATAATAAATAAATTTCAGGACTCAAAGTTTGTAAGACATTAATTCAAATTCTTCCTGAAACACAAGCTATGTGTTCCTGGTCAAATCATTTATCCTCTCTGTCTCAGTTGTATTATATGTGAAATAGAATAATATTCTCCACCTCAGAGAATTGTTGAGAGGACCAAATGATATAATAATGTAAAACACTTTTTAAGTCTTAAAGTAATATATAACTCATCACTTTTTTTCCTTGTTAAATTACATGAAGTTGAACTTACTGCAAAACAGTCTGATTCTTATAGATGTTTGAATATAGATAGCTATACTGGTTTTAGTTATAAATATTTCTGTATCTATAGAAACAGATATTACTTAACACATTGGTTTAAGAATAAATGTTAAGTTTTATCCTTGAGTTTAAAATAATGAATTTAAAAAATTGGATGGTTAAGCATGATCAATTAGCAGTTTCTCTAGAGTAGCTGGTTGTTTTCATTGATTGCAAATACACTTTGTGTGAATAGTTTAGCAATAAAGAAAGTTAATGTGAATTTGAACAATATAAAGCAAGACATTTCAGGAAGAAGAAGGTGATTGTTTCATTATTTCCTATGGTAGTCATATAAAATTTGAAATAATGTGGTTCAGGACTTGGCATGACATTTTAAGGTATATATTAATAAATTAGAGACTACTAAGAGATGGGGAACCAAGATTAGTTTGGACTCGAGTTCAAGTCACATGAAGTCTTGGGTATATTTACCCTACTGCAGAAACAGCTTAGGGCCTCAGAATGTGGGAGAAATGGTGACTTCGCATATTTGAAGAACTGTCATATGGAAGATGGATTATTTTTATCCAGTTTGGACCAAGAGAAAGGCACTAGAAGCAATGGATAAATCACAGAGAAAGAAATTTAGATTGTAGTTAGATTGTAGATGACTGTAGTAATCCTAAAAAAGAATAAACTTCATCAGAATGCTTTGAATTTTCCATTTTAAAGTAAATGACCACTTCTTGGATGTATTTTAGAAGTTATTCTTGTTTTCTGGTATTGGTTGGAGTGGATCATTTTAGCTAAAATTTTGTAATTCTGTAAGCCCTGGATCCATTAATTGGGGACCAGATGGTAGTTACAGACAATTCAGGAAAATTGATACTAGGCATGCCAAGGTTTAGGCTTCAAATATCAAATAGATTTCATTTAGTTTTGCAATGTTCATGGTTCAGAAGTCAGGATGAGCCATTAGGACAAGTTAGAACTAGGTTTTAGCATTCTGAAAATGTCTATATATACCCAATTCAGCTTTAAACTATGTTTTCATGTTGGATGAAACCTCTGGCTTTTCCTGAGGGGGTGTCTTACTGAGTCTAGGTATATGTCACTGGGAAATTGAGTGGGATTGCCAATTGAGTACAATGTCAACTATTTGAACATTCACTTGGATGCCACACTCAGTGAGTGTCTTCTGGAAATTTGATTGCTATCAAGTTTAAGTTTCACTTCTCTAGCTTAGCATAAATACTGGCTATAGGCCAGTACCATCTGGACATGCATGGCATGATAGAGTAAATTCTGAGAGTAAATCATAATGTTACAGAGCTTCATTATAATGTGCTAATCTAGAAATTCTATTCCGGCTATATTTTATTAGACAAAAGTATCAAATATTTAGAAAATTCAATTCTTAGTATAACCATAATTATCAGAAATGACCATATTCAAGCTGTAATATAATTATTCACTTATTTACTTTCTGGCTTGACCCAGGTTATACAAAATCAGAATTCCAGTTTGATAAAGTAGAGTATCCTTACAATCCATTTCTTTCTTAATGATAGTTCTATGGAACTTATATTAGCATCATTTCCAGTTAAGTAGAGAAACTATCCTTAGACAATGTGAGCTATTCATCTATCTCTACTTTAAAAAAATGCATCAAAAAATAACATTGGGGAATTTAAAGGTATTTCTCCTCATTAGCTTTAGCTTTGGCAAAGGAAGAAAATACTATGTTAGTGAGTTAGCAGAAATCTGAGGTAGAATTATGCACTATGCAAATTTATCTTCTCCAGAATACTCTGGGAGATTTGTTGATATGAAGGGATTAGATATTTTTTAAGACAATAAAACAACAGCAATAATAATATTTATATAGTGATTTAATATTTTCAAAATATTTTACAAATATCTCATTCTATCCTCACGATAACTTTTTAGGTACATTTAATATTATTCCACTTTCATAGATGAAGGAACTAAGACAAAGGTTGAATGACTTTCCTAGGCTATTTAAGTTTGCAAGTGTCTAAGATGTGATTGAGCTCAAGTCTAGATAAAGCATTCTATCCAGTGAATAACTTACACTGATGAATTCTTAGCACTTAGCCCAGGATTTGACACTTAGTAGTTTATTGATTAAGGAATTGATTCGCTGACTTCAGCAAGTAGAGTTATTTGTGTTGAATAGATTATATGTAATATATTTACCTATGTGTCTATAAAAATACATAAATATATGCATAGAGACAGAGAGAGAGGAGAGCATGAGAGAGAGACAGACAGATAGACAAAGAGAGACAGAGAGGTACAGAGATAGAGACAGAGACAAACACAGAAACACAAAAAGAGACCAACAGAGAAAATCTTGAGAATTGTGAAATGAGCAGTAACAAAGAATTACTGTGATCTAAATTATAAACAAATTTTGAAAAATCTTAAAATGCTAATCAAAAACATTAGTCAATTGTAATTTCAAAAGATACCCTGATAAGTTTCAACTACTTGCAGAGAGGTGATGAAACTTAAGGTGTTGAATAAGATATTTATTCTTTTTTTTAAATCATTTATTTTTAACATTTAGAAAAATTGAGTTCAAAATTCTCTCCCACCCTCCTGCTACTCTCCCACCCACTGAGAAAGAAAACAATATTAAAAATATAAAACACATAAAGAATAAAATCATGAAAAACATTTTCATATAAGTCTTACCACAAAAACAAGAAAAATAAAGTGCAAATTCAGTTTTCACTCATAGTTCTTAAGTGTTTTTAAAAGAGTGTATAACGTTTTTTTTTATAATCATAAGTCCTTTGGAATTTTCTTGGATCATTATATTAAATACTTAAGTTTTTAACAGTTGATATTCACTACAATATTATTGTTACTGTATAAAATGTATTATGTATACAATTTCACTTCATTTTGCATCAGTTCAGGTAAGTCTGCTTTCAGTTTTCCTGAAACCACCTCCCTCATCACATTTTTTTATAGTAGAAGAGCATTCCATCACAATCATTTGCCACACCTTGTTCAGGCATTCTCTAATTGATGACTATTCCTTCAATTTCTATCATTTTTTGCCGACGTAAAAAAAAAATTTCCTTAATTTTTTTACTTCTAAATTCTTTTCCTTATTCTTTATGTGTCAAAGTATGGACAGTTTTACAATCCTTTGGGCACAGTTCCAGATTGTTTTCCAGAACTGTTGGACCAGTTCACAACTTCATCAATAATTTTTTGATAGATCCATTTTCACTCATCTTCTAGTGTTTATCATTTCTGAAAAAAAATGAGGTCAGGCATTACATTTAATTTGTATTTTTCTGATCAAGGAATTAAGAGCACTTTTTAAATATGACTAGAGATGGTATTGATTTCTTCTTCTGAAAACTGCCTATTCATATCCCTTGGTAATTTATCAGTTAGGGAATTACTTAATTTTATGAATTTGTCTCAGTTCCCTATATGAGAAAAGCAACATATCAGAAAAAAGTTGTAATGTTTTTTGATATTACTGCATTGTCTATGGTAGTTTAAAAAAATCAAAATACACTTTCCTGATTATCTATTTTAATTAGATCCACTATTGCTTTTTTTCTGTCTGAGATCATGATTCCTACCCCTATTTTTTTATTTAAGTTAAGTAGAATAGATCCTACTCCATTACCATTTTTAAAGCTTTATGTCTCTTATTTTATCAAGTGTATTTCTTGTAAACAAAATATTGCTGGATTCTGGTTTCTTATATTCTTCTATCTGCATTCCTTTTATGGATGAGGATGTCCCATTCACATTCATTGTTATAATTAGTATGTTTTTCTTTTTAACCATCTTTTTATCTTGTTTAATCTCAAAAGTCTCTTTTGTTTCTTTCCTTCCTAAATCTGCCCTCCTTTTTTATCAGCCCCATTTTCTCTTATCCTTCTCTTTCCTGTTGGGTAAGAGAGATTTCTATACCCAATTGAACTTATTGGTGCATCCCTCTTTCCCATGTTTTCATTTGTTTTGAGATCATCTCAATAAAACTAATTTATATCCATACATATAGAATGTTTCTAACTGCCCTAATAATACTTTTATGACTTATGTAATTTTCTTCCCATGTAAGAATATGAGCAGTTTAATTTTATTTATTTATGATTTCTCTTTCCTATTTACCTTTTTCTGCTTTTCTTGAGTCTTTGGTTTAATATGCCATATCTATTTTGCTTGGTCTTTTCATTAGAGATACTTGAAAGTTTGCTATTTTATTAAAAATCTATTTTTCTTCTGAAAGATTATATTTGGGTTTATCTTAGAAAATTATTCTTGGTTGCAAGCATAGAAAATTTGTCTTTCAGAACATCATATTCCAAGATCTATACTTCTTTAAGATGAAGACTTCTAAATCTTGCACAATCCTGACTGTGGTTCTATGATATGAGAATGTCTTTTTTTTGCTGTTGTTCTGACTGATTGTAATTTTTTCCCTTTACGTGAGATCTCTCAAATGTGATTAGATTATTCTTTAGAATTTACATTTTAGCATCTCTTTCAGGAGATGATCTGTAGATTCTTTGAATTTCTATATTATTCTCTGGATCTAAAATATTCCAGTTAGCCTTTAAAATTTCTCAAAATATAGTATTGCCTCTTTTAATGATGGTTTTTGAGGTAGCCCAATGATTCTTAAATTATCTCTATTCAATTTATATTTTCAGTTCAACTACTTCCATATCTGATGAGATATTTCATATTTTCTTTTTTATTATTTTTACTTTATTTTAATGCTTCATGATGTCTCATGGCATTGTTAATTTATATTTGCCAAGTTCTAAATTTTAGGGAATTATATTGTTTAATTGATTTTTTGCATTTGTTTTAAAGTCATTTTGTCAATTCTGCTTTTCAAGGAGTTTTTTTCCTGTAATAAATTTGTATATTCTTTTACCACTAGTTTAATTATGCTTTTAACATGTTATTATCATCAGTATTTTGGAGGCTTTTTTTAATCAAACTATTAAACATCTTTTCAAAATATTATTACATCACTCTCACTAGTGTGCTTATTTTTTCTCTGAATTCTTTTCTCTTTCTTTTTCTTTCTTTTATTTTCTTTTCTTTCTCTTTTTTTTTTGCAAGGCAAATGGGGTTAAGTGCCCAAGGCCACACAGCTAGGTAATTATTAAATATCTGAGGCCAGATTTGTGCTCCTGACTCCAGGGCTGGTGCTCTATCCACTGGTATTCCTAGCTTCCCCTCTTTATTTTATTTTCAATAGCATCTTTATTCATTTATTTTTTCTCATCCATATGTACATGTGTATTTTGAAATTACAAAATTGCCTTCCACCTTCCCTTCCTACCCCTCCTCCCCTCAGTTGCAAACAGTCAGATTAACATTGTACATACATATTTTTGATAAACATGTTTACAAATTAGTCCTTTTTGGTATGAGGAATTAGGATTAAGGGAAAGAGTTACATAAATGGTAATTTTTATAGAGTGTTCATCAGATTCTGAAGGGTTGTTTTTGTTTTGTTTTTTATTTTGTTTTTCTTCCTCTGGATGGGGATAACACTGTCCATAGCCATTCTATTATGGTTGTCCTAGCTCTCTGAACTGCTGAGAGGAGCTGCTTCCATCAGGGTTGATCATCTCACAGTGTCATTAATGTGTACATTGTTCTCTTTTTTTGAATTTTATTTTCTTTTATTTTAATATATTGTATTTGTTTTCTAACTCCATACGATAGTAGTTTCTACCCATCATTTTTGGTAAGGTTTTGAATTTTTCAATTCCCCCTTCCCTCCCCCACCCTCCACAGAAGGTAGTCTGATAATCTTTACTTTGTTTCCATGCTATACATTGATCAAAATTGAATGTGTAGAGAGAAAAATCATATCTTTGAGGAAAAAAATAAAATATTAGAGGTAGTAAAATTATACAGTAATGAGAAAACTTTTTCAAAAAAAGTGAAGATAGTAATCTTCGGTCTTTGTTTAAATTCCACAGTTCTTTCTCTGGACACAGATGGTATTCTCTATTGCAGAAACCCTAAAATTGTCCCAGATTATAGCACTGATGAAATGAGCAAGTCCATTAAGGTTCATCATCACCCTATGTTGTTGTTACTGTGTATAATGATCTTCTGGTTTTCATCATCTCATTCAGCAGCAGTTCATGGAAGTCTTTGCAGGCTTCTTTGCAATCTGAACCCTCCTGATTTCTTATAGAATAGCAGTGTTCCATCACTAATATATACCAAAATTTATTCAGCCATACCCCAACTGATGGACATCCCCTCGATTTTCATTTCTTTGCCAAGACAAACAGACCTGCTATGGATAATCTTATACAAATGCTGTTTTTAAGTTTTTTCATGATCTCTTCAGGGTACAGACCCAGCAGTGGTATTGCTGGATCAAAAATATGCATATTTTCATTGCCCTCTCTGTACAATTCCAAATTGCTTTCCAGAAAGGTTGGATCAGTTCACATCTCCACCAAAAATGCAGATTTCTCATATCCCATCCAACATAGATCATACTTTTTGATCATTGTGGTCATTCTGAGAGGTGTGAGGTGGTACCTCTAATTCACATTTCTCTAATCACATTGTTCTCTTTGTTTTGTTCCATTCACTCATCATCAAATCCTGTAATCCATTCCATGCTTCTCTAGAGTCCAACCATTTATAGTTTCTTATAGAATAATAATATTCCACAATATTCATGTTCTATAACTTGTTTAGCCATGCCCCAATTGATGGACATACCCCTCGTCCAATTCTTTGCCATTCTTTCTTTTTTTCTTAATTCTTGCAGGAATTCTTTTTGGGCTTATGTCTTATTAGCATTATTTTCTTTAAGATTTTGTTTGTAGCTGTTTTCCACATTGCTCTCCTCTGAGTTTCTATCTTCCATTTCCTTGCCACCATAATAGCTTTTGATGGTCAAATTATTTTTATTTTTATCCTTTCTTTTTATTTTTATTCTTTCATTTTTAATTTTTTAAATTTAATTTTTTATATTCTTAGCCTTTATTTATTTTTCTAGCTTATTTCTTGACTTTGAGATTTATGTTAAAGTTAGTCTCTGTTACCCTGGGATTGGGGGAGTCACTGTGCCAAGCTTTAAGCCTTTATTGTGCTATTGTTTTCAGTGTTTTTAAGTTGGTGTAATTGGAAGTGATATGGTCACTGTTTTGTTGGGATCCCTGATCTAACTTTTGGATGATCTTCAATTGGGAGTTAGGATAAGGTCTTCAGCAGAAAAGACTGAAGTGGAGTCTTATGGTGAGAAAAAGTGCATAAAATATCATCTATATTGATTGCAAGTATAAAGCAGAGAAGAGTAGTAGAAATATATTAATATAATTAGGACACATTTGTGATTTTGATAGGATACATTTCTGATAGATTTAGTCAACATAGTTTTAGTGCTATCTTTCATTGCTGATCAACAAGTGATTAGAAACAATGGAGATACATTGGGGAAACTCACATGGTTAGGATTTGGTAAACATGTTCAGAGATAGCATATATGAACAAAAAATTGATGATTGAAAGTCAGTGTACAGTTGATTGATTTGCCAAGTGGTTAAAAAACAGGAAAAAAAAAGATTAGATTGTATAGAGCAGGTCTGAAGACTTGGAATAGTATCAAGGGATAGAGGAGAGGAGGTTATAGTAAGGACAAATTGTAGATTATGAGGAATAAGACAGTGGGAGAAATGTGAAGATAAAAAAATGTTACATAAAAATTTCTTGTCTGTGAGACTTTACTTTTTGTGTTGGATTTTCTTGAGACATACCTAGTTGTGTAATGTCTTGCTTAAAGGGTACTGATATTTTAGACACTCTATTTTCATAATTCCAAATTGTTTTCCAGAATAACTGGGTCCTTAATCAGCTGATTCATGTTCCAGTACCATCAAGTTTCCCTAGAATTTTGATATAGAGGAAAAAGAAGGAAAACATTTTTTAAAAAGAAGAAAAAATGTATAAAAAATTTATAAAACTTTAATTATAGAAGAGAGAAAATGTCAAAGAAGTATAATACTTAAAAAATCTTATCAACAAATACTACATCCACCTTACTGGCTTTTTTTTAATACAGGTCTCCTTGAGTATTCAATCTCCCCCACTCATTCCAGCATGTCCCTGACTTAAGTGGGTGTTCAGTTTTATTGATTCTAGCAGCTTTTGTTTTGCCTAGAGGCTACATCAATGTTTTTCATCATTCGAGTAGTATCACAACTGAGCACAGCTGACAAATTGGAACCTGTATTCTGGTTATAAAAAGAACAAAAAGATATTTACTAAATCTTGTTCAGTTATAATATACTGAAATGTAACTCTTTGACCAAATGATTTTTTTCTAAGACTTTTAATGACTTTTTATATGTTATCACTCTCTATGGAAATCTATGGAGTTAACTTTGTCCAATCCATAGAACCATTAAAGAATATTTGAGGAATGTTTAAAGATACACCCAACATAAAAGCTAATAGCTACAAAAATGTTAAAGTGAATCTAAAGCTAAACAGATTTTTAATTTGTATAAAACCATTTTCTACTAGGCACAATGACCTATAATCCCTGTTACCAGGCAGGCAGGCAGATCTCTTGAGTTTGTGAGTTCTGAATTGTGATCTGCTAAGTCACTCAAGTTTCCACCCTGAGTCAAAGTGACATTCATTTGTTGACATCTTGTGAGTGGAGACCAAGTTGCCTAAGTATGGTCAAATCTAGCCTAGATCAAAAACAGCCAAGGATCAAATTTGAATGATAATTAGAATTTAAATGCATACATGAGTAGTCTTTTCTATTAGGATCAATTAAATGAAGGAAAAAGGAAATTGATTCATGAAAAGATATTTTAAGGCAGGTCACATTCTTTAGAGTTCATATGAGTATTTGCACGTAGATAATTCATGAAGAAGATTTTTATAAATTTCTCACATTTAGAGTTACATAGTATTTTACAATTACAAAGAACTTTATATGCATTATCTAATTTCCTTCTCACATCTACCATGGTAGGGAGAAGTGTGTATTATTACCACCATTTCACAAATTAAGAATGTGAACCTCAGAGAGCATGAGTGATAATCAGTAATCACACAGCCACTAAGAGATATTAGTGATATAGGTGGATTGAGGAGATGGAATTTATTCTAATTTCTATGTTATTCCTCTATTCCACACTGCCTAAATTAATAAGTATTGAGAAAATACTAATGCTTCTATATTTTTCATGAATATTGTTTGTTCTAAGTTCTGATTTCATTAATATAGAGAGTTCCTGTTCAGAAATTCCCTATAAATAACTATTACATGACTTAACAATCTTAGAGAATTAAATGAGTCTGTGAACTATTAAGTAACCTGTCTAGGGTTACACAATTAGTATTATGAAGCAGTTTTGTATCAAAGATAATAATTTTAAAGTATTTGATGACCTGTCATGTATGAGCACTTATTCTGACATTTTTGTCTTGAGGTCAGAAGAAACTGTTAGGAACAATCACTGGAAGCTGAAAAGAGGTAAATTTTAATTTGATATTGATAACATTTTCATCATAATTATCAAAAATTGAATAGGCTGCCTTATAAGAGTGTATTTCTTAACACTGGATGTCTTTAAGAACACATTGGGTGATGACTTTATGTGATTCATAGAAAGGATTCTTGTTCAAATATAATTTGAATAAACTCACTCTGAGTCCCTTCTGATTCTGAGATTATATGATTATGGACCTTAACATAAAGACTAGGGATGTTTATCTTAACCTGTATCTCTTTTATAGCCTATACTGTAGTTTATATTAATAGATAGGTTGTATGGCACTTCTTGGTATTTTACCATGATGTTTTGTCAGTCTTATTTTCTTCTATTGATTGTACTCTGCTTGAGGGCAGGGCCAACATTTTATGCTTCATAGCATTTGGGGCAGATCAAAGGAAACTAGGAAGCTAGGAAGCAGTCAACAATAATTTTTTATGAGTTTCCTAGCCTTATAGTGTTTCCATAAGAGTCCTTTAGTTGTATTTTTCTCCAAGATGATTTCAGTAGGCTTAGTAAAAAGATATTGGCACTCTTTTACACATAGTACCCTTGATGGGACTTCCTGGAGAAATGAAATGAAATGATAGAACAGTCACTTGAAACTCTGTCCTGCAAACACTACCTATATTTCTTCATTTTCCTTTTAAGAGAGTTGGGGGATGAATGAGGATTAGAAAGACAGTACTTGAAAGTATAACTAAAATCCATCCAGCTGAGGCTATTTTATTTTGACTGACACCTCTGATCAATCAGTAAATGTCTGCAGCTTTGACTAGAGAATTGGGAGAATGATGAGCTGTAGGATGGGGGGCAGTATTTTTCTCTATTCATAGTATCATTCTTTTCTTTGCTCCTCTCAGCTATTTATTCCCATTTTCTTCTTTTCTGTCTATGCAATGACAAATATTTATCAGATGTCATTAAAATTTCAATCAATCACCAGCAAGCACCACATTTTGTTTAATATTGAAATGAGGCAAAATACATAGAAGATTGGTTTATATAGGAAAAGTCTTACCTTTGTTATTGTTTTATTATATCCACAGTTTTGGAGGGTAGAGAGATATCTGATTCTAGTGGTAGGACAAAAATGTACTATGGTGTTTAATATGTGTTAATTGGAAAACTTCTTTAGCCCTTGCTTAAATAACTATTTACCAGGCCAAGCTCCCCTATCTCTTCTATCCTCAGGAAAAGGATGAAATCATTGCCAATAGAGAGAGAAGTAGTATAGTAATTGTGCTCATCCTCATTTCATCCCAACTCTCAAATCATGAAGGAATTTGACATGGTTCCTCTATTCCCTTGTGGAAAGTTATAAGCCATGTAAATGATACTGTCCAAGAGGACATAATACTGAAATTGCTATGATTTCACCAAATTGAATTTTTCTTCCTCTCATTTGCCATTGGGATTCAAATCTTTTCTTCTTTTCTTTTCCTCACCATATGAGCTATGAGAATACTTGACTGATGCTCTTTGAAGTTTAGCCAAAAACGGCTGCCTGAAATTGATTTTGAGATTGAGGATTATTACATTGAATAACCATTATAATGGCAACCTGAGAGACCTTTAAGCTTTTGTACAGAAACAGGGAAAACTTCATCATTCCATCTGGGATTCCCCCAGTCCAGCAAAAATGCACTGGGATGTGTATTCTTGTCTACTGAGATCAGGAACAGGAGGGTTTGCTTTGTCTAGGAGTCATATGGAGAGTCAAGTTTAGACTGATTAAATACAAATAGCTTCTAAACAACTCACCATCTGAAATTAAGAATCTACTGACATTCCTTCTTCCATGTCATGCTCTTTGTTCCCTTGAGTTCACTGTTCAAGTTCTTGTCTGGATCTGAAAACCAGCAATGATTTGCTTAAATCCTTTCCACAATCTACAAATTCAAGAGGATGTTCAGTTATATGAATAAGTGAAGCATCCATGGCATCACACAGTTACTTCATATTTTATGTTTAATATGTTAAATACATAATATGGCCATTGAATAATGTTTATGATATTGTGGATAGTCAACAATTGATGGAAAATCCTCAGAGATGGGGGGTTGGAAGGCTAAAGGTGTAGAGTCTTATTATTCATATTAGTACAACATATTAATGTTTATCTCATGTACATGTGTCAAAGGCACAAGTGGACAAAATTAATCTTGTTCATTGGTAAAATGGCTTTCTGTCTTTTTTTCTTATCTAATAGGATGCAGGACAAAAGCTGGTGGAAGCTGTTTTTGCTACAATATCACATCAAATGTTACCTGAGTCATACCATTTATATAAAAAAATGATAAAAAGGGTGTGATCCTATCAAAGCTAGAAAAACTCCAGCAATACAACTTCATTTTCAGTTAATATCATGAAGCAATCAAATAAAGCCTCCTTCTAGAACTGAGCCACACTTAATATGTTTCTTTTGATGTATTTGAAGAGTTTTATCTTCCCTACACTGAGGACTTACTATGATGGTTTAGCAAAGATGATCCTGGGTTCTTAAGAGCTATTTACATAATTAGAGCACAATCTTTGACAGGTTTAAACAGCTTGAGGCAAAAGGTACCCAGAAGGTTCACAGCCAAGTAATTACTTTCCTTAGTTACATTAAATCATGTTCCTACTAATGTATGGGCGGCTTGTAATTAATAAACATAAAGGGAAGTCCCAGACCAATAAAATCATGAGTCCTAGAATAATATATGTGTTTACATGTATATTTTTATTTATACATATATACACCCATAGAATTTTGCATCTGTACAAGTGTGTTGGCAGAATGGGGAGTTCAATAAACTTTTAATTAGAAAGACCTGGGTTCAAATTCCATTTTAGACCTGGGCAAATCACAATCTCAAAACTCATGGTTTTATTGTAAGGATTAAAGGAAAAAATGTATCCAAAGCACTTTGCAAAATTTAAAGAAGTATATAAATGTTCCTTATCATTATTATTTATCATAATCTTATTTGTCTTAGTAGTATGACACAAAGACATTAAATTTTTGGTTTTCTTGCTCTGTTTTGGATCTTTTTGGTACCATATTTTTCAGTTACTATTCAATTACATGATACAAACATATATATATATATGTGTGTGTGTGTATGTGTGTGTATATACATATATATGTTTGCAAGTATGTGGTATATGCTTGATGTGTTTTATTCTTTAGCTTGCTCATTTATAATTATATTTATTTTCTTTATGAACAACCAAATATTAATTGTCCTTTTCTTCCTGAAGTTATGGGAGTGAGAGGAAACTGTGGAATGATATTTTGCATTCACTATTTTGTACATTTTTAATATTTTAAACAAAAAGACCAATTCCAGTCATCCTTAGAAAATTCTGGTCTTTCATATTTACAAACCTCATGCTTGAGGGGAAACTCTAGAAAAGCTTCTCTTGCCTTATAGTTACTTGCAGTAAATCACTAAGAAAACTTGGTAATAATCTTCTTGACATTATAAACAAGAGAGGAAGGGAAAAACCACCCAAGAGGACTATTTTTTGGCAATGTAATTGTACAAACTGGCAGTCGTAGAACAATGTAACCATAAACTTGCCCCTTTACAAACATCCCTCTTCATCACTAATCAGCCTGCATTGCAGTTTGTTTGCAAAAAAGAATTATCCTAGTCCCTGGTACCAAACATCTCACCTAGAGAAAAGAATCTGTATCATCAGTTGTTTTTAAGGATAGATGGGGATAAGTAGATTTCCAAAATAGTTGAAGAATAGTTCCAAAACTATTCCAAAACTAAACATTTTTATAGAATAAACTGCTCCAACATGCTTCAAATGGCAAGAAGATTAAAATAAGAAATGGTGCATAATACTTAAAAAAGAAAAACAAAATTATAAGTTGTTTAAACCAGACATTAATAAAAAAGGTCAAAGACTATTAGATTTGTATTATTCTACTGATGTTGAATCATATTAAAATAAATTGATATATATTTACCAAATAGATAAATACAATAAAACACATGGTATGAAGTTTTTAAACTAAACACATATATATATATATATGTATATGTGTGTGTGTGTGTGTGTGTGTGTCTTACAAGGATCTGCATGTGAAGATTAGTGACCTCTATTTCTGTTTGAATTTGGCACATATAAAGAATAATGGTTTAAGGGCAGCTAGGTGGCACAGTGGATAAAGCACTGGCCCTGGAGTCAGGAGTACCTGAGTTCAAATCCCATCTCAGACACTTAATAATTACCTAGCTGTGTGGCCGTGGGCAAGCCACTTAACCCCATTTGCCTTGCAAAAACCTAAAAAAAAAACCCCAAAACAAAAAAACAAGAATAATGGCTTAGGGTCAGACAGACTGTTCCCACCCCCACTACCACCCTTCCCTGATTTCTTTTATTCATATGTAACTGTAATTTTTAAATTGGGATAAATCCAGAGTACCTTTGGCAGAAAAAGAATTATATTGAAAATCAATATGTCTCTTACCTGTCTTGCTGATATGAACAAGTTTTCTCTATAAGGATGAGATCTTACTATATCTTGGAAATAATAGATAAAATCGCTATATTTTAAATTCTTCCAGGAATTCAATGGAATTTGTATCTTGTAACGTGAATAAACCTCTGCTTAAAATGAGGTCTACTGAAAACATAATGCCAATCCCATTGGATTTCAGTGGTTCTAAAGAAGAAAAACATTGCCTTGATCTTAGACTAAGAAAATAGAGAATCAGATTGTAGTTGTAGAAATCAATGATCACCATGGTTCATGCATTGCTTGTGTTTACATGTATATTTATATATGTGTGCGTATGTATATTATATATATATGTATATATATATATACATATATATATATAATCGATTTGAAGAATTATCAAGAACATCTTTTTCACTGGCACAGATTTTAATTTCACAAAAAATTGAATATCCTGCTAAGAACATCCTTGATAAAAGACGAATCCCGTTCAAAGTAATCTCAGACAACATAAAATACCTGGGAGTCTACCTGCCAAGGCAGACTCAAAAACTTTTTGAAAACAATTACAAAACACTTCTCACAAAAATAAAATCAGATTTAAATAACTGGGTAAATATCAACTGCTCATGAATAGGTCAAGCTAATATAATAAAAATGACAATTCCACCAAAACTAAACTACTTGTTTAGTGCCCTACCAGTCAAAATTCCAAAAAACTTATTTTAATGAGTCAGAAAGAAATTGTAAGTAAATTCATATGGAGAAACAAAAAGTCAAGAATTTCCAGGGATTCAATGAAAAAAAGTACAAAAGAAGACTTGCCCTTTCCAGATCTAAAATTATATTATAAAGCATCAGTCATCAAAACTGTCAGGTATTGGTTAAGAAATAGAGAGGTGGATCATTGGAATAGACTAGTTGAAATAGCAGAAAATGATTATAGTAATCTGCTGTTTCATAAAACCAAACAGTCCAGCTATTGTGATAAAAACTCTTTCTTTGATAAAAACTGTTGGGAAAATTAGGAGTTAGTGTGGAAGAAACTTACAATAGACCAACACCTCACACCCTATACCAAGATAAGATCAAAATAGATACAGGATTTAGACATAAAAAACAACATTATAAGTAAACTAGAAGATCAAAGAGTAGCTTATCTGTCAAGATCTATGAAAAGGCAAGCAGTTTTTAACCATAAAAGAGATCGAGAACATCATTAAAGACAAACTGGATAATTTTCAGTACATTAAATTAAAAAAAACTTTTGCACAGACAAAACCACTGTAACCAAGATCAAATGAAATGTGGTAAATTGGGAAACAATTTTTATAACTAGTAATTCAGACAAAGGACTCATTTCTAAAACATACAGAGAACCGAGTCAAATTTTCAAAATAAACAAGCCATTCCCCAATTGACAAATGGTCAAAGGATATTGAAAGGTAATTTACAGATGAGAAAATTCAAATGATCCATAGTCATATGAAAAGTTGCTCTAAATAACTACTTATTAGAAAAATGCAAATTAAATCAACTCTGAGGTACCACCTCACACCTTTCAGACTGGCCAATATGACTAGAAAGGACAATGATCAATATTGGATGGAATGTGGGAAATCTGGGACACCAATGCATTGTTGGTGGAGCTGTGAACTCTTCCAACCTTTCTGGAGAGCAATTTGTAATTACACCCAAAGGGCAACAAAAATGTGCATACCCTTTGATCTAGCAATACTACTACTGTGTCTATACCTTGAAGAGATTATGAAAAAGGATAAAAATATCACTTGTACAAAAATATTCATAGCAGCCCTGTTTGTGGTGGCAAAGAATTGGAAATCAAGTAAATGTCCTTCAATTGGGGAATGGCTTAGCAAACTGTGGTATATGTATGTCATGGAACACTATTGTTCTATTAGAAACCGGGAGGGATGAGAATTCAAGGAAGCCTGGAAGGATTTGCATGACCTGATGCTGAGTTAGATGAGCAGAACCAGAAAGACACTGTATACCCTAAGAGCAGCATGGGGTGATGATCAACCTTGATGGACTTGCTTTTTCCATCAGTGCAACAATCAGGCACAATTTTGGGGCTGTTTGCAATGGAGAATACCATTTGTATCCAGATAAAGAATTGTGGAGTTTGAACAAAGACCAAAGATTATTACCTTCAATTTAGGGGAAAAATCATTATGTTTTTACATAATATTTCTATCTATTTTACTTTATTTTTCTTCCTTAAGGACATGATTTCTCTCTCATAACACTCAACTTAGATTAATGTATACCATGGAAAAAATGTAAAGACTAACAGACTGCCTTCTGTGGAGGTGGGGGAGGGCAGAAAGAATATGGGAAGAATTAGAAAACTCAAAATAAATAAAATCTTTCTTTAAAAATAATAATTTTTGATTACATTGCCCAAGTATTTCAACTTTTTCAACATAACAGTTTTAGAAGTTTCTTAGATGAGAGGTTATGAAATTTCCATGTAATATTTTACTTTGAAGAATTAATAATTAATTCTTCAAATGGAATTTTTGAATGTGAACAGATTTTACATTGAAAACAGCTACAGAATCAGAAGCATGAATGAAAATTATAAAGGATCAACTTATTTCTCAAAATACGGAAACATTTCCTAATAATTTGAACTTCCCCATAACACAATGTTAGCATTAGTAAGTGATCTCTAATGCTAATCCTAGTATTCATTATCATTGTAGGCATTTAAGCAAAAGTTGACTAAATCTGGCAAGAATGTTTTGCTTAAGTTCTAGATTAGAAGATCTCTAAATTGCTTTCTAATTCAGGGGTTACCTATTTATAATCATGGACTGCTTTGACACTCTGGTGAAGCATATGAATTCTTTTCAAACTGATATTTTAAATGCATAATCTAAAAAAAAACTATAGAGGAAACCAATTATATTAAAAAAGGTAATTCTATTAATTTTCAATTTTTATTATGTTAATGAATGTTTGTAGAAATGATTCTCCCTACCCCAGAATTCTACTTTAGTTAAATCCCTGACATTTTGCTCTATTGTTTAGTCATTATTATTCTCTTTCACATAGTTTTTATTTATCTGATTTGTTTTTTTAACTAACTCATTATTTAGCATTGCATTGTCAAGCCTCCATTTGTATCTAAGTTTATTGTTTGTGTCCCTTGAGCAGATTATTATTTTTATTGTGCTATGTTCTATTACGAGGATGTATATGATTTCCACCTCTTGTTAAATGATATTTATTTTTTACTGTTTCTATTCCATAATACATGAATAATTTGTAAATGATTAATTTGGTGTTAAAATGTGCAAATTAGTTATCAGTTCTATAGAGGAGTCAATCATTCTTTTACTGCCTCCAGGAACTGGTTCAAATTTATCTTTACTCATTTGTCTATTGATGTTAATAAGAACTACAATGACGTAGTGGTTAGAGCACCAGCCCTGGAGTCAGCAGTACCTGAGTTCAAATCCGGCCTCAGACACTTAATAATTACCTAGCTGGGTGGCCTTGGGAAAGCCACTTAACCCCATTGCCTAGTTTAAAAAAAACCTAAAAAAGAACTAAAAGGAACATTGAAATATTTTTTGGATAAATTGATTTTGATCCATACTTATTGAAATACATTATTCTTGAAGTTCAGTTAAATTTTTTCTTTCCACAATTTCTTCACTTAGATTTATGTTAAAGGTTTGGAACATATAAGTTTAATACAGATATTAGTTCATTTTATTTCAACTTAATTTTCCACATTTATCAGTTATTATGCTATGAAGATTTGTTTTTACAATATCTGATAGCATAATTGTAATTGCTTTTTACATATTTCCTTGATCCATAATACTTTTTCCAAAACTTCTCATTTTAATTATAAGAAGCAAAACTAATAATATTCTAATTTTCTTCATAGATTTTTTTGTATATGTCATCAGTAAATATGGATAATTTTGTCTCTTTGTTGTTCACTCCTATGTCTTCAATATTTTTTATATTATTTTTGATGGTATTTCTGCAACTACATTAATTAATAATGGTATAAATATTTTTACTTTATAACTATAATTATTAGGAAATCTTCTAGCTAATTCTCCTTTGCCTAAAGTGAGAGGGTAAAAAATATGCCTTAAAAGAATCTATTGATTATTTCATGAAAGAGGTCCCAAAATAAAAACTCCAAGAAATTTAAAAATTATCAGCTAAAGGAAAAGATATTACAAGGAATCAGAAAAAAATTCAAATACCAAGGAGCCACAGTCAGAATTACAGAGGACTTAACATCTGCAGCATTAAAGGATCATAGTACCTGGAATATGATATCCCAGAGTGCAAAGGAATTTGGATTACAACCAAGAATCAACCACCCTGAAAAATTCAACATATTATTTCAGGGAAAAAGATGAACATTCAATGAAATAAGAATTTTCATACTTACCTGTTCAAACAACCAGAACTGAACAGAAAATTTGATCTTCAAATATAAGAATCAAGAAGTATATAGAAAGGCAAAGGGAAAGAAAATGAAAGGTTATTCAATAAGACTAAATTACTTACATTCCCTATACAGAAAGGTAACATGTATAATTCTTTTTTAGTTTTTAAAAACTTTTTATTTATTTAAGGCAATGGGGTTAAGTGACTTGCCCAAGGCCACACAGCTAGGTAATTATTAAGTGTTTAAGGCTGGATTTGAACTCAAGTTCTCCTGACTCCAGGGTTGGTGCACCACCTAACACATATTATTCTTGAAAACTCTACTTATGGTATAATAGTTGGAGGGACTATACTTAAATGGAGGATGTGGACATAAATTGATTATAATGTAATAATATTGAAAAATACAAGACATGAAAAAGGATTATACTAGAGGAAGTGGGATGTAGAAAAGACTAAATCATATCACAAGAAGAGTCACAAAGGGCCAGTTATAGCAGAACGAAAGAAGGGAAAGTGTGCTCATTGATTGAATTTTAACTGTCAACAACTTTGATTCAAAGAGGGAATAACATATATACATAATTGTGTTTAGAAATATATCTTATCCTATAGGGAAGTAGGAGGGGAAAGGAGAAAGAATAGGGATACAGGGGCTGATAGAAAGGGAAGCAGAACAATGGAGATGTTAGCCAAAAGCAAAGTACTGGTAAAGAAGAAAGGGTGAAAATCTAGGAAAAATATAAATAAGTAAAAATATAATTGAGGAAATGCAAAGTTACTAATCATAACAGTGAATATGAATGGGATAAATTCTCACATAAAACAGGAGTGAATAGCAGAGTGGATAAAAACACCAGATCCTTACAATATGTTTTTTTATAGGAAATACAGAGGTACACACAGAAAGGTAAAAGGCTGGCAGAGAATATATTCTACTTCAGGCAAACACCAGGGGTAGCAATCCTGATCTCAGCCCAAAAAAAAGAAAAAAGAAAGAAAAAATAACCCTAATTAAAAGAAATAAGGAATGAAATTACATCTTGTGAAAAGTTAACATGGACATTGATGTAATATCAATACTGTATACATACATATATGTTTACACATATATGTATACATATGTAATAAAGGGACATGAAATGATAAATTCTAAAGAATGTGTGGTTCAAAAAGCAAATCATTAGAAATAATCAATAATTTCATCCACAAGAATGACCTTAATGGGACAATATAGGAAAACAGATGGGATACACCAAAACAGTTCTTGGGGGAAACTATATTTCTTAGTGTATAATTAATACAATAGAGAAAGAGATCAATGAATTGGGTGTGCAACTAAAAAGTCTAGAAAAAGAGCAAATTAAAATCTCTAAAGGAATATCAAATTAGAAAACTTGACAATCAATGGAGAGACTAATGGAAATAAAGTAAGAAATATATTGAATTAGTAAATAAACTAAGAGTTGGTTTCATGAAAAAGTCCAAAAAAATAGATAAATCTCTGGTTAATTTGCTTAAGAAAAGAAGAAAATTAAATCAGCACTATCAAAAATAAAAAGGGTGAATTTAACTGCCAATGAAGAGGAAATTAAGGCAGTCATATTTTACCCAACTATATGCCAATAAGAGAAATGGATGAGTAATTAAAAAATTCAAATCACTCAGATTAGAAGAAAATAAAATGAAATAGTTAACCCTCTGTTAGGAAAAGAAATTAAACAAACCCATCAATGAATTCCCTAAAAATATAGCTCCAGGATTAGATCAATTTACAAGTGAATTCTACCAAACATTTAGAGAATAAATTCCAATTCTCTTTGAACTATTTAAAAATATATATATATATATGGAGTCAAATCTTATTCCTTTTCTTTTAGGTTTTTTCAAGGCAAATGGGGTTAAGTGGCTTGGCCAAGGCCACACAGCTAGGTAATTATTAAGTGTCTGAGACCGGATTTGAACCGAGGTACTCCTGACTCCAGGGCCGGTGCTTTATCCACTGCGCCACCTAGCCACCTCTACCCTCTTCCTTTTATAACAAAATTATGTTATTGATAACTAGACCAAGAATAAAAACTGAGATAGAAAATTTTAGACCAATTTCCCTAATAAATATTGACGTAAAATTTTTAAATAAACACTAGTAAAGAAATTTCAACAATTTATCACCAAGATAAATTGTGACCACATGGGATGTATACCAGGAATTCAAGGTTGGCTCAGTATAAGGAAATTATCAATGTAATTAAATATCTTTAGAAAAACTCTCAAAAACCATATGATTGGGACAGATAGATGGCACAGTTGATAGAACACTGGCTCTGGTATGAGGAAGATCTGAGTTCAAATTTGGTTTCAGACATTTAATACTTTCTTAGCTTTGTGATTTTGGGCCAGTAACTTAACCCCATTGCCTTGCAGAAACCAAAACAAATGTGTTTATCTCAATGGATGCTGAAAAAGACTCTTACAAAATTAAGTATGCATTTCTATTAAAAACACAGGCAAGCTCCCTTAACAAAGTGTTAAATCCTATGGGTGGGAGGTAAAGTGTGAAAGAAAATTGACCTGGGGGGAGGGGCACAAATAGTTCAAGAAATGATATGGCTTTGGATGATATTTTGGCTTGTCAGGAGGACTGTGTTTACTGGGAAAATACTTGAAAAGGGGAGATTGCCTATCAAGCAATCAAGTAAACAATCTGTAATGATACCTTGATAACAACATGAGCTTATCAGGTAATCAAAAACCAAACTGTGATTGATGATACCTGATTAATAATATTAGACCAATATGTAATACCAAGGGAAGAGGAACAAATGTATACATTTTTTGACAGAAAGAAGGGAGAATATGAATGCTAAGCAAATTCTATTCAATAGATTTAGCCCAGTGAGGGAATAAGATACATTCCCACTTTGGTTTAAAAATCTAACTAAATCTACAGGGAAGTTGGGGAGACTAGGAAAAGGAAAGATAAGGGAAGAAGGGACTGATAAAAGAGAAAGAAAAGTATAAGTTAAAATAAATTGAGAGTTAAAATTTTAAAAGAAAACTCAAGGGGAATGGTAGTAACATTTTGATGAAGAGGAATAAGAGAAAAAGAAAAAAGAAAAATATAAATAGAGAAAGATAGCATGGAGGGAAATACAGAATTAATAATCATAGCTGTAAATGGGAATGGGATGAACTGTCCCATAAAATGGAAGCAGATAACAGAATGGCCTAAAAAACCAGAATCCAACTATATGTTGTTTACAAGAAACACATTTGAAGTGGAGAGAAACACATAAAGGCAAAAAGTTGGAGCAAAATATATTATGCCTTAACTGAAGTAAAAAAATCTGGGGCAGCAATTCTGGTCTCTGATAAAGTAAAAGGAAAAATCAATATCATTAAAAAGGGATAAGGAAGGAAACTACATCTTCTTAAAAGGCGCAATTGGGAATGAAGCTGTAATATTATTAAACATGTATGCACCTAATTGTATAGCATCCCAATTGCTGGAGGATAAGCTGAGTGAATTTCAAGGAGATATAGACAGTAAAATTTTAATAATAAGAGACCTGAATCTCCCCCACTCAGAACAAGATAAATATAACAACAAAATAAGCTAGAAGGAAGTTAAGAAGGTTGATAGATTCTTAGAAAACTTAGATATGATAGAACTCTGGAGAAAACTTAATGGGGTCAAAAAAGAATATACTGTTTTCTTGGCAGTTCATGGCAACTTCACTAAAATTGACCCAATACTAGGGTACAAAACTTTATAATGAAATGCAGATAGGGATAAAAAATAAATACATACTTCTCAGACCATGATGCAATAAAAATTAGATGTAGTAAAATGTTAGAAAAATATGAACCAAGAACTAATTTGAAGTTATATACTTTTATGTTAAATAATGGGTGTATCAAACATCAAATAATAGAAATAACCAATAATTGTCCAAGAAAATGAAAATAATGAGATATCATACCAAAATTCCTGGGATGAAGCAATGGAAGTTTTGATGGGAAACTTTATAACTCTAAATGCCTATATGAATATAATAGAGAAAGAGAAGATCAGTGATTTGTGTATGCAGCTAAAAATTTTAGAAAAATGAACAAATTAAAGATCTCAAATTAAATACCAAATTCCAAATTCTGAAAATTAAGTTAGAGATTAATAAAATTGGAAGGCACAAAACTAATTGATCTCATAAATAAAACTAATACTTGGTTTTATGGTCAAGCCAATAAAATAGACAAACCTTTGTTTAATCTGATTTTTTAAAAAAGAAAGAAGATAACAAATTACCAGTACCAAAATTTAAAAGGGTGAAGTATTCACCAATGATGAAGAAATTAAAGAAATAATTCATAGCTCCTTTACTGAGCTGTATGCCCATAAACTGGATAAATTGAGTGAAATGGATGAATAACTAGAAAAATACAAACTGTCCAGATTAATAGAAGAGGAACTAAATTACTTAAATAACCCAATTTCAGAGAATGAAATTGAAAAAAAACACCATTAAATTCCCTAAGAAAAAATCTCCAGGTCCATATGGATTTACAAGTGAATTCAACCAAACATTTAAGGAACAATTAATTCCTATGCTACATAAATTAAATAAAAAAGGAGAGGAAAAAGTTCTACCAAATTCCTTTTATCATACCAACATGGTGCTGATACCTAAACCAAGAAGAATCCAAGCAAACAAAGAAATGAATATAGAAGCAAAAATCTTAAATAAAATTTACAGCATAATACACAATGATCTTGTTGGATTTATACCAGGCAGGCAAGGATGGTTCAACATTAGAAAAATACTCAACATAATTAAAGAAATCAATAGAAAAATCCAGAGAAATCATGATTATTTCAATAGATGCTGAAAAATCCTTTGATAAAATACAATATCCATTCCTATTAAAAAACACTGGAAAGTTTAGGAACAAATGGAGTTTTCCTTAAAATAGCAAATTATATCAATCTAAAATCATCAACAAATATCATATATAATTATATTTTTTTTTCTGTGTTTTGTTTTGTTTTTCTTTCTCTAGATGGGGATAGTATAGTCTATAGCCAGGCAAATAAAGTTGCCCTAGTTCTCTGAACTGCTGTGGTCAGAGCATTAACAATAAAATGAGGGGTGAAACAAGAATGCCCATTATAACCAATTTTATTTAATATAGGATAGAAATGATAGCAGCAGCAACAAGAAAATAAAAAGAAATTATGGGAATTAGAATTGGTAGTGAGGAATAAAAATTTTCACTCTTTGCAGGGGATATGATGGTATACCTAGAGAAACTAAGAATATCATCTAAATAAACTCCTTGAAATAATAAACAAATTCAACAAAGCAGCAGGATATAAAATAACCCACATAAATCATTACTATATATAATATAATATAATATATATTATATATATATGTGTATATATATATATATATATATACATATATATATGAACAAAGCCCAAGATCAAGAGATAGAAAGAGAAATTCCATTTAATATTACTGTAGACAGCATTAAATACTTGGGAATCTACCTCCCAAGACAAACCCAGACAACCGTGTGAGCACAATAATAAAAGCACTTCTCACCCAAATAAAGTCAAATCTAAATAATGTGAAAACTTTGAAATGCTCCTGGTTAGATTGAGCTAATATAATAAAAATGACAATCCTACCCAAATTAAATTACTTATTCAGTGCCATACCAATAAAACTACCAAATAACTTCTTTACTGATCTAGAAAAAATAGTAACAGGATTGATCTGGAGCAACAAAAGGGCAAGGATATCAAGGAAACTGATGAAAAAAATGTAAAGGAAGGTGGCCTAGTTCTACCATAGCTAAACCTGTACTGTAAAGTAGCAGTCATCAGAGCTATCTGGTACTGATTAAGAAATAGAGTAATGAATCAGTGGATTAGGATAGGTTCAAACGAAACTGCAGTAAATGACTACAGCAATCTACTATTTGACAAACCCAAAGACATCAGCTTCTGGGATAATAATTCACTATTTGACAGAAGTTGTTGGGAAAAATGGAAAATAGTATGGCAAAAACTAGGCATTGATCCACATCTCACACCCTATACCAAAATAAGGTCAAAATGACTACATGATTTAGACATAAAGAGTGATACCATAGACAAATAAATAGAGTAAAAATTCTCTATCTGATCTATGAAAAAGGATAAATTTATGACCCAACAAGAATTAGAGCTCATTATAAACTGCAAAATGAGTGATTCTGAATATATTAAATTAAAAAAAGTATTTGCACTATTAAAATCAATGTTACCAAAATAAGAAGGAAAGTAGGAAGCTGAGAAATATTCTTCACAAGGAGTTCTGATAAAGGTCTCATTTCTAAAATATATAGAGGATTGCATCAAATTTATAAGATCACAGACCATTCTGCAGTTGATCAATGGTCAAAGGATGTGAACAGATAGTTTTCTAATGAAGAAATTAAAGCTATATATAATCATATGAAAAAATGTTCCAAATCACTATTGGTTAGAGAACTGAAAATTAAAACAACAATGAGGTATCATCTCACAACTATTAGATTAGCCAAAATGAGAAAAAGAGAAAATAATCAATGTTGGAGAGATTGTGGGAGGATTAGGACATTTATGCATTGCTGGTGGAGTTGTGATCAGATCCAACTTTACTGGAGAGCAATCTGGAACTATGCCCAAAGAATAATAAAACTGTTCACTTCCTTTGACCAAACAATTCTAATTCTAGGTCTCTTTCCAGAAGAAATTATAAAACATGGGAAAAGTCCTACATGTTCCAAAACATTCATAGCAGCTCTTTTTTATAGTGGCAAAGAATTAGAAAATAAAGGGATGCCTATCAATTGAGGAATGGCTAAATAAGTTATGGTACATAAATACTATGGAATACTATTGTTCTATAAGAAACTACAAATAGTTGAATTCTAGAAAAACATGGAATGACTTAAGGGATCTGATGTTGCGCAAAGGGAGTAGATCCAAGAGAACAATGTATGCATCAACAATTTTATGAAATGAACAACCTTGGTAGAAGCAGTTCTTCACAATGGTTGAGAGCTAAGACAACTATATTTGCCTGGCTATAGACTATATTATCCTCATCCCAAAGAAGACAAACAAAACTGAACTAAAGAAATAATCCTTCAGAATCTGATAAGCATTTTATTAAAATTATCTCTTCCCTATCTCTTTCTCTTAATCCCTATTGCTAGTCCTGAAAATTACTTATTTGTAAAGATGCTTATCAAAATATGTATTTCAAATGCTAACCTGACTGTTACCTGCTGAGGGCAGTGAGGTAGGAAGGGAGGGTGGAGGGAAATTTTGTAATGGAAAGATGCATGTGCATATGGATGAAAATAAACAAATGAATTTAAAAAAACACTACAAGCATAGGAATGGATTTTACCTTAAAATGATAAATACTACCTATCTAAAATCATTAGAAAATATCATAATTAATGGGGATTAGTTAGAAACTTTCACAATAAGACCAGGGTAAAATAACTTTTGCTATCACTTCTATCCTTCAGTATTATACTAAAAATATTTGCTTTAGCAACAAGAGAAGACAAAAGAAATTAGACAAACTAGAATGGGCAATGAGGAAACAAAAGTAATAATCTTTGCGGGTGATATAATAATATCCTTAGATAATTCTAGAGAACCCACTAAAAAGTTTCTTGAAATAACAACTTTAGCTGTTTTAGGATGTAAAAGCAATCTATATCAATCATCAGTATTTCAGTATATTAGCAACAAAGTCCAATAGCAAGAGATAGAAAGTGAAATTTCATTCAAAATGGCTGTAGACCACATAAAACATTTGGGAATCAGACTGCCAAGATAAATTCAATACTATATTCATATAATTACAAAACACTTTTCAAAGAAGTAAAGTCAGATCTAAACAACTGGAAAATATCACTTGTTCCAGGATAGGTGAACGAATATAATAAAAAAAATCACAATTTTGCTTAAGCTCATTTACTCTTTTAATACTATCAAACTACCTTAAATTATTTTATAGAGTTAGAAAAATAACCAGATTTAAATCAATACTATAAAACAACAGTTATCAAACCTATTTGGTTTTGGTTAAGAAATAGAATGGAGTGGATCACAAGAAACATCAAATAACATATTAATCTACTGTTTGATAAACCCCAAAGCTCCATCTTATGGTATAATAATTCAATATTTGACAAAAACTGCTGGAAAAACTGGAAAATAATATGGCAGAAACTAGGCAGAGATCCACATCTCATGCTCTATACCCAAATATAGTTGAATTGGGTACAAGATTTAGACATATAAGATGCTTAGGAGAATAAGAAATAGTCCATATATCAGATCTATGGAATGGGGAATAGTTTACTAGCAAAGAAGAGAGAACATCATGAAATGAAAAATGAATAATTTCTATTACATTAAATTAGTTGACATACGGAAAACTAACATTTAAAATAATTAATATACTGAGAAACCTACTTGTTTATAGAACAGCTCCAGAGAATGGAGGTGTCCTTATAAAGACTGTGACTTAT
Source organism: Macrotis lagotis (assembly GCF_037893015.1). NCBI lineage: Eukaryota > Metazoa > Chordata > Mammalia > Peramelemorphia > Peramelidae > Macrotis > Macrotis lagotis. The sequence goes on from NC_133661.1 coordinate 216,296,304, forward strand.
AAACACTGTGACTGCTTAGTGACCAGAGGAGAGTTAGTTGAACTTTCTAATGAGTTTTTAGAGAGAAAAAGAAAGTTTCCACACCTTGAGGAAAAAGGTGAATAAAAGATAAGGTGTTGGTTTTTAGATCCAGATAGGGACACTGAAATTATGCATCTTCTGAAAGAAACCATAGTAGCAGAAGACCTGAACTCAGAATTAACTACTTTCATTGCCAAAACTGGTACAGAGAGTCCTAGGATAGCGATTCAACTCATAAATTTGTAAAGTACTTTAGTAGCCTATTTTCAATGCTTGTCAGCCTAGGCAGAAACATACAAGTCTCAGTGATCCTGAGGATAACTTAGTCCATACCAACTACTAATTCAGATATAGTTGCTGAGAGATCAGTAAATTACAGGCATCCTGGACCATTGAGATCACTCACCAGATAAAGTTATGATATTGCAGGTTTAACTGAAGATATAGTCATACATGTCTGTAGGAGATAATTCTAGAGATTTCCCATGTGAAAAATCTCTTGCATATAATTGCATATATAGTGCTTGACATGTCCATTATAATGAATATATGTCTATACACGTTTTTATTTTTTAATTTTTGTCTATTATGATCATTTGACAATCTTTTCTATTACAATTATGCTAAAGAAATCTCTGTTGTCTGTTACATGTTCATACTATTGCTTATTGTCAAGATGTATTTTATATAATGTTTTATTGATAGTGGTATTGCTGCAGCTACTTAGTTTTGCTTTGTCAAACCATTTTGGTTTTGATTAGTTGTGTTTTGGGGGCTTTTGGGGGACACCCTACTGGGACCTTAATTCCTCCAGGGTCTTATGCTCTCTTGTCTTTGCTTTGATATGTAGATGACCACAGATGCTCCTGTCTGCCCCCGTCTGACCTGAAGCTGTGAGGAGTATCCCTGCTATCTTAGTATGGAAGGCCAAACTGCAACCCAGATTTGAATGTGGGCAAATAGCAGATTCCTACCCCTGGGAGATCAGAAAGATTTTTTTTTTTTAGCTTTTTACAAGGCAAATGGGGTTAAGTGGCTTGCCCAAGGCCACACAGGTAATTATTTAGTGTCTGAGGTCAGATTTGAACTCGGGTATTCCTGACTCCAGGGCCAGTGCTCTATCCACTGCACCACCTAGTTGCCCCAGCATAGAGGATTTCTGCAGTCTCTTGCAACCCCCTTACTGTCTGTGGCCTGTGCTCTGGAGGTGCAGGCTTGTTTCCCCAATTCCCACTGCAGGTTCTCACTGCAGGGCTGCTCTGAGGCTGGTGTTTCTTACTCCATACTCGTTCTGGTGCAGCAGAGTTCTCTCATTTCCCCTTCAAGCTGTTCTCAGTGATCTGAGGGTTGGGTTGGACTGGGCTTTGCTAAGGCCAAGGCTTTTTCCAAATCCCGATGATCTTTGGTGAAGCACACCTTTCCTGCAGAACTTCTAAGTTATCTTGAACTGAGGAATTGTATCACTCAGTCTCTCTGTTGCTTCTGCCCCTCTACATTTTGGTAAGAGTCATAATTTGACAGCTTTTGGAGACTTTTGTGGAAGGAGTTCCCACAAAAAGCTGCCTTCATGCTGCCACCTTGGCTCTGTCCCCCTGGTAATGCTTTTTATAACAACATATCTACCATATGTGTTGTCCACGTGTATTTTTTTTCAGTTTCAGTGAAACCAAAAGTTGATTACTAAGTAGTCAGGAAAATCATCTTGGTTCTTTTAAAACATTGATAGTTGTTTTCTGAATATTTATAGGCTTTGCACTTTTCCCAGTTGATATTTGTAAGGAACCACTGATATGAGACTCTCCCTTTTTTCGGTAAAGATTAATGCCCTATGTCATATGAGGAGCAGGTAAAGTTGGTGAGAATAGGAAATGTTCAGATTTTTTTTCAAATTTTTCTCCAAGTTGTGAATCTTCCTTGAACTTTGACTCACTTTGGACTTTATAAATATTTTGGGAGCTCCTGGTTTCCAGGTTCAAGAAAGAAGATGTAGATGGCCAACTCCAGTTCAGGTTGTTAAAGGAAATGAATTTGAAAAGAAATGAGAGAAGCTGGCACACTCTACCATGTCTTTTTCTCCACCTTGTTATATTAGAGATTTTAGAGTTTTCACTTGGATGAGATTTAGAATTCTCTCTTGGTTGAACTAAGTTGTCTCACTCCCAATGGAAGAATTCCTTCACTCTACATTATAAGGTGTATATGCACACATGTATATGCAGATATACATGCATATATTTGTATTTATACATGCATATATACATATACATATTATATATATATATATATATATTTATACTTTCTCTGATATTATTTTGCTGGGAATTGGTAAATGGGTTTGTTACTCATTCTATGTATGAAACTGGTAGGATTAGGTGGAAAGAGGTAAAGTCTAAGATATGGAACTTATGGGGTCCCAATCTTCTAATTATTATAACATAGAGATAGAAATTAGATTAAGCCTGATTATAGGAGATAGATATAATTTTAGCCTGATCTCTCTCTCTCTCTCTCTCTCTCTCTCTCTCTCTCTCTCTCTCTCTCTCTCTCTCTCTCATTTGAATGAATATTATTAAATGACAGTTTGAAGTGGGAGCAGTATTAAAATCTTAATGATTGAATTTTAGAACAATTCATAGAAGCGATGAAAAACTTTAAGAATACAATGATAATTATGAAACAATATTTCAAAACTTCTGGAAGTCAGTTAAAGCAATATTCAGAGAAGGAATACATCACAAACAGATTACATGAAAAATGTATATGGCTAGAGAAATAGTTAATATATATGTATGTATACATATATGAGAAAATATATGCAATGGATTATTAAATAACCTATCCACAGAGAAGAAAACTGAACTTACTATGAGAACTAGCAAAGATTAGGAGAAGGGAGGGAATATTCCTGTTCCAGATAGATATTTTTTGCAGAATTCTATCAGTAGAATTTTATAAAATTTATAACGAGCAACAATATCTGAGCTACACAAATTATTTTCAAAAACTGATAAATTGTTCTATCAAAATACTATCATTAGACATAGTCCTAATTACTAAACCAGCAAAAAATAAGAAAATGAAAGAGAACATAACAACTTTATTGTTAAACAATATTGATTCCAAAATTTTAAAGAATATTCTGGCAAAAAATACTCAACATAGTATCCAAAAGACATTCACTAGTATCAAATTGTATTTATACTATGGATGCAAGGAATTTTAACAGTAGAAATTATTAAATGTAGAGAGCCCCACTTATGATGAAGGTTATTCCCCCTATCTCTGCCTGTAGCATGGGGAATAAAATTATGGTTCTCTAAGGGGAACAAATATTGGCATCTATAGTCTCCCCCATCCTTACCAAGAGAGACTTTCATTCTTGCCAAGTAGCTGGGATCAGGGGTCATTCTGCTCTCTCTCTCTCTCTCTCTCTCTCTCTCTCTCTCTCTCTCTCTCTATTGTGTTATGTACTGATATAGTATTTTATCTGAAATGTGTCACTGAGAGTCTATTCCTTGTGAGTATCCTAAAGAAATTTCCAAATCAAGGTGATAGAGAGTACTCTTTAGTAACAGTTACGATGACATGAAATGGAAATACCTTGAAAAGATTTTAGAGCATTGGTACTCATTCTGTTACTGGTTTAGAATAGCTAGCTATATGATTAAATGGTGGATTCTTTTATTTTTTATTCTTACCTGATAATACTTTCAAAAGGCATTAGCTGGCCAGAGCCTCAAAGAACTACTTTCTTAATTTGATTGATCTTCAGGTGACTTTTTCTTTTGATAATATCTGATGAGAGACATTGATGTCAAGGAAGAAATCACAGACTTTATCTTGAGGGAGCTGCAGTTATTTGTTTAAGTGCATATTATTTTATTTAGCTAAAGGACATTGAAGGTATCAACTTTATCATCTTTGAAAGGTCAGGGGAGCAAGGTCATTGTGACATGAGGGTCTAGGAATAGATTCCAAGACTAATTTTTGCATACTGCCTAGATTGATGCTCAAATAAGGGAAGAGCCACATTCACAATGGAGATCAAGAGTAGCTGAAGTGAAGACCCATTTTTTTTTAGGTTTTTGCAAGGCAAACGGGGTTACGTGGCTTGCCCAAGGCTACACAGCTAGGTAATTATTAAGTGTCTGAGGCTGGATTTGAACTCAGGTACTGACTCCAGGGTCAGCATTCTATCCACAGCACCACCTACCTGCCCCTAAACCCCCTTTCCTTTAAGTGGGAACCTTGTGCCTGCTTTTAGCTTTATTTAACTTACTTCATCATAAATCTATTCCCAAATATTTATTCCAAGCTCTTCTTTGTTAGTGGGACCGTTTTATGTTTGTAGTTGCATTACCTGGAACAAAGTTGGTTCTTAATAAGAGTGATTCAATATATTAACATCTTATCAATAAAATGTAGTTAATTTAAGAACAATGGTACATGTCAATAGGACAATCAAGATGTCAGATTATCTCTGGTAATATGCATAGACATTTGAAATTAGAACTTCAAGTGGTACATCTTGGTCTATTACATAAATGTAATTTCCCATGAATTGGACAATATATAATATTTGTCATTCTCTAATCTTAAAACAAGAGTTTTCAAGCTTCCTTGTTCTTAGATTAGAGGAATATAGGCTAACAAAAATGCCTACTAGAAGACTTTACCCAATGGTAAAACTTTTTTGAACATGTTTCTCATTAATATAGTTTTCTTTAATCTAGAATTGACTCAACAGTTAGGTGAAAGTTTACTTATGTAATCATAACATTAACAATAGTGAATAATGTCCAAACTGATTTCAGTTATATAGTTATATACCCTAGGTTGTAATTTGTGTATCAGGATAATACAATATTCTCTATACAGGCTTAATCAAATGAAAAATTTATATCAATGCTCCTTAAGGTCAAACTCCACGATTATTTCATAAAACAACCATGTGATAGTTTGAATAATTGTATTCATTTGTTTTACTATAATACTTTCTCGGAACTAATTTAAGATTATAATTGAAATTTTATTGAATGAGTCAAAAGAAATCCAAGACTCATGCAAAGGAAAAAAGACTTTCCATAGGTTATTATTTCATACCTACAAATTTATACTGAAATGAAGTCAGAGAGTCTCATAAAGTATCTATAATAGGAAGAAGAACTGCATGTAAGGAATTCTTTCAAAAGTGACTTAGTGGGGCCGCTAGGTGGCGTAATGGATAGAGCACTGACCCTGGAGTCAGGAGTACCTGACTTCAAATCCGGCCTCAGACACTTAATAATTACCTAGCTGCGTGGCCTTGGACAAGCCACTTAACCCCGTTTGCCTTGCAAAAACCTAAAAAAAAAAACAAACAAACAAAAAAAGTGACTTAGTTCCATTGTGAATCAAGAATCAAGTTCTATTGCTGCTAGTAGATAAATTTTCATGTCCACAGTTTTGTGGCCTGTGTGCCACACTTATGTGTAAATATTAGTCCTTCTTCCACACTGTATTTCTTTTTTTTTTAGGTTTTTTTTTTGCAAGGCAAACGGGGTTAAGTGGCTTGCCCAAGGCCACACAGCTAGGTAATTATTAAGTGTCTGAGAACTTATTTGAAGCCAGGTACTCCTGACTCCAGGGCGGGTACTTTATCCACTATGCCACCTAGCTGCCCCTCATGCTGTATTTCTATTGATTCTTGGTACCTAAGTATAATGTGGAGTTCAGATATCTTCATTTGGTTTTATTTCACATTTTTCTTAGGCTTATTTTTTAGTTTTTTTTGTGCAAGTCAGTGGGGTTAAGTAGCTTTCCCAAGGCCACACAGCTAGGTAATTATTAAGTGTCTGAGAATGGATTTGAACTCAGGTACTCCTGATTCCAGGATCGGTGCTCTCTATCCACTGGTCCACCTAGCTTCCCCCTATTTTACATTTTTAATCATTATGATAATCTGCTTCTCTGTTTATCTGTGAAATGACACATAATATAATGAAATCTGGGAAAATACTTTTACTATGAAAGATGTACTCAAGTCAGTACAAAATGGCTTTAGAGTTGATTGTTAGATTTTCATTACTCTCAAGTCATTTCCCAATTGGTAAATGGTCAAAGAGTAGAACAGAGTCTTTTCAAATGAAGAAATTAAACCTATCTCTATCTATCTATCTATCTATCTATATGCATGTTTATATATGCATAAGAAAAAATTCTCCAAATCATTATTGATTAGAGAAATGCAAATTTAAATAACAATGAGATATCTCACATCTATCAGACTGGTCAAATTGAGAAAAAGGGAAGATGATCAATATCGGAGAGGCTGTGGGAGGATTGGGACATTGATGAATTGCTTGTGGAGTTGTGAATGGATCCAACCTTTCTGGAGAGCAATATGGAACTATGTCCAAAGAGCATTAAAACTTCATACTCTTTGACCCATCAATTACAATTCTAGGTCTACATCCAGAAGAAATTATAAAAAAATGGAAAAGTCTTGCATGTTCCAAAATAGTAGCACTTTTGATAGTGGCAAAATGGAAATTGAGGGGATGCCCATCATTGGGAATGGGTAAACAAGTTATAGTACATGAATACTATGGAATACTATTGTTGTATGAGAAACCATAAATGGCTGAACTCTAGAGAAGCATGGCATACAGGCTGTGATGCTGAGTGAAGAGAACAATGTACACATTAGGAACAACATTGTAAAATAAACATCCTTGATGGAAACAGCTCCTCTCAGCAGTTCAGAGAGCTAGGACAACTGTATTAGACCATCTATGGAGTATGTTATACCCATCCAGAGGAAGAAAAACAAAACAAAACATACACACATAGACATACAAACAACCCTCCAGAAAGTCATGAACACTTTATAAAAATAATCTCATATTTCTCTTTCCCTTAATCCTAATTCCTCGTGCCAAAGATAATACTAATCTCCAAACATGTTTATCAAAATATGTATGTACATGTGCAAATAGATGAAGTAAATAAATAAATTTTAAAATTAATAAAAAATAAAAAAGAAGACTGCCAGGGTCTAGGGAAATAGATGATAAGAGAATGAACTAAGTTAACTAAGTGGTACAGTGTATAGAATATTAAATCTGTAGTCAGGAAGATCTGAGTTCTTAGATATTTACTAACTATGTTACCCTGAATAAGTTATTTAACCTGTTTTCCCTGTTTCTTCTGCTATAATATGGGATTAAATGCTTAGCACAGTACCAGTCCTCTATAATGTTAGATATTATTATTTTATTTTTATTATCATAACAGTGACTGTTGTGAAAAAAAATTTCAATGTGACACTGGCAATCACTATAAATAAGGGATTAATTCATTTCGTTTTGTTGGTTGTTCATGTTAATAAAGCATCTTTTTAGACCCTAATTGTTGAATATTTCACTGCATACTTTTGAATTGCTCTATAAATTTTGTTTAAGCCCTGTAGAAGTACAGTAAAAGACAGTGAATGAAATCATCAGCAAAGTAGCAACCTAGTGATTGTCAAATACTTTTCTTCATCCTCCTTTTCCTCTTCTTCCTCCTATTCCAAATGATAAGAAATAATAATGGAATTAATATTATCATAACTAGCATTTACAAAATGTTTTAAGTTATGCAAAGTAATTTAAATTCATTATCTCATTTGATCCTGATGACATCCTTGTCTTTTGGAACATTCCATAGATCCATGCTGTGCATGGTTAAATATAAAAGTCATTGCCTTTTCCAACACTTGCAAATGACAAATCTGCTATTGGAATGAATACATGATTTTTTTTCAATGTATTTTCTCATCTCTGCTGAAGAAAATCCTTTTCCCCCCTTTTGAACATCTCAGTTCCTACTGAGTTGCAGGCTACATGTACAAACTATGTAAGGAGAGAAGAAGAAATCCACAAGAAAATTAGAGAGCATAATGGTTGTAGCTTGTCTATTTCCAATCCAAAACTCTTGGTGGAAGGTTAATATTTTCCTTTGGAGCATTTGCTAATCTGGGACTTGACTAAATTATTATTCAATAACATGCTTTAGTTTTAAGCATGCACTTAAAAATTATAACCTTATTTCAAAATAACTACCATCAGAGGAAAATACAACTAAAGAAGATACTGACAAAAACAGCGATAATAATAGAAATAACAATAATAATAATATTCACAATTAATTTTTACCTTCTTTGAAGTATATTTATATTTATCATCAACAGATCTCTAATTTCATTGGTGTGGTGAACACCTGGTAAAAAATTTCCGTTTATCAATGAAAATTCACAACTATTTTAAAACTTGGAGTCTTAAAAAAATCCCCTGGAACATTTAGAGAGGTGATTTAGCATTATTTGTCAGAGGTAGGACCTGAATCCTGATATTTCTGGCTGTATTTCTTATGCCATTCACCATGATATATAGATCTATCACAGTACTTTCTTCAGACATGTTCATCAGACTCTAGCCAAGGTGATAGTAGGATGAGTTAAACCTACTTCCAGACATAAGTGATGGGAAGGTACATCGTACATCTCCTTTTCCTTGAGAGCATACACAAATTGCCTTCGAGATCTTCCTGTAGGCCATGAGGACTCAAGAATTCATAATCAGCGATGATGAAAAATCTTTTAAATGGATGTTGAGTCAGAATTCAATGGTATACAAAAAGTAACCACTTCCATTTCAAGCACCCAAGTTTTTGATAAGAGATAAAATATTGTTCTATATCTGGATTATTTTCTAAAGTGGGTGTTTCCCGAGTATGCTTCTATCTAAAATTGAACTTATTTTTCAGGAATCACAGGTGAGGTACTTTGTGGAACAAAGTGCTGGGGAAATTATTTTTATTATTGGGAATATAGGCAACCATTGAGCAAAAAATCCTAGGTAAAACGGTAGGGACAAATTATATGAATTTAGCCTGGTTCAGGCCAGTCCACTAGTAGTTTAAGTACCAAACCAGAATGTAATGGAATACATATAATTCATATAACAATAAACAGAATGAGATTTTATTTGTGAGTGAAAAATACCTAGAATAATGAAGAGATGAACATAAAGGATGAGTATAAAACATTCATTCTACTAAGCAAATATTCCTAATCCTTTTCATTATAGTTGTCATTGTCCACAGGCTCAAGAGAAAACTTCTAGTTTTTCCTATTCTTCTTGTCTAGTAAACAAAGCAAATGCCCAGAGCCTTAGTGCCTAGACATATTAAAACTCAAGTCCAATTTCAATGCCTTTCAAGAGTGAGAAAGGGCTTAAAAATATTTCCTATCACTCCTGGTAAAGGATAAGGATGGACACAGATCTTCAGTCACTGTGACCTCAACTAAACAATACCTGACTACGTTCTATGCTAGGCTACCATATTACATCTTTAAAAAAATCTTCTTAACAGAAACATATAGGATATATTTATCTTCAATGCAAAAATGGGAAGTACAGGATGTTGGTATTCAATCTTTTCAGTTGGATTCAACTATTTTGACCTCACTGGGGATTTTCTTGGCAAAGATACTGGAGCTGGTGATAATTTCCTTCCTTAGTTCATTTTAGAGATAGGAAACTAAGGCAAACAGAGTTACGTGTCTTGCCCAGGCTCACACTGTCTGAAGTCAAAGCTGAACTCAGGTATTCTTGACTCCAAGCTCAGCATTCTATCACTGTGCTGCTACCTAACTGCCTTGAGTGATTTGGTGAATATCATCAGTAACTTGAATGTGCATGTTATGATGATTAATTTCTTCTCATGCACTGTGCAAGACCATAATATAAAATACACAATAATTGGTTTCTATATAAACTTTCAGGTCACTTCACAAATTCTGAAGTATTTCAATGTCTCAAAGGAAATCCATCTGTTCTCATGAAAAAGTACTTCTACCTTAACAAGAAAGGGGCACAGACATTAAAGGTAATGTTTTCAAAGGGGAATGAACATGATGGAAAGCAAATAAGTTGAAAGATTTCAGCTTTCAGATAAGAAACCTGGAAGCACAGATAATTATACATTTAATTACTGATATGTTATTGCATTGACTGGGATTTTATTTTGGCAGGAAAATGATCATTTATCTCTTTCAAAAATTGACTGAAGGAAACTAAAGGGAATGAAACTCAACTAATCCTATGAGCCACAATAAAAGCATACAACATCGAATCTTTATAACACCTCTTTTGTCCCTCCAAAATTCAAAATGCTTTTTATCTATCATTTTGTTTATCTTCAAGATTTTAATTAAAATAATTGGAGGCATTACTTAAGTACATATATATTTTTCAAATTTCTGAAATGTAAACAAACTCAACTCTTCTCCTTGTATTAGCAGTCTGAACATATTCTACTTTTGACTGGTTATGCACTATTTTATCTTCTACACCTCAAATTTCAGAACTGTAATACAAAAGAAAAAACAAAACAAAAACCTCTGAACATCAGCTATTCCTTTTTCAATTTCTCTGGCAGCCATCTTTTTTGTATTTCACTTTGGTGAGGGTTATCTTTTCTCTATCCTTAATAGTCATCATTTTATATTTGGCCCTTTGTGGTAAATCCTACATAGTGGCAATCTGGTTTCTAAAATATGCTCAGTTGTAGCTACACTTTGTTGAATCAATCCTATTCTACCTCCCCTCTTCTTTATGTAATCCTTCTCAATTATTTTATCTCCCAATATTCCTATATCCCATTCAGGCTTCTTGTGTTTTTTAACTTTTTTACTTGTTTGGTTGTTTTCAAGAATTTTATTTTCCTTCTTCAATACAAAATCAGTGGGCATTTCAACATAGCCATTCCATAGTTAAAATCTTTCAATATTTTTTAAATTTCTATTTCCATTTTTTCATCTTTACATAACAAACCATTATAAATGCTATTTAATTTATTTGTATTTAATTATATATCCTTTGTTACACCCTCATCCAACTTCATTATCCTTTACATGCCTAACCATTTCTAACTTATTTTCCTTTGTAGGTAAGGTGCCATCTTCACAAATCCAAGTAACATCTTGTTTCTCAAAATTGTACCTAGGTTGCTTTAAATGAAATTTCTGCATTTGTTAGTTTCATTTTTGATCTTAATTCGAATGCAAATATACTGCTTTTTTAAAAATAAATTTTCTTCATGTAAGGTAGTAGGTTAAGTGCAATATATTCTTTTTTGAGTATTTGATTTATTTATTCCAAACACCGCATAAATTAAATATACCTTTCCAATGAATATTACAAATATACATGAAGTGAATATTGTAGCATTTTAGTTTGGCTTTACATATACAACAAGAATGCTAAACACTATTATGACTACATGGACCTATCTTATAGTTAACATAAAAGAGAAGGTGCAGATTAATATTTTATATTACACAGATGTAAGAACACATTGTCTATCTTTAAACAGGTAAGAGCATGATTTCATTTCAAGTTTATGTATGCTAAAACTTACTTGTTCAAACCTACTCATTTAAATATATAAAAAATACAAATCAGATTCTTAATTAGGACAATCATTTCACAACTGCAAAATTAAGGCGCTACCAATACCAACTCCACTGGCATAAAAGCTACATATGAATATACTATACAACTTTCCATCTTGGAAAGAATGATTTTTCCATGTATTTCAGTGTGAAAACTGTGTGGGGGTACACAGCAAGAAAGTCTAACTGATCAGACTTTAGTATAAAGCTTGAAAAACTATTCATGTTAAATTATTATGATAGATGGCAAAGGCCTCAAATGGCATAATATATTACTTTTTAAGGATAATATTTGTATTGTTATTGTTTGGTGTTTGAAAGATTTATCCTGAAGGAATTCAGTTATATTTCAGAAGTAGAATAGTTTTTTTTTTAAATTCAAATTCTTCAAGAGTTGAATTTGAGAATATATCTTCATATGTAAGGTCAGGGTCAACTCCCCAATTTCGGGTCAATTAACCAAAACACATCAAAGTAAGGAAAGCAACAATTATTTTTACAACAATAAGGAAAGTAGTACAAATTAAATTCCCCCTCCCAAAAATATCATACAAAACATATTCTTCTCTGCAGTTATAATCCCTGACTGAAGAATGCTTTCATTTTGTTATTTTATGCAAGCATCTCCCACTGAGTCCCACTAGTTGCAGCTAAGTGAACTATGGAAAAGAGATTCAGTCCTCAAATCAAGCAAATCTGACTTCAAAATACTGTCTGACACTTTTAAATTATGTGACTTTGGGCAAGTCCATTCACTTCTCCCAGTCTCAATTTTATCATTTTTAAAATGAAGATAATAATAAGATAATAGCACTTATTTCATGGATTTGTTCCTAAGTTAATCAATGAATTATTTTTATGTTATAATTTCATAATATATCAATCATATAACAAAATTAAAATAGTTATTCTGACTTCTGTCTGCTGTACCACTATACTTACTTTTCCCTTCTCTCAAGGAATATTACCTAGACCACCCACTGAGAAAACTGAAAAGCAGTTTGTTCAAATGGTGCTAAGTACTTTATAAATATCTGATTTGATTCTCACAACAACCCAGTGAACTAGTACTTTCTTTGTCCCTATTATACAGATGAGAAAACTGAGACAGGAATTACATGATTTGTTCAGGGCCACATTCAAGACTTTCTGATTCTAGACTGTGGTTAGGGGTCTTAATGGAAAGCATTTGATAACATGACTTGAAACATCATAAAAATCATGAGAGCAAGAACAATCATTTCATTCCGCTGGTTACTGAGAGATCGTCCACAATTCAGAACCTGGGCAAGCCTGCTGTCCCAAAATTAATGTACATTACTGAAGAACTTTATCCTGGCAACCCAATTTTGACATAATTTTCCATAGCCCTCTGAACTGACAGTATCAAAGGCCTTAATCATATCTACAAATATTGTATACAGATTGCTGTACTGCTCTTGACAGTTTTCCTGGAGTTGTTGAGCTGCAAACACCATATTGACTATTCTTCTACCCTTCTCTGAAGCCAATATTGGTTCTTAGGTAGTGATCATCTTCCAGAACAAAGATCAGCCCATTAAGGAGGATTATGATAAAAATTTTGCTATCAGTAACTAAGAGAAAAACAACCCTGTGGTAGTCACAGAATAATCTATTCCTTTTGCTTTTATGGAGATGAACAATGGAGGTAACCTTAATTTTTCTGGAGATAGCCTCATTATGCCATATAACCTATAAAATTTCATTCAGATTTTGTATGAGCAATGGACTCCACATCTTGTAAATCTCAGCTAGAATAGAATCAGAGCCAGGAGCTTTGACATATGAAAAGATCCTAAAGGCATTCAAAACTTCTTTTTCAATTAGAATTTCACCTAGGAAAAGATTGACTTTTACTTGAGATAAATGGTCAATTATGTCTACATTGATTGATGACAACTCTTTTTTGGGGGGGTAGAAAGTTCTATTTCACTTTTCTTTTTCTTTCTTTAATATTTTATTTATTTTGAGTTTTATAATTTCTCCCCCAAACTTCCTTTCCCCCCCACCCCAAAGAAAGCACTTGGTTAGTCTTCACATTGTTTCCATGGTACACATTGATCTAAATTGAATGTGATTAGAGAGAAATCATATTCCTTTTTTTTGTAAGGCAAATGGGGTTAAGTGGCTTGCCCAAGGCCACACAGCTAGGTAATTATTAAGTGCCTGAGACCGGATTTGAACCCAGCTACTCCTGACTCCAGGGCCAGTGTTTTATCCACTACACCACCTAGCTGCCCCCAAAAATCATATTCTTAAGGAAGAAAAATGAAGTAAAAGAGTTGACAGAATTACATAACAAGATAACAGTTTTTTTTCTAAATTAAAGGTAATAGTTTTTTTGTTTTTGTTCAAACTCCATGAGTCTTTCTCTGGATACAGATGATTTTCTCCATCACAGATGCCCCAAAATTGTCCCTGAGTGTTGCACTGATGGAATGAGCAAGTACATCAAGTTTGGTCATCACCTTTTGTTGCTGTTAGGATGTACAATGATTTTTCTGGTTCTCAGATTGATGAGATCTCTTGACGACACTGTGGCATATTCCAAAACATTTGTAGCAGGTCTTTATGCAGTGGCAAAGAATTGGAAATTGACAGGATGCCCATCAATTGGGCAATGGTTAAACAAGTTATGGTGCATGAATACTATGGAATACTATTTTTCTATAAGAAACCATAAATGGTTGGACTCTACAGAAACATGGAATGACTTATAGGATCTGATGCTATATGAAGAGAGCAAAACCAAGAGAACAATGTCCATATTAACAACCTTAATGGAAGGAGCTACTTTCAGCAGTTCAGACAGTTAGGACCATTATATTAGACTGGCTATGGATAATGTTAACCCTATCCAGAGGAAAGAAAAAAACAAAACAAAACAAACAAACAAAAAAAAAGAAATACTAACCCTCTAGAAGCTGATGAACACTCAATAAAAATTATCTCTTATGTATCTCTTCCCCTTAATCCTAATTCCTCATATCAAAAATGAGTAATAATTTTGGCAAAGATGACAGAGAGAGGACAGGCATTGTGCTAAGATCTCCTGATCTTCCCTCAAATATAATATGAAACAAACCTCTTAACAGAAATCTGATGGAAAAAAACCCAGAAAGAGAAGATAGGAGAAGAACATATACCTCAAGGTTTGTCTTCTAGGATCATAGGTGAGCTGAGTGCAGAAAGCAGAAACTCTGCCTGGAGCACAGGACAGGGTGAGAGCCTGAGAGCAGACCCAGCTTTATCAGCCACAGAGGTGTGGTTCCATGTGCCAACTGGGGAGTGGAGGCAATATCTGTGACACTGACATTGTGGGGTTTACTGGCAGGGCTGGAAGGTGATTTCCAGTGCAGGAGAGTTGCAGACATCAATCCCTGGGCCAGAACAAACACAATTACAGCCCACTGGTGCCCCCACCCCCACTCCTCACACACACACCCTGGATCAACTGTGAGCAGGAGAACTCCCTCAGTTGTGAATAGGAAGAGTAATACCTTGTCCCAAGGCATAGCTCAACACTGATTAAAGATAAAAGTATTCACCAGTTTCAACCACCCCCTCCAGGCCAAGGGAGAGGGGCCCAAATCCAGGCCAAGGCCACTGCAGAGAAAGCAACCAGAAATTCCATTGGCTGTCCCAGTTGGAGTTACTAAACCCAATGAGTAAAGCCTCTGATGATCTCAACACCAAACCTTTGTGAAACAGCCCCTCCCCCTAACACAAAATCTTAGGAAAATGAAGAAAGGCCGGTGAAAAGGAGGGTCCATAGAAAAATTCCTAGAAGGAAAAGGCCCTAACTAAGAGAGAGACCTAGACCTGAGGAGAATATGATTGGGTCTGCAGAACAGAAAGACTTCCTTGAAAAAATCAGGAAGGAGTTTAAAAATAAATTGAATGTATACCATGGAAACAATATAAAGACTGGCAAATTGCCTTCTGTGGGGTGGGGGAGGGAAGTAATATTAGGGGAAAAACTTGTAAAACTCAAAATAAATAAAATCTTTATAATTCAAAAAAATTAAAAAAAATAAATTGGATAATTTGGAAGAGAAAATTAACACCTTGCAAAATAAAACAAATTCTTAGAAAATATAATTAGAAAAACAGAAAAGAAAATAATTCTCTCAAAACCACAACTGGTCAAATGGAAAACTCTGTCAAAAATAGAATTGGCCAATTGGAAAAGGAGTTGCAAAAAGCAAATGAAGAGAATTCTTCTCTAAAAAAAAGAATGGATTCGGTGGAAACTAATGACTTCATGAAACAACAATATTCTGTTAAACAAATTTTAAAAGATCAAGAAAATAAAAGAAAATATAAAATACCTTACCAGGAAAACCACAGAACTCAAGAAAAGATGAAAGAGAGATAACCTAAGAAAATTGATCTTCCTGAACATATTAAAGAACAAGAAACGGCCTAGACTTCATATGACAGGCTTTAGTGATGGAAAAAATGCCCTGATATCATAGAACCAGAGGGCAAAATAGTTATTGAAAGAATACATTGGCTTCCAGCTAAGATGGCAGAGAGAAGAAAAGCAGAGTTCGAAAGTCCCCTTATCTTCCCTTATAAACAATATCAAACAAACCTCTTAACAGAAATTTGACCTACAAAATCCAGAAAGAAAAGCCAAGAGAATAACATCCACCTCAGGATGTCTTCCATGATCATGGGTGATTGTGGGTGCAGAGGGCAAACTCTGCCGGGAGCATGGGATCCTGGGAACTTGGATCAGTCTTGGATTAGCCTGATTAGTGGCAGGGCTAGAACCTGGGAGCCTGAGGGCCTGAGAACCAGAGTGACTTGATCAGAAGCAGGGCTAGAGTCTGGTCCACCACAGGGGTTTGGGTCAACTAGGGAGCAAAGGCATTGGTGGTGTTGGTGACATTCTGGCACTTGCCAGCAGGGCTGGAAGAAGAGTTCCTCAGCAGGAGAGTTGCAGAGATGATCCCTGAGCACCTCTGATCAGGAAGAACTCAGAGTCCACACCTCCATTTCAGCTGAACCCTCTTCCCAGAACAAACACAATTATAATCTACCTCTGGCCCAGGATAAGGACAAGCATCAGAACCACCTCAACTGACAATAGGGGAAGTGATCAACTCAGCCCAGGGTATAGACTCTAGGGAACCTGACACCAAACCCCTGTGAATCAGCCCCTCCCCAACACAAGGTGTTAGGTTAATGAGGAAAGTCCAGCATAAAGGAGGGCTATAGAAAAATTCTTGGAAGGAAAAGACTAACTCAGAGAGACCAAGAACCTCTGAGGAGAATATGACCTGCTCTACACTACAGAAAGACATCCTTGAAGAAATAAGGAAGGAATTTGAAAATTAATTGGAAAATTTGGGAGGGAAAATGAACGCCTTGGAACAAGAAAACAAATCATTGGAAAATACATTTGGACAAATGCAAAAGGAAAATAATTCTCTCAAAACCTCAATTGGTCAAATGGAAAACTCTTTCAAAAATAGAATTGACCAATTGGAAAAGGAGTTGCAAAAGATAAATGAAGAAAATTCTTCCCTAAAAAAAGATGGAATCTGTGGAAACTAATGACTTCATGAGACAGCAAGAGTCTGTTAAATAAAAACCAAAAAAAGAAAAAAAATAGAAGAAAATGTAAAAGACCTCATCAGCAAAACCACTGAGCTTGAGAATAAATTAAGAAGGGACAACTTGAGAATTATAGGCCTTCATGAAAACATTGAAGAGAAAAAGCCTAGACTTAATAAAAGAGGATTAAGTGATGGAAAATTGCCCTGATATCATGGAACCAGAGGGCAAAATAGTTATTGAAGGAATACATTGATCCCATCTGGAAAGAAATACTAAAATGAAAACACCAAGGAATGCTGTAGTCAAATTCCATAATTATCAGAAAATCCTGCAAGCAGTCAGAAGGAAACAATTTAAATATCAAGGAGCCACAGTAAGGATTATGCAGGACCTGGCTTCATCAACATTAAGAGATTGAAGGGTCTGGAATGAGATATTCTGAAGAGCAAGGGAACTTGGAATGCAGCCAAGAATCCGCTATCTGGCAAAGCTCAACCTTCTCTTTCAGGGAAAAAAAATGACATTTAATGAAATGGAGGACTTCCAACAATTCCTTATGGAAAAACCAGAGTCAAATAGAAAATTTGGACATCAAGCCAGAGGTTCAAGAGACACACAAAAAAAGGTAAAAAAACAAGGGGAGGGGTTAAGGAAAAAACTGTTATCCAATAAGATGAAACTAGCTGTATCACAGCAATGGGTATTGTAACTCTATCAGAGAGAATATACTTAGACAGAAGTGATGGGCATTCATGACTTTGGTATGAGACTGCTGTCCAAAGGGATGAAACTGGTTATATCTTGACTTGGGAGAAATACTCTAATAACTCTCAAGAATTATATCTATAGGGCGACTAGGTGGCAAAGTGGATAAAGCACTGGCCCTGGAGTCAGGAGTACCTGGGTTCAAATCCGTTCTCAGACACTTAATAATTACCTAGCTGTTTGGCCTTGGGCAAGCCACTTAACTCCATTTGCCTTGCAAAAAAAAACCCTAAAAAAAGAATTATATCTATATTAGAGAGAATATACTTAGCCAGAAGTGATGGATACTGATGAAAGATATAGATCCAGAAGTAATTGGAAATGGAATAACCTCATTAGAGGATCAAACAAAAAATTATAGAAAGAATTAAATATTTTATCTTAGATTAAAATAAAGATAATAATAATGAAACAACATACCAAAACCTAATGGATTCATTCAAAGCAACTGTCAGGGGATAAATTATATCTTTAAATGCTTACCTGAATTAATTAGAGAAAGAGGAAATCACTGAACTAAATATGCATTAAAAAATTAGAGAAAGAACAAATTGAAAACCCCCAATTAAATACCAATTTAGAAATTCTAAAAAATTAAAGGAGAAATTAATAAAATCAAAAGCAAAAAATATTGAATTAATATATAAAACCAAGAGTTGGTTTAAAAAAAACTAATAAAATTGATAAGCCTCTGGTCATTATGATTAAAAAAAAGAAAGAAGAAAATAAAATTGCAAGTATCATAAATGTAAAAGGTGAACTCACCTCCGATTAGAAGAAAATTAAAGTAATAATATGAAATTATTTTCCCCAACTCTATGCCAATACATTTGACAATCTAAGTGAAATGGTTAGGTTACATTAAAAGGGGATTAAATGCCTAAACATCCCTATTTAAGAAAAAGAAATTCAACAAGCCATCATTGAACTCCCTAAGAAAAAATTCCAGTGCCTGAAGGATTCACAAATGAATTCAACCAAACATTTAAGGAACAATTGGTTCCAATTCTATATAAACTTTTTGAAAAACTATATAAAGACGGAACTCTGCCTAACTCTTTCTATGATGGCAATATGGTGCTGATATCTCAACCAGGAAGAGATAAAGCAGAGAAATAAAATTATAGACCAATTTCCCTGATGAATATACATGCAAAAATCTTAAATAAAATCTTAGTAAAATGATTACAAGTTATCACTAGTATAGTACATTATGATCAAATAGGATTTATCACAGGAATGCAGGGTTGGTTCAATATTAGGAAAACTGTCAGTATACTTAATTATATCAATAACAAACCTATCAGAAATTATATGATCATATCAATAGATGCTGAAAAATCTTTTAACAAAATACAGCATCCATTTCTACTAAACACATTAGAGAGTGTAGGAATGAATGCACTGTTCCTTAGAATATTAAGCAGTATTAATCTGAAACCATCAAGAAACATTATATTCAACAAGGAGAGTTTAGAGGCATTCTCAATAAGATCAGGGGTGAAACAAGGATGCCCATTATCACCATTACTATTCAATATTGTATTAGAAATTTTGGCTTCAGAAATAAGAAAGAGAAATTGAAAGAATTAGAATTGAAAAGGAAGGTACAAAACCTCTCACTTTTTGCAGTTGACATGATGGTATAACTAGAGAATCTCAAGAAATCATCCAAAAATGATGGAAATATTTTGCAACTTTAGCAAAGTTGGAGGATAAAAAAATAAACCCTCATAAATCATCAATTTTTCTATACATGAATTGCAAGATAAAGCATGAAGAATTAGAAAGAGAAATCCCATTCAAAGTATCCTCAGACAATATGAATTACCTCGGAGTCTATTTGCCAAGGCAGACTCAGAAACTTTTTGAAAACAATTACAAAACTCTTCTCACGCAAATAAAATAAGATTTTAATAACTGGGAAAACATCAGTTGCTCATGATAGGTTGATCCAGTATAATAAAAATGACAATTCTACCAAAATTAAACTATTTGTTTAGTGCCCTACCAATCAAAATTCCAAAAAAAAATTACATTAATGAGTTAGAAAAAGTGGTAAGTAAATTTATATGGAGAAATAAAAAGTCAAGAATTTCCAGGGCTTCAAGGGAAAAAGTGCAAAAAAAAATGTGGCTTAGACCTACCAGATCTAAAATTATATTATAAATCATCAGTCATCAAAATCTGGTATTGGCTAAGAAATAGAGCAATGGTCCAATGGGACAGATTAGGTTCAGTAAACGATTATAGTAATCTGTAGTTTGATAAATGCAAAGAGTCCAGCTAAGGGAAGAACAACTCTCTTCAATAAAAAGTACTGGGAAAATTGGAATTTAATATGGAAGAAACTTGTATTAGACCAACACCTCAGTCCTATACCAAGATAAGATTCAAATGGAAATAGGATTTAGACATAAAATTATTATAAACAAACTAGAAGCTCAAGGAGTAGTTTACCTGTCAGATCTATGGAACAATAAGCTGTTTACAACTTAGGAAGAGATGGAGAACATCACTAAAATAAACTAGGTGATTTTGATTATATTAAATTAAAAAGCTTTTGCACAGACAAAACCACTGTAGCCAAGATCAAAAGAAATGTAGTACAATGGGAAACAATGTCCTTCAATTGGGCAATGGCTTAGCAAACTGTGGTATATGTATGTCATGGAACATTACTGTTCTTTTAGAAACCAGGAGGGACTGGAATTCAGGGAAGCCTGGAGGGATTTGCATGAACTGATGCTGAGTGAGATGAGCAGAACCAGAAAAACTTTGTACACTATAACTGCAACATGTGGGTGATGATCAATCTTGATGGACTTGGTCATTCCATCAGTGCAACAATCAGGGACATTTTGGGGCTTTTTGCAATGGAGAATACCATCTGTATCTAGAGAAACAACTTGGAGTTTGAACAAAGGCCAAGGACTATTACCTTTAATTTTGAAAAATAAAACTTCTATCTTATTGTCTTATCTTGTTATCTCTTTTATTTTATGTTTCTTTATGGATATGATTTCTCTCTCATCACATTCAATTTGGATCATTGTATACCATGGAAACAATGTAAAGACTGGCAAATTGCCTTCTGTGGTAGGTGGGGGGAGGGAAGTAAGATGAGGGGGGAAATTGTAAAACTCAAAATAAATAAAATCTTTAAAAAAACTAAAAAGAAAACCTAAAATCTAAAACCAAAAATGAATGAATACATCAATCCCCTCCAGATCCTCAATTGAAAATGCAAAGGAATAAGGTGGCTAAATTCCAGAAATATCAGATAAAAGAGAAAGTACTGCAAGCAGCCAGAAAGAAACAATTTAGATACCCAGGAGCCACACTAAGTATTACACAGGACTTGGCTCCTTCAACATTAAGGGATCAAAGGGCTGGAATGTGATATTCTGAAAAGCAAGGGAGCTTGGAATGCAGCCACGAATTCACTATTTGGGAAAACTGAGCCTCCTCTTCCAGGACAAAAGATGGACATTTAATGAAATAGGATACTTCCAACTTTTGCTGCTTAAAAGACCAGAACTTAATAGAAAATTTGGACTTCAAACAGGATATGCAAGGGACACATGAAAAGGTTAAAAAAAGGAGGGGGGGATAAATAAGAAAAAACTGCTATCCAATAAGATGAAACTGACTACATGCCTAACTGGGAGAAAGATTTTAATCTCTTGAGAATTGTAACTCTATTAGAGATAATATGTTCAGCCAGAAATGATGGACACTTATGAATTATTCATGAAACTGCAATCCAATAAGATGAACCTGGCTATATCCCTACCTGAGAAAAAGACTGGAATTAAATAATTGTAATTATATTAGAGAGAATGCAATTATATTAGAGAGAAAATATATTATAGAAATACTAACCAGAAGTGATGGACACTCATGACTCTTCTGTGACTCAGATAGAATGATTTAAAACAATACCTCCTTAAAAAGTGGGATAATAAAGATATGGGAGGATGGAGGAGAATGAATGGTGCAAATCTTATTACATTAAGAGGTACAAAGGACCTATTGCAATAGAAGGGAAGAAGGAAGGGAGAACCACCTGAATCTTACTCTCATCAGATTTGGTTACAAGTTGACATACATACACTCAGTGAAATTTAAAAACTAATTTTAACTTTCAAGTATTAAAAGGGGGAAAGGGGAAGGGGAGGACAAGGGGAACAAACAGAATGAAGGGAAGGAAGGAGGGGCAAAAGCAAAGGGGAAAAAGTGTAGAAGGTTTGGATAGAGGAAGGCAAGCATGCTGATGGTGGTGATATTCAGAAACAAAATACTGGGGAATATGGATAAAGGGGGGAAAGGGGAAAAATAGAGGAAAGATAACATGTAGGGCAATAAAGAGTTAGTAATTATAACTTTGAATGTGAATGGGATGAACTTAAAATGTAAGCAAATTGCAGAGTGGATTAAAAACCAGAATCCTACAATATGCTGCTTACAAGAAACTCATTTGAAGCAGAGAGATACACATAGAGTAAAGGTAAAAGGCTGGAGCAAAATATATTTTGCTTCAGCTGAAGTGAAAAAAGCAGGGGTAGCAATCCTTATCTCATATAAAGCAGCTGCAGAAATAGATATCTTTAAATGAGATAAGGAAGGAAACTATATCCTCCTAAAAGTTACCATAGACAATAAAGTGATTTCAATACAAAATATGTATGAACCCAAAGAGGTAGCATCCCAAATCTTAGAGGAAAAACTGAAAGAACTACAGTAAGATATAGACAGTAAAACTCTAGTAGTGGGAGATCTCATTCTTCCGCTCTCAGATGTAGATAAAATTAAACATAAAATAAACAAGAAGGATGTTAAGGTGGTAAATAGATCGTTAGGAAACCTAGGTATGATAGACCTAGGGAGAAACTGAACGTGTATAGAAAGGATTATACTTCTTTTCCACAGTACATGGGACTTACACATAAATTTACTAGGGCGTAAAACCCAATAATCAATTATGGAAAAGCAGAAATAGCGAGTACATCTTTCACAGATAATAATGCAATAAAAATCACATGCAATATTGGTCCAGGGAGATATAGATGCAAGACTAATTGGAAACTAAATAACTTCAATGTAAAGAATGAGTCAATTAAACAACAAATTATTAAAAGAATTACTTATTTAATCCTAGATAATGACAATAATGGAGCTGCATACCAAAGCCTATGGGATTCACTCAAGGTAGCTACTAGAGGATATATTATATCTTTAAATGCTTACATGAATAAATTAGAGAAAGAGGAAGTCAATGAACTAATTATGTAAATAAAAAATTACAGAAAGAACAAATTAAAAAACAAAATTAAATACAAAATAAAATCCTAAAAATTAAAGGAGAAATTAATAAAATTGAAAACAATAAAACTACTGAACTAATAAATAAAAACAAGAGTGGGTTTTATGAAAAAACAATAAAATTTATAAAACTCTGCTCAATTTGATTTAAAAAAAGCAAGAATCAACCATAGAGTCATAAACAAAAATGTGAACTCACCACCAATGAGTAGGAAATAAAAGTAATATTTTGATATTATTTATCCATCCATAAGTCAATAAATTTGACATTCTAAGTGAAATGAATGAATATTTACCAAAATATAAGTTGTTCAGCTTCAATGAAGAGGAAATTAAGAACCTAAATAACCCTATCTTAGAAAAAGAAATTCAACAAGCCATTATTGAATTACCTAAGAAAAAATCTTCAGGGCCAGATGAATTCACAAGTGAATTCTATCAAGCATTTAAGGAACAACTGGTTCCAAATCTATATAAACTCTTTGAAAAAAATAGATGAAGATGGAACTCTGCTTGACTCTTTCTATGACACCAATATGGTGCTAATACCTAAACCAGGATAAGTTAAAATAGAGAAAGAAAATTATAGATCTATATCCCTGATAAACATAGATCCAAAAACTCAAATAAATTCTTAGCAAAACAATTACAAAGTTATCAGTAGGATCATGCATTATGACCAAGTAGTATTTATCCCAGGAATGCAGGTTTGGTTCAAAATTAGGAAAACTGTCAATATAATTAATCATATCAATAACAAACCTATCAGAAATAGTATGATTATGTCAATATTTGCTGGAAAAAGCTTTTGAGAAAATACAGCACCCATTCATACTAAAACACTAGAGAGAATAGGAATAAATGCATTGTTTCTCAGAATAATAAGGAGTATCTATCTGAAACCACAAACAAGCATTATATTCAATGAGGAGAGGTTAGAAGCATTCCCAATAAGATCAGCGGTGAAACAAAAATGTCCATTATCCCCACTACTATTCAATATCATATTAGAAATATTAGCTTCAGCAATAAGAGAATACAAAGAAATTGAAGGAATTAGAATTGAGAAGGAAGAGGTAAAGCTCTCACTCTTTGCAGATGACAGGATGGTATACATAGAGAATCTCTAAAAATCATCTAAAAAAACTACTAGAAATAATTTAGCAATGATAATAAAGCTATCGGATTTAAAATAAACCCTCATAAATCCTCAACATTTCTATATATTACTAGCAAGATGCAGCAGAAAGAGATAGAAAGAGAGAAACCATTCAAAGACTTAAGACAATATAAAATACCTGGGAGTCTACCTGTCAAGGCAGATTGAGAAACTTTTTGAAAACAGTTACAAAAACTTCTCAAACAAATTAAACCAGATATAAATAACTGGACACATATCAACTGCTCATGGATAGGGTATGTTAATATAATAACAATGAAAATTCTACTAAAATAAAATTACCTCTTTGGTGCCCTACCAATCAAAATTTCAAAAAATTAGTTTTATGAGTTAGAAAAAAATTCTACATAAATTCATATGGAGAAATAAAAAGTTAAGAATCTCCAGGAATTTAATGAAAAAAAGTGCAAAAGAAGGTGACTTAGCCCTACTAGATCTAAAATTATAAAGCATCAGTCATCAAAACTGTCTGGTATTAGCTGAGAAATATAGTGGTGGACCAGTGGAATACACTAGGTGCAATAGCAGTAACTGATTATAGTAATCTGCTATTTGATAAACCCAAAGTGTCCAGGTATTGTGATAAATCCTTGGTCTTTGATAAAAAAAATGTTGGGAAAATTGGAAGGCAGTATGGCAGAAACTGGGATTAGACCTACACCTCACACCCTATACCAAGATAAAATAAAAATGGATATTGGATTTAGACATAAAAAACAATATTATAAGCACACTAGAATATCAAGGAATAGTTTGCCTGTCAGATCTCTGGAATGGGAAGCAGTTTATGACTAAGGAAGAGATGGAGAACATCATTAAAAATAAGCTATACAATTTTGACTACATTAAATTATAAAACTTTACACAGAAAAAAAAAACCCACTGTAACTAAGATCAAAAGAAATGTAGCAAATTGAGAAACAATTTTTACAAGTGGTATTTCTGACAAAGTACTTATTGCAAAATATATAGTGACTGTCAAATTTATAAAAAGATGAGCCATTCTCCAATTGAGAAATAGTCAAAGGATATGCAAAGGCAATTTACAGATGAGGAAATCAAAGTGATCCATAGTCATATGAAAAATTGCTCTAAATCACTACTTATTAAAGAAACACAAATTAAAGTTTTTCTGAGGTACCACCTCACATCTCTTAGACTGACCAATATGACCAGAAAGGACAGTGATCAATGTTGGAAAGGATGTGGGAAATCTAGGACATTAATACATTTTTGGTGGAACTGTGAATTCATCCAAACTTTCATGGGAGAAATTTGGATCTATGCCCAGAGGACAACAAAAATGTGCATACCCTTTGATCCAGCAATACCATTACTGTTTCTATACCCTGAAAAGATGATGAAAAAGGGTAAAAACATCACTTGTACAAAAATATTCATAGCAACCCTGTTTGTGGTGGCAAAGAATTGCAGATCAAGTGAATGTCCTTCAATTGGGGAATGGCTTGGCAAACTGTGGTATATGTATGTCATGGAACACAATTGCTCTATTAGAAACCATTAGGGATGGGCATTCAGGGAAGCCTGGAAGGATTTGTATGAACTGATACTGAGCGAGATGAGCAGAACCCAAAGAACATTGTATACTCTATGAGCAACATCAGAGTGATGACCAACATTAATGTACTTGCTCTTTCCATCAGCATAAAAATCAGGCACATTTTGGGGGTATCTGCGATGGAGAACACCATCTGTATCCAGAGAATTAGTTGTGGAGTTTGAACAAAAACCAAAGACTATTGCCTTTAATTTTAAAAAAAGGCATCTTGTTATGTAATTTTGCTATCTCTTATACTTTTATTTTTCTTCCTTAAAGATATGATTTCTTTCTCATCACATTTAACTTAGGCCATTGTATACCATGAAAATTATGTGAAAACTAACAGACTACCTTCTGTGAGGCATTAGCGGTAGAAGTGAAATTAGGGAGAAAATTGTAAAATTTAAAATAAATAAAATCTTTCTAAAATAATAACAAAACAAAAAAGAAAAAAGAAAATAACTAATATATAAACATGTTTATCCAAAATATATATATATATATACAAGGCTAACCTAACTGAGGGTAGGAGGAAATTTTGTAACTTTAAAATATAAATTTTTAAATCTATATTTATTAAATATATTTAAATGTATATTTATTTAAATAAATATTTTTTTAAAAAATAAACACTATGGAAGTGTTAAGACTCTCTAGGATCATATGTCTATCATTAATCAATGTGACTCCATCAGCATTGCACTAAATAATTGAGATGTGCCATATTTCTTAGACCCATAAATAGTATTCAGAGCATCATAAAATCATTTTGAATTGTTCTATCTGTATAAAGATAAATTTCATCTGCCTTCTTACTAAGCCAAGAAGCCTGAATCTTTGTAAGCTTACCTTGAATTTTTCTCTTGATGGAATTAAATGTTGCCTTCTTATAAATGAATGCCAAATCCTACTGGTAAAACCCTGTAGAGTCCTCCTTTTTTAATTTGGTAGCATCTGTATTTTCCCCATTATTTTCTTCAAACCAATCTTGATGTTTGTGAGTGTTCAGACACAGATGAATAAATGCATTGCTGTATATGTACACACACACACACACACATACACACATAATATATATGTTTAAATATAATAAAACTTTCAAGTTCACAGACTTCCTGTTCTAGTGGAATGTGTCCTTGGATTTAATGAATACCAGGAACCTATATTCAATTACATCTCAGTTTTGCTAACAGTATATTTCAGTCATCAGCTTGATAATGCTTCAAGATTGTTGCTTTTGAATAATATTTGAGATCTGGTATTTATTGACAATCTCTGTGCTTACTTTTTTCTACTTTCTTAACCACAATTTTCTGTTCTAGATGATTTTCATTATCCTTTCATCTAATTCTTCAAACATATTTTTGTGTCCTGGTTGTGGTATCAGTTCTCCAAAAGGTATGTACTGGCTAATTAATATTCTTAGTAAAATTATAAATTATTTTCTAAAATAATGGGAAAAAGTCAAAGCTCTACCAAATTAGTATTTTGTTAGAGAAGAGACTGTCTTATCTTTCTTTTTGTCTTTTATAATGTCTAGCATATTGCATGGGATAGATGTTAAAATATATTTTTCATAGAGAAATTATAAAAATGAAATTCACCAATGCTCTAAAAATGATAGAAATTTAGGTTTGGAAGGGGTCCTAAAAGAAATCATAAACTAATACACTCATAATCATAAATCATAATCATAAACTAACACACTAATACACTAATACACTTAATATTAAAGAAATTGAGAACACTAATACACTAATACACTTAATATTAAAGAAATTGAGAACAAGAAAGTTTAAAACACTGAGAGTTAGTAAATAATTTAAATGACATCTATTTAATATCCTCATTAATAAAACCATTCATTGTCAATGGCAGAGGCAATATTAGAATTAACTTTTTCTAATTCCTAGCAAAGTATTCTTTCCTTAGACTCTATCAATCACTTTCTTAATGAGTATGGGTATGGTCCCAACAATAAGTAATCAGCAAGACAGAGAATAAGAAAGGAATCACATAATTCATTTCAGGAGTTGATTATAGACATATATCGCAACTGAAAAAAATGGAAAATTCTTCAAAGAAATCTTGTGATTTTTAAAGACCAAGGAGGAAAAATGAATTAGGAAATTAATAGAAATTAATTCACCTCAGAAACAACTCAGTGCCCTTTAGATAGTAAATATAACCTTTCTGACAACCCTGACAGGCAGTTGAAAAAATACCAAAATAAGCCAAAATTATAGTTTTAGAGAACATCTGGAATTACTTTTCAAGTTAATCATAGAGTCATAGAAATTTATTCAGTAGGTTATTTTGTTTTTCACTCTACCATATGCTGGATTTGCCCCCACTTTGTAAAACCAAATTTTTTGAGATCAATTTATGAATATGTATCAAAGAAATAGCTGACTAGAGGAGAATGAGGAGACTACTGAACTAAAGAAAAAAAAAAGATAAAAAGATCTTTAATATATTTTTATGAAATCATAGATTATCTTTTTTTTTTACCTTTAGGAGTCATTAATCAAGATTTACTTGCAACCCTATTTACCCTCTTTTTTATAGTGGTAAACCACTGTCCTGAACCAACTTTCACACAGAATGCAGTTAGCAATAGACTCCTGTTTAATGTCAATTCTTGATGATTTTCTGAAGCTATTCATTCTGAAACTCATCTACATCTTTTTCCTTCTTTTAATATTTTTCATTTTCTAGACATATGACATCATAGTAAATCTTTTTCCTTTGTTAAATGACTAGTTCTAGGTCATTTTGGTTATTCATACCTCATTGTGATAACTCCCCTTCCTTGCAAAGCTGATCATTAAACTCTATTTCAAATGGTGCTAGCCAGAATAGGTTATCTTGGTTAAAGACATAAATATTCATGAATTAAAGGTCTTCCTTACAAAAGTCTTTTGTGAACATAGAAGACTTCAAATTATAATTATGCACATTAATAGCTATTTCAATCTTTTTTCTTTTAAATCTTTTTTTACCTATTACATATAAAAGCAATTTTGGACACATTATTTTTTTCAAAAATGAGTTCCCAATTTTTGTCCTCTGTCTCCCCTCCTATTTCACTGACATAGAATGAAATCTGATTTAGGTTATCCATATGTAATCATTTAAAATATACTTCCATTTTAGTCATAGTGTGAAAGTAAACAGAAACATAAAAAATAAAGTAAAAATTGAATGTTTTATCTTCATTCACACTTCAGCTAATTCTCTAAGGTGGCTACCCTTATTTTTTTTTCATGTCTTTCCAAATGGTCTTAGTTCTTGGTATTTCTGAGAATAACTAAGTCATTCATTTTTGATCAGTCACAAGTAGAAATTAATCATTAGTACTAAGCTACTGAAACTCCTCATTATTTGAGTTTAATTGCAAATAATTTTTGCTGCTTCTTCATATATTAATATTTCCTTGAATTTAAATGGTATTTTGCTAAGACAGGAGGAGGGAAGTGGTAAAAATGAATCCTATGATTGGGTTTTTATAGGAATCTTTCAGGTAAGGAAACCAAATCCATCTATGCAGATTAGTAGTATGACAAAGTTAGCAAGTGTCAATATTCAAACTAGATCTCAATTCTTCCTGGTTTTGATATCAGTAATCTTCAATATGACACGCTAGCATTGACACTGAAGCAAGTAAGTGGATACCTAAATAAACTGCTCAAAAAACACATCAACTTAGATTTTCACAAGAATAGCATATAAGATAAAATCAGTAGTTATAGCTCATAATTTTTCAATGGAGGCAAGCTAACTAAAGGTTGTTCAGGTCATGTCAAATTCAATTGATTTCTTTTCTCAAAGTATAATAAAAAGAAAACAAGGGGAGACAGATTTAAGAAAAACCTGGAGAGATTTATATGAACTGATCATAAGTGAAGCAAGCAGAAAAGAACATTGTGCACATTAACAGCAATATTATGTGATGATCAACTATGATAGCTTTTGCTTTTTTCTGTAATACCGTGATCAAAGACAATTCTAAAAGACTTAGGATGGAAAATACTATCCACATCCAGAGAGAGAATAGTGAAATTTAAAGACCAAAGTTTGCTTTATGTTTTCTTCTTTCTCATTTTTACCCTTTTGTTATGATTATTTGTTCAGAACATGATTAATGTGAAAATATGTTTTACATGATTGTTCATCTATAACCTTTGCCAGATTGATTACTGTCATGGAGAGGAGGGAGGGAAGAGAAAGAGAAAGGAAACATGAAACTCAAAATGTTTCAAAAATACATAATGAAAACAATCTTGACTTGAATTTGAAAAAGAATAAAAGTGTAACAGAATCAAGTTAAAAAATTCATAGTAGCAAGTTCTGAATATATCTCATTTAACACCTACAACTGATCATCTTGCTCAGGAAAGCATATTTCCTCAGTCTTCTAAAATGGTATTTCGACATTATATTCATCAAAGTCCTTAAGTCTTCCAAGATTATTTCCAATTGTACTAGTGTAGTCATTGTATGAATCATTATCTTTATTTTTTTTTAGGATTTTGCAAGGGTTAAGTGGCTTGCCCAAGGCCACACAGCTAGGTAATTAATAAGTGTCTGAGATCGGATTTGAACCCAGGTACTCCTTACTCCAGGGCTGGTGCTTTATCCACTGTGCCACCTAGCTGCCCCCATTATCTTTATTTTCAATATACTCTTTCTAATCTTCCCAGGTTTCTCTAAATTCATTTCTTTATTACATTGGGATTGTAGACACAAATTACAAATATAGTGCAATGAAATATTATTATATTCCATTATATTAGAATTTTATAACTTGTTCAATCATTTTCTAATTGATGGGCAGTGTCTTTGTTTCCACTTCCAGTTAAACAAAAAGGCTGCCTAAAATATATTTGTATAAATTTATCATTTTACTTCTTTTACTTTTTGGGAATGTAAACAGGTTATGTCAAAAGGATAAAAATGGTTTTAGATATTTGACTGTGTATTTCTCTATTATTTTCACAAGTTGTTTGATCAAACACCATGTCCATTGATGGTGTATCAGTGTGCATTTCCTCTCCAATATCATCATTTTCTTTGTCTTTTGAGTCAAATTTGGCAATCTTATAATTTGAAAAAGGAGTTTAGTTCTTTTATTTTGCATTTATCTTATTAGTGATGATTTGAACTTTCATTTTCATATAGGTAATAATATCTTTTATTTATATGGAAATTTCCTGTTAATAATCTTTGACCAATTCATTTTTTGATAATGTCTCTTAAATTCATATATTTGTATCATTTCTCCATGTATATTAGATATTATACTTCATACGAGAAAACATTTTCCTCTTCCAGGTAACTGATTCACTCTTAATTCTAATTACACTGAATTTGTACAAAACCTTTTTTTAATTTTATTGAATCATTACTGTCTGTTTTATCTTTTATTGTTATCTTTAACTCTCCTTGGTAACTATCTCATTAATACTTATATATTAACTTTTTTATTCCTCTTATTTATTGATGATAAAATATTTTATATTTTGTTTTTCTCAATTTGAATCTTATTGTAATTTGTTGGTCGAAATCTAATTTCTATCATTTAACACTCTAATGTACATACAATTTTTGGCTTTATAATGACTTTAAGCCAGTAATTATTTACTTTCCATTTATCAAACACAATACTACTATAGACATTTGCATTTGCTTCTTGTGCAATTAAAATTCCAGTGATCAATTAAAAAGGCATTATTTAAAAGTTTTAATAATTTCTGTAGAGTATAGTATATCCTCATTATTTTCTTTGATGTTCTTGATTTTCTTTGATATTATTGATTTCTGCAGAAAAAATATATTATTTTCTTTTTTAAAGAAAGGTAAAATTTTGATATTTTGATTGAAATAGAATTTAATTTATAATTAAAAGATGGTATTACCATTTCTTTTGGATTAGTATGGCATAAGCATGAGAAATAAGTGCTTCCTTAATTATTTGGATACCTTTCATTTTATAAAAAATTTTTTTCATATTTGTTTGAAATCATTTATGTATTATAACTTAAGTGAATCTGAGATATTTTAGATATTTTTAAATTGTTTGGAATAAATTTTTCCTTGGAATGGCTTATAAAGTTATAGAAAAGCAAATCATCTTTGCTAGTTTATGTCTTGATTTTTTGACAGTTATTGTTTCTATTAATTTTTAGTTGAACCTATAGAGTTCTCTAAATAATCAATCTGAATGTCACTTCATACTATAAATGAAAATATGACTAGATTTTCTTTTTAAAAATATTATTTTGGGGCAGCTAGGTGGATCAGTGGATAGAGCACCAGCCCTGGAGTCAGAAGGGCTTAATTAAAAATCTGGCCTCAAACACTTAATAATTGCCTAGTTGTGCGTCCTTGGGCAGGTTACTTAACCCCATTGCTTTGCAAAAAAAAAGGAAATATTATTTTTTCTCTTTGTATATTTTGATTTCTAAATTCTCTCCCTCTCTACACCACTATATTCCACCCATTGAGAAGATAAGCAATGGGATATAAATTACATATATGATTTTATGTAAAACATGTTTCCAAATTTGATATATTTCAGAAAAAGCAAGAAAAGTATAGAAAGTAAGAAAATTGTACTTCAATTTTCAATGAGTTTATCAGTTCTCTCTGAAGGTAGACAAAATTTTTCATCATGTATTCTTTAGAAAAGTCTTAAATCACTGTATTGATCATAGTAGCCAAGTCTTTCAGTTATCATCATTACAACATTGTTATTAAGTATTCAATGATCTCCCAGTTCTTCTCACTTTACTTAGAATTAGTTCATTTAGGGGGAAGCTAGGTGGCACAGTGGATAGAGCACCAGCCTTGGAGTCAGGCATACCTGGGTTCAAATCTTACCTCAGACTCTTAATAATTGCCTAGCCATGTGGCCTTGGGCAAGCCACTTAACTCCATGGTCTTGCAAAACCTAAAAAAAAAAAGAATTAGTTCTTTTAAAATTTTCCATATTTTTCTGAAGCACTTCCCTTGTCATTTCTTATAGCATAGGTTTCAATCACAATTACATGCTACAATTTATTTGTCCATTTTCCATTTGATGAACATTCCCTTGATTGACAATTATTTATCATCACAAAAAAAGATCTGTTACAAACAACTTTTCTACATATAGGTCTCTTTACTTTTCATCGATTTCTTTGAGATAAACACATAGCAGTTATATCCCAGGGAGGAAGGATATACACACTTAGGGTGCAATATTTGTAGAGACAAGGTGACTGAGAAAAGGCAGGGAATTGTCTAAGCCATCTTAAATTCCCCCAAAATAAAATTAAATAATGCCACAAAACAAATTCTGAACTTGTAGAACCCACAAAAAAATAATGTAAAATAATGTTCCAGCCTAAGACAACATAGAAGGTATGTAGCAAAGGTATATCACAACAATATGAGAGTGCAGTCCAGGCTAGGCCAGCAAGGTGGTGTCCCAGTAAACAAGGGACAGGCCTTGGGAGTACTTGAATTAGCAGCAGTAGTAGCTCCTTCCAGAATTATCAATGCACAGACAATAAGGGGATGAGACAACTGCTTAAAACGACATTATAGTGATTCCGTTGTTGACATTGGGAACAGAACTGTTGCATTATCTGTATAAAGATCTGGGACACAGTCCCAGGATAGGTAGGACCACTGGCATGTGGCAGTAGGGCAGTAGAAACTGTGGTAACAGTTCCAGGGTAGAAAAGAGTGCTTGTATTCACTCATAGACCAGAGTATAGTCCAGGAGAGTAGTAAACACACCTCTCCTCATATATACCACTTTGGAAGAAATGAAAACTCGTCGACCTTACAGAACTGACTTTGACAAAAAGCTGCTAAAAGACTTAAACCGTGGAACAGTGTCTCCCTCCATCACACATGAAAAGACCATTTTAATATGAAGTTAAAAGTCAAGAAATAGCTTGGAAAATGAGCAAACAGCAAAAAAAATTCCTGGTCATAGAAATTATTTTTTTTGGTTTTTGCAAGGCAATGGGTTAGTGGCTTGCCCAGGGCCACACAGTTAGGTAAGTATTAAGTGTCTGAGGTCAGATTTGAACTCAGATACTCCTGACTCCAGGGCCACTACTCTATTCACTATGCCACCTAGCAGCCCCAGGTCATAGACATTTAATATGATGACAGAGGTCAAAATACAAACTGAGAAGCAGGCAATAAAGTCAAAACTGCTCTACCTAAAAAACTTGAAGAAAAAATCTGAATTGTTCTCAGGCCATGAAAGATTTTTAAAAATCAAAATGAAAAGGTAGAGGAAAAATTAAGGGAAAAATAAGAGTGGTAGAAGAAAATAATGAAAAAAGTCACAATAACTTGGTAAAGGAAACAGAAAATAAAAGAAGGGGAAAAAAGTTAAATAACAAAATAGACCAAATGGAAAAAGAAGCACAAAAATCCTCTAAAGGAGACTGTCATAGAAAGCAGAATTAGCAAACTGCAAAATAAATTATTTTGACTACATTAAATTAAAAATATTTTGCACTAATAAAATCAATGCTGACAAAATGAAAAGGAAAGCAGAAATCTGGGAAACAATCTTCACAATGAGGAGTCCTGATAAAGGTCTCATTTCTAAAATTTATAGAGAATTGCATCAGATTTATAAAGTTACAAATCATTCCCCCATTGATAAATGATCAAAGGATATGAACTGACAGTATTCAAATGAAGACATTAAAACTATATATATATATATATATATATATATATATATATATATATATAAATCATATGAAAAAATGCCCCAAATCACTATTGAATTAAAATAACAATGAGATCTCACCCACAACTATTAGAGTAGCCCAGATGAGAAAAAGGGAGGATAATCCATGTTGGAGATGTGGGAAGACTGGAACATTAATGCATTGCTGGTAGAGTTATAAATGGATCCAACCATTCTGGAGAGCAATATAGAATTGTGCCCAAAGAGCCATTAAACTGTTCATACACTTTGACCCAGCAATTCCATTTCTAGGACTATATCCATAAGAAATTATTAAAAAATGGAAAAGTCCTTCATATTCCAAAATATTCATAGCAGCTCTGTTTCTAGTGGCAAAGAACTATAAATTGAAAGGATGCCCATCAATTGGGGAGTGACTAAAGAAGTTATGGCAAATGAATTCTATGGAGTACCATTCTATAGTAAATTATATAATGGTGCAAATCTAGAGAAGCATGGAATGACTTACAGCATCTGGTGCTGAGTGAAAGGAGTTGAAGAAGAGAACAATATACACATTAACAACAACTTTGTTAAGTGCTCCTCCCAGCAGTTCACAGAGCTAGGATAACTATATTAGACCAACTATGGACAATGTTCTCAAAATACAGAGGAAGAGAAACAAAAAAAGTAAAACACACACACACAAACACAAATAACCCTTCAGAATCTGATGACCACTTTATAAAAATTATCTCTAATGTATCTCTTTCCCTTAATCCAAATTACTCATACTAAAATAACTAATCTATAAACATGTTTATGAAAAATATGTAGAATGTATATAAAATGTTAAACTGAATGCTGCTGCAGGGAGGGAGGTAGAAAGGGACAGCAGAAAGAAATTTTGTAACTTAAAAATATACATGTGGATTTCTGGCCAAGATGGCAGGAAGATGACAGACACGGTTCTAAAGTATCCTGATCATTCCCCATCAATCATATGAAACAAACCTCTTAACAGAAATCCTACCCACAAAACCCAGAAAGAAAAGTCAGGAGAAAGAACATCTACCTCAGGATTTGTCTCCTGCAGCAACCTTGGGTGAGTCTGGGCATGTGAGTCTGGGTGCAGAGGGCAGATCAGCCCTGGATCAGCCAGATTAGCAGATGAATTGGAACCTGGGAGTCTGAGGGCCTGAATCACAGACCTGCTGGAGCAGCAGTGTGGCTAGACAGCCAGGCTTGAGTCAACTAAGGACCAGAGGCACTGGTGTTGGTGCTGACCCTCTGAAGCTTGCTGGTAGGGATGGGGGGAGAGTTCTGGTGCAGGAAAGCTGAAGACACACCATCCCTGGGCTCCTCTGGTATGAGGAATTCTGTGTACATGTCTCTATTGCAGCTGAGTCCACTTCCCAGAACAAACAATTCCAGACTATGTCTGCCTCGTGCACAGGAGTGTGAGCAGAAGAACCAGCCCAGCGGTCAATAGGGAGAGGGAAGACCTCACATCAGGGCAAAGCCCACCATTGATTGAAGGCAAAATGATTCAATAGCTTCAACCCCTCCCTTGAAGCTAAGGGAGAAGGCCTCAAACAGGGTCAAAAACACTTCAGAGAAAGCAACAAGCACCTCCTACTGGTCAGCCAGAGAAACGGCACTCAGGGAGTAAAACCCTCTAGAGATCCCAAGTCCCTGTGAACCAGCCCCTCCCCAACTCAAGGTCTTAGCAAAATGAAGAAGGGTCAACAAAAAGGTGGATCCATAGAAAAATTCTTGGAAGGAAAATACCCTAACTCAGAGAAACCTAGAACCTCTGAGGAAAATATGATCTGGTTTTTAGCACAGAAATACTTCCTTGAAGAAATAAGGAAGAAGTTTAAAAATCAACTGGAAAATTTGGGAGAGACAATTATTACCTTGCAACAAGAAAATGAATCCCTAGAAAATACAATTGGACAAATACAAAATAAGAATAAATCTCTCAAAAACCTCTATTGGTCAAATGGAAAGCTCTTTCAAAAGTAGAATTGACTAATTGGAAAAGTAGTTGCAAAAGATTAATGAAGAAAATTCCTCTCTAAAAAAAAGAATGCCTTCTGCAGAAACTAATGACTTCAAGAGAAAGCAAGAGCTTGTTAAACAAAATAAAAAAAATAGGAAAAATAGAAGAAAATGGAAAATACCTCATGAGCAAAATCACTACCATCGAGAATAGGTCGAGAAGGGGCAACCTGAGAATTATTGAACTTCCTGAAAACATTGAAGTGCAGTTAAATCCTGGGCTTAATATTACAATCTCTAGTGAAGGAAACTTGCCCTGATACCATGGAACCAGAGAGCAAAGTAGTTATTGAAAGAATGCATTGATTCTCTCCAGAAAAAGATCTTAAAATGAAAACACCAAGGAATTTTGTGGCCAAATACCAGAACTATCAGATAAAAGAGAAAATCCTGCAAGCAGCCAGAAAGAAACAATTTAAATATCCAGGAGCCACAGTAAGGATTACACAGCACCTGGCTACATCAACTTTAAAGGGATTGAAGGGCCTGGAATGAGATATTTCATAGAGCAATGGAGCTTGGAATGCAGCCAAGAATGCACTATAATGCAAAGATGAGCCTTCTCTACCAGGGAAAAAGATGGACATTTAACAAAAGGGAAGAATTCAAAAAATTCCTGATGAAAAGAGCAGAGCTAAATAGAAAATCTGGACATCAAAAAGGAGGTTCAAGAGACACATGAAAAGGTGAAAAAGGGGGCGGGCAATAAAAGAAAAAAAACTGCTATCCAATAAGTAGAAATTGGCTATATCCCAGCATGGGGAAAAAGATTCTATAACTCATGAGAATTGTAACTCTAATAGAGAGAATATACCTAGCCAGAAGTGATGGACATTCATGAATTATCCATTAGACTGCTATCCAATGGGATGAAACTAGCTATAACCCCACTTGGGAGAAAGAATCTTATAACTCTCAAGAATTGTAACTCTATTAGATAGATTGTACTTAGCTAGAAGTGATGGATATTCAGAATTTTCTATGACTCAGATAGAATGATTTTAAAAACACTAGCTCCTTAAAAAGGGGGACAGCAAGGAGATAGGAGGAGGGAGGGGATTGAATGGAGTGAATCTCATTACACTGAGATACAAAATACTTATGGTAATAGAGGGGAAGAAGAAAGGAGATGAGAAATACCTGAATCTTCTTCTCATTAGACTAGGCTTAAAGTCAACTAACACACATATTCACTTAACTTAAAAAGCATCTAACCTTTCATGTATTAAAAGGGGGAAAAGGGCAGGGTGTTCAGAGAAAGAGAGGGGGAGGGGCAAAAGGGAAACTAATAAAAAGAAGGTAAGAGAAAAGTGAAAAAAGGAAAGGGGAAAGAAAGGGGAGTGGTGTATATAGGAGGGCAAACACACTGAAGGGGGTGGAATTCAGAAACAAAATACTGGGGAACACAGATAAAAGGGGGGAGGGAAAAATACAAACAAAGGGAAGATTGTATGGAGGGTAATAAAGAATTAATATTCAAAACTTCGAATGTGAATGGGATGAACTCTTCCTTAAAACTTAA
The DNA here is from genome assembly GCF_037893015.1 of Macrotis lagotis. Taxonomy (NCBI): domain Eukaryota; kingdom Metazoa; phylum Chordata; class Mammalia; order Peramelemorphia; family Peramelidae; genus Macrotis; species Macrotis lagotis. The sequence continues at coordinate 216,334,514 of NC_133661.1, forward strand.
GTGCGTAGCAAAGTGCATTAAAACCCAGAGTCCTACAATATGCTTCTTACAAGAAACACATTTGAAGCAGAGAGATACATATAGAATAAAGGTAAAAGGTTTTAGCAAAATATATTTTGCTTCAGCTGAAGTGAATAAAGCAGGGGTAGCAATCCTTATCTCAGACAAAGCAGCTGCAAAAATAGATAGCATTAAAAGAGATATGGAAGGAAACTTTATCCTCCTGAAAGGTATCATATACAATAAAGTTATTTTAATACTGAATAGACATGCACCCCAGGGTATAGCATCCAAATACTTAGAGGAGAACCTGAAAGAACTACAGCAAGACATAGACAGCAAAACTCTAGTAGTGGGAGACCTCAACTTCCTGCACTCAGATTTACATAAATCGTATCATAAAATAAACAAAAAGAAGGTAAGAGGTAAATAGTTTGTTAGAAAAAGAAGATATGATAGACTTATGGAGGAAATTGAATGGGGATAGAAAAGAATATACCTTTTTCTCTGAAGTATATGGCACTTATACAAAAATTGGCCATATACTAGGACATAAAAACCTAATGATCAACTGCAGAAAGATAGAAATAGTGAATACATCTTTATCAGATCACAATTCAATAAAAGTCATATGCAATATTGGGCCAAGGAGATATAGATCCAGAACCAATTGGAAACTGAATAATCTCATTTTAAAGAATGAGTGGACCAAAAATGAAATTATAGAAAGAATTAATCATTTTATCCTCAATAATGACAATAATGAAACAACATAGCAAAATATATGGGATTCACTCAAAGCGGCTCTCAGGGGACATATTACATATTTAATGCTTACATGAATAAATCAGAGAAAGAGGAAATCAATGAAATAATTGTGCAACTAAAAAAATTAAAAATTCCCAATTAAATACCAAATTAGAAATTTTAAACATTAAAAGAGAAATTAATAAAAGCAAAAGCAAAAAAAAATTTGGACCAAAAGTTGGTGTTATGGAAAAGCCTAAAAAAATTGATAAAACTTTGCTCAATTTGATTAAAAAAACGAAAGAAGAAAACCAAATTGCTAGTATCATAAATGAAAAAGGTGAACTCACCATCAATGAGGAGGAAATTAAAGTAATAATTCAAAATTAATTTGCCCAATTCTATGCCAATAAATTTGATAATCTAAGTGAAATGGATGAATATTTAGAAATATATAAATTGCCCAGGTTAAATGAAGAGGAGATTAAATACCTAAACAGCCATATGTTAGAAAATGAAATTCAACAAGCCATCATTGAACTCCCTCAGAAAACATCTCCATAGCCTGATGTATTCACAATTGAATTCTACTAAAGATTTAAGGAACAATTGGTTCCAATTATATATAATTCTTTGGAAAATAATGGGAATATCAAACTCTGCCTAACTCTTTCTATGAAACCAATATGGTGCTGGAACCTAAACCAGGAATATTAAAACATAGAAAGAAATTTATAGACCTATCACCCTGATGAATATAGATATAATATAGATATAAAAATCTTAAATAAAACCTAAGCTAAACAATGACAGCAAGTTATCACTGGTATAATATATTATGATCAAGTAGAAAGCAGGGAACATTCAACTTTAGGAAAACTGTTAATATAATTAGTTATATCAACAACAATCCTATCAGTAATTATATGATCATATCAATATATGCTGAAAAAGCTTTTAACAAAATACAACACCCATTCCTACTAAAAACACTAGAGAATGTAGGAATAAATGGACTGTTCCTTAGAATAATTAGCAGTATCTATCTGAAACCATCAAGAATCATATTATTCAATGGGGATAGGCTAGAGGCATTTCCAATAAGATCAGGGGTGAAATAAGGATGCCCCTTATCACCACTACTATTCAATATTGTGTTAAAAATGTTACCTTCAACAATTAGAGAAGAAAAAGAAATTGAAGGAATTAGAATTCGGAAGGAAGTGATTAAACTCTCATTCTTTGCAGATGGCATGTTGGTCTACCTAGAGAATCCCACAAAATCATCCAAAAAACTACTAGAAACAATTAGAAATTTTATCAAAGGTGTGGGCTATAAGATAAACCCTCATAAATCCTCAACCTTTCTATGTATATGTCTATCAAGATACAGCATGAAGAGCTAGAAAGACAAATCCAATTCAAAGTAACCTCAGACAATATAAAATACCTGGGAGTCTATTTTCCAAGACAGACTCAGAAATTTTTTGAAAACAATTATAAAACATTACTCACACAAATTAAATCATATTTAAATAACTGGGCAAATATCAACTGCTCATGGATAGGTAGAGCTAATATAATAAAAAGGACAATTCTACCAAAACTAAACTACCTGTTTAGTACCCTACCAATCAAAATTCCAAAAAAGTTCTTTAATGAGTTAGAAATAATTGTAAGTTAATTCATATGGAGAAATAAAAAGTCAAGAATTTCCAGGAAATTAATGAAAAAAGTGCAAAAGACAGGGGCTTATCCCTACCTGATCTAAACTTATATTATAAAGCATCAGTCATCAAAACTGCCCGGTATTGACTAAGAAATAGAGTGCTGTACCAGTGAAACAGACTGGTTGCAACAGAAGTAGACAATTATAGTAATCTGCTGTTTGTTAAACCCAAACAGTCCAGCTATTGGGATAAAAACCCTCTCTTTGATAAAAATTGCTGTAAAATTGGAAGTTAGTATGGAAGAAACTCAAATTACACCAACATCTCACATCCTATGCCAAGATAATCTCCAAATTAATACAGGATTTAGACATAATAAACAATACTATAAGCAAATTAGAAGACCAAGGACTAGTTTCCCTTCCAGATGTATGAAAAGGGGAGCAGTTTATGACTAAGGAAGAGATGGAGAACATGAGCAAAAACAAAATAGATGATTTTGACTACATTAAACTTAAAAGTTTTTGGAAAGATAAAACCACTGTAACCAAGATCAAAAGAAATGTGGTAGACTAGGAAACAATCTTTACAACTAATGACTCTGACAAAGGACTCATTTCTAAAATATACAGAGACCTGAGTCACATTTTTTTTTAAAAAACATCATTCCCCAGTTGACAAATGATCAAAGGATATGCAAAGGTAATTTGCAGATGAGGAGATCCAAGCAATCCATAGTCATATGAAAAATTGCTTTAAATCATAAATTATTAGAGAAATGTGAAGTCAAGCTTCTCTGAGGTACCACCACATACCTCGCAGACTGGCCAATATGACCATAAAGGATAAAGATCATTGCTGGAAGGATTGTGGGAGATCTGGGACACCATTACATTGTTGCTGGAGCTGTGAATTCATCCAAACTTTCTGGAGAGAAATTTGGAACTATGCCCAAAGGGCAATAAAAATGATTATACCCTTAGATCAAGCAATATCACTACTGGGTCTATTCCTTGAAGAGATGATGATAGAGGGTAAAAGCATCACTTGTACAAAAATATTCATAGCAGCCCTGTTTGTGGTGCCAAAGAATTGGAAATCCAGTAAATGTCCTTCAATTGGGGTATGGCTTAGCAAATTGTGGCATATGTAGGTCATGGAAAATTATTGTTCTATTAGAAACAAGGAGGGACAGGAATTCAGGGAAGCCTGGAGTGATTTTCAGGAACTGATGCTAAGTGATATGAGCAGAACCAGAAGAACACTGCACATCCTAACAGCAACATGGCAGTGATGTTCAACCTTGATGGATTTGCTTATTCCATCAGTGTGACTATCAGGGACAATTTTGAGCTGTCTGCAATGGAGAATACCATCTGTATCCAGATATGGAAACATGGAGATCAAACAAAATTCAAGGATTATTCCCTTTAGGAAAAAGCCAGATATCTTATTGTCTGATCTTGCTATCTCTTATACTTTTTGTTTCTTCCTTAAGGGTATGATTTCTCTCTTATCACACTCAATTTGGAGAAATGTGCAACATGGAAACAAAGTAAAGTCTGACAAATTGCTTTCTGTGGGTGGGTAGGGAGAAGGAAGTAAGATTGGGTAAAAAATTGTAAAACTCAAAATAAAAAAAATCTTTAATAAAAAAATAAAAAAAACAAATTTCTAGTATCATAATTGAAAACATGAATTCACCATAAATTAAGAGGAAATTAAAGTATTAATACAGAAATAGTGTGCCCAACTCTGTACCAATAAAATTGATAATTTAAGTGAAGTGGATGAATATTTACAAAAATATAAATTGCCCAGCTTAAATGAAGAGTAGATTAAATGCCTAAACAGCCCTATCTCAGAAAAAGAAATTCAGCAAGCCATTATTGAACTCCCTCAGAAAATATCTCCAGGGCCTGACAGATTCACAAGTGAATTCAACCAAACATTTAAGGAACAATTGGTTCCAATTGTAAATAATCTCTCTGGAAACATAAGGGAAGATGGAACTCTGCCTAACTCTTTCTATGAAACCAATATGGTACTGATACCTAGAGCAGGAAGAGTTAAAACAGAGAAAGAAAATTATAGACCTATCTCCCTGATGAATATAGATGCAAAAATTCTAAATAAAATCTTAGCAAAATGATTTACAACAAGTTATCACTAGGATAATGCATTATGACAGAGTAGGATTAATCCCAGGAATGTTTTTTTTTTCAATATATTGGAAAACTGATAGTATAATCAACTATATCAATAACAAACCTGTTAGAAATAATGATTATAATAGGGTTGGCTAGGTGGCACAGTGAATAGAGCACTGGCCGTGGAGTCATGAGTACCTGGTTTCAAATCCAACCTCAGATACTTAATAATTACCTAGCTGTGTGGCCTTGGGCAAACCACTTAACCACATTTCCTTGAAAAATCTAAACCCCCCCCCAAAAAAAATCATGATTATATCAATAGTTGCTGAAAAGCTTTTGAGAAAATACAGAACCCATTCCTACACTAGAATGCGTAGGAATACATGGATTGTTCCTTAGAATAATAAACAGTATCTATTTGAAACCATCAATAATCATTATATGTGAGGGAGATAGACTAGAATCACTCCCATTAAGATCAGGGGTGAAAAAATGATGCCCATTAACACCACTACTATTCAATATTGTATTTGAAATGTTAGCTTTAAAGAAAGCTGATGACTTTACAAGAAGTCAAGACACAATACTTCATCACCAAAAGAATGAAAAATCAGTAGAAAATGTGTAACATCTAATTGAAAAAACAACTGATCTGTAAAACAATTTCAGGAAAGATAATTTAAAAATTATCAGCATACATGAACATCAGGATCAGGAAAAGAGCCTTGACCTCATTTTTAAAGAATTACTACAGCATAATTGCCTAGATATCCTAGAAGCAGAGGGCAAAATAAAAATTGAGAGAATCCACCAATCTCCTGTGGAAGGAGATCTAAAAAAAAAAAAAAAAGCAACAAACCCCAGGATTATTATAGCAAAGTTCCAGAACTTCCCAGTCAATGAGAATATATATTATAAGCAGACAGAAGGACACAATTGAAATATCATGGAGTTGCAGTTAGGATCACTTAGGACTTAGCAGCAACTACATTAAGGGCTTGTAGGGCTTGGAATATAATATTCTAGAAGGCAAAAGAGTTTGGAATGCAACTGGGAATCAACTACCTAGAAAATATGAACATCCTCTTCCAGAGGAAAAGATGGACTTTCCATGAACCAGGGAAATTTCAATTGTTTCTCTTGAAATGACGAAAGCGGAACAGAAAGTTTGACCTTCAAATGCAGGACTCAGGTGAAGCATAGAGACCCGAGGAGAAGGGTAAGATATGAGGACCTTAATGATGATGAACTGAACATATTTCTATATAGAAAAATCATACTGATAATACTCGTATGAAACTTCTCATTAATAGAGCAGGTAGAAGGAGCTTATGTAGATGGAGCAGTGGAGAGAACTGAATTTGAAGATATATTGTACAAATGGAGTGAATGGCTGAAAGGGGAAATGTACTGGGAGTAAGAGAAAGGAGAGGTGGAATAAGCTAAGTTATTTCATATAAAAGAAATATATATATATATATATATATATATATATATATATATATATTATTGCAATGAGCTACTGCAAATATATGGAAGGGTGGAAGGTGAGGGGGAATGAGCAAACCTTCACTCTCATGAAAGGTGTCTCAGAGAGGAAGCAGAATATACTCTCAATGAGTTATAGACTTCTAGAATAAAAAGGAAAGAAGGGGGTAAGGGGGTTGGGGGGATGAGTGTGATGGAGGAAAGGGTGGATCATGGGGAGAATGGTCAGATATAACACATTTTCTTTTTTACTTATTGCAAAGGACTGGGATTGGTTGGCCTGTCCAGGACCACAAGGCTGGATGGTTGCTGTGCCTCAGGGGTAGTATGTGGGCTCAGGGCTTCTTGGCTCCAGGGCTGGTGATCAGTCCACTGCTCCACTCAGCTACCCCATAGCATATTTTAGAAGAGTGACAGAGTGAAAGGAGAGAGAAAATTAGATCATATGGTAGTGGAGAATTATGGATGGAGTGAGCTGCATTCAGCAATGGCAATGGTGGAAAAATATGGAAATAGCTTTTGTGATGGACTTATCATAAAGAATCTAGACAGAGCTGGTGATGTCAGGATACAGAATGAAGCACATTTTTTTCCTCTTTCTTTTAATTTATTTCTCATGAGGGTCTATATTTTTGGGGGGGCAGAGGGGTTATTATGTTTACTCTTAAACAAGAATATATAAGTAATGTATAAAACATATTACTTGTATAAAAATTAAAAAAAGAAATTAAAAAAAACATTAACTTCTGCAATAAGAGAAGGAAAAAGAAATTGAAGGAATTAGAATTGGGCAGGAAGACAAAACTCTCACTCTTTGCGGATAACTTGATGGTATACCTAGAGAAATCCAAGAAAACATATAAAAAAACTACTAGAAAAAATTACCTACTTTAGCAGTCACAGGGTATAAAATAAACACCAATAAATCCTCAACATTTCTATATATGACTAGGAAGATGCAGCAGAAAGAGCTAGAAAGAGAAATCCCATTCAAAGTAACCTCAGATAATATAAACTACCTGGGAGTCTACCTACCAAGGCAGACTCAAAAGTTTTTTGAAAGCAATTACAAAACAATTCTAACGCAAATAAAATAAGATTTAAATAACTGAGCAAACATCAAGTATTCATGGATAGGTCGAGCTAATATAATAATAATAATAATGACAATGCGACCAAAACTAAACTATTTGTCTAGTGCCCTGCTTATCAAAATTCCAAAATTTACTGTAATGAGTTAGGAAAAGTTGCAAGTAAATTCATATGGAGAAATAAAAAGTCAAGAATTTCCAGGGATTCGATGAAAAAAAGTACAAAAGAAGGTGGCTTAGCCTTACCAGATCTAAAATTATATTATAAAGCATCAGTCGTCAAAACTGTCTGGTATTGGCTAAGCAATAGAGTAGTGGATCAGTGGAATAGACTAGTTGCAATAGCAGGAAATGATTTTAGTAATTTGCCATTTGATAAACCCAAAGAGTCCAGCTATTGGGACAAAAACTCTCATTCCAATAAAATCTGTTGGGAAAATTGGAAGATAGTAAAAGTTGAATTAGACCAGCATCTCACACAGTATTCCAAGATAAGATAAAAATGTGTAGAGGACATAAAAGACAATATCATAAGAAAACCAGGAGATCAAAGAGTACGTTATCTGTCAGAGCTTTGGAAAGGGAAGTAGTTTATAACCAAGGAGAGGTAGAGAACATCATTAAAAACAAACAAAATACTTTCAATTAAATTTAATTAAAATATCTTTTGCACAGACAAAACCACTGTAACCAAAATAAAAAGAAATGTAGTAAATTGGGAAATAATTTTTACAACTTGTACTTCTAGCAAAGGACTCATTTCTAAATATAGAGAGAACTAAGCCAAATTAAAAAAAAAACAAAGCCATTGGCTAATTGACAAATGGTAAAAGAATATGCAATGGCAATTCACAGATGTGAAAATCAAAGCATTCCATAGTCATATAAAATTTTTCCTAAAGCACTATTTATTAGAGAAATGCAAATTAAACCATCTGTGAGGTAGCAGCTCACACATCTCAGACCACCCAATATGACCAGAAAGGACAATTATTAATGTTGGTAGGGATGTGGGATATCTGGGGCACTAATACATTGTTGGAGCTGTGAACTCATCTAGACTTTCTGGAGAGAAAATTGAAATTATGCCAAAAAGGTAAAATATGTGTATACCCTTTGATCCAGCAATACCACTACTGGGTCTATACCCTGAAGAGATTATGAAAAATGATAAAAAAACATTACATGTACAAAAATATTCATAGCAGCCCTGTTTGTGGTGACAAAGATTTGGAAATGGAGTGAATGTCTATCACTTGGGGAATGGCTTAATAAACTGTGGTATATGTATGTGATGGAACACCACTGTTCTAGAAACCAGGAGGGATAAGAATTCAGGAATGGAAGAATTTGCATGAACTGATGCTGAGTGAGATGAACAGAACCAGAAGAACATTACACACCGTAACAGCAACATGGGGTTGAGATCAACTTTAATGGACATGCTCCTTTTATTAGTGCAATAATCAGGCACAATTTTGGAATATCTGTGATGGAGAATACCATCTCTGTCCAGAGAAAACATTGTGAGTTTGAACAAAGACCAAACATTATTACCTTTAATTAAAAAAATTTATCTTACTATGTAATTTTGCTATCTCTTATGCTTTTTTTTTCTTAAGTGTATTATTTCTCTTTCATCACATTCAGCTTAGATCAATGTATACCAGGCTAACAGACTTCCTTCTATGGAGGGGTGGAGGGAGGAAAGCAAGATTAGGGGAAAAAATTTAAAATTTAAAATAAATAAATAAACAAAGAAATTAAGAAATAAATAAATAAACATATAAACAAACAAATAATTTTTTTAAATTCAGAAAAAACAGGGGGGAAATTAAGTAAATAAGCACTGTTGCTTAAAAAGTAAAACTTAATTTTTCACAAAATGATAATCAATTTCCTAGTGATAAAAAATGGGTACAAATCATGAAATATAGTAGTACCCAAAGAATTCATGTTGAGATGATCTAAAATTAATGACCAAGTGAATATTGGGGGGTGAGTTGGATACCATAGATTGCAAACATAGAATTTCCCAGGAAAATGTTATCAGACTCAAATAGAAACACATAATTGCTGTATACATAATTGATTTAGAAAACAACAAAATAACATAGTACATGTTTTATTGTAACCATTTCCCAAGTACATTTTAATTTGGTTCTGGATGAAATCTAGAGCCACATGTTATGACAATTCAGGTGTACAGGTTACCAATGACACATTACATCATAAGAAGAAAGAAGTAATGCTAAGGACAAGTCAAATGCTACACTAGCTATCAGGATTCTCAAGATTCCCCAAAATCACATCAAAGATCCCAACATATTTTGGGTCACTTGTATTTTTTTTGGTTATATTAATTAGCTATTTATTAAAAGCTGCCCCTAAGAATATTTAATGTTCTTGCCAACTTCATCAAAACATATCTTTCAAAATAGTTTTATAAAATTTATTTTCTTTATATTTCTTAAAATGTGCACGTATATTTTTAAATTACAAAATTTCCTTCCACCCTCCCTTCCCATGCCTGTCCCCTAAGTGGCAAACAGTCAGGTTAGCATTGCACATACATATTTTGTTAAACATATTGACAGATTAGTTATCTTCGATATGAGGAATTAGGATGAAGGGGAAAAGATACATAAAATATATTTTTATAAAGTGTTCATCAAATTCTGAAGGATTGATTTTTTGTGCATATTGTTTTGTTTTATTCTCTTCCTCTGTTTTGGGATAACATTGTTTATAGTTGGTCTAATACAGTTGACCTAGCTCTCTGTATGGTTGAGAGGATCTTCTTCCATCAAGGTTGTTCAATTCACAATGTTGTTGTCCATGTATACATTGTTCTCTTGTTTCAGCTTCCTTTGGCCAGCATCAGATCCTGTAATTCATTCCCTTCTCTAGAGTTTGACTATTTATGGTTTCTTATAGAACAATAGTATTCTATAGTATTTATCTACCATAACTTGTTTAGCCATTCCCTGGTTGATGGGCATCCCCTCAATTTCCAATTCTTTGTCACTACACAAAGAGTTGCTATGATTATTTTGGCACATATAGGACTTTTCCCTTTTTTATAATTCCTGCTGTATATAGACCTAGAATTGGAATTGCTGGGTCAAAGGGTATGAATGGTTTGATATCATTTTTTGCAAAGTTCCATATTGCTTTCCAGAAATGCTAGATCCATTCACAGCTCTACCAGCAATGCATCAATGTCCCAATCTTCCCACTTCTCCAACATTGATCATCTTCCCTTTTTCTCATCTTAGTCAATCTGATAGATGTAAGATAATACATCATTGTTGTTTTAATTTGTATTTCTCTAATCAATAATTATTTGGAGCATTTTTTCATATGATCATATATAGTTTTAATTTCTTCATTTGTAACTGGCTGTTCATATACTTTGACCAATTATCAATTGAGGAATGATGCATGACCTTATGAATTTGATTTAATTCTCTACATATTTTAGAAATGAGACCCTTATCAGAACTTCTATTCCTAAACATTGTTTCTCAGCTTTCTGCTTTCCTTCTAATTTTGGCAACATTGATTTTATTAGTGCAAACCCTTTTTAATTTAATATAGCCAAAATCAATCATTTTTCAGTTTATAATATGCTCTAATTCTTGTTTGGTTAAAATTTCTTCCTCTTTCTATAGACATAATAGATAATTTCTTATTTTATTAATTATTCTATATGTCAAAATCCTGTAAACATCCTGATCTCATTTTGGTATGGGATGTGAGATGTGGATCTAAGTCTAGTTTTTTCCGTTTTCCTAATAATTTTTGTCAAATGGTGAGTTCTTATCCCAGGAGCTGATGTCTTTGGTTTTGTCAAACAGTAAATTGCTATAGTCATTTACTGTAACTTCATTTGAACCTATCCTAATCAACTGATCCATTATTCTATTTCTTAACTGGTACCAGGCAGTTTTGATGGCTACTGCTTTATAGTATAGTTTTACATCTGGGAGAACCAGACTACGTTCTTTTACTCTTTTTCCATCAGTTCCCTTGCTGTTCTTGCCCTTTTCTTGATCCAGATGAATTTTGTTACTATTTCTTTAGTTCAGTAAAGTAGTTATTTGGTAATTTGATTGATATGGCACTGAATAAGTAATTTAATTTGGGTAGAATTGTCAGTTTTATTATATTAGCTTCACATAATCATGACTATTTGACATATTGCATTTATTTAGATCTGATTATTTTCATTCAAATAAGCAATTAACTTATATTGAATCATAATTATTGAACTAACAAATTGTATGCACAAAAAATTTCAGGAAAATCATGATGCTTTTCATTTGTAAGAAAACAAATGAAGACACAACCAAAAAATGCAGCTTCAGTAATTTTCAAAACTCTCCAAATAATTTTTTGATGAATGGTAACGTTTCAACAAAACACAAAATTTCAATTGTCTTCATAGGCCAAATCACCAGGAATTCAATAAGACAATTGCTCAATGAAACAACTTTAAATTGAAAGGAAAGGAAATTCAAATAACACAAAACTATTACGTGTCTCTCAGAAATATCAAAAGTGAATAAAATGACATGTTCCAAATAGCAAAGGTGCTCAAGATACAATCCAAAAGTGAAATGACCTAAAATCACAAAGCTAATCAATAATACAAAAGCATACTCAATTAAAGACAAGTATTTGAAGTTTTCTCGAAATCTAAAAAAAAATTATTTATGACAGATTATTTAATTTGAAAATGCTCCAGAAAAAAGAAATATCAAAGGAGCAGCTAGATGGCACAGTGGATAGAGCACAGACCCTGGAATCAGGAAGACATGTTCAAATCCAGCTTCAGTCACTTAAAAATTACCTACCTATGTGAACTTGGGCAAGACATTTCCCTCTATTGCCTTGCAAAAACAAAAAGAAAATTTTAAAAGGAAATTCCAAAAAATAATTTTAAAATCCCACTACCAAGTAAAAAACAAACAACCCCTCCAACAAATTCTGAAAAAAGGAAAACTAGAAATAAAAGAATATCTCTAAGATAAAAAAGCATAACAGAATGATAATTAAGAGAAATCTTTATAATATTAAGCATTGAGCTAAAGTTGTTGAAATTAAAACTTAAATGTAAATAATGGAGGAGTGAGAGAATGGAATAATCTTCATAAAACCATGCCTACAAATAAATCTGTTCTTATTGTTTTATATACATACCCATATACATCAACACACACACACACACACACACACACACACACACACACACACATATATATATATATATATATATATATATATATATATATATATACATTGGCATATTTACACATAAACATTTATATTTTTATACACACAAAACCAAGTTTATTCATTTATATATACATATATGTACACATATAAATGCATACATCCATATGAATATGCAAGCACATTATATTATTCTCTGATGCTTATTTTCTGGTTCAAGATGAATAATAAGACAAGGAAGTTTCATTCAGCTACAAACACTTAACTTGTCATCAAAACTTATCTCTATTCAGTATCCTTTTTCTTCTATGTCTAAGTAAATAACATTTTTGTTTGAATGATCTACTAGTATTCCATTTTGTTCCAATATTGACTTAAACTACCAGGAGACTGTCCCAACTAAAGATTTTCTGAGAATAATGGTCAACAATGAAGAGAAAACACCATATTTCCCCCATGTATATGACACACCTTAGTTTTGGGGCCCAGGATTTAAAAAAAATATTACATAAAGTTATTGAACTCAAGTTGCATTCATTATCAAATTCAAGGACCTTCTGTGCATAGCTTTCTGGCATCATTTGGGCAAGGCCAGTTCATGTACACATGCTTATTCTATTCCATTTCATGAACCTGAAGCACCAAATGTGCCTTCCTTTGAGATCAGTTACTTCTTTTTCATCAGCAATTCTTCTTGTCTCATGTTGAATCATCTTTGTGGACACAGGAATTCTAATTGCCCTTTGATCTTCAATCCATAGCTTCAAATCCCTCTCTAATTCAGGCCAATTTGCTGATTTGCCTCTCATGACCTTCTTCTGCTGTGGCATTTTCAGTAGAGTTTCTTCTTCCAATAGCTAGTCTTAAGTTGTTTTCTCAGTTGGAGTAGGACCAAAATTGCATTCAGCAGCATGATTTCCATTCACTTTTGCAAACTGGATCACTTTGAACTTGAATTCAGCACTGTTTGAAAATATTTTCTGAGTCATTTCTGGGCAAAATACAACCCAGCATACCAGTAACAAATGCAAAACAATAAGCAAAAAGACAACAAGCATGATAAAGCAGTAAATGCAGGTAAAAAAATCTACAACCACTGTATAAGACTCTCCAATTTTTAGACTCCAAATTTTTCAAAAAAGGGTGTATCTTATATATGGGGAAATAAGGTAAGTCCTCAAACTTTTTATAAGAAAGATGGATTTTGGTGTCAGAAGAAAACAATAGAACAAGAAAAAGAATTAAAGAAATTTCAATTAAGTGGTGAGAGGGTTTCCACTGAAAAAGACTCCCATTGAACGATAGATACATCAGGGAATTGAATAGAGACAATAAGAGCCAATGGGAGAAAATTTCATTCAGAAGAATTTCCAGGGACAGCTAGGTGGAGTAGTGGATAAAGCACCAGCTTTGGAGTCAGGAGTACCTGGGTTCAAATCCAGTGTCAGACATTTCATAATTACCTAGCTGTGTGGTCTTGGGCAAGCCACTTAACCCCATTTGCCTTGCAAAAAACTTTAAAAAAAGGGATTTCCAAACATACATCTGAAGAGAATATTTCATGATAAATGTGAAAGATAATTATGAGGGGAGATTAAAAAGAGAGGGGGTAGAAATTGATTGCACAATTAGGAATTCAAGGAAGTTTCTTTCCTCTCTAAACTTGCAAGTATTTATATTAAATCTAGGAGTTTAGGTGGGACTGAAAAAAAGGTACTGTGTGAGTTCTACAAAAAACAAAGAACTCCTTAGAAAAGGTAAGCTAAAAAAAGTTTCTTAGAAACTTTAATTCCATGAAGAGGAAAGAAAATAAAGAAGGAAAGAATACATGTGAGAATTATGATTAAATGATTAAACTTTTAAAATAGACTGGAAAGAAAGAAAACTAAAAATGTGGAAATAAATCTTGTTTAGAAAAAATATGGAAATAAAAAAATTAAAAATTAAAAGAAGAGATAAACAAAGGTACTTACCTAATTAATTAGCAGAATAAAATACAAGAAAATATGCAACTAGGTACAGGGAATAAAAGAAAAAGATAAGTAAAGCTAAAAATTAGACAAAAGAAGTTACAAATGGGAAAGGGGACTTGAGAGAGAGATTATGTAAATAGACCTGAATTAAATTACATTAAAGAAAAATGAGAAAAAGTAATATCCTTAAGGAAAAAAACAGAAAAAAATTCAGGTATACACACAGGCATACTAAAAATGTCTACATGACATGTGGACACAAATGTCATGCAATTATGGCTACTTGAAATGTGAATGGATTATGCAATAAAATAAATTGCAAAAAAAGAGAGACAGATTGGATAGTGGATAAAAAAACATTGTTGATAACAGGAAATCACAAAATAAAATAGAAAAATTTTTGTATGGTAAAGGCTTGCTAAAATAGAAAGACATGCAAATAAAAATGTGGAACTGAAACAAAATGTATAATGCATCATTTCAATGCAAGAAAGTAGAAGTTTTAACAAATTTCTCACATAAAGAAAATACAAAATTTTACGGCAGAAATAAATAAGGGAACTTCATTAAACACAAAGAAGTCAAAATAATATTTAATTTTAACATTTAAAATGTCTTATTAACTGAACAAGAAAATTTAAATGAATTTCAAAAAAGACTTAGGCAATAACAAAATAAGGGAATGTTTTAAACTTCCTCTATATTTTGGATAAAATAGAGTGAAATTTTTATATAAAAATGGGTAAAGTAATTGCTTAATAAACCAGAACTAATAAAATTAGGACATTTCCTAGTTCATTAAAAATACAAAGTCAAAAAATAAATAATTCCCACCCAAGAAAATACAAAAGATGATAAATGGAATATTAAAGGACAAAGTTATACATGGGAAATCAAAATGACCAAAGAGTAACATGATTCATTTAAAATTTTAAGACAATTTGTAAAATACTATGAAAACTGTTTCCCTACTTTGTTTTCCTTCTAATCTTGGCAGCATTCTTTTATTAATGCAAAACCTTTTTTTAATTCAATATAGTCAAAATTCTCCATTCTCTATTTCTTGCTTGGCCATAAATTTCTCCCCTTTCCTTAGATCTTTGAGATAGAGAATTTCCTGATCTGTTTATTGGTCTCTGCTATCACCAGTCTAAATTCTTTACACATTTTGACCTTATTTTGGTTTTGATTATGAGATATGGGTCTATACCAATGTTTGCCATATTATTTTCCAGTTTTCTCTGTGTGTTTTGAGTCTTCCTGATTTAGAGATTGGCACCATATTGGTGTCATAAAAGGAATTTGACAGGCATCCTTCCTCTATTTTTTAAAATAGTTTATGTAGAATTGGAATTAGTTTTTCCTTAAATATTTGATATCTTTCACTTGTAAATCCATATGGGCCAGGAGACTTTTCAAGGGAATTTGATGATGGTTTCTTATTTTATTTTTTCTGAAATGGGGTTCTTTAAATATCTTGTTTCCTCTTCTGTTAACATGGAAAGCTTGTATTTTTATAAATATTCATCTGTTTCACTCCAGTTGTCAAATTTAATAGCATAAAGTTGGGCAAAATAGCTCTGAATTATGTTTTTAATTTCCTCCTCATTGGGATAAGTTCACCCTTTTCATTTTTGATAAGGGTAACTTGCTGTTCTTTGTTTTTCTTAAATCAGATTAACCAAAGCTTTATCTATTTTATTCGGGTTTTTTTCATAAAACCAATTCTTAACTTTATTTATTAGATAAATTGTTTTCTTGCTTTCAATTTTGCTAATCTCCCCCTTGATTTTCAGAATTTTTTAATGGTATTTATATGAGGATATTTAATTTGTAATTTCTAGGTTTTTTTGTTTCCAAACCCAAGTGATTGATCTCCTCTTCCTCCATTTTAATTTTATAAAAATTCAGAGATATGAAATTTACCCTAAAAACTGATTTGACCACATCCCTTATATTTTGGTATGTGTTTCATTGTTATCATTTTCTTGGATGAAATGGATAATTATTCCTATGATTTGTTGTTTGATTCACTCACTCTTTAAAATTAATTTGATTTTACTGCATGAACACAATGATAAAGCACTTCTCACCTAAATAAAATTGGATCTAAATAATTGGAAAAAAATTAATTGCTCATGGTTAGGTTGAGCCAATATAATAAAAAGACAATTCTACCCAAATTAAATTACTTATTCAGAGCCATACAAATCAAACTACCAAATAATTCTTTTATTGAGCATGAGAACATAGTAACAAAATTCATCTGGAGCAACAAAAGGGCAAAAATAACAAGGGAACTGATAAAAAATATAAAGGAAGATGACTTAGCTCTACCAAATAGAAAACTACCCTATAAATCTACAGTCATCAAATCTGTCTGATACTGGTTAAGAAATAGAGTGGATCAGTGGATTAGGATAAGTTGAAAAGAAAATATAGTAAATGACAACGGTAATCTACTACTTGACAAATCCAAACATATCAGCTTCGGGGAGAACAAAATTGACAAAAATTGTTGTGAAAATTAGAAAATTGTATGTTAAAAACTAGCCTTACATTCTATACTAATACCAAAATATGGTCAAAATGGGTACAGGATTTAGACTTAAAGGGCAGCACCATAAATATTAATAGAGCAAGAATTACTCCTCTCTCTTTCTGATCTTTGAAAAGGGGACAAATTTATGACCAAGCAAGAAACAGAGTATATTATAAACTGCAAAATGAATGATTTTACTATATTAAATTAAAAAGGTTTTGCACTAATAAAATTAATGCTGCTAAACTTAGAAGGAAAGCAGAAAGCTTGGAGACAACCTTCACAACTGGAAGTTCTGATAAAGGTCTCATTTCTAAAATATATAGAGAGCTGCATCAAATTTACAAGGTTGAAAGTCATTTCCTAATTGATAAATGGTCAAAAGATATGAATAGACAGTTTTATTGGGGGTTTTTTTAGGTTTTTTTTTTGCTAGGCAATGGAGTTAAGTGGCTTGCCCAAGGCCACACAGCTATGTAATTATTAAGTGTCTGAGGCCATATTTGAACTCAGGTACTCCTGACTCCAGGGCTGGTGCCACCTAGCTGCCCCTAGACAGTTTTCAAATGAAGAAATTAAAGCTATATATAAACATGTAAAAATGCTCCAAATCATTATTGATTAGAGAACTGTAAATTGAAATAACTCTGAGGAGTTACCTCACACTTATCAAATTGACTAAAGATGATAAAAAAAGGGAAAATGATCCATGTTGGAGAATTTGTGTGAAGTTTGGGATATTAATGCCTTACTGGTGGAATTGTGAAGTGATCCAACCATTCTGGAGAGCAATATGAAAATATTCTCAAAGAGCAATGAAAAACTGTTCATTCTCTTTGATAAAAACAATTCCAATTCTAGGTCTTTACTCAGAAGAAACCATAAAACATGGGAAAATTTCCACATGTTCTAAAATATACATAGCAACTTTTTTTGTAATGACAAAGAATTGGAAATTGAGGGGATGCCCATCAACCAACTGGGGAATGGTTAAATAAATTATGGTACATGAATATTATGGAATACTATTGCTCTATAAGTTACCATAAATGATCAGACTCTAGAAAAGCATGGAAGGAATTCTAGGATCTAATGCTGACCTTATGGAGCAAATCCAAAAGAAAAATGTACACATTAACAACATAGTGAGATGATCAACCCTGATGGATGCAGCTGCTCTCAGTACTTCAGAGAGTTAGGACAACTGAATTAGACTAACTATGAACAATGCTATTCCCATTCAGAGGAAGAAAAACAAAACAAAACAAAACAAAATAAAACAAAAATACTTTGGAATCTGAAGAACATTACATTCTCTTTTTTGATAAAATATCTCTTATGTATTTCTTCCCCTTAATCCTAATTCCTGAGACCAAAAATGGCTAACCTGTAAACATACTTAACATGAATGTGTAAGTACAATATTAACTTGACTCTTCACCACTGAGGAGAGGAGGGTGGGAAGGGAGGGGGGAAGAAAATGTTGTAACTGAGAAATATTATAGACATATGGATGAATGCTTAAAATACTTTAATATCATGTATTTGGAAAAACATAAAACATTAATAAAAAGAAAAGAAAAGAAAACAAAGAAAAATACATGTCCCCCCAAATGACTTTTGATTTATCTCTCCATGGCTCTTTTCTACAAGCTATTTTAATTCTATCATCATCCTAAAAAAACACTTATTATTTCTGCCTTTCTGCATTTGATTATAAGACTATTATATCCTACTACATGGTCAATTTTGGTATAGCAGAACCTTGCTTTCACTTTTACCCCCACCTTCCCTTTTATCAATCCCTTCTTCCTCTTTTTTTTACCTCTAGGGCAGAATAGTTTGGTAAACCCAGTTGAGAATATATGTCATTCTCGCTCTTGATCAAATCTATTGAGTAGTTTTATTCGGTATTCACACTATTATAAAAGGTATTTGTGCCTCTTCACCTGGTGTTATTTATTCATTTTTTCTTCCTTGGCCAAATATAGTCCTTTTTTGTTTTTATTGTTTTAACCCTGTCTTGTACTTACAACCTCTTCTCCAAAATATACTCCTTTTATCTGTTTTTATAGAAGTATTATTCTCAAAAGTTAATTGAATGATTGATAAGGATTGCCTCATAGTCACTAAGTATCCTTCCCTCTTCTGACTCATTAGAAATATACTTCTCAAGAGTCATAAACCACATCAAATTATAATCATTTTCTACCTCCCCGCCTTTTCCAGTACCCTCCATGGATACATAATCATTATGAGCCAAAGCATCACACAAAGCCAAATCATTTCCTGAACTATTTGTAACTACTCCCCAGCCCATTCCTTGGAGTTGTAACCAAAGTGTTAAGCAAAGCATAGTCTCTTCATGATGATTTCCTGTCCAGTCCCTCTAAATACATTTTCTCCTCCTTCTCTATAGTGCTCCAATCTAGCCCTACAATCATTTTCAACCAAAATATTAGGTACACTCTCTCCCTCTGTGCCTTTAGCACCCCAACTATCTTGCTAAAATACTTAAGTTAAAGCGTAAGTATGGATTATGACTTTTAATCTCTTCATGTCTAACCCTTCTATGCAGGCTCCCTGTCTCTCCCTATTGAACCCCAACTCTCTTTAATTAAGGTATCTAGTAAAGTAAGATCACTTCTAATTTAATTATGCTTAGAACCTCTAAGTACCCTAAGAACTGGGACACTCTGAATATTTCTTTTAAGCACTTTAGAATTGACTTTAAAGTATGGGAAACTCTGGTACAGCATTGTCCAGCATAGGGCACCACCCTCAGAGAAAGTGCTAAGCCCTATGAGGAAGGCAGATATAAAGTAGCTCAAAGGAAACATGAGATAAGTAAGTTTAGAGTAAGCATCCCAGGTATTCTCCTGGACTACTTGTGACAGACCTGCAATAGAGCATTCTAAACTCATAGTGGTCCAATCAGCTACAGTCAGACACACTTTAATTTGTCTCAAACATGATGATGTCATGTTTGGTCTTTTTTGATAAGAATGACAAGAAGCAATTATACCCATAATTTCTAAGTACAATTCCTTTAACTCTCTTCAGCCCCTTAATTGTCTTAAGAGAAATACAATTTTCAAGAGTTAGAAGTATTATCTTTTCTTAAGTGGATGTATACAATCTAATGTTCTTGACCAAGATTTCCTCTTTTTTCCCATTTCCATTTACCTTTGCATGCATCTCTTGAGTCTTGTATTTGGAGATTGAATTTTCTGTTTAATCCTGACCTTTTTAATCAGAAAATCTTGAAAGTCCTTTATTTCATTGATAAATATATCTTTTCCCCTGACAGAATATGCTGAATTTCAGGTTAGTAAATTCTTGGTTATAATCCAATGTCCTTTGTCCACCAGAAGCTCATATTCCAGGTCCTTCAATTTTTTTAAAATTGAGGCTCATAAGTCCTAAGAAATTCTAATTGTGCTTACTTTGTAGTACATAGGACAGTTTTTTTTTAATTGAAGGTAATAGCTTTTGGTTTTTGTTTAAACTCCACAGTTCTTCCTCTGGCTATAGATTGCATTCTCCATTGCAGATACACTCAAATTGTCCCTGATTATTGCACTAATGGAATGAGCAAGTCCACTAAGGTTAGTCTATGCTAGTCCTCAAAGTTTTTATTATATGGTCTCTTTCTAAAAGTGTTCTTGTATTCTTTCAGGGACTGTTTTGTCTCCTTAATGTTGTGACCGTTTTCCTTTATTATTTACTGAAGAATATTTTTGAGGCACTGACTTTCTGGTAGACCAATAATTATGAAATTCTCTCTCCTGGGCCAATTTTCAGGTCCTTTGTTTTTCCTAAAAGTTACTATAGTTTTTCTTCAATCTTTTCAGCCATTTTGTGTTGCTTAATGGAATCGTGGTGTCTCATAGATTCTTTAGTTTCTATTTATCCAATTCAAATTTTTAAGGCTTTATTTCCTTCAGTTAGTATTTGTTTTTCCTTTTCCATTTGTTTAATTTTACTTTTTCAATTTCCCTACATCCCTTCCAACATTTGTCATTTTCTCCTTCTGTCCTATTAGTCAATCCAATAGGTATAAGACAGTACCTTAGAATTGTTCCAACTCATATTTCTCCTATCAACAGGTGGGATTTTTTAAAATGTTTAAATAGATTTTATTAGTAACCTCATCTGAAAATTGTTCATGTTTCTTGATTATTTATCAATAGGAAGATGGCTCCTATGTCTTATAAATTTAACTCTGTTATCTATATTAGGAGATGATGTTTTATCAGAGAAAGTTGCTTCAATACTTTTTCCATAGTTGCCATTGCTAACTCTGTTTCCCTCCATCCTATTCCCTCCCACCCTGATTTTTTCTATTCTTTCTCTTCTTTTATACTGTCTCTCCATAAAAGTGTGTTGTATCTGACTAATCTCTCCCAGGATCCTTCCTCATTTCTATCACCTACACTGTCCCTCCCCTCCCCCTGTCCACTTTCTCCTTTTCCTCTCATTTTGTACTCCAAGGAAAAATAGATTTCTATACTCAATTAAATGTGAATGTTAGTTGCTCTCTAAGCCACTTCTGATGAGCTACTCACCTTCCCCCTCTCACATATCATTGCAAAAGTTTTTTTCTTTTCTCTGTTATGTAAAATAGCTACTCCATTCTACCTCTTTTTTCACTTTCTCCCAATATTCCCCATCAACTTCATTTTTTATAATACATTATCCCTTCAAATTATTTTCCCTCCTGTACCTTATCTATAATTGCTCCTAACTGCCTGAAATAATGAGAAGGTTCATATGAGCTTTCAGTATCACCTTCCCATTCAGGAATACAGGCAAATAAACATCATTAAGTTCCTTATGATTCATCCTTCCCATACACCCCCTCCATGCTTCAACTGAATACTGTACTTGAAGATCAAAGTTTCTCTTCATCTCTAGTCATTTCATCCATAAAAGTCCCCTATTTCATTGACTGTCCACCTTTTCATTTTTTATTATATACATATTTTATTTGTTTTTCAATTGTATACAGTAGTAGTTTATACCCATCACCCTTTGGTAGGGTTTTGAAATTTACACATTTTTTCTCATCCCTTCTTCCCTCCCCTCCACCCATTCACAGAAGGTAGTCTGATAATCCTGACATTGTTTTCATGCAATACATTGATCAAAATTGAATGACTTGAGAGAAAAATCCTATCCTTGAGGCAAAAATAAAATATCAGAGATAGCAAAATTATGTATTACATAGGACAGTTTTTTTTTTCTTAAATTGGAGGTAATAGTCTTTGGTCTTTGTTTAAACTCCACAGTTCTTTCTCTGGCTATAGATGGTATTCACCATTGCAGATACACCAAAATTATCCCTGATTATTGTACTAATTGAATAAGCAAGTTCATTGAGGTTGATCATCACCTCCATGTTGCTATTAGGGTATACATTTCACTCAGCATCAGTTCATGCAAATTTTTCCAGACTTCTTTGAAATGCCACCCATTCTGGTTTCTAATAGGACAATAATATTCCATAATATGCATATACCACAATTTGTTTAGCCGTTCCCCAATTGCTGGACTTTAACTCGATTTCCAATTCTTTGCTACAAAAAAACTGGTTTGAATATTTTTGTACTTTTGTATCACTTTTCATGTTCTCTTCAGGGCATAGACCCAGTAGTATTATTGCAAGATCAAAAGATATGCATATTTTTATTGTTCTTTCAGCATAATTCCAAATTGCTCCCCAGAAAAGTTGGATCAGTTCACAGCTCCAGCACCAATGTTTAGTGTCCCAGATTTCCTGCATCCATCCGACAATGATCATTGTTCTTTCTGGTCATATTGACCAAGTGTAGAAGAGTGAGGTAGTATTTCAGAGATGCATTAATTTGTATTTCCCTAACCAGTAATAATTAAAGCAATTTTTCATATGCCTATGAATAGCTTTCATTTCTTAATCTGATAATTGTTGTTGCATATCCTCTGACCATTTGTCAATTGGGGAATAGCTTGGGTTTTTATAAATTTTACTCAATTCTCTATATATTTTATAAATGAATCAGTCAGAAATACAAGTTATAAAATTTGATTACCAAAATACTAAATTTCTTTTGATCTTGGTTATAGTGGGTTTGCTTGTGCAAAAGCTTTATAATTTAATATAATCAAAATTACTCATTTTTTTTTTTTAGTGATGGTCTTCATTCATTTCTTGGCTATAAAATGCTTCCCTTTCCATAGATCTGACAGCAAAACTATTCCCTGATCTGCTAGTTTATTTATTATATTGACTTTTATGTCTAAATCCTGCACCCATTTTAATCTTAACTTGGTATATGGTATGAGATGTTGGTCTAATCCAAGTTTCTGACATAGCTGGCTTCCAATTTTCCCAACAGTTTTTATTGAAGAAATAACTTTTATCCTAGAAGCTGGACTCTTTGGGTTTCTCAAACCGCAGATCACTATAATCATTTCCTGCTGTCTCTTTAGCACCTAGTCTATTCCACTGATCCACCACTATTTCTTAGTCAGTATCAGATAGTTTTGATGATTGATGTTTTATAATATAATTTAAGTTCTAGCAAGACTAAACTACATTTTTTGTATTTTTTTAATTAATCCCTTGATATCCTTGATTTTTGTTTCTCCATATTAATTTAGTTGCAATTTTTCTATCTTATTAAAGTAATTTTTTGAAAGTTTGATTTGTAAGGTGCTAAATAAGTAGTTTAATTTATGTAGAATTGCCATTTTTATTGTGTTAGCTTGGTCTATCCAGGATCAGTTGATATTTGCCCAGTAATTTAAATCTGATTTTATTTGTGTGAAAAGTGTCTGAGTTTGCCTTGGCAGGTAGGCTCCCAAGTATTTTAAATTGTCTAAAGTTACTTTAAATGCGATTTCTCTTTCTATTGCTTGCTGCAGTAATTATTATCTTTCCAGTAATAAATAGAAATGCTACAGAATTATATAGATATATTGTATATCCTGTGTCTTTGCTAAAGTTGCTAATTGTTTCTAGTAATTTTTTAGATCACTTTTAGAGTTCTCTAGGTAAACCATCATGTCATCTGTGAAGAGTGAGAGTTTTGTTACTTCCTTCCCAATTTTAATTCCTTCAATTTCTTTTTCTTCTCTTCTTGCAGAAGCTAACATTTCTAATATGATGTTGAATAGTAGTGGTGTTAATGTGAATCCTTGCTTCACCCCAATCTTATTGGGAATGCCTCTAGTTTATCCCCATTGCATACAATGCTTGTTGATGGCTTTAGATAGATACTACTTAACATTCTTATTCTTAAGCTCTCCAGTGTTTTTAATAGGAATGGGTGCTGTATTTTGTCAAAGGCTTTTTAAGAATCTATTGTGATGATCATATGGTTTATATTAGGTTTGCTATTGTTATAGTCAATTATATAACAATTTTCCTAATATTGAACCAACCTTGCATTCCTGGGATAAATCCTGCTTGATCAGAGTGTATTATCCTAGTGATAACTTGTCGAAAGTACTTTGCTAAGATTTTATTTAAAATTGTTGCATCCATATTAATTAGGTAAATTGGTCTATAATTTCCTTTCCCTGTTTTGACTCTTTTTTGTTTGGGTATCAGCACCATATTAGTGTCATAGGAGTTAGGCAGAGTTCTATCTTCACCTGTTTTTTCAAATAGTTTATATAGAATTGGAATCAATTGTACCTTAAATGTTTGACAGAATTCACTTGTGAATCCATCTGGCCCTGGAGATATATTTTTAGGGAATTCAATGATGGCCTGTCAAATTTCTTTTTCTAAGATAGGCTTACTTAAGTATTTAATTTCCTCTTGATTTAACCCGGGCAACTTATATTTTTGTAAGTATTCAACCATTTCATGTAGATAATCAATTTATTAGCATACATTTGGACAAAATAGTTCCAAATTATTACTTTAATTTCCTCCTCATTGGTGGTGAGTTCATGTTTTTCCTTTATGTAAATTGGTTTTCTTTTTCTTAATCAAATTAAGCCAAGGTTTATCAGTTTTGTTGTTTTTTTCATAGGACCAACTCTTGGTTTTATTTACTAGTTCAGTGGCTTTCTTACTTTCAATTTTATTAATTTCTCCTTTAATTTTGTGGGAGACCTCAACCTCATGCTCTCAGATCTAGATAAATCAATTCATAAAATAAACAAGAAAGAAGTTAAGGAGGTAAATAAATTGTTAGAAATACTAGATATGGTAGACTTATGGAGGAAACTGAATGGGGATAGAAAGGAATATACTTTTTTCTCTGCAGTACATGGAACTTATACAAAAATTGACCATGTACTAGGACATAAAAATGTAATGATCAACTGCAGAAAGGCAGAAATAATGAATATATCTTTCTCAGATCACAATGCAATAAAAGTTATATGAAATATTGCGCCAAGGAGATACAGACCCAGAACCAATTGGAAACTGAATAATTTTGAGAATTTCTAAATTGGTGTTTAATTGAGGATTTTTAATTTACTTTTTCCTTCTCTAACTTTTTAGTTGCATACTTAGTTCATTGATTTCCTTTTTCTCTATTTTATTCACATTTAAAGATGTTCTAAAGAATGCTTTAATTGTATCCCATAAGTTCTGGTATGTTGTCTTGTTATTGGCATTATCTAGAATGAAACCATTAATTCCATCTATAATTTGTTGTTTACTCTTCTCATTCTTTAAAATAAGCTTATATAGTTTCCAATTAGTTTTAGGCTTATCTCTCTATGGCCCATCATTGCATGTGATGTTTAATGCATTATGATCTGAGAAGGAAGTATTCACTATTTCTGGTTTTCTGCATTTGATTATGAGGTATTTAATGCCCTAGTATATGGTCAACATTTGTCTAAGTGCCATGTACTGAAGAGAAAAGTATATTCCTTTTTATCCCCAGTTAATTTTCTCCAAATGTCTATCATGTCTAGATTTTCTGACATTCTATTTACCTCCTTACCTTCCTTCTTGTTTATTTTATGATTAGATTTCTCTAAATCTGAGAGAGGAAGGTTGAGGTCTCCCACCAGTAGAGATTTTCTGTCTATATCTTCCTGTAACTCATTCATCTTCTCCTCTAAGAATTCAGATTCTGTACCATTTGGTACATCCATATTTAGTAATGAAATTGCATCATTTTCTATGGTAACTTTTAGAAGGATATAGTTTCCTTCCTTATCTCTTTTAATGAGATCTATTTTGCAGCTGCTTTGTTTGAGATAAGGATTGCTACCCCTGCCTTTTTCACTTCAGCTGAAGCAAAATATATTTTGCTCCAAACTTTTTTTTTTGCTTTTGACCTCAGGGACTGGACAGAAGTCCCTTTTTATATTTTTTAAAATAAATTCTTATTAGTATCTTCTTTACATTGCATAAATTTCTTCCTGTATTTATTCCCCTCCCCAACATAAACATTCCCATATATAAGGAACAGTATATGAAATCATGAATCTCTATTATATAGTTTGTTTTTTCAAGTATTTAGCAAATTCAACAGATTTTTTAACATGTATTTAACTTATTCACATTAGTTCTCCATCACCCAAAAAGAAATACAAAAACCTGTAACAAGATATGCCTAGTCAACAAAACAAATTCTTGTTTTGGCCATGTCCAATAAATGTAAATCTCAATCTGCACTCAAGTCCATCATTGCTAAGCCAGAAGGTAGGCAGCATTTTGAGTTCTCTGAAATCATGATTGATTATGCTGATCAGTTTCTAAATCTATTTGCACTACTAATGTAGTTAGTGATTTGGAATTTCTACATCCTCCCATCTATTGATAGCTTGATTTCTTCCTCTGAAAACTGCATTTCTATCCTTTGCCCATTTATCATTTGGGGAAAAGACTACTTATAAATTTGTAAATAGTCAGAATTTTTTTTCTCATTTACCTGCATCTCTTCTAATCTTAGCTGTAACAGTTGTTTGTGCAAAAATTTTAAAATTTTATTTAAGGGTTTATTTTCTCTCACCATACACCA
This sequence comes from Macrotis lagotis, assembly GCF_037893015.1. Lineage (NCBI taxonomy): Eukaryota > Metazoa > Chordata > Mammalia > Peramelemorphia > Peramelidae > Macrotis > Macrotis lagotis. Next base: position 216,361,396 of record NC_133661.1, read on the forward strand.
ATATTTGGTATTGAACTTTCCCTTTCTCTTATTTCAAGTTATTTCTTGTTCCTCTAATTTGTTTCCTGATGTCACTAAGTCATGTACCTGGTATCTTATCTTGGAACATACTATGAGACATTTCTGCCACTTCCTAGTTAATTGTTATGTTTTTAATCATAACTGGGATCTTTTGGTTTATCAAATAATGTTTTCCATTAACTTCTGTATATTGTGTATCTAATCTATTTCACTACTCAATCTCCCTTTCTTTAAAAGTCATCTTTTAAAAACTGCTTTGAAATAAAGTTTCAGATATGATGCTTGTAAATTTCTTCCCTTTCATAATTTCCCTTAATATTGACCTTTTGGTGATTCTTTTTTCCCTATCTGTATGAAATATTTGCAAGTTTATTTGGGCAATTAGGTAATAATTTTTCCCATATTGCCTCAGACTACATATGAGCAATTTATATTTCTGCATTTAGCTGTTTCTATTTGTGTAAAGATTATTTTTCTATTTATGTAAAGATTATTTTGCAGTTTTTAGGCATACCATCTCTTAGCATACTGATTTTTTTTATTTTCAATTGAATTTCTCCATCTTCTTTCTACTGGGTTGTTGGTAAAATAAATTATTTAGTTGACTTCCTAGTTTCCTAAAAAAACTCACTCTCCAAAATATCATTTTATTTCCTCTTTTCTTGGTTATATTTAAATTTTTGCAATGTGTAAAACAGTAAAAGGGATAATAGATGAATATTCTTGTTTTACCAGTGATCTCACTGAAAAGGTCTCAAACTTTTCTCCATTTCCTGTTTGATCTTGAATTTAGAGAAATACTATTCAGAAAGGTCCTTTTGCTCCTATTATTTCTAGTTTTTAACATTAAGTGATTTTATCAGAAGCCTTTTCAGCATCTACAGGTATCATATACTTTTATTTTACATTGTCATTTTCCCTAATATTGAACCAAACCTGCATTCTAAGCATAAATCCAACCAGATCATAAGAGTAATCTTCATACTTTTTTTATAATCTTAGTAACATTTTACTTAAAATGATTACATCAAAGACCATTACGAGTTTTGGCCTATGACTTTCTTTGCTGTCTCCCTGATTTAGGTATCAAACACTAATTTTTATCATAGATTTGATGGTACCTCTGGATTGTCTGGTTAATCCAAACGGCTTGAAGTAACATTTAATATCATTTGCTAGTAAATCTGTGGTTTGGTTTCATTTGGTCACTCATTTACGACTTGTTTCATTTTAGAGGAGTTAAATACTTCCTAGTTGGGCAACCCTAGACAAGTCACTTGGCTACCTGTTACAACTATAACATGATATAACAACACCTGCCTCAAAGAATTGTAAAGAAGAAATGAGAGATTTAAAAAGTGCTTAGCACAGTGCCTCCCACATAGACACTTAAGGTTTAAATCCTTTCCCTACATTCACAATGGCCCATCAAGGTCTTAGACAAGCCTAGTTCTTAAACCCTAAACAGTTCCTATGTACCCATACTCTGGATTCCTCTTATTCTAAAGTCAGAGTTCCCAAATTGTGCAGAATTAATCCCAACCTTCCAATTCTATTAGTTTGGCTAATAAAGCCCCATATTTTAGTTCATAAAGTCTATGAGCTAAGTTTAAGTTGAACAAAGAAAAGAGTAGCCCACACTTCACTGTTCGATATGCTCAGAATGAGAACGGAATAGAGAAGTAATTCAGATATTTGGGCCCTATGTGATGCAGGATAAATGAGAAGGAGTTTGATAACAGAAGGCTTTGATTCTAGAATGTGTTCTACGAAGATCTCTGAAACCATTTCCTCATTTTTAAATGGAGGAAGATGACCATTGAGGTTCCCTCCCTTCCCTGCTGTATCCTATGATGACTCCACTTTCTCATTATGCCACAGATAAATGGCATCATACACATATACACACAGAATTATTTGCAATGTATGGAATTAAGTTCTGTCTTATAAATCTTCAAGTTCTATTAAGTGACATTACTAACAACAGTCACAAAGAGGGATGTTAGTTTTTAACACACAAACACACATGCAAAAAAAAAGCTGTTGATGATGGTTCCTATGGGTCCCAAATGCTAAATACAACCACTATTAACTCTTACTGGGTTCATAAAAAAGCAACAAGGACTACTGTCTTAGCACAGGACCAAGGACCTGTAGGCCAAGGACCCCTCAAAGTTAATATAAAGTGTCTATCTCAATAAATAGACCAAGAAAAAATACTGTCTGGAGAGTAAATGTCTCACATATACATGTATTACTAATTTGTAAATGAACCAGATACTACTGTGAATAAAATGAATTCAATTATGTCATTGAATTCATAATTGTTTTTTTTTTCATTTATGATATGAGCTGGAGTGGAGAATGGAGGAGGGACAGGTGAGGTCCATGAAAAATTTAGGAGTATTCCATAGTATAAAAGTTGGAAATCACTACTGTAGTGCAAAATTCTGAAGTCCAACACTGAGAACTATCCAAAGTTTCCATTATATCTATTCTACACCAATTTAAAACTCATGCAGTATAACCCAGTGTATTTATTTCTTGTTAACTTTTTGTAGTTTTGCATCTTATTTGATTCAAAACACACAAATGAGTAATTTGCAGATTCATCATAGATATTCTAAGGTAATAGCCAGTGTGTGTTTGAGCTTAAGAAATTGCAACTCTTACTAGAAAATTATTCCCTCAACCTAAGGTTAGCAGCACCTCCCAACAAAACATTCCTGTTTAGAGTAAGCATCTAAGAGTAACAAGTCAATCTGAATAGAGACCAAAATGTACATTTCTTAGGTGTGTTTACCTCATTATACACCCTATTCATTTCTACTAAATTCAGGAAAACATCTTACCCATGATATATAACCACCAAAGATTTGCTTAAACTTTGATGACTGGACATACAACATAGCTTAAGCATCTTTCAGATATAAAAATCTGATTAAAATATGTCCCCAATTCATTTAAATTCCAAATACATTAACATATATGGTACTTGCTATGAGAGAATCTGTCCATTTAAATTTCAGAGTCATGCCTTTCTAGTTTCCCTCCTTCCCACCCCTAATAATATTTAAAATGCAATTATACCTGCAAGACCGTGGACACAGAGCATCCTACCAAGCTTGATCTCCAGCTAATTACAGTTCTCTGTCCTAGATCTCCATAATAAATTTTTCCTCTAACTAATCAAACATTAAAAAAAGAGAAGAAATTACTGCTTCAGGGAAATGACTTTATTGTCTATGGTACCTTTTAGGAGGATAAAGTTTCCTTCCTTATTTCTATTAATGCTATCTATTTTTGCTGCTGCTTTGTCTGAGATAAGGATTGCTACTCCTGCTTTTTTTACTTCAGCTGAATCAAAATATATTTTGCTCCAACCTTTTACCTTTACTCTATATGTATCTCTCTGCTTCAAATGAGTTTCTTGTAAGCAGCATATTGTAGGATTCTGGTTTTTATTACACTCTGCTATTTGCTTACATTTTAAGGGAGAGTTCATCCCATTCACATTCAACGTTATGATTACTAATTCTTTATTTCCTTCTGTGCTATATTCACTCTATTTGTATTTTTCCCCCTTTTCCCCCTTTAATCCATATTCCCCAGTCTTTTGTTTCTCAAAACCACCCCCTTCAGTGTTTTTGCTCTCCTATATCACACCCTCCCCTTTCTTTCCCCTTTCCCTTTTTCCCTTTTTCCCTTTTTCCCTTTTTCCCTTTTTCCCTTTTCCCTTCCCTTCCTTTTGTTATTTCCCCTTATTTCCCCCACTCCCCTTCCCTTTCTCCCTCCCCCCTCCCCTTTTCCCCTTTTCCCCTTTTAATACTTGAAAGGTTAGATGTTTTATAAGTTAACTGAATATGTGTAGGTTAACTTTAAGCCAAATCTGATGAGAAGAAGATTCAGGTGTTTCTCCTCTGCTCCCTTCTTCCCCACTATTACCATAGGTTTTTTGTACCTCTTAGTGTAATGAGATTTACCCCCATTCAATGCCCTCCCTCCTCCCATCTCTTTCCTGTCCCCCTTTTTAGGGCGGTAATGTATGTTTTTTCGATCCTTCTGTCTAAGTCATAGAAAATTCTGAGTGTCTGTCCCTTCTAGATCCGTACATTCTGTCGAATAGAGTCAAAATTCCTGAGAGTTATTAGAGTCTTTCTCCCAAGTGGGGTTAAAGCCAGTTACATCCCATTGGATAGTAGTCTCATGGATAGGTCATGAATGTCCATCATTTCTGGCTAGGTGTATTCTCTCCGTTAGAGTTACATTTCTCAAGGTTTATGAGAATCTTTTTTTAAAATTTTTTTTATCCCCATGCTGGGGTTTAGCCAATTTCAACTTACTGGATTGCATTTTTTTTCTTTTACCCCCCCCCCTTTTTTTTACCTTTTCATGGGTCTCTTGAACCTCCTGTTTTATATTCAAATTTTCTGTTTAGCTCTGGTCTTTTCATCAGAAATTTTTGGAATTCTTCCATTTCGTTAAATGTCCATCTTATTCCCTGGAAGAGAAGGCTCAGCTTTGCAGGAAAGTAGATTTTTGGCTGCATCCCAAGCTCCCATGCTCTTCGAAATATCTCGTTCCATGCCCTTTAATCCCTTAAATTTGCTGCAGCCAAGTCCTGCGTGATCCTTACTGTGGCTCCTTGATATTTAAATTGTTTCTTTCTGGCTGCTTGCACGATTTTCTCTTTTATCTTATAGTTCTGTAGTTTGGCCACAACATTCCTTGGTGTTTTCATTTTAGGATCTTTTTCTGGTGGGGAATGATGTACTCTTTCAATAACTACTTTGCCCTCCGATTCCATGATATCAGGGCAGTTTTCCATCACTAGATCCTGTAATATTGAGTCCAGACTTTTTTTCTCTTCAATGTTTTCAGGAAGTCCTATAATTTTCAGGTTGCCCCTCCTCATTCTATTCTCAAGGTCAGTGGTTTTCTTTATGAGGTATTTTACATTTGCTTCTATTCTTTCTATTTTTTGATTTTGTTTAACTGACTCTTACTGTCTCATGGAGTCATTAGTTTCTGTAGACTCCATTATTTTTTGGGGGGAGAAGTTTTCTTCATTAACTTTTTGCAACTCTTTTACGAATTTGTCAATTCTACTTTTGAAAGCGCTTTCCATTTGACCAATTGAGGTTTTGAGAGAATTAATTTCTTTTTGCATTTGCTCATTTGAGGATCTGAGAGAATTATTCTCATTTTGTATTTGTCCAATTGATGATCTGAGAGATTTATTCTCCTTTTGTGTTTGTCCAATTGTACTTTCTAAGGTATTAATTGTCTCCCCCAAATTTTTAAGCACCTTCGTTTTTTCTTCAAGAAGACCAGATTGTATTCTCCTCAGAGGTTCCAGGTCTCCTGGAGTTGGGGTCTTTCCTTTCCAGGAATTTTTCTATATATCCGCCTTTCCGCTGACCCTTCTTCATTATGCTAAGACCTTGAGTTGGGGGGAGGGGCTGGTTCACCTGGGCTTGATATCGCTGAAGGCTTTCCTGAGTGCAGTTTCTCTGGCTGGCCAGTAGGAGGTGCTAGTTTTCCTCTCTGGAGTGTCTGTGACCTTGGTTGGGAGGCCTTCTCCCTTTGCCTGAAGGCAGGAGTTGGAACTATTGAATTCTTTTGCCTTCAATCAATGATGGGCTTTACCCTGGCCTGAGGTCATTCCTCAGCTGGGCTGATTCTTTTGCTCACACACCTGGGCCTGAGACAGAAGTAATTTACCTTTGTTTGAGGAGAAGCCTCTGTGCAATGGAGATGTGCCCTCAGAGTTTCTCAGCCCCGAGAAGCCTAGGGATGGTGTCTTCCATTCTCCTGCACCAGAATACTTCCCCCAGCCTGGTCCCGGAGCTCTAGGGGGACAGCACCAACACCAGCGCCTCTGCTTCCCCACGGACCCAAGCCCCTTTCATCCAGCCCCACCACTGATCCAGCAGGTCCACTCTGGGGCCCTCAGACTCCCGGTTCCAATTCAGCTGTTAATCTGGCTGATCCAGGGCAGATCCTCCCTTGGAGCCCAGACTCACCCGCCGGGATTCGTCCAAGGCTGCTGCAGGACACAAATCCTGGGGTAGCTGTTCTTCTGGCTTTTCTTTCTGGGTTTTCTGGATCGGAATTCTTTTAAGAGGTTTGTTTCATGTGATAGATGGGGAAGAGATCAGGAGACTTTAGAACTATGCCTTCTCTCCGCCATCTTGGCCAGAAGTCCTCTGCTCCAAACTTTTACCTTTGCTTTAAATGTATCTCTCCGCTTCAAATGTGTTTCTTGTAAACAGAAAATTATAGGATTCTGGTTTTTAATTCACTCTGGTATTTGCTTACATTTCATGGGAGAGTTCATCCTATTCACATTCTTTTTTTTTTTTTAAGCTTTTTTTTGCAAGGCAAATGGGGTTGCCCAAGGTCACACAGCTGGATAATTATTAAGTGTCTGAGGCCAGTTTTGAACTCAGGTACTCCTAACTCCAGGGCCAGTGCTCGGTCCACTGCATCACCTAGCCGCCACCATCCTATTCACATCCAAATCTATAATTACTAACTCTTTTTTTGCCCTCAATATAATCTGATAGTCATGAGGTGGTATTTCTATTTTTCTAATCAGTAATGATTTGGAATATTAAATATGATCATATATAGATTTAACTTCATCATTTGAAGCCTGTTTGTTCATATCCTTTGTCCATTAAACAATTAGGAGATGATTTCAACCTTTTAAATGTGATTCAATTCTCAATATATTTTTGAAATGAGACTTTTATCAGAACCTCAAGCTCTGACAATTGATTCCCAGATTTCTATTTTTTTTTGTTTTTTTAGCTTTGCAAGGCAATGGGGTTAAGTGGCTTGCCCAATGCCACACAGCTAGGTAATTATTATGTGTCTCAGGCTGGATTTGAACTCAGGTACTCCTAACTCCAGGGCCAGTGCTCTATCCACTGCGCCACCTAGCTGTCCCCAGATTTCTATTTTTCTTTTAATCATAGCAGCATTGGACATATTAGTGCACAACATTTTGTTGTGCATTTTGCAATTTATAATATAATCTATTTAATGCTTGGACATAAATTTCTCTCCTTTTCATAGAACTGACAGATAAAGTATTTCTTGATCTTTTACTTGGTCTATGGTATCAGTTTTATGCCTGAATCCTGTACCCTTTTTTGACCTGATTTTGGTATAGGATCTCAGACATGAGTTTATGCTTAGTTTTTAACCATACCATTTCACTCTTTCTCAATAATTTTTGTTTAATATTGAGTAATTATTCCAGAAGCTAATGTATTTGGGTTTGAATAACAATAATTTACTATAGTCATTTACTACTGTTTCTTTTGTACCTGTCCTAATCTACTGGTTCAGGAGGATCAGGCAGTTTTGATGACTGACAGTTTTAGATCTGGAGGAGTTAGGCCACCTTCCTTTACATGTTGTTTTTTTTATCAGTTCCCACTATATTCTTGATATTTTGTTGCTCCAGATAACTTTTGTTATATTTTCTAGCCCATAAAAAGGTGATTTGGTAGTCTGTTTGTTATGGCACTGAATAACTAATTTAGTTTAGTTAGAATTGTCAATTTTATCATGTTATTTCAACCAAACCTTGAGGAATTAACAGTTTTCCAGTTGTTTAGATATGAATTTTGGTGTGAAAATTTTATATATTTTTTTTAATTAAAGATTTATTTATTTTGAGTTTTACACTTTCCCCCTCACACACACAGAAGGTAGTTTCTCAGTCTTCACAATGTTTCCATGGTATACAATGATCCAAATTAAGTGTGATGAGGGGAAAATCATATTCTTAAGGAAGAAACATAAAGTATAAGAGATAGCAAGATCAGACAATAAAATATCAGTTTTTTTTTCTAAATTTAAGGTAATAGTCCTCGGTCTTTGTTCAAACTCTACAGATATTTCTCTGGATACAGATGGTATTCTCCATTGCAGACAGCCTCAAATTGTCCCTGATTGTTGCACTGTTGGAATGAGCAAGTCCATCAAGGTTGATCATCGCCCCCATGTTGCTGTTAGGGTGTACAGTGCTTTTCTGGTTCTGCTCATCTCACTCAGCATCAGTTCATGCACATCCCTCCAGGCTTCACTGAATTCCCATCCCTCCTGCTTTCTAATAGAACAATAGTGTTCCATGACATACATATACCACAGTTTGCTAAGCCATTCCCCAATTGAAGGACATTTACTTGATTTCCAATTCTTTGCCACCACAAACAGGGCTGCTAAGAATATTTTTGTACAAGTCATGTTTTTACCCTTTTTCATCATCTCTTCAGGGTATATATCCAGCAGTGATACTGATGGATCAAAGGGAATCCCCATTTTTGCTGCCCTTTGGACATCATTTCAAATTTCTCTCCAGAAAGGTTGGATGACTTCACAGTCCACTAACAATGTAATAGTGTTCCAGATTCCCCACAATCCTTCCAACAATGATCATTATCCCTTCTGGTCATATTGGCCAGTCTGAGAGGTGTGAGGTGGTACCTCAGAGAAGCTTTAATTTGTATTTCTCTATTAGGTATTTATTTAGAGCAATTTTTCATATGACTATGGACTGCTTTGATCTCCTCATCTGTAAATTGTCTTTGTATATCCTTTGACCATTTGTCAATTGGAAATGGCTTTTTTGAAAAATATGACTCAGTTCTCTGTATATTTTAGAAATGAGTTCTTTGTCAGAAATATTAGTTGTAACGATTAGTTAGTAATATATAGAAATGATGAAAATTTATGTGAGTTTATTTTAATATTCTGTATTATGCTTAATTTATTGATTGCTTCAAGTAGTTTTTTTAGATGATTTCTTTAGGATTTTTTAAGATATAATTAAGAAAGATATCATATCATCCAAGAAGAGTAAAAGTTTTGATTCTTCATTACCAGTTTTACTTTCTTCAATTTCTTTTTCTTTTTTATTGCTATAGCAAACATTTCTAACAGTATATTAAATAGCATTGGTGATAATGGGCATCCTTGCTTCACCCCTGATCTACTGGAAGTGCTCCTATTTTATTCCCATTATGTTTAATATTTGTTGGTGGTTTTAGATAGATACTCATTATTTTAAGGAAAACTCCATTCATCTATACACTACTGCTTTTAATGGGAATGGATGTTATATTTTATCAAAAGATTTTTTCAGCATCTATTGAGAGAGTCAGAAGATTTCTGTTGGTTTTTTTATTTAGATGTTCAATTAGCTTGAGTGTTTTCTTATTATTGAACCATCTCTGTATGTGTGGTATAAATCCTACCTGATCATGGTGTTTTTTTCCTAGTAAAAAATTGCTGAAATCTTTTTGCTAAAATTTTTGCTTCAGTGTTTATTTGGGAGAGAGGTATTTAATTTTCTTTGTCTAGTTTGACATTTCCTGGTTTAGGTATCAATACAATATTGGTGTCATAAAAGAAATTTGGCAGAACTACTATTTTAAAATAATTAATGTAGAACTGAAATTAAAATTTCCTTGAGTATTTAATCAAATTCACTTGTTAATCCATCTGGACCTGTAAACTTTTTCATAGTTTATTGATGGTTACTTCAATTTTTCCCCCCTGAAATGGGGGATATTTAAGTATTTTATTTTCTCTCTTTTAATCTGAATAGCTTATATTTTTAAAATATCTATTCATTTCACTCAGATTTTGAAACTTATTGTCATATAGTAGGTAAAATGCCTCTAAATTATCTCATTAATTGCCCCTCCCATTAGTGTTGAGTACAACCTTTTCATTTTGATACCAGTGATTTGGTACTATTTTTCTTTTTTTCTTTTTTCTTTTTGGTTTTTGTAAGGCAATGGGGTTAAGTGACTTGCCCAAGGTCACACAGGTAAGTAATTATTAATTGTCTGAGGCCAGATTTGAAATCAGGTCCTCCTGACTCTGGGCCAGTGCTCTACCCACTGTGCCATTCAGCTACCCCCCCTTCTTTTTCTTTTTAAATCAGATTAATCAAAGCTTTATCAATTTCATTTTTTTATAAAACCAACTCTTAGTTTTATTTATTAGATCAATGGTTTTCTTGCTTTCAGTTTTATTTAGCTATCCTTTGATCTTTAGATTGTCTAATTCAGTACTTAATTAGGGATCTTTAATTTGTTCTTTTCCTTAGATTTTTTATAAGCATTTAGAGACATAAAATTTTTCCCAAAAATTGTTTTGTTTGCATCCCATGTATTTTGGTATGTCATTGTTATAATTTTCTTAGGTAAAATGATCGATTATTTCTGATTTGTTGTGTGATCTACTTATTCTGAAAAATTAAAATATTTAGCTTCCAATTAATTTTTCTTTTGTTTCCATGTCCTTTATAATAAGTAATTTTTATCACATTATGATATGAAAAGTATGCATTTATTATTTCTGTCTTTTTGCATTTGATTTTTAAGATTTCAATGCTCTAGTCAATGGTCAATTTTGGCATAGGTGCCTTGTATTACTGTCCCTTGAACAAGAGCTCCAGAAGCAGCTACTGCTGCTGTTTCAGTGGCCCCGATGATCTGCTCCTTTTCTGTTGGTGTTAAGTCTGCACTGCTCCAATCTTTCCCCTGTGCAGCACAGTTTTCCTGTTGGTCTTCAAAGATATCCTTGGCAATCCCTTGACTGAGAGATCTGCAATTGGCCACTGCTGCCATTGTCCCAATCACTGGGTTTCCAGTTCCTGGAAGGCTAAGGCCAGTTGTTGACTCTAGTGTGAACTCAAGCTGATCCACACTTTTCTCTACCCTGGTATAATAGAACTTTCCTGTTGATCTTCCAAGTTGTCTTGGGTTGGAAGATTGTTTAATTTAGTCTTTTTGAGGGTTCTACCACTATTATTTGATTAATTTTTTAAATGTATTTGGAGTGTTTGTGGGGTGAGTTTGGACAAGTCCTTGCTTTTACTTCACCATCTGAAGCTGCATCTGCCAACTTTACTGAGTAGTGTAGCAAAATCTGTGCCTTAGAAAATTCATTTTGTCAGAGGTATAGAGGAAGAATTAGAAAATAAGGTGAGAATAATAAGAAGGCAATTACAATACTTAAGGCAAAAGGTGATAAAGCTTGAATGTGTGTTAGTAATGTGATTTTACAGTCCAGGGAAGATTAAGGATAGATGCCTAGATCTGGAAATCATATGAACAGAGATAATTATTGAATTATGTGTGCATACACATAAATTCATGCATATTTTACATATACAAATTCTTTTGAGGCTTGAGGCTTCATCTTTAAAATGGATTAGCATAACCAAATCCTTAAAAATATCCTCAACATAATAACCTAATGCAATGAAAATTTGGAGTCACAGAAATTTAATTCAGATGATGGCACTGCCACTCATTACACATGACATGAGATAGTTTCTTTAAAGTCTTAGAGCTTCAGTTTATTCAAATATAAAATGAAAGATATGATCTACAGCAACCTAATTAGTTCCCTTCTAGATTAGGAATTGTAATCTTGAGATGTGGTCTTTTAATGCTGAGAATTCCTTCCTACTCCTTCAAATTGGGATATTTCTTGAGCTTTCAGTAAAAACTCAACAAAGAAATTACCCTAAATAGGTACATATATGAAAAAATAATAACAATGTGGATATCTATTATTGTTGATTAAATTCATTGCTTCAAAAGTAAGACTGAATTCATTCAATTTGAAAATCAAACTTCCTCATATTCAGACCACTGACAGATGCCTTTAAGTACTCAAAGGATTAAGGAGAAAATCTGAAAAGAAACACAGGAAATGTAAGCCATAAACATCTGTTGACTATCATAACCATCTCTGACATTAATTTGTTATTAGATTTAGCACTATTTGAACTTCTCTGCTCAACAAATGAATTATACTTCATTTGGTAATTTACATTTAAAATCTTAAAGTAGTTTTATATTCACATTTTCTTTTCTGATTTAAATGCTTAAAATCATATCCCTTCTTCCATAGCAGACATCTTAAATATTGAAGCCCATGCTAAGACCTTTGCTTCTTTCTTTTCTGACCATCTGTCTGACTCATGTTCTTCTTATTGACTACTTGTTATTCAGTTACTAAGGATTGTTAGCAATCTAGCCCAGAAACACTTGGTTCTATTTAAGACAAAAGCCTACTATTGAATTCAATGTCACAGTCAAGTTTTACAGCATTGAGGAATTGCCTTGATAAATGGCCTTGACATTAGAGATTGCACGACTCCACCTTCAGTGTCATCGCAACAGAGCATAAGTATTAAAGTATGACCATTGCTGCCTTCCCAAAACATATTAACTTGAAGCTCACTCTATCTCTGGATCCCATAGGCACAATAAATGGAGAAAATAACACATTTACAAACTGATAAAATCCAACAAAGCTAATAAAATCAGACACTTTATAGCTTGGCTAATAGTGTCCTTTGAAGGGCATCAAATAACACATCATGTACTGCTCAGGGGAAAATCAAATTAGGTACAGCAATGTCCCTTCAAGACTAACACATTTGAATAGGCCGGACATATTGGAGCTAATCAACTTATATTGCTAGATATTTTATCATCAATGCATTGTTTATGTTAACATGACATTATGCAGTTTCGATATTAAGTAGAGGGCAGTTATTTCTTAAGCTGTAGTTAGATTTCAGGCTGAATCCTTTCAGGAAAGTTTTATATATGTAGGAATCATAGTATAATGGTCACAGTCCAAAAAATGGTGATCAGAACTCATGAAGCTGGCAAGTATTTAATTCACCCAGGAGATCACCATTGGCTATATTTATATTTATAAACTTTATACCTTCTTGCCATACTAATTCTTAAATCCTTATACTTCTTTCTATATTTCTATTTTTAAAGATCATTAATGGATACATGTAATTAATATGCCTTAAGGATAGTCAGAATTGAACCTAAAAACATTCCATTTTAAATAAAAACCTATTAACAGCAACTAATAATAACATTTAAATAGTGCTTACTTATATGTGGAAAGCATTATGTTAAGTGCTTTACAATTATTTTATCCAATTTATATGATAATATCATGTTAGAAATATTTTTTCAATCCTCACAATAACCCAGTACAGCAACTATTATAATGATTCCCATTTTATAGATGAGGAAAACAAGGCAAACAGGAATTAAGCAACATGCTCAGGATCTCGCAGTAAAATTTTGAGGTCAAAGTTAATAATAATATTAGTCTATATTTATAAAATGATTATTATATTCCAGAAACTTCACTAGGCATTATACAATTGCCATTTCATTTGAGACAACAACTCTGGGAGGTGGATATTATTTTATTGCCATTTTACAAGTTAAGAAACTAAGGCAAACAGAAGCTAAATAAGATTATCCAAATAGCATAACAATGTCTGAGACAAAATTTAAACTCAAATTCCAGCACTAAGCTCTGAGTTGCCTAGGTGCCTCTAAGCAGAGATTTATACTTTGAAATATCTAAACAGATTTCCATTAAAAGTAAACAGTACATAGGTTAAATCAGGGTGATAGAGGGAAGGAAGAAAGGAAGAAAAGAAAGGTCAAAGCATATAATTTTGTCTGCTGTGAGATTTCTGTTCCATGCATTTTTTATTTCACCAGACTGGAAGGACAGCAATTTTTATAAAAGGCTTTTTAAAAATTTTATTTATTTAAGGCAATAGTGTTAAATGACTTGCCCAAGGTCACACAGCTAGGCAATTATTAAGTGTCTAATTTCAGATTTGAACTCAAGTCCTCCTGACTCCAGGGTCAGTACTCTATCCACTGCACCACCTAGCTGCTCCCCTTATAAATAATTTTATTTTCCTTTCTCTTTATTATCTTATGCTTAGGAGATTGAGGAAAGATATTTGATATAATTGGAGGGTTTAGGACAAAACAGTCCCTTCAGTGCTTGTCCAGTGTCAACATGATGGACATAGTTTTCATGAGTGCTGCTCAAGCTAAAACCTTCACCAATTTTGAAAATTTAAAGTCTTCCATCATGATCTCAAAAAATTTCTTCATTTTATCAATGAAGACTATTTTCAAAGTAAACCGGGAAGCATATAGAGTTGTAGTCTTTCTTACATATTATCCTTTTTTCTTTCTTCACCCATTATTCCTTCTGATCTTGTTATTTTATCCATTTTTCTTTCTATTCCTTTATATTTCCTAAAAAGTCAGACTTTTAGCCATTATCACTTCAAAGAAGGGTTAATTCTAGCCTTCCACAGAGCTTTGTTGACAGGGATTTATTGGACAAATAAATACTGTCAAATTCACAAAGGGCTATTCATTTGTCTGTTTGGGGGAATTTCATTCTATATTAAGGCACAAAGGCGAGAATATAGGAACCTACTTTAGGCTAGAAAACCAATGTTGAAGTCCACTAGTTAATGTTGATTCACCATATAATAATTGTGTTTGCTGAATTTTCTGATATCTCTATGCATTGTGTATTATCCCAAATTCTGGCAAAATTCACTGATGCATTTATGGATTATATCATCTTTATTAATAGAAGGTTCACTTTTTTTTGTTCTTCAGAATACTATAAGATCATTTGTGCCAGAAGAAACTGTGGCCCACACCTGATCCCTGTTTTCATAGTAAACTAATTGCTAGGAGGTTCTGTGCATGAAACAAAAATCTCAAACCATCCAAACAATTCAATAAACTATGAAGAGTTACCTATGTAAAGATTTTCTTAAAAAATTTTGTTTAGTTTACAACAGATAGATGGTATAGAAAATAAAACCAGAATTCCTAATAGTCTCTCTATATTAACTTGTCTGGAGTCCTATTATATATTTATTGTACTACTAGGAGTGGATAGAGCATAGGGGGTCACTGGACCAAGATGGCTCTAAAGGAGAAAAAGAGGTTGGTTGATTTAGCACAGAATTCTATCACTCAAAATCAATGCTTGTCATGGCATCACCTCCCTGACACTGAGTTCTTTGAAAAATGAAGGACAAAAATAAAAACAAGCAAACCCCCATCATTTTACAGATGAGGAAATTAATGTAAGCAAACTCAATGACTTACCCAGGGTCACTCAGTTCAGTCTGTGCCTAAGGCAAGATTTTAACTCAGGGTAAGTGTTTCTAACTCTATCAACTGTGCCACCTAACTGGCTGTATGATCATTTATTGTATTAAAAGAAGATATATCAGAATAATAATTAAAATCCATCTTTATTATACTTTGATAGATTCATGAATGGAGTTAGGTTCTGAATATGATATTTTAAGGAAAAAAAACATTATAAACTGGATTATTACTTGAAGAGCATCTGGAAAGATATAATAGAAGGGTAGCCAATGCAGAAGAATGCTATTTTATCACTTGTTGAGAAGGAAGGGGCGAGGATGCTAAAGAAATCAGTCACTATACATCGTCCCTTCACAATCATACTTTTCTGAATTGTTTGATGTCCTGCTACTTATTTGAAGAAAAATTTACCAAACTTCTCTTTCACTGGTGTCTTATCTATGTAAAAAGAAATGATTTGGCACTTCCCATGTCCATAACAGAATTCATCTTCCTCTCCTGAAGGAATTGTGTACAGAAGGTATCAGATACTTTCTGGACCTAAAGTATCAAAAGATAAGAGGAAATGAAAATAAATTCCCCTGAACACAGAAGAATGTTTTCAGGATTATCTGGTTGACATTAGAGTTAATGAAAGTTTAGGAGAGAACTCAACCAAAGCGAAATCTTGGTTTCATTTCCCTCCATTCAATTTTCTGCATGTTTATTCTGCTTTTTCATGTTTCACTCTATCCATTCACAAGAGTTTTTCTTGTGACTAAACCACCCTCTCTTCCATCAACCTCTCCTATTCTTTTATTCCATTTTCTTTCTACTTACTCCTAGAGTAAAATAGATTTCTATCCCCAATTGAGTATGTATAGTGTCCCCTCTTTGAACTAATTCCAATGAGAGTAAGATTCAAGTATTCTCCCATATCTTTTATTTTCCCCTTCATTTTAAAAGTTCTTTTGCATCTCCTTTATGTGAAATAATATCCTTCATTCTACTTCTGCCTTTCCCCTTTTTTCTTGGTATATTCCTTTTTTTTGACCCTTATTATTATAGCTTTTTAGATACCATCCCTTGATATTCAACACCCATGTTCTTTGTCCATGTACACTCCTTCTAACTAGTTTAAAAATGAGACAGGTAGAATATACCCAATCCACTTCCAGCCAAGATGGTGGAGAGAAAGCAGGCACTCTGTTAAATGCTTCTCTTTCTCACTCAAAAACAACATGAAAGAAACCTTTTAGCAGATATTCAATTGATAAAACTCAGAAAGAGAAACTAGGAAAACACCTACCAAGAAGGTCTCTCTCAGGGGACCATGAGTGAACCAGAATACAAGAGCAGAGGCTCAGTGCAGGAACAGCAGCTGATGTAAGCCATAGGGACAGCATCAGCCATAGAAACTTTGGTCAGGGACAAGAATGGATCCTGTCTTAGGTGGTCTCTCATAAAACTCATAACCTAAGGACTCTAACTAAATTTTCAAGAGACAAAACCCACAGAGGGACCCAGTGAGGCAGTTCTATTACTCAAGAAAACCTGGGAAAGAGCAGAAAGGCTCTGCTCCTCAGGGTTGGAGGGGCAACCCACCAAAGGGGTGGCCCACCAAAGGGGTGGCCTACCAGAGTAAAAGAACTTCAGCCTTGCAGAGGCAGCCCCAGGGCACTGGGAGCTGGGCTCACAGCAGCTTGGGAGTTTCCTGAACTACACCATGGCGGAACACCAGGCACAAATTGGGGGAAAATTGGGGGGACCTCTGCCACAACAAGCATGTGAAGCCCAGCCCTCAGGGCACACAGAGAGCAGCATGGCCAGAGCAGCCAAGTTCCAGGACCAGAAGCAGGAAGAACTGGTAAGCAGGAGCCCCCAGGGCATGACCCCAATGAACCTAGGGAGGGGAGTGAAGAGAGACTGCAGAGCTCTGTCCTCTGCCCCTGGAACAGGACTCTGGGGCTCTGACCACATTAAGATCCTGACTGCAGTCTAGGGCCCCCCAATAGAAGAGCAAGGCCACCCCACCTCAGCCCTGTGGCAGAGGGGAGTGCATATGGCCATTCACAGTACAGGAGGGAGGACAGACCTTCACAAACTGAGACCCCTGTGGGAGTGTCCCAAAATCTCAGGAAGCATCCCCAAAACAGACTTAGGATGGGAAAATGAGCAAGCAGAGAAAAAAGAACACCATTGAGAAATATTTTTCATATGAGCCCAAAAAGGATCAAAATACTCAGTCTGAAGATGAGGAAGCACAAGCTCCTACATCTAAAGACTCCAGGAAAAAACAGAAATTGGGCTTAGGCTATGACAGAGCTTTAAAAAGACTTTGAAAATCAAATGAGGGAGTTAGAAGAAAAACGGGGAAAAGAAATGAGAAAAATGCAAGAAAAACATGAAAATGAAGTCAGCAGCCTAGTCAAGGAAATCCAAAAAAAAAAATGCTGAAGAGAATAGCATGCTAAAAACCAGCTTAGGTCAAATGGATAAAACAGTTCAAAATGTTATTGAGGAGAAGAATGAATTTAAAAGCAAAATTGGCCAGATGGAAAAAGAGATAAGAAAACTCTCTGAGGAGAACAAATCCTTCAGACAAAGAATAGAATTCAGGGAGATTGATGAATTTACCAGGGATCAGGAATCAATACTTCAAAACCAAAATAATTAAAAATTAGAAGAAAATGTGAAATATTTCATTGAAAAAAGACCTGATATGGAAAAGAGACATAGGAAAGATAATTTAAAAATTATTGGAATTCCTGAAAGTCATGATCAGGAAAAGAGCCTTGACATTTTCAAAGAATTACTACAGGAAAATTGCCCTGATATTCTAGAAGCAGAGGGTAAAATAGAAATGGAGAGAATCCACCAATCCCCCTGAGAAAGAGATCCCCAAAAAACAACGCCTAGGAATATTATAGCCAAATTCCAGAACTCCCAAGTCAAAGAGAAAATATTACAAGCAGCCAGAAGGATACAGTTCAAATATCGTGGAGGTTCAGTCAGGATCACACAGGACTTAGCAGCAACTACCTTGCAAGCTCATAGGGCTTGGAATATAATATTCCAGAAGGCAAAAGAGCTTAGAATGCAACCGAGAATCAATTACCCAGCAAGGCTGAATGTCCTCTTCCAAGGATAAAGATGGGCTTTCAATTAACCAAGGGAATTTCAAATGTTTCTGCTGGAATGGCCAGAGCTGAACAGAAGGTTTAATCTTCAGATACAGGACTCAGGTGAATCACAGAGATTGGAGGAGAAGGGGAAAATATGAGGGACATGATGATGAACTGCATGTATCCCTGCATAGAAAAATGACACTGATAATACTCATATGACCCTTCTCAGTTAATAGAGCAGGTAGAGGGAGCTTTTATAGTTGAAGCACAGGAGAAAGCTGAATTTGAAGACAAAATATGGTGTAAAAATGGAGTCAATAGAAGAAAAGGGAAATGTATTAGGAGAAAGAAAAAAGAGAGGGGGAATAGGCCAAGATATTTCATATCAGAAGACTTTTCTTTATAACAATGAGCTACTGCAATGATATGGAAGGGGGGAAGACAAGGGAGAATGAGGGAATCTTCACTCTCATCAGAGGTGGTTAGGAGAGGAAACAGCATATATACTCAATGAGGTATAGGCATCTGGAGAAAGAAAGAGGGGTGGACAGGGTGAAGGGGTGGGGATGTGAATGAAGCAGGAGAGTATGGATCATGGGGGGGGGAGAATGGTCATATATAACACATTTCTTTTTTTACTTCTTGCAAGGGGTTGGGATTGGATGGCCTCCCCAGGGCCAGGTGGATTCTGGGCCTAAGGAGTGCTATGGGGGAATCAGGGCCTCTTGGCCTCAGCGCCAGGGATCTGTCTGCTGCACCATTCAGCTACACTACATCAGAGTCAGAATGAAAGGAAAGAGAGAAAATACAGTACATGGTAGTGGAGAAATACGAAAGGAGGGAGTTGCAATCAGCAATGGCAATGGTGGAAAAATATGGAAATAACTTTTGCCATGGACTTATCATAAAGAATGTGATCCACCCACTGCAGAGTTGTTGGTATTGGAAAAAAAAAGAAAAAACAAGAAACTTTGGTCAGTGGCTGGTGCAAGATCCAACTTTAGATAGCATTAAAAGAGATAAGGAAGGAAACTATAACATACTAAAATGTACCATAGATAATAAAGTAATTTTAAAACTAAATATATATGCACCCAATAGTATAGCATCCAAATTCTTAGAGGGGAAGTTGATAGTACTACAGGAAGACATAGAGAGCAAAACTCTACTAGTGGGAGACCTAAACCTTCCACTCTCAGATTTAGATCACTCTAATGATAAAATAATCAGGAAGGAAGTTAAGGAAGTAAATAGAATGATAGAAAACTTAGATACCAGAAGACCTAAGAAGGAAATTGAATGGGGATAGAAAGGAATATACATTTGTTTTTCTGCATTACATGGCACTTACACAAAAATTGACCACATACCAAGACATAAAAACTAATGATCTTTTGCAAAAAGGCAGAAATAGTGAATACACCTTTCTCACATCATAATGAAATAAAAATCATATGAAATATTGGGCCAGGGATATATAGACACAAAATTAGTTGGAAACTAAATAACCTCATTTTAAACAATGTTATAACAAATTATAGAAAGAATTAATTATTTCATCCAAGATAATGAAAATAATGAAACAACATACCAAAACCTAAGGTATTCACTGAAGGCAACTGTCGGGGGATATATTATAACTTTAAATGCTTACATGAATAAATTAGAGAAAGAAGAAATCAGTGAACTAAATATTCAACTAAAAAATTAGAGAAAGAACAAATTAGAAATCCTCAGTTAAATACCAAATTAAAAATTCTAAAAATTAAATGAGAAATTAATAAAATCAAAAGCAAGAAAACTATTGAAATAATAAATAAAACCAAGAGATGGATTTATGAAAAAAAATGGATAATTTGGGAATTATTTTGCCCAACTCTATGCCAATAAATTTGACAATCTAAGTGAAATGGATGAATATTTACAAAAATATAAGTTGCCTAAATTAAGTGAAGAAGAAATTAAAAACCTAAATAACCATATCTCAGAAAAAAGAAATTCAACAAGCCATTATTGCAATCCCTAAGAAAAAATCTCCATGGCCAGATGGATTCACAAGTGAATTCTATCAAACATTAAAGGACAACTGGTTCCAATTCTATATAAACTCTTTGGAAAAAATAGGTAAAGATGGAATTTTGTCTAACTCTTCCTATGGCATCAATATCGTGCTTATACCTAAACCAGGAAGAGTTAAAACAGGGAAAGAAAATTATAGGCCTATCTCCCTGATAAATATGTATGCAAAAATCTTAAGAAAAATCTTAGCAAAACAATTTCAACAAGTTATATCTAGGATAATACATTATGATCAAGTAGGACTTACCCAGGAATGCAGGGTTGGTTCAATTTTAGGAAAACTGTTAGTATAATTAATTATATCAATAACATACCTATCAGAAATCTTATGATCATATCAACAGATAAAGTTTTTAATAAAATACAGCACCCATTCCTAATAAAAACACTAGAGTATAGGAATAAATGGATTGTTCCTCAGAATAATAAGCATTATCTATCTGAATCCATCAACAAGCATTATATGTAATGGGGATAGGCTAGAGGTATTCCCGATAAAATCAAGGTGAAACAAGGATTCCCATTATCATCACTACTATTCAATATTATATTAGTAATGTTAGCTTCAGTGATAAGAGAAGAAAAAGAAATTGAAGGAATTAGAATCAGAAAGGAAGAGACAAAAGTCTCACTTTTTGAAGATGACATGATAGTAGACCTAGAGAATCCAAAACAATCAACTAAAAAACTACTTGAAATAATTAGCAACTTTGGAAAAAGTAACAGGATATAAAATATAAATATAAAATAAACCCTCATAAATCTACTCTATATATATACATACATATATATACATATATATATATATATATATATATATATAATCACAAGATACAGCAGAAAGAGCTTGAAAGGGAAATTCCATTCAAAGTAACCTCAGACAATATAAAATACTTTATATACCTGGGAGTCTATCTGTCAAGACAGACTAAGAAACTTTTTGAAAACAATTACAAAAAACTTCTCAGGAAAATTAAATCATATTTAAATAACTGGGTAAACACCAATTGTTCATGGATAGGTCAAGCTAATATAATAAAAAATGACAATTCTACCAAAACTGTTTAATGCCCTACCAATCAAAATTCCAAAAAATTACTTTAATGAATTGGAAAATGTTGTAATAAATTTATATGGAAAAAGAAAAAGTCAATAATTTCCAGAGATTCAATGAAGAAAAAGTACAAAAGAATATGACTTAGCTATAAAAGATCTAAAATTATATTATAAAGCATCAGTCATCAAAATTGTCTAGTATTGGCTAAGAAATAAAGTGGTGGATCAGTGGAAAAGATTAGATGCAATAGCAGGAAATGATTATAATAATCTGCTGTTTGATAAACCCAGAGTCCAGCTACTGGGATTAAAAACTCTCTTTTTGAATAAAAATTATTGGAATAATTGGGAGTTAGTATGCAAGAAACTTAGATTAGACCAACACCTCACACCCTGTACAATGATAAGATCAAAATGGATACAAGATTTAGACATAAAAAACAATTATAATCAAACTAGAAGATCAAGTTGACCTGTCAGATCTATGGAAAGGGAAAAAGTTTATGAGCAAAGAAGAGATTGAGACACCATTAAAAACAAACTAAAAAATTTTATTACATTAAATTTAAAAACTTTTGCACAAACAAAAACACTGTAACCAAGATCAAAATAAATGCCATAAATTGTGAAACAATTTTTACAACTAGTATTTCTGACAAAGGACTCATTTCTAATGTACACAGAGAACTGAGTCAAATTAAAAAAAAAACATGCCATTTCACAATTGACAAATGGTCAAAGGATATGCAAAGGCAATTTACAACTGAGTATTTCAAAGCAATGCATAGTCATATGAAAAATTGCTCTAAATCATTACCTATTGGATAAATGCAAATTAATGCATCTCTGAGGTACCACCTCACACCTCTCAGACTGGCCAATGTGACCAGAAAGGACACGAACAATGTTGGAAGGGATGTAGCAAATCTGGGGCACATTCATTGTTGGTGGAGCTGTGAACTCATCTAATCTTTCTGGAGAGCAGTCTAAAACTATATCCAAAGGGCAACAAAAATGTGCATAACCTTTGATCAAGCAATACCACTATGATGAAAAAGGGTAAAAGCAACACTTGTACAAAAATATTCATAGCAACCCTCTTTGTGGTGGCAAAGAATTGGAAATTAAGAGAATGTCCTTCAATTGGAGAATGGCTTAACACACTGTGGTATATGTATGTCATGGAACACTATTGTTCTACCAGAAACTAAGAGGGAATGGAATTCAGGGAATCCTGAAAGGATTTGCATGAACTGATGCTGAGCAAGATGAGTAGAAGCAGAAAAACAATGTACACCCTTACAGCAACATGGGGATAATGATCAAACTTGATGTACTTGCTCACTCATTGAATTAGAGCAACAATCAGGGACATTTTTTATTGTAATGGAGAATACGATCTGTATCCAGAGAAAGAGTTGTGGAGTTTGAACAAAAACCAAAGACTACTACCTTAAATTTAGTGGAAAAAAAGTTATCTTATTATGTAATTTTGCTATCTCTTTTATGACAGTTTTCTTCCTTAAAGATATGATTTCTCTCTGTCATTACATTCAACTGAGATCAATGTAT
The DNA here is from genome assembly GCF_037893015.1 of Macrotis lagotis. Lineage (NCBI taxonomy): Eukaryota > Metazoa > Chordata > Mammalia > Peramelemorphia > Peramelidae > Macrotis > Macrotis lagotis. The sequence goes on from NC_133661.1 coordinate 216,384,254, forward strand.
ACCATGGAAACAATGTAAATACTAACAGAATGCCTTCTGTGAGGAGTAGGGGGAGGGAAGCAAGAATGGCAGAAAAATTGTAAAGCTCAAACAAAAAATAAAATCTTTCTAAAAAAAAAGAATATCCCAATCCAGAGTCATCCAAGTCAAGTTATACCTCAACCTGCACTTGAAGACCTCCCAAGTAGTTGTTTTCTCATCTTTCCTTGATAGCTTGCTCTGATTCTTTTAATTATATATAATGTAATGTAATTCCTCCTTTAAGTTATAAATACATTTCAAGGAAAATATAGTACCCCCCTATCTGATTTGTAATTTAGCAGGAATGTGAAAGGATAGAATTTGTGATTTGGATATAGTTGAAATTGATGGTTTTAGAAACCTCTTAAAAATGAGACAGCTATTATGGGTTACAAATATCATTTTTCCATGTAGGAATGAAAATAATGTAACCTTATTGAGTCCCTCATGATTTCTCTTTCCTGTTTAATGCTTTCTATAATTCTCTTCAATATTGTATTTGAAAGTAAAATTTTCTTATTATTACTGACTTTTTCTTGAAGAATGCTTGAAAGTTTGCTTTTCACAATATAATATCCCAAGCCCTATCATTATTTAATGTAGAAGTTTCAGAGAGTTTTGTTATTCCTACTATGGCTCCATGATATTCAAATTCTATCATCCTGTAAGCTTTCAAAATTTTCACCTTGATCTAAGTGCTCTGAAATTTGACTTTATTATTCCTGGAAGTATTCATTTTTGGATCTCTTTCAGAAGGTAATTGGTGGATTCTTTGTATTTTATTTTCTAATTCAGGAATATCAGGGCCATTTTCCTTGATAATTTTATGAAAAATGATGTCCAGCTTCCTTTGTTGAACAAAACATTCAATTAATAACATAATTCTTAAATTATTTCTCCTGGACCTAAATTCAAGATCATTGCTTTTTCCAATGATATTTTTCATATTTTATTCTAGTTTTCATTATTTTGATTTTGTTTTATTGTTTTGTTTCCTCATACAGTTATTGACATCCACTTGCTCATAATTTTTAAGGAATTTTGATGAGAATTTTAATTCCTTTTACAATTATTCAATTCTACTTTTTGAGGAATTATTTTATACAGTGGACTTTTATATCTTTTTCCCACAAGGCCTGTTCAGCTTTTTTGTATTTACTTTTTTCATTGTTTTCATTTTTTTATATCTTCATTTTTCACTTCATTTATTTTCATCCATATGCACATGTAAATTTGTTTTTTATTTTAAACATTTTATTTGAGTTTTAAAATTTTTCTCCCAATCTTACTTCCCTCACCCCACCCCCACCCCCACAGAAAGAGATCTGTCTGTCCTTATTTTGTTTCCATGTTGTACATTGATCCAAATTGAGTGTGATGAGAGAGAAATCACATCCTTAAGGAAGAAACAAAAAGTATAAGAGTGAACATAAAGATCATAAAATAACATAAAATTGTTTTTCTTCTATATTAAAGGGAATAGTCCTTGAACTATGTTCAAACTCCACAACTATTTATCTGGATACACATGGTATTCTCCTTTGCAGACAGCCCAAAATTATCCCTGATTGCTGCACTGCTGCAAGGTTGAACATTAACCCCATGTTGCTGTTAGGGTGTACAGTGCTTTTCTGGTTCTGCTCACCTCACTCATCATCAGTTCATTCAAATCCCTCCAGGCTACCCTGAATTCCCATCTCTCCTGGTTTTTAATAGAACAATAGTGTCCCATGACAAACATATATTACAGTTTGCTAAGCCATTCCCCAATTGAAGGATGCTTATTTGATTTCCAATTCTTTGCCACCACAAACAGGGCTGTTATGAATATTTTTGTACAAGTGATGTTTTTAGCCTTTTTCATCATCTCTTCAAGGTATAGACCCAGTAGTGATAATGCTGGATCAAAGGGTATAATCATTTTTATTGCCCTTTGGGCATAGTTCCAAATTTCTCTCCAGAAAGTTTGGATGAGGTCACAGCTCCAGCAACAATGTAATAGTGTCCCAGATTTCCCACAACCCTTCCAGCAATGATCATTATCATTTCTGATCATATTGGCCAGTCTGAGAGGTGTGAGGTGACACCTCAGAGAATCTTTGATTTGCATTTTTTTAATAATTAATGATTTAGAGCAATTTTTCATATGGCTATGGATTGCTTTGATCTCCTCATCTGTAAATTGCCTTTGCATATCCTTTGACCATTTGTCAATTGGCGAATGGCTTTTTTTAAAAAAAATATGACTCAGTTCTCTGTACATTTTAGAAATGAGTCCTTTGTCAGAGTCATTAGTTGCAAAGATTGTTTCCCAACTTACTACATTGCTTTTGATCTTGGTTACAGTGGTTTTATCTGTGCAAAAGCTTTTTAAATTAATGTAATCAAAATCATCTACTTTGTTTTTGCTAATGTTCTCCATCTCTTCCTTAGCCATAAACTGTGCCCTTTCCATAGATCTGACAGGTAAGCTAGTCCTTCATCTTCTAATTTGCATATAGTATTGTTTTTGATGTCTAAATCCTGTATTAATTTGGATCTTATCTTGGTAAAGGGTGTGAGGTGTTGGGCTAATCTAAGTTTCTTCCATACTAACTGACAGTTTTCCAAGCAGTTTTTATCAAAGAGAGAGTTTTTATCCCAATAGCTGGACTCTTCGGGTTTATCAAACAGCAGATTACTATAATCGTCTCCTATTTTTGCACCTAGTCTATTCCATTCATCCACCACTCTATTTCATAGCCAGTAACAAACAGTTTTGATGAATGATGCATTATAATATAATTTTAGACGAGGTAGGGCTAAACCCCCTTCTTTTGCACTTTTTTCCATTAAATTCCTGGAAATTCTTGACTTTTTATTTCTCCATATGAAGTTACTTACAACTTTTTCTAACTCATTAAATATTTTTTGAAATTTTGATTGGTAGTGCACTAAACAGGTATTTTAGTTTGGGTAGAATTGTCATTTTTATTATATTAGCTCTACCTATCCATATGCAGTCGATAATTACCCAGTTACTTAAATCTGATTTAATTTATGTGTCTGTCTTGGCAAATAGACTCCCAGGTATTTTATATTGTCTGAGGTTACTTTGAATTGAATTTCTCTTTCTAGCTCTTCCTCTGTATCTTGCTAGTCATATATAGTAAAGTTGAGGATATATGAGGCTTTATTTTATAACCTGTAACTTTGCTAAAATTGCTAATTGTTTCCAGTAGTTTTTTGGATGATTTATTTCTCAGGATTTTTTAGGTATAACACCATGTCATCTGCAAAGTGTGAGAGTTTTGTCTCTTCCTTCCCAGTTCTTATTCCTTCAATTTCTTTTTCTTCTCTTATTGCTGAAGCTAACATTTCTAATACAACATTGAATAGTAGTGCTGATAATGGGCATGGGCATCGTTGTTTCACCCCTGATCTTACTGGGAATGCCTCTAGCCTCTCCCCATGGAATATAATGCTTGTTGATGGTTTCAGATAGAAACTGCTAAATATTCTAAGTAACAGTCCATTTATTCATACACTCTCTAGTACTTTTTTAGTAGGAATGGATGCTGTATTTTGTTAAAAGCTTTTTCATCATCTATTGATATGATCATATAAATTCTAATAGGTTTGTTGTTGATATAATTGAGTATACTAACAGTTTTTCTAATATTGAACCAACCCTGCATTCCTGTGGTAAATCTTACTAGATCATAATGTATTATCCCAGTGATAACTTGTTGTAATCATTTTGCTAAGATTTCATTTAAGATTTTTACATCTATATTCATTAGGGAGATAGGTCTATAAATTTCTTTCTCTGTTTTAACTCTTCCTGGTTTAGGTATCAGCACCATATTGGTTTCATAGAAAGAGTTAGGCAGAGTTCTGTGTTCCCCTATTTTTCCAAAGAGTTTATAAGGAATTGGAACCAATTGTTCCTTAAATGTTTAGTAGAATTCACTTGTGAACCCATCAGGCCCTGGAGAGTTTATCTTAAGGAGTTCAATGATGGCTTGTTGAATTTCTTTTTCTGATATAGGATTGTTTACGTATTTAATTTCCTCTTCATTTAACCTAGGCAACTTATATTTTTTGTAAATATTAATCCATTTCAATTAGATTATCAAATTTTTTGGCATAGAGTTGTGCAAAATAATTTCAAATTATTACTTTAATTTCCTTCTCATTGGTGGTGAGTTCATCTTTTTCATTTATGATACTAGCAATTTGGTTTTCTTCTTTCTTTTTTTATTCAAATTGAGCAGGGGTTTATCAATTTTATTGCTTTTTTCACAAAAGCAACTTTTGGTTTTATTTATTAATTCAATAGTTTTTTGCTTTCAATTTTATTAATTACTACTTTAATTTTTAGAATTTCTAATTTGGTATTAAATTGGGGATATTGAATTTGTTCTTTCTCTATTTTTTTAGCTGCATGTTTAATTAATTGATTTCCTCTCTCTCTAAGTTATTTATGTAAGTATTTAAAGATATTATATATGCCCCGAGAGTAGCTTTGCATGAATACCAAAGGTTTTGGTATGTTGTTTCATTATTGTCATTATCTAGGATAAAATGATTACTTCTTTATATAATTTATTTTTTGGTCCACTCATTCTTTAAAATGAGGTTATTCCGTTTCCAATTGGTTCTGGAATAACTCCTTGGCTCAATATTGCATATGACTTTTATTGCATTGTAATCTGAGAAAGATGTATTCGCTATTTCTGCCTTTCTGCAGTTGATCATTAGGTTTTAATTTCCTAGTACATGGTCAATTTTTGTATAAGTTCCATGTACTGCAGAGAAAAAAGTATATTCCCTTCTATCCCATTCAATTTCCTCCATAAGTCTACCATATCTAGTTTTTCTGACAACCTATTTACCTCCTTAACTTCTTTCTTGTTTATTTTATGATTCGATTTATCTAGATCTGAGTGCAGAAGGTTGAGGTCTCCCACTAGTAGAGTTCTGGGGTCTATGTCTTCCTGTAGTTCTTTCAGCTTCTCCTCTTAGAATTTGGATGCTATCCCATTGTGTGCATATATATTCAGTTTTGAAATAACTCTATTATCTATGGTACCTTTTAGGATGATAAAGTTTCCCACCTTATCTCTTTTAATGCTAGCACTATCTATTTTTGCAGCTGTTTTGTCTGAGATAAGGATTGCTATCCCTGCTTTTTTCACTTCAGCTGAAGCAAAGTATATTTTGCTTCAACATTTTACATTTACTCTATATGTATCTCTCTGCTTCAAATGAGTTTCTTGTAATCAGCATATGTAGGGTTCTGGTTTTAATCCATTTTGCTATGCATTTTAAAGGATAGTTCATCCCATTCACATTCAAAGTTATGATTACTAATTCTTTAGTGCCCTGCATGCTATCTTCCCTCTGTTTGTATTTTCCCACTTCCCCCATTATCCCTATTCCCCAGTATTTTGTTTCTGAATACCACCCACTTCAGTGTATTTGCCCTCCTATATACACCCCCTCCCCCTTTTTCCCCTTTTGCTTTTTTCCTTTTCCCTTCCCTTCCTTTTGTTAGTTCCGCCTTTCCCCCCTTTCTCCATCCCCCTCTCCTTTTCCCCTTTTAATACTTGAAAGGTTAGATTTTTTTAAGTTAACTAATTATGTGTAAATTGACTTTAAGCCAAATCTGATGAGAAGAAGTTTCAGGTTTTTCTCATTTCCTCCCTTCTTCCCCTCTATTAAGATAGTTGTTTTGTACCTCTTAGTGTAATGAGATTTACCCCAATCAATCCCCTCCCTCCTCCCTTCTCCTTCCTGTCCCCTTTTTTAAGGAGGTAGTGTTTTTAAAATTATTCTATCTGAGGCATAAAAAATTCTGAATATCCATCACTTCTAGCTAAGTACAATCTATCTAATAGAGTTACAATTTTTGAGAGTTATTAGAGTCTTTCTCCCAAGTGGGGTTATAGCTAGTTTCATCCCATTGGATTGTAGTCTCATGGATAGTTCATGAATGTCCATCACTTCTAGCTAGGTATATTCTCTCTGTTAGAGTTACAATTATCATGAGTTATGAGAATCTTTTTCCCCATGCTGGGATATAGCCAGTTTCTACTTATTGGATAGCAGTTTTATTTTCCTTTTATTGCTCCCCCTTTTTTTAGCCTTTTCATGTGTCTCTTGATCCTCCTCTTTGATGCCCAAATTTTCTATTTAGCTCTGCTCTTTTCATCAGGAATATTTGGAATTTTTCCATTTTTGTAAATGTCTATCTTTGTCCCTGGAAGAGAAGGCTCAGCTTTGAGGATAGTGGATTCTTGGCTACATTCCAAGCTCCCTTGTTCTTCAAAACATCTCATTCCAGGCACTTTGATCTATTAATGTTGATGCATCCAGGTGTTGTGTAATCCTTACTGTGGCTCCTTGATATTTAAATTGTTTCTTTTTGGCTGCTTGCAGGATTTTCTCTTTTATCTGAGAGTTTTAGAATTTGGCCACAGCATTCCTTGGTGTTTTCATTTTAGGATCTCTTTCTGGAGGGGATTGAAGTATTCTTTCAATAACTACTTCAGCCTCTGGTTCCATGACATCAGGGCAATTTTCCATCACTAGATCCTGTAATATTAAATCCAGGTTGTTTTTTTTTTTTTTTTTTTTTTTTTTACTCTTTAATGTTTTCCAGAAGTCCAATAATTCTCAGGTTGCCCCTCCTTGATCTATTTTTGAGGTCAGTGTTTTTGCTGATGAGGTATTTTGCATTTTCTTCTATTTTTTAATTTTGTTTAACAGGCTCTTGATGTCTTATGAAGTTCTTAGTTTCTGCATACCTCCATTCTTTTTTTTAGGGAGGAGTTTTCTTCCTTAACCTTTTGCAACTCCCTTTCCAATTGTTCAATTCTACATTTGAAAGAGCTTTCCATTTGACCAATTAGGGTTGTGAGAGATTTATTTTCTTTTTGCATTTTCCCAATGAATATCTGAGAGAATTATTCTCATTTTGTATTTGCCAAATTGATGATCTGAGAGATAAGGATATGGGAGATTTAGAACTGAGAGATTTATTCTCATTTTGTATTTGACCAGTTATATTTTATAATGATTTTCTTTCTTGTTGCAATGTATTAACTGTCTCTCCCAGATTTTCCAATTGATTTTTAAACTCCTTCCTTATTTCTTCAAGGAAGTCTTTCTGTGTGGGAGACCAGATCATATTCTTCTCAGACAGTCAGATTTAAGGTCTTTTCCTTCCAAGAATTTTTCTATGGATCCACCTTTCTACTCTCCTTTCTTCATTTTGCTAAAACCTTGAGTTGGGGAGGGGATGGTTTACAGGGGTTTGTTGTTGGAATCCCTAGAGGCTTTACTCACTGAGTGCAATTTCTCTGGCTGGCCAGTAGGAGGTGCTGATTCCTTTCTCTGGAGTGTCTATGACCTTGATTGAAGCCTTCTCCCTTAGATTGAAGGGAGCAATTGAAGCTATTGAATACTTTTGCTGTCAATCAATGTTGGGCTTTACCCTGGGGTGAGGTCACCCCTCTCCCTATTGTCAGCTGGGCTTGTTCTTCTGCTCACTCACCTGTGCCTGGGGAAGAAGTAGTCTGTAATTGTGTTTGCTCTGGAAAGAGGCCTCAGCTGCAATGGAGGCCTGAACTCAGACTTCCTCAGACCAGAGGAGCCCAGGGATGGTGTCCACAGCTATTCTGCATCGGAACTCTCCCCCCCAGCCCTGTTGGCAATCTCCAAAGGGTCGGCACCGACACCTATGCCTCTGCTCCCTAGTTGACTCAAGACCCCAATGTCTTACCCCACAGCAGATCAAGCTTCTCTGGCTCTCGGGCCCTCAGGCTCCCCGGCTCCAATTCAACTGTTAATCTGGCTGATCCTGGGGCTGATCTGCCTGGACTCACCCAGGACTGTGGAAGACAAATCCTGAAGTAGATGTTCTTTCTCCTAGCTTTTTTTCTTGGGTTTTGTGGGTGGAATTTCTGTTAAGAGGTTTGTTTCATATCACAGATGGAGAAAGATCAGGAGACTTTAGAACTCTGCCTGTCTTCTCTCCACCATCTTGGCAGAAGTCCAGTTTTCTTTTTTTTAATGAAATTACTCAGATGTCTACCATTTTATTCTTTTTTCATAAAACCAACTCTTGGTTTTATTTATTAGTTCAATAGTTTTCTTAGTTTCAATTTTATTAATTTTCAGAATTTCTAGGTTGGTATTTAATTGGGGGTCCATAAATTTTTCTTCTTCTAATTGTTTTAGTTGCATGTTTCTTTCATTGATTTCCTTTTTCTGATATTTATTCATGTAAACATTTAAAGATATAATGTATCCCCTAACAAAGAAAGAAATACAGAATTAGTATGTAAATGTGAATAGCATGAACTGTCCCATAAAATGGAAATGAATAACAGAATAGATTAAAAACCAGAATCCTACAATATGTTGTTTACAAGAAACATATTTGAAGTAGAAAGATAAAACACAGAATAAAGACAAAAGGTTGGAGCAAAATATATTATGCCTCAGTTGAAGTAAAAAAAAACAATGGGGGGGGACAATTCTAATCTCAGACAAAGTAAAAGCAAAAAATCATTCTTATTAAAAGACATGAAGAAGGAAACTACATCTTCTTAAAAGTTACCATTGGGAATGAAGCTGTATCATTACTAAACATATATGCACGTAGTGGAATAGCTTCTAGATTCCTAGGGGAAAAGTTGAGTGAATTACAAAGAGAAACAGACAGCAAAACTTTAGTAATGGAAGACCTCGACCTCCCTCTCTCAGAACTAAATATAACAACAAAATAAACAAGAAGGAAGTTAAACATTTGAATGAAATCTTAGAAAACTTAGATATGATAAATCTCTGAAGAAAACTTAATGGGGGAAAGAAAAGAATATACCTTTTTCTAGGCAGTACATGGCACCTTCACCAAAACTGACCATGTACTAAGCACAAAAACCCATAAACCCAATGTAGAAAGGCAGAAATATTAAATACACACTTCTCAGATCATGATGCAATACATGTAATAAAGAGTCAGAGATGTTTAGCTAAGAATTAATTGGAATTTAAATAGTTTTATCTTTAATAATGGGTGGATCAAACAGTAAATAATAGAAATAATCAATAATTATATCCGAGAAAATGATACTACTGTGATATCATACCAAAATTTATGGGATGCAGCCAAAGTAGTTTTGAAGGGAAACTTTGTATCTCTAGCTGCCTATATGAATTAAATAGAGAAAGGAGATCAATGAATTGGGTTTGAAACTAAAAAAAGACTAGAAAAAGAACAAATTGAACATCCCCAATTAAATACCAAACTAGAAATTCTGAAAATCAATGGAGAAATTAATAAAATAGAAACCAAAAAAAATAATTTCATAAATAAATCTGAGTAGGTTTTATGAAAAAGCCAATTAAAAAAGAGAGAAGATAACCAAATAACCAGTATAAAAAATGAAGAGGATGAACTAACCATTAATGAGGAGGGATTTAAAGAGATAATTAGGAGCTATTTTGCCAAACTGTATGCCAATAAATTGGACAATCTGAGTGAAATGGATGAATGTTTAGAAAAATACAAACTGCCCACATTAACAAAAGAGGAATTAAAATCCTTAAATAACTCCATTTCAGAAAAAGAATTTGAAGAAACCACCAATAAACTCCCTAAGAAGAAATCTCCAGGTCCAGATGGATTTACAAGTGAATTCTACCAAGCTAATTCCTATTCTATATGAAATATTTTAAAAATAGGAGAGGAAGGAGTTCTACCAAACTCCTTTTATGACACTGACATGGTGCTGATACCTAAACCAGGAAGAACCAAAACAAAGAAAATTATAGACCAATCTTCCAAATGAATATTGATGCAAAAATCTGAAATAAAATTTTAGTAGTGAGACTACAGGAAGTTATTATTAGGATAATACACCATGATCAGGTTGGATTTATATCAGGTATGCAGGGTTGCTTCAACATTAGGAAAACACTCAATATAATTAATAATATCAACCATAAAACCAACTGAAAACATTTGATTATCTCAATAAATGCTGAAAAAAGCCTGTGATAAAATGCAGCATCCATTCCTATTAAAAACACTATAAAGTATATGAATATATGGAGTTTTTCTTAAAATAATAAATAGTATCTATATAAAATCATCAACAAATATTATATTTAAAGGGAATAAACTCAGAGCATTTCCAATAAATTCAGGGATGAAACAAGAATACATGCTATCACATTACTTTTCATTATAGTACTAGAAACATGAGCAGCAGCAATAAAAAAAAGAAAAAGAAATTGAAGGAATCAGAATATCCAATGAAGGAGCAAAAGTTTCACTCTTTATAGATGATAAGATGGTACAGCTAGAGAACCCAAGAAAATCATTTTAAAAGCTACTTGAAAAAAAATTAACAAATTCAGAAAAGTAATAGGATATAAAATAAACCCACATAAATCATCGATGTTTCTATATATGAACAACAAAGGGCAAGAACAAGAGATAGAAAGAGAAATTCCATTTAATATAACTGTAAATAACATTAAATACTTGACAATCTACCTCTGAAGACAAAGCCAGTAATTTTGTGAACGCAATTATAAAGTTCTCTTGCCCAGATAAAGTCAGTTCTAAATAATTAGAAAAAAATGTAAAATGCTCATGGTTAGGTCAAGCTAATATAATAAAAATGACAGTTCTACCCAAATTAAATTTACTTATTCAGTGCCATGCAAATCAAACTACCAAATAAATACTTTACCGGACTAGAAAAAATAGCAGCATCATTCATCTGGAGTAACAAAATGGCAAGAATAGCAAGGGGACTTATAAAAAAAAATATAAAGGAAGGTGACCTAGCTTTACCAGATCTAAAATGATACTATAAAGCAGCAGTCATCAAAACTGCCTGGGACTGGTTAAGAAATAGAATAATGAATCAATGGATTAGGATAGGTTCAACAGAAAGTATAGTAAACTACTGCAGCAGTTGCTGGGATAATAATTCACTATTTGAGCAAAATCTTTGGGAAAACTGGAAAAAATGGAAAAACCTAGGCACAGATCCACATCTCACACTGTATACCATAATAAGATCAAAATGGGTACAGGATTTAGACATAAAGAGCAATTACATAGATAAATTAACAGATCAAAAAATATTCCATCTATCTGATCCATGGGGAAAAAGTATACATTTATGACCATACGTGAATTAGAGCACATTATAAACTGCAAAATGAATGATTTTGACCATATTAAACCAAAAAGGTTTTGCACTAAAAAATCAATGCTGCCAAAATTACAAGAAAAGCAGAAAGCTGGGAAACAATTTTCACACCCAGAAGTTCTGATAAAGATCACATTTCTAAATTATATAGAGAATTGCATTAATTAGTAAGGTCACAAAACATTCCCCAGTTGATAAATTGTCAAAGGATATGAACAGACAGTTTTCAAGTGAAGAAGTTAAAGCAATATATACGTATATGAAAATGCTCCAAACCACTATTGATTAGAGAAATGCAAATTATATAACAATGAGTTATCATCTCACACCTATTAGATTAGCCCAGATGAGAAAAAGGGAAGATGATCAATGTTCGAGAGGTTGTGGGAGGATTGGGACATTCATGCATTTCTGGTGGCATTGTGAATGAATCCAACTTTTCTGGAGAACAATATGGAATGATTCCCCCCAAAACAATAAAACTGTTCTTACCCTTTGACCTAGCAATTACAATTCTTAGAATATAGACAGAAGAAACTGGAAAAAAGTGGAAAAAGTTCTATATATTCTAAAATATTCATAGCAGCCCTTCTTTAAGTGGCAAAGAATTGGAATTTGAGCAGATGCCCATCAATTAGGGAATGGCTAAGCAAGTTATAGTAAGAGAAAAACTATGGAATATTATTGTTTTATGAATAACAATAAATGGTCTGATTCTAGAAAAGCATGGAATGACATACAGGATCTGATACTGAGTAGAGGGAGTAGAGCCAAGAGAACAATTTACCTATCAATATTATGAGATGAACAACCTTGATGGAAGCAACCCCTCTCGGCAGTCCAGAGAGCTAGGACAACTGTATTTGACAGATTATGAACTTTATTAACCTCAACTATAGGAAGAAAAACAAAACAAAACAAAATACATAGAAAAAACCACCCCTACCTAATCTGATGAACACTTTTTGAAAATTATCTCTTATATATCTCTTTCCCTTAATCCTAATTCCTCATGCCAAAAACTACTAATCTGTAAATATGTTAAACAAAATGTTTGTGTAAAATGCTAATCGGACTGTTCCCAAGTAATGGGATGGGGGTGAGAAAAGATGGTGGAGGGAAAATTTGCAACTTGGATATATATATATATATATATATATATATATATATATATATATATATATGTCAATAGATGAAAATAAATTTAAAAAAGAAAGAAAAGAGTGTACAATAATCGATTCAATTAAAAGAAAATGACTGCATACCTTCTCTTAAATCATCATTTTTATTGATATCTATAAAAAGTGAAGCAGCATGGATCATGATTTTATTTATGCAATTGTATATTAATCTATTCATTAAGTCATTTAGCATTTTTATTCATTCACCTAGCTGTTTATTCATTAAATAATATTTCCTGCATTTAATTTTCTGTTCATTCTTCTCATTGCTTATAAATCCATTCAACAAATATTATTTTATCAATTTATGTTTCCTCATTTATTTATTTGCTTAATTTAATCATTCATTTATTTAACCATTTGTTCCCTCACTCATTTATTTGTATATTTACTATTTATCCATCTATTCATTTGTTCATCTGCCTCAATGCTGCTATAGAATTAAATTCATAAATCTCAATAATTATTTTTTGAGACATGATTCCATTCCTTATTTCATGTTTTTAAAAAATTTTCAACCCATCAACCTTTATTTTAATCATGTGGCACAGGACTTGTAGGTTTAAACTTTGGTCTAGGTTACAAAATTGAAAAACAACAAAATTCTAGTTTTTGAGATTTCAATAGATATATGCTTTATAATTTCCTCACAATCTTAATCCTGAAAAAACAAAAATGTAATAAGAGAGTAGTTTTGTATAATGTACTCTATAAAGTTTCTTATTCAGTCCATCAATGCCTGGCTCCTATTCATTTGTGTTATTTTCTATTACAACCAGAAGACCCATAAAGTTATAATTAATTTTATGAGTGAAAAAATGGTTGTGACTGTACTCTCATAGCTACCAATGCACCATGGCATAGTGAATAGATTGCAAGAATGAGTATAAGAGACCTGTGATTGAATTGTGTTTCATTCAATTATTTGTTATATTACTCTAGTCAAGTTATTCTATGCACTTCAAAGTCTTTGTAACATGAAGTTAATGATGAGATATATTTCGCAATGTAATTATCACATTAAAATCAGAAAGCACTTGTGATACATCCAGAAGAAATTGTAGAAAATGTGAAAAGTCCTTCATGTTCCAAAATATTCATAGCAACTCTTTTTGTAGTGACAAAGAAGGAAATTGAAGGGATGCCCATCAAATGGGGAATGGTTAAACAAGTTATTGTACATGAATGCTATGGAATACTATTGTTCAATAAGAAATCATAAGTGGTTGGACTCTAGAAAAGCATGAAATGACTTAAGGGATCCGATGCTAAGCAAAGGAAGTAGAACTAAGAGAATAATATACATCAACAACAGCATTGTGACATGTACAACGTTGATGGATACAGCCCCTCTCAGCAGTCCATTGAGCTAGAACAACTGTATTTGACTGGCTATGGACTATATTTTCTCCATCCAGAGGAAGCAAAACAAAACAAAACTCACCAAAAACCCCAACCCTTCAGAATCTGATGAACACTTTATAAAAATTATCTATTATGTATCTCTTTCCCTTAATCCTAATTCCTCATACTGAAAATTACTAATCTTTAAACATGTTAATCAAAATATCTAGGTATAATGCTAATCTGACTGCTCATCTCTCAGGGGAGGGTAATGGGAAGGGAGGGTGGAAGAAAACAGTGAAAATAAATATTTTTTTAAAAAAGAAAGCATTTGTGTAATATTTCAGAACCTTAAATGTGCTTTATAAATGTCACCTATTATTTTTTATACTCCTATTTTGTAAGACAATCCTCTTGTTCAGTTAAATGGCACCTCAAAGTGATTGTGAAATCCCATAGAGTTTAGGAAATTTACTAGTAAAATCATAGTGATTTCCATTTTGTTGTCTGTTTGATGTATAAAATCCAAAGTTCTAATGATTTCCTTTATAAAATCCTATATGATATGCATACTTTGGGAGTTTAAAGGGAGAAAAAGTTTATTTCAAGTGAATTGTTTTCTGTAATGAAATCTCTCCAAACTCTGTATTGAGGGCATTCACCACATAAAAAAATACATTGATCCCATTAATTTAAAAAACATGTTTATTTTCACCTTTAATCCAAGCTGAGATGAATGTGGGAGCAGACAACTTTGAAGCTGTAGTACCCTAGGGAGGTGTGGGCATTTTAAAGAAATTCATATGTTTCAGGAAACTGTCACTTTTTAAAATCATTGTTGCATTTTTAAGTCTTCAAAACATTTTAGCTGTATTGTGAAGGGAGTTCCCTAGGTAAGAGCAGGATTACATAGCTTTGAAAGTCTGATGAAGGACATCATTGTAATGCTCACAGAGAGATTTATGGCCAAAGACCTCAAATTCTCATTGCAGGGGGCTTTCATTCTCATTGCAGGGGGCTTTCATTGACTCTAGGCTAGATGGTATCCTAACAGTATTAGAACAACCTATAGTGTTCCTTTTTGAGAAAGATTTTTTTTAAAGAGAAAGCTGAAACTGGAATAGTATTTGTCAAAATAGAGTCAAGAACCTGGAGAAGTTAGGTAGAGCAAAACTGTGAACCTTTGAGCATCTACATGATATTGGGCCTCTGAACACCAGTTTGATGGTGACAAAACCTCCTTTTTCATATTATCTACTCTCCCATTTATCGAGCCCCTATCTTTGCAGAAGTCAGGCAAACATATTTATTTAACTTATTTTGAGTTTTATAGTTTTTTTTCCCTAGTCTTGCTTCCCTCCCCCTCCCCCACAGAAGGCAATTTTTCAGTCTTTACATTGTTTCCACGGTATACATTGATCCAAATTGAATGTGATGAGAGAGAAATCATATCCTTAAGGAAGAAGCAAAGTTTAAGAGATAGAAAGATCAGACAATAAGATATCAGTTTTTTTTTTCCCTTAATGAAAGGTATTTCTTCTTGCTCTTTGTTCAAACTCCACAGTACTGTCTCTGGATACAGATGGTATTCTCCATTGAAGAGAGCACCAAATTGTCCCTGAGTATTGCACTGCTAGAATGAGCAAGTCCATCAAGTTTGCTCATTGCCCCCATGTTCCTGTTAGGATGTACAATGTTTTACTTCTTCTGCTCATTTGCTCAGCATCAGTTCATGTAAATCCTTTCAGGGTTCTCTGATATCTGCTCCCTCCTAGTTTCTTGTAGAACAATAGTGATCCATGACATACATATACCACAATTTGCTAAGCCATTCCCCAAATGAAGGACATTTATTTGATTTCCAATTCTTTGCCACCACAAACAGTGCCACTATGAATATTTTTGAAAAAGTGATGTTTTTACCCTTTTACATCATCTCTTCAGGATACAGACCCAGGAGTGGTGTTGCTGGATCAAAGAGTATGCACATTTTGCTGCCCTTTGGGCGTAGGTCCAGATTTGTCTCCAAAAAGGTAGGATGAGTTCACACCTCCACCAACAATGAAATAGTGTCCCAGATTTCCCACAACCGTTCCAATGGTGATCATTATCCTTTCTGGTCATATTGACCAGTTCGAGAGGTGTGAGGAGGTATGTCAGAGAAGCTTTAATTTGCATTTCTATAAGAAGTAATGATTAAGAGCAATTTTTCATATGTCTGTGGATTTCTTTCATCTCCTCATCTATAAATTGCCATTGCATATCCTTTGATCATTTGTAAATTAGGGAATGGCTTTTTAAAAAATTTGACTCAGTTCTCTGTGTTTTGTAGAAATTAGTCCGTTGTTAGAAACATTAGTTGTAAAGATTGTTTCCCAGTTTACTGAATTTCTTTGATTCTTAGTTAAAGTGGCTTTGTCTGTACAAAAGCTTTTTAATTTAATGTAATCGAAGTCATCTAATTTGTTTTGAGTGCATGTTCTCCATTTCTTCCTTAGTCATAAACTACTTCCCTTTCCATAGATCAGACAGGTAAACTAGTCCTTAATCTTCTAGTTTGCTTCTAGTATTGTTATTTTATGTCTAAATCCTTTATCCATTTTGGATCTCGTTTTGGAATAGGTTGTGAGGTATTAGTCTAACATAAGTTTCTTCCACACTAACTTCCAATTTTCCCAGCAGTATTTATCAAAGAGAGAATTTTTATCCCAGTAGCTGGACTCTGGGTTTATCAAACAGCAGATTACTATAAACATCTCCTGCTTTTGCACCTAGTCTATTCCACTGGTAAACTACTCTATTTATTAGCCAATACCAGAAAGTTTTGATGACTGATGCTTTATAACATAAGTTTGCATCAGGTAGGGCTAAGCCACTATCTTTTACACTTTTTTTCCCCATTTTTATTTTTATTTTTTAGGTTTTTGCAAGGCAAATGGAGTTAAGTGTCTTGCCCAAGGCCACACAGCTAAGTAATTACTAAGTGTCTGAGGCTGGATTTGAACTCAGGTACTCCAGACTCCAGGGCTGGTGCTCTATCCATTGTGCCACCTAGCCACCCCTCTGGAAATTCTTGACTTTTTATTTCTCCATATGAATTTACTTACAAATTTTTCTAACTCATTAAAGTAATTTTTAGGAATTTTTATTGGTAAGGCACTAAACAGGGAGTTTAGTTTTGGTAGAACTGTCATTTTTATTATATTAGCTTGACATATCCATGAGCAGTTGATGTTTGCCCAGTTATATAAATTTGATTTAAATTTTGTGAGAAGTGTTTTATAATTGTTTTCAAGGTGGTGGCTAGGTGGCACAGTGGATAGTGCACCAGTCCTGGAGTCAGGAGTATCTTAAGTTCAAAACCGGCTTCAGACACTTAAAAATTACCTAGCTATGTAACCCCATTACCTTGCAAAAACTAAAAAAAAAAAAATTGTTTTCAAAAAGTTTCTGAGTCTTCTTGGCAAATAGACTCCCAGATATTTTATATCACCTAAGGTTACTTTGAATGGGAGTTCTCTTTCTAGCTCTTCCTGCTGTATCTTGCTAGATATATACATAGAAAGGTTGAGGATTTATGAGGGTTTATTTTATATCCTTCAACTTTGTTAAAATTGTTAATTGTTACCAGTGGGTTTTGGGATGATTTCTTGGGATTATCTAGCTATACCATCATGTTATCTGCAAAAGTGAGAGTTTTGTCTCTTCCTTCCCAATTCTAATTACTTCAATTTTTTTTTCTTCTCTAATTGCTGAAGCTAACATTTCAAATATGATATTGCATAGCAGTGGTGATAATGTGCATCCTTGTTTCACCCCTGGTATTATTGGGAATGCTTGTTGCCTCTCCCCATTGAATATAATGTTTGTTGATGGTTTAAGATAGATATTGCTTATTGTTCTAAAGAACAATCCATTTATTCCTACACTCTCTAGTGCTTTTAGTAGGAATTGGGTGCTGTATTTTGTCAAAAGATTCTTCAGCACCTATTGATATGATCATATAATTTCTGATAGGTTTGTTGTTGATATAATTGATTATACTGTTTCCCAGTACTGAACCAACCCTGCATTCCTGAAATGAAACCTTTGTTCAAAATGTGTTATCCTAGCGATAACTTGTAATCATTTTGCTAAGATTTTATTTAAAATGTTTGCATCTATATTCATCAGGGAGATAGGTCTATAATTTTCTTTCTCTGTTTTACCTCTTCCTGGTTTAGGTATCAGCACCATATTGGTTTCATAGAAAGATTTAGGCAGAGTCCCATCTTCCCCTATGTTTCCAAAGAGGTTATGTAGAATTGGAACCAATTTTTCCTTAATGTTTGATAGAATTCACTTTTGAATTCATCAGGCCCTGGAGATATTTTTTAGGGAGTTCAATAATGGCTTGATGAATTTCTTTTTCTGAGATAGGGCAGTTTAGGCATTTAATCTCCTGTCCATTTAACCTCAGCTACTTATATTTTTGTAACTATGCATCCATTTCACTTAGATTGCCAAATTTATTGGCAGAGAGTTGGGCAAAATAAATGTGAATTATTTCTTCAATTTCTTCCTCATAGGTTCTGAGTTCACCGTTTTCATTTATGATACAAGCAATTTGGTTTTCTTCTTTCTTTTTTTAAATCAAATTGATTAGAGGTTTATCAATTTTATTAGTCTTTTCATAAAATGAACTCTTGGTTTTATTTATTAATTCAATAGTTTTATTTTACTTTTGATTTTATTAATTTCCTCCTTTAATTTTTAGAATTTCTATTTTGGTATTTGATTGAGGATTTTTAAATTGCTCTTTCTCTAATTTTTTTAGTTACATATTTACTTCATTGATTTCCTCTTTCTCCAATATATTCATATAAGCATTTAAAGATATAATATATCCCCTAACAGCCTCCTTGAGTGAATCCCATAGGTTTTGCTATATTGTTTCATTATTGTCATTATGTAGGATAATATAATTCATTCTATAATTTGTTGCTTGATCTACTCATTCTTTTTTTTTTTAGATTTTTTCCAGGCAATGTGCTTAAGTGGCTTGCCCAAGGCTAGGTAATTATTAACTATCTGAGGCTGGATTTAAACTCAGGTACTCCTAACTCCAGGGCTGGTGCTCTATGCACTGCATCACCTAGCTGCCCAATTATTAAGTGTCTGAGGCCAGGTTTGAAGTCATGTACTCTTGACTCCAGGGCAGGTGCTCCATCCACTATGCCACCTAGACTCCCCTAGTTTTTTCTAACAATCTATTAGCCTTCTTAACTTCTTTCTTGTTTATTTTATGATACAATTTATCTATATCTGAGAGAGGGAGGTTGAGATCACCCACTAGTAGAGTTTTGCTGTCTGTGTCTTCCTGTGGCTCTTTCATCTTCTCCTCTAAGAATTTGGATACTATTCCATTGGGTGTATATATATATATATATATATATATATATATATATATATATGTATATATGTATATATATATACATATATGTATATATATATACATATATACATATATATATATATACATATTCAGTATTGTAATCACTTTATTGTCTATGGTACCTTTTAGGTGGATCTTTTAACACTATCTATTTTTACAGCTGTTTTGTCTGAGACAAGGATTGCTACCCCTGTTTTGTTCATTTCAGCTACACAAAAATATATTTTGCTCCAACCTCTTACCTTTACTCTGTATCTCTCTGCTTTAAATGAGTTTCTTATAAGCAGCATATTGTAGGATTTTGATTTTTAACCCACTCTGCTATTCACTTACGTTTTAAGGGAGAGTTCATCACATTCACATTCAAAGTTATAACTACTAACTCTTTATTGCCCTCCATGCTATCTTCCCTCTGTTTGTATTTTTCCCCTTCCCCCTTTTATCCATATTCCTCAGTATTTTGTTTCTGAATACTACATCCTTCTGTGTGTTTGCCCTCCTATATCCAACCCACTCCCATTTCCCTTTTCCCCTTTTCCCTTCCATTCCTTCTCTTAGTGCCCCTTTTCTCCCCCTTTCTATGGCTGTCCTCCCCTTTTCTCTTTTTAATACCTGAAAGGTAAAATATTTTTAATGTAACTGAGTATGTGTGTTAGTTGACTTTAAGCCAAGTCTAATGAGAAGAAGATTCAGGTGTTTCTCATCTCCTCCTTTCTTCCCCTCTATTACCATAGGTCTTTAGTACCTTTTAATGTAATGAGATTTACCCCATTCAATCCCCTCCCTCCTCCCATCTCCTTCCTGTTCCCCTTTTTAAGGAGGAAGTGTTTTTAAATCATTCTTTCTGTTATAGAAAATTCCGAGTATCCATCACTTCTAGTTAAGTATATTCTATCTAATAGTTACAATTCTTGAGAATTATTAGATTCTTTCTCCCAAGTAGGGTTATAGCCAGTTTCATCCCTTTGGATAGCAATCTCATGGATAAGTCATGAATGTTCATCACTTGAGCCTGGGTATATTCTCTCTCTCTCTCTTTGAATGACAATTCTCAAGAGTTATGAGAATCTTTTTCCCGATGCTGGGATATAGCCAGTTTCATATTATTGGATAACAGTTCCCCACATTTTTTACCTTTTCATGTGTCTTTTGAACCCACTATTTTATGTCCAAATTGTCTATTTAGCTCTGGTCTTTTTATCAGGAATTTTTGGAAATCTTCCACTTTGTGAAATGTCTATCTTTTCCCCCCTGAAAAAGAAGGCTTAGCTTTGTGGAATAGTGGATTCTTGGCTGCAATCCAAGCTCCCTTACTCTTCCAAATACTTATTCCAGGCCCTTCTATCCCTTAACGTTGAAGCAGCCAGGTCCCGTGTAAGCCTTACTGTCGCTCCTTGATATATTTATTGTTTCTTTTTGGTTACTTAAAGGATTTTCTCTTTTATCTGATAGTTCTGGAATTTAGCCAAAACATTCCTTTGTAGTTTCATTTTAGGATCTCTTTACCAGAGAGGATCGATGTATTTTTTCAATAACTACTTTGCCCTCTGATTCCATGATATAAAGGCAATTTTTCATCACTAGATCCTGTAATATTAAGTCCAGGATTTTTTTCTCTTCAATCTTTTCAGGAAGTCCAGTAATTCTCAGGTTGTTGCTCCTCAATCTATTCTCAAGGTCAGTGAGGTAGTTTACATTTTCTGATGAGGTAGTTTACATTTTCTTCTATTTTTTCTATCTTTTGATTTTGTTTAACAGGCTCTTGCTGTCTCATGAAATCTATTTGTTTCTGCAGACTCCATTCTTTTTTAGAGTAGAATTTTTTTTCATTTACCTTTTGTACCTACTTTTCCAATTGATCAATTCTATTTTTGAAAGAGCTTTCAATTTGAGCAATTGAGGTTTTGAGAGAATTATTTTTGTTTTCCATTTGCCCAATTGAGTATCTAAAAGAATGATTCACATTTTGTATTTATCCAATTATATTTTCCAATGGTTTGTTTTCTTGTTGCAGGGTGTTAATTTTCTCTTGGGTTTCTTTTCCCAAATTTTCCAGGTGATTTTTAAACTCCTTCATTATTTCTTCAAGGAAATCTTTTGTGCTGGAGACCAGATCATATTCTCCTCAGAGGTTCTAGGTCTCTCTGAGCTGGTGTCTTTTCTTTCCAAGAATTTTTCTATGGATCCAACTTTCTGCTGACCTTTCTTCGTTTTGCTGAAAACTTGAGTTGGGGAGGGACTGGTTCACAGAGGTTGGGTGTTGGGATCCCTAGAGGCTTTACTTACTTCACTTTATTTACTGAATGTAATATCTCCAGCTGAGGATTTGCTCACTAAGTGTAATTTCTCCAGCTGGCCAGTAGCAGGTGCTGTTTGCTTTCTCTGGAATGGCTGTGACCCTGATTGAGGCCTTCTACCTTGGCCTGGAGGGAGTGATTGAAGCTTTTAAATAATTTTGTCTTAAATCAATGGTGGGCTTTATCCTGGGGTGAGGTCATCCCTCTTCCTATTGTCAGCTTAGCTGGTTCTTCTGCTCACACACCTGTGCCTAGGGTAGAAGTAGTATGTAATTGTGTTTGTTCTGGGAAGAGCCTTCAACTGTAATGGAGGCTTGCAGTAGGAGTTCATCCTGACCAGTGAGCCCTGGGATGATGTCTGCAACTCTCCTGCATCAGAATTTTCCCCTTTCTCTACTGGCAAGCACCAGAATGTCACTGACACCACCAATGACTCTGCTCCCTAGTTGACCCAAGCCCCTGGGGTTGACCAGGCTCTAGCCATGCAGCTGATCAAGGAAGTCCAGTTCTAGGGCCCTCAGCCTCCCAGTCTCCAACCCTGCAGCTAATCAGGTTAATCCATAGCTGGTCTGCCCTCTGTCCCTGGACTCACCCAGGACTGTGGAAGACAAATGCTGAGGTAGATGTTCTTTCTCCTGGCTTTTCTTTCTGGATTTTGCTGATCAGATTTCTCTTAAGACGTTTGTTTCATATCATAGATGGGGAAAGATCTGATTAAAACTGTGTCTGTCTTCTCTCTGTCATTTTGGATGGAAGTGTCCCCATTGTCATTTTCAACATGCTTCTTTACCTTAAAAAAATTGTTTTATCCCTTGTCTAATCAAAGCCAAATTGAAACCAAGAACTCCAAAATTTGAAATTCAATGAAATTTTAAGTTTCCAATTTCAACAATTTGTCCAAGATTATCAAGTTAGTGGTAGAGTCTGAAATTTAAACTTTGTCCTGTTCAGTGTTCTCAGAATTGTACCATTTTATCTCTTCATCCATAAAGCTCTAACAGTATCATAGTATACTTCCTTCAGAAATGGGATATAGAACATAACAGACAGAGCAAGTAGTAGGTTAAAAGTAGTTATGGGATTAAAAAAAGGTCAACAGTCATATTTCTTTTCTTTTAGCGAGGCATGGAAAGTGAAATGACTAAATGATTTATGAATATATTTCAAACAGGCAACTTTTCAAAAATAAAAGTAGACCTGATACTTTTGATTTCTCAAAATTTTGATTTCTCAAAATGTCTTTTACTGTATTTTTGTACCAGATTAACCTAATGTAAAATGCATTTATTTTTCTAGAGCAGGTCTTCCAAATTAATTAAGCATCTTTTTAGTCTCTTCTTGATCCTGAGGTGTTAGGAATGGACACACAGTCTTTCTATTGTTGATGTTCAGAAGAATTAGAAAATTAAAATTAAAAATCAAGATCATCATATTCAGCAGAATGTTATCTGGAACTAGGGTAAATTTAAACCTACCAATTAAACTGCAAGTAATTTACTGATTTGTCTTTTAATAATAATTTGGTCCCCAGTGATGTTTGCGCTTTCTCCAGTATTAAATTGAAATTTTCCAATTCATAGGGACAAATAAATATTTTTGGGATATTCAGGGAGCTAAATTTTAGTTAGTATTATTTTGAGAGTTAGTATTTTTCAAGTTAGTATTATTTAAAAAGTGATATTTTGGGAATAAGAATTCAAAAAAGACAAAAATGACTTCCAAAACAGTAGGGCATCTTAACCCAAATACCAAGAGAAGGTCAAAATGGATATATGCTTTTGACAACAAGAATGATAAAATAAGCAAATTAGAGAGTATAGAACCATTTATTTAACACATCTTTGGAGAAGAGAAGAATTTTTGATTAAATAAAAGACAGAGAGCATTTCTTTAAGCAAAATTGATAACTTTGATTTAATTAAATTAAAATAATCAGCCCAAAAAACTCCAAAACAACCAATATTAGAAAGCAAGCAGAAACTGGGAAACAATTTAAACAGTGATTCTGATAAAAACCTCAATTCTCAAATTCATAGAGAATTTAGTCAAATTTGTGTATATAGAAAACATTAATCAAAATTCTTTTTGTGTTTCAAAGAATTGAAAATTAAGGGATGATCATCAATTAGGAAATAGATGATCATGTTGTGATATGAAATTATAGCACATATATTACATTATATATACATATATACATACACACATATATATATATATATATACATTTTACTAAGAGAAATGCTGAACATTTGATTAAATGGCACTTCAAACTGACTGTGAAATCCAGTAGAGTTTAGGAAATTTACTAGTAAAATGATAGTGAATTCCAATTTGTTGTCTGTTTGATGTATAAAATCCAAAGTTCTAATGATTTCCTTTTTAAAATTTTATATATGCATACTTCAGCAGATTAAAGGGAGAAAAAGTTTGTTTCAAGGGAATTGTCTTCTGTAATTGAATCTCTCCTTGACAACTTTGAAAAGAGTTGAATGAACTGATAAAGAATTAAGTGAATAGAAACCAAGAGAATATTGAGTATGGTAACAATATTGAAAAAAATATCAACCACAAATGTCTCATCTATTCTCTTTTAGACAATGATTCTAAACAATTCCAAAGAACTCATGATGAACAAAATAACTAACATCCAAAGAAAGTACTTATTGTGAATGCAGATTCAAACATGCTGTTTTACATTTTCTTTTTTTCATGTTTTCCCCCTTTTGATTTGTTTCTTCCTTCAAAATATGACTAATGTGGAAATACACTTTGTATGATTGTACATGCATAACATACCAAATTGCTTACAGTCTCAGGAAGGTAGGAGCTGGTAGAGTGAAAGGAGAAATTTTGATATTCAAAATATTTTTAAAAGTTAAAATATATATATATATATACATATATATGTTATACATATATGATCATGTTAAATATGTTCCATATTAGTTAAGCTGTGGGAAAAAAGAATCACAACAGGAGGGGAATAAGGCATGAGGAATAAAAAATGAAAACAAAACAAAACAAATAGAAAAAATAAAAATATTATGCTTTGGTTTACATTCAGACTCCATAGTTCTTTCTCTGGGTGTGAATGACATTTCCTATTACGAGTTTTTTGGTATTGTCTGTAGCTGAGAACAGTTAAATCTACCATTGTTGATCATTACACAATGTTTCTGTTAATGTGCACAATGTTCTCATCATTCTTGTCACTTCATTCTGCACAAGTTCATGTGAATCTTTTCAGTTTTTTCTGAAAACAACCTTCTCATCATTTCTTATAGAATAATATTTCATCATATTATATCACAACTTGCTTATTCAACCATAACCTAATTTCTGGGCATCACCAGTTTCCAATTGCATGTCACCACAAAAAAGAGCTGTTATAAATATTTTTATACAAGTGAATAATTTTCACTTTTTTATGATTTCTTTGAAACACAGACCTAGTAGTGGTATTCTGATGCAAAGGGTACACACAATTTTGAAACCTTTTTGGTATACTTCCAAATTTCATTGTATAATGGTTGGATCAATTAACAATTCCACCAACTGTAGATTAGTGTTACAATTTTCCCACATCCCATTCACCATTCATCATTTCTATTTTTTGTCATATTGGCCAATCTTATAGGTATAAAGTGGTACCTCAAAGCTGTTTTAAAATTTGCATTTCTCTATTCAATAATGATTTTGAGAATTATTTTGATATGACTCTAGATAGCTTTAATTTTTCATCTGAAAATTACCTGATATCATGCACACATTTTTCAATTGAAGAATGACATGCAGACTTTTAAAATTCATTGAGATATCTTTATATTTTAAATAATAAGTTTATTATCAGAAACATTGACTGTAAAAGAATTATATTCCAAATTTTTGCTTTCTTTCAACTCTCGAATTTCATTGCTTGCTGTTAATTGGCTGGGCAAAACTTTTTTTAAGAAAGATTTTATTTAAATTGAGTTTTACAATTTCCCCCAATCCTTTCTTCCCTCCCCCCAGCCCACAAGTCAGTATTCTGTTAGTGTTTACATTTGTTCCATTGATCTAAATTGAATGTGATGACAGAGAGATCATATATTTAAGGAAGGAGAATAAATTATAAGATAGTAAAATTACATAATAATATAGCACCTTTATTTTTTCGAATTTCACAGTAGTAGTCTTTGGTCTTTATTTAATTTCCATAATTTGTTCTCTAGATACAGATGGTATTCTCCATTGCAGATAGTTCTAAATTGTCCCTGATTGTTGCACTGAAGGGATGAGTAAGTCCATCAGTGTTGATCATAACTCCCATGTTGCTGTTAGGGTTGACAGTGTGCTTCTGGTTCAGCTTATTTTGCTCAGCTTCAGTCCATGCAAATATTTTCACGCTTCCATGAATTCCCATCCATGTTGGTTTCTGATAAAACAATAGTGTTCCATGACATACATATGCCACAGGTTGCTAAGCCATTCCCCAATTGAAGGACATTCACTTCATTTCCAAAATTTGCCACCACAAACAGGGCTGCTATAAATAAATTTTGTACAACTGATGTTTTTACCCTTTTTAAATCATCTCTTAAAGGTATAGACCTAGTAGTGTTATTGCTGGGTCGAAGAGTGTGCATATTTTTGTTGCCCTTTGGGCTTAATCCCAAACTGCTCTGCAGAAAGGTTGGATGAGTTCACAGGTCCACCAACAATATATTAGTGTCCCAGATTTCCCGCATCACTTCCAACATTGATCATTGTCCATTCTGGTCATATAGGCCAGTCTGAGAGGTGTGATGTAGTATCTCAGAGATGATTTAATTTGTATTTGTCTAATAAGTAATGATTTGGAGCAATTTTTCATATGATTATGTATTGCTTTGATTTCCTCATCTGTAAATTGTCTTTGCATATCCTTTGACCATTTGTCAATCTGGGAATGACTTTTTTGTTTTAAAATTTGACTCAGTTCTCTGTATGTATTAGAAATGAGTTTTTTGTTGGAAATACTAGCTACAAAAATTGTTTCCCAATTTATTATATTTCTTCAGATCTTGGTTACAGTGGTATCGTCTGTGCAAAAGCTTTTCTACTTAATGTAGTCAGAATTATCTAGTTTGTTTTGAATGATGTTCTCCATCTCTTCCTTCATCATAAAATGTTTCCCTTTCCATAGATCTGACAGGTGAACTACTCCTTGATCTTCTAGTTTGCTTATAATATTGTTTTTTATGTCTAAATCATGGATCTTATCTTGGTATAGTGTGTGATATATTTGTCTAATCTAAATTTCTTCCATACTAACTTCCATTTTCCCAACAGTTTTAATCAAAGAGAGAGTTTTTATCCTAATAGCCAGACTATTTGGGTTTATAAAAGAGCAGATTACTATAATCGTTTCCTGCTTTGCACCTAGTCTATTCCACTGGTAAACCACTCTATTTCTTAGGTAATACCAGCCAGTTTTGATGACTGATGATTTATAATATATTTTAGATAAAATAGGGCTAAACCACCTTCTTTTTCACTTTTTTCATTAAATCCCTTGAAATTTTTGACTTTTTATTTTTCCATATAAATTTACTTGCATATTTTTCTAACTCATTTAAGTAATTTTTTGGAATTTTGTTTGGTGGGGCACTAAATAAGTATTTTAGTTTTGGTAGAATTGTTGTTTTTATTTATTTTTTTGTTTGTTTGTTAGTTTATTTATTCTTATTTTTGTGCAGATGTTGCTTTTTTATACTTTACTAAAATATTCTCATTTAAGAGTAAACATAATACCCCTTCCAAAAAATATAGACCTGTATGAGTGATAAAGTAAAGAGAAAAAATTAAAATTGAAATTAATAATAATAATAATAAAAGTGAATATTAATAATAATAGGTGCAGCTAGGTGGTGCAGTGGGTGGAGAGCTGGCCCTGGAACCAGGAGCACCCGAGGCCAAATCTGCCCTCAGACATCCAAAAGTCATCCAGCTGTGGGACCCCAGGAAAGCCATCCCAACCCCATTGCCCTGTAAAAAAAACCCAGAAAACAAAAAAAGACCCAAATTAAAATAAAATGATAATAATAATAATGATAATAATAATAGTAGGGATGGCCAGGTGTCACAGTGGTTAGAGCACTGACCCTGAGCCAGGAGCAATCGGATCCAAATCTGGCCTCAGACACCCAACGTTCTCCCAGCTGTGCAGTACCAGGTGAGCCACCCAGCCCCATATGCCCTACATACCTCTCTCCAATAATAATAATAGTAATAATAAATGTGCTACAGTCTGTGTTACAACACCTCCAGCTCTGTCACAGATGGATCTCTTTCTTCATGATAAGTCCATCACAAATGCTACTCACATATTTTTCCAACGTTGCCATTGTTGATCACAACTTCCTCCATTCGTACTTATGCCCTACCATATACTATATTTTATTTCTCCTTTCACGCTGTCTCTGCTGTAGGGTAGCTGAGTAGCGCAGCAGACAGATTCCTCAGCCTTGGGGCCAAGAGGCCCCGAGGCCACAAACCACCCCTTAGGCCCAGCATCCACCTAGACCTATGGTCCTGGACAGGCCATCCATTCCCAGCCCCTTGCAAGAAGTAAAAAAAGAAAATGTGTTATATCTGACCAATTTCCCTCCATGGTCCATCCTCTCCTCCATCACTCACATTCACCCTCCTTTCCCCTGTCCCCCTTCTCTCCTTTTTACTCTAGATGTCTATACTGCATTAAGTATATATGCTGTTTCCTCTCCTGGCCATCTCTGATGAGAACAAAGATTCCCTCATACCCCCTTGCCTTCTCCCCTTCTATATTATTGCAATAGCTCATTGTAATAAAAATATCTTATTATATGAAATACCTTTGACTATTCTCCCTTTCCTTTTTTTTCTCCCATTACATTTCCCTTTTAGCTATTGACTCCATTTGTATACCACATTATATCTTCAAATTCAGCTCTCTTCTGTGGTTCATCTATAAAAGCTACTTCTACTTGCTCTGTTAAATGAGAAGGCTCATATGAATATTATCAGTATCATTTTTCTATGCAGGAATACATGTAGTTCATCATCATTAAGTCCCTCATATTTTCCCCTTCTCCTCCACTCTCTATCCTTCACCTGAGTCCTCTATTTGAAGATAACACCTTCTGTTCAACTCTGGCAATTCCAACAGTAACATTTGAAATTCCCCTGATTCATTGAAAGTCCAACTTTTACCCTGGAAGAGGATGTTCAGTTTTTCTGGGTAGTTGATTCTCAGGTAGATTCTGAGCCCTTTTGCCTTCTGGAATATTATATTCCAAGACCTACTAGCTTTTAATGTAGTTGCTACTAAGTCCTGTGTGATCCTGACTGCAGATCCAAAATATGTGAATTGTGTCCTTCTGGCTGCTTGCAATATTTCTCTTTCACCTGGGAGTTCTGGAACTTAGCTATACTATTCCTGGGGTTTGATCTTTTTGGATCTCTTTCTTGGGGAGATTGGT
Source organism: Macrotis lagotis (assembly GCF_037893015.1). Classification (NCBI taxonomy): domain Eukaryota; kingdom Metazoa; phylum Chordata; class Mammalia; order Peramelemorphia; family Peramelidae; genus Macrotis; species Macrotis lagotis. The sequence continues at coordinate 216,413,228 of NC_133661.1, forward strand.
GGATTCTTTCAATTTCTATTTTGCTCTCTGTTTCTAGGATATCTGGGCAATTTTCATGTAGTAATTATTTGAAAATTATGTGAAGGCTGTTTTCCTGATCATGACTTTTGTTATTCCAATAATTTTTAAATTTTCTTTCCTAAATCTGTTTTCCATATCAGTTGTTTTTTTTTTTCTATGAGATGTTTCACGTTTTCTTGTAATTTTTCCTTCTTTTGGTTTTGAAGTATTGTGTCCTGATTTATCATAAAATCAGCAACCTCAGGGGCGGCTAGGTGGTGCAGTGGATAGAGCACTGGCCTAGGAGTCAGGAGTAGCTGAGTTCAAATCCGGCCTCAGACACTTAATAGTTACCTAGCTGTGTGGCCTTGGGCAAGCCACTTAACCCCATTGCCTTGCAAAAATCTAAAAAAAAATCAGCAACCTTCCAAAGTTCCATTCTACACCTGAAGGATTTGTTTTCCTGAGAGAGTTTTCTTATCTCTTTATCCATCTGGTCAATTCTGCTTTTTTAAAGCATTCTTCTCCTCAATAACTTTTTGAACTGTTTTATTCCTTTGACCTATGCTGGTTTTTAACATGTTATTTTCATCATCATTTTTTGTTCTCCTTGACTAAGCTGCTGACTTCATTTTCATGTTTTTCCTGAATCTCTGTGATTACTTTTCCCAATTTTTCTTCTATCTGCTTCACTTGATTTTCAAAGTCTTTTTTGAGCTCTGTCATAGCCTGACCCCAATTTATGTTTTCCCTGGAGTCTGTAGATGCAGGAGCTTGTACTTCCTCATCTTCAGATTGAGTGTTTTGATGCTTCTTGAAATCCTAGGCAAAGTATTTCTCAATGGTGTTCTTCTTTTTTCTCTGTTTACTCATTTCCCCAACCTGTGCCTGCTTTTGCTGTGCTTCCTGAGCTTTTGAGTACTATTGGGACACCCCCCCCCATCAAGGATCTCCATGTTTGTGGCTCTGTCTTCTCTCCTAGTCTGTGAATAACCACAAGTGCACCCCTCTGCCACAGGCCAGAGTTGGCGGGGCCCTGGTGTTCTATGGGGGGCCTAGACTGGGATAAGAATCTGAATGTGGTCAGAGACCCAGAGTCCTGTTCCAGGGACAGAGGACAGAGCTCAGCAGTCTCTCTTCACTCCCCTCCCTAGGGTTAGCACTTGCGTCTGGGGGCTCCTGCTTACCGGCTCTGCCTGCTTCCAATTCCTGGATCTGGGCTGCCTTGGCCATGCTGCTCACTGAGTTCCCTGAGAGCTGGGCTTCATGTGCTCACTCTGGTAGAGGTACCCCACTCATCCCCCAAGTTGTTCCTGGTGCTCCCCAGGGTGTAGATCAGGAAACTGCCCCTGTTGCTGAGAGTCGTGGCTTCCAGCACCCTGGGGCTGCCTCTAGGAGGCTGAAGTTCTTTCACTGTGGCAAGCTGCTCATCTAACCCCATGGAACGGAGCTTTCCCACTCTTTTCAACTTTACCTTGGGCTGGAGAACTGCCTCATGGGATACTTCTGTGGATTCTGTCTCTCTAAAATTTAGTTAGAGTCCTTAGTTTATAAGTTTGGAATTATGGGAGACAGAGAGTAGCTAAGAGAGATCCTCTCCTATTGCCATTTTGGCTCCACCCCATCATGAACAGTTGATGTTTGACCAGGTATCTAAATCTGATTTTATTTGCATGTGAAGTGTTTTGTAATTATTTTCAAAAAGTTTTGAGTTTGCCTTGGCAGGTAGACTCCCAGGAATTTTATTTTGTCTGAGCTTATTTTGAATAGGATTTCTCTTTTTAGCTCTTTCTGCAGTATCTTGCCAGTTATATATAGAAATGTTGAGGATATATGAGGGTTTATTTTATATGCTGGTACTTTGCTAAAGTTGCTAATTATTTTTAGTAGTTTTTTAGATGAATTTTTGGGATTATCTTTTGGAATTATCATGTCATTTTCAAAGAATAAGAGTTTTGTCTCCTCATTCCCTATTCTAATTCCTTCAATTTCTTTTTCATCTCTTATTGTTGAGGCTAAAATTTGTAAGACTATATTGTATAGTAGTAGTAGTAGTGATATAATGGGTATCCTTCTTTCACCCCTGATTTTATTGGGAATGCTTCAAGCCTATCCCCAATGAATATAATGCTTCTTGATGGTTTCAGATAGATACTGCTAATTATTTTAAGGAACAGTCCATTTATTCCTACACTCTCTAGTGTTTTTAATAGGAATGTATGCTGTATTTTGGCAAAAGCTTTATCAGCATCTATTGATATGATCATATGATTTCTGATAGGTATGTTATTGATAGAATTAATTATGCTAACAGTTTTCCTAATATTGAACCAACCCTGCACTCCTTGGATAAATCCTACTTGATCATAATGTATTGTCCTCATGATAACTTGTAATAATTTTGCTAAGATTTTATTTAAGATTTTTGCAACTATATTCATCAGGGAGATAGGTCTATAATTTTCTTTCTCTGTTTTAACTCTTCCTGGTTTAGGTTATCAGTACAATATTGGTGTCATAAAAAGAGTTAGGCAGAGTCCCATCTTTATCTATTTTTCCAAAGAGTTTATATGGAATTGGAACCAAATATTTTTTAATTGTTTGATAGAATTCACTTGTGAATCCAACTGGTCCTGGAGATTTTTTCTTAGGGAGTTCAGTAATGTCTTTTTCTGAGATAGTGTTATTTAGGTTTTTAAATTCCTCTTCATTTAACCTGGACAACTTATATTTTTGAAATATCCATTCATTTCCCTTAGATTGTCAAATTTATTGGCATACAGTTGGACAAAATAATTCTGAATTATTATTTTAATTTATTCCTCATAGGTGATGAGTTCACCTTTGTCATTTATGATACTAGCAATTTGGTTTTCTTCTTTCTTTTTTTAAATCAAATTTACCAGAGCTCTATTGTTTTTGTACAAAACCGGATCTTAGTTTTATTTACTACTTCAATAGTTTTCTTGCTTTCTATTTTATTCCTTTTTCCTTTAGGTTTTAGAATTTCTAATTTGGTATTTAATTGGGGGTTTTGAATTTTTTCTTTCTCTAATTTTTTTAGTTCCATATTGAGTTCATTGAGTTCTTCTTTCTCTAATTGATTCATGTAAGCATTTAAAGATATAATATATCCCCTGACAGCTGCCTTTAGTGTATCCCATAGGTTTTGGTAGGTTGTATCATTATTGTCATTATCTAGAATTAAAAAAGTAATTCTTTCCCTAGTTTGTTGCTTGATACACTCATTATTTAATTTGAGGTTATTTAGTTTCCAATTACATCTCCCTGGTTCAATATTGCATAAGATTTTTATTGCATTATGATCTGAGAAAGATATGTTCACTATTTCTGCCTTTCTGCAACTGATCATTAGGGTTTTATGCCCTAGTACGTGGTCAATTTTTTGTTTAAGTGCCATGTACTGCAGAAAAAAAGGTATATTCCTTTCTATCCCCATTCAATTTCCTCCATAGGTCTATCATATCTAGGTTTTCTAACAATCTATTTACCTCCTTAACTTCCTTCTTGTTTATTTTATAATTCAATTTATCTAAATCTGAGAGTGGAAGGTTGAGAACTCCCACTAGTAGAGTTTTGTGATCTAATTCTAGCTCTTTCAACTTCTCCTCTAAGAATCTGGATGCTGTCCTTTTGGGTGAATACATATTTAGTATTGAAATTAATTTATTATTTATGGTACCTTTTAGGAGGATATAGTTTCCTTCTTTATCTCTTTTAATCCTATATATTTTTGCAACTGCTTTGTCTGAGATAAGGATTGCTACACCTTCTTTTTTCTTTTCAGCTACATCAAAATATATTTTGCTCCAACCTTTTACCTTTGCTGTAATTGTATCTCTCTGCTTCAAATGAGTTTCTTTTAAGCAGGATATTATAGGATTCTGGTTTTTAATCCACTCTGTTATTTGCTTAAGTTTTAAAGTTAGAGTACATCCTATTCACATTCAAAGTTATAATTACTACCTCTTTATTGCCTTCCATGCTATATTCCTTCTGTTTGTATCTTTCTCCTTTTTTTCTTTATCCATATTCCCCAGTGTTTTACTTCTGAATATCATCACTTTCAGTGTGTTTGCCCTCTTATATAAACCCCCTCCCACTTTCCCCCTTTTCCTTTTCCTTTTCCCTTTCTTCCCTTTGTTTTGTTAGTTCCCTTTTATGTCCCCCTTCTGATTTCCCCTCCCCTTTCCCCCCTTTTAATGCTTGAAAGGTAAGATAAGTTTCTTAACTTGATTAAGTGTGTCTAAGTTAACTTTAAGCTAAGTCTTAGGAGATGAAGATTCAGGTGGTTCTCATCTCCTCCCTTCTTTCCCTCAATAACTGTAAGTCTTTTCTACCTCTTCTGTACCTTGTGACCCCATTCACTCTCCCTCCAACCTCCCTTCTCCTTACTGCACCCCATTAGAAGGAGGTATTTTTTTAAATCATTCTATCTGAGTCACAGAAAAGTTATGAGTGTCCATCACTTCGGGCTATGTATATTTTCTGTAATAGAGTTATAATTTTCAAGAGTTATGAAACTCTTTCTTCCAAGTGGATATATAACCAATTTCATCTTATTGGATAGCAATTTTTTTAATATTTTCATGTGTCTCTTGAGCCTCCTGTTTGATGTCCAAATTTTCTATTTAGCTCTGGTCTTTTCATTATGAAATCTTAGAAGTCTTCCATTTCATTAAATGTCCAGCTTTTTCCCTCAAAATGAAGGCTCAGCTTTGCCAGGTACTGAATTCTTGGCTGCATTGCAAGCTTGCTTGCTCTTCAGAATATCTCATACTAGGCCTTTTGATCCCTTACTGTTGTTGTGGGCTGGTCCTGGGTAATCCTTACTGTGGCTACTTGGCATTTAATTTTTTTTTTTCTTTCTGGCTGCTTGCAGGATTTTTTCTTTTATCTGATAATCCTGGAATTTGGCCACAACATCCTCTGGTGTTTTCATTTTAAGATCTCTTTCTGGAGGGATTGGATATATTATTTCAATAACTATTTTGCCCTCTTGTTCCATGATATCAGGACAGTTTTCAATCACTAAATCCTGTAGTATTAAGTCCAGACATTTTTTCTCGTCAATGTTCTCAGGAAGGCCAATAATTATCAGATTCTCCCTTCTCGATTTGTTCTCAAGGTCAGTGATTTTGCTGATGAGGTATTTTACATTTTTTTCTTATTTTTTTTTGATTTTTGGTTTTGTTTAACAGAATCTTGTTGTCTCATGAAGTCATTAGTTTCCACCAATTCCATTCTTTTTTTAGAAGAGAATATTTTTCTTCATTTATCTTTTGCAACTCCTTTTCCAGTTGGTTCCTTCTATTTTTGAAGGACTTTTCTATATACCCAAATGCAGTTTTGATAGAATCATTCACTTTTTTGCATTTGCCAAACTGAAGATTTGAGAGAATCATTTTCTTTTTACATTTGTCCAATTGAGGATTTGAGAGAATCATTTTCTTTTTTGCATTTGCCCAGTTGAGAATTTGAGAAAATCATTTTCTTTTCATATTTGCCCAATTGAAGCTCTGAAAAGTTTATTCTTATTTTGTATTTGTCCAATTGTTTTTTCCAAGGATTTGTTTTCTTGTTGCGAGATGTTAATTTTCTCTTGCAATGTGTTAATTTTCTCTTGAATTTCTTTTCCCAATTTTTAAATTGATTTTTAAACTCCTTCCTGATATCTGAAGATATCTGAAGACCAATTCATATTCTTCTCCACAGTGCTAGATATCTCTGGGTTAGAATCTGTCATTTCTATATATTTCTCCATGGGATCCAATTTTTTCCTGGTGTTGGGGTTGGGGAAGCTGGTTCTCAGAGGTTTGCTTTTGAGGATTCTAAAGGCTTTGTTCACTTGGCTTAATAATTCCAAGGGCCAGCCAGTAGGGGGTGTTGGGTGCTTTCTCTGGAGTGAGGTCCTCAGCAGCAGGGTCTGAGTTGACTTTGAAAACTGGACAGGGCCCTGGAGGAGGAAGTTAATCCCTTTCTGTTGAGTGAATTCTGCTTCCCTGAGGGGATGGGAGGGGTTGTTTATTGTTTGTTCTGGCAAAGTGCTCTATTGAATGTATGGAGGTCAGGTCCCTACTGCAATTACTTGTTCTCCAGGCATGCTCTGAGACTCTGTGCTGGAACTCACCCTCCTATAGCTCTTCTCCCCCTGGCCAAAGACTCCACAACTAAAATTGGATCTCAACACCCACCACTCCCAGGAGTTTCCATGACTGAGTCTGACCCTCTGGCCTCCTCCAGCTGCCATCCCCAGCACTGATCCTCTGCTCTTGTCTCCCAGTTCACCCACTTTCCTTTCTTTTTTTAATTTAATATTTATTTATTCTCATTTTGTACAAATAATTTTTATATATTAATAAAATATTCTTGTTTAAGAGTAAACAAAATACCCCCCACTCCCAATAAAATATAGACTTGCTTGTCCAATAAAAAGGGGAAAGAAAAATTTAAAATTAAAATTAAAAAAATAATAGTAATAATTGTAGGTATGGCCAGGTGGTGCAATGGACAGAGCACTAGCTCTGAAGCCAGGAGAACCTGAGCCCATATCTGGCCCTGTACACCCAACAATCACCTAGCTGTGTGACATGCAAAAATGCCCTGCAAAAAACAAAAAGAGGAAAAAAAAAAAGACCCAAAATAAAATAAAATAATACTAATAATAGTAAGGGCGGTTGGGTGGCAGACAGAGTACTGGCCCTTGAGCCCAGAGCACCCAGGTCCAAATCTGGCCTCAGGCACCAAATGTTCACCCTGCTATGTGGCCCCAGGTAGGCCACCCAGCCCCATTTACCCTGTACCCCCCAAAATAATAATAATAATAAAAATGTGCTTCAGTCTGTGCTTCAACACAACCAACTCTGTTGTGGGTGAATCACTTTCTTTATGATAAGTCCATCACAAAAATTACTTCCATATTTTTCCATTGTTGCCATTGCTGATTGCAACTCCTTCCTTTGGTATTTCTCCATGACCATATACTATATTTTATCTCTCCTTGCATGCTGTCTCTGCAGTAGGGTAGCTGAGTAGCGCAGCAGACAGATTCCTCAGCCTTGGAGCCAAGAGGCCCCGAGCCCACATACCACCCCTTAGGCCCAGCATCCACCTGGACCTATGGTCCTGGACAGGCCATCCATTCCCAGCCCCTTGCAAGAAGTAAAAAAAGAAAATGTGTTATATCTGACCACTTCCCCCATGGTCCATCCTCTCCTCCATCATTCACATCTCAACACCTTCCCCTTGTCCCCCTTCTCTCCTTCTTACTCCACATGACTATACCCCATTGAGTGTATATGCTGTTTCCTCTCCTAGCCACCTCTGATGAGAGTGAAGATTCCCTCAATCACCCTTGCCTTCCCCTCTTCCATATCACTGCAATAGCTCATTGTAATAAAGAAAAATCTTATCATATGAAATATCTTAACCTATTCCTCTTCTCCTTTTTCTTTCTCCCATTAAATTTCCTTTTTTATCTATTGACTTAATTTTTACATGAAATTATATCTTCAAATTCAGTTTTCTCCTGTGCTTCATCTATAAAAGCTCCCTCTACCTGCTCTGTTAATTGAGAAGGTTCATATGAGTATTACCAGTGTCATTTGTTCTATACAGGAATACATGCATTTCATCATCATTAAGTCCCTCATATTTTCCCCATCTCCTCCACTCTCTATATTTCACCTGAGTCCTGTATTTGAAAATTAAACCTTCTGTTCAGCTCTGGCCATTCCAACAGGAACATTTGAAATTCCCCTGGTTCATTGAAATTCCATCTTTTTCCCTGGAAGAGGACATTCACTTTTGCTGGGTAGTTGATTTTCGGGTGCACTCTAAGCTCTTTTGCCTTTTGGTATATTATATTCCAAACCCTACAAACTTTTAATGTAGTTGCTGCTATGTCCTATGTGATACTGACTGCAGCTCCATGATATTTGAATTTTGACCTTCTGGCTGCTTGTAATATATTTTCTCTTTCACTTGGGAGTTCTGGAACTTGACTATAATATTCCTGGGGGTTGGATTTTGGGGAATCTCTTTCTCGGGGAGATTGGTGGATTCTCTCCATTTCTATTTTACCCTCTGCTTCTAGGAAATCAGGGCAATTTTGCTGTAGTAATTCTTTGAAAATGATGTCAAGGTTCTTTTCCTGATCATGAATTTCAGGTATTCCAATAATTTTAGATCATCTTTCCTAAATCTGTTTTCCATAGCTGTAGTTTTTTCAATGAATTGTTCCATATTTTCTTCTAATTTTTCATTCTTTTGATTTTGAAGTAATGAGTCCTGATTTCTCATAAATTCATCAATCTCCCTGAGTTCTATTCTTTGTCTGAAGGATCTGGTTTCCTTAGAGAGCTTTCTTATCTCTTTTTCCATCTGTCCAATTCTGCTTTTTAAAGCACTCTTCTCCTCAATAACTTTTTGAACTGTTTTATCCATTTGACCTAAGCTGGTTTTTAGCATGTTATTTTCTTCAGCATTTTTTTGGATTTCTTTGACTAAGCTGCTTACTTCATTTTCATGTTTTTACTGCATCTCTCTCATTTCTTTTCCCAGTTTTACTTCTATCTCCCTCATTTGATTTTCAAAGTCTTTTCTGAGCTCTGTCATAGCCTGAGCCCAATTTCTTTTATTCTTGGGGTCTTTAGATGCAGGAGCTTGTACTTCCTCATCTTCAGACTGAGTGTTTTGATCCTGCTTGGGCTCACAGGCAAAATATTTCTGAATGGTGCTCCTCTTGTGTCTCTGCTTGCTCATTTTCCCAGCCTAAACCTATTTTGAGGGTGCTTCCTGAGCTTTTGGGACCCTCCCACAAGGATCTCAGTGTGTGAGGCTCTTTCCTCCCTCCTGGTCTGTGAAGGACCATAAGCACCACCCCCCTGCCACCGGGCTGAAGTGGGGGGGCCCTGATGTTCTATGGGGGGGGCCTAGACTGTAATCAGGATCTGAATGTGGTCAGAACTCCAGCATCCTCTTCCAGGGACAGAGGACAGATCTCAGCAGTGTCTCTTCATGCCCCTCCCTAGGTTCAATGGGCTCATGGCCTGGGGGCTCCTGCTTACTGGCTCTGCCTGCTTCTGTTTCCTGGATCTGGGCTGCTGCAAGGCCACATTGCTGGCTGTGTCCTCTGAGGGCTGGGCTTCATGTGCTCTCCCTGGCAGAGGTCCCCCGGCTGTTTCCCCAGGTTGTGCCTAGTGTTCCCTGGGGAGTAGATCAAGAAACTCCCTGGCTGCTGTGAGCCTTGGCTCCCAGTGCCCTGGGGCTGCCTCTTGGAGGCTGAAGTTCTTTTGCTCTGGCGGGCCACCCCTCTGGCAGTCCACCCCTACAACCCTGGGGAACAGAGCCTTTCTGCTCTTTTCCAGGTTACCTTGAGTAGGAGAACTGCCTCACTGGGTCCCTCTGTGGGTTCTGTGTCTCAAAAATTTAGTTAGAGTCCTTAGTTTATAAGTTTTATGAGAGAGTGCCTAAGAGATATTGCTCTCTTGTTGCCATATTGGCTCTGCCCCCCCCCCCCACTGTCCTTTGAGACTAACCTTCTTGGTAGGTGTTCTTCTCCTAGATTCTCTTTCTGTGTTTTGGTGATCTAATTATTATTAAGAAGTTTCTCTCGTGTTATTTCTGAGGGGAAAGAGAGAGCACCTATCACAGTGTCTGTCTTTTCTCAGCTATCTTGGTTGGAAGTCCTCATAGGCAAAACTTCTATAATTTAATGAAATCTAAATGACTAACTTTGCTTTTCAAAATGTTCTCTATCTCTTATTTTGTCTTGAATTTTTCTCCTTTTTATAGATCTGACAAATAAATATTCCTTGATCTTTAGCATCACTCTTTATATTTAAGTCATGTGCACATTTCAAAACAGAAACTTTCTTTCTTAGTGCAGGTTGGCACAGGCTCTGTAATTTAGTTTTAAAGAGATGTCTGGGAGAACTAAGAGGTTTAATGACTTATCCAAGATCAGTCAGTATGCATCAGTAAACTTTGGTTTTCCTGATTTCTTGATTGACTCTGCATCCATTATACAATACGTCCTTCCTTGTTGTAGTTGTTGTTACTGCTAGTATTGATATTATTATTGCTATTTTGTTGTTATTTTATTTTCTTATTTTCCTCTAAATTTCCTATCATAGCTGTCATGGGAAAGTGAATAACACTGTTGGACATGTGATAAAATAAGTGCTTTTATAGTTAAATAAAAGTATTACAAAGTTTAAAATTGTCTAAATCACTAATAAATGTATGTAAATTAAAGCAAATTAGATGCTATCTTACTCTTATCAGATTGGTTAAGGTGACAGAAATGTCACACAGATATGTGGGGACTACCTATATCAATGCACTGTTGGTGGATCTATGACTTGGTTCAACCCTTCTAGAGAGCATTTTGGAAGTTTGCCCCAAATACTATAAAATTGTTTATTTTTGTTCCCACAATATAGCTTCTAGTTCTAAACCCCTGGGAAATTGATAAAAAATATATGCACATAGTATGTACACTAATATAAATAGCAACAGCTCTTTAAGTGGTAGTAGAGAATTGGAAACACAGAAGTGTCCATCAACTTAAAATTGACTGAACCTATTATGATCTATGATTGTGTTGGAATTTTGCTCTAAACATGATAATGGTGACCTTTCAGAAAAAAAGAAAACATTCAAGTAAAGTAAAGTAAGCAGAACCTGAACATTATCTACAATAATAGCAATATGGAAGACTTAATAATTTTAACTGATTATAAGGATCCATATTTTTCACTTGAAAATGTGAGAGTAAGACAAACCACTGTGTCTTTTTTTTGAAATTTTTATTTATTTAAGACAATGGAGTTAAGTAAGTTGCTCAAGGTCTCACAGCTAAGCAGTTATTAAGTGTCTGAGGCTGGATTTGAACTCAGGTATTCCTGACTTCAGGGTTGGTGCTCTCTCCACTGTACCACCTAGCTGCCCCACTATACTGAGTCTTTTTTTTTCTCAAGGCAATGGAGTTAAGTGGCTTTCCCAAGGCCACACAGCTAGGTAATTATTAAGTGTCTGAGACCAAATTTTAACTTAGGTACTCCTGACTCCAGGTCCAGGGCTCTATCCATTGTGCTACCTAACCATCCCACTAGAGTCTTAAAGAAAAAAAAAACAATTTTGGGGTAGCACTGTTTTGTGAGCACTTTCTCAAATTTAGCCTAAATTTTTCTTTCTCTAACTTCATTCATTGCAACAATTTTTTCTTTCTGGGGTGGTGCAGAATAAGTCTAATCTGTTATCTATGTGATAGCTCTTCCAGTACCTAGAAACCACTATTCTTTCCTACTCAGACATTTGTTTTTCAGGCTAAATACTTCTTTCTTCTAGAAGCTCTCATATAATATTTCATTGATCACTTAAAAAAGAAAAAAAATTAGGAATAGGTGTTGTAGGAAATACATACTATTTTTGTAGAATTTAATAATCTCCATGCCTTATTTCGTCTCTTTTTTCTCAAACTTATTTCTGTATTCCTCAACAAACAAACCACCAAAGTTACTTTCTCTTCCTCAGTAGGTATGTTCTTTATAAAGACATCTATTCCACAATTGTTAAAACAGAAATAGTTTTCTAGCTTCCTTCTGTTGGTGATTTTAATATATCATTCTAATTTCATTCCTTTCATTTCTTTGGATATTTTTTCCAGGTGGAATAGATTTGTCCCCATGTCCGTCTTTTTCTGTAGTATCTGGGAATTCCTTCAGTTGAAGTCAACTTCTACAAAACTGTTGCCCTACAAAATCCTCTGATTACATAAAAGTGAATGTCCTCAAGATTAGATTGGATATTTATCATGAAAGACATATTTTGATGTTTCTATGACATACCTTTCTCTTGAGTTTTATTTTGGATAAAAGATTCTGAGCTGAGGCACAATTATTCTATGACTAATTAGAAGGAAAAAAACAAGAAAACAACAGCAGCAACAGCAGCAGCAGCAGCAGCTTTTCATACCTAGACTGAGAAAATAAATTGTAATTTCACTTAATGTAAAGTAAATAAAAAAATCAAATCCTGATAGGCTGACCAGATGCAAACATATCTGAGTTAATCAATCAATCATAGGCTTTCGAGATGGCCAGGCTCAGTGGATAGAGCACCAGCCCTGGAGTCTGGAGTACCTGAGTTCAAATCCGGCCTCAGACATTTAATAATTACCTAGCTGTATGGCCTTGGGAAAGCCACTTAACACCATTTGTTTTGCAAAAACCTAAAATCAATCAATCAATAATAGGCTTTAGACTAAAAGTGGGGAAACAAATCTCCATTATCTAGAATGATGTTGCACTGGAAGAATATTCATATTAGTCAATAAAAATGATATATGGGATCTACATAAACTCAGTGAGCTATTTTAGACTCAGAATTGACTAAGTAAAGAGGAGAGAGTATTGTAGCTAAATTAATGAAAATAACTGGATTGTGATAGAAGATGAGAGCCTAAGGTTTTAGTCTTAGTCTGCCTCAACTCTTCCCAACCCAATTCCCCTTTACCAGAGGAAGATATCTCAAACTTTGCCCTGGCAGAACTCATAGAATAGCTTAGGGAAATACTGCAATGGAATCCAAAAGCTAAGGTAATGCTGCTGGCACAAATTTTCTACCCAGAAGTCTGAGATATGCATTCACACAAGTATTTACTTAGTCTGGACAGTAATAGGCTCAAGTTTATAGAATTATATATTACAGAAAGGAAACACACAGATCTTGGTTGGAAATTTTTTATTCACCTTTATTAAGTACTCTTGGAGTTCTGTTTAGGTATGGTGGAAAAAAAAATTGAACTTTTTGTAGTCAAATTACCATAATAAATTACCCCTTTCTAAAAGCTAATTAAGTTTGGCTGGCTAACTGATAATTAACCCATATTCATGACAAGATGCTCACCTTTGGGAACTTCTTAATTATAACAATAGAGAAATAATATCAAATTCTTCAGAGTTGCCCTCTAGAATACTAGGAGAAGACATTGAAATGCTCTTCTATTCACCTGTCCTATCACATAAGTTAAGATCAAATCAAATACTTTACTGAAATCTAATGTCCTTAATTGAACCTAATTGTTTCAATATGTTGTAATATCTGTTTATTTGCATATGCATATATGTGTATTTATGTATGTATCTATGAGTATGCATATGTGTGTATTGTATGTGTGGAGTGTAACTGAAGTAAAGAGTATCATTGCTCATTCTACTGAAGTTATTCTTTCTTAATGCTCCTTATAAATTTTATTATTTTTATGAATATATCTTAAAAGGTTGAGTTTGTTGTTTGGTAAAAATCTTAGATGAAATGATGTGTGGATAGACTTCACATTACTTAAGCTTATAAAGCTAATGTTTTTCGACCCAATTTTAGAGTCCAACATCTTTCCCTATAAATCTTCAACTTACTAAATTTATCAATAAAATGACAAATTAATTAAATAATGAAACACAAAATTAGATTGAAAATTTTTTAGTCTATTAAGGTATGTTCAGATCTGAAATCAGAGATTTTCCTATTAGTGGTTTTGGAGTCCTATGACCCAGAAACTAGACCTCAGATTGTGTCTTTTATATATTTTTTCTTTTTCATTTACATTTTTATTTATTTGCAAATTATTAAAATAATCTTGTGAGAGTGAACGTATTCCCCCTGCCCCCCCACAAAAATAAAATACCTCACAAGAAATAAAGTAAAAGAAGGAGGAAAAAATATGCTTCAGTCTGTGTTCAGATCCAATTAGCTCTGTCTTTGGGGTGGATCACATTCTTTATCATAAGTCAATCAGAGAAGTTACTTCCATGTTTTTCCACAATTGCTGTTGCTGATGAAAATTCCCTCTATTCATTCCTCCCCACTACCATTTACTATATTTTCTCTCTCCTTTCACTCTGTCCCTCATCAAAAGTGTGCTGTAGTGCAGCCATGTGGTGCAGCAGATAGAGCATTGGCCCTGGGACCAGGAAGCCCTAAGCCACCATCCTACCCCAGAGATCCAGCAACCATCCAGTTCCATTGTCCTGGACAGGTCACCCAATCCCACCAACTTACAAAAAGTAAAAAAGAGAAAAGGTATTATATCTGACTATCCTCTCTGATGATCTACCCTCTCCTCTATCACCTACAGCCCCCTACCCTCCCCCACCCCATTTTTCCCATTCCCCTTTCTCTTTTTCTTCTTGATATCTATAACCTGTTAAGTATTGGTGTTGTTCCCTCTGAGTCATTTCCAATAAGAACAAAGGCTCCCTCATTCCCCCTCACCTTCCTCTCTTTCCTATCATTGCAAAAGATATCTCTTGACTCTTACATGAAATATTTTGGTGTATCCTACCTCTCCTTTCCCTTTCTCTCCATATATTTCCTTTTCACCTATGATTTCATTTTTACAATATATTATACTTTCAAATTCAACTCTCTCCTGTGCCTTGTCTAAGTATACTCCTTCTAACTGCTCTATCAAATGAGAAGATTCATAAGGATAGTATCAGTATCTTTTTCTCATGCAGTAAAACATGAAGTTCAGTATCATTAAATCACTCATCATTTGCCCTTCTCACCTATCCTCTATATGCTGTACCTGAGTCCTTTACTAGAAGATCAAACTTTCTGTTCAGTTCTGACTATTTCAACAGGAACTTTTGAAAGTCCCCTGTTTCCTTGAAAGTCCATCTTTTCCCCTGGAAGAGGGTGTTCAGTTTTGCTGGGTAGTTAATTCTCCATTGCATTCCAAGCTCCTTTGCCTCCTGGAATATTATATTCCAAGTCCTATGAGCCTTTAACGTAGATGCTGATAAGTCCTGTGTGATACTGACTGCAGTGCCACAATATTTGAATTATTGTGTTCTGGCTGCTTGTAATATTTTCTCTTTGACTTGGCAGTTATGGAACTTTGCTATAATAATCTTGGTGGTTATTTATTTTGGATTTCTTTTGGGAGGAAATCAGTGGATTCTCTCGATTTCCATTTTGCCCTCTGTTTCTAGGATTCAGGGCAAATTTCCTGTAAAATTTCTTTAAAAATTAACTCAAAGCTCTTTTCCTGATGATGACTTTCAGGCAGCCCAATTTTAAAATTGTATCTCTTGGATCTTCCAGATCAGTTTTTTTTCATCGAGATATTTCACATGTTATTCTATTTTTTCATTCTTTTGGTATTGTATTATTATTTCTTGACTCCTTGTAAAGTCATCAGTTTCCTTTGCCTCCATTCTAGATTTGAAGAAGTTGTTTTCTTCAGAGAACATTCTTATCTCCTTTACTATCTGACCAATTCTGCTTTTTAAGATATCCTTCTCTTCATTAATTTTGTGTACTGTTTTTTCCATTTCACCTAAACTGTTTTTTAATATGTTTTCGTCATTTTTTTTGGATCTCCTTGACCAAGCTGCTGACTTGATTTTCATATTTTTCCTGCATCTCTCTCATTTCTCTTCCCAATTTTCCTCTACCTCTCTTACCTGATTTTGAAAATCTTTTTTTGAGCTCTGCCTTAGCCTGAGTCCAACTCCTATTCTTCTTGGGGGTCTTGGATACAGAAGTTCTAACTGTGTCATCTTCTAAGTGTGTATTTTGATCCTCCATGGGACAAAAAATAATTGTCTATGGTCAGATTCCTTTTTTATTCCTGTTTACTCATTTCCCAAGCCTGTGCCCTGGTTTTTTTTGGGGGGTTGCTTCCTGAGTTTTAAGTATTATTGAGACATCCTTGCAAGGACCTCAGTCTCTTCAAGGTTTTATGAGAGGCTTTGACTCCTCTCCTGGTTTGTGCTTAGGTCTGTGGATGACTATGAACACACCCCTTGCCCTGTTAGAAGGGTTCCTACTCTATGGCATTGGGGGACTACAGACTGTGACAAAGGTCTGAATATGGTCAAAGCCCCGGAATCCCAACCTAGGGACAAAGGTCAGACCTCAACAAAGTGCTCATCCCATGGAAGGTAAGGGGGTGGAAGACACTACTGGAATAATTCCCCATAGATTAGACTTAGTCTTTTACTGCAAGACCTAATTCATGATATCTTTTCTATGTATATGTTGTTCCTCCTAATAGCCCCACACCCAGAAAAAATAAACTCTTTGAAATTTATGATGTATATTTTCTTATTCTGAATACAATATTTGATATATGGTAAGTACTGAAAAAAATGCTTGCTGATGGGCACTTTAATGAATACTAGAATGAATGAAATGAATGAAGGGAGGAATGAATGGGCAAATGTAAGGAACAATAAATTATGGTGTTTAAATATTACATGTTCTATTATTTACCAAACTATGTTTTATCACCTCTTCAAAGTTAGAGAATGAAAGAAAATATAGACCTAAATAATCTAAGTGTCAAAGAAGATGAAAAAATGTAGGTAGCCAAGATTGAGTAGTTTCTATCTGACGTTCAATAAATGTGTCTTAGAGATAGCCTCTTAAACAACTCACAGGATGACAAATAGATGATTCATCAGGCTGATAATGGATTCACTACTGAAATGCTGAAATGTTTAGATTCCTCAGAGATACCATTAAATAGAAGTACCTTCTGCATAAAACAAAAAGCAAAATATGCTGGATTTTAAGGAGTGTTGATGTTTCCTTGTGTTCAAAATACAATGAACCAGCAAATTTTGTTGATCAGTAGTTAGATATATGAATCCATACCCTGCTGAAGGATGATGATCATTTGTTCCACAAAAACACAATGTTTGGAGAAATAATTTTAGAGAGATCAGTAAAATTCATTGGAATATATGCTATGAACATTGCAAACTGACCATAGATTGGATATGTTGGGGCTTCCTTGTTTGTAGTAGCCATCAGGGTTGTCACTTTGGTGAGGTAGTTCAGATACATGATTTCATCACTGTGAAAAACTCTCCAAATTGATACTCACTCTACTAATAGATTGTTTTATTTGAATTTCTTAATTTTATTTAAATTTTATGGGTTTGTTCTCACATCATACCCTTATTCTGTGAAAGGTTTCCTGCAAAAAATTTAAATGGTTAGGTTAAACTAATAATGCTGTGAGCTCTCTCTAAGCTAATATAATTTTTCACCTTGACCTCATGGCCCCCAGCAAAAAGAATCTTTATGGTCATTGCTTTGGATTGATACAGCTTTTGCAGATTTCTTTATTTTTTGGTCTGTTACAGCATTTAGTTATTATATAAATTGTTCTCCTTCACAATTCATTCTTTATCAGTTTGAGGCCTCAAAATTGTTTGTTTTAAAAAAAAAGTATGTTATTTTTTATACCCATTTAATTTTCTCCAGTGATCTATCATAAATAAGTTTCAAAGATTTTATTCACCTTCTTCAGTTCTCTCTACCTTATTTTATAGTTTGAGTTATCTAATTATAACAATGGGAAGTTGAGGCCGCCCATTATTATAATTTGGCTATTTAAACACTATTTAGGCACTATTCCACTAGGTGAATATATATTTAATAATTATGTAAATTCATTGCCTTTGGTAAATTTTTTTAGAAAGATTTTATTTATTTTGAGTTTTATAATTTTTCCCCCATTCTCACTCCCCCCCCCCCCCAGAAAGCATTCTGGTAATCTTAACATTGTTTCCATGGTATACATTGATCTTAGTTGAATGTGATGACAGAGAAATCAAATCCTTAAGGAAGAAAAATAAAGTATGAGATATTAAAATTACATAATAAAGTAATGGTTTTTTTTCTAATTTGAATGTAATAGACTTGGGGTTTGTTCAAAGTCCATAACTCTTTCTCTTGATACAGATGGTGTTCTCCATTGCAGATAGCCCAGAATTGTCCCAAGTTGTTGCACTGATAGAATGAGCAAGTCCTTCAAGGTTGATCATCACCTCCAGGTTGCTGTTAGGGTGTACAATGTTTTTTTCTGCTTCTGCTCATCTTGCTCAGCATCAATTCATACAAGCTTTCCTGAATTCTCATCCAACTGAAGAAAATTCACTTAATTTCCAATTCTGTGCCACCACAAACAATGTTGCTACAAATATTTTTGTACAAGTGATGTTTTTAACCTTTTTCATAATCTCTTCAGTGTATATACCCAGTAGTGGTATTGCTAGATACAAATATCCAAATTGTTCTCCAGAAAGGTTTGTTGAACTCACAGCTCCACCAACAATATATCAGTGTCCCAGATTTCCCACATCACCTCCAACATTGATCATTGTCCTTTCTGGTCATACTGGCCAGTCTGAGAGGTATGAGATGGTATCTCAGAGTTTCTCTAATAAGAAATGATTTGGAGCAATTTTTCATATGACTATGGATTGCTTTGATTTCCTCAGTTGTAAATTGCCTTTGCATATCCTCTGACCATTTGTCAGTTGGAGAATGGCTTGTTTTTTTGAAAATTTGACTCAGTTCTCTGTATATTTTAGAAATGATTCCTTTGTCAGAAATACTAATTGCAAAAATTCTTTCCGAGTTTACTACATTTCTTTTGATCTTGGTTACAGCGGTTTTGTCTGTGTAAAAGCTTTTTAATTTAATATAATCAAAATTGTTTTTAATGATGTTCTCCATCATTTCCTTAGTCATAAACTGCTTCCTTTTCCATAGATGTGACAGGTAAACTAGTCCTTGATCTCAAAGTATGCTTTACAATATTGTTTTTTTATGTGTAAATCTTGTATCCGTTTGAATCTTATCTTGGTATAGGGTGTGAGTTGTTGAACAAATCCAAGTTTCTTCCATGTTAACTTCCAATTTTTCCAACAGTTTTTATCAGAGAGAATTTTTATCCCCAAAGCTGGACTCTTTAGGTTTATCAAACAGCAGATTACTATCATCATTTCCTGCTCTTGCACCTGGTCTTTTCCACTAATCCACGACTCTATTTCTTAGTCAATAAAAGAAGTTTTGAGGACCAATGCTTCATAATATAATTTTAGACGTGGTAACACTAAGCCACTTTCTTTTGAACTTTTTTTCATTAAATACCTGGAGATTCTTGACTTTTTATTTCTCCACATAAATTTACTTGCAAGTTTTTCTAACTCATTAAATATATATTTTTTTAGAATTTTGATTGGTATGGCAGTAAACAAGTAGTTTAGTTTTGGTAGAATTGTCATTTTTATTATATTAGCTTGACCTCTCCATGAACAGTTGTTTGCCCAATCTGATTTTATTTGTGTGAGAAGTGTTTTGTAATTGTTTTCAAAAAGTTTTTGAGTCTGACTTAGCAGGTAGAATCTGTTATTTTATTTTGTCTGAGCTTATTTTGTTTTGAGGTTTTTTGAACTTTTATTTTTTAATTCTTATTTTTGTACAATGATTTTTTTTTATACATTACTAAAATATTTTTGTTTAAGAGTAACATAATACCCCCTCCCCCCAAAATATAGACCTGCATGAGCAATAAAGGAAAAAGAGACAAATTAAAATTAATAATAATAATAATAATGGTAAAAATAATAATAATAGTAATAATAATAGGGGTGGCCAGCTGGTACAGCTGGAGCCAGGAGCACCCAGGTTCAAATCCGGCCTTAGACACCTGACAATCACTCAGCTGTGTGACCCCAGGCAAGCCACCTCAACCCCATTGCCCTGCAAAAACAAACAAAAAAAAAACCCAAAACAAAATAAATTAATAATAATAATAATAACAACAACAACAATAATAATAATGTAGTAGTAGTAAAGTAGTAGTAGCATTAGTACTAGTAGTAGTAGGGTCAATCAGGTGGCACAGCAGACAGAGTACTGGCCCTGGAGCCAGGAGCACCTGGGTCTAAATCTGGCCTCAGACACCCAACAATCACCCAGCTGTGCAACCGCGGGCAAGCCACCCAACCCCATTTGCCCTGCAATCCCCCAAAATAAATGATGATGATGATGATGATAATAATAATAACAATAATAAATTGCTTCAGTTTGTGTTCCACATGTCCAGCTCTGTCATGGATGGATCACTTTCTTTATGATAAGTCCATCACAAAAGTAGCTTCCATATTTTTCCACTATTGCCATTGCTGATCACAACTCCCTCCATTCCTACTTCCCTACTACCATGCATTTTATTTTCTCTCTCCTTTTACTTTGTCCCTCTTCTTAAATGTGCTGTAGGGTAGTTGAGTGTCACAGCAGACACATTTCCATGCCTGGGGCCAAGAGGACCCAAGCCTACATACCACCCCTTATGCCCAGCATCCACTCAGCCCTGTGATCCCGGACAGGTCATCCAATCCCAGCCCCTTTCAAGAAGTAAAAAAGAAAATGTGTTATATCTGACCACTCTCCCCCCCACAATCCACCCTCTCCTCCATCATTCACACACTACCCTATCCCCTGCCCCCCCTCCTTCTTACTCTAGATGTCTATACCCATTGAGCATATATGCTGTTTCCTCTCCTAGCTACCTCTGATGAGAGCAAACATTCCCTCATTCCCCCTTATCTTTCCCCCTTCTATATCATTGTAATAGCTCATTGTAATGAAAAATCTTATTATATGAAATATCTTAGCCTATTCCACCTCTTCTTTCTCTTATTCCCATTACATTTCCCTTTTAGCCATTGACTCCATTTTTACACTATATTATATTTCAAATTCTGTTCTTTCCTGTGCTTCATCTATAAAAAACTCCTTCTACCTGCTCTATTAAATGAGAAGGTCCATATGAGTATTATCAGTATCATTTTCTGGTGCAGGAATACATATAGTTTATCATCATTAAGTCCTTCATATTTTCCCCTTCTCCTCCACTCTCTATGCTTCACCTGAGTCCTATATTTGAAGATCAAATGTTCCATTCACCTCTGGCCATTCCAAAAGGAACATTTGAAATTCCCCTGCTTTGTTGAAAGTCTGTCTTTTTCCCCTGGAAGAGTAAATTCATTTTTTCTGAATAGTTGATTTTCAGTTGCATTCTGAGCTCTTTTGCCTTTCAGAATATTATATTCCCAACCCTATGAGTCCTTAATGTGGTTGCTGCTAAGTCCTGTATGATACTGACTGCAGCTCCATGATATTTTAATTTTGTCCTTTTGGTTGCTTGTAACATTTTCTCTTTGACTTGGGAGTCCTAGAACTTGGCTATAATATTCCGGGGGTTGGTTTTTGGGGGGGATCTCTTGCCAGGGGAGATTGGTGGATTCTCTTAATTCCTATTTTGCCCTCTGATTCTAGCATATCTGGGCAATTTTCCTGTAGGAATTCTTTTAAAATGAGGACAAGGCTCTTTTCCTGATTATGACTTTCAGGTGTTGCAATAATTTTAAAATTATCTTTCCTGATTCTGTTTTCCAGATCAGTTGTTTTTTCAATGAGATGTTTCACATTTTCTTCTAATTTTCATTCTTTTGGTATTGAAATACTGACTGTGTCTTGACTTCTCATAAAGTCAACAGCTTCCTTTTGCTCCATTCTAGATCTGAAGTATTTGTTTTCCTCAGAGAGCTTTTTATCTCTTTTTTTCCATCTAGCCAATTCTGCTTTTTAAAGCATTCTTCTTCTCATTAACTTTCTGAACTGTTTTATCAACTTGACTTATGCTAGTTTTAACATGTTATTTTCTTCAGCATTGTTTTTGGATCTCCTTGACTAAGCTGCTGACTTCATTCTCATGTATTTCCTGCATCTCTCTCATTTCTTTTCCCAATTTTTCTTCTATCTCCATTACTTGATTTTCAAAATCTTTTTTTTGAGCTCTGTAATTGTCTGAGTCCAATTTCCATTTTTCTTGGAGTCTTTAGATGCAGAAGCCTGTACTTCTTCATCTTCAAATTAAGTATTTTTATCCTTCTTGGGATCATAGAGTGATATTCCCCTTTTTTCTCTGTTTAATCATTTCCCCAACTTATGCCTGGTTTGGGAGTAGTTCCTGAACTTTTGAGTATTATTGGGACCCCCCCCCCAACACACACAAGCATCTCAGTTTGTGAGGCTCTGGTATGTGAATGACCACAAACACACCCCTCTGCCAAAGGGCTGAGGTAAGAGGCGGTACCCTGCTGTGCTAGGGGGGTCCTAGACTGGGATCAGGACCTGAATGTGGTCAGAGCCCCAGAGTCCTATTACAGGTACAGAGGACAGACTTCCAAAGTCTCTCTGGACCCCCCTACCTTTGGTAAGCTGAGCACTCAATACTCAGTTGCCTGGGTGCTCCTGCTTACTGGCTCTGCCTGCTTCCTTTTCCTGGATCTGGGCTGCTGCTTCCACCTCTACTTACTGGGCTTTGCACTCACTGTGGCAGATGCCCCCCAGCTGATTTTCCAAGTTGTGCCTGGTGCTCCCTGGGCTGTAGGTCAATAAACTGCCCTCTCTGCCATGAGTCATGGCTTCCAAGTGTTCTGGGGCTGCCTCTGGGAGGCTAAAGTTCTTTCATTCTGGGGGCCAGCCCTCTAACCTCTTGGAGCAGAGTCTTTCCACTGTTTTCCAGGTTACCTTGAACTGGAGAATTGCCTCACTAGATCCCTCTGTGGGTTCTGTCTCTCGAAAATTTAGTTAGAGTCCATATTTTATAAGTTTTGAAATATTAGAAAGAGAGAGCACCTGAGAGGATCTTCTCCTCTTGCCATCTTGACTCTGTTCCTAATCATTCTGAGCTTACTTTGAATGGAATTTCTCTTTCTAGCTCTTTCTGCTGTATCTTGCTAGTCATATATAGAAATGTTGAGGATTTATGAGGGATTGTTTATATCCTGCTACTTTGCTAAAGCTGTTAATCATTTTTAGCAGCATTTTAGATGACTTTTTGGGACTCTCTAGGTACACCATCATGTCAGCTTCAAAGAATGAGAGTTTTGTCTCCTCTTCCTATTCTAATTCATTCAATTTCTTTTTCTTCTCTTATTGCTAAGACTTAGCATTTCTAATATGATATTGAATAGTAGTGGTGATAATGTGTACTCTTGTTTCAATGCTGATCTTATGGGGAATGCCTCAAGCCAATCCCCATTGCATATAATGTTGTTGATGGTTTCAGATAGATACTGCTTATTATTCTAAGGAACAAACCATTTATTCCTACACTCTCTAGTGATTTTAATAGGAATGGGTGCTATATTTGATCTAAAGCTTTTTCAGCATTTATTGTTATGAACATATGATTTCTGATAGGTATGATATTGATATAATTGATTATACTAACAGTTTTCCTAATAATGAACCAACTCTGCATTCCTCAGGAAAATACTACTTGATCATAATGCTATATTTGATCTAAAGGCATTTCTGCATTTGATCATTAGCTTTTTATGCCCAGGTGTTGCCTATGAAGAGATTTCTTTCCTCCTTTATATTCAGACTCTTCCTATTGCAGTGGTTTTTTCCCAACTCAGTCCTGTCTTTTTTTACCAGAATTCTCCAGGTTCACACTTTTACTGTAATTGGGAACCTCTCTGCTATCATGCTATCTAACTGCCAGGACTTGTGCTAGCTGCTGGGACCTGTAATGCATTGTGGCTACAGTTTCCAGCTGGCTTTCCCTTTCTCCCACCAGGAAGAGACAGACTTCACTGAAGATCCTCTACAATGTCTACAATTGATAACTTTTTTCAAACTTTTTATTTTTTTGGGGGGGGGGGGTTCTGTAGCTTATTAAAGTATAGAGGCTTCGTTTAGCATTGTGTTGGGAAAAGCACTGGGATCATGTTAACTACATTATCATTTTGACTCTGTCCTGGAAGTTTGTGGCCTCACTTTTCTAGACATATATTTGGAATTGTACAAAAAAATAAAAATAAAAAAAGAATATATATAAAACTAAAATAGTTATTCCTTTCATCCCAGAGATTCTAGTTTGTGTCTGCTGTGTTGTTTAATTGTGTTCAACTCTCTGTGACCCCGTTTGAGTATTTTGACAAAGATACTGTAGTAGTTTGCCATTTCTTTCTCCATATCAAATTTACATATGGGGTAACAGAGATAAACAAGGTCAAGTGATTTTCTCAGAGGCACACAGCTAACAAGTGCTGAGGTCAGATTTGAAATTAGGAAAAGACTTTGTGACTCTAAGTTCTGCACTTTGTCCACTGAAACATAGTTGCCTTAGGTATATATTCCTAAGAGAGCAAATATAGAAAAATCCCATTTGTAAGTATTCTTTATAGTATCAAATAATTAAAAGTGAAATAAATGTTCATCACTTGAAGGGCAGATGGAAAAAATTTGTTAAGCAAATTGAATGGAATATAACTATTATAATTAATTATATGTGGAATTTAGACAAAAATGTTGAAAATTTAGACAAAAATGTTGGTTACTTAAATTTAATCAAAATGAAATAAACAAAAAAGGTAAACAATATATTCAATGAATACAGAAATAAAAATGAAAGAAAAAAAGAACTGAATATTGTATAAGTCTAATGACTAAGGTTGGTTCTTTAAAAACATTGAGTAAACTTTCCTCTTATTCATTGGACTGTTAGGCTATAGCTATGAAACGCCATATGTGCTACCCTTACACATGTATAATTTAGTTTTACTATTTTTTAGATATCTTTGTAGCAAAAAAAGATTAATGTGTAGTCAAGTTGAAGGAAGTTATTAAAAACAAATGTAAAATAAAAATAAAAGGCTTTAATAAGATAAAATTCTATATCAATGAGAAGGAAAATTGAAGATTGTGAGTTATATTATTCATCAGAGTTTGATTAACTATGAAAATATCAAAAGAAGAAAGAAAATATGAAAAGAAAAAAGAAAAAACTAAATGAACAACTAGCTAAAACCATAAAAGTATCAAGGTAAATAAGAACATGTTTTGCATATACATGGAAAGCAATAAAATTACAGGCTTTTAAAATTTAACGTGCATATACCAAGGGAATTACAGGAATTGGAGACGACAGAGAAGTAACAAAAATACTTGTTTGATATTATTATATTTTAAAACAGATGATAAGGAAATTGTTGTTCCAAAGGCTATTTTGTAAAAGATCATGGGGTGGGGGCAGAGCCAGGATGGAGACAAGAAAGGATCTTCTCTCACTTGCTCTGGAGCAAAACTTATAAACTAAGAACTTTAACTGCATTTTTGAGAGACAGAACCCACAGAAGGATCCAGTGAAGCAATTTTCCAATGCAAAGTAACCTGGAAAATAGAGGAAAGGCTCAGCTCCATGGGGTCGGTCAGAGGGGTGGCCCACCATAGGGGTGGCCTGCCAGAGAGAAGGAACTTTAGCCCCCCAGAGGCAGCCCCAGGGCACTGGGAGCCACGGCTCACATCAGCAGGGGCAGTTTCCTGACCCATACCCAGGGGAGCACCAGGCACAACATGGGGGAAATAGTGGGGGACCTCTGTCAGAGAGAACACATGAAGCCCAGCCCTCAGGGCACACAGCGAGGAGCTTGGCCAAGGCAGCCCAGATCCAGGAACCAGAAGCCCGCAGAGCCTGTAAGCAGGAGCCCCCAGGAATTGAGCATGCTGAGCCTAGGGAGGAGAATGAAGAGAGACTGCCTATCTCTGTCTATTGTCCCTGGAACAGGACTCTGGGGCTCTGACCACATGCAGATCCTGATTGCAGTCAAGGTCCCCCCAATAGAACATCAGGGCCCTGCCCACCTCTGCCCTGTGGCAGAGGGGTGTGCTTGTGGTCATTCACAAACCATGAAGGAAGACAGATCTTCACACATGGAGATCCTTGTAGGGGTACACCACTAATATTAAGAAGCTCAGGAAGCACCCCCAAAACCAAGAAAGGGCTGGGAAAATGAGTAAGCAGAGAAAAAAAGAGGAACACCATTGAGAAATACTTTGCCTGTGATCCCAAGAAGGATCAAAACACCCAATCTGAAGATGAGGAGGTACAAGCTCCTGCATCTAAAGACTCCAAGAAAAAAAGAAACTGCACTCAGGCCATGACAGAGTTCAAAAAAGACTTTGAAAATCAAGTGAGGGAGAGAGAGGAAAAACTGGGAAAAGAAATGAGAGAGATGCAGGAAAAATATTAAAATGAAGTCAGCAGCTAAGTCAAGGAGATCCGAAAAAAATGCAGCAAAAAATAACATATTAAAAACCAGCATAGGTCAAATGGATAAAACAGTTCAAAAAGTTATTGAGGAGAAGAATGCTTTAAAAAGCAGAATTGGCCAGATGAAAAAGGAGATAAGAAAGCTCTCTGAGGAAAACAAATCCTTCAGACAAAAGAACAGAACTCAGGGAGATTGGTGATTTTATGAGAAATCAGGACTCAATACTTCAAAACCAAAAGAATGAAAAATTAGAAGAAAATGTGAAACATCTCACTGAAAAAAGTACAGCTATGGAAAACAGATTTAGGAAAGATAATTTAAAAAATAAATAAATAAAGTCATGACCAGGAAAAGAGCCTTGACATTATTTTAAAAGAATTATTACAGGAAAATTGCCCTGATATCCTAGAAGCAGAGGGAAAAATAGAAATGGAGAGAATCCACTGATCTCCCTGAGAAAGAGATCCAGAAGAATCAACCCCCAGGAATATTATAGCCAAGTTCCAGAACTCCTAAGTCAAAGAGAAAATATTACAAGCAGCCAGAAGGACACAACTCAAATATCGTGGAGTTGCAGTCAGGATCACACAATACCTAGCAGCAACTACATTAAAAGCTCATAGGTCTTGGAATATAATATCCTGGATGGCAAAAGTGCTTAGAATGCAACCGAGAATTAACAACCCAGCAAAATTGAACATCCTCTTCCAGGGAAAAAGATGGACTTTCAATGAACCAGGGGGAATTTGAAGTGTTCCTCTTGGAATGGCCAGAGCTGAACAGACGGTTTGATCTTCAAATACAGGTCTCAGGCAAAGCATAGAGAGTGGAGGAGAAGAGGAAAATATGAGAGACTTAATGATGATGATGAACTACATGTATTCCTGTATAGAAAAATGATACTGAAAATACTCATATGAACCTTTTAATTTAATAGAAGAAGTAGAAGGAGCTTTTATAGATGAAGCACAGGAGAAAACTGAATTTGAAGATATATTGTGGTATAAAAATGGAGTCAATAGATAAAAGGGAAATGTAATGGGCGAAAGAAAGAGGAGAGGAGGAATAGGCTAAGATATTTCATATAATAAGATTTTTGTTTATTACAGTTAACTATTGCAATCGTATGGAAGGGAGGGAAGGCGAGGGGGAATGAGGGATTGTTTGCCCTCATCAGAGGTGGCTAGGAGAGGAAACAGCATATATACTCAATAGGGTATAGACATCTGTTGTAAGAAGGAGTGAAGGGGGACAGGGGCAAGGGGGTCTATGTGAGTGATGGAGAAGAGGATGGACCATGTGGGGAGAGTGGTCAGATATAATACATTTTCTTTTTTACATCTTGCAAGGGGCTGGAACTGGATGGCCTGCCCGGAACCATAGGACTGGGTGGATGCTGGGTAAGGGGTGGTGTGCGGGTTCAGGGCCTCTTGGCCCCATGGCTGCGGATTTTTCTGATGTTCCACTCAGCTACCCTATAGCAGAGACAGAGTGAAAGGAGAGAGAAAATATAGCTCATGGTAGTAGAGAAGTATGAATGGGGGAGTTGCGATCAGCAATGACAATAGTGGAAAAATATGGAAGTAACTTTTGTGATGGACTTATCCTAAAGAATGTGATCCACCCATGACAGAGCTGGTGGTTTTGGAACACAGACTGAAGTATATTATTATTATTATTATTATTATTATTATTATTATTATTATTATTATTTTCTAGGGGTGTTACATGGCAAATGGAACTGGGTGGCTTGCCTGGGACCATGCAGCTGGGTGTTTGTTGTGTGTCTGAGTCCAGATTTGGACCCTTGTGCTCCTGGCTCAAGGGCTAGTGATCTGTCTGCCACCCAGCTACCCCTCCTATTATTATTATTACTATTTTATTTTATTTTAGGTCTTTTTTATTTTTGTAGGGCAATGAGGTTAGAGTGGCTTGCACAGCTGGGAGATTATTGGGTGTCTAGGGCCAGATTTGGGCTCAGGTGCTTCTGAACCCAGGGCTGGTGCTCTGTCCACTGTGCCACCTGGCCATACCTACTATTATTATTATTTTTTTTTCTCTCCCCTTTACTTTATCACTTATGCGGGTCTATATTTTCTTGGGGGGAGTGAGTATTAAGTTACTCTTAAACAATAATATTTTAGTAATGTATAAAAAACAATATTTGAACAAAATAAGAATAAATGAATTTTAAAAAATAACCATATCCACAACAGCAACAGCACTTATTTCTCCCTGATAAGTTTACTAGGGGAAGGATAATTCTCAAGATCCTTTAATTTTTCTTCTAGGAGGGAGATCAGTTTGCACTTTGATATTAGGAAGCAGTTTAAAATTTTTTTGCATGAAATTGCAATTCTTTTACATACAATTTATTTTGTATATAATAAATTCAATATGTAACTTAAAAAAAGAAAAAGATCCTAGTATAAACTTGAAATATGCAAAAATCTCAAAGAAATGTGTTATGGAACAATTTTAAAAAGAAAAAGCCAGTTAATTGAGTCACAGTAATCATAGAATATTGAAGAAATATAAGTTTGGAATAGTCAAGAAAATGACAAGCTATCCTTTTTAAAAAGCCGGGTTCACAAGAAATTAGAAAGAAATGTTTATTTTATTTTATTTTATTTTATTTTTGTATTTTGCAAGGCAATGGGGTTAAGTGACTTGCCCAAGTTCACACAGCTAGGTAGTTATTAAGTGTCTGAGGACAGATTTGAACTCAGGTCCTCCTGACTCCAGGACCAGTACTCCATCCACTGCATCACCTAGTCACCTCTTATTTTCTACATTTTTAATGGAACTAAGGCATGAACTAAAATATTTAGATGGATGAACAATATATACTTTATTATATCTCTGGCAAAGTGACTGACATTTGAGTTCTAATTTTTGTTTTGCTGTTTAAAAGCTGTGTATGTTTACAGTAATCATTTCAATTTTCTGAGATTCAGGTTTCTCAGCTATAAAATAGGGGAGTTACATTAGATTATTTCTTGAGGTCTTTTTGGACTCTAACCATCTACGTTTCTTGCAATGCTGATTTCATTAGTCACAAGATCTTTTTGAAGTCTTTTTAAACACTTCAATTTTGAAGACTTTTTAACACTTCAATGTCCATTGTTTCTGAAGACACAATTTTGGTAAAGATCATAATCTTCATAATTCACATTCCTAAAACAAATATTATTAACAATACACATAAAAATTTCCACTTCATTCCCTAATATTATGCACTTTGAGAAAGTTTCCAAAGTACCCATCAGTAATGCTTGAATAGAAGAATGTGAATCATGAAACTTGACAAAGTAAATATGACAAAAATACACAGAGGGATTGAAGGAGGTACTATGAAAGAAACAAAATCTTAACTAAAAGACTTATAATTTTTGAAGTTCCCTTTTATCCTCATCTCAAAAGAAGAAATAAAGTCACCTCCTAACATAAGGACAGCAATAACAACAATAATATCAAAAATAAAAGGACAGCAGAATCCTAAAAATTAAAATGCAAGAAAAACAATAGAAAATAGAACCTTCCATCTAGTCTGTTATTTCATTAGATACATAATGTTCTAGAACTACTCTATTGTTCCCACTACTCTATTGTAGACTCAGACCTAAACTTATTCCACCTGAAATTCATACTTCCCTTCTCCTTTTACCACAAAAGTAGTGGGTTAAATCTTTCATTTTCATGGATTTACCTCATACAAGGACCAACTATTCACACTGAGCTCATCAATCCACCTGAATAATCCTTTGCCTTAGGCCTTATCTGGTTTCTGAATTCTACCTGAAGAGAAATCACTCAAGCCTAATAGATACAATGGAAAGTCTCATAAAATCATGTATGAAGTCATAACCAAATAATCCTGAATTGTGTAACTCTTGACCTGAGTTCCTGATATGACATCATCTATGGACCATATTAATCCCAATTCCCATTCAGAACTTGACCTACAAACTGAGTCTAAACACTAACAAATTTAGATTCTAACTCAGCTTCTAAATATGTTCCCTAAAAAGAAGGGATTAAGTTCCAATTCACTTCTTTGATCTAGTCAAGACCAAAATGTTTAACAACAATGTCAACTGCTTATAAACCCTTCATTAACAGACTTAAAGTTTGAGAGAGCATCCTTAATTCACATTCCGCATGAAAGCTGTCTGAAGAAGGCAGAGCCAGCAACTAAATATCCAGACTTATCTAATATAATCTTAAAGGGAATAAGATGATAAGTAGTCGAGTATAAGAAAGAATTATAGTAAACTCAGTAGAGAGATATATTAAAGTAAGCAAACCAGTGGGGAAAAAAGGAAGCAAATACATTGACTGAATATGACAATGGGGTATAGTACCATTTGGAAACTTTTGAAGGGGGAACCTGTATGACTAATAATATGAATGAATGGAATAACTATACTAAACTTTAGAATGATTTAAATGAAAAATTGTATATTTTTTAGAAAATAAATATGATCACATATTAGGGACAAAGAAGAGACATCACTATAAAAAATAATAAAATCATAAAAGAGACATTATAACTAATAAAAGAGAGTAAGTTCAAAATCATCAGAGGGTTTGAAATAATGATGCTAATAAAATTGGATTTTGAAGGGTTGAAAAATTACATTAACTGTTACAAAACTAATGTAGAGCAAAATTGAAAGATAAGATTGGATGAGTTCATGAGACTTCTACAATGTGAGAACATGAGTGGGCTAAGAAGACATATTGCTGCATTTCTGTGTCTATAAGAGAAATATGGTAAAATCAGAAGCCCAAATATCAGGATTTAGGAATATGTCAGAAAGAATAATCAAAAATCATGGCAAGAAAATATAAAATTCAAATAAATTTTCCATCAGAAACAGAAGAGAAAAAAATTAAATACTGTGTGCATTAAGAAGCTTGCTATATGTTTGAGGGAGTTAGTGTTATATAAGACTAATTCTTGACTATGAGAAATCAAGGAAAATTTGAGAATATAATAATACATAAAGAAAAAATCATATCCAAAAGAGCTTATCTTCAGGAGCAAAAAAAATTTTCAGTAATAAGAGAATTCATTTCAGCAGATAAGGAAAAACAGTATACCTGAAAAACAAAATTAATAATAAACATGTAAAAAAGCAAGAAAAAGTCAACTAATGGATTCTAAATGTTCCTCTAACTTGAGATAGAGGATTGATGTTTAAAAATAATAGAAATTACAATATAAGTATACTTATATCATTTGAGTACTATAACAATAACAAATTGAAATTATTTTCTTTTTGAAATTTTATTTATTTTTGAAATGTTTTTTTTTAAATTGTGTTTTCTTCCTCCATCCAGCTTCTTTTACATCCACTGAGAAGGCAAGCAATATGCATGTGAAATCATGCAAAACATAATTCCATAACATTACATATTCAATTAGCATGTCACCAAAGCAAGAAACATAACAAAAGTGAAAAAAATGTACTCAATTTTATCTCAATAATTCATCAGTATGCTCTCTGGAATTGGTAACATTTTCCATCATGAAGCCTTTGAAAATGTCTCGGACAATAGTAGAAAAGAGAATTACTGTTGATCATTATTATTATACTGCTATCACTGTATACACTGATCTCTTAGCTCTAAACTTATTTATATACATCTTTCTAGAGATTTCTGAAATTATCCCCCCTTATCATGTCTTAAAGTACAACAGCATTCCATCATGGTCATATTCTACAAATTGTTCAGACATTGCTCATTTGATGAGCATTCCTTCTGTTTTCTTTTCTTTGTCACAAAAAGTACTTCAATAAATATCATATTTAAGTTCTTTTCATTTTTCTTTGATTTGGGGGCATAAAAGTCAAGGTCAAAGGGTATTTAGTCTTTGGGGTCTAATTTTTAAATTGTTGTTATTTCTTTTTATTTACCTTTTTTACTTCTTTTCAGTCCTGTGATCAAATGCCAAATTTTCTATTCTGCTCTTGTCTTTTCATCAGAAATGTTTAAAAGTTTTCTATTTTATTTAATACTCATTTTCCTCCTGAAGAATTACACTCAGCCTTGCTAGGAAAGACAGTCGTGGTTGTCTTGGTAGTTTCTTTGACTTACAGAATATTGTATTCCAAGCTCTCTTTTCCTTTAATTTAGAAGTTGCCAAATCTTATATGATCCTGACTGATTCATGATATCTGAATGGTTTTGTTCTCATTGTAATTTTTTTCTCTTTGATCTGGGAACTCTGGAATTTAGATATGATATTTATGCAAATATTACATTTTGGATTCTCTTTTAGAAGGTAATCAGTGCATTCTTTCAATTTCTATCTTGCATCTTTGATTCAAGATAACAGAACAGACTTTTTTTTATAATTTCTTAAAATTATACTACCTAGGTTTTGTTTTTAGATCATGGCTTTCAAGTTGTTCAATATTTTTTAAATTAACTCTCCTTGATTTATTATCTAGGTCAGTTGTTTTTGTTGTAATTTATTCAATAAAATATTTCATATTTTCTTTTTTTTCATTCTTTTGATTTTATTTGTTTGGTTCTTGATGTTTCATGGAGTTGTTATGTTTCATTCACTCCATTCTAATTTTTTAAAGTAAATAACTTATGCAGTAAGCTAGTACTTCATTTCACTTTTGATCAGTTCTATTTTTGAAGTCTTTTCTTCATTGAATATTTGCACCTTTTATCATGTGATCAATTCTGTCCTATTTTTTTTTATTCTTTTGTTTTTGCAAGGCAATGGGGTTAAGTGACTTGCCCAAAGCCACACAGCTAGGTAATTATTAACTATCTGAGGCTGGATTTAAACTCAGGTACTCCTGACTCCAAGGTTGGTGCTCTATCTACTACGCCACCTAGCTGCCCATCAATTCTGTTTTTTTAAGGTGTTATTTTCTTCATTATTTTTTGTTCCTCTTAAACCATGTGTCAATTATCTTTTCACAAAACTCTGTCATGTCTCATTTTTGTTGCAATTATTCCCCATCTCTCTTATGTCTTTCTCTAACTACTCAAGGAATTCTTATTGAATTTCATTTCAATTCATTTTGTTTTGTCTTAGAGAGCTTACTTTAGCTGTTGGTCAATTGTTGACATCTTCTGATTTTGTTTTTTTGATCATCCCTGTCATTTTCATAGATTTTAATAATCAGTATTTTTTGTTTTTGTTCATTCACTTTACCAGTCCATTTCTTGACTTTGAACATTTTGCGAAGTTTAGCTCTGCTTTTCTTGGAGTGGGGAGGCACCATCTCAAATTTTAGACTTTTTTTTTTGTGCTATTGTCTTTAGAGCTAGTTCTGGGAGTCTGTAAGTTTTTGGAGATTTCCAGATGATATGTTTCAGAAAGAGTGTGAATTACAGCTCTTCTCTTATATATCCTGGTTTTGTTTATTACTTCTCAGAAACTGTAAATCCAAGTTCTCCTTTTTGCACTAGAGTTGAACTCTAATTGCACTGCTACCTTTTGCAGACCACAAGTTCTTCACCATAGAACTATGACTAAGATTCTCATAGGTGCAAAGCAGTTACTAAATAGCAATGGGTTTTGTACTCAGTTACAGTTCTACAAACTCTCTCTTTTTAGGTAGTTTATTTATTTTCATATTATTGCAATGATATGGTTGTGAAAGTAAACATAACTCACCCTCCGTGCAAAAAGATAGCAAAATCTCAAGAGAAATGACATGAGAGAAAAAAAAATGTACTTCAATCTGTGTTAAGATTCTATTGGCTTGGGCAGCTAGTTGGCACAGTGGATAAACCACTGGCTGTGGAGTCAGGAGTACCTGTGTTCAAATCCGGTCTCAGACATTTAATAATTACCTAGCTGTGTGGCCTTGGGCAAACCCCATTTGCCTTGCAAAAACCTAAAAAAAAGATTCTATTGGATCTGTCTCTGGGATGAGTTGTCATCTTTCATCAGAGACATTCCTTCAATATCTTTTCCCACAGATGCTATTGCTAGTGGTATTTCCTTCCATTCTATTCTTCCCCACTCCCATTTTTCTGCTCTCTTTCTTCTTTCACCCTGCCCCTTCTCAGAAATGTGTTATATCTGACTACCCTCTCCCATGATCCTTCCTCTCTTCAATCACCTACTCCTACTCCCTCCTTCAACCACCATCCCCTTCCCTTCCCCCTCTCCCCCTTATCTTATCCTTTTGCTCCCATTTTTCTCTAAGGTAAGATAAATTTCTCTAGCCTTTTATTTCTTTAACTGAGAAGACTGAAGGCTCACTTATTCCCCTCTTGCTTTCCCGCCCTTCCACTCCACTGGAAAAGGTATTTTTGACACTTTTATGTGAAATATCTTAGCCCATTTTACCTCTCATTTCCCTTCCTCTCAGTATTGTCCTTTATCACCCATTAATTGCATATTTATACCATTATATTCAACTCCTTCCTATGCTTTGTATAAATATCTCCTTCTAACTGCTCTTATAAAAGAGAAAGTTATGAGTTATCAGTATCTTTTCCCCATGCAGTTATACACACAGTTCAGCATCATTAAGTTCCTCATAATTAGTTCTTCTTGTTCACCTTCTCTATGCTTCGCCAGAGTCCTGTACTTGGAGATCAAACTTTTTGTTCAGCTCTGGTCATTAAACAGGGAAGTTCGAAAGTCCTCTGTTTAATTGAAAGTTCATCTTTTCCCCTGAAAGAGGATGTTCAGTTTTTCTGGGTAGTTGATTCTTGGATATAAATCAAGCTCTTTTGCCTTTGTGATATATTTCAAGCCCTATAAGCCCTTAGTGTAGATGCTGCCAGATCCTGTATAATCTTGACTGTAACACCTGTCAAGACAGCTTATAGTAGTTTCTCTTTGACTTTGGTGTTTTGGAATTTTACTATAATATTCCTGGCAGTTTTAGTTCTGGGTTCTCTTTCAGGAGATGATCAATGGATTTCCTTAATTTCTATTTTATCCTCTGCTTCTGGGATCTCAGGGCAGTGTTGATGGATTATTTCTTGAAAAATGAAGTCCAGGTTATTTTCCTGGTCATCAATTTCAGGTACCCCAATAATTGTTAAATTATCTCTCCATCTGTTTTCCAGATCAGTTGTTTTTCCAATGAAACATTTCACATTTTCTTCTAATTTTTCATTTTTTGTATTTGTTTTATTGTGTCTTGATTTCTTGAAAAGTCATGTTTCATTTAACTTCATTCTGCTTTTGAAGGAATTATTTTCTTCAGAGTGCTTTTTTACTTCCTTTTCAACTGTCCAATTCTGCTTTTTAAGGCATTCTTCTCCTCATTTGGCTTTTGAACTGCTTTTTACAATTGACCTAAACAGGTTTTTAACACTATTGTCTTCAGGATTTTTTTGTGTCTCCTTCACCAAGCTGCTCACTTGGTTTCCATGACTTACCTGAATTGTTCTCATTTCTCTTCCTAAATTTTCCTCTACTGCTTTTACTTGGTTTTCAACATCTTGTTTGAGCTCTTCCATAGCCTGAGCCCATTTCCTATGTCCCTTGGAGACTGGATACAGAAGCTTTGACTGTGGCATATTCTGTTTGTGTATTTTAATCATCCACAGTACCAAAGTAATTTTCTATGTTCAAGTTTTTCTTTTTCTGCTCTTTGCTCATTTCCTCAGCCTATGACTGATTTACTGCACTTCCAAAGATTTGGGTTTGGGGGGGGCAATCCCCCCATTCTTAATTCCATCAAGGTCTTGTGAGAGGTTCTGCTTGCTATCCTGGTCTTTTCTCTGGTGTGTGGATGGCCACAAGCTCTCCCCTCTGCCCTGGAGCTGGGAAGAGGTTCCTGCTGCTCTGTGGTAGTATAGGGACTCAGATGGTGGCATGGATCTGAGTATGGGCATTAATAAAACAATAAAGTAGGAATAAGCCTCTGGTGAGGTAATAGCAAAAGGAAAAAAGAAGAATAAGAGTTTATTTAGCATCATTGCATGTACTAAAACCTATTCTCCTTTAATACATTTGTGTTTTCATAGTGGAAAATTATAAATTAAAGCATTTTGGATTATGAGAAGTAATTCTATAGTGGGGCAATGGGTATGAGAAGAAAGAGGAAGTTGATTTCAAAATTTTGCTCTTAATGCATATGAAAAGTAATGGAGTCGAACGAATTCAGAGAAGGAATGGAATTCTATATGACTTAGAAGTTGTAGTAAGGATTTCTTTTTTCAATAAAAGAATTTTGGGAGACCTATGAAAGGTATTATTTTGATCAGGTTAGTGTGTGTGTGTGGAGGTATGTAAAACAGTGCTACAGCTTTTCTGTTGAAATCTTAGAGGTGATCACTAACCATTTTTTGAACAATGGTATGTGACATAGTCAAAACTATGTTTTAGCTATATAAATTTCACAGCTCTAGAGAGAAGGATGAATTGCATAATGAAATGAGGGAAGCCATGGAGACTAATTGGATGACTTTTTCAACAATCCAGAAGAGAGTTAATTGGGTTCTATATTTATGTGACCTATGAATCTCCATTTCCTCATGTGTAAATTGTGTGAGTTGTGACCCTTGGAGAGTGATTTAATCCCTCTGGGATGAGTCTCCTCAACTGTAAAATGAGGCAATTTGATTAAATTACTTCTTATCAACTAATCTATAGAAACATATTATGATAAAAGTATGCTACATAAGGATTATAAAATTGACAGAATAAATCACAAAACTAATATAAATATAGAGTTTTGGTGTTAGGTTTTTCATTTTTCTTTTCCTTGATTTTTGTATTGGTTTAGACCTGTTGTTACTTTGGTATGGGGAACTCTTGTTGAAAAGAATTTTTTCATGCAATACAGATCAGAAACTGGAAATTTATCATCTTAGAGAGGTGTTTGAGGCATTAAGAATTTTTTGTTTTATCTAAGGTTATACAGATAGAACCAGGATTTGAATGCTGGTATTTCTGATTATAAAACTGTCTCTCATCCCTTCTGCCTAATTGCCTCTTATACTATGATGTAGGAAAGGAAAAAATCATCATAACAGGAAAAAGCCATTCAAAGAAAACTCCTACCAACATAGCAAAGTATTTATTTTGAGTTATAATTTCAGCATCGTTATTATCTAATGTCACTTTAAAAAGCTTAAATTTCAAAGTGTATATCAAATGAGTCAGCAAAAGTGTTTGTTTTTATTTATTTTAAACTGATTTATTTACCTTTAAACATTAATAATATCAAATAGAACTTATGTTCTTTATTAGTACAGTCCATTATGCTTCCAGATTTTGTTAACCTTTATGATTTTCCTCTATGCTCTTCGCTTTAAAGAGAATCTACTCTTAGCAACTTAGAATACCAAAAAGAAAATTGGATCTGAACTCAAATAAATAAAATCTTGGGTTTGCCTTGGACCAGCTCTGTGACCTTGGGCAAGTCTTTAGTATCCTTGAGCCTGCCTTCCTACTTTGAAAATGAGAGAGTTGGAATAAGCTCTCTAAGGTCTATTCTGGCAAAAAAAAATAAATTCTATAAGTCAACTGAAAATAAATTCCTCAGGTATATCTTACAATTTTTTAAAGATTTTACATATTTTGAGTTTTAAATTTTTTCCACTAATCTTACTCCTTCCACCCACCCCCTACAGAAGGCAATTTGGCAGTCTCTACACTGTTTCCATGGTATACATTAATCCAAATTGAATGTGATAGAGAGAAAATCTTCTTTAAGGAAGAAACAAAAAGTATAAGAGGTTGCAGGATCAGACAATAAGATATCGGGTTTTTTTTTCTAAATTAAAGGAAATAGTTTTTGGACTTCATTCCAACTCCATGGTTCTTTATCTGCATACAGATGGTATTCTCCATTGCAGACAGACCCAAATTATTAATGATTGTTGCACTGATGGTATGAATGAGTGCATCAAGGTTGATCATAGCTTCCATGTTGCTGTTAGGGTGTACAGTGTTTTTGTTGTTCTGCTCAGCTTACTCAGCATCAGTTCATAAAAATCTCTCCAGGCTTCCCTGAATTCCCATCCCTCCTGGTGTCTAATAGAACAATAGTATTCCATGACATACATATACCACAGTTTGCTAACCCATTACCCAATTGAAGGACATTTACTTGATTTCTGATTCTTTGCCACCACAAACAGGGCTGGTATGAATATTTTTGTACAAATGATGTTTTTGCCCTTTTCCATCATTTCTTCAGGGTATAGACCCAGTAGTGGTATTGCTGGATCAAATGGTATTCATGTTTATGTTGCCCTTTGAATAAAGCTCCAAATTTCTTTCCAGAAAGGTTGAATGAGTTCACAGATCCACCAACAATGTAAATAGTGCCCCAGATTTCCCATAACCCTTGTAACAATGATCATTATCCTATCTGATCATATTGGTTAGTCTGAGAGGTATGAGGTGGTAACTCAGAGAAACTTTAATTTCTGTTTCTCTAATAGGTAATTATTTAGAGCAATTTTCCATAGGACTATAGATAGCTTTGATTTCCTCATCTGTAAATTGCCTTTGCATATCCTTTGACCATTTGTCAATTGGGGAATGGCTTTTTTGTTAAAAAAAAAAAAATTGACACGGTTCTCTGTATAATTTAGAAATGAGTCCTTTCTCAGAAACATTAGTTGTAAAAGATATTCTCCCAATTTACTAAATTTCTTTTGATCTTGGTTACAACAATTTTGTCTGTGCAAAAGATGGTTAATTTGATGTAATCAAAATCATCTAGGTTCTTTTTAGTGATATTCTCCATCTCTTTCTTAGTCATTAATTGCTTCCCTTTCCATAGATCTGACAGGTTAACTAATCCTTGCTATTCTAGTTTGCTTACAGTATCATTTTTTATGTCTAAATCCTGTATCCATTTGGATCTTATCTTGGTATAGGGTGTGAGGTGTTGGTCTAAACTAATTTTCTTCAATACTAACTTCCAATTTTCCAAGCAGTTTTTATCAAAGAGAGAGTTTTTATGCCAATTACTGGACTATTTGGGTTTATCAAACAGCAGATTACTATAATTGTTTCCTTCTATTACACCTAGACTATTCCACTGATCCACCACTCTATTTCCTAACCAAAACCAGACAGTTTTGATGACTGATGATTTATGATATAATTTTAGAACAGGTAGGGCTAAGCCACCATCTTTTGCAGTTTTTTCATTAAATCCCTGGAAATTCTTGACTTTTAATTTCTCCTTATGAATTTACTTACAACTTTTTCTAACTCATTAAAGTAATTTTTTGGAATTTTGATTGGTAGGGCACTAAACAGGTAGTTTAGTTTTGGTAGAACTGACATTTTTATTATATTAATTAGCTCAACCTATCCATGGGCAGTTGATGGTTTTCCTGTTATTTAAATTTGATTTAATTGGTGTGAGAAGTGTTTCTTAACTGTTTCGAAAAAGTTTCTGAGTCTGTCTTGGCAAATAGACTCCCTGGTATTTTATATTGTCTGGAGTTACTTTGAATGGGACTTTTCTATATATATAGAAAACTATGCCACCTAGCTGCCCCTCCAATTTATTTTTAAACTCCTTTCATATTTCTTCAAGGAAGTCTTTCTGTGCTGGAGGCCAGATCATACTCTCCTCAGAGGTTCTAGATCTCTCTGAGTTAGGGCTTTTTCCTTCCAAGAATTTTTCTATGGATCCACCTTTCTGCTGACCTTTCTTCATTTTGCTAAGACCTTGAGTTGGGGAGGCGCTGGTTCACAGAGGTTTGATTTTGGTATCCCTAGAGGTTTGGCTCACTGCATGTAATTTCTCCAGCTGGCCAGTAGGGTGTGCTGCTTTCTTTCGATTGAGTGTCTGTGACCTTTTGTGAGGGCTTCTCCCTTGGCCTGGAGGGAGTGATTGAAGTTTTTAAATATTTTTGTCTTCAATCAATGTTGGACTATACCCTGGGGTTAGGTCATCACTCTCCCTATTGTCACCTGAAATGCTTCTTCTGCTCACACACCTGTACCTGGAGCAGAAGGTCTATAACTGTGTTTGTTCTGGGAAGTGGCTTCAGTCAAAATGGAGGCATGGACTCGAGTTCCTTTGGACCAGAGAAATCCATGGATGATGTCTCCAGCAATCCTGTACCAGAACTCTCCCCCCATCCCTGTCGACAAGCTCCAGAGAGTCAGCACCAACACCGATGCCTCTGCTCCCTGGTTGACCCAAGACCTTGTGGTCGACTAGGCTCTAGCCCCACCACTGAGCTAGTAGGTTCAGTTCTTGGGCCCCCATGTTCCTGTGCTCCAACCCTGCTTCTAATCAGGCTGATCTGCAGCTGATCTGCCTGCTGTGCCTGGACTCACCCACAACTGCAGAAGACAAATCCTGAGGTAAATGTTCTTTCTCCTGGCTTTTCTTTCTGTGTTTTGTTGATAGGATTTCTGTTAAGAGGTTTGTTTCATATCATATATGGGGAATAATCAGGAGACTTTTAGAACTGTACCTGTTTTCTCTCTGCCATCTTGGCTAAAGTCCTCACATCATGCCAAACAGAACAATGCCCTGATATTATCCTAACTACTTCTTTTCCCTTGTCAAACCCCAAAATGTAAAATCTTCAGATATATCTCCTCTAGTCACAGATGTATGCAAGGTTCGAACTATAGAGCATGATAGCAATGAACTCAAAGTACCCAGGAAAAGTTCTCCCCACTAAGGAGAGCATATTTGTTTGGACATCTAGATAATAAGATTTTACTTCTGTCACTATTGCTGAGGAACCTGGGCAAAGTTTTATCTCTGGGCATCAATTTTCTGCAAAGTAAAATGAAAAAGTTAGCTTCCATGAGCCTTTTTCTTCTGAAAAACAGAATTTAAAATCTGAAAGTATTTTATCCACTATAAAGTTTAACAATGACATAATTGCTAATTAATTATCCATCTCTTCTAAAACTTCCTACTATGGGGAAAGTAGTCTTTTAACAAGCTTTATTTGTTTTGAAGGATATGTTATCCATTACAAATTGATGAGGAAGTCTCTCAGAGTATCTGCTAACATTATCTATAATACTGAAACAAAATTTTTGCAATAAATATAGAAGCAAAATAATGTCAATTTTTTTTTCCTATTTTGTAAATTTCTAAAAGTGCGATATGTAAGAATGAGTAAACGAAAACACAATGAAAGGAATAATAATATACAAATATTTGTAGTTGTTTTATTATTGTATTTAGAAAATCTGAAAGAATCAACAAATATTGTCACAATTCATGTTTAACAAAGTAGTAGATAGAAAGCAAATTTAGAAACTAAAAAATGTAAATTTGATACTATTAAAAAAGAAAATGAGTCAAATATAATTCTTGTCAAAATAACAAAATTCATGAATTATCATTTTTTCACTTGTTCAATTTACCTAGAAACTTTCAGCAAATGTATGAATAGTCCTTTTTAATTTAATT
This sequence comes from Macrotis lagotis, assembly GCF_037893015.1. Lineage (NCBI taxonomy): Eukaryota > Metazoa > Chordata > Mammalia > Peramelemorphia > Peramelidae > Macrotis > Macrotis lagotis. Next base: position 216,454,548 of record NC_133661.1, read on the forward strand.
TTATTATATAAGTATTGTATTTATTTTCCAATTATATACAAAAGTAGTTCCTACATATAATTTTTTGAATTTTAAACTTTTTTTTCTCCCTCCCTCCCTTCCCTCTCCCCTGAAGGCAAGCTGATTATTTTTACATTGTTTCCATGCTATGCAGCAATCAAAATTGAATGTGTTGAGAAAAACAATATATACTTTAAGAAAAAACAAAATATTAGAAATAGCAAAATATTGTAGTACATAAATCAACCATTTTTTCTTTAAAAATTGAAGGCAATAGTCTATGGTCTTTGTTGAAACTTTTTCTCTGTATTCAGATGGTGTTCTCCATAGCAGATATCCTAAAATTGTCTCTGATTATTGCACTGATGGAATGTGTAAGTCCATTAAGGTTGATCATCACCCTCATGTTGCTGTTAGCATGTATAATGTTCTACTGGTTCTGCTCATCTCGCTCAGCAATAATTCATACAAGTTTTTACAGGTTTGCATTCCTCCTGTTTTCTAAGAGAACAATAGTTTTAAGGGGAAACTAGGTTGCCCAGTGGATAGAGCACTAACCCTGAAGTCAGGAGGACTTGAGTTCAAATCTGATCTTAGACACTTAATAACTACCTAGCTGTGTGACCTTGGGCAAGTCAGTTAATCCCACTGCCTTGTAAAAAAACAAAAGAAAGAAAAGAACAATAGTGTCCCATAACATACAAATATTACAATTTCTTCAGCCATTCCCCAATTCCCAATTGATAAACAACCCCTTGATTTCCAATTCTTTTCCAGAACAGAATTACTATGAATATTTTTGTACAAGTGATGTTTTTACCCTTTTTCATGATCTTTTCAGGGTATAGACCAGGTAGTAGTAGTAGTAGTAGAATCAAATGTTATGTACATGTTTATTTCCCTTTGGGAATAATTAGAAATTGCTTTCCAGAAAAATTGGATCATTTCTTAGTTCCACCAATAATGCATTAGTGTCCCAGATTTCCCACATCCCTTCAAACATTGATCATTTTCTTTTCTGGTCACCTTGATCAATCAGTGAGGTATGAGGTGGTACCACAGAGATGTTTTAATTTGCATTTCTCTTATCAGTAATGATTTAGAGCAATGTTTCATATGACTATGGATAGCTTTGATATCATCATCTTCAAGTTGCTTTTGCATATCCATTGACCATTAATCAACTGGGGAATGGCATGTTTTTTGAATCAGTTCTCTAAATATTTTAGAAATGAGTCCTTTGTCAGAAACATTACTTGTAAATATTGTTTCCCAATTTATTACATTTCTTTTGATCTTGGTTACAGTGGATTTGTTTGTGCGAAAGCTTTATAAGTTAATGTAAGCAAAATTATCCAGAATGCTTTTAATGAGGTTTTCCATCTCTTCCTTGGTCATGTACTGCTTCCCTTTCCAAAGATCTGACATGTAAACTATTCCTTGTTTTCCTAGTTTGCTAATAATATTGTCTTTTATGTTTAAATCTTGCACCTGCATCTTGGTATAGGGTATGAGAAGTTGGTCTAATGTAAGTTTCTGCCATAATAACTTCCAATTTTCCCAACAGTTTTTTTTTTTTAATTGAAGAGAGTATTCTTATCCCAGAAGCTTGGTTTTTTGGTTTTTATATTAGAATTTCTAATTTGGTGTTTAAATGGGGGTTTTAAATTTGTTATTTCTCTAAATTTTTAGTTGCATGCTGAGTTCATTGATTTCCTCTTTCTCTATTTTATTCATGTAAGGATTTACAGGTATAATAAATTTCCTAATAACTGCATTGGCTGTATCCTATAAGTTTTGGTGTATTGTCTCATTATTGTCACTATCTAAGATGAAATCATTAATTCTATCTATAATTTTTGTTTGCTACACTCATTCTTTAACATGAGGTTATATAGTTTCCAATTAATTTTAGGTCTATCTTTCCATGGCCCATTATTGCATCTGACTTATATTGTATTTTGGTGTGAGTAGAAAGCATTCTCAATTTCTGCTTTTCTGAATTTGATTATGAGGTTTTTATGTCCTAGTTCATGGTCAGTTTTTTCTGTAGATGCCATGTACTTCAGAACAAAAAATATATTCCTTTCTATTCGCATTCAATTTTTTCCAAAGATTTATCTTATCCAGATTTTCTAACATTCAATTTACCTCCTTTACTTCTTCTTGTTTATTTTATGGTTAGATTTATCTAATTCTGAAAGAGGAAGGCTGAGGTCTCCTACCAATAGAATTTTACTATCTATGTCTTCCTGTATCTCATTAAGCTTCTTCTTTAAGAATTTGGATTCTGTATCTCTTGGTGTATACATATTTAGTATTGAGTTTGCTTCATTGTCTATCATAACTTTTAGGAGGATATAATTTTCTTTCTTATCTCTTTTAATGAGATCTATTTTTGCAGCTGCTTTGTCTGAGTTATGGATTGCTACCCCTATCTTTTTCACTTCAGCTGGAGCATAATATATTCTGCTCCAACATTCATCTTTCTCTATATGTATCTTTCTGCTTCAAATGAATTTCTTGTAAGTTGCATATTATAGTAGTCTTGTTTTTTAATCTACTCTGCTGTTTGCTTAAGTTTTTGGGGAAAGTTCATCCCATTCACATTCAATGGTCACAATTTTAAACTATTTATTTCTCTCCATGCTATCTTCCTCCTGCTTTTATTTTTCCCCTTATTTCACTTTATCCATATTCCTCAGTATTTTGCTTCTGACTAACACCTATTTGTTTGGCCTATTATCATTCAGTATGCTTCTCCTCTTATATCCAGCCCCCCACCCCTTCCTTACCCTTTCCCTTTGCCCCTTTGTCATTCCTTTCCTTCTGTTTGTATGTCTTTTCCTCCCCCCTCCCCTTCCATTTCTTAATACTTTAAAGGAAAGATATGTCTGTTAACTTAGCTGAATCTGTTTATGTTAATCCTTGTCTCAGCCAAATCTGATGAGAGAAATATTCAGGCAGCTCTCACCTCCTCCCCTCTTACCCTCTATTGCAATAGGTCTTTTGTACCTCTTCATGTAATATGATTTATTGCCAGGGGCCAAGAAGCCCCCATAAAAAGAGCAAATAAATTCCAGACATACCAGGAGCCAAGAAGCCCCCTGTCAGATAAGATAAAAGGAGCAAACAAAATTCCAGGCATACCAAGGGCCAAGATAAAGAAAAGAGGCCTCACCCTCCATTATCAAGAACAAACAGACCACAGAATATCCCTTCTCTCAGGCCAAGGCATACCAACTCCACCCCTAAGCTAATCCCCTTGTTCCTTCTCTACAAAATATAAACAGGTATTTTTCTCAAATAAACTCAGAACTTATCCACCATCCTTGGGTCTCACTCTCCTTATTTTCACCCATTCCTTTTCAGGCTGGGTCCTCCTCGACCCCCCACTTTTCTGCCCCGCGGGTCGGGGCAATTTATCTCATTCAATCTCCTCCATCCTCCCATCTCTTTATTGTCCCCCCATTTTTTTTAGGTTTTTGCAAGGCAAACGGGGTTACGTGGCTTGCCCAAGGCCACACAGCTAGGTAATTATTAAGTGTCTGAGACCGGATTTGAACCCAGGTACTCTTGACTCCAGGGCCAGTGCTTTATCCACTGGGCCACCTAGCTGCCCTTGTCCCCCCATTTTTAAGGAGATATATTTTTTTAAAAGTTTTATTAAAGATATTATTTGAATTTTACAGTTTTCCCCCAATCTTGCTTCCCTCCCCCCACCCCCACCCCACAGATAGCACTCCGTCAGTCTTTATTTTGTTTCCATGTTGTACCTCGATCCAAGTTGGGTGTGATGAGAGAGAAATCATATCCTTAAAGAGAACAGAACCATAAGACATCTGGGTTTAATTTTTCCAAATTAAAGGGAATAGTCCTTGTACTTTGTTCAAACTCCACAGCTCCTTATCTGGATACAGATGGTACTCTCCTTTGCAGACAGCCTAAAATTTTTCCCAATTGTTGCACTGATGGAATGAGCAAGTCCTTCAAGGTTGAACATCGCTCCCATGTTGCTGTTAGGGTGTACAGTGTTTTTCCGGTTCTGCTCATCTCACTCAGCATCAGTTCATGCAAATCCCTCCAGGTTTCCCTGAAATCCCATCCCTCCTGGTTTCTAATAGAACAATAGTGTTCCATGACATACATATACCACAGTTTGCTAAACCATTCCCCGAGATATACTTTTGAAATCATACTAACAGAGTCACAGACAATTCATGAGTGTCCATTCCTTCTGGCTAAGTGTATTTTCTCTAATAGAGGTCCAGTTCTCAAGTGTTATAGGATTTTTCTCCCAGGTGGGAATATGGCCTATTTCATCTTATGGGATAACAGTTTCTTTTTTCTTTTCCTTAATTTACCTTTTCATGAATCTCTTGTGTCTCCTGTTTGAAGCCCAAATTTTCTATGCAGCTCTGGTCTTTCATCAGGAACTTTGGAATTTTCCTATTTCATCAAATGTCCATCTTTTCTCCTGGAGGAGAAGGCTCAGTTTTGCCAGATAGTGTCCTTAGCTGCATTCCAACATCCCTTGCTCTTCAGAGTATAGGCCCTTCAATCCCTTAATGTTGATGAGGTCAGGTCTTGTGTAAGACTTACTGTGTCTCCTTTGTATCTAAATTGGGTCTTTCTGGCTGCTTGTAGGATTTTCTCTTTTTAACTGTTAATTCTGGAATTTAGCCACAATATTCTTTGGTGTTTTTATTTTAGTATTCTTTTCAGGAGGGAGCGCTGTATTCCTTCATTAATTATTTTGCCCTCTGGTTCATTGATGTCAGGGAAATTTTCCTTAACTATATCCTGATTTATTAATCCAGGCTATTTTTTTTTTATCCTCAATGTTTTCATGCAGCCCAGTGATATTAAGTTGTCTCTCCTGGATCTATTCTCTAGGTCAGTTGGTTGTTCTGCCGATGATGTATTTTAAATTTTCTTCTATTTTTTTCAGTTTTTTAAAAATTTTGTTTGACAGAATCTTGTTGTCTCATGAATTCATTAGTTTCCACAAATTTCAATTTTTTTAGAGAAGAATGTTATTCATTTAACCTTTTGCAACTCCTTTTCCAATTGTTTAATTCTACTTTCTTTTTTTTTGCTTTGTAAAACTATTTCTTTTATTTTTTAAATTTCTTTGAATTTTATAATTTTCCCCCCATTCTCACTTACCCCCCAAGTCCCCCACAGAAGGCAGCTTTTACATTGTTTCCATGATATATATATATATATATATATATATATATATATATATATATATATATATAAATTGAATGCATTGAGAAAAAATCATATCCTTAAGGAAAAAAATTAGAATTTCTTATTAAAAATAATGATAACTAAAAAGATTTAATCTTCATATAAGGTCAAATATTTGTCTGATTTACATGTTCTTGTATGTCTTTCTTGGTTTGAATTACTTTAACTGAAAACCTAAAATTATTTTTTTAACTGAAAAAGGAAATATTGAGATATCTTTGCTGACCAGATTCTATAGTTTCTGGGAATAAGAGTCATCCCCCTGAACATGGATCATCAATACCAGAGTTAGTCTACAAAAGTCATGATGTTGCAGGTTTTGTGTATTTCAAATTTTAGAATGAAAGCCATCTCTAGTATCTGTATCTTGTATAATCTTGTATATAAACATGAACCTCAAACTGTTTTAATGGAAATAAAGTGTGATACAATTTTTATTAACTTCATAAATACCAAATGCTTCCTAAATATTATTTATATGCTTTCCTAATTTTATTAAATGATGATTGCATTAGCATATCAGTCTCTTTGAAGAGAATAAGGGATCTGCAGGTCTCTTCACTTAACTAGAAATAAAAACATTACGAAATCATGTAAATATTTTGAAAATATAAGTGAAATTTTAAAGACACATAGTAAATAGTATTTGAATACACAACAGTGACTTCCAGAATAGACGTCCAGAGCTCTCATGCCATAGAAGTTAGCTACAAAATAAAGTAGGAACTTCATAAAGGGTGAGCATCATAGAGTAATGGAGTAAAATGAGAATGCAAACAAAATTCATGGGAAATGGAATAAAAGCAAACAGATCATTATCCCTCTCCATATTTTTCTCTTTTAAATCTATATTTTCCTCAGAGTTTTAGATCTAAATTTAAACTGGTTTAAATGTACATAAGCAATAGTTGACAGTATTTACTTTTTTATTTTTCTAATCTGCAAAGTCAGACTCTCTCTCTCCTCTCTCTTTCTTTCTCTATAAAATGAAAATTAACTTTATAAATAAAAAAGACACTTTTTTTCTGGATAAGGAGAGCACAATATGATGGAGAAAACTTGTATTTATAGACCATAAATTATGTCTTTGAATTATAATTTGAATGTTGTTTACTCTAGGCCATTAATTTTGTATTGCATTAATATTGCTTCATCAGCTAGCATAAATTAAAGACTGGAAAGATCGTTTTTAAATCAGTGATATTGTTTAAGGTATGGTAGTGGATAATGTTAGACCTGGAGTTAGGAAAACCTGGATTAGATTCTCATTCTATATTTCTTGGATTACTAGACCTGGAGAAATCCCTTAGACATTTGGTGATTTAGGCCTAAGACTGAAAAATTCACAGTCAGAGTCAGGCATTTGATCTGTGTGAATGGAAGCAATACTTTCATTGGAAACTCCCCATGTAGATAAAATCAGAAATCTTTTACTTAAAATATTCACATATGTTATATATTTCTTTATGTATAGAAATTAAAAATAATATGGTAGTTGTTCATTAAAATTTTCTTTATGTCTATATTAGAGCTGGAAGAGATTTTAGAGTTTGTATGATCCAAATTACAATCTATTCAGTTTCAATTCAATCAACTAACTTTTATTAGGGATTTATTATATGACAGCCACTGTTCTAGCCACTAGGGATACCAAAGGAAAAGAAAAAACATCTCTGGCTTCAAGGAAATTTTAGACTGCTTTGCAAATCATAATCACAGACATGAATATATATGAAAAGCTTACAAAATTATATAGAATATTCCCAGGAGTGAAAAAATATAAAAGCCTAGACATCACTGGGATATAGTGTAAAAAATAGGTTTAGACTTTGTATGTCACTATCTAAACTGATATAGAATTATTTATGTTAAACTGGGGAAAATAAAGGACACATTACCATGTTTTCATCCTATTTATAAGGCCCTGAATTATGATTATGATTATAATTATGATTATGATTATTCCTTTTGTCTAAAGCAGAGTAGAATAAAATTATTTAAAATATATAGGGAACTAGTTCACATATAGTTTCCCATTGGTCTTCTGGCAGATGTAAGTTTTAATGACTTACATCTACCAGGTGACTTTAGAACAATGAGTATAAAACCAATTGGTATGCCTCAGTGGATAAATGGTCAAAGTTATATAAATGCACATTTCTTTAAAAAATATTACAGATCAAACAGCTATGTGAAATTATACTTCAAATGGCTGATAATAAGAAAAAAAGCAAATTAAAACAACTGATCATTTACTTTATACCCACCTAAGAAGCAAAGATGACTAATAATAGGAAAGAACAGTAAATGTTTGTCCTTCATTCTCAAAGAAGATAATAACTTCATGGAGGTTATGCCTTAATATGCATATGAATTGAATTTGAGTGAGGGGATGCTGTTCTAAGTCACCAAGCTCACTTTTTCCTCCAGAGTCATTTAGGTGCAGTGGTCAGATATGGAAAAGAAAAACTGGAGATGACCCTGGAGGCAAGGCAATCAGGATTAAACTTGCCCAAAATCATGGGGCTAGTAAGGCCAGGTTTGAACTCAAGTATTCCTGACTTCAGCTCTGATGCTCTATTCACTACATCATGTAGGTGCCCCTATTCCAGAAAGAATAGTTAATGTTGGAGAATATGTGGAAAGATGTGCACATTGATTTAATATTGAAACTGTGAATAGAGTACAGATATTCTGGAAAACAACTAGAAACTGTATGAAGATTCTTTGAATCATTGTACTTTTAGAAAGAGAGTCTGGGAAAAGTTTCATATACATTAATATTTATAGTCATACAAAATTCATCATAAAAATTTTGCCATCATAGCAGCATTACAAATAAAGTAGATGTACACTGTTTGAGGACTGGTTAACAAATTTTAGTGTATAAATGTAATGATTATAATATATATATATTTTATAATATAAATGTATGATTATCCTTTCAGAAATTATGAATATGAAGAATACAGAGAACATAGCAAAATATATGAACTGATGTTATGTGAAATCAATAAAAATATTAAACAATGACTACAATAATGTAAAAGGATAATATAAACCTTCAAATATCTAAACCAAAATGAAAACTGAATAATTATAAGAATCAAGAGTTGCTTAGGAAAACAGAATAGAATGTATAACCCCCTCCCCAATTTTTTTTCTCGAAGAATATCTCTACAAAAAGTCATATATGTTGTCAGACAGTTGGTGTGCAGTTCTTTTTATTTTTTTTATTTTTGTTTCTTTTTAATAGTTTTTTATTTTACTACAGTTTACATGTCAAAACAATTTTAAGTTTTCATTCTGCCAAAATTTTGAATTCAATTTTTTTCCCTTCCTTCATTCCTCTCACTTCTTTCTAAAGTAATGCTCAATTTGATATAGCTTAAACATGTTTTATCAATGTAGAACATATTTCTATATAGTTCAGTTATAAAAGAAGAAATATCAAAAGAGACAAAAATAAAGAAAATGAAAAGATGTGTGCTTTGATCTCTATTTACATGTCATCAGTTCTTTATCTGGATGTGAATTCATGAGTCACTTGCTTTTTGGATCTCTGTGTCCTTGATAAGAATTGAATCATTCACTGCTGATCTTCAAAAATATTACTGATACTCTGTATAGTGGTTTTTGGTTGTGCTCATTTCACTTTGAATAATTCATAGAAATCTTTCCAGGTTTTTCTGAAATCTGCCTCTTCATCATTTCTTATTACATACTAATATTCTATTACATTCATATGCCACAGCTTAAGTCATTTCCCTATTCATGGGAATTTTGAATTTTTAATATTTTATCTCCATGAAAAGGGATGTTTCATATATGTTGTAATATAAGTCATTTTCTACTTTTTATGATATCTTTGAGATCCAGACAGTGGTGGTATTATTTATTTGTTTGTTTGTTATACAAGTGATATCTATTGCCCAACTTCGCATCTTATTATTGTAATAAAATTTTTGTGACTTTACTTATGGAATAATTTGCATTGCATTTTTAGTTACCCTCAAATTTACCTTACTATCCTGTGCCTACATATATTCCTCTTAACAATACTACTCATAGTATATTTTTTAGGAATTTTAAGTATCATTTTTCCATATAGGGCTGTAAACAGTTCACCTCCATTGAATCTCTTATATATGTTTTTCTTGCTACTTATCTCTTGATATTGGAGATTAAATCTTTATTTTTCACCCCAATTCTAGTCTTCTTATGAAAGCTTGAAGTGTTTCATATTTTATTGGATGACCAGGTTTTTTTTAACCTTGAAATATTATGCTTAATTTTGCCAGATAGGTGATTTTGGTAAAAGTCCTAACTCCTTTGTCTTCTGGAATATCCAATCCTTTAATGTTGAAGTTACTAATTACTGTATAATCCTTATTGTAGTCCCTCAATATCTGAATTGTTTCTTTCTGACTACATGGAGCATTTTTTTTTTCTTGCCATGATAGTTCCATAATTAGCTTTTATTATTCCTTGGATTTTTTCATTTGGGATCTCTTCCTTGAAGTGATCAGTGAATGCTTTCAATGCCTATTTTGTTCCCTTGTTCCAAGATATCAGAGCACTTTTCTTTGATAATTTCTTGAAAGTTGTTGTTTGGATTCCCCTTATGATTATGGTTTTCAAGTAGTCATTTTCTCTCCTAGATCTATTTTAAGGACAGTTATTGTTCTTATGAGGAATATTACATTTTGTAGAAGTTTGATTGGTACTTTTTTGTTTAGGTTGCTTTTTTTTGCTCATTTTTGGTGTTATTCCCTTTCTTTTAAATTTAAGCATTGCTCCTGGGGTGGAAGGGCACATCTCTAGGTTCCTGTGCCAAGGTTTGCTGACCCTGGCTGTTTACCTTAAGTTGCACTGATGTTGCCCTAAGGTTTCTGGGGGTCCTTTCTGTCTAGTGCTGTGCTGAGGGGTGTGGTGTCAAGAGGTGACTGGCCCTCCCTGAGCTCTTGGGGGTGTGGTAGCTTGCCTAGTACTGAGCTAAGATCTTAGTGCTCCTGTTTATTTGGACCAATTGATCTTTCTATATTTCCCCAGGATACACTGAAGCATGACAATTGGAGGTTGTCTATTTGCCCAAGGGTATGTAAAACAATAGTGATTTTTTTAAGCTGAATTCAGTCCATTCACCTGGTTATGCTGAGGCACATAGGAGGACCTTCTGTTAGGGTTTGTGTACTCTTTCTCAATGGAGTTCAAAATTTCCCACTGGTTTGTTGAAGTGAGACTTGCTGCTGATTTTCCTAGGATGCTTCCTGTCCTGCACTGTGTTCCCAGTTGGCTTGAGGAAGAAAAACTTTTATTTATGATCTTCCAAGTTACTTGGGTGAAAAGATTTTTCCATTCACCCCTTCTTCCCACCTTTTTTTTCCTATTTGCAGCATTTTGTGTTTTGAGACACTATTTTATAGGGTTTTTTCAGGTAAATATGGGAGAATTTTGGCAATTTTATTTTAATTTATAACAAAGATTTAGCTCCTTCCTAGATGACTTAAATTGGAAGTAATTATGTGAGTGATAACAGAGAAAAGTTTTAGGAGATAAGAGAATTACAAACAAAGGGCATTTTGTATTGTTCTATCTCTTGTAAAAAGAAAAAAAACTTTTTTTCACTGAATGTGTAACTTTGAATCTTCTGTCTTTAAATCTTGTAACTGAGGCAGCTATCAGAAGTTGGTTCAGATAAAAGATTCTCTCATATTCTCTTACTAAGTGATATCATTCATTAAGTTGAAATAGCCTGAGGGCTTCCTCTTTAGCCAAAGGAAACAAGTTTGAGATTTAATATATTCTGATTTCTCATTCTCAATTCTAGGGAAGGGAAGGGGATAGGTATTATATAGCACCTACTTTGTGCCAGGTACCATTTAAATACTTTACAAAAAGCTCATTTTATTTTCATAGCAACCATGCAAAATATTATTATATTTTTTTTTACAGTTTAAGAAACTGATGTGAACAGAGGTAAAGTGACTTGCCCAGGTCACATACCTAATGTTTTTTTGTTGGTTTGTTTGTTTGCTTTTGTGGGGCAATGGGGTTAAGTGACTTGCCCAAAATCTCACATCTAGTATTAAGAGTCTGAGGCTAGATTTGAATTCCAATCCTTCTGACTCGAAGACAAGTACTCTATCAAGTGCTCTATCCATTGCATCACCTAGTTACCCCAATACAGTTAATGTTTTAGACAGAATTTGAACAAAGGTCTTCATTTCTTCAGGCCCTATACTCTCTCCAGTTAGCAGTCAAGAGAGAGTGTAGTATAGTGTGAGTTAGTGTCAAAATCTGACTTGCTTCACGTCTAGGGCCATTTCCATTTGTTCTGCTTCATGTCTGACCACCAGATCCAGATGACTCCAGAGGAAATAATGAGGTTGATGAATTAGCACAATTCCCCCTCACTCAAATTCAGTTCACTTGCATGTCATGACCTTATCTGCAATCAAAGTACAAGCATCATAAATATTATTAGATAGTTTGTTAATGAATTATGTAATCTTGTTCTTCTATAGATTTGAATGTAAAAAATAAAAAGTAAAATATAAAATTTGGATACAATAGCAGAGAAATACCTCATCTGATATTTTTCTATATAGAAGAAAATAATATGGCAAAAATCACATGTTGTGGTTAGAAATTACTACTGCCTTTAGTTTTGATTTAGAAGTGTCATGCTGAACCACATGGCAGATCCCAGGATTTTTCTTTTATTTTTGAAGGTCTCAGGATTGGAAGGTGCTCATAGGTATGTGTCCATACAGGTATAGAAGTGTTTGTGATTATATGTGTGTATGTATATATATTTATATACTTCTTGCAGAATTAAAGTGGCATTTAATTATCTTCAAAAGTGGGCATGTATAATGATGTCTATTAAAATACATACATGAGCACATATACATTTATATGTATTAAAATATATGTGAGTAGAATATTAAGAATAGATGAGGTCATGCCATTATTTATTTTTCTATATGCAGAACCTAGTAAAATGATTAATAGAGATTGGAATTTGAAAGGCTTCCACATTCATTTTATGACTAAATTAGCATATGGAAAGTACTAATTTATTTTTAATGAGTTCAAATTAAATAAAAATCTTCTATTTCATTTCATAAAATAAAGTTTAAAATAATGTTATAGGTTGTTATTTTTTAAAATCAGTCAAATACTTTGATTTAATGATGTGCAATCTTGTAAACTCAGTGAATTATTCTCGTAAAGTCTTAGGAATTGCTCTTTGGGATTAATTTAGGATAATGAAGTGAAAAAAAAGAATTAAAAATAAAAAATCTATAGTGTTGGTTACTACTCTGCTTACCTCTAACCAATGCTGAGATGTTGTTGGAATGATGATAAGCCAGATATGAATTACATTCACAAACACAAAGCATTATAACAGGAAAGCAAATCAAAGAAAGAAGAGATGCTATGAGTATCAGTAGCAGTGGTATAAAGTACCATCATTCACATGTGATACCTAAATTTGTTAATGCACATTTTGCTTCTTTGTATCAAATAGGCTGGCCTTGAAATCCCCAAAACATTTATTAAGGAGAAATATTGGATCATACGGGACACCTTGGGCCAAAATGGTTTTGGTATTCTTGTTTCCAATTATGGAATTAATAAAAATGATCGATCCCCTCTGTTCTCTCCTCCCTTCCTTTCTCTAAGATTATCTGTAAGATACAGTCATTCCTTGATAAATCAAATACTCAAATCAAGCTCCCTTTAAAAACAAAACAAGAATAACAGAAAACATTTTAGCTGCATTACTTTTTCCTCTTATATTGCTCTTTATTTTTTGCTTTTTATGCACCTGAAGTAAATTTCATTAATTCTCATAATAGAGCAGAATGATTAAGTTATAATCAGTGAGGAACTCATAGATCTTGATGCAGGGCAAAGACTTGGGAAGGAAGTCTATTTTTTTTTAAGTTTTTGCAAGGCAAATGGGGTTAAGTGGCTTGCCCAAGGCCACACATCTTGGTAATTATTAAGTGTCTGAGCCCTGATTTGAACCCAGGTACTCCTGACTCCAGGGCTGGTGCTTTATCCACTATACCACCTAACTACCCTGAAGGAAGTCTATTTCAAAACACAAAGGAAACTGGGGGCAGCTAGGTGGAGTAGTGGATAAAGCACCTTCCCTGGAGTTAGGAGTACCTGGGTTCAAATCTGATGTCAGACACTTAATAATTACCTAGATGTGTGGCCTTGTGTGAGCCGCTTAACCCCATTTGCTTTGCAAAAAAACCTAAAAAAAAACACACAAAGGAAGCTTTATTTCCCATTAAATTTCTCCACCTAGAATAATTCTTTCTTTGAATCTTATCTTGAGGTACTCCATTGGTCAGATCTACTTCAGGACTCATTGACCAATGTGGAATCACTAATAAATTGTGTTGTAGTTTTGTTTAATGTTTATAAAAACTTTAAATATTCTGCAATATAAAACTTAAAAAAATGCTTTGAGATTTCTATTCTAAAATCACTAAGGTTCTAAAACAGTGTATTCTGGTTGACTGAAAAGTCTTTGAAAAAATCATTGTTTTTCAATTTTTCCCACATCCCCAGAGACTTCCAAGGCAGAGCCAAGAAAGTGGCATGAAGTTAACATGCTGCCAGAGCTATTCCCTATCAAAGATAAATGAAGCCTCTACTCTGACATTTGCTCTACAGATTCCACTAAGGAAAAGAGAAGATTCAAAAAAGTTTTCAACAGTATACATTGTGGAGAATCTTCAGTGAAAGTCTGGCTCTTGGGGGGCAAAGGGGAAGCATAGTCCCAGGAGTCAGGAGAGAGGGGAAAGCCAGTTAAGCAGGAGGTTTTTAGGCAAAGTGCAATTCAGCTCCCAACACCTTAACAATAGCAGAGGTCTCAGAAGCTAGATAGCAATCCAGCAGGGAGGACTCCAAACCCAAATGAAGTCTGAACCCTGAAAACACCAGGGTAAAAGACAGGACTAGGTCAGGAACAAACCATTGTCAAGTCAGACCCTAGACATAAAGAAGAAACAAAAAAACCTCTGCAAAGACAAGGTTAACTGGACAGCCAACATCTTGGCCAACAAGAAGCCAGGGATCAGGGATCAGATCCCAGCCCCAGGAAAAAAGAAAAGCTTGGATCTATTCTCCCTATACCCCAGCAGCAGAGCTAAAACAACAAAGATGAATGAAAAAGTTAAAAGAGTGCTCACTATAGAAAACTACTTTACAGACATACAATTCCATGACTGAAGAAGAAAGCAGTGAAAAATCACTCACAGGGAAGGATCAAAACAGTCTATAAATTGGACTCAAATACAAAACTTCACTGAAGAGCTTAAAAAAGTATTTAAAAAAAAGAAGAGAGGAAAAAGAAAAATGGAAAAAGAAATGGAAGTTAGTCATGCAAGAAAATTATGAAAAGTTGACCAAAGATTATCAACTCCATTAAAATTAAAAATAACCATCTGGAAAAGGAAATACAAAAGCTAATTGAAGGGGAAAAAAAACCCCTAAAAATTAGAATAGAACAAATAGAAACCAATGAATCTACAAGATTACAGGATTCCATCAAACAAAGTAAAGAAACTGAAAAAAGAGATGAAAATGTAAAATACCTTTTAGGGAAAACAAATGGCCTGGAGAAGAGATCCAGGAAAAATAATCATAAATCACCAGACTACTCGAAAGCCTGGATCAAAATAAGAACCTAGAAAATATCAGACATGAAATTATAATGGAAAACTGTCCAACTCTATTAGAGCAAGATAACAATATAATTATTGAAAGAATGGTCTCCAGGAAGAGACCTCAAGATAAAATCTTCAAGAGCTGTAATAACCAAATTCCAGAACTGTCAAATAAAGAAGAGAATATTGAAGCAGCAAAAAGAAAACAATTCAAATACAAATGAAACACAATCAGACTCACACAGGACTTATCAACTTCAATAATGAAGTATCAGAAGACTTGAAATAACATATATATTGGAGAGCAAAGGACCTGGGGTTGCAACCCAGAATGTACTACCCTGCAAAATTCAACATTTATTGTCAGGGAAAAAAAAATGTATGTTCATAGAATAGAGGACTTCCAGAATTTCCTGAGAAAAAGACCAGAACTGAACAGTTTATCCAGTCATTAAATATAGGAAGCAAGAGTTGCATGAAAATGGTAAATGAAAGGGGAAGGACAAAACCAAACAACTCAAAGTAATTGTTGGCCAACATAAAATTGCATACATCTCTAAAAAGGAAGATATAACACTTCTAATTCTTTAGAACTTTACTTCTCAGATAATTAAAGGCTAGAATTTGAATTTGAAGAGAACTACATGAGTATAATTGGGTCTTAATCTCTCCATTGAAGAGGGCCAAGATGACATCATTTGTGTTTGATACAAAAGGCCAAGAAAAAAAGCAGTGTTGTTAACTTTAAATGTAAATGTCTCATTATTCTTTGATCCACTTTTAATACTACTGTGCTTAACACCTTATCTAATGAGGGCATCATAAATTTTAGGACCTGAGTCAGTGTCTCTGTAACTTACAATCATTTGTAAAGTTTACAGGTGAGACTTTCAGAGCTTCCCAGTACTTAGATCCCTTTAAGTATCATAAACTGGGAGTCCTGATTCAGTGTATCCATAAATTATATCATTTATAAAGCTCTCAGGTGAGACCTTCAGAACCTTCCAGTATTTAGAGATCTTTAAGATTCTCACAATTAATTAGATCAATGTTTGACTAAAGACATTTTTCATTTAACAAGGGTTTAAATGTCCTTGGTGGTGGTGGTGGGAGGATGAAGTGGGAGAGAGAATAGGCATTATTTCACTTTAAAAAGTGTTAAGTATCCTGGGTGGAGAAGGGGAGAGGTAAAGTGTGAAAGAAACAAGGCCTTGCTTCACTTAACAAGGTGTTAAGTAAACTTGGTGGAGGAGGGGATGGGAGGGTAATGTGTGAAAGAAAATAGACCTGGGAAGGGGCACAAATAGTTCAAGAAATGATATGACTTTAGTTGATACTTTGGCTCAAGAGGAGGATTTTGGGCACTTGAAAGATACTTGAAGGTTAAAAAACTGATTATAATTATAATTTGATGCAATTTGAGTTAATGCTGCTTATCAAGCAATCAAGAAAAAATCTATGATGATACTTTGATAACAAAAGGAGCTTATCAAGAAATCAGATAATCAACCTGTGATTGATGATACTTGATCAATAGTACTAGATCAAATAAAAACCAACAAGAGAAGAGACACAAAGATTTATAATTTTAGAGGGGGGGGGGAAAGGGAGAATGTGAAGGTTGAGTAAATTTTCTTCAATAGATTTTGTCCAGAGAGAGAGAGAGAGAGAGAGAGAGAGAGAGAGAGAGAGAGAGAGAGATTAAGATACATTGCCAATTGGGTTTAAAAATCTATACTAATCTAGAGGGAAGGGGAGGACTGGGAAAGGGAAAGATAAGGCAAGAATGGACTAATAAAAGGGAAGGGAAGGTATAAGTGAAAATAAACTGAAAACTAAATTTTATAAAGAAAAGTCAAAGGGGAAAGGAAGTCAAATTTTGGTGAGGAGGAATAAGAGAAAAGGAAAGGGAAAATATAAATGGAGAAAGATAGCATGGAGGGGAAAAAATGCAGAATTAGTAATCTTCACTGCAAATGTGAATGGGATGAACTATTCCATAAAAGTGAAACACCAAGGAGAATGGATTAAATTCCAGAATCCTACAATAAGTTGTTTACAGGAAACACATCTGAAGCACAGAGATACATCCAGGGTAAAGGTAAAAAGACTGGAGCAAAATTTATTATGCCTCATCTGAAGTAAAAACAAATAACTGGTATAGCAATCCTAATCTCAAATAAAGTAAAAGCAAAATTCAATCTCATTAAAATAGATAATTAAGGAAACTTCATCTTTGTAAAAGGCACCATTGGTAATGAAGCTATATTATTACTAAACATGTACACACCTAGTTGCATAGCATCCAAATTTCTAGAGGAAAAGTTGAATGAATTACGAGGAGACATAGTCAGCAAAACTTTAATGGGAGAACTCAATCTCCCTCTCTCAGAACTAGATAAAGCTAACTACAAAATAAACAATGAGGAAGTTAAGAAGGTGAATAAAATCACAGAAAACTTAGATATGATAGATCTTTGGAGAAAACTTAATGGGGATAGAAAGGAATATGTCTTTTTCTCGACATTACATGACACCTACACCAAAACTGACCTGGATTAGGATGCAAAAGCTTTAGAAATAAATGCAGAAAGGCTGAAATAAAAAATGCACACATTTCAGACAAAGATGCAATAAAAATTACATGTAATAAAGGGACATGGAATGATAAACTAAGAACTAATTGGAAATTAAAAAGCTTTATCCAAAATAATAGGTGGATCAAACAGTAAATTGTAGAAATAATCAATAATTATCTCAAAGAAAATGATAATAAAGAGATATCATACTAAACTTTACAGGATGCAGGCAAGGGAGTCTTGAGAGTAAACTTTATATCTCTAAATGCTTCTATGAATACAATAGAGAAAGAGGAAATCAATGAATTGGGTCAGCAACTAAAAAAAGCTAGAAAAAGAATAAAAAGATCCATGATTAAATACTAAATTCAAAATTCTAAAAATCATGGGAACGATTAATAAAATTGAAAGCAAGAAGCCATTGATCTCATAAATGAAAACCAAGAGTTGGTATTATGAAAAAGTCAGTGAAATAGACAAATCTTTTGTTAATCTAATTGAAAAAAAAGAAGGGAAATTAGCAAATTACCAATATCAAGAATGAAAAGGGTGAACTAACCATCAATGAGGTGGAAATTAAAGAGACAATTCAAACCTACTTTGCTGAACTGTATGCCAATAAATTGGATAACTTAAGTGAAATAGATGAATATATACAAAAATCTAAACTGCCCAGATCAACAGAAGAGGAAATAAATTACTTAAATAACCCCATTTTAGAAAAATTTTATTTATTTTTGAGTTTTACAATTCCCCCCCCCCCATTCTTGTTTCCCTCCACAGAGGGCATTCTGTTAGTCTTTACATTGTTTCCATTGTATACATTGATCTCAGTTGAATGCAATGAGAGAAAAATCATATCCTTAAGGAAGAAAAATAAAGTATAAGAGATAGCAAAATTACATAAGATAATGTTTTTTTCTTTGGTCTTTGTTCAAAGTCCACTATTCTGTTCTCTCGAAACAGATGGTATTCTCCATTGCAGACAGGCCAAAATTGTCCCTGGTTCTACTGATGGAATGAGCAACTCCATCAAGGATGAGCAAGACCATCAAGGAAATAACCCCATTTCAGAAAAAGAAATTCAAGATGCCATCAATAAAATCTCTAAGAAAAAGTCTCCAGTTCCAGATGGATTTAAAAGTAAATTCTACCAAATATTTAAGAAACAATTCCTATTCTTCATAAGATATTTAAATAAGTAAAAGAGGAAATAGTTCAGCCAAACTCCTTTTATGATACCAAACTAAGTCAGGAAGAAAGAAAACAAAGAAAATTTATAGACAAATCTCTGTAAGGAATATTGATGCAAAAATCTTAAATAAAATGTTAGCATTGAGACTACAGCAAATTATTACTAGGATAATACATGTTCAGGTTAGATATAAACCAGGTAGGCAGGGATGGTTCAACATTAGGAAAACACTCTACATAATTAAAGACATCAACATTGGAAATTAAAAAGCTTTATCCAAAATAATAGGTGGATCAAACAGTAAATTGTAGAAATAATCAATAATTATCTCAAAGAAAATGATAATAAAGAGATATCATACTAAACTTTACAGGATGCAGGCAAGGGAGTCTTGAGAGTAAACTTTATATCTCTAAATGCTTCTATGAATACAATAGAGAAAGAGGAAATCAATGAATTGGGTCAGCAACTAAAAAAAGCTAGAAAAAGAATAAAAAGATCCATGATTAAATACTAAATTCAAAATTCTAAAAATCATGGGAACGATTAATAAAATTGAAAGCAAGAAGCCATTGATCTCATAAATAAAACCAAGAGTTGGTATTATGAAAAAGTCAGTGAAATAGACAAATCTTTTGTTAATCTAATTGAAAAAAAAGAAGGGAAATTAGCAAATTACCAATATCAAGAATGAAAAGGGTGAACTAACCATCAATGAGGTGGAAATTAAAGAGACAATTCAAACCTACTTTGCTGAACTGTATGCCAATAAATTGGATAACTTAAGTGAAATAGATGAATATATACAAAAATCTAAACTGCCCAGATCAACAGAAGAGGAAATAAATTACTTAAATAACCCCATTTTAGAAAAATTTTATTTATTCTTGAGTTTTACAATTCCCCCCCCCCCCCATTCTTGTTTCCCTCCACAGAGGGCATTCTGTTAGTCTTTACATTGTTTCCATTGTATACATTGATCTCAGTTGAATGCAATGAGAGAAAAATCATATCCTTAAGGAAGAAAAATAAAGTATAAGAGATAGCAAAATTACATAAGATAATGTTTTTTTCTTTGGTCTTTGTTCAAAGTCCACTATTCTTTCTCTCGAAACAGATGGTATTCTCCATTGCAGACAGGCCAAAATTGTCCCTGGTTCTACTGATGGAATGAGCAACTCCATCAAGGATGAGCAAGACCATCAAGGAAATAACCCCATTTCAGAAAAAGAAATTCAAGATGCCATCAATAAAATCTCTAAGAAAAAGTCTCCAGTTCCAGATGGATTTAAAAGTAAATTCTACCAAATATTTAAGAAACAATTCCTATTCTTCATAAGATATTTAAATAAGTAAAAGAGGAAATAGTTCAGCCAAACTCCTTTTATGATACCAAACTAAGTCAGGAAGAAAGAAAACAAAGAAAATTTATAGACAAATCTCTGTAAGGAATATTGATGCAAAAATCTTAAATAAAATGTTAGCATTGAGACTACAGCAAATTATTACTAGGATAATACATGTTCAGGTTAGATATAAACCAGGTAGGCAGGGATGGTTCAACATTAGGAAAACACTCTACATAATTAAAGACATCAACAGAAAAACCAAAGGAAATCATATGATTATCTCAATAGATGCTGGAAAACCCTTTGATAAAATCCAATATCCATTCCTATTAAAATATTAGAAAGTTTAGGAATAAATGGAGCTTTTCTTAAAATAATACATAGTATCTATTTAAGACATCAACAAATATATGTAATAGAAATAAACTCAGAGCATTTCCAATAAAATCAGGGGTGAAACAAGCTGGCCCATTATCACCATTACTATTCAATATAGTATTAGAAATGCTAACAGTAGCAGTAAGAGAAGGAAAAAGAAATTAAGGAAACTGAATTAGCAATGAGGAAGCAATGTTTTCACTCTTTCCAGAAGATATGATGGTATACCTAGAGAATCCGAGAAAATTATCTAAAAAACTCCTTGAAACAATGAACAATTTAGCACAGAAGCAGGATATAGAATAAACCCACATAAATCATCAGCATTTCTATATATGAAAAACAAAGCCCAAGAGCAAGAGCTAGAAAGATAAATTCCATTTAAAATAGCTATAGACAACATTAAATACATGGGAATCTACCTCCTGAGACAAACCCACAAACTTTTAAACACAATTATAAAGCATTTATCACACAAATAAAGTCAGATCTAAATTAGTGAAAAAATGTCATTTGCTCATGTTTAGGTTGAGCTAATATAATAACAATGATAATTCTACCCAATTAAATTTCTTATTTAGTGCCATACCACTGAAACTACCAAATAATTTCTTTTCAGAGCTAGAAAAATGGTAACAAAAATTCATCTGGAGCAACAAAAGGGCAAGATTAGAAAGGGAACTGATGGAAAAAAGTAAAGGAAGGTGGCCTAGCTCTACCAGATCTAAAACTATACTAAAAAGTAGTAGTCACCAAAACTGCCTGGTAATGGTTAAGAAATAGATATTGGATCCCTCGATTAGGGTAGATTCAAAAGAAGCCACAGTAAATGATTGCAGCAACCTCCTATTTGACAAACCCAAAGATATCAGCTCACTATTTTACAAAAAATGTTGGGAAAACTGGAAAATAGTATGGCAAAACTAAGCATAGATCCACATCTCAGACCCTAAACCAAAATAAAGTCAAAATGGGTAAAGTAGCAGTGAGGAATCCTCTCACACCTGTTAGATTGTCCAAGATGAGAAAAAGGGGAAAATGATCAGTTTTGGAGAGATTGTGGGAGGATTGGGATATTGATGCACTGCTGGTGGAGTTGTGCATGAATCCCACTTTTCTGGAGAGTAATATGGAACTATTCCCAAAGAGCAATAAATGTGTTGATACCATTTGACCATACCCAGAAGAAATTATAAAAAAAAGGAAAAAGTCCTATATGTTCCAAAATATTCATAGCAGCTCTTTTTGTGTAGTAACAAAGAATTGGAATTTGAGGGGATACCCATCAATTGGGGAATGGCTAAACAAGTTATGGTACTTGAATACTAAGGAATATTGTTCTTTAACAAACCTTAAATTGTCAGATTCCAGAGAGTGATGGAATGACAGTAAACCTGAAATGCCTAAAAAATAATCTTGGTAATTCCAGAATGGATATCTAATGTTATCTCTTAAAATAATTTCTTTTAAACTTTAGGTTAATTAAAAATGAAATCTACATCAATAAATATTTGATGCTGAGAAAAGGGAATAGAACCAAGAGAATAATAAATGCATCAACAACAACTTTGTGAGATGAGCAACCTTATGGGAGGCAGCTTCTCTCAGCAGTCAAGTGAAGGAGGACAACTGTATTAGACTGGCTATGGACTATATTATCCCCATCCCGAGGAAGAAAAACAAAACATAACAAAACAAAACACACATACATACACACACA
The DNA here is from genome assembly GCF_037893015.1 of Macrotis lagotis. Classification (NCBI taxonomy): domain Eukaryota; kingdom Metazoa; phylum Chordata; class Mammalia; order Peramelemorphia; family Peramelidae; genus Macrotis; species Macrotis lagotis. The sequence goes on from NC_133661.1 coordinate 216,476,720, forward strand.
CAAAAACAACTCTTCAGAATCTGATTAAGACTTTATAAAAATTATCTCTTATGTAATTCTTTCTCGATACTAATTCCTCATATCAAGAATAAGTAATCTGTAAACATGTTTATCAAAATATATATGCACAATGCTAACCTGACTGTTGCTGGGGGGAGGGTGGTGGGAATGGAGAGTGATGGGAAATTTTTTAACTTAAAAATATTCATATGCATAAGGATGAAAATTTAAAAAATAGAAAAAAATGTCATTTGACAAGTCCATTTTGGTCTCTTCTCTACCCTTCAACTATCCAGACACTGGTTGACTTCTTTGATGTCTGGCTTCAGATTATGATCCTTTCCCCATTATTGTACAAAGGAGATCAAAATTAGACCATATGCCCTTTGGAATTATCAGGGTCAGCCTTATTCTATGGGAAAAGAGAACAGAATATATTTGCCAAACATTGGGCAAACTATGCAAGGTTTTATATCTTTGATTGGATTTTATCCGTAACAGTATACCACCTCCACCAGTGTTATGTAATTTGGAAACAGATATCTAACATAAAGCTAACTGAGATTATGAAGAGACAACTGTTTGGCTCATTATAAAGTCAGATGTGTTCTTTGGCATTTGAGTGGACAGCAGAGACATTGACATTAACACATGGCTTATTAGGAATGAATTTGAGCTTGGCCTTTTGCTGCACTTAAAACAAAATACCTAATATATAAAAGCATCTCCTTGAAAATGCCGATATAAACTTTTAAACATACAGAGCAGTGATTGAAAATGAAGTCACCATACCTCTAGGCATTAGGCCATTAAAAGCCTACTACCTATCTTAAGACTCCTAATGAAAACAATGAAACAGCAAAATCTTATGTTCATTTTATCTTTCTTGTTCTTGGTGACAAAAACACTGACTTTTCCTATCCTATCTAACTGTTTATCATGTTCTACAGTAGGTGGCCATGTAGTGTCATTGCTGTGGCCTGTTTAAAGCCATCTGTTATAGTTAAGAGTTAGTTACCATTTCTGCTACAAAACCAGATCATAAAATTCACTTGTTCCATTTGCATCACATTGAAACTTGGGTTATTAGGCAATATCTTGGGCATGTGCAAGAGAAACTTCTTTGATATTTAAAGCAGTGTGACAATATCTGTTGAAAGACATGAGTAAGCAATGACCATCTATTACCAAGAATGGTTTAAACTACTTAGAGTGATTAACTCCTTTTCAATTTTTTTTCCTGCTATACCTAGCTGAATTATTTTCACTGACTTTAAATATCTTTTAGTTAGCACAAATGAAGTAAAAACATTAGCAAAAAAACCAAATCTTTCTGGCAATTTAATTTAATTACTGCTTACCAATATCTTATTTTGGTGCTAATAAGAAATGAAAATGGAAAAATATGGATTGTTTCATAATTTGCTAATATCACAAACAAAACATTTTGCAAAGTCAACTATTTATCTTGACATTTACAATGAAAATTCGTTATCCCATGCTTTTGGATGTTTGTTTGTTTGTTTGTTTGTTTTAGCAGTTTGTTGAAGAAATCTGGTCATTTGTTAAATATTTCACAGTAAACTTGAAATGCCTAAAAAAATTTCAGTAATACAAGAATGGATATCCCAGTGTCACCTCTTAAGATAATTTATTTTAAACTTTATCATAATTAAAAATGAAATCTACGACAATAAATATTTGAACAATTCAACAGAAGCATAATAGAGAAGTCAAATTTCTAGAAGCAAGGTAATTTAGTATGAAGTTTGAAATGCTTTTTCTTAACTTCCTTGGTGCTCAACATGCAATGTGTTTCTGACAAAGAGTGATATTATACATTATGTATGATGCAACCCTAGATCAAAGGAAGGTTAAACAAGTAAAGATGGTTCTTTTACTTATTAATCTCACAGTTAGTAGTAAATTATTTAATATTTGGATCAAATTTCCTTCTTTGCTTGTTTGTTGTTATTGTTATTCTCCATTTCTAATATCAAGAGTTGACTTTTGTAAAAAAGAATAAATTGAGCCTAAAGGAAAGCAAAAACAACACCGAATTTATTTACAAGAGAGTGTATGTCCAAAGTTCAGGTCTGGAATTTAGATTTTCAAATTCATTTCCCTACATAAATACCATTATAGATTATAGTTACAGTCAGATCAGTACATAAAACTAATAGCGTACCTTTCTTTAAGACCCATTCTGATGCCTCCATGTGACAAGATGACATTGTCTCTTCAAAAACTATATAAGAAAAGTACATAATCTGACAGCTCTTACCTAATCTGGAAAGGTATCTAGCATTGTCCCAATGCTGGCTGTGTGTCTGTCAGAGGAAGAAGATGCTAACTGAGTTCCAAAAGGACTATCACCAAAAGGTTGGCCACCAGGGGATGATTTATTTCAGTCACAATTTAAGAAGTTTGTAGAATGTTGTAATCTATGCTTAGGGAAGAAATGGTCATATGATTTCTCAGTTTATCAATATTTATTTTGGTTCATGGTTGCCATGAAATCCTCCAAACTTGTGTAAAGGGCAATGCACACACGCACACACACACACACACACACACACACACACATTATATCACTAATACATGTATGATATTTACATATATGTATATATAATGATAAACATTTATTAGGGCTATATCAATGTACACACATACATATAAAGATGTGTCTAATATTCCTAATAAATGTTTTATTTATTACATATGTATATATTCAATTATTTCCACATAAATGAAATCATATATATATACATGTATATGACACAACCATATGAATCTGTATAAATAAATGGATAAGTAGATAAATGAAATATTTTGGCATATAGTCCTGAGTGTCCATGTATTCTGATTTTTTTGTTGCAATTTAATTGGATCAATAAGGAACTGCAAACAGGCATTTTTTCTTTTTGATTGACTGAAATTTCATTTAATCAACTGATTTTATTCTCAGATATAATAACAAAATTTATTTGCAACTTAGGGTGTTAAAGTGATACAAATAATACTAAGAATCAAAATTACTTACATATATTCCTAAAAGTAGTATATGAGTCAAAGACTGGACTTGAATCCAGATCATATTGGCTCCAAAACAAGCTCTCTATCCATCATAGCACATAACTTTTCTACAATAATATCAAGAACTGTCAACACATTCTTATGGGTAAATCAGAACATTTGAAAAATATAATTCAATGTTGTCAATGACCTCCAGGAAGAGTATTATAACTTAGGCCCATAATGAAGTGACAGAGGTGAGGCCATTATTCTGCATCAAACAGAGCACTGGCCCTGGAGTCAGGAGTACTTGAGTTCAAATCCAGTCTCAGACATTTAATAATTACCTAGCTGTGTGACCGTGGGCAAGTCACTTAAACCCACTGCCTTGCAAAAAACCAAAAACCAAAAACAAAACCCCAAACTGGGGATAATTTTGATTACATTAAATTAAAAAGTCTTTGCACAAACAAAATGACTGTAATGAAGATCAAAAGAAATGTAGTAAATTTTGAAACAAATTTTCACACTTAGTATTTCTGACAAATTATTCATTTCTAATATATATATATATATATATATATATATATATATATATATAGAGAGAGAGAGAGAGAGAGAGAGAGAGAGAGAGAGAGGACTGAGTCAAATTTATTTTAAAAAAGCCATTTCCCAATTGAAGATGGTCAATGTATATACAAAGGCAATTTACAGATGAGAAAATCAAAACTATCCATAGTCATTTGAAAAAACATTCTAAATCATTACCAATTAGTTAAATGTAAATTAATTCATCTGTGAGGTGCCAAATCACACCTCGATGATTGGTCAATATGACCAGAAAGGACAATAATCAATGTTGGAAGGAATGTGGGAAATCTGGGACATTAATACATTGTTGGTGGATCTATGAACTGATCCAACTTTTCTGGCAAGCAATTTGGAATTGCCCCCAAAGGGCAATAAAAATGTGCATACCTTTTGATACTGCAATACTTATACTAGATCTATACCCTGAAGATATCACAAAAATGGGAAAAAACATCTCTTGTACAAAAGTATTCTTGGCAGTTCTGTTTGTGGTATAAAAGAATTGAAAATCATGTGAATGTCCATCAATTGGGGAATGGCTAAATAAATTCTGTATACGTACAAATACAGTTCAGAATACAATTGTACAGAATTGTACAGAATACAATTATCTATTTTTACTATTAGAAATCAGGAGGGGTAGGATTTCAGAGATGCCTGGAAAAACTTGTATGAACTGATCTTGAGCAAGATGTGCAGAACCAGAAGTTCATTGTACACCCTAACAGCAGTTGATGTTCAAACTTAAAGAACATTCTCATTTCATCAGTGCAATAATCAGGGACAATTTTAAGGTATCTGGAATAGAGAATACCATCTTTATCCATTGAAAGAATTGTGGATTGGATTATAAACAAAGACCAAAGACTATTGCCTTCCATTTTTTTAAATGTTGTCTTATGTTCTGCATAATTTTACTATATCCAATATTTTATTTTTCATCAAGAATATTATTTTTTCTCAACACATTCACTTTTGATCAATGCATAGCATGGAAACAATGTAAAGATTGTCAGACTGCCTTCTGTGGAGATGAAGGGGGTTGGGGGAAAATGTGTAAAATTCAAAACCCTACTAAAGAATGATGGGTAGAAACTACTATTTTATGTAATTGGAAAACAAACAAAATATTTATAAAATGAAAAATTAAACTAAATTAAACATCAAAAAAGTGAACATAATATCCATTGAGATTCCATGGGGAATTCCTGTTGTTTTTTTTCCCTTTGGATGCAGATGTCATTGACCAAAACATGTCAGTCTAGATCTCTGAGAACTACATCCTTCATAGCTAATCAACTCACAATATTGTTGTTAATGTGTACAATGAACTCTTGCTTCTGCTCCTCTTACTCTTAATGAGTTCATATAATTTGTCCCAGGTTTCACTGAAGTCTGACCATTCATGGTTTCTTATAGAACAATAGTACTCTATAACATTCATATACCACAATTCCAATTCTTTGTAACTACATAAAAGAGCAACTATTCTTGAACATGTGGACTTTTCTCATTTTTTATGATTTCTTTTGGATATAGTTTTTTTTTGTTTTTTTGTTGGTTTTTTTGGGGGGGGCTATTGAGCATAGTTCCAACTTTCTTTCCAGAATCGTTGGGTTAGTTCATAAGTTCACCAACAGTGTATTAAAATCTCAATCTTCCCAAAGTTTCTCCAACAATGATCATTTTCCCTTTTTGACATCTTAGTCAATTTAATAGGTGTGAGGTGGCACCTTGTAGTTGTTTTAATTTGTATATTGATTTGGAGTATATTAAATATGACTTTGTAGCTATAATATCTTTATTTGAAAACTGATTGTACATATACTCTGATAATTTATCAATTTGAGGAATGACTTACAACTTTATAAATTTGATTCTATTTTCTCCATATTTTAGAAATGGGACTTTGATCACATCTACTAGCTATGAAAATTGTTTCCTAGTATTCTGCTCTGCACTGGTTTTATTAGTGCAATTTTTTAAACTTAAAGTAATCCTTTCATGGAAGGAAAAAAAATGCCAACTGATTAGCTATGTCGGATAGGTGATGGCAAAATATAAAGAAAAAATGACATCAATGTGGAGAATCTTGTTGACTAGAATAATTATGCTGTCCTAGAGAAAAAGTTAAGTTAATAAGATTACTAGGTGAAAGGGAGACAAAGATTTATGTTTTGGAGGGCAGCTAGGTGGCACAGTGGTTAGAGCACTGGCCCTGGAGTCAGGAGTACCTAAGTTCAAATCCGGCCTCAGACACTTAATAATTACCTAGCTGTGTGGCCTGGGGCAAGCCACCTAATCCCATTTGCCTTGAAAAACCTAAAAAAAAGTTTATGTTTTGGATAAGTACATTTTTTGATGCCTCTCAGGCCCCCAATTAAAAATTTCCAATAGGTAATAGTTTATACAAAATTCAGGAAAGATACAAGGGTGAACGCTTTAAGAATCATCTGAAAGTATTTGGTTACAATATTCTGAAAGTGAATTTATTTTCATACACTCTTATGTGCGTACTCTTTTTAAAATTTTTATTTGATTCAATGGAGTTAAGAGTGACTTGCCCAAGGTCACACAGCTAGTCAATTACTTAGTGTCTGAGATCAAATTTGCCTCTAGTGCTCTCTCTACTGTGCCACCTAGCTGCTCTTTATTTGCATACTCTTAAAGGTTGGCCTAGTCAATATTTGTGCATGCAGTGGAGATACTATGAGACCTTCTGGAAAGACGGAGATAACGGTAGCCCAGGAAAAGAAATATATTTCAAAATGTTCCTATTTAACCTAAAAAATGTTCCTTTGAAGTGAATTCCCACACTGAAGAAAATATGGAACAATTATATTTTTAAAATTTCTATGTTTTTTTCAACATTTGTGTCATGATTGTTAAAGACTGTACCAAAAGATTTCAAACTTTAGCAGGAATCATTAACAGGCAAGTACTTCAAATATGGACCTATCAATGAACTTCGTAAATCTGCCTTATGAAGACTAGCTTCATTACATTAGAAAGGATCATGATCAAAATGTTTGCCACCAACTGAACAAAACTTTTAGTCACAGGCACTCAGGAAAGAGCATAGATCTGTAAAAGAACAGCAAGGTATATGGGACAAGTTTTCATACTAATGAAACATTTAAAGAAGCAAGTTTCTAATGCTGCAAGTGGAAGACAATGCAGAATATATTTTGATAAAATCTCCTTACCTCAGGTTTGTCTGTTACAGCTTTAATCATCATTATCAGCATCAGCATCATCAGCATCATTCTTTTCTCTCTATTTGTCTCTGTTTCTCTGTCTCTTTGTATATCTTTATCTTTATCTCTGTCTCTCTGTCTTTGTTTCTTTCTCTCTATTTCTCTTTCTTTTTCTCCATCTCTTTCTTTATCTGTTTCTCAGGCTCCATCTCTTTCTATGTTTCTCTGTCTCTCTATCTCTTCTCTTTCTTAATCTCTGTCCCTCAGTCTGTCCGTCAGTCTTTCTGTCTCTATATCTATCTAGCAATCTATCTCATAATTTATTTTAAAGTGCTGATTTAATTATGGGGAAGAAACTCCTAGTGGGAAAACAATATTTTTCTACTAGTGAAAAATCAGAATCTACTCCATAACTTAATATTATTAGAGAAATAACAAATATCTTTCAAGAGTTATTATCAATTAAAGGGAACATAGGGGAACCCAGGTCTTACTGATACTGCAGTCCTCTACTGCTTTATATTATATTTTTCATGCATGTGGATTCATACATCTGTGTATATGTTTTAGTATATCTACCTGGATCTGAGATTTAATGGTGTAGAAGAAATCTGACAGTGGAAATTATCTTCCACTAATGTTTCTGTAACGTAGTCTTCAAGAGTTTATTAGAATACTGAGCATATTTCATCAAGTTGCTCTTGTACACAAAAGTAATGTGTCAGAAGTGGAATTTAAGACCAGACCTTGTTGATTATATGGTCAGGCCCTTTACCTTCTATATCAAACTGCTTTACATATATATATATATATATATATATATATATATATATATATATATATATATATATATATATATATATATTTGTTGTTGTTGTTGTTGTTGCTGCTGTTTTTCAGTTATGTCTAGCTCTTCATGATCCCTTTTGAGATTTTTCTCAACAAAGACATTGGAGTGACTTGCCATTTCATTCTCCAAATCATTTCATATATGAAGAAACTGATGCAAACAGGGTTAAATGACTTACCCAGAGTCACATAGATACTACATGTCTGAGCTGGATTTGAATTCAGTTATTCTTAATTCTAGGTCTGGTGTTCTATACACTAAGCCACAAAGATGCCCTTTACATAAACATATATAAATATATACATACATATATACATAAATATATATATATATATATATATATATATATGAGCATGACATAAATTTGTTGAAATAACCATTATTTCTATAACATGTTATGACTCACTGGAATGATAGAAGAATAAAATTCTTTTCTGGAAAATATTAGTCAAAATGGTACAGATGAGGAAATATAAATTCAAATGAATTGAGTTACTTGATAAACCTGAAAGCATTTAACTTATTATACTAAAATGGTAAGTGGTGCTCATTTTTTGCTTCTCAAAATTTGTTCTAGCATTCATGACTATTGTTTTGTGAATTGTTTCCATTCTCATACTCTGAATAATTAAACAAGTAAGCATTTCAGGAAGGCTTACATTTATTAAAAGAATATTTTTCTTTGTTATTGTTGATATCATTATTATAATTGCTTTATTTTAAAAGTCTAAGAAGTAGTTTAAAAAATCAAGTCAGAATTGGGGAGGAGAATAATGCAAAGAAAAAAGGACGTGTGCTATAATTCTCATTTAATATAACAGTGGTTCACATTTATGTAGCAGTGTGTGTGTGTGTGTGTGTGTGTGTGTGTGTGTGTGTGTGTGTGAAACACTTTTTCTATGACAGACATGTTGTGTAATATTGGTAGCAACAATTCTTAGGCTACTGAGTTTTCATCTGTAAAATGGAAGAACAACAGTCCAAAATAGCTAGGAAAGTGAAAGAATTGAGCTACTACATAAAGAAGGGTATGAGTCAAGCTGACAAATAGGTCTCTCTGAACTTTGGGGTATTAAAAGATAAATCAACCTATGCTTTCAACAGCTCCCCAAATACTTCAGAAGTTGTTAATGGATAAGTCCCAATACACTGTGGCATTCAAAGGACTAGAAATAGCATATGGGAAGGCATCTTTGATGTTTTCCAACATCATGTCATGGATAAGAATGAAGCAGAAATGATCTTGATCTTCCTTTCATCTAAAGTAGCTCAATGAGTAAACTTTTTTCATCTTTGAATGAACAGCTTTCACATGCACACTGCTGGGCTAGTCTACTACTATAAGATAGCACTCAATTGGTCAGAAAGTGACATTTGGGACAATGATCAATGTTGGAAGGGATGCAGGAAATCTGGGACAATAATACATTGTTTCTAGATCTGTGAACTCATCCAACCTTTCTGGAGAGCAATTTGGGATCATGCCCAAAGGGCAAAAAAATGTGCATACCTTTTGACCCAGCAATACCACTACTGTGTATATATCCTTAAGAGATGATAAAAAAGGATAAAAACATGACTTGTACAAAAATATTTATAACAGCCCTGTTTTCTGTGGCAAAAAATTGTAAATTAAGTGAATGTCCTTCAATTGGGGAATGGCTTAACAAACTGTGGTATTTGTATGTCATGGAACACTACTGTTCTATTAGAAACCAGGAGGGTTGGGAATTCAGAAAAGTATGGAGAGATTTGCATGAACTGATGCTGAGTGAGATGAACAGAACCAGAAAAAACATTGTATACCCTAACAGCAACATGGGGGCAATGATCAACCTTGCTGGACATGCTCATCCCTTCAGTGCAACAACCAGGGAAAATTTTGAGCTATCTGCAATGGAGAATACCATCTCTATTTAGAGAAAGAATTCTGGTCTTTGAACAAAGACCAAAGACTATTGCTATTAAAATAGGAAAAAAGCATTATATTAAAATGTAATTTTACTATCTCATACTTCATATTTCTTCCTTAAGCATATGATTTCTCTGTCATCACATACAAGTGAGATCAATGTATAACATGGAAACAATGTAAACACTAACAGGATGCCTTCTGTGGGGGGGTGGGGGGAGGGAAGCAAGAATGGGGGGGAAATTGTAAAACTCAAAATAAATAAAATATTTCTTTAAAAAAATGTTACACTTGGAACATTCCATTTCAAATTAATTAATCAGTGTAGACTCTAAAGCAGACATTCTGTCTCCAATATGAGGTTAACAAGATTCAAATTCAGATTGGCTGGAGGGTGGGGCAATATATTTGGTACAACAACTGGTGTGGATCAATAACAAAATCATAAAGAGACTGAGATATATACATATATATTATAAATATATATATATATATATATATATATAGAGAGAGAGAAAGAGAGAGAGACAGACAGACAGACAGGCAGATAGAGAGACAGGTAGACTGAGAGAGAGAAAGAGAGAGAGACAGACAGACAGAAGATGTACCTACAAGAGTGAAATGAAAAATCATTTGAACAATATGCTCACTATAAAATAAAGTGATATATATTTATATGTATATTTTTACTACAGTTTTATATATATTATATATATATATATATATTTGTATGCTAGATTTGTCTGTACCTGTATGTATATACACATAGATATATCAAAAATATAAAATACACATTGTTATATAATGATGTTATAATTATTATATGACAATGAAATAATGCTATTTTGGAATAGTCTTAATGTTATATAATGACACCATGCTAATGTATCTTATAAAATGTGTTAAGTATATCACATTATATCTTCTTTGTCTTAATTGCATTGTTGTAAGACTCCCTAGTGAGGAAACTCCCTCTGCCAATACATATCAGTAATAGTTTTGTAATCTGTATAGAATGATGTTTGGGTTATCTAGAGGTTTGAATCTAGGTTTATATAGTCAGCATGGAACAGAAGATAAGTATGAATGGAGCTAGTACTGACTCTCATGAAAGATCTCTGCCCTCCCTCTAAGGATGTAAACTCTTAAAAGATTAGCTATCTTGAAGGTAGAGTACAATGGATTTTAGTCAGAGGACAAAGGTTTTTATACCAGCTCTGCAACCTTAGGCAAACCACTTAACTTTTTTAAGTTTCCACTTCCTCATATTTGAAATGATGAGAGTTAAACTAAATGTTATTTAAGGTTTTTCAACTACAAAACTTTTGAAACATTGACAGAAAAAAGAACAACTCAAATTACCAGCATAGAAAATATAATAAAATGATTTATGCTATGGCATTTTAGACTTTAAAGGTCTGTAATTATATCTCTTAAAACTCTTCTTCACCAATGCATATCACCATCTTTAGAGGAAATACTTTCAAAAATGGTCTTTAAAAAATTCATTGCCATGTTTATTATATAGTCATCACAGTGAAAATTAAGATATATATTTATGCAATCAATCAATAAAATTTATATTAACATGTCCAAGCAATATCTTGTAAACCATAATTACTATCTATGTACTGAAATAAATTATAAAGGACTATTTATTCTGTCCTACTGAATCATTCTATGTTATTCAGTAATACATATACTACAAAAAATATAATTGATAGAGATTCTTTATTTATAAGATAGGATTTAACTATAGATCTGAACTTATTGGACATCAACACTTTGAGGACCTTGAAAGTTATCATGTGTTAAGGGGTACCTGCAGTACAGTTTGCAGAAAGAGAATTCTAAAATGTGAAGGTAAGGGAGAAGAGCAGGCCAGAAGGGGAAACAACTTATAGGACTAGATCTGGAATTCCATTAACTGAAAATAAATATAATGCCTATATGTTTGGAGTAGGAAAGGCAAAAAAAAAAATGAAAAAGAAAAACAAAACAAAACCCTGAAAAGCTAAATTATAGTTAGATTGTGAATATCAGCCTAATTATTTGGTATTCTGTACTAAGGACACTAAAGAACAAAAAAATATTTTTAGTAGGGGCATGAGACTTAGTCAAATACTTGCTTTAAAGTTATGAATTTGGGCATCTAGGTGGTGCAGTGTTTAGAGCACTGGCCCAGGAGTCAGGAGGACCTGAGTTAAAATCCAAATTCAGATATGTTGTAATTACCAAGCTGTGTCACCTTGAGCAAGTCCCTTCACCCCATTGCCTTAAATAAATAAAAATTTTAAAAAATCTTTAAAAATCTTAAAAGCTGCATAGAGCAGTGGCCCTGGAGTCAGGAGTACCTGTGTTCAAATTGGCCTTCATACACTTAATAATTACCTAGCTGTGTGGCATTAGGCAAACCACTTAACCCCATTGCCTTGCAAAAACCTAAAAAAAAAGAAAAAATTCTTAAAAACTATGAATTTGATCATCAATTGTGGAATGAATGAACATGCTGTGGTATATGAATGCAATGAAATATTATTTTGGAATATGAAATGAACAGACCAATTTCATAAAAACTTGGAAAGACTTGCATGAATTGATGCAAAGTGAAATGAGCAAAACCAGGAAATCAACGTAAACAGTTTCAGCAACATTACGGGATGACCAATTTTGAATGATCCAACTTTTCTTAGCAACCCACTTTAATTCAAGACAAATAAAAAGGATGTATGAAGGAAAATGTTATCCATATCAAGATAAAGAACTGAGGGACTCAATTCAGATTGAAGTATATTTGTTCATTTACTTTATTCTTTCTCATGGTTACTTTTTTCCTTTTAATCACTTTCCTCTTCCACAACCAAGACTCATATGGAAATATATTTTACATAATAGTGTATGTCTAAACTATTTCAAAGTGTGTACCATATTCAGAAGAAGATAGGGGAGGGGGTAATGACAGAAAATTTGGAACTCAAAATCTTATAAAATTGAAGGCTAAATTTTTCATGGCATATAAAGTGAAAACAATAATAAAAGAATGATAATTCTGGATCTCTGAAGACAAATGTTTGGAGAATGAAGAGACTGAATTTGGGTCATGAGTTAAGAGACTAATGGAATAAGGTAAGATGTAATGACTTAACCTAGAATAGAGTTTATGTGAATTTAGAGAAGGGATCAAATCCCAGAAATATTTTAAAAGTAGAATTGACAACCATTTTTGTGACAGAATGAGAGAAAGAGAAGGATCAAGGGTGCCTAAAGAAATGAATTGAGTATCCTGTTTATCACATCATGTTTGAGATGTCTGTAGGATAATTAAATAGAAATATCCAAAAGTTTACAAATGCAGAACAAGTTTTAAATGGAAAAAAATAGATTCTGAAATTTACAACAGCATTTTATTTTCAGTGTCATCTTCACAATGCAGGGAAAATATGAAAGCTGTATTTTGCTAATCCTATCTCTTCATATTTAGTCATGAATGTAGGGCTGCCCTATGTCTTTTCCTCTGGACTACCCACATTTTTGTTGTTATTATAACATTTTTAGTCTTTTATGATTCTTTCAGACCCCATTTAGGATTTCCTTGGAAACAATACTAGACTGGTTTGTCATTTCCTTCTTTGGTTCAAAGAAATCTAAAAATCTAAAAATATTTATAATAAAATAATGACCAAGAAATCCAGTAAGAAATCATTTAACAGTTGCTTTCCCTTATAGGCAAATAAACCAGAAGCCTTCAAGCAAAACTGGAAATAGTGAAAGCCTCTCATTCTCTGAATTCAAACTCAGTAAGATTATAAAATTTCCAGTAAGATTATAAAATTTCCATGACAAAGATCTAAGGTGGTCTGAAACTCACATCAGATATCTATGAAAACCACTAGATATAGCAACTATATATATATATATTATATATATATAATATATATATATATATATGTATGTATAGACTCAGAAGAAATCAGAGAGTGACAAACTGAAGCAAATATGGCTAAGTGACTCCTCCAGAATCACAAAGATAATAAGTGTCTGAGGTCAGATTTGAACTCAAAATGATGACTTCATGATTGCAAGCCCAGTGCTCTATCCACTGTGCAATCTAGCTGCCTGATCCACCCACATTCCTTATGCAACATAGAAAAAAAAAAGAGATGAAAGAAGACAAAGAATGTCTAAATTCAATTTCTGGTGACAGTTTAAGCTACTGTAATGACCTTTGATCCCCTGAAACAAATGCTTCAGAAAACTAACAAAACAGACCCAACACCAGAAGTTGGTTATCACACGCAGAAAAGAAAACTGTTCCCCACTTACTCTTCACATGTTCTTCAATGGTTTCACATCTATAGTTCTGCATCAGTGACAAAGATAAGCAAATCAGAACCACAGGTAATGACCATTTATTAACCTAGATAAGGGGGAAATTATTATACTTGGAAGTAGTTTGTATTAATTTCATTCAACAACCAAGATAAATAGAAGAATGATACCTCAAGACATGCTCAAGAAGTCTTCTGTTTAAAAGCTTTTTCTTGATATTTTTTCCATATCACTTAAATTTATCTTTGTATCTCTCCCTGCCTCCATCAGACAAAGAGCCATTGTTGAAATATATAACTGTTTTAAAAATAAAGAAAAAGAGATTTCCAGGTCAGACTCAAGATGGTGGTAGGAAGCTACCATGTTACTAGAGCTATTCCCTACAAAATATTTGAAGAAGCATCTACACAGACATTAAAACTACATATACCTCCAAAAGAAGAGATTGCAACAAGTTTTCAACTGTAGACTTTGTGGAGGATTGTCATTGAAGGTGTGTCTATTCATAGGAAAAAGGGAATAAAGCTCAGTTAGACAGGAGAGCAAGACAGCCAGCTGGAGACATCTAGTCATAGTGTAGGCCAGAACTCCACAGGTAGAGAGAAATCCACATCTAGCAAGCAGGGCAGCAGAGAGGATTCCATCTCCATACAAAATATGAACCCTGAGAAAACTGGGGCAGCAGATAGAACAGGGTTGGGAACAAACCACTGCATAGGCAGAGCCTGGACATAACAGAAGAAATAAACCTATGCATAGTCAATGCCTGGGCTGCTTAGGCAACATCTTCTAGTTCTGAGAGATAGAGATTGAGGTTTCCCATTATTTTGCTTTCTATATCTCCTTGGAATTCACTCAGCTTGTGCTCTAGGAATTTGTATGCTATACAACTAGGTGTATACATGTTTACTAATGATAAGCTTCATTACCAATGGGGTCTTTTAAGAAGATATAGTTTCCATCCTTATCCCTTATAATGAGATTTGTTTTTGCTTTTATTTTATCTGAGAATAAGCTTGCTACCCCTGATTAATTTTTTTGCCTCTGTTGAGGCATAATTTATTTTGCTCAAACCTTTTACCTTTACCCTGTCAATACTTCAAATGTGTTTCTTGTAAACAACATATTGAAAGATTATGATTTTTAATCCATTCTACTATCTGCTTCCCCTTTATAGGACAGTTCATCCCATTTACATTTATCATTAAGATTACTAATTTTTCATTTCCCTCCATGCTATCTTTCTCCCTTTATATTTTTCCTCTTAGCTTTTCTCTTCTTCCTCCTCACCAAAATTTTGCTACCTTTACCCTTTTACTTTTCTTTTAAAAAATTAGCCTTAAGTTTATTTTCACCTATACCTTCACTTTCCTTTTTATCTTTCCCTTTCCCAATCTTCCCTCCCCCCCTTTCCCTTGTAGATTAGGGTTGACTTTTAAACCGAAATGGGAATGTATCTTACTCCCTCTCTGGGTTAAATCTTTTGAATAGAATTTACTCAACATTCACATTCTTCCTTCTTTCCCTCTAAAATTATAAATCTTTGTGCCTCTTCCCTTCGTGTTATTTGTTCTAGTACCATTAATTAAGTATCATCTAGCACAGTTAGACTATTTGATTACTTGATAAGCTCATATTGTTTATCAAAATACATCACAGATTGTTTTCTTGATTGCTTGAAAAGTGGCATTGACTCAAATAACATCAAATTATAATTGTAATCATTGTTTTATCTTGCCAAGTATCTTTCAAGTATACACAATCCTTCTCATGAGCCAAAATATCATCTAAAGCCATATCATTTCTTGTACTATTTGTGCTCCTCACCCCAGGCCTATTTTCTGTCACATTCAGAAAGAGATGGTAAAAATGCCATCTCACAAGAAGAAAACAGTGACAAATTCCCTCCATGGCAAGTTGCAAAGTAATTTATGAATTAGACTCAAATCCAAAACATCATACAAGAGCTTAAACTGATTTTTAAAAACAAGAGAGGAAGAAGAAAAATGGGGGAAATGGGTTATGTAGGAAAATTATGAAAAATTGATCAAAGAAATCAACTCCTTTATAAGTAAAAATACCCAACTAGCAAAAGAATGGAGCAATTAAAAAAATAAAATCAACTACCTGGAAAAGTAATGCAACACATCTAAAAGTCCAGTCAACCAACCAGAAAGGGAATGCATCTCAGCAAAAAGTAAAATTAATCAAATGGAAAAGGAAAAAAAAAACTCACTGTAAAGTAAATTTAACTAGCTGGAAAAGGAAACCCAAAAGGTAACTGAAAAAAATAAAACCTTAAAAATTAGAATTGGACAAAGAGAATCTAATGAATTTATGAGAAGCTAAGATTCCATCAAACAAAATCAAATGACTGAAAATACTGAAGAAACACAAAAAAACATTTAGGAATAGCAAACTACTTGAAAAATTGATGCAGAAGACATAATTTAATTGGCATACTACAATATCTGGATAAAAAAAGAGTCTGGAAAATATCTTTCAAGAAATTATCATGGAAAACTGTCTTAATATACTAAATCAAGAAGACAAAATAGTCCTGGAAAGAATACATAGAGTACCCCCACACAGAAATCCAAGGATAAAAACTTCAAGGACTATCAAAAACAAAATCCAGACTTGTCAAATAAAAGAGAAAATACTGCAAGCAGTTAAAAAGTAGCAATTTAAATATAAAGGAATCACCTGAATTACCGCAGACGTAGCAGTTTCAGCCTTAAAGGATTCAAAGAACTGGAATATGGTACTTTGGAAGACAAAAATTCTTGGCTTGTAACCAAAAATTTACTATCTTACAAAATTCAACATGTTCTGTGAAAAGAACAGATAGATTTTCAGTGAAATAAAAGATTCAAAATATTCTGATAAAAATGACCAGAACTGAACAGAAAATTTGATCATCAATACAAGACTAAAGAGATGCATGAAAAGATAAATAGAAAGGGGGAAATGATGCTAATCAAGAACATTAAATTGTATACATCTCTATAAAGGAAAATAACAATGATAACTCTTGAGAATTTTATTTCTCTTAGAATGATGAAAGGGTCAAATATAGTTGAAGGGACTGAAATTAGAGGATCTAGATATGCTTGCTTCTTGTCCTTCCTTATCTAAGAAGACCAAAATGACATCACTATATTTGAAGCAAATCATACTGTGTCAAACTGTGTCTAATCAAACTAATTTGAACTCAGAATGCTATATCACAGGTAGGGCATACATAGTCCATGTGAACAATGGGGTTTTCAATGTAAACTTATATATTTCATGTTTCCTTTGAGTTCATCACTTTCTATGATTGAGAATACCTTGTTCTAGGCACTCCTGTACCAGTGTCTCCCATTCCTTACAATCAGTTCTAAAAAGAGACTTTCAGAATATCCCTGTACTTAGTGTCTCTAATCTTATTTAAAGAAGTAGACTTACCTTAATAGACTTACCTTAGTTAAGGAGAGTTGTGGTACAATGTGGGCAGAAGGTGGGAATGTACTTAAAAGGGTTGGACATAAAGGGATTAGGAAGTGACCAGGCCTTAATTCATACTTTAGTTAAACAATATTTTAGTGCCATACTTACGGTGCTAAAGAGACAGAGTTAGCAAACCTGTTATTTTGATAGACGATGATTGTAGGGCTATGAATAGAGTACTACAAAAGAGGGAGAAAATGTACTTACAGGGACTGGTCATGAAAACATCATGAATAGATTTTGTTTTGCTTGACACTTTGGCTACAATTGGAGGGAATGGACTTGGGGGTGGGGTGTGTATGAATGGTTAATGAAATGATTTGACTTTGTATGATGCTTTTGACTTAGGAGGATTGTGGGTCCATACAGTATACTTGAAAAGGAGGTAAGGTGCAAAGTCTCTATAATTTTTTTTTAGTTTTTGCAAGGCAATGGGGTTAATTGACTTGCCCAAGGCCACACAGCTAGGTAATTATTAAGTGTCTGAGGTTGGCTTTGAACTCAGGTACTCCTGACTCCAGGGTTGGTACTCTATCCCCTGCACCACCTAGCTGCCCAGATATATGACTCTTCAGAAGAGTATTTCTAATGAGACAGAAGGTGGGAAGATAATTAGTGACTGTGAGGCAATGTTGTTTATCAATAGTGCTTATATCAAGAGGAATAAAAGGAGTATATTTTGACTAAGGATTTCTAAGTACAAGACAGTGCTAAAACAATAAAAACATAAAAAGAAGGATTATACTAGGAGAAGGCTCAGCACTAATGGATGTCTAAGAGTAAGTGAAGAGGCACAAAAACTTATTAAGTAGAGGGAAAGAAGGGAGGTTGGGAACAATGAGTAAATCTACTCACCAAATTTGGCTTGGAGAGGGCATTAAATTCCCAATTAGATTTAAAATGTTTTCCCATCTTTCAGGGAAGTGAGGGCAAGTAAGGGGAAGAAGGGACTGATAAAAGGAAAAGTGAAGGTAAAAGTGAAAATAAAGTTGAAGTTAAAATTTTAAAAAATGTTAAAGCAGTTAAGGAATAAAACAATTGTGAAGAGGAATAAGAGAAAAGGAAGGAGAAAATGTATAAATGGGGAAACAGAGAATGGAGGGAAATACACAATTAAAAATCTTACTTGCGAATGTGAATGGGAAGAACTCTCCCATAAGACAAGCAGAATGAATTAAAATCCAGAATCCTACAATATGTGGTTAGAAGAAACACATTTGGAGCAGAGAGGGTAAAGATAAATGACTAGAGCAAACTGTATTATGCTTCAGTGGAAATAAAAGAAAATCAGGTTTAGCAATACTAATCTCAAACAAAAAAAGTGCAAAGATAGGTCCCTTTAAAAGGAATTGGGGTGGGGAACCTCTGCATATTCTCAAAAGGCAGCAAAGGCAATAAAGTTATATCATTAAATATATAAATAGCAAGTGGTATCATCTCCAGATTCTTAGAGAAGAGGCTGAATGAACTATAAGGAGACATAGACAGTAAAACTTTAATAACAGGGGGGGTCTCAACCTCCCTCTCTCAAAATTAGCTAAATCTTTCCACAAAATAAACAAGAAGGAAGTAACAAAGGTGAATAAAACCTTAGAAACATTGATATGATAGAACTGTAAAGAAAATCAAATGGGGATAGAAAATAATATAACATTTCTTCTATAATATATGGTACTTATAAAAAAATTGACCATGTACTAGGGCATAAAACCCTTACAATCAAATACAGAAAGACGGAAATAATAAAGCTTTGATTTTCAGATCATGATGATATAAAAGTTACATGTAATAAATGACCATGGAAAGATAAACCAAAAATGAATTGAAAATTAAATTATTCAAGTTTAAAGAATGAGTAGATCAAACAAAAATAATAGAAATAAGCATTTCATCCAAGAAAATTATAACAATTGAGACATCATATCAAAATTTATGGAATGCAAACAAAGAAAGTGGGTTTTTTTAGGTTTTTGCAAGGCAAATGGGGTTAAGTGGCTTGCCCAAGGCCACACAACTGAATAATTATTAAGTGTCTGAGACCGGATTTGAACTCAGGTACTCCTGACTCCAAGACTCATGCTTTAATCCACTACGCCACCTAGCCATCCCCAAAGAAGTTTTTAAGGGAAATTCTATATATCTAAATACTTATATGCATAAAATAGAGAAAGAGGAGATCAATCAAATGGGTATGGTACTAAAAAAGCTTGAAAAAGGATAAATTACATATACCCTAATTCAAAAATCTGAAAATCAAAGTAGAAATTAATAAAATAGAAAGCAAGAAACAATTGATCTTATAAACAAAACTAAGAGCTGATTTTAAGAAAACATTAGTAAAATAGATAAACTATTGTTTAACTTGATTTAAAAAAAAAGAAAGAAAAATACCAAATTAGCAGAATTAAAAATGGAAAGGGTGAACTCACCACCACTGAAGAGGAAAAATAGATAATTCAGAGCTAGTTTTTTCAACTGTATGTATGCCAATGAATTTGACAACCTGACTGAAAGGGATAAATATTGAAAAAATACAAACTATCCAGGCTATTAGATAATGAAAAAATACTTAAATAACCCCATTTCCAAAAGAAAATTTGAAGAATCCATATCTTGGTGGAATTACAAGTGAATTCTGCCATACTTTTAAGGAACAATTAATTCCAATTCTACAAAAACTATTCTTTTAACAAAATAGAATAAGAAAATTTCTGTCAAATTCCTTTTATGACATCAATGTGGTGCTTATACCTAAACCAAGAAAAGTCAATACAAAGAAAATTATAGACTGATAATCCTAATGAATATTAATGAAAACATCTTAAATACAACTAAAGCAAAGAGAATCCATCAATTTATTATGATTATTATACACCATGATCAGGGAGGATTTAGGAAAACACTCAACATATTTGAATATATCAATAATGAAACCAACAGAAATCATGATTATCTCAATAGATGTTAGAAAATCTTTGACAAAATACAACTTCCATTTTTATTAAAAAGATGAGAGTATAAGAATAAATGGAATTTTCCTTAAAATAATAAGCAATGTCTATTTAAAATAACACATATATGTAATATGAATAAACCATTTCCATATTTCATAAAATATTTTAAATATGATCAGAGATGAAACAAGAATGAACATTATCACCATTACTTTTCAATATAGGATTAGAGATGACTAGAATATAGCAAAAAGAGAAAAGAAATTGAAGGAATTAGAATTGGCAATGAGAAGCTCACTCTTTATTAGATGATATGATGATATACTTAGAGAACTCAAGAAAATCATCTAAAAACACTTGAAAAAATAAACAATTTCAGAAAAGTATCAGGATATAAAAATAAACACATAAAATTCCTCAACATTTCCTTAAAACCCAAGAGCAAGAGATAGAAAGAGAAATTCCATTTAAAGTAAATATAAGCAAGATAAAATACTTGGGATTCTACCTCCCAAGACAAATCCAGATAACGCATGGACACAATTACAAAGCTCTCTTCATATAAATAGTCAGATCTAAAAAATTGGAAAAAAAATTGATTGCTCATGGTTAGACTTCACTAATATAATAATAATAATAATAATAATAATAATAATAATAATAATAAATTTACCAAAATAAGATTACTTATTCAGTGCCATACCAATAAAATATGAATAAATCTATTTTGTAGAGTTAGAAACAAGTGAAAAATTTCATTTGGAGCAAAAAAAATCAGGAATATCAAGGAAGCTAATGAAATAAAATGTAAAGGAAAGTGACCAAATTGTTCCAGATACTATGAAGTGACAGTCATCTAAACTGCCTGATATTGGTAAGAAATAGAGTAATGGACCAGTGGATTAAGATAAGTTTAAAAGAAACAGCACTAAATTACTATAGTAATCTACTATTTGACAAAACCAACTACTGGAATAAGAACTCACAATTTGATATAAACTGTTGGGAAAACTGGAAATAATATGGCAAAAACTAGGCATAGACCCACATCACCTTTCACAAAAATAAGATCATATTGGGTACAAGATTTAATTATCAAGGGTAATACCATTGAACAATTAACTGATCATGAAATACTCTATCTGTTGAATCTATGGAGAGGGAAGAAATTTACAATCAAACAAGAAAAAGGGTATATAATAAAGTACAATGTGGATGATTTTTATTATATTAAATTTTAAAAAAAGTTTTGCACTAATTATAAATGCTTTCAAGATTAAAAAAAAGAATGCTGGGAAACAATTTTTATAGTTGGGGGTTCTGATAAAGGTCTCACTTCTAAAATATATGGAGAAATGCAACAAATTTTTATGGTTAAAAGGCATTCTCCTATTGATAAAGGGTCAAAGTATATGAACAGGCAGTTTTCAAAGGAAAAAATGAAAACATAAAATATATACTCATATGAAAAAATTCTACAAATTTATTATTGATTGGAGTCATACAAACTAAAACTATGAGTTACCACCTCACACCTATCAGATTGGTTAAGTTGATATAAAGGGATATTGCTCAATATTGAAGAGCTTATGGGACAATTGTGATATTGTGACAACTCCACTTTTTGTGGAGTTGTGAACTAATCCAACCATTCTGAAGAGCAATAAAACTGATCATACCATTTGATCCAGCAGTATCAATACTAGGCCTAAATCCAGAAGAAATCATAAAAAATGAGAACAGTCCTCTACATATTCCAAAATAGTTATAGCTGCTCCTTTTGTAGTTACAAATATTTGAGGGGTTGCCCATCAGTTGGAGAATGGCTGAACAGATTGTGGTCTATGAATGTTATGGAGCACATGGTTTCCAGAAGAAACCATGAATGTTTAGACTCCGGAGAATCATGGAAAGAATTACAAGAACTGGTGGTGAGTAAAGAAAGCAGATTCAAGATCACATTGTACATATTAACAGCAACATTGTGAGATGATCAGCTATTATGGATGTTCTCCATAGCAATTCAGAGAGCTAGAGCAACCCTAGGAAATCTGTTATGCACATCCACATCAAAAGAAAAAAAAAACAAAATCAAAAACATGGAATATGTTGAAAAGTATGTTCACTTTTCAAATTTTTTTCTTATTTTTTCCTTCCTGTCACATTGCTTTCTTTATTTTCCCTTCATCCTAATGCCTCATGCACAAAATGATTAATATGTAAACATGATTTTTACAAATGTACATGTACATTAGATTGATACTGAAGGGAGGAAGGTATGAAAAGGGGGTGGAAGAAAACTGTTTAACATAAATTTGCAAGTGGATGAATGTTTAAAAGCTTTCATAACATGTAATTGGAAAATTAAAATAAAATATCAATCAAAAAATAAAATAAAATTTGTCAAAGTAAAAAAAAAAAGAAAACAGAAAAGAGGAAAAGTAAGAAGAAAAAAAATCCAGCATCTTATCAGTGTTGAAAATATATACAACCATGGACTTCTGCAAAATACTGACGAAAGTAATCACTATATTTCTTCTTTCTAAGTAAACACTTAAAAATTTGTTTTGATTTGATCTTATAATTTCGCAATTATTTTCAATTGTTTCAGGTGCTGTTCTTTCTATTACTATTTTAATCATTCATATTGCTTTTCTCACTCTGCTTACTTTCACTTTGCTCATGTAAGTTTTACTGTATATTCTGATATTTGAAATATTTATAATTTATTGCAATCCAATATTTTTCCACTATATTCATGTACCACAAGTTGTTTTTTGTGGTTGTTTTAATATATTCCTCATTAGTGAGACCTATTTATCCTATTATTTCCAATATTTTTTTTTCAAATGTGGGCATTTGCATATGAAATGTAGAGACAAATATTGACATCTGCCTAACAAATGAATAGCTGCTTTAATGGAGATGTACATTTTTAACCTCTCCATTTGTAATCTCCAATTATTTTCTGAATCGTTGTGCATAACTCCATCAAAAATGTAATAGTAGTATTGTCTGCCTATAACACCCCCCAAATTGACCATTACATTATTTTGTCATCTTCAATTCTTGTATAAGAGGTGAAATCCATGGTAGCTTGGATTTACACTTCTCTTGATATTAGTAATCATATAGTTGTTTATAGTTTGTAGTCCTTTTATGAGCTGTTTATTTTTATCCTTTGCTTACCTAATACAGTAGAGGAAGAAATGAATTCTTCTGGGTCTTTTTCTAGATAATGTTTACTATCTTGTATTCTAAGGTACTATTATTATAAATTTTTTCCTCCATAGGTTTTATTTCATTTTTTATTTCTTGATTTATTCCTTTTAATAAACATGAACTCCTTGTGGATTTGTTTTTCCTTTTTAGTAGCTACAATTATTAACATATTACTCTATCCTTTTAGGTTGAATTTTTAGGCATTTCTCAGTGTAGAAAAAATTTTTATATGGTCTATATCTTCTTGTGTTTTCATATATCTCCAGTTTCAATTCTCGAATTGGAACTTTGTCCTTTAGTAGTACTCTCCTTCCTACCCTTGCATATCTATGTAGGACAGCTAGCTTTACTTGGTATCCTGACTAGTTATCTTGTTTCTTGTCCTGATCATGATCTACTGGAAGTTAAACCATTCTTTGTGGATTAGCATTAGATTTCAATTCCTTCTTTGGTATTTCAAGAAAATAGATAATGTACTTTAGAATTCCTGGACCCAGTGTGTCAATGTCTGATTTCTACCAATTCCATAGTGATTGCTATCATGTCCAGGTACTTTCTAAGATATTTAATGTTAGTGTGTGACCTTTCTAGGACTTTCCCATGGAAGCTTTATACTCTTATTAAGTCTCAATTCAGAGGATTAGAGTCTATACGTTTCTGGTTTTGTTTGAAAGTTTCTGTTTTTTTGCCTAAAGACTTTTCTAGTGGGTATCTTTTTCTATTGCCTTTAGGTTTCTGACTGATGATTTCTTGCAGGACTTCTTGATTATTATTTTATTAAAAATAATTTTAGATTTTTACTGAAGTAGGTGAATGGGAGCTGGACTGCCTGCTATCATAAAACAAGATTCATCTTTATATTTAAAAAAATGCGAGAAAAGTCACAATCAAGTTGTAAGAATCTCTGGGAGGGAGCTTATAGAAGATGATGAGTGATAAACTAAAAGAATAGGCAATTATAGATTTGTGGTGAGTTGTACTATTAGAAGAAATGCATTTTTAAGATTACAGGATTTGAAACTTAATAGAGTTACCAAGGGGATGTGTTCCTAGATAGATAAAGTACACAATTTTTTAGTTTCTTTGTAATTGAGTTCAAACTCAGGACTAAGGTCTCAATCATGTGATATGTGAAAAATTGTCTTTGCTTCCCTTGACTCTCCAATGAAAATATATAAACATAACCATTCTTTAAAGAACCAGATTTCAGAGACTTCCGGCCAAGATGGTGGAGAAAAGACAGGCACAGTTCTAAAGTCTCTTGATCTCTTCCACATGTATCACATGAAACAAACCTCTTAAAAGAATTCCAAACCAGGAAACCCGGAAAGAAAAGCCAGGAGAGGAAAATCTACCTCAGGATTTGTCTTCCATAGTAGCCTTGGCGGAGTACCGGCAGGTGAGTCTGGGCTCCCAGGGAATATCAGCACAGGATCAGCCAGATTGACAGCTGAATTGGAACCAGGAGTCTGAGGGCCTGAGAGCCAGACCTGCTGGATCAGCAGTGGGGCTGTATGAGGGGGGTTTGGGTCCACGGGGAAGCAGAGGTGCTGGTGTTGGTGCTGTCCCCCTGGAGTTTGGGGAAGGGGCTGTGGGGAGAGGTCTGGTGCAGGAGAGCTGCGGACACCATCCCTGGGCTCCTCGGGTCTGAGAAACTCTGAGTCTACTCCTCCATTGCACAGAGGCCTCCTCCCAAACAAAGACAAACTAATTCTGCCTCAGGCCCAGGTGTGTGAGCAGAACCAGCCCAGCTGAGGAATGACCTCAGGCCAGGGTAAAGCCCACCATTGATTGAAGGCAAAAGAATTCAATAGTTCCAACTCCTCCCTGTGGGCAAAAGGGAGAAGACCTCCCAACCAAGGTCACATACACTCCAGAGAGGGCAACCAGCACCTCCTACTGGCCAGCCAGAGAAACTGCACTCAGTAAAGGCTTTAGCGATCCCAAGCCCAGTTGAACCAGAACTCCCCCTCCCAACTCAAGGTCTTAGCATAATGAAGAAGGGTCAGCGGAAGGGTGGATCCATAGAAAAATTCCTGGAAAGGAAAGACTCCAACTCAGAGAGACCTGGAACCTCTGAGGAGAATACAATCTGGTCTCCAGCACATAAAGACTTCCTTGAAGAAATAAGGATGGAGCTTAAAAATTTGGGAGAGACACTTAATACCTTGCAACAAGAAAAAAAAAACCTTAGAAATTACAATTGGACAAACACAAAAGGAGAATAAATCTCTCAGATCCTCAAATAAGCAAATGCAAAAAGAAATTGATTCTCTCAAAACTTCAATTGGTCAAATGGAAAGCTCTTTCAAAAGTAGAATTGACCAATTGGAAAAGGAGTTGCAAAAGGTTAATGAAGAAAACTCCTCCCGCCAAAAAAAATAATGGAGTGTACAGAAACTAATGACTCCAGGAGACAGGAAGAGTCAGTTAAACAAAATCAAAAAATAGAAAAAATAGAAGCAAATGCAAAATACCTCATCAACAAAACCACTGACATCAAGAATAGATCGAGGAGGGGCAACCTATAAATTATAGGGCTTCCTAAAAACATTGAAGAGAAAAAAAGCCTGGACTTCATATTACAGGATCTAGTGATGGAAAACTGCCCTGATATCATGGAATCGGAGGGCAAAGTAGTTATTGAAAGGAATGTTGTGACCAAACTGCAGAACTATCAGAAAAAAAGGGAAAATCCTACAAGCAGCCAGAAAGAAGCATTTTAAATATCAAGGAGCCACAGTAAGGATCACGCAGGACCTGGATGCATCGACCTTAAGGGATCAAAGGGCCTGGAAGGAGATATTTTGAAGAGCACGGGAGCTTGGAATGCAGCCAAGAATCTACTTTCCTGCACAGCTGAACCTTCTCTTCCAGGGAAAAAAGATGGACATTTAACGAAATGGAAGAGTTCCAAAAATTTCTGATGAAAAGACCAGAGCTAAAAAGAAAATTTGGATATCAAACAGGAGGTTCAAGAGACACATGAGAAGGTAAAAAAAGGGGGGGGGGGTGGTAAAAGAAAAAAAATGCAATCCAGTAAGTTGAAACTGGCTGTATTCCAGCATTGGGGTGGGGGGAGACACTCATAAATCCGGAGAAATGTAACTCTAATGGAGAGAATACACCTAGCCAGAAATGATGGACATCCATGACTTATCCATGAGACTGCTATCTAATGGGATGTAACTGGCTTTAACCCCAATTGGGAGAAAGACTCTAATAACTCTCAGGAATTTTGACTCTATCCAATAGAATATACTGAACTAGAAGGGACAGACACTCAGAATTTTCTATGACCTAGATAGAATGATCTAAAAAAATACATTACCTCCCTAAAAAGGTGGACAGGAAAGAGATGGGAGGGGGGAGGGGATTGAATGGGACAAATCTCATTACACTAAGAGTTACAAAAAACCTATGGTAATAGAGTGGAAGAAGGGACTTGAGGAGAAACACCTGAATCTTCTTCTCATCAGCCTTGGCTTAAAGTCAACCTACACATACTCAGTTAACTTATAAAACATCTAACCTTTCAAGTATTAAAAGGGAAAAAGGCGAGGGGGGACGGAGAAAGGGAAGGGGAGTGGGGGGAAATAAGGGGAAATAATAAAAGGAAGCGAAGGGAAAAGGGAAAGGGGAAAGAAAGGGGAGGTTGTGATATAGGAGGACAAACATACAGAAAGGGGTGGTATTCAAAAACAAAATACTGGGAAATATGGATAAAAGGGGAGGAAAGGGGAAAAATACAAACAGAGGGAAGATAGCAGAGAGGGCAATAAAGAATTAGTAATCATAACCTTGAATGTGAATGGGATGGTCTCTCCCATAAAACGTAAGCAAATAGCAGAGTGGGTTAAAAACCAGACTCCTACAATATGCTGCTTACAAGAAACTCATTTGAAGCAGAGAGATACATATAGAGTAAAGGTAAAAGGTTGGAGCAAAATATATTTTGCTTCAGCTGAAGTAAAAAAAGCAGGTGTAGCAATCCTTGTCTCAGACAAAGCAGCAGCTAAAATAGATAGCGTTAAAAGAGATAAGGAAGGAAACTTTATCCTGCTAAAAGGTACCATAGACAATAAAGTCATTTCAATATTGAATGTATATGCACCTAGTGGGACAGCACCCAAATTCTTAGAGGAGAAGCTGAAAGAATTACAGGAAGACATAGACAGCAAAACTCTACTAGTAGGAGACCTCAACCTCGTGCTATCAGATCTAGATAAATCAAATCATAAAACAAACAAGAAAGAAATTAGGGAGGTAAATAGATTGTTAGAAAAATTAGATATGGTAGACTTATGGAGGAAACTGAATGGGGATAGAAAGGAATATACCTTTTTCTCTGCAGTACATTGAACTTATACAAAAATTGACCATGTACTAGGACATAAAAACCTAATGATCAACTGCAGAAAGGCAGAAATAGTGAATATATCTTTCTCAGATCACAATGCAATAAAATTCATATGCAATACTTGGCCAAGGAGATATAGACCCAGAGCAAATTGGAAACTGAATAACCTCATTTTAAAAAATGATTGGGCCAAAAACAAATTATAGAAAGAATTAACCATTTTGTCTTATATAATGATAATAATGAAACAACATACCAAAACCTATGGGATTCATTCAAAGCAAATCTCAGGGGATATATTATAGTTCTAACTGCTTATGTGAATAAATTGGAGAAAGAGGAATTCAATGAACTAAACATGCAACTAAAAAAATTAGAGAAAAATCAAATCAAAAATCCCCAAATACAAAATTAGAAATTTTAAAAATTAACAGAGAAATTAATAAGATTGAAAGCAAAAAAATTATTGAATTAATAAATAAAACCAAAAGTTGGTATTATGAAAAAAACCCAATAAAATTGATAAACCTTTGGTCAATTTGATTAAAAAAAGAAAGAAGAAAACCAAATTGCTAGTATTATAAATGAAAAAGGTGAACTCACCACCAATGAGGAGGAAATTAAAGTAATAATTCGAAATTATTTTTCCCTACTCTATGCCAATAAATTTGATAATCTAAGTGAAATGGATAAATATTTACAAAAATATAAGTTTCCCAGGTTAAATGAAGAAGAGATTAAATACCTAAACAACCCTATCTCAGAAAAAGAAATTCAACAAGCCATTATTGAACTCCCTAAAAAAAATCTCCAGGGCCTGATGGATTCACAAGTGAATTCTACCAAACATTCAAAGAAGAATTTGTTCCAATCCTATATAAACTCTTCGTAAAAATAGGTAAAGATGGAACTCTGCCTAACTCTTTCTATGATACCAATATGTTACTGTTATCTAAACCAGGAAGAGTTAAAACAGAGAAAGAAAATTATAGACCTATTTCCCTGATGAATATAGATGCAAAAATCCTAAATAAAATATTAGCAAAATGACTACAACAAGTCATCACTAGTATAATACATTATGATCAAGCAGCATTTATTCCAGGAATGCAGGGTTGGTTCAATATTAGGAAAACTGTTAGTATACTCAATTATATCAACAACAAACCTATCAGAAACCATATGATCTTATCAATAGATGCCGAAAAAGCTTTTGACAAAATACAGCATCCATTCCTATTAAAAACACTAGAGAGTGTAGGAATAAATGGACTGTTCCTTAAAATAATTAGCAGTATCTATCTGAAACCATCAACAAGCATTATATTCAATGGGGCGAGGCTAGAGGCATTTCCAATAAGATCAGGAGTCAAACAAGGGTGCCCATTATCACTACTACTATTCACTATTGTATTAGAAATGTTAGCATCAGCAATTAGAGAAGAAAAAGAAATTGAAGGAATTCGAATTGGGAAGGAAGAGACAAAACTCTCACTCTTTGCAGATGACATGATGGTCTACTGAGAGAATCCCAAGAAATCATCTAAAAAACTACTGGAAACAATTAGCAATTTTACCAAAGTTGCAGGTTATAAAATAAACCCCTATAAATCCTCAACTTTTCTATATATGTCTAGCAAGAAACAGCAGGAAGAGCTAGAAATAGAAATCCCATTCAAAGTAACCTCAGACAGTTTAAAATATTTGGGAGTCTATTTGCCAAGACAGACTCAGAATCTTTTTGAAAACAATTATAAAACACTTCTCACACAAATTAAATCAGATTTAAATAACTGGGCAAATATCAACTGCTCATGGATAGGGAGAGCTAATAAAATAAAAATGACAATTCTACCAAAACTAAACTATCTGTTTAATGCCCTACCAATCAAAATTCCAAAAAATTACTAAAAATTGTAAGTAAATTTCATATGGAGAAATAAAAAGTCAAGAATTGCCAGGAGTTTAATGAAAAAAAAATGCAAACAAAGGTGGCTTAGCACTACCCGATCTAAAATTATATTATAAAGCATCAGTCATCAAAACTGTTTGGTATTGGCTAAGAAATAGAGTGGTGGACCAGTGGAATAGACTAAGTGTAAAAGCAGGAGAGGAGTATAGTAATCTGCTGTTTGTTAAACTCAAAGAGTCAGACCACTGGGATAAAAAACTCCCTCTTTGATAAAAACTGCTGGGATAATTGGAAGTCAATATAGAAGAAACTTAGATTAGACCAACACCTCACACCCTTTACCAAGATAAGATCCAAATGGTTACAGGACATAGACATAAAAAACAATACTATAAGCAAATTAGAAGATCAAGGACTAGTCTACCTGTCAGATCTATGGAAAGGGGAACTGTTTATGACTAAGGAAGAGTTGGAGAACATCACTTAAAACCAATTAGATGATTTCGGTTACATTAAATTAAAAAGCTTTTGCACAGCTAAAACCAATGTAATCAAGATCAAAAGAAAAGTAATAAATTGGGAAACAATCATTACAATTAATGATTCTGACAAAGGACTCATTTCTAAAATATACAGAGAACTGAGTCATATTTTTAAAACAAAAACCATTCCCCAATTGACAAATGGTCAAAGGATCTGCAAAGGCAATTTACAGATGAGGAGATCAAAGCAATCCATAGCCATATGAAAAAATGCTCTAAATTATTAATTATTAGAGAAATGCAAATTAAAGCTTCTCTGAGGTACCACCTCACACCACTCAGATTGGCCAATATGACCAGGAAGGATAATGATCATTGTTGGAAGGGATATGGGAAATCTGGGACACTATTACACTGTTGGTGGAGCTATTAACTCATCCAACCCTTCTGGAGAGCTATTCGGAACTATGCCCAAAGGGCAACAAAAATGTGCATACCCTTTTACCCAGCAATACCACTACTGGGTCTTTACCCTGAAGAGCTGAGGAAAAAGGGTAAAAACATTACTTGTACAAAAATATTTATAGCAGCCCTGTTTGTTGTGGCAAAGAATTGGAAATCCAGTAAATGTACTTCAATTGGGAAATGGCTCAGCAAACTGTGGTATATGTATGTCATGGAACACTATTGTTCTATTAGAAATCAGGAGGGACGGGATTTCAGGGAAACCTGGAGGGATTTGCATGAACTGATGCTGAGTGAGATGAGCAGAACCGGAAAAACACTGTACACCCTAACAGCAACATGGGAGTGATGTTCAACCTTGAAGGATTTGCTCATTCCATCAGTGCAACAATCAGGTATAATTTTGGGCTGTCTGAAAAGGAGAGTGCCATCTGTATCCAGATAAGGAGCTGTGGAGTCTGAACAAAGTACAAGGACTATTCCCTTTAATTTGCAAAAAAAAAAAAACCAGGTATCTTATTGTCTGATCTGGTTACCTCTGAGAATTCTGTTCTCTTTAAGGATATGATTTCTCTCTCATCACACCCAATTTGGAGCAAGGTACAACATGGAAACAAAGCAAAGGCTGACAGAGGGCTATCTGTGGGGTGGGGGTGGGGGGAGGGAAGCAAGATTGGGAGAAAATTGTAAAAGTCAAATAATATCTTTAATAAAAAGAAAAAAAAAGAACCAGATTTCAAAAGTGTACTTTACTCTTTCACTGAAACAAACAGCATATCCTGAACATCTCAGTTGATAATCTTTGTAACTTACAATGGATGAATAAAACCCCCCATAAGTAAGTATAAAAATTAATATTTCTTTTCAGACAACAGTCACAGATCATGAAAGATCTATACTTAAAACCTTTTCACTTATGTATAATATATAAGAACTTCTCTTCATCCAGAGCAAGGGCAGGGAAACTTTTTTTTCTGCTAAGGGTTATTTCAATATTTATAACATCATTTATGGGCTACCATTGGTCAAACATTTAATAAAAATCCACTTAGGGAATTTCAAGTCCTGCCTGTGGTTGCATTGGTACCCTCTCATCACTAAGGCCCTGTGGTCAGAATTTCCACATCCCAATCTAGAGAAAGACCTGATAAATATAGAATGTTTATATATACATATATGATAATTTTATTATATATTTATACAATTAATTTGAAGCATTCTGTGATATTTTGTTGAATATTTTATTTATTTTGATGATGTGCTAGACCTAGCCAGTAATAGCTCCACAAATACTGATTGCTAACTCTTCAGTGTTAGCATTTAAACCTAAAGAATCAGCAAATATTATAAATCAGGACTTGATTTATTTATTCGATATTTGTCTTAGATATCTAGTTTTAGACAGTAATAAAGAAAATGGTATTATTGTACATTATACTTAAAATAGTGGAATGTTTGCATTTCTCCCCTGGAGAGTTGGTTGTTAAATATTTTACTAGCATTCCACTGATAAAGAAAGAGTACTGAGTTGAGTCAAAGAATGTAGGTTAGAATAACAATATAATCATGCTGCAATCTTAGTTTTAGTTCCTTGGTATCATTATCTGAAAATGAATCTATATTCCTATGTACTAGAAGAACTTTAAAGTCTGTCTTAACTCTAAAGCTATGAAAACTATGAATTTTAAAAGACCAATGAAAACTTACAAAAGAATATTAGAAGTCTCTTAGGAATATGTCTCTGTTGTCCTTGACTAAACTTTTAGGACTTGCTAAGAATCTTTGTGATCCAAGGAGAATATTATCCCTACTGGTATAATCATTCTATCAAATTGCCATTTATCCCAAATAGTGCCTCCCTGCTGCCTACATTTCAGTCCCATTGTGAGATTACAAGTCATTTCTTCCAAGATCCCTTAATAGATAGTTCTCCAAATCATTATTTTTATTGTAAATAATGTACTGAGCATTTGTAAAGCACAGCAAAATGTAAAAGTGTATTAACATCTTTATGTAATCTTGGGATAATATCTTCTATCAACGAGAATATTGTCAGCTAAAGCTTCTTTCCATTCAATAGATGATATTTGAAATACCTCAGGCCCAGTAACTTTGTGAAAGAGAAATCAAAGACAAAGGCCTGTTAAGATGCAGTTGAGAGACTACCAGCAAAGGAGTTAAAGTTTTACTTAGAGTTATTATATCAAGGACTCTTAGGGGCTAGCAAATCAAGCCCATCCCATTTCACAAATGAGAAAACTGAACCTCATTGAGATTAATTGACTTGTTTCATGTCACATTGGGCATAAGTAGTTAAGTTGGAATTTAGACTCAGTTCCATCTCATTACAAACCCAGAAATCCTTCTAAGGCATTGTGGATGTGCCTCATGCAAATGAAAGATACTGACTTTCTTGCATATTATAAATAATGTTGAACTGAAGCAATACATTTTTCCTCAATAGACATTTTTTTCTAGAACAAGGAAGAAAACAAAAATGATTCTTGAACATACGTCTAAAAATACATTTGTAAGAGAAAGTAGACCTTAGGGCAGAGAACTGACTTGAACTTCATTTCAGGACCTGTCATGTTATGTTTAAGAATGATTTTTTTTTCTTTTCTTGATAGATTGTTAATATGGAAACAACTCTATTAATGATCTTCCTACTATAAAAGACAAAAGAAAAGGAGATTGTATATATCTGAACTTCTTAACTTGGAGTCTCTGCCCCCCCCCCCAAGATCCAATGAATAGATTTCAGTAGATTTGTGAACTTGAACTTGTATGGGGACAGGGGGGAATCAATCTTTGTTTCACTAGCCTCCAGTTGATATTGATCATTTCCTTCAACTATTTTAAAACATTTCTGAGAAGAATTTTTTATATTTTGCCCAATGCCCAAGGGACTCATGACACAGCAGTAGTTGAGATCCCCTGCTATAGAAGAAGGAATATTTATTACACTTTCATTTGCAAGAAAGGTATTCAGATCTTTGCTCTGGTACTTACTATTTATGTGGAGTTGAAGAAATTGGTCAACATATCTGAAATTCAGTTTTCTCATCTATGAAATTGGGAAGATTATATCTTTACTATTCACTTTTCAAAATTACTAAGAGGAAGCTATCTGTTACATCTGTGAGGAGCTCAGAGAGTTATAAAAGATATATGTGATATGTAATCAAAATTCTTGGAATTCAGCAGCTGAACTTTTTGGCTCTCTATAGTTTTTGGAAACCTTTTGTTACTTTGGGAATATTTCACCTCTAATACCTCTTCCATTTAAGAAGAAATAATGGGGAAGGCTAGGTGGCATAGTGGATAAAGCAGTGGCCCTGGAGTCAAGAGTACCTGGGTTCAAATCCTGTCTCAGACACTTAATAATTACCTAGCTGTGTGCCCTTGGGCAAGCCACTTAACCCCGTTTGCCTCACAAAAAAAAAAAACCTAAAAAAAAAAGAAGAAGAAAGGATACAGGAGAAAGAAAACAAGAAAAACAAAACAAAACACTTTGCTTCCCTTTCTAAGGGTTGAGACAAAAACTAATTTTTAACATAAAATTTTATATCATTAATATGTTTTCCTTCATTACAATAGATCAATGATTATTAAACTAGGTACATGATGTTTTTAAATCTTGTGATACTGTATTTTACATTAACAGTTTCCTATATGAGACCCTATTCTCTCTCTCTCTCTCTCTGTCTCTATGTCTCTGTGTCTTTCTGTCTCTGTCTCTGTCTCTCTCTGTCTCTCTCTCTCTCTCTCTCTGTGTGTGTGTGTGTGTGTGTGTGTGTGTGTGTGTGTTTGTGATAGATCCTATTGGAAGCATGATGAAGCCATGAAGCCTTTGGATCACTTTCTAAGAATCACATTTTTCAAACTATGAAATAGAATAGGAAACTGTTCATAGTAAAATATAGTATCAAAATATTCTTAAAAATAAAATAAATAATTGCATACATCTTAGGTTAAAAATAGCTGATCTATTGTAATGAAGGAAAAGTATTAATATAAATTTAAATCAGTGATCTTCAAATGCTGGCTGACATCTTATAATATCATCTGCTTGATTGGAGAACTATTCAATTTGATCAGGAATAAGGACTTCAATACTGAATATTATTAGGTTCTGTTTGATCAGTTACTAACCTGATCTAGCTCACATATATGAATCTGCCAAGCATACAAAATGTTTTAAGGAGTTAATGTACTTAAGAAAAATATTTAGACAGTAGTTGAGGAATGTCTGAATAAGTTATGGTATAGAAATTTGACAGAGTATTTTTGTTTTATAAATAATGAGTATTTAGATGATTTCAAAAGGAAATAAAAACAGATGCAGACTAAAATGAACAGAACCAGGGTAGAAATTTATATGTGAGAACACTATAAAATAATAACTTTGAAAGTTAGAATAATTATGTATTAAAATATTATCATTCCTGAGGAATAATGGTGAAACATTTTTATTCATTATAAAAAGTTGATGGTTATAGGGTGCAGAATAAGACATACAAACACATTTGTATACATATGTATGTACTTATTTTATAGACAGGATTAAGTAAGGTTTTTTTTTTTGCTTGACCCTACATATTTGTTACCAAAAAGTTTTTTTAATTTTATTTTCTCCCCTCCCACTATTATGGGAATAGAGAGAAGGGAGAAGATTTCTAATAAAGCAATAGAGCAAAGGGAAGATTGGAAATGTGAAATTCATTTTCACAAAGTCAGAGTAATGTGCAAATGTTTGTAATGTAAAAATTAAATACATTAATAAAACAAAAATGTTTCTTTTTGTTCTTCACTTCCCCAAGACAAATAGTCCTCCATCGTAAGATTATTCTTGTTATTTTATAAGAACCTGAAATGAATTATAGAAATGAAATATAATCCAGTTTGCTCAGTGTATAGATGGGGATGTTGGTGTTTCCTATTATCTTGGACATATATGTGTATGTGTGAATAAAATGGTATGTGAATTTTACTTTGTATTTTGGATCTTCATATATCTTCAAGAATTTATTCTATGCTCTCAAAATTGTGGCTCTGCCGAAATGGACTTTTTCTGTGCATTTTTTTTCTAGGTCAAATATTTTGTCTCCTTATGTCTCTAGCACCATTTCTGTTAATTATGTACCACAATTATTACTACAATGTTAAAGTTCATGTTCAGCAACATTGGTGATTTTAAATAGAAGGATGCTAACATACATACCTATTAAAACAGATCATTTATAAACATTGCAATATTATTATGGTACAGTCATATCCAACTCTCTGTGAGCTTATTTGTTGCTATTGTTGCAATTGGGTTTTTTTTGTTACTTTTGACAAAGATACTACAATGGTCTGACATTTTCTTTTCCATCTATTTTATAGATGAGAAAATGATGAAAATAGGATTAAAAGACATGTTCAACGGTGGCTGGGTGGTTCAGTGGATAGAACACCAGCCCTGGAGTCAGGAATAACTGAGTTCAAATCTGACCTCAGACACTTAATAATTACCTAGTTGTATGGCCTTGGGCAAGCCACTTAACTCCATTTCCATGCAAAAACTAAAAAAATATAATAAAGAAAAACTTGTTTAGGGTTACAAAATTACTAATTATCTGAGATCAGATTTAAACTCATGAAGATAAATCTTCTTGATTTCAACATCTTCACTGTACTACCTACCTATGCATATATACATATATAATATTTTTGTCCAAAATATTTTATTAATAATTTTTGTATTTACATTACAATCGTTTGAATATCCTCTCCTCATGGTTATACATTTCCTTATGACAAAAAATCTGATATAAAAGCCACAATTGACAATTTAGTCAATATTTTGATAAAGAAACTTCTCTTTTCTAGGAGTCAGGAGGCATGTTTCATTATCTGTTTCCCTGGACCTATATTGGCTTTTCATTTTGACTGAGTAAACTTAATTTTATTGATCCTTCCCTTTCCATTGTAGTCACTCTTTATGAAGATATATTTATTTTACTCTATACAAGTTAATCAAATTAGTTCTATTTAAATGAATTTCTCATTTTTGCTGTTTCTTTTTCCAAAGTAATATTCCATTACATTCATACACCATCAATTTGACCATTCTCTAATTGTCAAAATTTCCTTTAGTTTATTTTTACCACAAAAGATACTTTGCCTATATTTGAATTTCTTAGCAGTTTCCATCACTTTGACAAAAAGCACAAAAATGCTATTAACTTTTCTTACATAAATCCAAATTCATACTCAGATTAGATGGAGCAATTTCTAGCTGTAATAATAGATAATCATTGGACCTGTTTTTCTTTTTTCTTTTACTTTTTATATATTTTTTGTACAAATGATTTTTTATACATTACTAAAATATTCTTGTTTAAAAGTAAACATAATACCCCCTCCCCCCAAAAAATATAGACTCTCATGAGCAGTAAAGGAAAGAGAAAAAATAAAAATTAAAAAACATTGCTTCAGTCTATGTTCCAACACCACCACCTCAGTCAGGGGTGGATTGCATTCCTTATGATAGTTCATCACAAAAGCTACTTCCATATGTTTTCACTTTTGCCATTGCTGATCACAACTCCCTCCATTGCTCATTGCAATAATAAAATAAATCTTATTATATGAAATATCTTAGCCTATTCAACCTCTCCTTTCTTTTAATCCCATTACATTTACCTTTTAACCATGGACTCCATTTTTACACTATATTATATCTTCAAATTCAGCTATCTCCTCTGCTTCATCTATAAAAACTCCTTCTACTTGCTCTTTTAAATGAGAAATTAGTATTATCAGTATCATTTTTCTATGCAGGAATAAATGTAGTTTATCATCAGTAAGTCCCTCATATTTTACCCTTCTCCTCAACTCACTATGCTTCACCTGAGTTCTGTGTTTGAAGATCAAACTTTCTGTTCAGCTATGGTTGCTTCAATAAGAACAAATGAAATTCCACTGGTTCATTGAATGTCCATTTTTCCCCTGGAAGAGGATGTTCAGTTTTGTTGGGTAGTTGATTCTTTGTTGTATTCAAAGCTCTTTTGCCTTCTGGAATATTATATTCCAGGCCCTATGAGACCTTAATGTAGTTGGTGCTAAGTCCTGTGTGATCCTGACTGGAGTTCCATGATATTTGAATTGTGTCCTTCTAGCTACTTATAATATTTTCTCTTTGACTTGGGATTTCTGGAACTTGGCTATAATATTTCTGGGTTTTTTTTTTTTTTTGATATTTTTCCAGGGGAGATCGGTGGATTCTCTCAATTTCTATTTTGCCCTCTGCTTCTAGGATATCTGGGCAATTTTCCTATAGGAATTCTTTCAAAATGAGGTCAAGGTTCTTTTTCCTGATCATGACTTTCAGGTATCGCAATAATTTTTAAATTATCTTTACTGAATCTGTTTTCCATATCGGTTGTTTTTTCAATGAGATGTTTCCCATTTTCTTCTAATTTTTCATTCTTTTGGTTTTGAAGTATTGTATCTTGACTTCTTCCAAAGTCAGAAGCCTCCCTCAGTTCCATTCTACATCTGAAAGATTTGTTTTCCTCAGAAAGCTTTCTTATCTCTTTTTCCATCTGTCCAGTTCTCCTTTTTAAAGCATTCTTCTCCTCAATAACATTTTGCACTATTTTATCCATTTAACCTATGCTGGTTTTTAACATGTTATTTTCTTCAGCATTTTTTGGATCTCCTTGACTAAGCTGCTGACTTATTTTTCATATTTTTCCTGCATCTCTCTCATTTAATTTCCCAATTTTTGTTCTATCTCCCTTACTTGATTTTCAAAATTTCTTTGAAAATTTCTGTCATATCCTAAGCCCAATTTCCATTTTACTTCGAGTCTTTACATGCAGAAGCTTATACTTCTTCATCCTCAGATTGAGTACTTTTATCCTTCTTGGTATCATAGACAATGTATTTCCCAATGATTTTCCTCTTTTTTTCTCTATTTACTCATTTCCCCAGCCTGTGCCTGGTTTTGGGGTACTTCCTGAGCTTTTGAAGGATCTCAGTGACCACAAGCACCTCTCTCTGCCACAGGGCTGAGGTGTGGGCTGGGGCCCTGCTGTTCTAGGGGGTTCCTAGACTATGATCAGGATCTGAATGTGGTCAGAGCTCCAGAAACCTGTTCCAAAGGACAGACCTGAGAAGTCTCTCTCTCAACTCCCCTCCTTTTGGTAAGCTGAGCACTCAAGGCTCAGTTGCCTTGGGCATCCTGCTTACCAGCTCTGCCTGCTATATTTTCCTGGATCTGGGCTCCTGCCACTACCTCTGTTCACTGGGCTTCATGCTTACTCTGGCAGAGGTCTCCAAGCCAATCTTCCAAGTTGTGCCTAATGTTCCCCAGGGTGTAGGTCAGGAAATTGCCCCCTCTGCTATAAACCATGGCTTCCAAGCATGCTGGGGCTGTCTCTGGGAGCCTGAATTTCCTTCACTCTGTGGACCACCCTTCTACCCCATGGAGCTGAATCTTTCCACTGTTTTCCAAGTTATCTTGTTCTGGAGAATTGCCTCACTGTATCCCTCTGTGGATTCTGTCTCTTGAAAATTTAATTAGAGTCATAGTTTTATTATTTTTGAAATATTATGGAAAGAGCACCTAATAGAGGCTCTTCTCTTGTCCCCATCTTGGCTCCACACCCCTAGACCTGTTTTTTCAACAGCCCCTCTAACATTGAATGTTTACAATTTTATCATTTTTGTCCAATAGTATTATATGAGTTAAACTTCAGAATGCTTTTTGTAAAAAAAAATTTTTTTCATTTCTCTTAGGTGAATTCCTCTGTTTTAAAGCATATTTTTAAATGGTCTTTTATAATTTAAATTTATTTTAAAGCATTCTTAAATTTTGATCACTTGATTCACATTTGGTATAATATAATTGTGACAGTTTTCTATATGTTGCTCATCAGATTTTTATTGATGACAGGCATATTCTCAAATGGATCTATGATCTCAATACTTTAAAGGTTCCATCCCAACATAAAGATCACACTTTACCTGAATATTTCACATTTATTCAAGTTTTCTTTTTTCTCCTGACATATCAAAAATAGAAGCTGAATATCATGGTTTTCTATCAATTATTCTTCATTATTTCAAAATTAAAGCTATCTCTTGTTAATAAATTGCCTTTATAACATTTCATGACAATTTTTCTTCAAAATTTCTTGCTTGGAAATTCCAAGGTAGAGCCAAGATGGTGGAGTGAAGGTAGCATGATCCCCGAGTTTTTCCCAACACAACTTTAAATGAATCCTCTCCAAAGAAATCAAAACTACAGCTCCCACAAAAAAAGAATGAAACAAGGTTTCAAATGAAGATACCATGGAGATCTTAAGGAAAAGTCTTTCTTTTTGGGGATAAAAGGGAAATACAGCTCAGTGTAGGACAGAAAGTGGGAAATCCAATGGGAACTCATAGGCACAGCAAGCCAGCTTGATAGCAGTCCTGAAGGAAGGATCCCAAACCCTAGCAAAGTCAGAGTCCTGGGAACTTTGGTGGAGCAGACTGGGTTGAGAACAAACCACTGCATAGGTTAAGTCTGGGCATAAAGGAAGAAGAAA
Organism: Macrotis lagotis; assembly: GCF_037893015.1. NCBI lineage: Eukaryota > Metazoa > Chordata > Mammalia > Peramelemorphia > Peramelidae > Macrotis > Macrotis lagotis. The sequence goes on from NC_133661.1 coordinate 216,517,085, forward strand.
CCCTCTGTAAATGCAATGCCTGGGCTGCATAGGCAATACTTTGGCAAACTATAAAACATTGATCAGTTCTTGACCCAGCACCAAAAGATTTGAACTATACTCCCTGTACCCCATGAGCAGAGCATAGCTATCAAAATGAGCAAAAAAAAAATAAGGAATGCTAACCATCCAAAGCAACCATTTAGATAAGGAGGGTAAAAATGCAATCTCTGAAGAAGAAAGCAGTGACAAATTGCCTGCAAGTGAAGTCTCAAAGGCGGTTATGAATTGGGCTGAAATCCAAAACCTCAAGGAAGAGGTTAAAAGCAATTTTATAAACAAAAAATACAGGGGAGAAAGAAAAATTATATAAAAAACCAAATAAGTCATGCAAAATTATGTAAAAATGACTGAAGAAATCAACTCCATTAAAAGTAAAAATGACCAAATGGAAAAAAATTCAACTCATCAGAAAGAAAAATTAACCAATTGGAAAGGGAAACAAAAAATTTAATTAAAAAAATAAAACCCTAAAAATTAGAATTGGATAAATGTTAAATTAATGATTCTATGAAACACCAAGATTCCATCAACAAAACCAAAATGCTGAAAAAAAGAAGAAAAGGTAAATTACCTTTTAGGAAGAACAAATGACCTGAAAAATAGATGCAGAAGAGATAATCTATGAAATTTTTTGCCTACCCATAAACCTCTATCAAAATAAGAGCCTGGAAAATATCTTTCAGGAAATTATCATGGAAGACTGCCCTAATAATCTAGAACAATAAGACAAAAATATCCTTGAATGATAACACAAAAAGCTCCAGAATGAGATTCCAGAATAAAAACTCAAAGGATCATTGTAGCCAAAATCTAGAATTCTCAACTAAAAGAGAAAATACGTAAGTCAAAATGAATCCTTTAAATACCAAGGCTATCAAATTATAATACAGGACTAATCAGCTTCAATATGAAAGCACTGGAGAACCTGGTGTACGATAATCCATAGGGCAAAGAACCTTAAATTACAATCAAGTATTTATTTTACTAAATTAAGCATATTTCTTCAGGGGGAAAGATGGATTTTCAATTAAAAGACTTCCAAATATTTTGCACAAAAAGACTAGAACTGAACAGAAAATTCATTCTTGAAATATGAGACTAAGAGATACATAAAATTGTAAATGGAAAGGGGGGGAAAATCTAGTCAAGAACAGTAAACTATATACATCCCTACTAAGGAAGATAATAGTTATAAAGCTTGAGAATTGTATTTTTCCTAACAATAGTTAAAAAAACATACTTATAGAGAAGATATTACTATAGGATGACCATGAAAGTGTTGAAACTTTAGCCAATAATTTAGGTAAAGAGAGTTGAATATAACTATAGGAATTGTACTAAGAGAATATGTGTATAAATGAGTCACGAAGTAATGCTGAATACAAAAGTTGGGATTGTAATTGGAGGTTATAGGTATAAATGAATCATGGAACCATACTGATTTCAAAGGTTGTATTTTCTATTGGGAAAGAGGGAGATGATATATTTGGCAGATTTGAAATTAAATAGATCATGAAGTGATCTTGCATTATTTCATACTTTAGTTATTAAGTGTTGTAGTGCTATAATTGGAGGGCTAGAGAGCCAGAAGGAGAGAATGCAGCCTATAATTTGGTTGGAGAGAGTTGTAGTACTGTGGTTTGATATTTCAGTTAAGAAAGGTTATGGTGCTATGGTTGGAGAGTGCTAGGGACAGAGGAAGAGAGTGTACTTGATAGTTTGGTTGGGGAGGTTTTAGTGTTATGGTTGAAATGTTATAGAGACAGAGGGAAAGAGTGTGCTTAGAGTAACCATACCTGAATAGATCATGAAGCAATTTGACTTTGCATGATGCTTTAGCTATAACTGGAAGGATTGTGTTTAAGGGCAAGGGAATAAATGGTTCATGAAATGGTTTTGCTTTGCATGATATTTTGGTTCATAAAGACTTTTGTCCATGGAGAGTACTTGAAAAGAGGTTGTGATATAAATCTGAGTGAAATGGATGGATATTTATAGAAATATAAACTACTCAGATTAGCAGAAGAAACAAAATATTTGAATAATCCCATTTAAGAAAAAGAAATTGAAGAAACCATCAATATATTTCTTGAGGGAAAAAAAGGCCAAAATGATCTACAAGTGAATTCTTCCAAACATTTATGGAACAATTATTTCCACATCTTTTGAAACATTTTAAAAAATATGAGTATTTCTGCCAAACTCCCTTTTGTGACACCAATATGGTGCTGACACCTAAACTAGACAGAGCCAAAACAAAAAAAAAAAAAATAGGGATTAATCTTCTTTATAAACATCAATGCAAAAATCTTAGTTTTTTTAAAGTTATTTTTTTGGCAAGGCAATGGGGTTAAGTGACTTGCCTAAGGTCACACAGTTAGGTAATTATTAAGTGTCTGAGGCAGGATCTGAACTCAAGTCCTTCTTATTCCAAAGCTGGTGCTCTATCCACTGTACCACCTAGCTGCCCCAATACAAAAATCTTAAATAAAATCTTACAAAGAGATTTCAATAAGTTATTATTAGGACAAAAAATCATAATCAAGTAGTATTTAAACCAGGCAGGTATGTTTCAATACTAGGAAAAGACTCAACATAATTTAAAATCAATAACTAACCAGCAGAAAACATATCATTATCTCAATAGATGAAGAAAAAATGTTTTATGAATTACATTCCTATTAAAAACACTAGTGAGTATTGGAATAAAAGAAGTTTTCTTCTAAAAAAAATGAAGTTTTCCTTAAAACTATATATATATATATATATATATGTATATATATATATATATATATATATATATATATATATATATATATATTTAATGGGGATAAACTAGGAGCATTTTCAAGACTATCAAGGATTAAACAAACATGTCCATTATCATCACTACATTCAATATAGTTTTTGCAATGTTAGTTTTAGCAATAAGAGAAGAAAGAGAAATTGAAGGAATTAGAATTCACAACTTCTGGGATAAGAATTCAATATTTGACAAAACTTGCTTGGAAAACTGGAAAATAGTATGGAAAAATAAGGAAAAAATAGGTACAGGATTTAGACATAAAATGTGACACCATAAATCAAATTAACAGACCCAGACATGCTCTATCTGTCACATCTAAGAAAAAGGGAGAAATTTATTACCAAAGAAGAAATAGAGAACATTGCAAATTGCAAAATGGGTGATTTTGACTGTCATAAATTGAAAAGTTTTTGCACTCATAAATCCAACACAACCAAGATCAGAAAGAAAGCAGGAAGCTGGGAAACAATTTTCACAGCTAGTGTTTCTGATAAAGTACTCATGTCTAAAATATATTTCATGTGAAAAAAATATTCCAAATCATTATTGATTGGACACATGCAAATTAAAACAATTAAGATGTACCACCTCACACCTATCTGACATACTAAGATGACAAAGAAGTAAAATGATCAACATGGGAGAGGATGTGGATAAATTTGGACATTAATGGACTGTTGGTGGAGTTGTAACTGTTACAAGCCATTCTGGAGAGAAATCTGGAACTATACCCAAAGAGCAATAAAATTGATCCTACTGTTTGATCCAGCAATACTAATACTAAAGCCAGTATCCAATGGAAATAATAAAAAAGGGAAAAGTCTTTCTTGTCCTAAAATATTTAGTAGCAAAGAATTAGAAATTGAGCAAATGTCCATTAATTGAGGAATGACTGAACAAGTAATGGTATATGAATGTTATGTAGTACTATTGTTCTATAAGAAACCATGAGTAGTTGTACTTTAGTGAAATACTGAAAGAATTACAAGAACTAATGCTGAATGATAGAGGTAGAACCAAGAGAACATTGTACCTATTAACAACAACATTGTGAGATGATCAACTACAATGGGTGCAACTCCTCTCAGCAATTCCTAGAACAAGGACAACCCTGAGTACAACTCTGCTATAAACAATGGCATTCACATCCAGAGGGGGAAAAAACACATAGTCTAAATACACACTATGTTCACTTTTCAAAAAACTTTTCTCGTGTTTTTCCTTCCTATCTCATGGTTTTTCTTGCTTACCCCTTGATCTAATTCCTCTTACACAAACTGACATATGCAAAAATGTTAAACACAAATGCACATATACAACTTTTACCAGACTATTAGTCACCAATGGGAGAAGAGAAGGAAGAGAGGATGGTAGAAAAATGTGTCATTAATAAATTTGCAATTGGATATATGTGTGAAAAACCACCATAGCATGTAATTAGAAAAAAAATAAATTCCATTTAAAAAACAAAAAAATTTCCTTGTATGTTATATGTTATAGCTTTCTAATTTTCATATTTTTCATTGTCTTTTGTATACCTTTACTGAATAATCAGGAATAATACAGTATTTGTGGTCAGGAATATCTGAACTCAAAACTTACTTATGTATTTACTTGCTGAGTGACCCTGGTAAAGTCAGTTAATCTTCCTTATCAGCAGTTTTCTCTATTAATAAAAACTAGGACAATAATAGTAAATAACCATATTGGGTCATAAGAAGAAATACAGTTAATAGATAATACAGTTACAGAATTTTATTTATAATTTATAATTTATAAAGAACTATTTGATTTCTAGATTTATTGTTTCTCATATTTATTTGCTCTGACTAAAATTGCAGTCAAAAATGGTGAATATCCATCCAGAGAAAGAGCAACAACGCACACACACACACACACACACACACACACACACACACACACACACACTCTCACACACGCACTCACACACACTCACAAAGCAACCCTTCAGAATCTGATGAACACTTCATAAAAATTATTTCTTATGTATTGCCATCTATTAATTTTAATCCTTCTTATGGAAAATATCTACTCTGTAAATCAATTATTCAAAATATTCAATATGTATATAAAAATATGCATATAAAATGCCAACCTGACCATTTGCCTCTGAGGGAATGGGGGTGGAAGGGGAGGGTGGAAGGAAATTTTGTAACTTAAATATATACATGTGCATACGGATAAATATAAATAAATGAATAAATAAATGGTAAAAATTAGTGTTAAAAGATTGTCATTTTTATTATTTTTAGAGATATTTAGGACAAGTAAATAGTTCTAAATTCCCTGATGGTTATCCAGGCTGTTCTTTCTTTCCTTTTTAATTTTGCCTCAATTCATTTTTCATTTTTGTTATATATGACGATATCTATGTATCTATTTGATGTCTATGCAGATCTATTTATCTTATCTATGTAGAATTATAATCTAGAATTATACGCCATAACATTGATCATAGATATTTTTAGCCAGCAAGTTTCTTCCCCTTCCAAGAATTATAATTAAGAAATTGAACATCATATGAACAACTACAATTTTTAAAATGTTATTTTTTTATTTTTTAATGGAACCTGATGAACCATTAGCTAATTATTTAAACAAAAAGGAAAAATAGACAATCAAATTACTAGTATCACATATTCAAATGGTAAATTTACAGTCACCAAAACAGAAATAAAATCAATTGTCAAGAATTATTTTGCCAACCTACACTGTAATAAAGTTGACAATGTAATTTACATAATTGAATATTTACAAAAAAATGTTCCTTTGGTTAGTAAAACAGAAGAGTTTTTGCATAGCTTTTAGAAAAATGCATTTGATTAAGTCACAAATGAACTCCTAAAGGAAATGAAAATTTCATGTGAATTATAATAAACTTTAAAAGACCAGTTATTATACTACATGAGTATTTGAAAAACATAGATAAGGAATGTATCCAACAAAATTACTTAATGCCCCAAATACAGTTTTGATACCTAAACCAGGGAGAATCATTGCAGAGAAAACCAAATAAACTATGAAATAATTTCCTACAGAATATTGAGACAAAATTTAAAACAAAATACAATATATCACACAACCTCAACAATATATCACAGAAAGAACTTATATTTTGTTTAGGCTATACATATATGCACCAGTAATACAGAGCTGGTTCAGGATTCAGAAAAATTATAAACATTATTGATCATATTGATCAAAAGAACAATAATATGATATAATTATATCTATGGATGCAGAAAGAGTTTTTCATCAATAAACTACTTAGTCCTGTTAAAACCCCTACAGATCACATGAATAATTGGAAATTTCCTTAAAACAGATCAGTCTAAAATCAAGAGCATGAGCTATAATAGGGTTAAGCTAGAAGCTTTTCGAATGAGCTCATGAGTGAAACAAAAGTTATTTATCCCCCATTATGTTTCAGTATCATACCAGAAATACTATCCATAGCAATAAGACCAGAAAAAGAAATGGAAGGAATAATCATAGGTTATATTATTAATAAACAAAACTATTTTTTTGCAGATAATATAATGATTTACTTGAGAATCTGAGTCAACTAAAAATCTAATTGAAAAAATAAACAGCATTTAACTCGCAAAAAATCATCAGCTTCCCTGTATATTACCTAAAAATCCAAGGAAGAAAATAGAGAAAGAGGAGTTCTACTTTAAATAAATATGAATAATGTAATACTCTTAAACATCTTTCTTCTAAGACACACACACACACACACACACACACACACACACACACACAAGAAGTGTGTGACCACAATTACAGAATGCTCTTCAAAATGATCTAAATAATGAGAGAAATAGCCATTGTTCAATAGTGGGTCAAACTGATATGATAAAAATAACAAAAATATCTAAATTAATTTACTTATTATATATCAGATGAAACAAACTACCAAGGAAAGACTTGAATGGGCTAGAAAAAATTGCAATCGTTGAACTATATGCCAATGAATTGGATAACTTGAGTGAACTTGATAAACATTCAATCTGCCAAGATTAACAGAAGAGGAAGTAAATTACTTAAATAATCCCATTTCAAAACAAGAAATTGAAGAAACCATCTTAGGGAAAACATTGAATTTCTAAATGCTTCTATAAATCAAATAGAGAAAGAGGAGATCTATGAATTAGGTATGTAATTTAAAAAGCTAGATAAAGAACAATTTAAATATCCCCAATTAAATACCAAATTAGAAATTCTGAAAATGAAGGGAGAAAATAATAAAACTGAAAGCAAGGAAATCATTGATCTCATAAATAAAACTAAGTGTTAGTTTTATGAAAAATCCAATAAAATACCTAAACCTTTGGATAATGTGATCAAAAAAAAGAAAATAATGAAATTACCAGTATCAAAAATGAAAAGAATGAACTAGCCACCAATGAGGAGGAAGTTAAAGAGATAATTCAGAGCCCCTTTCCAAACTGTAAGCCAATAAATTTGATAACCTGAATGAAATGGATAAATATATACAAAAATACAAACTACCCACATCAACAGAAGAAGAATTAACATACTTAAATAAATTCATTTCAGAAAAATAAATTGAAGAAACCATCAATAAACTCCCTAAGAAAAAGTCTCCAGGTCCAGATGGATTTACAAGTGAATTTTCCCAAACATTTAAGGAACAATGAATTCTTATTCTAAATAAATTATTTTAAAAAAAACAGGAGAAGAAGGAATTCTGCCTAATTCTTTTAATGATCGAAAAATTGTGCTGATACCTAAACCAGTAAGAACCAAAAACAAAGAAAATTATAGACCAATCTCCCTAGTGAATATTGATGCAAAAATTTTAAATTAAATTTTAGCAATGTGACTACAGTATATTATTACCAGGATAATACACCATGATCAGCATGGATTTATACAAAGCAGAAAGGGATAGTTCAACTTTTGGAAAATGATCAGCATAAGTAAAAATGACTATCTCAACAGATGCAGAAAAAGAGTTTGATAAAATACAACATCCATTCCTATTAAAATACTAGCAAGTTTGGGGATAAATGTAGTTTTCCTCAAAATAGTAAATGGTATCTATTTAAAACCATCAACAAATATTATATTTAATGGGAATAAACTCCAAGCATTTCCAATAAATTCAAGGGTGAAACAGTTTCCCATTATCATCATTACTATTTAAAATAGTATTAGAAATGCTAGCATTAGCAATAAGAGAATAAAAAGAAATTGAATAATTCAGAATTGGCAAAGAGGAAGCAAAACTTTCTCTTTGCAGATGATGTGACCTAGAGAATGTAAGAAAATCATCTAAAAAAACTCCTTGAAGCAATTAAGAAATTCAGTAAAGTAAAAGGACATAAAATAAATGCATATAAATCATCAGCATTTCTATATATATATATGAACAACAAAGCACAGGAACATGAGAGAGAAAGAAAATTCCATTTAAAATAACTGCAGAACACATTAAATATTTGGGAATCTATCTCCCAAGACAAACCCAGAAGCAGTATGAACACAATTATAAAACTCTCCTAACCCAAATAAAGTCACATCTATATAATTGAAAAAATTTCAAATTACTCATTCAGTGCCATACCAATCAAACTACCAAATAACTACTTTACTGTGCTAGAAAAATAGTAACAAAATTCATCAGGAGTAACAAAAGGGCAAGAATAACAAAGGAACTGATGAAAAAAAGTATAAAGAAGGTGGCCTAGCTCAACCAGATTTCAAACAATACTGTAAAGCAGCAGTTATCAAAACTGCCTGGTACTGCTTAAGAAATAGAGTAATAGATCAGTGGATTAGGATAGGTTCAAAAGAAATTGTAGTAAATGCCTACAGCAGTCTACAATTTGACAAACCTAAAAACATTAGCCTCTGGGATAAGAATTTACAGTTTGACAAAAGTTGTTGGGAAAACTGGAAAATAGTATGGCAAAATTCATCATAGATCCACATCTCACACCCTATATCAAAATGAGGTCAGAATTCGTACAGGATTAAGACATAAAGAGCAATACCACAGATAAATTAAGAGACCAAAAATACTTTGTCTATCTGATCTATGAAAAAGGTATACATTTATGAGCAAACAGAAAATAGAGTACATTATAAACTACAAAATTAATGATTTTGAATATATTAAATTAAAAAGGGTTGCACTAATAAAATCAATGCTGCCAAAATTAGAAAGAAAGCAGGCAGCTAGGAAATAATCTTCACAAACAGGAGTTCTGATAAAGGTCTCATTTCTAAAATATATAGAGAATTGCTTCAGATTTATAAGGTTACAAGTCATTCCCCAATTGATAAATGGTCAAAGGTCAATTTTAAATGAAGAAATTAGTTATGTATAATCATATGATAAATTGCTCCAAATCACCATTGATTATAGAATGCAAATTAAAACAGCAATGAGCTATCAACTCACACCCATTAGATTAGCCCAGATGAGAAAAAGGGAAGATGTTAAATGTTGGAGAGGATTGGGACATTGGGATTATTGGGACATTGATGTATTGTTGGTGGAGTTGTCAATGGATCCAACCTTTCTGGAAAGCAATATGGAACTATGCTCAAAGAACAATAAAATGGTTCATACCTTTTGACCTAGCAATTCCAATTCTAGGACTATATTTAGAAGAAATTGAAAACAAATACTAAAAGTCCTACATGTTCCAAAATATTCATAGTAGCTCTTTTTGTATTGGCAAAGAATTGGAAATTGAAGGGATGGCCATCATTTGGGGAATGACTAAACACATTTTGGTACATGAATGCTATGGAATATTATCGTTCTGCAAGAAACCATAAATGATTAGAGTCTAGCATAGGATAACTAATGAGACCTGATGGTAAGCAAAGGAAATAGAACCAAGAGAACAATGTGCACAGCAACAACAGCATTGTGAGATGAACAACCTTGCTGGACCAACACTTCTTGACAGTCCAGAGAGCTAGGACAACTGTATTAGACTAGTTATGGACTATATTATCCCCCAACCAGATGAAGAAAAAGAAAACAAAGCAAAACACACAGAAAAAAAACACTCCTATTGAATCTGATGAACACTTTATAAGAATTATCTCTTTCTCTTGATCCTCATTCCTCATACCAAAATGTCTAATTTGTAAATATATTTAACAATACACAGATGCAAATTGCTAACCTGACTGTTCTTTATTGAGGGGAGGGCAGTAGGAAGGTGGAGTGGAGGGAAATTTTGTAACCTGGAAATAAGCATGTACAAATGAATGAATATAAAAAAGTAAAAAATAAATAAAAATAAATAATAGCAAATAACTACAGTAATTTACTATTTGACAAACTTAAAAATATTAGCTTCTGGGATATGAACTCATTATTTGACAAAAATTCTTGGGAAAACTGGGAAATAGTGCAGCAAAAACTTGGCATTTAGACCAAATCTCACACCCTATACCAAAATAAGGTCAAATTGGATACAGGATTTAGACATAAAGGATTTAGACACCATAGATAAATTTATAAACCAAGAAATGCTCAGTCTATCGGATCTATGGAAAGGGGACAAATTTATTAGCAAACAAAAAATAGAGTACATTATAAACTACAAAATGAATAATTATGAGTATATTAAATTAAAATTTTTTGCACTAATAAAACTAATTCTGCCAAAATTAGAAGGAAAACAGAAATCTGGGAAACACTCTTCACAACTTGGAGTTCTTATGAAGTTTTCATTTCTAAAATATATAGAGAACTGAAGCAAAATAAGGTTGCAAGTCATGTAATATATGTAAAAATGATCCAAATCATTATTTATTAGAGTAATGCAAATTAAAATAACTTTGAGGTATTACCTCACACTTATCAGATTGTGTAAAATGAAAAAAGGGCAAATGATCAATTTTTGAGAATTTGTAGGAGGATTGGGACATTATTGCATTTCTAGTAGAGTTGTGAACTGATCGAACCATTCTGGTGAGCAATATGGAACCATGTCCTAAAAGCAATAAAACTGTTCATATCCTGTGATAAGGCAATCCCTGTTCTAGGCCTATATACAGAAGAAATGATAAAAAAAATGAGAAAAGTCCCACATGTTGCAAAATATTCATGGAACCTCTTTTTGGATTTGGAAAGAAATAGAAACTGAAGAGATGCCAATAAATTGGGAAATAGTTAAACCATACCATTGTTCTATAAAAAAACAAAAATGGTGGGACTCTAGAGAAGCATGGGATGAATTTCAGGATCAGATGCTGAGTGAAGGGAGCAGAAACAAGAGAATGTTCTGCACATTAAGAAGAACATATGATATGATCAACCGATGGATGCAACTGCTCTCAGCAATTCAGAGAACTCGAACAACCCTATTAGATGGGCTATGGACAATGCTATCTCCATCTAGACGAAAAGAAACCAAAACAAAACCATACTTCAGAATCTGATAAATATCACGTTCACTTTAAAAAAAAGCTCATATATTTCTTTCCCTTAATTCTAATTCCTCATCCTGAAAAAGATTAATATGTAAAAATGGTTAACAAATGTTTATGCGTTATATTCAACAGACTATTCACTGATGAGGGCAATGGATTGGGAAGGCAGGATGGAAGGAAATCTTGTAACTTGAAAATGTATATATATATATATATATATATATATATATATATATATATATGATGAATGTTGAAAAACCTTCATAACATATATTAGAAAAATAAAACATCAATAAGAAGGAGTTGATATCTTAGAAAAGAAAGGACAAATTTTGAATGAATAAACAATTTGGAAAATTGTCCAATTTGGCAAAGAAAATCTACTCAAGAAAACAACTCCTTTAAAAGTAAAATTAACCAAATGAAAAAGGCTGCATAAAAGCTAGCTAAAGAAGATAATTCTATCAAGCTCAGAATTGGGCAAGAACAAATTATGACACTATGACACTACAAAAACCAGTCCAATATAATTTTAAAAAACACAGAAAACAAACAAAACATCTCACTGGAATAAAAGTGACCTGGAAAATGGATCCAGAAGAGGTAATTTGAAAATTATTGTACTATGTAAAGGCTATGTTCAAAAAATGAACCAGCATCGTTCCAAAAATTGCCCACAAGATGGTACAGAGAGAAACCAGGAAATTTCCTGATTTGTTCCCTGTTTTTCTCTGAAATAATTTTAAATGAAGTCTTTAAAAGGATTCTGGAGCAATAGAACCCACCAAAAGGATGGAGACATTTTTCTAGCTCACAATATTTTGGAAGAATTTTAGGAAAGGTCTTTAATTTAGGTAAAAGGTAAATAGGGTAGAGAGAGGTTCTTAACCACATCACAGATCAGGAGTTCTGGCCCCTATATATTGACTTGGCATACATGTATTAGAGCAGTTCAGCAGTGAGTGCCCCAGACCGAATTCAGAGGGCATATTTCAAGTACCAGAATGATAGAGCAACAGGTGTCATTGAATGGGACTAACCCAGGTCATTGAGCAAGTTACTGGTGGCTGGGATTCCAGTGAGGAATTTCAGTGGCCAAGACCACTTGTCCCCAGGACAAGAATCTTGGAACTGTGCCCCTGGGTACCAGGAGCAGACTTCCATTTTAAAAATGAACAAAAACCCCAAAAGATCAATTACAATACAAAGTTACTATAATAACAGGGAAAATCAAGAAGTGAACTTAAAAGATGAAAATGTCAAAATGTTTAAAGTTGATTTCTCAAAGTGGAATATGAATTGTTTTCAAGTTTAAAAAGTTCTCTTAGAAGAGCTCAAAAAGAATTTTAAAAGGCAAGCAAGAGAGGCAAAAAAAAATTGGGAATTGAGTTATGTAGGACAATTACTAAAAAAGAGTCAACGTATTGGGAAAAAAAGTACAAAAGTAAACTGAAAAATGTAACTCCTTAAAAAATAGAATTGGCTGACTGCAAAAGAAAAAGAATCTAATGAAAACTATTCCAGTACTTTATTTTTCAAGTTTGTAATATCAGTAAAAATATTTCTGATTATTTTTCCAGTAACTATCTATGTGGAACTAAACTTAAATTCTGACTCAGATTACAAAAATTATATGATCCTAGGTAAATCATTTGAATAGCACCTACATGCTAGGATTTTATGAAGAATAAAAGGCCATGGGGCAGCTAGGTGGTGCAGTGGATAGAGCACCAGCCCTGGAGTTGGGAGTACTTGAGTTCAAGTCTGGCTTCAGACACTTAATAATTACCTAGCTGTGTGGCCTAGGGCAAGCCACTTAACCCCATTGCCTAGCAAAAAACTAAAAAAAAAAAGAATAAAAGGTCTAGAAATGTTAGAATTTTTAAAATAAACTTAGGCTAGTTATTTTTTTAATGATTGGTTGCTGAATCTTTTGACTTTTCTCACTATTCCTATTTTTTAGCATCTCTAAAACATTTGACATTATTGAACAGTCACTCTTAAATTACCTTTCCTCTATGATCTTTACTGATCTTCCTATTTAGCTCTAGACTAATGCTATTATTACAGTCATCATTGTCACCATCATGCCAATTGCATTGTAACTCTATTGTTAAATTTGTTTTTAACATGAATGGCATCCTTTATTTTCATTCAGCGGATCACCATCCTTGTGCTTTTTCATAATAATTAGTAGCCCTTAAGTCTCACTTCTTATTCCTCTTTTCCTTCTTTCTAATACTTTTTCCCTTGGTGATCTTATAAATCTCCATTGGTTTAATTAATATCAATTTCCAGTTAGATCACACCATTCCCAGACACACCATAATTTGGGGTCCTGAAATTTGATAAAGTTATTGAACTCAACTTTTATTTATGATGAAATTCAAGGACCTTCTGCTCACAGCTTTCAGGCATCTTATGGGCAAATCTGATTGATGCATGCTTAGTCCATTCATTCTATTTTATCAAACTGAAGCACCAATTGTGTCCTCCTTTGAAATCAGTAACTTTTTTTTCCATCAGCAATTCTTCTTGCCTCATGCTGAACCATTTTTGTGGATACAGGAATTTCAATTGCCCTTTGCTCTTCAATCCAGATTTTCAATTCCCTCTCTACTTCAGGCCACTCTGCTGACTTGCCTTTCATGGTCACCTTCTGCCATGGCATTTTCAGTAGGGTTTCTTCTTCCCATAGCCAATCTTGTATGCTTTATCAGTTGGAGTAGGACCATGCTGACACTCAACAGCACGATTTCCATTCCCTTTTGCAAACTGGATCACTTTTCATTTGAAGTCAGCACTTTTCAAAATTTTTTTTCTGAACCATTTCTGGCCAAAATATGGAAAAATGTAACCTAATATACTGGTAACAATTGCACAACAATGAACACAAAGAAAACTAGGATGAAAAAGCAGAAAATGAAAGTTAAAAAAGCCTACAACCACCATGTATAAGAAATTACCAGTGTTTAGCACCAACTTTTTTGAAAAGGGGTACATCTTATATATGAGAAAATGTTATATCTTGCCATAGTCTTTTTCCTGAGTCTATAGGCACCTAATTTTCAAAGTTATTAGAGGAGAGCTTGACATCTTCCCTGAAAACAATAAATCTCATCTGAGTTTCTCATTACCTGTTCTGTTTAATCTGTTACCAAGTCTTTTAAATTATTTTTAAAATACTATTTATCACTATCAACATAGCTCTAAATATTTCAGATATAAAACAGGCTGAATGAGATCAATCAATGAAAATGATCTAGTCAATGGAGTTATACCTTCTAAAGATGATTTCACAGTATGTTCTAATCAGATCATATTGTTTCTGACATTTGAATAACTAAAATTGCTATAAGTTTGAGAAATTAGTATGGTTAAATGCATCATCTCATCTTAGTAGTCTTTTTTTTTAAAATTGAAATACCATCATTATACAATGACACCTATACCTGTGAATTGTGGATTTAAGCTCTAATGTTTTTTGCAGTTTTATTTGCAGTTGGGGAAAATGGAATTCCATTTAATCTTCCTTTTTTATCCAACATAGTTATCTACCTATAATAGAGGTTAAGGCTAATTAATTCATGTTTGCCATGGAATGAAGAAATTCTAGAATGAAAGGAAATGTTTAAGGAAATCTAAGTGCTAGGTTTTACTTTGATTATACTTTAAAAATTGTATATTACTTTGTTCTACATTATTTGCTATAAAGTTAGCAGTTGACATAAATTATATTGCTTCCTCCACAAAATCATTGAAATTGGACTACTTAATCATAACCAGGTATTTCCTTCATCTACTTCAAAGCACCCTCATATTTTCTGTGTCCAAACTTGAGAACCATTAACTCATAATTATTTTTAAAATCTTTTCTCCACTAAAGTATGCCTGATTTTAAGCCAAAAAGTTAGGGCTCCATTACTTGAAATATATGTGCTCCTGAAATGAATTTAGATGCTCTAGAAAAACAAAAAAAAGTCTATCTAACATTAAGATAGTTCTTGCCCATTTTTGTTAACATATTGTCAGATGTTTAATTAGGAATAAATTTTAAATTCCCTTGCCTTGGTTTTATGAAGTTTGTAAGTGATTTCACGGCTTCTCGATAATTAATTCTACTATAATTCTTTGATCTTTAATCAACATTTCACATTTTGCTGTTTATTTTTAATAGTTCCCTGCAGCTTTTGAATTTACTATATTCCCACCTTATTTTCAAGGCATGAAAACAAAGCACATAATATTCTAGTTTAAATAACAGGTAGAAACACCTTTTTATTTTTATCAACAACAAAAAATTTCCCTAGTTTTGGGAAATAAAAAAAAAAAAACAGTATAGTATTCCACTTATTATTCCCAGTAGAAAATGTTTATATACATAGTAGATTTTTCAAGTATGCTAAAGAAATTAGGAAGTAGTCTGATATTTTCAAAAAACAACACATATAACAATTTGTGAGCTCTACTGGTATTCAAAAATTATAAATATGTCCCTTATCTCAAATATGAGAATCCTGAAAAAAAGAAACCATACTGAATGGCTAGAGTGATGCTTATGATCCAGCAATTCATCAAATTCTGTCTCAGATACTCTCATAACAAACGAACTAATCTACTATTCTCTCTTTATTTCTCTTTTTTTCATCTATAAAAAGAAAAACATTGGCTAGGTGATCTCTGAGGGAGTTTTCTTTTCTAGACTATAAGAGTCTATTAGCTGTATTTATACTGATTATATTCAATATAAAATTTTATTGCTATGCTCTTAACATGGAATTTTTGGATAGAGCTCCCCCAAAATTTATAAATAGTAATGGAATTAGAGCCATTTCCTATTTAGACATCTTAAATACATAATTGCCTTTCATTTTTAGATGAGGAAGATCTGAAGGTGATAGATCTTGTGCAAAAGATATTTTCAGGGTTGTTAAACTACCATTTTATATGAACTAGTCAATCTGTATATTATGCATTAAATCATTGTTGGTTCAAAAATCCTTATTAATTGAATTTAAATGACAAAAAATAAAATTTATTATATAAAGAAAACTAGAGCAGTTAGACACATGGATATGATTTAAAGACTGATTTTAGGAAAGATAAGTTCTCATATTTCAACTAACATGCTATATACATAAAGGAGTGTAATGATAATGGTAGGAAAATATCAAAGAGAAACTGGACTGATAACTATGGCATATAAGAGGAAAGAATTGATCACTTTAATCTAAAATCATTGTTGCTTCAATGTATCAGAATATTTAATGTATTTAATGTGGGATAGGAAATGGTTTGTACAATTAATATAACATACATACAGAGTACTTGGCCTCCATTTTTGCTCTCCCAGTAAGCCTAGCAAAAAAGGCAACCTCATTTAGTTGATAGTATTATATTTGTGGTCAAGTCGACATTACAGTAAAATCAACCTATGACACTTTATAGCTGTTTGTCTGGGCAAGCAATTTAGTGTGTGCCTTTGGGATGCCTTTCCCAACTTGATTAGTCTTCTACTAAGGCATAAACCAGTTGAATCAAGATTGGTAGAGGATATTTACAAATTGAGAGTTCTCTAAACAAAAACTCATGTTTTGTGAAGTCACATGTTGGACCTTCAAAGAAAACTTTTAGTACTTCTTTTAAGATTTCATTGACAGCTATATCAAGAAACATGAACATTTGATAGTTAAAATACATATTTAGCTCCAACACTGAGCCTGACCCCAAAAGACTGGGATACAGTTGACTAAATTAAATGAAAGACAATGTAATGGTTTAGTAATTGCCATGTAAACACTCTCTCATTAATGTTTGAATATGTGAGTGTCTCTTTCTGGTAAAAGAGAATTCAGTTTATATATTATTTACTTTTGGAATTATTAAGTGTAATTACAGGATATCTTTCAGTAGGATAGAAACATACTGAAATTTGGCTTTGAGGACTTTGTGGTCTTAGAGTTCAACAGTTACTTAATAAAAATCATTTATTCTAGAAACTAATGCATTTGCCTGTCACATTCTTATTTTCTTTAAGTAATTGAATTTCAACTTATGAGGATCAGAGGAGCCGTTGTTTTTCTTGGATCTCCTACATTGCCTAAAAATTTAATAACATCATACTTAGCTAGAATATAAATGAACAAAATTGCAATTGAGATCTTAATAATTATAACTAGAGATAGACTTTAAGAAATCCAAATGATATTTTTAATCACCATCATATCAAAAGATAGAAAAATCTTTATTATATCTATTATCAAATATTATATTAAAAGACTTTTAATAAATTACAATTAATTAAACTGCTTTATAATTAAATATTACAGTAAATTATGACTCTTGTTATATCAGCATATTATCAATATTAACTGCTGTGTAGCAGTAATATATCATACAGTTAAATGCTTGATCTATGATACAGCTAAATCTTGGTTCAAGGCCTACCTCTGACCATGGTTCAAAAATCATATCCATGTGTCTAACTGCCCTAGTTTTCTCTTTGTAATAAATGTTGCTTGTTTGTCATTTCATTTAACAATGATTATTGAACCTTGATAGAGTCCATTCCTCTAATGAGTGTTCCAGGGATCTTGCTACTTAGCACTTAATGGATCCAGATTCCAAAAGTTTGCCTAGGCAATAGTTATGGTACTTAAGTCCAAGAGCAAGTTATTTGACCTCTCATTGTTCCCAGGAAATACTATAAGATTCTAAGTAATATAATTGTGGCCTACATAGGCAAATGAATGGATAGTTTCTCCACTGAAAGAATCCCTGTAAAGGCAACTTGAAGTGGATAGAACATTGGCCCATGAATCAGGATGGCCTGAGTTCAAATCATTCTTCAGAAACCTATTAGTTGAGTGATCTTGAACAAGTCCTATTTCCTTCAGTTTAAGTGACTGTAAAATAGTGATAATATTATCATGTACTTCCTCAAGATATTGTGAGGATCAAATATGTCTGGCATATACTAGGTGTGTAGTGATTGCTGATTACTTCTTTCCTTTCTGTAAACTAGATCTACTTCTCCCATCAAAAAAAAAAGATGATGATGAAAAAAAGAAGAGAAAGAATTATAGGATTCTAGGATAGAATTCTCCCCATCATTTTTGTAAGATTTTGAATTTTATAATTTCCCCCCATCCTTCCTTGCCTCCCCCCCACAGAAGACAATCTGATAATCTTTACATTGTTTCCATGCTATACATTGAATTCAGTTCTTAAAATGACATTCTGATCAAATATTGTATTTGAATTTTTTCAATAAAAATACAGGTATATATATATATATATATATATATATATATATATATATATATATTTATATATGGTGTAGCATAACGAAGTCTCTTATGTTGCAAGGAGTTCCACAGATTGAAATTTTATCTTTCAGAATAAAGTCCAAATTCCATATAATTCATTTACTGTAAGCCTTGTGATTCTTTGCTGGTTGAGACCCAAGGTCAAGAACTATATGGTTAAAATGAATATTTTTGCCTTTAGAACATTTCAGGAGACTTGGATGACAACAACCGTCAATGAATGAATTGAATGGCTAAGCAACAGTTGATAGCCTGATTGATGACTCTTTAGTTCCAGACAGGTTTAGGAGATAACCCTGTCAATCCTGTCAGTCCCATTGTTCTTGTCTAGCATGTTTCCAAAGTTCTAACCATTTTCATCCATCAATTAGTCAGTTACAGAAGTAAGAACATCTGCTTCTCAATGGATGACCTGATTGACCTCCTCTAGCTGTTTAGCAGTCATAGTTTCAATTCATGTTAGAGTCCATTCCTTTAATGAGTTTACCAGGGATGTTGATACTTAGCACTTAATGGATCCAAATTCTAAAACTTTTTCTAGGCAATAGTCAGAAAGGAGGGCTTCGAGGAAAATTGATAGCCTACTTGTGCTTCTTTTTTTCACAGTGCATTATTGAAATGGGGTTCTTACAAGGTTACACAGCTGGTTTAATGTAGATTATGTTTTAAGCCAGGCTGGATAATTAAATTGGATAGAAATGAGTGTAGGGTTATTCATGACAGCAAAGATGCCAAGCACAGTTCAACAAAGGCCACTTAATGATAAAAGGAAAGAAGGAAAGATAAATGTAATGGAAAGCTATTAGTTGTAAAATGTCTTTGCTCATTTGCAGTGAGAAATAGATTTATTAAAAATCTCATATTTTCTTCTCTTCCACTTTATATGTGAAAACAAATATCATATTCATATTGTGATTCTAGAATTTCCATACTGGGCATACAGTAATGATAAAAAAAGCCAAATTGTAATTGTTTTAGTTTTTTGAGCTTCTTCATGTCTGTCTGTGTGTGTGTGTGTGTGTGTGTGTGTGTGTGTGTGTGTGTGTTAATTAAATGGGACAATGTCTTTATATCTATTCCTTAGGTCCCCAGGTTGGACCACATTCAAGAAAATGTCACTTTCTTACTCAAGAAACTCTAGTTGCTCTATATTGCCTAAACAATTTCTACTGAAATTTTTCCAAAAAATATCTCTACTCTTAAAAAACTCCCAACTCCTCTTTCTAAAGTTAAAATTCCCTTCTGGTTTTATCCTTTCTTTACAGATTGTTTTCTTTTGCTACCACCTTTTTTTCCAGTTAAGCTGGCTTACTTTTTTCTGGGACTTGACATTTCATCTCTTGTCTGTAAGCTGTTGCAGAGAATGTCCCAATGCTTGGAATGTACTCTGTCATATCCTTTGCATTCTAGAATCTCCAGCTTTTCAAAGCTTCCTTTAAATCTTGGCTGAAATGCTGTACCAAATGCTATACGAAGTCATTCTTAATCATCTGAATTGCTAGAGTTGCTCTTCCCCTTTCCTATATTATTTTGTGATTACTTGCTAATTATTCATTTTATAACACCCTTGTTTAGAATGTAAATCCTTTGATGGTAGAAATTGTTTCCTTTTTTCCTTTTTGATCCTTAACAATCAGCCCAGAGAATGATATAGATACTTAATAAACTCCTTTAATTAATGAATGAATGAAATAAGGAATCATTGAATTTTCAAATAATAAAAAAGCATTGAAAAAGCTAAGATACATAATTCATAAACAACATTAATGCTTGTTTAAAACATTGAACTATCAGTTCTTTGAATAATTTAATTTTCATTTTTAAATGTTTTCAAATTTCATTAACAATTTATTTCATCTATCTTGCTTTTTCAGTTGCTATTATATAAATATTAGTCATTTAAAAATTGATAGTTTCCTTTTTGTGAAAGATAATGAAGAATTACTAGATTCTCCAGCTATCCTTCTTTAGAAAGCAATGATAAAATAATTTTATGATTTTCTTGTTTTTCTTATTTTGCATAAATCTTTATAATAATTTTGAATATTTCTTTATTTCATAGGATTTTAAGGCTGATGGGGCAGCTAGGTGGTGCAGTGGTGTCAGGCCCTGGAATCAGGAATCCCTGAATTCAAATCCAGCCTCAGACAATGAATAATTACCTAGGTGTGGCCTTGGGCAAGCAATTTAACCCATCTTTGCCTTGCAAAAAAAAATTTAGAAAAAAGAATTTTAAAGCTGAAAATAACCTTCAAATCATCTAATGTAACTCCTTCATTTTAGAGATCAGTAAACTGAAATCTAGTGGGATTCACAGTTTCACATGAGATTGATTTAAAAACAAGTCCTCTAACTCCAAACACAGTGCTGTGACTTTTGCCCCATGCCAATATGACCTGAGATACTGTATTCTTTCTACAAATTAAATGGATTTATGATTTCATTGAGAAGAAAATCACACTGGAGAGTGAATAGACAATTATAAACCAAGTCAGAAAGACCTGGGATCCAGTCACAAATATAAAGTTCCCTAGCTGTATGGCCATGGGGAAAGTCAGTTAAACTTTTCCAAACTTCAGGCAACTAAGATTACAAGTTTTCCTTAGGATTCAATGTGTGGGCAATGGGTCATACCAAGGAAAAAAAATCATTAATGTATTTGAAATCTTTGTAAAGTGGGATGGACACCCTTGAATAGTTTAGTGCACTGCTGTGCTCAAATGATTTGTGTCCCTTTAGAAAGTGAATCATTATTCACTCACTTGCACATGCACAAAAGCACTCACCAGAAAATAACATGATAGTATTTGTCTCTAGTGAAATGACTGGAACTGAAAAATTAAAACTCTGATAACTCTAATAGATATATTTTAAAACATTAATTTCTACATCTGAATGGCTGCATACATACACTTGATATAACTATCTGCCACCCTCTGTTAAGTGAATGTAAAACTGGGTAAGCAATGATGCATTTCAGTGAGCATGTTCAGAATGCACATTACATCAGATTAGGTTAGAGGTACGAAGAACAGGACAGAAAATGCCTTTCTCTATGGAGAAGAGACACACGCTTGGGCTGGGAATTGCTCTTTTAAGGAAAGAATTATTTCTATAGCTTTTGTAATGGTTCAGAAGTAAAATTGGTTCTACAGTATTTTGCTCAGCATCCTGCTGGTTGTTCAGTTTGTCACAATATATAAAATATCATAGGTTTGATATCACAGTACAAGATTTTCCAAGCTAATGCACAGCAGACATAATTAAGAATGAACTAATAGTTTCAGATACACTATGGTGGTAGGTTTTTTTCATAATTTCAAAAATTTCTTTAGAGAAGAATATATATGCGTGTGTGTGTGTGTGTATTAAGGTACATATAAGAACATGCATATATTTTCAATAGTTTGATTTGTCAAAATCTCTAGAAACAAAATTTTATTTTTTTATTTTTCAATGTGGAAATCATTCAAAATAAAAATATCAATGTCTCATCTGAGTCCTCCCCCAAAGCTTTCTCAACAACATTGAGTCATGTGATGTAACAATTTCTGGCATGACAGAACCAGCAACAGAACAAGATCAAATAATTTTTCAGGCAAAGACAATATAGAAGGTAAACTGCAAAGGTATATTGTACCAAGTTGAGAGTGCAGGCTACAGCAGTACAGACAAGACCCAAGCAAACCAAGAGCAGTCATTGAGAAACACTGAATCTATAGCAGCTAAAGCTAATTCTGTAAGTCTCAATCCACAAAGGCTCAGGGTATTAAAAAAACATCTCAGAAGGGGATTAAAGGTCTCTTATCTGGCAATGGAGGTAAGACACTTTTGCTTTGCTCATAGTCAATTCTGGGTCACAATCTTGAGTGGAAGTGCCAGGGCCAGGAGGAGCACTAGCACATCAGGGTTTTCAAGCTGCAGTGGATCAGGGCCATGTCATAGTTCCAAGGCAGAAAATGATGATTGTGATCACTAGCAAATGAAAGCAGAGTAGTAATGCTTCCATCCTTAAATATACCAACTGAGAAGAACTAAAATTTTACTAGAATTTACTAAAATTTCTAGATTTTTTTCTGAATATAGATGCACAAAAACATGACATTTGAAGTGTGCCTTCCACTTCCATTATTTTTGGATATCATCACTATCACTTCACATTCAACTCACCCTTGCCCTCTCTGTCTATATTTTCTCCTAACTTTCCTAAGAATAAGAAAGTTTTCATGAGTTACAAGTATCATCTTCCCATAAAGTTTAACCTTAATAAGTCCCTTATAATTTTGCTCTCCTGTTTATCTTTTTTTTGCTCACCCAATGGAACAGCATCCAGATTCTTAGAGGAGAAGTTTAAAGAGATATAGCAAGACATAGATGGCAAAACTCTACTAGTTGGAGATCTCAACCTCTCGCTCTCAGATTTAGATAAATTGAATCATAAAATAAACAAGAAGGAAGTTAAGGAGGTAAATAGATTGTTAGAAAACCTAGATAAATTGAATGGGCATAGAAAGCAATATACCTTTTTTTCTGCAGTACATGGCACTTACACAAAAGCTGACCATGTACTAGGGCATAAAAACCCCATGACCAATTGTAGAAAGGCAGAAATAGTGAACACATCTTTCTCAGATCATAATGTAATAAAAATCATATGCAATACTATTCCAGGGAGATATGGACCCAGAACTAATTGAAAAAAACTAAATAGCCTCTTTTTAAAGAATGAGTGGATCAAGAAACAAATTATAGAAAGAATTAATTATTTTATCCTAGATAATGACAATAATGATACAACATACGAAAAACTATGGAATACACTCAAGGTGGCTGTCAGGGGATATATTATATCTTTAAATGCTTACATGAATAAATTAGAGAGAAAAGAGACCAATGAACTAAATATGCAACTAAAAAAATAGAGAAAGAACAAATTAAAAACCCCCAAAAGAATACCAAAATAGAAATTTTAAAAATTAAAGGAGAAATCAATAAAATCAAAAGCAAGAAAACTATTGGTCTAATAAATAAAACCAAGAGCTGGTTTTATGAAAACACCAATAAAATTAAGAGACCTCTGGAAAATTTGATTAAAAAAAAGAAAGAAGCAAACCAAATTGCCATTATCATGAATGAAAGAGGTGAACTCACCACCAATGAGGAAGAAATTAAAGTAATAATTCAGAATTATTTTACCCAACTCTAGGCCAATAAATTTGATAATCTAATTGAAATGGATGAATATTTACAAAAAATATGATTTGCCCAGATTAAATGAAGAGGAAATTAAAAACCTAGATAACCCTACTTCAGAAAAATAATTTCAACAAGTCATTATGGAAATTCCTAATAAAAAAATCTCCAGGGCCAGATGGATTCACAAGTGAATTCTATCAAACATTTAAGGAACAATTAGTTTCAATCCTATATAAACTCTTTTCAAAAATAGGTGAAGGGGCAACTAGGTGGTATAGTGGATAAAGCATGAGCCTTGGAGTCAAGAATACCTGGGTTCAAATCTGGTCTCAGACATTTAATAATTACCTAGCTGTGTGGCCTTGGGCAAGCCACTTAACCCCATTTGCCTTTCAAAAAACCTAAAAAAAATAATAATAGATGAAGACAGAACTCTGCCTTACTCTTCTTTGACACCAATATGGTGCTGATACCTAAACCAGAAAGAGTTAAAACAGAGAAAGAAAATTATAGACCTATCTCCCTGATGAAAATAGATGCAAAAATTTTAAATAAAATATTTTCAGAATGATTAAAATGAGTTATTACTAGGACAATACAATATGATCAAGAAGGATTTTCCCCAGGAATGCAGGGTTGGTTCAGTATTAGGAAAACTGTTAGTATAATCAATTATATCAATAACATACCTATCAGAAATCATATGATTATATCAATAGATGTTGAAAAAGCTTTTGATAAAATACAGCACCCATTCCTAATAAAAACCCTAGAGAGTGTAGGAATAAAAGGTTCTTTCCTTAGAATAATAAGCAGTATCTATCTGAAACCATCAACAAGCATTATATGGAACAGGGATAGGCTTTAGGCATTCCCAATAAAATCAGGGATTGAAACAAGAATGCACATTATCACCACTACTAGTCAATATCTTTTAGAAATATTAACCTCAGCAATAACAGAAGAAAAAGAAATTGAAGAAATTAGAATAGGGAAGGAAGAGACAAAACTCTCACTCTTTGCAGATGACATGATGGTATACCTAGATAATACAAAAAGTCAACTAAAAAACTACTAGCAATAATTAGCAACTTTAGCAAAGTAGCAGGATATAAAATTAACCCTCACAAATCCTCAATATTTCTATATATGACTAGCAAGATACTGCAGAAAGAGCTAGAAAGAGAAATCCCATTCAAAGTAACCTGAGACAAAAAAAAATGCCTAGGAGTCTACCTTCCAAGGCAGACTCAAAAACTTTTTGAAAACAATTGCAAAAACTCTTCTCACACAAATAAAATCAGATTTAAATACCTGGACAAACATTAACTATTCATGGATAGGATGAGCTAATATAATAAAAATGACAATTCAACCAAAACTTAACCACTTGTTTAGCACCCTTCCAAAGAAAATTCCCCCCCAAAAAATTTACTTTAATAAGTTATAAAAAGTTGTAACTAAATTTATATTGAGAAATAAAAAGTCAAGAACTTCCAGGGATTCAATGAAAAAAGTGTAAAAGAGGTGGCTAAGCCTTACCAGATCTAAAAGTATATTATAAAACATCTGTCATCAGAACTTTCTGGTATTGGCTAAGAAATAGAGTGGTTTACCAGTGGAATAGACTATGTGTAATAGTAGGAAATGATTATAGTAATCTTCTGTTTGATAAACACAAAGACTCCAGCTATTGGGATTAAAAACTTTCCCTTCAATAAAAACTTGGGAAAATTGCAAGTTAGTATGGAAGAAACTTAGATTAAACTAACACCTCACACCCTGTACCAAGATATGATTCAAATAGATACAGGATTTAGACATAAAAAATATACTATATAGGAGTGGCTAGGTAGAGTAGTGGATAAAGCACTGGCCATGGAGTCAGGAGTACCTGGGTTCAAATCCGGTCTCAGAACTTAATAATTACCTAGCTGTGTGGCCTTGGGCAAGCCATTTAACCCCATTGACTTGCAAAAAAACCTAAAAAAAACCCAAAACTATAAGCCAACTGGAAGATTAAGTAGTACTTTAGCTGTCAGAACAATGGAAAGGGAAACAGTTTATCACCAAGGAAGAGATAGAGAACATCATTCAAAACAAACTAGATAATTTGTACTACATTCAATTAAAAAGCTTTTGCACAGAGCAACCACTGTAACCAATTTTTCCAACTAGTATTTCTGATAAAAGACTCATTTCTGAAATATACAGGGAACTGAGAAATATTTTCAAAAAAACAAGCCATTTCCCTTTTGATAAATGGTCAAAGGAAATGCAAAGGCAATTTACAGCTGAGGAAATCAAAACAATCCATAGTCATATAAAAACATTGCTCCAAATCACTATTTATTAGAGAAATTCAAATTAAAGCATCTTTGAGGTACCACCTAACACCTCTCAGACTAGTCAATATGACCAGAAAGGACAATAATCAATGTTGGAAGGGATATGGGAAATCTGGGTCACTAGTACCTTGTTGGGGGATCTGTGAACTCATCCAACCTTTCTGGAGAACAATTTGGGATTATGCCAAAAGGGCAACAAAAATGTGCATATACTTTGACTGAGCAATACCATTACTGGGTCTATACCCTGACATGAGGATGAAAAAGGGTAAAAACATCACTTGTACAAAAATATTTATAGCAGCCCTGTTTGTGGTGGCAAAAAATTGGAAATTAAGTGAATGTCAATTGGGGAATGGCTTAACAAAATGTGGCATATGTATGTCATGGAACACTATTGTTCTATTAGAAGCCAGGAAGGATGGGATTTTCTGTATGAGGAATCAGGATTAAGGGGAAGAGATATACAAGAGATTTTTTTTTTTTGCAATTTGTTCATCAGATTCTGAAGGGATTGGGTTTTTTTGGTTTTGTTTTGTTTTTCTTCCTCTGAATGGGGATAACATTGTCCAAAGTTGGTCTAAAACAGTTTTGCTCTTTCTCTGAACTGCTGAGAGTAGCTGCTTTCATCAAGGTTAGTCATCTCACAATGTTGTTGTTAATTTGTACATTGTTCCCTTGGTAAAGCCTCATTTCTCAAATACAACTGAGTCAGAATGATAAAAATAAGAGTCATTCTTCAACTGAAAATTGATCAAAATATATGGACACTTTTCAAATAAGTTAATCAAAGTTATCTATTGTGATATGAAAAATGCTCTGTCACTGTTTTAAATTTTGCATTTTTATTGAGTCATTTTGGTTCAAGGTTCAACATTTATTTATTCATGCATTACTAAAATAGTCTTGTAAGAGTAAGCATAATCTGGGGAGGCTAGGTGGCACAGTAGATAAAGTACTGGCCCAGGAGTCAGGAGTACCTGGGTTCAAATCCGGTCTCAGACACTTAATAATTACGTAGCTGCGCAGCCTTTGGCAAGCCACTTAACTCCATTTGTCTTGCAAAAACCTAAAAAAAAGAGTAAACATAATCCTCCCTCACCCCACAAAATAATAAAAAAATTTCACGAGAAATAAAGTGAAAGAAAGAGAAGGCAAAAAAAATGAGCTTCAGTCTGTTCCAATACCATCAGCTCTGTCTCTGTGGTAGAATCTCATTCTTTATCATAAGTCCATCAGAGATGTTACTTCCCCAGTTGATGCTGCTGATTTTAATTCCCTCCATCCTTTTTTCCCCACTACCAGTTATTGTCTTTTCTCTCTCCTTTCACTCTCTCCCTCATCAAAAGTGTGCTATGAGGCAGCCAAGTGGCACAGTGGACAGACCACAGACCCTGGGACCAAGAGGTCCCAAGCCAATATTCCATCCCACAGACTTTCCCTTCTACCTGTCCCTTTTCTTCCAACTCCTTTCTCTCCTTTTCTTCTAGTTTTCTATGCTCTATTACGTATATATATATATATATATATATATATATATATATATATATATATGTATATACACACACACACACATATACATATACATATATATATATATATATATATATATATATATATATATATATATATATATGGTGTTTCCTCTCTGAGCCATTTCTGATGAAAATGAAGTTCTCTCAACCCCCCTCACATTCTCCCCTTCCATATCATTGCAAAAGCTATTTCTTTCTTTTTTTTGCAAGGCAGTGGGGTTAAGTGGCTTGCCCAAGGCCACAAAGCTAGGGCAAAAGCTATTTCTTGACTGCTTTACATGAAATATCTTAGTCTATTCTATCTCTCCTTTCCTTTCTCCCAGTACATTTCCTTTTCACCTGTTGACTCCTTTTTAAAAACATATTATACGTTCAAATTAGGTATGTCAAATATATAAACTCCTTCTAGCTGCTCTAATAAATGAGAGGGTTCATATGAGTATTATTTCTATCTTCTTTCCATAAAAGAAAACACACAGTTCATAATCATTAAATCCCTCATAATTTAACCTTCTTGTTGACCCTCTCTATGCTTCACCTGGGTCTTGTATTGAAGATCAAATTTTCTGTTTGGAGCATTTGAATTTCCCCTGTTTCACTGAAACTCCACCTTTTCACCTGGAAGAGGATGTTCAGTTTTTCTGGGTAGGTGATTCTTGTTTGTATTCCAAGTCCTTTTGCCTTCTGGAATATTATGTTACAAGCCCGATTAGCCCTTAATGTGCATACTGCTAAGTGCTGTGTGATCCTGTCTACAGACTCACAATAAGTGAACTGTGTCCTTCTGGCTGCTTGTAATATTTTCTTTTTGACTTGGGAGTTCTGGAACTTGGCTATAATATTCTTGAGGGTTGTTTGTTTCTGAATTTCTTTCAGGAGGATATCAGTGGATTCTCTCGTTTTCTATATTGCCCTCTGCTTCTAGGATATTGGGCAATTTTTCTGTAGAAATTCTTTAAAAAGGAGGGACAGGCTCTTTTTCTTGATCATGACTTTCATGTAGCCCAATAATTTTTAAATTATCTCTCCCACATCTGTTAGCCAAATCCATTGATTTTTGAATAAGGTATTTCAAGTTTGTTCCTTAGTTTTTCATTCTCTTGATATTGTTTTATTAAGTCTTAATTTATTGCAAAGTCATCAACTTCATTTAGCTCCATTCTACATTTGAATGATTAGTTTTCTTCAGAGAGCTTTCTTACCTCCTTTTCCATCTGGCCAATTCTGCTTTTTAAAGTATTTTTCTTCTCATTAACTTCTTGAACTGTTTTTTACATTTGACCTAAACTAGTTTTTAGTATGTTATTTACTTCAGTGTTTTTTGAATCTCCTTGACTTAGCTGTTGACCTGGTTTTCATGTTTTTTCCTGCATCTCCATCATTTCTCTTCCCAATTTTTACTCTCCTTCCCTCACTTGATTTTAAAAATCTTTTTTGAGCTCTGAAATAGTCTGAATCCAACTTCTATATTTCTTCAAGGATTTAGATTCAGAACTTGTAACTTTCTTATATTATGATTATGTGTTTTGATCTTCCATGGAACCAAATTATTGTCTCTGATCAGGTTCCTTTTTTTCTATTTACTCATTTTCCCAGGTAGTGTCTGATTTGGGGTGCTTCTTGACTTTTCTGTGGGACAACCCCAAAAGGACCTCATTTTCTTCATGGTCTTGTGACTGCTCTCCTGCCTGTTCTCTGGCCTGTGGATAGCAATAAGGGAGCCCCCAGACTGTGACCAGGGTCTGAATATGGACAATGCCCAGAGTCCTGTCTCAGTGTTCAAGGAGAGACCTCAACAATGTTGCCCCACCTTGTTATGTTCCATGGGTTGAGCATTCTGTTTGCAGCTGCCAGGCAGCTATTTCTGCCTGCTTTTGTTTCCTGGGATCTGGGCTGTGCTTATGGCTGCCACTGCCCTGAAAGCCACGCACTCTGGCAGAGGTTTCCCCACTGATCTTCAAAGTTGTGTTTGGTGTTCCCTGGGTTACCATGTCAGGAAACTGTTTCTGCTGCCTGGCTCCCTGGGACCCAGGTACCTAGGGGCCCAGTGGATTGTTTCAGGAAGACTGGAGTCCTGGTATGATAATTTTGTTTGTGCTGCTTCCCCTTCATCCCCATGGAACAGACTTTTCCCATGATTTTTCCAGGGTATCTTGGGCTGGAGAACTGCCTCAAAAGATCTTTCTGTGTGTTTTGTCTCTTGAAAATTTAGGTAGGACCATAATTTTAAGGTTCTGGGAATATTTTTGAGATAGCTCCTAGGAAATGCTGTTTGCCCTGTCACGCTGTTTCTCTACGTTTCTGTTAATTAGATAAATAAAATTTAAGAACATTCTTGAGGTACTACCTAACATCATTAGATTGGTTAAGAGGACAGAAAAGGAAATGGATGGAGGGGACATAGGAAAAATTAGATATTAATGCACTATAGATTTAGCTGTGACCTGAGTCAACCATTCTGAAGAACAATTTTGAACTAGATTCAAAGGTCACATGCTTTGACTTAACAATGCTACTGTTAGGTCTGTATGCAAAAAAGAGACAAAAATGGAAATATAAATGGATCTATACAAATAAAAATATTTATAGCAGTTCTTTTCCATGGTAAAGAATTAAAACTTGAGAAGATATTCATCAATTGGGGGGGGGGAATGACTGAATAAACTGTGACATGTGAATGGGATGGAATATTATTATTCTTTTATTTATGCACCCAGAAAAAAATTGGGAAAATGTAGAGAAGATGATGCAAAGTCATGTGTACTGTGTATGAAATAGCAGCAATATTTTAAGATACTCAGTTCTGAATGACTTAGTTATTCTCAATAACACAATGATTCAAGACAACTCTGAAGGAGTTACGATGAAAAATGCTATTTACCCCAAAGAAAATACTGCAGGTGTCTGACCATAGATTGAAGCATACAATTTTTAACTTCTTTACTTTTCTAGAGGTTTCTTTTTTTGTCTATTTTCTTTCATTGCATGACTAATATGCAATGATATACACGAATATTTATGTATAACCCATATCAAATAGTTTCCTTTCTTAATAAAAGTTTTAATGGGGAGGGAAGTGATAGAATTTAGAACTCAAGGTTTTCAAAACTAATGCTAAAAAATCATTTTTACATATAATTTGAAGAGGGGAATAAAACATAATAGAAATATGTCATTTTAAAATTCTTTCATCATTATAATCTGTTCCCAATTCTCCCTACCCCTAACCTTCCTTTCCTGATAAAACATTTGGGAGTTTTCCTACAATGATTAAAGAGATCACAATGAAAAATACCTATGAAACCAAAATGGATAACAACAATAAAACTGCCCTTCAATCTTCTTATTTACAGTAGTATTTCTTGTGTCTCATAACATTTGATAGGGGAAAAAGAAGTTAAAAACTAGATGATAGAGAAGTGGTCTTCAAAAAATATTTCCTGCTTCACCTTGGCAAACTTTTTAAAGATAAGAGGACACCATTCTTCGTTCCTGGTGAAGTGGGTATAACGGAAGTCAATAATGATAGGAAATTTTTCCTCTGTTGCTCTTTCTGAGTCTCTAAGACTGCATGCATCAAGTGACCCAAGAGAACTCTTGGATCACTAGTATAACTGAGCTCCTATCTATAAGATATCTGAGAAAAGGTTCATTTAGTCACAATCAAGGCATAGGAAAAAAAATAAAACCAAAAAATTAACAGCTGAAGGAGGAGGACATGAAAGGAAATTTGTGTGTGTGTGTGTGTGTGTGTGTGTGTGTGTGTGTGTGTGTGTGTGTTTGTGTGGCATGCACAAGATCTGGATACAGCTGTGGGGTTTTTTGGCTTTCTATTCTACATACTTTTCTGCACACCAAGTTTGAGGCAATTTAATGGTAGAGTGTTGGACATGCAGTCAGGAAGACCTAAGTTCAAATTTTGTTTCAGATACTAATGAGTTGTGTGATTCTGAATTAATCATTCACTTTCAGTTTACTCATCTGTTCAATGAGGAGAGGATATAGCACCTATATACCAGTATCATTATGAGGATCAAATGAGATAATATATATATAATTAAATTGTTAAACTTTAAAGTGCTTATATAGTCACTAGGTATTATTATTATTACTGAGGTAATACATAAACCATCATCTAGTTTGATGTTATAGTGTAGATATATAATTAATAATGCCCATGCTTCTCTTTCTACAGTAGTAAAATTATAATTATTTCTCATCATTTCTTTTTTATATGATCCATTCATTTATTTTTATGTTTTTACAATAATCTTGTTGTGAAAGCAATAATAACCCCCTACACACATACACACACACACACACACACACACACACACACACACACACACACACACACACACACACAAAGATAGAGAAACCTCAAGAGAAAGGAAATGAGAGGAAAAAAAATGTACTTCAGTCTGTGTTCAGATTTCATTGGTTCTGTGTCTGGGAGGATTTTTCTTCTTTATCATTAAATCCATCAGAAATTGCATCAATATATTTCTATTTTTATGCACTTCATTTATTCTATTCTCCCACTCCTTTACCTTGTCCCTCCTCAAAAGTGTATTGTATCTGACTACCCTCTCCCACAATCTTCTTTCTCTTCGATCACCTACTACCCTCCTCCCCTTCCACATCTCCCAATTCCATTCCTTTTCTCTCATTATTCTCTAGGGTAACATAGCTTTCTACAGAGGTATATATTATTTTTATCACTGAGCCTTTTCTGATGAGAATGAAGGCTTACTCATTCTCTCCCTCTCCTTTCACCCTTCCACTCAATTGTGAAAGCTTTTACTTGATTCTTTTATGTGAAGTATCTTCTCCCATTCTACCTCTCCTTTCCCTTTTTCCAAGTACTTTCTTTTATCACCCATTGATATCTTTATCCTGTATTATACCATTATCTTCAACACCCTGCTCTGCTTAGTCTATATGTGCTCCTTCTAACAGCTTTTACAAATGAGGTTAATGTGAGTTGTCATTATTTTCTCCCATGCAGAAATACATGCAATTCAACATCATTAAATTCCTGATAATTAGTCCTTCCCATCTTTTCTCCCTGTGCTTCAGCTCAGTCCTGTACTTGGAGTTCAAACTTTCTGTTTAGCTCTGGTTGTTTGAACAGGAAAGTTTGAAAGTTCCCTGTTCCATTGAAAGTCCATCTTTTCCCTAAGAGCACACACATTCAGTTTTGCTGGGTAGTTGATTCTTGGTTGTAGGTCAAGCTCTTTTACATTCCAGTATATCATATTACAAGTCCTATGAACCTTAATGAATATGCTACCAAATCTGGTGTAATCCTGACTGTAGAACCATAGTAGTTGAATTGCATCTTTCTGGTAGCTTGTAGTATTTTTTCTTACTTGGGTGTTTTGAAATTTGGGTATAATATTCCTGGGAGGTTTTTTTTTGGGGGGGGAGGATGTCTTTCAGGAGGTGATTGGTGGATTCTTTTCATTTCTATTTTACCCTCTGCATCTAGGATATCAGGGCAACTTTGTTGGATTATTTCTTGAAAAATGAAGTCCAGGCTTTTTTTTCCTGTTCATGATTTTTGGGTAGCCTAATGATTTAAAATTATCTCTCCTATATATTATTTCCAGCTCACTTATTTTTCTAATAAGATATTTCACATTTTTTCTTTTGAGTTTGTCTCATTGTTTCTTGATTTCTTGCAAAGTCATTTGCTTCCTTTTACTCCATTCTGTATTTGAATGAATTATTTTCTTCAGAGAGCTTTTTTATCTCATTTCTCAAAGGGCTAATTCTGCTTTTTAGAGTATTCTTCTACTCATTTGCCTTTTTTTTTGGATTACTTTTTCCATTTGATCTAAATTGGTTTTAAAAATGCTATTTCTTCAGCATTGTTTTGTATTTCCTTCACCAATCTGCTTTTTTGGTTTTCATGATTTACTTGCATTGTTCTAATTTCTCTTTCCAATTTTCCCCCGACTGCCCTTATGTGCTGTTCAAAGTCTTTTTTGACCTCTTCTATAGAACAGTTCTTATTTCTCTTGGAGGCTCTGGATACAGGATTTTTGACTTTTTCATCTTCTGAGTGTGTAGTTTTATCCTCTATGGAAACAAAGTAATTTTCTATGGTCAGGTTTTTCTTTCTCTTGTTGTTTGTTCTTTTGCTCAGCCTATGACTGTACTTCCAAAGCTTTGGGGGATGGAGGGTTATGACACCAGCAGTCTTTTCCTGGAAGATAGGAGTTGGTTTGCTCCACCAAGGAGGAGCAAGATTGTGGCTGTCTGTTCTGCGGCTCTCTATGACCCCCCCCAGTTCCAAGGGAACAGACCTGTCCCATGGACCTTCCACCTTGTCTTGGGCTGGGAAATTGAATTACTCAGTCTTTCTGTGGATTCGGCACCCCCTAAATTGTGGCTGGAATCATACTTTAGGAATTTTGGAGCTTTGGGGGGATGGGTTGCTGGGAATTCCTGCCCTCACACTGGCATCTTGACTCCATCCCACACATTTCCCATCATTTCATAATGATAGCATAATCTTACCACATATAAAATTAAAAATAACACATAAGCAAACACTTATAAAGAAAAGTCATTGATTCTATCTATTTATCTATCTATCAATCTATCTGTCTATTGGCCAAGATGGAGGAGAGAAGACAGGTACTGTGTTAAGTGCTCCTTTTTCCCCTTTACAAAAAACATGAAAGAAACCTTTTAACAGAAATTCGATCAACAAAACCCAGAAAGAGAAGCTAGGAGAAGAATACCTACCAAGAAGGTCTGTCTGAAGGGACTGTGGGTTGACCAGGAGAAAGAGCAAAAGGTCAGCATGGGAACAGCAGCTGGGGGAAGCCAGAGGGCCAGCCCTGGCTGTAGAAATTTTGGTGAGTGCCAGGTGCAGGATCCAACTTTAGCTGTGAAGCCTTTGGCCAGGAGGGAATAAAGCTACAGAGTGGGTGGGGGGGATAAATTCCAGCAAAGAGTTTCAGAGTACAACTGAAGAACAACCAGCTGGACCAGATAACTGAGCTCTATACTTTCAGTGGAGCCCTTTGCCCAGAACTAAGAACAAACAACCACCTAGCCCCTCAGGCTAAGGCACAGTCAACAGAATTCACTGAACAGAAAGAGATTAATTCCCACACCAAGGCTGACTTCAAGGCTAACTCAGACCCTGCTGCTGAGGGCCCCAAACACTCCAGAGAAAGCAACCAGTACTCCTTACCAGAGGACATTTGGAACTACTAAGCCAAATGAACAAAGCCTCTAGGAACTTCAAAAGCAAACCTTTGAGAGTCGCCCCCCCGCCCCCGACCCCAACAGAAGAACCTAGAAAGATAAAAAAAGGCCAGAGAAGGGGGCCTATGGAGCACTACTTACAAGTGACAGATTCTAACCCAGAGAGATTCAGCACTGCTAACAAAAATAGAAAAGGAGAAATTGATCTCCAGTCCAGAAAGACTTCCTTGAAGAAATCAGCAAGGAGTTTAAAAATCATTGGGAAAAATTGGAAAAAGAAACTCAAAAGAAAATGAACACATTGCAAGAGAAAAGAGGCATCTCACAACAAGAAAGCAAATACTTGGAAAATACAAATGGACAAATGCAAAATGAGAATAATTATTATCTCAGATCTTCAATTGGGCAAAGGTAAAAAAGAAAATAATTCTCTCAAAACCTTAATTGGTCAAATGGAAAACTCCTTCAAAATAAGAATTGACCAACAGGAAAAGGAATTGCAAAAGATAAATGAAGAAAAATCTTCACTAAAATAAAGAATGGAATCAGTAGAAACTAATGATTTCAGAAAACAACAAGATTGTGTTAAACAAAACCAAAAGATCAAAAAAATAGAAAAAAAATGTAAAATACCTCATCAGCAAAACCACTGACCTAGAGAAAAGATCAAGAAAGGAGAACCTGAGGATTATAGGCCTTCCTGAAAATATTGAAGAGAAAAAAAGCCTGCACTTAATATTACAGGATTTAGTGATGGAAAATTGCCCTGATATCATGGAACCAGAGGTTAAAATGGTAATTGAAAGAATATATCAATCACCTGCAGAAAGAGATCTTAAAATGGAAACACTAAGGAATGTTGTGGCCACATTCCTGTACTATCAGACAAAAGCTAAAATCCTGCAAGCAGTCAGAAAGAAAAAAAATTTGAATGCCAAGGAGCCACAGTAAGGATTACACAGGACCTGCCTGCAGCAACATTAAGGTATTGAAGGGCCTGGAATGAGATATTCCCAAGAGCAAGAGAGCTTGGAATGCAGCCAAGAATCTACTACCAGGCAAAGTTGAGCCTTCTCTGCCAGTGGAAGAGATGGACATTTAAAGTTTGAATAAAAAGTTTGAATAAAAAAGGATAAAGAAAAAGAAACTGTCCAATAAGTTGAAACTGGCTACATCTCAACCTGGGAGAAAGATTCTCATAACTCCTGAGATTTATAATTCTGTTAGAGAGAATATACTTAGCCAGAAGTGATGGATACTCATAACTTTTCTGTGACTCAGACAGAATGATTTAAAAACACTTACTCCTTAAAAACAGGGACAGTAAGGAGATGAATGTTTGGAAGAGACTGAATGGGGTAAATCTCATTACATCAAGAGCCTCAAAATACATACTGCAAGAGAGGGGTAGAAGGGAGGAGAAGAGAATCATCTGGATCTTCATCTCATCAAACATGGTTTAAAGTTAACTTAGACACAATTAAATTAAGAAACTTACCTTATTTTTCAAGTATTAAAAGGGAAAAGGGGTGGGGAGGGTGAGAAAAAGGGGAACTAACAGAAAGAAGGGAAGAAAGGGAAAAGGGAAAGTGGAAAGAAAGGGCAGGGAGGTTGATATAATAAGGCAAACACACTGAAGGTGGTGGTATTCAGAAATAAAATACTGGGGAATATGGATAAAGGGAAAAATACAAATAGAAGGAAGATAACATGGAGGGCAATAAAGAGTAAGTAATTATAGTTTTGCAAGTGAATAGAGGGGTGACTAGGTGGCACAATGGATACAGCACTGGCCCTGGAGTCAGGAGTAACTGAGTTTAAATCCGGCCTCAGACACTTAATAATTGCCTAGCTGTGTGGCCTTGGGCAACTCATTTAACCCCATTTGCCTTGCAAAACCTAATAAAAAAAGTGAATGAAATGAACTCTCCCTTAAACCATAAGAAAATAGCAGAGTGGATTAAAAAGCACAATCCTAAAATATGCTGCTTACAAGAAACTCATTTGAAGCAGAGAAATATATACATAAAGGCCAAAGGTGGGAGCATAATATATTTTGCTTCAGCTGAAATGAAAAAATCAGGGGTAGCA
This sequence comes from Macrotis lagotis, assembly GCF_037893015.1. NCBI lineage: Eukaryota > Metazoa > Chordata > Mammalia > Peramelemorphia > Peramelidae > Macrotis > Macrotis lagotis. Next base: position 216,554,103 of record NC_133661.1, read on the forward strand.
ATCCTTATTTCAGACAAAGCAGTAAAAATAGATACTGTTAAAGGAGGAAAGGAAGGAAATTATATCCTTCTAAAAGCTACCATACCATAGACAAAAAAATAATTTCAATACTAAATATGTATGCACTCAATGGGACAGTATCCAAATTCTTAGAGGAGAAGTTGAAAGAATTACAGGGAGACACAGACAGCAAAACTCTACTAGTGGGAGACCTGAGCCTCTCACTCTCAGATTTAGATAAGTCTAATCATAATATAAACAAGAAGGAAATTAAGGAGGTAAATAGATGGTTAGAAAACATAGATATGATAGACCTATGGAGGAAATAGAATGCAGATAGAAAGCAATATACTTCTTTTTCTGAAGTACATAGCACTTATACAAAATTTGACAATGTAATAGGAACATAAAAACCTAATTATCCATTGCACTAAGGCAGAAATAGTGAATACATCTTTCTCAGATCATAATACAATAAAAAATATATGCAATACCAGGCCAGGGAGATATAGACCTAGAACTAATTGGAAGCTAAATAACATCATTTTAAATATTGAGTGGATTAAGTAGTAAATTATAGAAAGAATTAATTATTTCATTGTAGATGATGAAAATATCTATCTATATATCTATCTGTCTTTGGATAGATGGATAGATAGATAAACATGTTAATTGCTAAAGAATGTATGTATAATTTTTCTCATTTAACACCTTTACAGGCAAAGTGAAATGTATGGAGAACTGCCCTAAAAATATTCAAAACATTAGGTGGCTAGATGATGCAGTGGATAGAGCACCAGTCCTGGAGGCAGGAGGACCTTAGTTCAAGTCCGGCCTCAGGCACTTAATAATTACCTAGCTGTATGGCCTTGGGCAAGCCACTTAACCCCATTGCCTTGCAAAAAAAAATATTGAAAACTTATTTCAGTTCCAGAAATCATACCTCCAGTCCAAATAATTAAAAATATATAAAGTATATTGTCACTAGGCCCACTGATGGTATATGCAGCCATGACTAAATGAGTTCTAAATTTAAGAAAGGAGATATGTGATTTTATTGTTATTACTATGATATTAATAAATATCTTTGCTTTTAACTACACTTTTCTTCTGTTCAGAAGCCTGGTAAAAGGATATACATTTATGGGGATTTCTTGTCTATGGTTTAGAGAGGTTTTCAAATTACAATGAACCTGCAGCAAGGGGTGATTTTTCTGAAGTGAAAGTAAGAAACAATTACCCAGATTGATATCAACAGATTATTCATTGTAGGGTAAAATTAGGTCTATATTTTTCCACTTTTCAATGCCATGAGCTATATTGCATCAAAAAAAACTAGCATGGAAAAACAACTGATTTGACTAATTAAAACATAAGATAATATATTTTATAGAATATTGACTTCCAGATCAAGAAACACTCTATCAGCTTTATGGAAAAGGGATAAATTCATGATCAAACAAGAATTATAGCACATTATAAAACTGCAAAATGAATGATTTTGAATTTATTAACTTAAAAAAGTTGTCACACTAATAAAATCAACTCTGTCAAAATTAGAAGAAAAGCAGAAAGTTGGCAAATAATCTTGACAAAATGATAAGGATCTCATTTCTAGAATATATAGAGAATGGCATCAAATTTTGGTCATTCCTCAGTTGAAAAATAACAAATCATTACCTAATTGATAACTGGTCAGAGGATATGAACAGAGTGTTTTCAAGTGAAGAAATTAAAGCTATATATAATCATATGAAAACATGTTCCAAATTATTATTGATTAGAGAAATGCAAATTAAAACAACAATGTGGTAGCATCTCACACCTATTAGATTGTCCAAGTTAAGAAAAAGGGAATGTGATCTTAACTGGAGAGGTTGTGGGAAGATAGAAACATTGATACATTGCTGGTGGAGTTGTGAATGTATCCAATCTGTCTGGAGACCAATATGGAACTCTGCACAAAGAGCAATAAATCTGTTCATACTCTTTGATGCAGCAATTCCAATTCTAGGTCTATATTCAGAAGAAATTATAAAAAAAGGGAAAAGTCTTACATGTTCCCGAAATATTCATAGCAGCTCTCTTTGTGGTGGCTAAGAACTGGAAATTGAAGGGATGCCCTTTAATTGGGGAATGTCTAAACAAGTTATGGTACATGAATACCATAGAATATTATTGTTCTATAAGAAATCATAAATGGTTACACTCTGGAGAAGCATGGGATGACTAATTAGACCTGATCCTGAATAAAGGGAGTAGAACCAAGAGAACAATGCATACATCCTAGAGATAATTTGTTGTAATCATTTTGCTAAGATTTTAAGATTTTTGCATCTATATTCATCAGGGAGATAGGTCTATAATTTTTTTTTCTCTATTTTGACTCTCCCTAGTTTAGGTATCAGCACCATATTGGTGTCATAGAAAGAGTTAGGCAGAGTTCTGTCTTCACTTATTTTTCAAGAGTTTATATAGAATTGGAGCCAATTGTTTTTTAAATGTTTGGTAGAATTCGCTTGTGAATCCATCAGGCCCTGGAGATTTTTTTCTTAGGGAGTTCAGTGATGGCTTGTTGAATTTCTTTTCTAAGATAGGGTTGTTTAGGTATTTAATCTCTTCTTCATTTAACCTGGGCAATTTATATTTTTGTAAATATTCATCCATTTCACTCAGATTATCAAATTTATTGGCATAGAGTTGGACAAAATAATTCAGAATTATTACTATAATTTCCTCCTCATTGGTGGTGAGTTCACCTTTTTCATTTATGATACTAGCAATTTGGTTTTCCTTTTTCATTTTTTTAATCAAATTGACCGAAATTTTATCAATTTTTTAGGCTTTTCCATAACACCAACTTTTGGTTTGATTTTTTAATACAATTTTTTTTTGCTTTTGCTTTTATTAATTTCTCTTTTAATATTTAAAATTTCTAATTTGGTATTTAATTGGAATTTTTAATTTATTCTTCTTCTAAATTATTTAGTTGCATATTTAGTTCATTGAATTCCTTTTTCTCTAATTTATTCATGTAAGCGTTGAAAGATATAAGATGTACTCTGACACTTCCGGCCAAGATGGCAGAGAGAAGACAGACACAGTTCTAAAGTCTCCTGATCTCTTCCCCATCTATCACATGAAACAAACCTCTTAAAAGAAAGCCGAACCAGGAAACCAAGAAAGAAAAGCCAAGAGAGGAAAATCTACCTCAGGATTTGTCTCCCGCAGCTGCCTTGGCTGAGTACTGGAGGGTGAGTCTGGGCTCCGAGGAAGACGCAGACTGGGATCAGCCAGATTAACAGCTGAATTGGAACTGGGAGTCTGAGGGCCCACGAGCCGGACCTGCTGGATCAGCGGTGGGGCTGGATGAAAGGGGCTTGGGTCTGCGGGGAAGCAGAGGTGCTGGTGTTTGTGCTGTCCCCCTGGAGCTCGGGGAACCAGGCTGGGAGAAGAGTTCTGGTGCAGGAGAACAGCAGACACCATCCCTAGGCTTCTCAGGTCTGAGAAACTCCATTACACAGAGGCCTCTCTGTCGGGGGTCGGCCCTGAACGCCTGGGTGGATAGGACCTCCCCGGGAGTGAGGTCAGACCAACCCAGAGAAGACACGGCTCCTTAAGGGGAGCAGTGGCTTCGCCTGGTTGGCCTGTGTCGCTTGCTCCAATCGGGTGGTAGGTTCTGCCCTCGGGGCGGATTGGGGTGGCAGCCCGGAAATAACTCCCTATATTAACCAGCGCCCTGAGCTATTCGGGGGATCCCTCTGCACCTAATAAAACATATGCCTCCTGAAGACGTGTCTGCCTGAGTCCCTCCTCGCTGATCCCCGGGGGAGGAAAAAACCGGGGACGCCCGATGCAGTGCCCACTGAGGAGCTCACTCGGGGGTCCGGGGAAGAAGACCCCGGACACCTCTCCTCAAACAAAGGCAAATTACTTCTGCCTCAGGCCCAGGTGTGTGAGCAGAAGAACCAGCCCAGCTGAGGAATCACCTCAGGGCAGGGTAAAGCCTACCATTGATTGAAGGCAAAAGAATTCAATAGTTCCAAAGCCTGCCTTCAGGCAAAGGGAGAAGGCCTCCCAACCAAGGTCACAGACACTCCAGAGAGGGCAACCACCACCTCCTATTGGCCAGCCAGAGAAACTGCACTCAGGAAAGCCTTCAGTGATATCAAGCCCAGGTGAACCAGCCCCCCCCCCCCCAACTCAAGGTCTTAGCATAATTAAGAAGGATCAGAGGAAAAGTGGATACATAGAAAAATTTCTGGAAGGGAAAGACCCCAACTCAGAGAGACCTGGAACCTCTGAGGAGAATACAACCTGGTCTCCAGCAAAGAAAGACTTCCTTGAAGAAATCAGGAAGGAGCTTAAAAATTTGGGAGAGACAATTAATACCTTAGAAAGTACAATTGGAAAAACACAAAAGGAGAATAAATCTCTCAGATCATCAATTGGACAATTACAAAATGAGAATAATTCTCTCACATCCTCAAATGAGCAAATGCAAAAAGAAATTAATTCTCTCAAAACCTTCATTGGTCAAATGGAAAGCTCTTTCAAAAGTAGAATTGACCAATTGGAAAAGGAGTTGCAAAAGGTTAATGAAGAAAACTCCTCCCCCCAAAAACTAATGGAGTCTACAGAAACTAATGACTCCATGAGACAGCAAGAGTCAGTTAAACAAAATCAAAAAATAGAAAAAATAGAAGAAAATGTAAAATACCTCATCAACAAAACCACTGACCTCGAGAATATATTGAGGAGGGGCAACCTGAAAATTATAGGACTTCCTGAAAACATTGAAGAGAAAAAAAGCCTGGACTTCATATTACAGGATCTAGTGATCGAAACCTGCCCTGATATCATGGAATTGGAGGGCAAAGTAGTTATTGAAAGAGTACATCAATCCCCACTAGAAAAAGATCCTAAAATGAAACCACCATGGAAAGTTGTGGCCAAACTGCAGAACTATCAGATACAAGAGAAAATCCTGCAAGCAGCCAGAAAGAAACAATCTAAATATCAAGGAGCAATAGTAAGGATCATGCAGGACCTGGCTGCATCAACTTTAAGGGATTGAAGGGCCTGGAACGAGGTATTTCGAAGAGCAAGGGAGGTTGGAATACAGCCAATAATCTACTTTCCTGCAAAGCTGAGCCTTCTCTTCCAGGGAAAAAGATGAACATTTAACGAAATGGAAGAATTCCAAAATTTCCTAAACAGAAAATTTGGACATCAAACAGGAGGTTCAAGAGACACTTGAAAAGGTAAAAGAAAGGGGGGGGTGGTAAAAGAAAAAAAATGCAGTCCAGTAAGTTGAAACTGGCTATATCCCAGAGGAAAGAGACTTTCATAAATCCTGAGAAATGTAATGCTAACAGAGAGAATATACCTAGCCAGAAATGATGGACATACATGAACTATCCATGAGACTGCTATGTAATGGGATGTAACTAGCTTTAACCACGCTTGGGAGAAAGACTCTAATAACTCTCAAGAATTAGGACTCTATCCAATAGAATATACTGAACTAGAAGGGACAGACATTCAGAATTTTCTATGACCTAGATAGAATGATCTAAAAAATAAACTACTTCCGTAAAAAGGGGGACAGGAAAGAGACGGGAGGAGGGAGGGGATTGAATTGGACAAATCTCATTACACTAAGATGTACAAAAAACCTATGGTAATAGAGGGGAAGAAGGGAGCAGATACATATAGAGTAAAGGTAAAAGGTTGAAGCAAAATATATTTTGCCTCAGCTGAAGTAAAAAAAGCAGAGGTAGCAATCCTTATCTCAGACAAAGGAGCAGCAAAAATAGATAGCATTATAAGAGATAAGGAAGGAAACTTTATCCTCCTAAAAGGTACCAGAGACAATAAAGTCATTTCAATATTGAATATATATGCACCCAGTGGGACAGCACCCAAATTCTTAGAGGAGAAGCTGAAAGAATTACAGGAAGACATAGACAGCAAAACCCTACTAGTGGGAGACCTCAACCTCCTTCAATCAGATCTAGATAAATCAAATCATAAAACAAATAAGAAAGAAATTAGGGAGGTAAATAGTTTGTTAGAAAAATTAGATATGGTAGACTTATGGAGGAAACTGAATGGGGATAGAAAGGAATATACCTTTTGCTCTGCAGTACATGGAACTTATACAAAAATTGACCATGTACTAGGACATAAAAACCTAATGATCAACTGCAGAAAGGCAGAAATAGTGAATACATCTTTCTCAGATGACAATGCAATAAAAGTCATATGCAATACTGGCCCAAGGAGATACAGGCCCAGAACAAATTGGAAACTGAATAACCTCATTTTAAAAAATGAGTGGACCAAAAAACAAATTATAGAAAGAATTAACCATTTTATCCTAGATGATGATAATGATGAAACAACATACCAAAAACCTATGGGCTTCATTCAAAGCAACTCTCAGGGGATATATTATAGCTCTAAATGCTTATATGAATAAATTGGAGAAAGAGGAAATCAATGAACTAAACATGCAACTAAAACAATTAGAGAAAGAACAAATCAACAATCCCCAATCAAATACCAAATTAGAAATTCTAAAAATTAAAGGGGAAATTAATAAAATCGAAAGCAAAATAAACTATTGAATTAATAAATAAAACCAAAATAAATAAATACCAAAATTGGTATTATGAAAAAACCAATAAAATTGATAAACCTCTGGTCAATTTGATTAAAAAAAAAAGAAAGAAGAAAACCAAATTGCTAGTATTATAAATGAAAAAGGTGAACTCACCACCAGTGAGTAGGAAATTAAAGTAATAATTCAAAATTATTTTGCCCAACTCTATGCCAATAAATTTGATAATCTAAGTGAAATAGATGAATATTTACAAAAATATAAGTTGCCCAGGTTAAATGAAGAAGAGATTAAATACCTAAACAGCCCTATCTCAGAAAAAGAAATTCAACAAGTCATTATTGAACTCCCTAAAAAAAATAAAATAAAAAGATATACCCTGACAGCAGCTTTGAGTGAATCACATAGGTTTTGTTATGTGGTTTCATTATTGTCATTATCTAGTATAAAATAATTAATTATTTCTGTAATTTCTAGTTTGATCCACTCAGTCTTTAAAATGAGGTAAATCAGTATCCAATTAGTTCTGCATGTATCTCCCCGGCCCAATATTGCATATGATTTTTATTGTATTGTATTGTGATCTGAGAAAAATGTGTTCACTATTTCTGCCTTTCTGCGATTTATTATTAGGTTTTTGTGCCCTAGTACATCATCAATTTTTGTGTAAGTTCCATGTGCTTCGGAGAAACAGGTATATTCCTTTCTATCCCCATTCAATTTCCTCCATAAGTCTATGATATCTAGGTTTTCTAACAATCTCTTTACTTCCTTAACTTCTTTCTTGTTTAATCTATGATTCAATTTATCTAAACTGAGAGTGGGAGGTTGAGATCTCCAACTGGAAGAGTTTTGCTGTCTATGTCATCCTGTAATTCTTTCAACTTCTCTTCTAAGAATGTGGATATTATCCCATTGAGTACATATATATTCAGTGTTGAAATCATTTTATTGCCTATGGTACCTTTTAGGATGATATAATTTCCTTCCTTATCTCTTTTGATGCTACCTATTTTTGCAGCTGCTTTGTCTGAGGTAAGGATTGCTACCCCTACATTTTTTCACTTCAACAGAAGGAAAATATATTTTCCTCCAACCTTTTACCTTTACTCTACATGTAACTCTATGCTTCAAATGAGTTTCTTGTAAGCAGCATATTGTAGGATTGTGGTTTTTTAATCCACTCTGTTATTCATTTATGTTTTAAGGAAGGGTACATCCCATTCACATTCAAAGTTATAATTACTCACTCTTTATTGTCTTCCATGCTATCTTCCATCTGTTTGTATTTTCCCCCTTTCCCCCTTTTATTTGTATCCCCCAGTATTTTGTTTTCTGAATACCACCCACATCAGTGTGTTTGCCCTCCTATATTCACCCCCTCTTCTTTCTTTCCCTTTTCTCTTTTCCTTCCATTCCTTCTGTTAGTTCCTTTTTTCTCCCCCTTTCTATCTCCCTCCCCCGCCTCCCCTTTTCCCCTTTTAATACTTCAAAGGTAACATTTTTTTAAGTTAACTGAATGTGTGTGTGTGTGTGTGTGTGTGTGTGTGTGTGTGTGTGTGTGTAAGTTAACTTTAAGCCATGTGTGATGAGAGGAATATTCAGTTGTTTCACATCACCTCCCTTCTTCCCCTCTATTACCATAGGTCTTTTGGACCTCTTAATATAATGAAATTTTCCCCATTCAGTCCCCTCCATCCTCCCATCTTCTTTCTGTCCCCCTTTTTAAGGAGGAAGTGTTTTTAAATCATTGTATCTGAGTAATAGAAAATGCTGAGTATCCATCACTTCTGGATAAATATATTATCCCTAATAGAGTTACAGTTCTTAAGCGTTATAAAAATCTTTCTCCCAAGTAGGGTTATAGCTAGTTTCATCTTATTGGACAGCAGTTTTTTTTTCCTTTACCCCCCCCCCCCCCGTTTTACCTTTTCATGTGTCTCTTAAACCTCTTGATTGATGTCCAACTTTTCTACTCCGTTTTGGTCTTTTCATCACTAATTTTTGGAATTCTTCCATTTTTTTAATTGTCCACCTTTTCCTCCTGAAAAAGAAGGCTCAGCTTTGTCAGATAGTGGATTCTTGGCAGTATTCCAAGCTCTGTTGTTCTTTGGAACATCTCATTTCAGTCCTTTCGATCCTTAATGTTGCTGCAGGCAGATCCTGCGTAATACTTACTGTGGTTCCTTGGTATGTAAATTGTTTCTTTCTGGCTGATTGCAAGATTTTCTCTTTTATCTAATAGTTCTTGAATTTGGCCACAACATTTCTTGGTGTTTTCATTTTAGGATCTCTTTCCAGAAGGGATTGATTTATTCTTTGAATAACTATTTTGTCCTCTGATTCCATGATATCAGAGCAATTTTCCATCACTAAATTCTGTAATATTAATTCCAGGCTTTTGTCTCTTCAATCTTTTCAGGAAGAGGAATGATTCCCAGGTTGTTCCTCTTCTATCTATTCTTGAGGTCAGTGGTTTTGCTGATGAGCTATTTTACATATATTTTTTTTTATCTTTTGGTTTTGTTTAACACAATCCTGTTGTCTCATGGAGTCATTAGTTTCCACAGACTCTATTATTTTTTTATAAAGACGAATTTTCTTCATTTACCTTTTGAAACTCCTTTTCCAATTGGTCAATTCTAGTCTTGAATGAGCTTTCCATTTGAGCAAGGGAGGGTTTTGAGGGAATTATTTTCTTTTTTGCATTTGCCCAATTGAGGATCTGGGAGAATTATTTTCATTTTGCATATGTCCTATTGAGGATCTGAGAGAATTGTTCTCATTTTATATTTGTCCAATTGTGTTTTCCAATGATTTGTTTTCCTGTTTTCTTGTTTTTTTCACTGGAGTTTCTTTTCCCAAATTTTCCAACTGATTTTTAAATTCCTTCCTTATTTCTTCATGGAAGTCTTTCTGTGTTGGAGACCAGATTATATTCTCCTCAGAGCTTCTAGGTCTCTCTGAGCTAAGGTCTTTTCCTTCCAAGAATTTTTCTATGGATCTACCTTTCCACTGACCTTTCTTCATTTTGCTAAGACCTTGAGTAGGGGAGGGATTGGTTCACAGTGGTTTGGTGTTGGGCTCCCTAGTGGCTTTATTCACTGAGTGTAATATCTCCAGCTGGCCAGTAGGAGGTGCTGGTTGCTTTCTCTGGAGTGTCTGTGACCTTGATTGAAGCTCTCTCCCTTGGCCTGGAGGGAGTGATTCAAACTTTTAAATACTTTTGTCTTCAATCAGTGGTGGACCATGGGGTGGGGTCATCACTCTCTCTGTTGTCAGCTGGGTTGGTAACCTGCTGCTCACACACTTGTGCCTGGGACAGAAGGTCTGTAATTGTGTTTGTTCTGGGAAGAGGCTTCAGCAGAATTGGTGGCATGGACTTGGAGTTCCTCCAGAAAAAGGAGCCCAGGGATGATGCCCACAGACTTCCTGTACTGTAACTCTCCCCTCCAGCCCTGCTCCCTAGTTGACTCAAGCCCCCACTGTCAACCAGGCTCTAGTTCCTCTACTGCTCAAGCAGGTCTGGTTCTCTGGCCCTCAGGCTCCCAGCCTCCAGCCCCACCCCTAATCAGGCTGAACCAGGGCTGCTCCACCCTCAGTGGCTGGACTCACCCACAACTGCAGTAGAGAAATTCTGAGGTATATGTTCTTTCTCCTGGCTTTTCTTGATCAAATTTCTGTCAAGAGGTTTGTTTAATATCATATATGTGGAACCATCAGGACATTTTAGAACTGTGCCTGTTTTCTCTCTACCATCTTGGCCAGAAGTCTAGAACAATATACACATCAAAAACACCATTGTGAGATGAACGATCTTGCTGGAAGCAGCTCCTCTCAGTAGTTCATAGAGCTAGGACAACTGTATTTGATTGACTATGGGGTATATTATACCCATCCAGAGGGAAAAAATAATCCCACAAACTATATAAACACATACACACACACACACAACTCTTCAGTATCTGATGAACAATTTATAAAACTTATCTCTTATGTATCTCTTTCCCTTTATCCTAATTCCTCATACTAAAAATTTGTAAACATGTTTATCAAAATATGTATGTACAATGCTAATGTGACTGTTCATCTCTGAGGGGAAGGTGTTGGGAAGGGAGAATAGAAGGAAATTTGGCAAATTAAAAATATTCATAGGCCTATGGATGAAAATAAAAAAGTTAATTTTTGAAAATTGACTTCCAGTTGCTTTTTTGACATAACTAATTGGTCATTTTTCTTTTTTAAATGACCAGCCTTCCATAACAATTTAGGTATAACAAAGGAGAAAGAAAGATTTGCAATTTTTCATTTGAGTCAGGTGTGAATTACATATTTGCTAATTATCAGTAATTAAATATTTACCTGGCTTAGCCCCTGAGTAATCACTCTTCAGCTATATCTACAGGACACTAAACAATTAGTTTGGCAGTGAACAAATTGCCATACTGTACACATCATTGCATAAATGACACTCTTTTGAAGTAGGTCCATTTTCCAACTTGATTCACTGTCACTACATTATTTTTTTCCTGGCATCATCTGTAGATAATTAAATTTTTTTTCTTCATTGGCTGATAATGAGTCGATGTGTTTTCAAATCAGATTTATAGCTGAGGTAGGCTAAAATGCATCAATTATTGAATGTCAGGAAGGCCTAGATCCTAATTCTGCTTCAAATATTTGATAAGATGTATAAATGCCTGTATCGTTTAACCTATCCAGTCTTCAGTTTCTTCATTTTTAAAAAGGGTAAGATAATATCTGCCATAGAGTTGTTACATTCAAAACAGCTTAAGTTAATACTTATTCTTATTTTTGTGGTTTGATAAGCAGAATCATTCTTTATTCTCTTAGTTTCTTTAACACTGTAGTTGAACAACTCTAAGTTGGAGAAGGAAATGACAAACCACTCCAGTTTCTTTACCAAAAACAAATTTCAAATGAAATCATGAAGAATGGGACACAACTAAAAAAGACTGACAAACAAAAATTAGAATAGCAATTTCCTTAAAACAGGAACTGTCTTATTTGAACGTATTGTTATTCTTAGAGCTTAGTTCAATCCTAGCATTACCTTTCTTTTTTTAAATGATTTTTACCTTTTTTATGGTTCATTTATTTTTTTATTATTATAATAATCTTGTAGTGAAAGTAAATATAAAAGAGAACCCTAAAGAGAAATGAATTGAGAAGGAAAAAGGTGTATGTATATCAGTTTGTGTTCAGATTCCATCAGTTCTGTCTCTGGGATGAGTTGACTTTTTTATCATAAGATCACAAGAGAAGGTGCTTCAATATCTTTTCCCACAGTCACAATTACTAGCTGTATTTTCCCCCATTCTATTCTTTCCCCACTCCCATTTATTATATTCTTTCTCTCCTTTTACTCTGTCCCTACTCAGAAGTGTTTTGTATGTGACTGCCCTCTCCCACAATCTTCCCTCTCTTCTATCACTTGCCCCCCCTTCCCTCCCACTCCCTCTTACCCCATTCCTTTCCTCTCATTTTTTTCTTGAGGGTAATATCGATTTCTATACCCCATTATATATTTATGCTATATCTTCACTGAGCTATTTCTGATGAGAATCATTCCCCCTCACCTTTCCCCCTTCTACACCATTGCAAAATTTTTTCTTGAATCTATTAAGTGAAATATTTTAGCCCATTCTACCTCTCCTTTCCCTTTGTCCCAGTACTTTCCTTTATCACCCATTGACTCCATCTTTATACTGTATTAAGCCATACATATTCAACTCCCTCCTGTGCGATGTCCAATCATGATCCTTCTAATTGCTCTTATAAATGAGAAGGTTCATGTGAGTTATCAGTATCTTCTTCTCATGTAGTATCATTGATTTCCTCATAATTAGTCCTTCCTGTCCTTCCTCTCTATGCTTCACCTGAGTCCTGTACTTGGAGGTCTCTGTTCAGCTCTGGTCATTTGAAAAAGAAAAGTTAGAAAGACCCTGTGTCATTGAAAGTTCATCTATTCCCCCTGAAAGAGGATGTTCAGTTTGATTGGGTAGCTGATTTTCAGTTGGTAACCAAGCTCTTTGGCCTTCCCAAATAACATATTCCAAGTCCTATGAGTCCTTAATGTGGATGCTGCCATATCCTTTGTAATCCTGACTATAGCATCATGGTAGTTAAAATGTTTGTTCCTGGAAGCTTTTAGTATTTTCTCTTTGATTTGGGAGTTTTGGAATTTTGCTCTAATATTCCTGGGAGTTTTTCTTTCAGGAAGTGATTTACAGATTCACGCAATTCCTATTTTACCCTCTGCGTCTAGACTCCTAGAGCAATCTTCCTGCATTATTTCTTCAAAAATGAAGCCTAGGCTCTTTTCTTGATCATGACATTCAGGTAGCCTAATAATTTTTAAATTATCTCTCTGGATCTGTTTTCTAGGTCAGTGATTTATCAAGTGAGATATTTCACATTTTCTTTTAATGTTTCATTATTTTGGTATTGCTTTATTATTTCTTTATTTCTTTTTTTGTGCTTGTGAAATGTTTATTGAGTCCTCCTGAATTTAATTCCATCAATAATGATTTTCATTAAAATAATGTAATATAACATGACGCTATAAGGAAAGAACACTAAAAAAGAAATTAAATATTTGAGTATTTCTAAAAACCAGTAAAGGAGCATAAATCTGACCAGGTTTCTCCAAATTCCTCTTCTTCGCTATTTCTCTTTTTTTTCACCCAGCCATGTGACATGCAAGCCACCCCATCCCCAATGCCCTGCAAAAACCAAAAAAAGACCCAAAATAAAATAAAATGTAATAATAGTAGGGGTGGCTGGGTGGCGGACAGAGCATCGGCCCTTGAGCCAGGAGCACCCGGGTCCAAATCCAGACTCAGACACCCAATGATCACCCTGCTATGCAGCTCTAGGCAGGCCACCTAGCCCCATTTGCCCTGCAATCCCACCAAATACCAATAATGAAAAATGTGCTTCAGTTTTTGTTCCAACACCAACAACTCTGTCGCAGGTGGATCACATTCTTTATGGTAAGTCCATTGAAAAATTACTTCCATATTTTTCCACCATTGTCATTGCTGATTGAAACTTCCTCCTTTCTTATTTCTCCACTACCATGTACTGTATTTTCTCTCTCCTTTCACTCTGATTCTGCTGTAAAGTATCTGAATGGTGCAACAGACAGATGCCTGGTCCTGGGGCCAAGAGGCCCCGAGGCTCCCACCCCACCCCTTAGGCCCAGCAGCCACCTGATCTTAGATTCCTGGACAGGCGATCAAATCCCAGTCCCTTGCAAGAAGTAAAAAGGAAAATGTGTTATATCTGACCAATCTCCCACCATGGTCCATTCTCTCCAACCATCACTCACATACCCCCTTCCCACTGTTAACGCCTCTCCTTCTTACTCCAGATGCCTATGCCCCATTGAATAAATATGCTGTTTCCTCTCCTAGCCAACTCTGATGAGAGCAAAGATTCCCTCATTCCCCCTTGTCTTCCCCCCTTCCATATCATTGCAATAGCTCATTGTAATAAAGAAAAAACTTATTATATGATATGTCTTGGCCTATTCCCCCTCTCCTTTTTCTTTCTCCAATTACATTTCCCTTTTTTTTTCTATTGATTGCATTTTTACACCATATTTTATCTTCAAATTAAGCTTTCTCCTGTGCTTCAACTATAAAAACTCCCTCTACCTACTTTATTAAATGAGAAGGTCCATATGAGTATTATCAGTGTCATTTTTCTATGCAGGAATACATGCAGTTCATCATCATTAATTCCCTCATATTTCCCCCTTCTCCTCCAATCTCTGTGTTTCACCTGAGTCCTGTATCTGAAGATCAAACCTTCTGTTCAGCTCTGGCCATTCCAAAAGGAACATTTGAAATTCCCCTGGTTCATTGAAAGTCCATCTTTTTCCCTGGAAGAGGACATTAAGCCTTGTTCGGTAGCTCATTCTTGGCTGCATTCTAAGCTCTTTTGCCTTCCGGTATATTATATTCCAAGCCCCACGAGCTTCCAATGTAGTTGCTGCTTAAGTCCTGTGTGATCCTAACTGTAGCTCCACGATATTTGACCTGTGTCCTTCTGGCTGCTTCTAATAATTTCTCTTTGACTTGGGAGTTCTGGAACTTGGCTATAATATTCCTAGGGGTTGGTTTTCTGGGATCTCTTTCTCGGGGGGATCAGTGGATTCTCTCCATTTCTATTTTGCCCTCTGCTTCTAGAATATCAGGGCAATTTTCTTGTAATAACTCTTTGAAAATGATGTCAAGGCACTTTTCCTGAGCATGACTTTCAGGTATTCCAATAATTTTTAAATCAGTTGTTTTTTCAATGAGATGTTTCACATTTTCTTGTAATTTTTCATTTTCTTTTGGTTTTGAAGTAATGAATCCTGGTTTTTCATGAATTAATCAATCTCCCTGAGTTCTATTCTTTGTCTGAAGGATTTGTTTTTGTCAGAGAGTTTTCTTATCTCTTTTTCCATCTGGCCAATTTTGCTTTTTAAAGCATTCTTCTCCTCAATAACTTTTTGAACTGTTTTATCCATTTGACCTAAGCTGGTTTTTAGCATGTAGTTCTCTTCAGCATTTTTTGGATTTCCTTGCCTAGGCTGCTGACTTCATTCCTGCATCTCTCTCATTTCTTTTCCCAGTTTTTCTTCTAACTCCCTCTTTTGATTTTCAAAGTCTTTTTTGAGCTCTGTCATAGCCAGAGCCCAATTTCTGTTTTTTATGAAGACTTTAGAAGCAGGAGCTTGTGCTTCCTCATTTTCAGACTCAGTGTTTTGATCTTTCCTGCATTCATATGTGAAATATTTCTCAATGGTGTTCCTCTTTTTTTCTGCTTGCTCATTTTCTCAGTGTAAGCCTGTTTTTGGGGTGCTTCCTCAGCTTTTGGGACACTCCCACAAGGGTCTTAGTGTGAGAGGCTCTGTTGTTCCTCCTGGTCTGTAAATTACCATATATGCCCCCCTCTGCCACAGGGTTGGGGTGGGGGCCCCTGCTATTCTATTGGGGCGGCTAGACTGTGATCAGGATCTGAATGTGGTCAGAGCCCCAGAGTCCTGTTCCAGGTGCAGAGGACAGAGCTTGGCAGTCTCCTTCATTCCCCTCACTAGGTTAAATGGGCTCATGCCCTGGGGGCTCCTGCTTACCCAGCTCAACTGCTTGTGTTCCTGGATCTGGGCTGCTGAACGACCACGTTGGTGGGCCCTGAGGGCTGGGTTTCATGTGCTCACTCTGGCAGAGGTCCTCCCACTATTCCCCCATTTTGTGCTTGGTGCTCCCTGGGGTGTAGCTCAGAAGAATCCCCCGCTGCTGTGAGCAGCGGTTCCCAGTGCCCTGGGGCTACCTCCGGGAGGCTGAAGTTCTTTTGCTCAGGTGGGCCACCCCTCTTGCAGGCCGCCCCTCCAACCCCGGGGAGCAGAGCATTTCTGCTCTTTTTCCAGGTTACCTTGAGTAGAAGAATTGCCTCACTGGGACCCTCTTTGGGTTTTGTCTCTTGAAAATTTAGTTAGAGACCTTAGTTTATAAGTTTTATGAGAGAGCTTCTAAGAGAAGTTCCTCTTTTATCACCATCTTGGCTCTGCCCCTCGTTATTTCTTTATTTCTTACTTCTTACAGTCACCAGCTTCCATTAGCTCCAATCTACATTAGAATGACTTATTTTCTTCAGAGACTTTCTTATCTCCTTTTCCAGCTGGCCAATTTTGCTTTTTAAGATATTCTTCTCCATGCCTTTTTGGTTCTTTTTTCCAATTGGCCTAAACTGGTTTTTACCTGTTATTTTCTCCGGTGTTTTTTATATTTATTTCACTAAGCTGCTGACTTGGTTTTCA
The DNA here is from genome assembly GCF_037893015.1 of Macrotis lagotis. Lineage (NCBI taxonomy): Eukaryota > Metazoa > Chordata > Mammalia > Peramelemorphia > Peramelidae > Macrotis > Macrotis lagotis. Next base: position 216,570,560 of record NC_133661.1, read on the forward strand.
TGATTTGCCTGTATCACTTTAATTTATCTTCCCCATTTTTTCTCTACCCCCCTTACTTGTTTTTTTTTTTTTTTTTTTTGTCTTTCTATGTCTTTTCTGAGTTCATACGTAGCCTGACTCCATTTCAGCCTTTGGATAGAGAAGCTTTGATTTTGTCATCTTGAGTGTATATTGTGATCCTCAATAGGACAAAAGAATTTTCTATGGTCAGGGTCTTCTTTTCCTTTTATTTGTTCATTTTTTCAATCTATACCTGATTTACTGCACTTTCAAGGCTTTGGGGAGTTTATTTCCTCCAAGGTTTTATGAGAAGCTCTGTCTACTCTCTTGCCTGTGCTCAGTTCTTTGGATGACTTGGAGCCCTCCTCTCTTTCTTGGAGCAGTGAGAAGGGTCCCTAATTTTCTATGGTAATATTGGGGTTCAGACTACAACCTGGATATTTGTGTTGGCAAAGAGCAAAGTCCTGCTCCAGGGACAGAGAGAGACCTCTGTAGTCTCTCCCCACCCATTATTGTCTATGGGCTGAGTGCTCTGGAAGTGCTGGGTGGCTCCACAGTTTCTGTCACAGTTTCCCACTGCAAGGCTGATCTGAGGCCGATACTGGCCATACTGGCCAAGTCTCTGCTCACGCTGGTGCTGCAGAGTTCTTTTGCAGACCCTTCTCACCATCCCAGCTGAACCCTGCACCAAGGGATCTAAAAACCATTCCCTCTGCCATGGGCCTAAGAGCTCCTAAGGACCCAGGCTTCCTTCAGTCTATTCCTGGAAGGTCAGAATGGTTAGCTCAGCTCCAACTCCACCATGGCCTGATAGCTCTTTCCTGTGAAACAGACCTGTCCTGTATATCTTCTAAGTTGTCTTGGACTGAAAAATTATATCACTCAGTCTTTTTGTGGGGGGGTGGTCCTCTTACTAATTTATTTATTTATCTATTTATCCCTTCATTTATTTATTTATTTTATTGCAATAATCTTGTTGTGAGAATAAATATAAATCACAATCCCCCAAAGAGATGAGAAAATTCACAAACAGTGAAAGTTAAAATCAAAGTGTAATTCAGTCTGTGTTCAGATTCCAATGGCTTTGTCTCTGGAATGAGTTGCCTTCAACATCATAGCCACCAGAAATGTTGCTTCAATATTTTTCCCACAGTTTCTATCACTAGCTGTATTTCCCTCCACTATATTCCTCCCAGTTCTCATCTATTCCATTATTTATCTCTCCTTTCATCCTGGTTCTGTTCAGAAGTATGCTGTATTTAAGTACCCTCTCCCATGATCTTCTTTTCTATCATCTACTCTCTCCTTCCCTTCCCCCATTCCCCCTTATCCCATCTCTTTCCTCTCATCTTTCTCCATGGTAAGATAGATCTCTATACCCTATTAAGTGTGTATGTAATTTCCTCTATGAGCCATTTCTGATGAGAATGAAGGCTCACTCACTCTTCCCTTCCTCCCCCTATTCTACTCCATTGCAAAAGTTTTCTTGACTCTTATGTGAAATATCTTAGTCCCTTTTTCCTCTCCTTTCTCTTCCTACCAGTACTTTCCTTTATCACCCATTGATTTGAGCTTTTTACTATATTATACCATTATATTCAGTTCCTTCCTCTGCTTTGTCAATATATGCTCCTTGTAACTGCTCTTATAAATGAGAAAATTCATGTTTGATCAGGATCTTATTCCCATGCAGGAACACACACAATTCAGCAGCATTAAGGTCCTCATAATTAGTCCTTCCCACCCCCCCACCCCCATGTTTCCCCTGAGTCCTCTACTTGGAGATCAGATTTTCTGGTCAGCTATGATTGTTTCAATAGGAAAGTTTGAAAGGTCCCTGTTTCATTGAATGTCCATCTTTTCTCCTGAAAGAGGATGTTCAGTTTTGCTGGGTGGTTTATTCTTGGGTGTAAACCAATATCTTTTAGCTTCTGAAATATATTCCAAGCCCTATGACCCCTTAATTTAGATGCTGCCAGATCCTGCATAAACCTGACTATAGAGCCACAGTAGTTGAATTGCTTGTTCCTGGCATCATTTAGTATTTTTCTTTGACTTGGGAGTTTTGGAGTTTGCCTATAATATTCCTGGAAGGTTTTCTCTTGGGGTCTCTTTCAGGAGGTGATATGTTAATTCCTTCAATTTCTATTTTATTCTTTACTTCCAGAATCTCAGGGCAATTTTTCTGCATTATTTCTTGAAAAATGAAGTCAAGTCAAGTCTCTTTTCCCGGTCATGACTTTCAGGTAGCCCAATAATTTTTAAATTATCTTTTCTAGATCTGTTTTCAAGGTCAGTTGTTTTTCCAATGAGATATTTCACATTTTCTTCTAGTTTTTTTGGAAGAGTTTGATTTCTTCCTCAGTTTTTGCAAAAGTCATCAGCTTCATTTCATTCCATTGTGCATTTGAAGGAGCTATTTACTTCAGAGAGCTTTTTATATCCTTTTCTAGCTGGCCAATTCTGCTTTTTAAGGCATTCTCATCATTAGCCTTTTGTGTTGCTTTTTCCATTTGGCCTAAGCTGGTTGTAATATGTTATTTTCTTCAGTATTTATTTTATTTCTTTAACCAAGTTGCTGACCTGGTTTTCATGATTTATCTGCATCACTTTTATTTCTCCTCCCAATTGGTCCTCTACCTTCCTTAATTGATTTTCAAAGTCTTTTTTGAGCTCATCCATAGCCTGAACCCATTTTCTTTTTTGTCTTGAAATTTTTGGATACAGAGGCTCCAACTTTGTCATGAACTGAGTATGTTATTTGATCCTCCAAGGGACCAAAGTAGTGTTCTATGGTCAGATTCTTCTTTTTCTGTTTGCTCATTTCCTCAGCCTATGACAGATTTACTGCACTTCCAAGGCTTTGTGGGTTTTTGAGAAAACCTGCAAGGACCTTAATTCCTCCAGGGTCTTATGAGGGGCTCTGACTGCTATCTTGATGGTGTTCAGGCCCTCCCCTCTGACCTGGAGCTGTGAGGATGGTCACTGCTTGGCTGTGGTGGTGTTGTGGGGGCCCAAACTACAACCTGGATCTGTGTGTGGACAAACAGCTGAGGTCTGCCCCAGGGAGAGCAGAGAGACCTCTGCATTCTCCTCCAACCCCCTTACCATCTATGGGCTGTGAGTGCTGGATGTGCTGATTGGCTCTGCCAACTCCCATTTCAGGTTCTCACTGCAGGACTGCTCTGAGGCCAGAGTTCCACACTCAATCTGGTGCAGCAAAGTTCTCTTACCACTCCTGGTGTAACAGACTTTTCCTGAAGAGCTTTTAAGTTGTCTTGGACTGTGAAATCGTATCACTCAGTTTTTATGTTGCTTCTGTCCCACTAAATTTTGGCTAGGGTCATAATTCGATGGCTTTTTGAGTTTGGGGGGGAAGGAGTTTCTGGGAATTCTTTCCCTCATGCCAACATCTAGGCTCTGCCAATGTTGCTAGCATTACTTTTTCTCATATGTTACTATCTTAGTTTCTATCTCTCTGTCTGTTTCTCTGTTTCTGTCTCTGTTCCTCTTTACTTCCTTCAGCTTCTCTCTTTCACTCCTTTTCCATAACAAATTTTATCCTGGTTAATCAAAGAACTCAAAAGAATGTAACTTGCAAAGCATTAAATCGCATACAAAGAAAGATAGCTTCTTTCATCTAGCAAGTGATTCTAGAAAAGCAGATGGGTACAGAAAATTTTCTTTGTAAGCTGTTATACTGGAATAAAAGATTACTTAAATTCATTTGGTTGAACTAGTTAATTTTTTGGTATTTATGTAAATAAGGTGAAAATCCTACTGTAGGAAGAAATATGCTGAAAACATGGGCATTGATAAATAGGACACACAAAGATGAAATTGAGTTAGTCTTACAATTAACCAAGGGGAAAAGCATGACTTCTTTAATACTCCTTGCCTCTTAGAAGCCATTTGGAATTATTCAAAGAAGATTACAATTATTTCAGTTGCTTTTATGAAAATTTTTAATAGATTTCAAAGAAAAATAGACTTTTGAAAAGGTCAAGATAGATGAGGCAGAAATACGAATTTTTTCCTTCTTTGATGTTTTTAAATAATAAATATAATTTTCCAAATTTAATTCTCATTTAAAAATATGTGTTAGTTATGCTCTCACTCCCCTGCCCCAGGAACTAATGCACTATTAATGTAGTAAGTAGGAAAAATTAGAACAATATAATTCAATTAATATTTTACCTGCTACTCAAGAATATTATGAAAGGCATCCTAGAATGAGCTTAAAACCTAAATGTATCCAAGCAGGCAAGCTAATCGTCATTATTCCCCTTTTATACTTCATTAAGATAACTCACAAGAGAGTAGAATGGCTACACTAAAATATACCATATCTAATAGAGAACCTCAAAAACAATGCCTGTCCATTCACCTTATGGCTTAGATTTAATGATATTTCTGTTTATATAAAAAAAAAGATAAAGTTGTCTATTCTGAGACTATACTATCTTTATCCTTTAAGAATACCTTAATATTGCAATTCAACTCAGTAAAATGCATTTAGTGTATGCTAAGGGAAAGGCAATATGGATTAGTAGATGCCCAAGGTTAAATTTGGAGACATGTTGTTTTTTAATGTAGCAGCAATTTTAAAGCTATAGACACAATGTTATGTCCCTTACAGATATTATCACATTTTATGCTCACAACAATTCTGGGACGAAGATGCTAAGAAGACCTAGGACTTGACTTCAGTTCCTTTTTCTGACACATTTACTTATGTGATTGATCAAATAGTTTCACTTTGAGGGCAACTTGGTTTTGCAGTGGATAGGGTCTTGGTTGGAATATTCATGGGTTCCAGTGGAAAATCAAAACACTTACTAGCTGTGTTATTCTGGGCAAGTTATTTAAATCTTTTTGTCTCAGTTTCCTCATCAGCTAAATAAGGTGCAGAAGGAAATGGTAAACCACTCCAGTATATCTGCCCAGAAAACTGCAAAAGAGGTCATGAAGAATTGGACTTATCTAAAATTGACTCAGCTGAAGTTCATATACATTTTTTATTAAAGATATTATTTGAGTTTTACAATTTTCCCCCCAATCTTACTTTCCTTCCCCCACCCCCCCCAAAGAAGCAATCCATCAGTCTTTACTTTGTTTTCATGTTGTACATTGATCCAAATTGAGTGTGATGAGAGAGAAATCATATCCTTAAGGAAGAGATAACCAGATCAGACAATAAGATATCTGTTTTTTTTCTAAATTAAAGGGAATAGTCCTTTAACTTTGTTCCAACTCCACAGCTCTTTATCAGGATACAGATGGCACTCTCCTTTTCAGACAGCCCAAAATTATACCTGATTGTTGCACTGATAGAATGAGCGAGTCCTTCAAGGTTGAACATCACCCCCACGTTGCTGTTAGGGATACAGTGTTTTTCTGGTTCTGCTCATCTCACTCAGCATCAGCTAATGCAAATCCCTCCAGGCTTCCCTGAAATCCTGTCCCTCCTGGTTTCTAATAGAACAATAGTGTTCCATGAAATACATATACCACAGTTTGCTAAGCCATTCCCCAATTGAAGGACATTTACTTGATTTCCAATTTTTTGCCACCACAAACAGGGCTGCTATAAATATTTTTTTACAAGTGATGTTTTTACCCTTTTTCATCATCTTGAAGTTCATATACATTTTTAGAGGATGTAAACACACTGAAAATGAAATGCAATTTTTGGACTTTTTTAAAATTTGTAAGAAATTGTGCCATCCTCGTGGGCTTCAAAGAAAAAAAAGTCATAGTTACTTCCCTTACATTAGGTATGTATAACCTTTATAAACATAAATATAATATACAATGTGGATGCCAAGTTTCAAGGAAGGCAGTTGAAAGGTTCTAAGAAGATTTGAAGGTAACTTTCAGCTGTGTATTAATTAAAATTTCAAAGACTAGATATCCTCTAAGTTACATTAAGAAAAAGTGAAAATGGGGGGTGCAGCCAAGATGGCAGCCTGAAGCAGCATTTCCTGGGAACAACTTCTCCCCCAAAACTCCAAAAGCCCATCAAATTATGACTTTAGCCAAAATTTAGAGGGGCAGAACCCACAGAATGACTGAGTGATACATTTTCCCCATCCAAGATACCTTAGAAGTTCCACAGGAAAGGTTTGTTTCACCAGGACCAGGAGTTGGAAAAAGTCACAGTCACAGCTCAGTCTAGGAACAGCTTGAAGGGGTGGGGAGAGAATGAGAGAATTAATGTGGAGTGATGGAGCACAGGCTGCACAACCTGCCGAGAGAATCAGAGTAAACCAGCCTGCACATCCAGAACAACCCACAGATGGTAAGGTGGTCAAGGGAGAAGTCATAAATATCTCTGTTCTTCCTGGGGGCAGGACTCAGCTATTTGTCCACACTTAGATCCAGGTTGTAATTTGGGTTTCCATGCTAAGATAGCTGAGCAGGACTCCTCCTTATAGCTCCAGGGCAAAGAGGAGTGCTGTGGTCAACTACATATCAAAGAACAGGCAAAAGAGCATGAGACCTTGGAGGAATAAAGGTCTTAAAAACCCAAAGTCTTGGAAGTACTGTAATTTAGTCTTGGGCTGAGGAAATGAGTAAACAACAGAAAAAAGACAAATCTGACCATAGAGAATAACTTTATTCCTATGGAAGATCAAAACACATACCCAGATGACGACAAAAATAGAAGGCTCCATATTCAAAACCGCCAAAAGAAATAGAAAATTGTCTCAGATTATGGTTGAGCTCAGAAAAGACTTTGAAAAGCAATTAAGGGAGTTAGAGGAAAAATTGGAGGAGAAATGAGAGAGATGCAGAAAAATCATGAAAACCAAATCAACAGCTTGGTGAAAGAAATACAAAAAAAAAAAAAAAACCTGAAGAAAATAATATGCAAAAAACAGTTTAGACCTAATAGAAAATGAAAAACAAAAGGCAAATGAGGAGAAGAATGCCTTAAAAGCAGAATTGGCCAGCTAGAAAAGGAGATAAAAAAGCTCTTTTAAGAAAATAGCTCCTTCAAATGCAAAGTGGAACCAAAGGAAGCTGATGACTTTGCAAGAAATCAGAAAGAAATAAAACTCTTCCAAAAATGCCAAAATTCCAAAGAAAATGTGAAATATCTCATTGGAAAAACAGCTGACCAATAAAACAGATCCAGAAGAAATAATTTATAAATTATTGGGATACTTGCAAGTCATGACCAGGAAAAGAGCCTAGACTTCATTTGTCAAGAAATAATACAGCAAAATTTCCCTGAGACCTTAGAAGCAGAGGGTAAAACAGAAATTGAGAGAATTCACTGGTCACCTGAAACAGATCTCAAAAGAAAAAACTTCCAGGAATATTATAACCAAATTCCAAAACTCCCCAATCAAAGAGAAACTTCTAAAAGCTGCCAGAAACAAACAATTCAACTACTGAGGATCCCTAGTCAGGATTGCACACGATTTGACAGCATCTACATTGAGGGCTCATAGGGATTGGAATATGATATTCCAGAAGGAATATCTTTTTGCCAGAAGGCAGAAGAACTTGGTTTTCAACTGAGAATCAACTACCCAGCAAAAATGAACATCCTCTTTCAGGAGAAAATATGGACTTTCAATGAAACAGGGGACTTTCAAACTTTCCTAGTGAGACAACCAGAGATGAACAGAAAGTTTGATCTCCAAGTACAGGACTCTGGTGAACCATAGAGGTGGCAGATGAGAAGGACTAACTATGAGGAACTTAATGCTATTGAACTGTTTGTATTTCTGTATGGGAGGAAGATATTCATAACTCATATGAACCTTCTTATTTATAAGAGCTGTTTGAAGGAGCATATATAGACAGGGCACAGGAAAGAGCAGAATATAATGGTATAATATAGTAAAATGATGGAGTCAGTGGATGATAAAGGAAAGTACTGGCAGGAAAGGAAAGGAGATAAAGAAGAAGCTAAGAAATTTCACATAAGAGTCAAGAAAAAAACTTTTTCAATGGATTGGAGTGGAGGAAGGCAAGGGGGAATGAGTTAACCTTCATTCTCATCAGAAATGTCTCAGAGAGGAAATAACATACATCATTAATAGGGTATAAATATCTATTTTACCTAGAGAAAAATGGAAAAGGGATGGGATAAGGGGAGATGGGGGTAGGGAAGGAAGAATACTTGATAGAAGAGAGGGAATTTGAGGAGAGGGCAATCAGATACAACCCACTTTTGGACAGGGCCAGGATGAAAAGAGAGAGATAATAGAATAAATGAGAGTGGGGAGGAATATAGTGTAGGGAAATACAGCTAGTAATAGTAATTGTGAGAAAAATATTGAAGCAACCTCTCTGGTGGACTTATGATAAAGAAAGCAACTCACACCAGAGACAGAGGCATTTGGATGTGAACACAGAATGAAATACATTTTTTTCTCTCTCTCACTCTAATAAAGTTTCCCATCTTCTTGGGGGGGGGTAATGTTTACTCTTATAATGAAATTACTTCAATAATATAAAATAAATTTAGATCCTTAAAAAGTTTAAAAAAAGAAAAAGAGAAAATTTTAGATCAGTTGAGATATGGAGGCAGATGACCCTGGGCAAAGGAAATGACTTGTAAATATAAATTACTACTATGATAATATGATTTGGGGATAGGTAATGACCCAATTTAATTATCTCATGCAGAAATATGATAGAATTTGGACCTCTGGATTCTTTAGTGTAAAGAATTCCTTTTGAAAACCTCAATCTAGACTTTCAACCAAGAAGACAGAGAGAAGTCAAGGAACTGTTTTAAGCTCTCCTGGCTTCCCTCAGAACCAACATGACCAACCATTTCATCAGATATTGGGTCAGTAGAACCCAAAAAGAACAGAGGGGAACATCTTCCAGCAAATTTTGTAATGGGGGGAGGCATGGGTGTGCCCTGCCGTTCTGTGGGAGGGCCTGGCTTTCTCCCTGTACAAATACAGAAATAGCCTCAGATGTTTGCACCTTTCCCCAAGGCCAGGATGTGAACAGTGGACTTCCTCATCACTGATTACCCAGGGAGACCCTCGAATGTCTCTCTAATCCTGAAGGATTGCATGAGGACAGCCAAGATCCAGTTGGGGTTAGGAAGTGGGAGATGATACTGCCAAAACAGACAATCAAGAGAAAGTTTCCACGATTCTTTACTGATAGGTCCACTTAATAAGCCCCTGGAGTTTCTAACCCTAGTAAGCATGTCCTCTAGGGTTCTCAAAACCAAAGGCCTGTGAACCAACCTCTACCCCAACCCAAGACCCGAGGGAGATTTAACATCCCAAAATGAAAAAAAGCCAGCACAAAGCAGAGTCTACTGATAATTACCTTGGAGATAAGGATACTCATTTAGAATAGGAGGACAGAAGGGAAAATATATATGAAGTTTCAGTGTAGAATATGATTAGATCTTCAGTCTAGAAAGACTTCTTAGAAGAGAGCAGAAAATATTTAAAAATCAAATGTAAAAATTAGAGATCAGAAAAATTAGCATCTTACAACAAAAAAATTGGAAGAAAAATGTTTTTATAAAAATGAATTGTAAACATAGAAAGAGAAAATAATTCCCTCAAAAGCACAATTGGGCAAATGGAAAAGGAAATGCAAAAGCTAAATGGTGAAAATTTTTCTCTGAAAAATAGATTGGAAATCTGTGGAAGTTAATGACTTCATGAGACAACAAGAATTTATTAAACAAAATAGAAATACAAAAACAGAAAAATAGAAGAAAATATAAAATACTTCATTAGCAAAACAACTGACCCAGAAAACAAATCCATAAGATTCATTTTAAGATAGGAAAATAAGAAAAGTTTGATCAAAAAAGAACCTGAACTCCATACATTACATTATATTTAATTAGAACAGTCCTGATATCCTGGAACCAGAAGGCAAAATAGTCATTGAAATACTGCATCCATTCCCTCCTGACAGTGATCCAAAATGTAAACATCGAGAAATATTGTGACAAAACTCCAGAATTATCAGTTCAAGAAGAAAATCC